>NW_028232763.1:43850000-45195000 GCF_057557595.1 Rhyacophila brunnea | reverse complement strand
CTAACCTAACCTAACCTAACCTAACCTAACCTAACCTAACCTAACCTAACCTAACCTAACCTAACCTAACCTAACCTAACCTAACCTAACCTAACCTAACCTAACCTAACCTAACCTAACCTAACCTAACCTAACCTAACCTAACCTAACCTAACCTAACCTAACCTAACCTAACCTAACCTAACCTAACCTAACCTAACCTAACCTAACCTAACCTAACCTAACCTAACCTAACCTAACCTAACCTAACCTAACCTAACCTAACCTAACCTAACCTAACCTAACCTAACCTAACCTAACCTAACCTAACCTAACCTAACCTAACCTAACCTAACCTAACCTAACCTAACCTAACCTAACCTAACCTAACCTAACTAACCTAACCTAACCTAACCTAACCTAACCTAACCTAACCTAACCTAACCTAACCTAACCTAACCTAACCTAACCTAACCTAACCTAACCTAACCTAACCTAACCTAACCTAACCTAACCTAACCTAACCTAACCTAACCTAACCTAACCTAACCTAACCTAACCTAACCTAACCTAACCTAACCTAACCTAACCTAACCTAACCTAACCTAACTAACCTAACCTAACCTAACCTAACCTAACCTAACCTAACCTAACCTAACCTAACCTAACCTAACCTAACCTAACCTAACCTAACCTAACCTAACCTAACCTAACCTAACCTAACCTAACTAACCTAACCTAACCTAACCTAACCTAACCTAACCTAACCTAACCTAACCTAACCTAACCTAACCTAACCTAACCTAACCTAACCTAACCTAACCTAACCTAACCTAACCTAACCTAACCTAACCTAACCTAACCTAACCTAACCTAACCTAACCTAACCTAACCTAACCTAACCTAACCTAACCTAACCTAACCTAACCTAACCTAACCTAACCTAACTAACCTAACCTAACCTAACCTAACCTAACCTAACAACCTAACCTAACCTAACCTAACCTAACCTAACCTAACCTAACCTAACCTAACCTAACCTAACCTAACCTAACCTAACCTAACCTAACCTAACCTAACCTAACCTAACCTAACCTAACCTAACCTAACCTAACCTAACCTAACCTAACCTAACCTAACCTAACCTAACCTAACCTAACCTAACCTAACCTAACCTAACCTAACCTAACCTAACCTAACCTAACCTAACCTAACCTAACCTAACCTAACCTAACCTAACCTAACCTAACCTAACCTAACTACCTAACCTAACCTAACCTAACCTAACCTAACCTAACCTAACCTAACCTAACCTAACCTAACCTAACCTAACCTAACCTAACCTAACCTAACCTAACCTAACCTAACCTAACCTAACCTAACCTAACCTAACCTAACCTAACCTAACCTAACCTAACCTAACCTAACCTAACCTAACCTAACCTAACCTAACCTAACCTAACCTAACCTAACCTAACCTAACCTAACCTAACCTAACCTAACCTAACCTAACCTAACCTAACCTAACCTAACCTAACCTAACCTAACCTAACCTAACCTAACCTAACTAACCTAACCTAACCTAACCTAACCTAACCTAACCTAACCTAACCTAACCTAACCTAACCTAACCTAACCTAACCTAACCTAACCTAACCTAACCTAACCTAACCTAACCTAACCTAACCTAACCTAACCTAACCTAACCTAACCTAACCTAACCTAACCTAACCTAACCTAACCTAACCTAACCTAACCTAACCTAACCTAACCTAACCTAACCTAACCTAACCTAACCTAACCTAACCTAACCTAACCTAACCTAACCTAACCTAACCTAACCTAACCTAACCTAACCTAACCTAACCTAACCTAACCTAACCTAACCTAACCTAACCTAACCTAACCTAACCTAACCTAACCTAACCTAACCTAACCTAACCTAACCTAACCTAACCTAACCTAACCTAACCTAACCTAACCTAACCTAACCTAACCTAACCTAACCTAACCTAACTAACCTAACCTAACCTAACCTAACCTAACCTAACCTACCTAACCTAACCTAACCTAACCTAACCTAACCTAACCTAACCTAACCTAACCTAACCTAACCTAACCTAACCTAACCTAACCTAACCTAACCTAACCTAACCTAACCTAACCTAACCTAACCTAACCTAACCTAACCTAACCTAACCTAACCTAACCTAACCTAACCTAACCTAACCTAACCTAACCTAACCTAACCTAACCTAACCTAACCTAACCTAACCTAACCTAACCTAACCTAACCTAACCTAACCTAACCTAACCTAACCTAACCTAACCTAACCTAACCTAACCTAACCTAACCTAACCTAACCTAACCTAACCTAACCTAACCTAACCTAACCTAACCTAACCTAACCTAACCTAACCTAACCTAACCTAACCTAACCTAACCTAACCTAACCTAACCTAACCTAACCTAACCTAACCTAACCTAACCTAACCTAACCTAACCTAACCTAACCTAACCTAACCTAACCTAACCTAACCTAACCTAACCTAACCTAACCTAACCTAACCTAACCTAACCTAACCTAACCTAACCTAACCTAACCTAACCTAACCTAACCTAACCTAACCTAACCTAACCTAACCTAACCTAACCTAACCTAACCTAACCTAACCTAACCTAACCTAACCTAACCTAACCTAACCTAACCTAACCTAACCTAACCTAACCTAACCTAACCTAACCTAACCTAACCTAACCTAACCTAACCTAACCTAACCTAACCTAACCTAACCTAACCTAACCTAACCTAACCTAACCTAACCTAACCTAACCTAACCTAACCTAACCTAACCTAACCTAACCTAACCTAACCTAACCTAACCTAACCTAACCTAACCTAACCTAACCTAACCTAACCTAACCTAACCTAACCTAACCTAACCTAACCTAACCTAACCTAACCTAACCTAACCTAACCTAACCTAACCTAACCTAACCTAACCTAACCTAACCTAACCTAACCTAACCTAACCTAACCTAACCTAACCTAACCTAACCTAACCTAACCTAACCTAACCTAACCTAACCTAACCTAACCTAACCTAACCTAACCTAACCTAACCTAACCTAACCTAACCTAACCTAACCTAACCTAACCTAACCTAACCTAACCTAACCTAACCTAACCTAACCTAACCTAACCTAACCTAACCTAACCTAACCTAACCTAACCTAACCTAACCTAACCTAACCTAACCTAACCTAACCTAACCTAACCTAACCTAACCTAACCTAACCTAACCTAACCTAACCTAACCTAACCTAACCTAACCTAACCTAACCTAACCTAACCTAACCTAACCTAACCTAACCTAACCTAACCTAACCTAACCTAACCTAACCTAACCTAACCTAACCTAACCTAACCTAACCTAACCTAACCTAACCTAACCTAACCTAACCTAACCTAACCTAACCTAACCTAACCTAACCTAACCTAACCTAACCTAACCTAACCTAACCTAACCTAACCTAACCTAACCTAACCTAACCTAACCTAACCTAACCTAACCTAACCTAACCTAACCTAACCTAACCTAACCTAACCTAACCTAACCTAACCTAACCTAACCTAACCTAACCTAACCTAACCTAACCTAACCTAACCTAACCTAACCTAACCTAACCTAACCTAACCTAACCTAACCTAACCTAACCTAACCTAACCTAACCTAACCTAACCTAACCTAACCTAACCTAACCTAACCTAACCTAACCTAACCTAACCTAACCTAACCTAACCTAACCTAACCTAACCTAACCTAACCTAACCTAACCTAACCTAACCTAACCTAACCTAACCTAACCTAACCTAACCTAACCTAACCTAACCTAACCTAACCTAACCTAACCTAACCTAACCTAACCTAACCTAACCTAACCTAACCTAACCTAACCTAACCTAACCTAACCTAACCTAACCTAACCTAACCTAACCTAACCTAACCTAACCTAACCTAACCTAACCTAACCTAACCTAACCTAACCTAACCTAACCTAACCTAACCTAACCTAACCTAACCTAACCTAACCTAACCTAACCTAACCTAACCTAACCTAACCTAACCTAACCTAACCTAACCTAACCTAACCTAACCTAACCTAACCTAACCTAACCTAACCTAACCTAACCTAACCTAACCTAACCTAACCTAACCTAACCTAACCTAACCTAACCTAACCTAACCTAACCTAACCTAACCTAACCTAACCTAACCTAACCTAACCTAACCTAACCTAACCTAACCTAACCTAACCTAACCTAACCTAACCTAACCTAACCTAACCTAACCTAACCTAACCTAACCTAACCTAACCTAACCTAACCTAACCTAACCTAACCTAACCTAACCTAACCTAACCTAACCTAACCTAACCTAACCTAACCTAACCTAACCTAACCTAACCTAACCTAACCTAACCTAACCTAACCTAACCTAACCTAACCTAACCTAACCTAACCTAACCTAACCTAACCTAACCTAACCTAACCTAACCTAACCTAACCTAACCTAACCTAACCTAACCTAACCTAACCTAACCTAACCTAACCTAACCTAACCTAACCTAACCTAACCTAACCTAACCTAACCTAACCTAACCTAACCTAACCTAACCTAACCTAACCTAACCTAACCTAACCTAACCTAACCTAACCTAACCTAACCTAACCTAACCTAACCTAACCTAACCTAACCTAACCTAACCTAACCTAACCTAACCTAACCTAACCTAACCTAACCTAACCTAACCTAACCTAACCTAACCTAACCTAACCTAACCTAACCTAACCTAACCTAACCTAACCTAACCTAACCTAACCTAACCTAACCTAACCTAACCTAACCTAACCTAACCTAACCTAACCTAACCTAACCTAACCTAACCTAACCTAACCTAACCTAACCTAACCTAACCTAACCTAACCTAACCTAACCTAACCTAACCTAACCTAACCTAACCTAACCTAACCTAACCTAACCTAACCTAACCTAACCTAACCTAACCTAACCTAACCTAACCTAACCTAACCTAACCTAACCTAACCTAACCTAACCTAACCTAACCTAACCTAACCTAACCTAACCTAACCTAACCTAACCTAACCTAACCTAACCTAACCTAACCTAACCTAACCTAACCTAACCTAACCTAACCTAACCTAACCTAACCTAACCTAACCTAACCTAACCTAACCTAACCTAACCTAACCTAACCTAACCTAACCTAACCTAACCTAACCTAACCTAACCTAACCTAACCTAACCTAACCTAACCTAACCTAACCTAACCTAACCTAACCTAACCTAACCTAACCTAACCTAACCTAACCTAACCTAACCTAACCTAACCTAACCTAACCTAACCTAACCTAACCTAACCTAACCTAACCTAACCTAACCTAACCTAACCTAACCTAACCTAACCTAACCTAACCTAACCTAACCTAACCTAACCTAACCTAACCTAACCTAACCTAACCTAACCTAACCTAACCTAACCTAACCTAACCTAACCTAACCTAACCTAACCTAACCTAACCTAACCTAACCTAACCTAACCTAACCTAACCTAACCTAACCTAACCTAACCTAACCTAACCTAACCTAACCTAACCTAACCTAACCTAACCTAACCTAACCTAACCTAACCTAACCTAACCTAACCTAACCTAACCTAACCTAACCTAACCTAACCTAACCTAACCTAACCTAACCTAACCTAACCTAACCTAACCTAACCTAACCTAACCTAACCTAACCTAACCTAACCTAACCTAACCTAACCTAACCTAACCTAACCTAACCTAACCTAACCTAACCTAACCTAACCTAACCTAACCTAACCTAACCTAACCTAACCTAACCTAACCTAACCTAACCTAACCTAACCTAACCTAACCTAACCTAACCTAACCTAACCTAACCTAACCTAACCTAACCTAACCTAACCTAACCTAACCTAACCTAACCTAACCTAACCTAACCTAACCTAACCTAACCTAACCTAACCTAACCTAACCTAACCTAACCTAACCTAACCTAACCTAACCTAACCTAACCTAACCTAACCTAACCTAACCTAACCTAACCTAACCTAACCTAACCTAACCTAACCTAACCTAACCTAACCTAACCTAACCTAACCTAACCTAACCTAACCTAACCTAACCTAACCTAACCTAACCTAACCTAACCTAACCTAACCTAACCTAACCTAACCTAACCTAACCTAACCTAACCTAACCTAACCTAACCTAACCTAACCTAACCTAACCTAACCTAACCTAACCTAACCTAACCTAACCTAACCTAACCTAACCTAACCTAACCTAACCTAACCTAACCTAACCTAACCTAACCTAACCTAACCTAACCTAACCTAACCTAACCTAACCTAACCTAACCTAACCTAACCTAACCTAACCTAACCTAACCTAACCTAACCTAACCTAACCTAACCTAACCTAACCTAACCTAACCTAACCTAACCTAACCTAACCTAACCTAACCTAACCTAACCTAACCTAACCTAACCTAACCTAACCTAACCTAACCTAACCTAACCTAACCTAACCTAACCTAACCTAACCTAACCTAACCTAACCTAACCTAACCTAACCTAACCTAACCTAACCTAACCTAACCTAACCTAACCTAACCTAACCTAACCTAACCTAACCTAACCTAACCTAACCTAACCTAACCTAACCTAACCTAACCTAACCTAACCTAACCTAACCTAACCTAACCTAACCTAACCTAACCTAACCTAACCTAACCTAACCTAACCTAACCTAACCTAACCTAACCTAACCTAACCTAACCTAACCTAACCTAACCTAACCTAACCTAACCTAACCTAACCTAACCTAACCTAACCTAACCTAACCTAACCTAACCTAACCTAACCTAACCTAACCTAACCTAACCTAACCTAACCTAACCTAACCTAACCTAACCTAACCTAACCTAACCTAACCTAACCTAACCTAACCTAACCTAACCTAACCTAACCTAACCTAACCTAACCTAACCTAACCTAACCTAACCTAACCTAACCTAACCTAACCTAACCTAACCTAACCTAACCTAACCTAACCTAACCTAACCTAACCTAACCTAACCTAACCTAACCTAACCTAACCTAACCTAACCTAACCTAACCTAACCTAACCTAACCTAACCTAACCTAACCTAACCTAACCTAACCTAACCTAACCTAACCTAACCTAACCTAACCTAACCTAACCTAACCTAACCTAACCTAACCTAACCTAACCTAACCTAACCTAACCTAACCTAACCTAACCTAACCTAACCTAACCTAACCTAACCTAACCTAACCTAACCTAACCTAACCTAACCTAACCTAACCTAACCTAACCTAACCTAACCTAACCTAACCTAACCTAACCTAACCTAACCCTACAGTTTAAGACTGGTGCGGATCATCCGGAGTCAGACAGACTCAGTTCAACGGTCTCACGCACTCGGTTGACCGAAGTTCGTTGACGACGTTCACTTTCACGAAGGGGAGTTGAACTTCCATCAATTCCCCTTCCTTAGACATGCCCAATGTGCTGAGGTCGCCGCCGTCGACGCCGTCTGGCGACGATGCCAGGCCCTCAGAGAGATCACGATCGAGCCCGAACCTGACTGAGACTGGGAGAACTTTGCGCGCAGCGATCGTGGGAACGGAGAAGAAGACCGGACTTTTAGACGTCCAACCCAAGCCACCATCCAAGCCCGTCACTATTCCCACCTCAACTGCAACAACAAAACCAGCCAAGTCTACAACAAAGATCACTACCAGGCAGACAAGGAAGGCGGTGGAGAAGGATCTCACTTCGGCATCTCCTGAGATGGCTGCTAAGAAGACCGCTCACACCCAGACGACACAACTGATCCAGGACGTCACCCCGACACAGCTTGTTTCCCAGCTTGAATCCGCGTCGTTAAAAACTAACACTGTAGACTCTCTTTCTTTACAGGTTATTAATTTATCAACTAAAGGCCTGCGCATGGTAGACCCCTTAAAGGGAAATATCACGAAAGAGACCAGAGAAGGATTGATGTCCATATTCACGGATATCATCGACCTGGCCGCCGAGTTAACAAAAAAATGCCAATCACAGGAAACGACGTTCCTGAAGGAGAAAATAGCGCTAATTTAAAAGAGCGCTATTATCAACCCTCCCTCAACAGCCGGACCTACCTCATTCAGCTATGCTTCGGTGGCAGCGTCGGGTTCTTCCCATGCTGTAATCGTCAGTGCAGCTGATAAAACCAAAACAACCTCCGATATTAAAGCAGCCTTAAGGCAAGATTTGTGGCCCTCTGAACTGAAAGTTGGAGTCAGCGACCGCCTACGAAATTCCGTCTTAACCGTCAACAGCGACGTCCGAGAAGCCATGATCAGCCAGGGAAGGATAAGTATCGGATACCAACGAGTGCAGGTAGAGGACAGCTGCCCCATTATGCAATGTTACAAGTGCATGGGATTTGGACATTCATTAGCCAGGTGCATGGAGAGCAAAGATCGATGTTTACACTGCGCTGGCGAGCACAAATCCATGTCTTGCACGAAGAAGGATCAAGAAGACGAACAGCACTGCTGGAATTGTATTAAAATGGCCAAAGGTAAGACCGAGGTGTCAAAACACAGAGCCAACGACAAGAACTGTCCTTATCGGATTAAAATGATGATGCGAACCATGGAAAGAGTCAACTATGGCTAACTCCATCGTTCCAAATACCACCGGGACCCAATTAAATACTACAGGCACCACAAAAGTAATTCAGTGGAATTTGGGCCGCTGCAAAGCGGCACAAGAAGAAGCACTAGCCAATAAGAGGGGCGCGGATATATTGCTGCTACAGGAACCTTACACTGGCAATACCGGCAGAATTAATGCTCCGGGGGTCACTGTTTATCGATCAGTGACTTCCAAGGAGCGGGTCTGCAAAGCGGCAATAATTATCTGCAAATCCACGATAAATGGCATAATGCTGAGCAAATTTAGTGACTCAAATACCACACTTGTAAGAATTACCACAGAAACTGGACCTCTTGTTATTGGATCTATGTACGTGGAGCCAAACGCTGACATTGCCCCAACATTGGGAAAACTCACACTACTTGGAGATGTTCCAATCCTCATAGGGAGTGACCTAAACGCAAAAAATGTGTGGTGGGGGAGCGCGAAGACCGATAGAAGGGGCGAAGAAGTCGCAGATTTCCTTTCAGAACTCAATCTGAACATTCTTAATGAAGGAAATCGACCCACCTTCGAAACCTATCGTGACAACCGTCACATCACAAGCGTTATATACATGACATTCTGCTCTTCAAGTTTTCTGGACACCGTTCACAGGTGGAGAGTAGAATCAAATGATAACCAACTCAGCGACCATAATCCTATTTCTTTCGAAATTTCCACAAAGATTTGGAATCCCACAGATCCGAAAACTGCCCTTTATAATACAAAAAAAGCGAACTGGGAAAAATTTTCGAAAGATATTAAAAATAAACTGACGGATATTAACGCTTCTGAAAACTATTTTTCTGAAGTGAGCAACTCGCTTGTGTTGGAAAAGAAAATAAACACATTGATGGATATCTCTGGAGAATCGTGCAAAGCAAGTATACCAATCAGGAAACCTTTCAAAAGACAGCCCTGTCCTTGGTGGAACGCTGAACTCGATAAGCTCAAGAAAAAAGCAATCAAATGTAAGCACAGACTTCAGAATTCAGGAAGACTCCGAAGAGAGACCATAACGCTTCCGGAATATCTTGAAGCGAAACAAACTTATAAAGATGCAATTGCGAAAACCAAAATCGAGTCTTGGAAAAATTACTGCGCATCACAGACAAGAGAAACCGCTTGGTCTGCAATTCAAAGAGTTCTGGTAAACCGAAGAAAGACTACTCCACCAGCGACGCTCAAAGATGGCGACGAGTATTATGCTTCGGCTGAAGAATCCGCTCAGCGCCTATTGGAGAAGTTTTTCCCGGACGACACCATACAAAATGAAACCAACAAACAGATTAACATCAGACGTATGGCGGAAATTCTACCCTACACCCCAAACGACCCGATATTCACTGAAGAAGAGATCGAGGATATAGTATCAAACATAAGTCCACATAAGGCACCCGGAGAAGATCACTTCACCGCCGACATTTGTCTTCATTTCTTCAACGTGGATAGGTCATTAGTATTGGGTATGTATAACGCATGTCTTAGAGTGAGCCACTTTCCAGTTTAATGGAAAATAGCGAGGGTTGTTGTCATTCCCAAGCCGGGAAAAGACGATCTTCAAGACATCAAGTCCTACAGACCGATCGGCCTCATTTCAGTATTTGGAAAAGTACTGGAAAAGCTGATGATAAATCGGATAAACGTGCATTTTCATCGAAAAGGTAAGTTGAGTCACAAGCAATATGGTTTTACGCCCCAGAAATCAACAGAAGACGCTCTAACGCTTCAGTCAACGAAATCAGGACTGCGCTGCAAGACAAGAAGATGATCATAACAATCTCGCTCGACATCAGAGGAGCCTTTGATAATGCTTGGTGGCCATTTCTAATGTGCCAGCTGAGAAGCAAGAAGTGCCCTCGGAACTTGTTTACGCTAGTGAAGAGCTATCATCAACAAAGGAAAGTCATACTGTCACATTTTGATGCCACGCTCCAGAAGGTTACGAACAAAGGATGCGTTCAGGGATCATCTTGCGGACCGAGCTTTTGGAATTACATCTAAGATGATGTACTTCAGGAGGACTTGGGCCCTGGAGCTGAACTGAGAGCATTTGCGGATGACCTGCTATTGATTGCTACAGCCAACAATACGACAGAGCTTGAAAATACGACTGACAAAGCGTTGAAATTCATCACATCATGGGGCTCAAAAGCCAAACTACACTTTGCAGAAGACAAAACCAACGCGATGCTCATTACCAGAAAAAAGGACCGACAACCAAACATTTACATGAACGGAGTTCAAATAAAATACGTGGATCACTTTAAGGTTCTCGGTCTCACCATAGATCGCCACCTTAACTGGTCCAAACACGTCGACAACATTTGTAAAAAGGCCGCAAGCATCACGAACAAATTGATCAGAGCCACCAAACCCAGATGGGGTGCGTCGCCGGGGGTTATGCAGCAAATATATTTAGGTGCTGTCGATCCTCTGATAACGTACGCTTCCAGCATGTGGGCGGACGCGGTAAAGAAAAAAGTCAACCGTAAGAAACTGAACTCCATTCAAAGACAAATTGCCATCAGTTCTTGCAAAGGATACAGAACGATCTCTCTAGTTTCTGCTCAGGTCTTGAGCGGCTTCATGCCACTTGACCTGAGGATCAAGCAGCTTGCAGAATCATATGAGGTAAAGAAGACTCTCACCCTGCAGGACTTGCCGCAAGACAGAGTCTACCAGGGAACCGGAGACTTTTTCTCACTCCCTCATCCCTCGGAACGCAACCGGATTGACCATGGATACCAGTGGCGAAGGGTGGAGGTAAGCTGTTAAGTTTCGCTATAAATAGTGCACACTAAACTTTGTTAGTCATATGTATTTGTTTTTATTGAACTAAGACTACAATTTACAGATGGTATTAGTTAGTTTTTAAAAATCAATTAAACCCTGCCTAAACGAAACCATAATAGATTTGGTCTAATTTGGGCAATGCGACAAAATTGTGTACAATTTTTCATTCATAGTTATTTGTTTTCGTTGGATTAAAACTACATATTACACATATTTTTGCTTCATTTTTTTGATTCATTAAGCCCTGCGTAAACCAAACTATAATAAATAAAAAATATTATTCTATCTATAAAATACTCAAAGTTATGTATGATTTAATTGCATAATTTTAGATATTTTATAGATAGACATGTATTTTTTGACTAATATCTATTATGGCTTGGTTTCTCAGGGTTTAATTGAATTTTAAAATCTAACCCACACTATCTGTTAATTGTAGTCTTATTTCAATGATAACAAATATGTATGTCTGAAAAAGTTTAATGTGCACTATTTATGGCGGATCTTAACAGCCTACCTCCACCCTTCGCCACTTATGGATACTATGATCAGACTCTGCCTGAGGCAACGCAGAATGAGCTGAGAATCTTCACTGATGGCAGTCTCTTGAACGGCAAAGTGGGTGCAGCATTTGTACCTTACGATGGCGTGAGAGAGTTGCCGTCGAGAAAGATCAAACTCGACGACATCTGCTCAGTGTTTCAGGCGGAACTCTTGGCGATCCGAGAAGCTTTGAGCTACGTTCTGAAGAAATCACCAAACAGATGGAAACAAGTAACGATCTTGACAGACTGCAAATCAGGCGTCCATGCAATAACGGACCGAAATTCGGTCAATCCTATTGTCATGGACATTAAAACTGATATCCAGGAACTACGATGCAGAAAACAGAACGTGCACATCGGCTGGATAAGGAGTCACTGCGGAATCCTAGGAAATGAAAAAGCGGACAAAAAGGCTCAAGAGGCTACTCTTAAAAAGACGGCCCCAGATTTTGCCAAGTTTCCGCTCACTTTTGCCAAAAGGAAAATAAAAAGCAGGACTCTTCAACTCTGGAATGATCGATATTTGAAAGAAACGACAGGAAATATTACTAAAATGTTTTTCCCAACAATTTTCCATGTCTTTGATTTCAGGAGAATGCAGGAAGTTGGCTTTGAACTCACACAATTCCTCACGAGTCACGGTGGGTTCATGAGCTACCTGCATCGATTTAAGCTCTCCGAGATCGACAGCTGCCCGTGTGATGATATGACCCCTCAAGATGTCCCTCATCTTTTTATGCATTGCCCCATTTTCAGCTTCCAAAGACAGCAGCTGGAGGCGCGATGCAGGAGTCTGGATGAGGACCTATGCGACATCGGATCCGTGATAGTTCACAAGGAACTATCACAAAAGGTAGTATCATACATGATTAAAATAGTGCAGGATATTGGCAAAATAAACGAAGCCAGGACACAAAATGCCGACCACTCTTCAAGTGAAACGGAAGGCCTGGTGATTTCTGTCAACAGTCCGTCTTCTTCTGAAGAGTTTTCTGTGGTTTCCTCTTCACAAGAGCAAATGCGGTGAAGTTCCTGTTAAGACCCACAGTAGTATATCCCTCCTGTTCCCAACACTATATAGTAAACACTTTAGACTAATAAATAAAGAAAACTCCAATTGAAGATCTACAAACCTTGTACATAATAAGCAAGGTCAATAATAAATGCAACTCCCATATAAAAAAAAAAACCTAACCTAACCTAATGACACGAACAAAAACGCCGACCTTCAGTTGGTGTTTGTGGCAGAGTATGGTTTAACGACATAAATATACGACTCTAGCCTTATAGTCAATTCTACTTCTCAAATAGCCGTGCGACAATCTCACGACAAAGTACAAACAGGATATATGAGTCCCATGGTTCTAAGCTATGGAAGGAGCAGAAATGAAATTGGTCGAAAAAGACCATGAACAGGTAACAAGTAGCGTAATCATTTAGTAGTAGAAAATAAATGTATATTGTTAACCTTTTCTTTTGAAAATGTAATAAAAATTTTACGTTAAAGTTTTGCTTCAGAAAATCGAGACTGCTCGAGTGTAATTGGAACACTGTGATCACAGGCCTCGAAATAAACGCGTCAAATATTTTGACCGCGATCTATTTGAAATATAGATTACCGGATAATGTTCATTAAACTTAGAAAACAAATTATGAGAAAAATTGTTTACGTAAAATTTGACAAGTACATGCTTGAATAATTTTTATATGAGTAATAGAAATGTATGGAAATTGAAAGAGAAAATTTAACATTTATAAATTTATTTACTGTATAATTATGAGCAACGAATTTTAACACTAATTTTATTGAAACAAGATAGAAGCAAACTATCATTATAAAAATATTATAAACGCGTACCTATGTTTATTGACGCGTGATTATAAATTAAAGACTTTAGTAATACTATAACTCGCTAACTATAATAAATATTATAAAAGTAACTACTAGAAAAACTTGAGACCATGGTATGAATGGGTTTCTACCCATAAACAATAATAAATCTCAATCGCGTCCTAGGTAAACAAAAGAATAAAGTATCGCAGCGTAAAACACAAAACAACACGCGACCTTGAACTTTGAAGAAAATCTATTCTGGTCATATGTTCGGTTTGGCTGTTTTACGTTGCGAAATAAAAATAGATTAAAGATTGCATTTAAATTACTATGTAAAAGCTACTATGAAAGATTGAATAAATTGGTAGTTGCTCATAATTAACATCTTGTTAAAATCAAACATTTATATACTTACGTGTAACTGTTAAGTGTGACATTATAGTATTTTTACGTAATAATATTTGCCCAAAAGGTAATTATCGAATGAGAAAGTCACTGCGGGACCAAACAGTTTTATTAAAACTTAGTAAAATTCTATTGGCCTAAAATAACCTAGAGTGGTGGAAAAGACCAGGACGTGGGTGTAGCCCTTTCGTTCTGTCATTTTAAAATTAAAGACTGCCATCCCTTTATCTAGTATGCTAATACCTATTCCGATACCTCGTTGGAAAGCTAAAAACTTTCCCATTTGTTTGAACACGTAAAATTATACAAAATCGACTATTTTGGTTACGTCATCGTAACTGCGCAATTAAGAAACATGTTCTAGAGGGTGTTAAAAACACTCCAATTGAAACCTTATTTTACAAAAATAACGTAGAGTAAATTCAACCCGTTATCTCAGAAGTTATCTCTATTAGAAAGTTGTCAGGAACAGGAGATATACGTAAATTTATCTCATGAGAGAAAGGGACAGATCTGCCATCCTTTACGGACTGTTTCCTATTAAACCTCTATCTTGAGGGTATAAAAGGTGACACTTTTTTCCGTATAATCATTAGTTTTTCTACACTATTCACCAGCAATCTTCAACAGAGCAGCAGTCCTTCCTGCAGTTGCGAGACATGGTTCTCATTAGCATTCGTGAAATCTACATATGGTAAGACCCCATCGGCGGGCAAAACGTAACGCGAATACCACGTATCTGTCGGTAGTGACGTGTGCCGCGGAGTAATTTTTCTTTCATTACGCATCGTACGAGGTGACGCAATCGGAATAAATTACGTGATCGAATTTGTTTAATAAGAACAAATTAATAAATTCAGTTTGTAATAATAAATTTTAGAAATTATTTCGGGATTATAAAATAAATTTTTGAAACTTTATTAAGTAAACAATAATCATAAAAACAAATTTTAGTAAATAAATTTGTCAACATAAATAGACAATAGTGAATAAGTTTGTAAACATAAACAAACCTTCTGTAAACAAGTTCGTAAACATAAATAAATTTTGTAAACAAATTTGTAAACAACAATAAAATAAATTCTATTTTTTTTATAAACCCAATACTATGTGACTAAAGAACAAATTATAATCTTTCTTACGAGAAAACATTTTATGAAATAAACATATTCAAAGAACATCTATGTATACATTCCCTGAGTTAGGTGTGACTTTTCGAAACTCGTGAAAGATTTCACAGAGATTCTATAGCGAACAAATAAATAGTTTACTGACACTTTAATGAGATTTAATTGCGAGAACAATGACAGATAACTTAATTGTGAGACCGTGAACAAGAACCTGAATAAATTCGGTACCACACCAACTGAGAGTTTTATTTGGGGAATCAAAAGTTTTATTACTACAAGGGAGATCCACACCTCCCCAGTTCATCCTCTGCATCCTTAGTGACAGCCCGGCCACATTTAAGAGCTAGCCGCGAGCCGGGTCATGTCACTAACCTAACCTAACCTAACCAGTAGTATATCCCTCCTGATCCCAACACTATATAGTAAAAAAAGACTAATAAATAAAGAAAAATCCAATTGAAAATCTACAAACCTTGTTCATAATAAGCAAGGTCAATAATAAACGCAACTCAACAAAAAAAACCTAACCTAAACTAACCTAAACTAAACCTAATTAGGCGTAATCAGCTTAATTCAGCCCAATTCAGCACAATCCAGGACAATTAAGCCCTTCGCAGACCAATTCAGCCTAATTTAGCCCAATTCAATCCAAGTCAATTCAGCCCATTTCACCCTAATTCAATTTTGGCTAATGCAGCCCCATTTAGCCCATTTGTCTGAAATAGCTAATCCAGCCCAATTCAGCTCGAATCAGCCTAATTCAGCCCAATTCAATTCATTTCAATTCAGGCCAATTCAGGTCAATTCAGCCCAATTCAGCCCAATTCAGTCTAATTCAGCACAATTCAGCTTAATTCATCCCTTTTCAATTGCCAAGCGTAATATAACGCCTTAAATAACGCATCATAGCGTCTTATAACGCAACGTTATGGCGTTGAAAAGCGTTATATACCTCAACATGGCGTTAAGTAACGCATCATAACGTTATATATCGCAATATGACGTTAGATTACGCATTATAGCGTTACATAACGCAACTTGGTGTTCGAAAGCGTTATATAACGCTGTATTAACGTTTTATTAAAGATAACGTGGAATAGAAAGGAAAACCAGTTGTGTGCGGACACACAACGTGGATTGGAAAGGAAAACCCATTTAGTGCGGACACACACAACGTTGCAGAATTCTTCCTTCCGTCCGTCTCCTCGTCAGGTCTCAGCGCTTGGATGTTCGATCCAGTTCCCTCGAGTTAGCAATTTATCTTTTTTGCTAGGCCCTTGATCTCAGTGATTTTGGTATTTGTTATTTTTAATACCTAGGGTGGGTGGGTTCTGAGGCTTGCACTTAAGTCAAGGATCAGACTGACCACCATCTTTTGATATTTAGTTTATACTCGAGGGAAATTCGATCTCCGTGTGATGCAATGGGGTCCCGATTGCGGCCGCTGAAAAGAAATGAAGGTCTGAAAGGAATGGGAGATGTGAGAAGCTAGGGGAAATCATCAGGAGGAATACCTTTCTGGGCCGGACAAATTCTGTTTGTGCGTGTATGTCATACTGTAAGAAGTGTGATATTGTAGTGCTGGGATGGTTGTTGATGGAGCTGTAGAATTGCTCCGTGAGCATGAGGATATGGCTGTGGAGGGTTTCCACGTTAAGATCGCTGTGGAGTGTGGTGTTCCTGACGAACCAGGGTGCATTTGTGATTGCTCTGAGAGCTTTTTTCTGTGTGATTTGGAGTCTGTTGAGATACTTTAGGCTTGCGTATTCCCAGACGGGGCACGCGTAGGTCATGATGGGACGGATGATAGCTGTGTATAATTAATAGCAGCTTGCTGCGGCAGGCAAGTTTGCTCCTATGACCTACCATGCGTCTGAGTTTAGCTAGGACTATGTCGGCTTGGCGTCTTTTTCCGCTAATGTGTTGATGTTTGATGCGTCTATGTCGTTAGGTCTGAATTGATTTTGGAGGTTATCCGTGAATACCTCAAGTTTCTCCTCTATGGTGTATACCGTTTTGGTGTGACCTTTCAGTGTAGTTATTGGACATTTCTTAGTCCTCAGGGCTTTAGAGAGTTTCCAGAAGGGGTCACTACCCTTAAGTAACTCTGTGAGTTTGGTGTTCCAGGCAGCTGATCCAGCAGCATGATCTGCGTTTAATTTCCTAATCTTTTTCCTTAGTTTCTTAAACTTGGAAAAAGATGGCTGATCTCCCAGGATTTGGGCGATCTTTCTGGCTCCGTTTCTCTCCATGATTTTTGGTCATGGTGGATTTTGGTATATCTAATCTATGAGTGTCAGTCAGGCTGATCAACGTGGAGGCGGCTTTGACAGCCTCATAATATATGGAGGCTGTTAAGTCCCTTATTGCTATTTTAGGTGTGGACGAGAGATCTAATGGAATCGTGAGGTGTTGCTCCAAGTGAATTGCAAAAATTTCCCAAGATACTTTGTATCTTTGGGAGTCAGGTGATGTAACTAACGGGTCCAATGCATCCCTGAGGAACATTAGGACCGATTTGTGATCTGAGTTTAGTTCATCTACCGTGCGAATGATGGGTATATAGTTTGTATTACGGATGATGGTGAAGTCGAGAATACTAGGCATGCCTCTGGTCGGGAAATTGGTGGGTGTCAGAGGTGCGACTATAACTAATTGGCTAGCTTGAATGAAATCTATTAGTAATACTCCGCGAGCTGTTAACCTGTAACCTTAGCGTTGCAACCCTTTGCCATGTGTCCGTATAAGTGGCACTTTGCACACTTGACAACTCCGCAAAAGTCACGCACAGGGAACGAATTCCACCCCATGAAAAGTCTGCCATCATTAAGCAGCGCCTCTCGAGCCTTTCCCGGGATCGACATTATCATATTTTCATACGTCATACGTTCGGTCTTCGGTCCCGCCTTGTGGCTCAGTTTGGTTCCAGCGTAACCCTCAGATGCAAGGCCAGACGCCTCCTGGGTATTGTTTATGATTGCCTCCTTGAGCTGCTCTTCTGTCGTCTAAATGGGTACATTAACAATTATGATGCGGGGAAGCTTTCTCCCCGCGACTTGGACCTTTAAGCCAGCCTCAGTCAGCCCAGGGACAATCATGAGCCGCTTAGCCTCGTCGTCACTTTTGGGATGCACGATGATCCCGCCTCCCCGGATCTTGCGTACCCCGGTGATGTGCACTCCCAAAGTTTCAGGCACCATAGTTTTCATGAGAGCTTCCTTTGTGGCAGTCAATTCTTGACCCTCCTTAGTCGGATAAAACATCACCCCCGGCCTGGCGACGGTTTTCGGAGGAACTGGTGGCCATTCGGAGGCTCTAGTTGGTTGAGCCTCTCTACGGGTTACGTCACTCCAAACAGCCTTGGGAGGAGCATTAGAAGGAGCCTGGATGATGGCTCTTGTTAAGGAAGCACGATCCTTCACAATTTCCTTGTGCGCCTCCAGCTCTATCGCCATGGCCCACGTTTCAGCGATTGCCATCTCAAGCTCCGTGGCTACTGCGTTCACAATTGCTCTGGCAATACGACTGTCCTTCTCGAGGGTGGCAAGCGCCCTCTTGATGGCAATCGTCGCCCTGGACGCACTCTTCTGAGAGGGAGAATACTCAAAGCCACGGGACTGATCTCCTCGCAAGATGCTGAGGCTGAACCAGCCCTTGACTTAACGCCCTTTCCCTTTGAAGTGGAAGCGCTCTGCTTTTCTTTATCTTTTTCTTCATTAGGCTTTTTATCCTTGACCTTGGGGGCCTGCTTGGGGTCACCAATACCCTCAGCCACGTCAGACTTCCGCTTCCTAGTGGACATTCCTTCCACTTGCATGGGGTCACCTTTGTGGTTGACCATGGCGCTGGGTAACACTCGTCACACGTTACTCACTCAAACACAATTTATCGCACAATAAATATTATTGTTACAATAATTAGGTAACTATTATTAAACGAATTAAAAGTCACAATTCCCGGGAAATTCCAACGGGAAAACACACAAAAGTTTCACAAATTGTATTCCAAGGGCAGGCGAAGGTATTAGTGAAGAAACGGGATCAAAAACTTGTGAATAGTAGGGTCAAAATTGAAAAAAACGAAAGCGAAATAATAGCGATGCAAAACACGTCCGCACGGCTCGACAGTTCAGTCTCTTCTTTTGTTTCGGAGGACAGAAGATAGTTATGAATTTAACTAAGCCGTAATTCTTCGTGGTGACTAATATCGAGGTTGATTCTATTGCCAGACGTGTGGCGCGCGCGGGTGGCTGTAAGTGTGTTGAACAGTGCTCGATATGAGATTTTACGAGGATGGCTGTTCCGCCACCTTTAGTAAGTATGTGGGTCCTGTGGGTATATGTAGTTCGGTATGGTAAATTGATGAGAAGGTTTGAGCCACGTCTCATTGACGAGAAGTATGTCAATGTCGTTCTCTTGAAGGAAATGTCGGACTTCGTATTTGTCATTGAGGAGGGATCCTCGTGTGTTCCAGAACGTGGTCTGAAGTGATGTTGGTTTTATTTTACCGGCCATATAAGGTGAGGCAAATCATCTCAAGAGTGGAGCGTTATTTACGCATCATAGCGTTGTTATATAACGCAATATGGCGTTAAATAACGCATCATAGCGTTATATAACGCAACATGGCGTTAAATTACGCGTTATATAATAACGCATCATTTGAGCTAAATTGGTCTGAAAAGGCTTATATTGGGTTGAATATGGCTGAATTGGGCTAAATTGGTCTGAATTTGCCTGAATTTATTTGGACAGAATTCAATTGGGCTGAATTCGGCTGATGTGGAATAATTTAGGCTTGAACTGACTGAATTAGGCTGAATTGAATTCGGCTGATTTGGGCTAATTTGGACTTTAATGGGCTACATAGGGCTGAATCGGGCGGAATTAGCCTAACTTCTGCTAAATTGGACTTAATTGAGCTGAATTGGCCGGAATTAAATTGGGCTAAATTTGGCTTATTAGGCTGAATTGAGCTGATTTTAGCTAAATTTGGGCTGAATAAGGCTGTTTTGGCTTGAATTGGTCAGAATTGGGCTAAGTTGGCCTGAATTTTATTGGGCTGAATTTGGGTAACTTAGACAGAATTGGGTTGATGTTGGCTAATTTGGACTAAATTGGGCTGATTTGCGCTAGGTTGGGGGCTTAATAGGCTTAATCAAATTAAGGTAAAATGGGCTAAATTAGGCTGAATTAGGCTGAATTAAATTGGCCTTAATTGGGTCAAATTGGGTTGAACTTGGCTGATTCGGCGTGAATTTGAATGAAAAGGGCAAAAATGTGCCAAATTATGCTGAATTGGGCTATGTAGGACTGAAATGAATAGAATTGAGCTAATTTGGGCCAAATTAGACTGAATTGAGGTGAATTGGCCTGAATTGAATTTGGCTTAATTAGGCTGATGTTGTCTAAATTGGGCTATTTTGGGTTAAATTTGGGCTGAATTAAGCTGTATTTGGCTGATGTGAGCTAATTTGGACTAATTTGGGCTCAATTAGGTTGAATTTGACCAAATTGGGCTCAATTGGGCTAATTTGGGATGAATTGGACGGAATTGAATCGGGCTAAATTGGGCTGAGTTGAACGGAATTGGCATAATTTTGGCTTAATTGGGCTGATTTGAGCTGAATTGGATTATATTGGCCTTATTTGAATTAGGCTAAATTTGGCCCAATTCAGCACAAATAAACCCAATTTAGCTTAATTCAATTTTGCCCAATTCAGTCGAATCCAGCCAAATTCAGCCCAAATTAGCCCAAATTAAGCCATATCAGCACAATTCAGTCCGAATCAGCACAAGTTAACCCAACTTAGCCGAAATTAGCCAATATCCGTCTAATTATGCCCAAATCACCCAAATTCAGCCCAATATAGCTCAATTCAGTCAAATTCAGCCCAATTCAGCCTAATATAGCCCATTTCTGCCCAATTCAGCCTACTTTATCCCAATTCGGCCAATTTCTATTCAGCCCCATTCAGCTCATCTCAGCCCAATTCACCCTAATTTAGCTCAAATTAGCCTAATTAGCCTTTATTAGCCTAATTCAGCCCAATTTAGACAAATTTAGCCCAATTTAGATCAAATCAGCCCAATTCAAGACAAATCAGCCTAATTCAGCCAAATTCTGTTTTTTTTAACATGAAATTACATGCGTTTTTGTCTACATGAGTCGTTTTAGACCTTTTTAGTCGTTTTGTCATTTAAAAAAAACGCCTTAAAATATACCAAAACCACATGTTTTTTCACGTAAGCATGCGTTTTTTGAGTCTTTAAGGCCTTTGTTAAGTCATTTTTTTTGTCGTTTTTTCATGTGAAAAACGCATAAAAAGACACGCATGTTTGTTCAAGTTAAAAATACATGTGGTTTTGCAGTCTTTTTAAGCCGTTTTTTCAAATTTTTAAATTCTAAATTCAAAAAACCAAATTCAAAATTCGAAATTCAGAATTCAGAATTCCAAATTCCAAATTCTAAATTCGAATTCTAAATTCAAAATTAATACAAAATCTTAAATTCTAAATTCTTACTTTTAAATGCACATTTAGAAATTCAAAATAAATAAATTTATTAGAAGGCAAGAGAACGAAAGGCAATTGATGCCTTTGAGATGTGGTGTTGGCGCCGAATGCTTTGCATTTCCTGGACAGAGCACAGGACGAACCAGTCAATCGTCCAGAGACTGAAGATAAAGGAACGGCTCTCGACGATATGTCTGAGAAGAATTCTGCAGTTTTTTGGACATATTGTCAGGCGCGGACCGGACAACCTGGAGAAACTGGTAGTTTTGGGTAGCCTCCAGGGAAGGCGAAGCAGAGGAAGAGCGTCTGCGTGATAGAGCGACCAAGTAAAAGAGCTGACTGGGGCACCATCCATTCTGCCCTGAGAGAAGCGGAAGATCGAGAAGGATGGAAAGTCTTGGTCGCTCAAAGGATGGCGAAATTTAAATGTGGTCACGATCCTCAGCCATGAGTGCACGACCAAGAAGGAGTTAAAGAAACTAAAAATATAAATGCAAAAACCCTAAAATATGCATTTATTTATGAAATATGCACTTATCTCCGAAATATGCTCTAACGTCTCAAATATGCATTTATATGCACAATACAATTTTATTTTTGGATTCTGTGTGTTTCAAAATGGATTTCTGTGCAACTCTCATAGCTGTGCATACACCCAAATAAAACATGCACTAGCACAGGGGAGGGCAAACTGCGGCCCGCGGGCCGCATGTGGCCCGCCGGGTATTTTTTTGCGGCCCGCCATCATTAACTGTACTTCTGATTACGAATAACTTTTTTTATACTTTTTTTAAAAAATATTGACAATAGATTAAAATTTGAAGAATTTGTTGTTTCGTTAATGTATTATCTCAGTACGTCTTCCTTGCGTCTCGTCTCACACTATGTTACTACTTACTATTTTCTATGTTGAACATCGTGACACATTTTAATACTTTTAACTCTGCGTTGCAAGGAAAAAAAATATATGCCCACGATATGGTGAAGAGTTTGAATGGATTTCAATTATTAAAACTCAAGTTGTTCCTTCGACAAATATCGAATAACAACGTGGACCACTTTTCAACTTTGAAGTTGCTGAATATACCAGAATATAAATTTGAAGAATATGGTAAAATTATTATAGCTCTGAATGACGATTTTTTCAACCTATGTATGTGAACAAACATTTTCGATCATGAACCTCAATAAAAATTCTTTACGATCAAATATCTCCGATGCCCATTTACAAGCAGTTTTGAAAATATCAACCACAAAATTAACACCTGAATTTGAAAAAATGTTGAAAAATGTACAACACTTTCAATCTTCTCATTAATTTTTTTGTAATGTTTATTTTTCGTGATAATAAATAGTGTATATCTAAAAATGCTATTTTACTTGCGGCCCGCCGCTCATTTTGAATTCTTGAATTTGGCCCTCCATCCAAAAAGTTTGCCCGCCCCTGCACTAGCATATAAATCCGGGCCCTAATTATTACTTCGTCGCTATTTATCGTCTAACCATCACTCTTCATGGTCCTTGTGACCGACTTATAGCATCCACAGTTCACCCTGAGAAGTAGCGGGACCTGTCAGAGCGAACTGCGGGATTTCCACATATATTACATATGACTCTGCTTTGTCGAGAGTCGTAAGCACATAACCGGTGGTACATTGACTATTACGATCAGATTGAGCGGCTGGGTGGCACTTCTCCTTATGGGAGCGCCCTCACAGGGGCACGTAAATTGTATTTACGTCAAACCCCCCTACTTAAAACCAAACTCCGCCAGAATTTGATCTCAATGCGCCAGCGACCACCCTCGCTTCCGCATTGCCAGGCACAGACAGTTCATGCAAAACTTAAAATTATTCACTATAATAAAGACACTCTACGCATGCACATGAAGGACAAAATTTTATTTTTCTTTCATTGGACTCCGCCCAGCTTCGGGATTCTTATACCTAAATATTTTATTGGCAAGAAATTATACAATGCAAGTTTCGATTAGATAAATATCATTCCCAAGTTGTTGGTGACAGAGTGGTCCGACTTTCTACCTTCCTGACGAGGAATGCGTTACTGGTTTCGGATCTCACGTGGTACCTTCCCATCAGTCGTTCGACGAGGTTCGGTGAAAAGTTTTCCCGATGTGGGCCAAGCAGCTTGTTCTGCGAAAATCGTTGACACATACTGGAGAGCTTCCCCTAGTATGTTTGCGACATGACGTTGCATAAGAGGTAGTTATTCCTAGTTGTTAGTCTAAGCATGCAAATGAGAATGAATAAAGTATATATAAGAAAAGAATCGAAAAAATGAGCAACCACACATTTTTGCTACGCTGCCTGCTTCCACCCTTCGTAATTTGGACAGCTGCAACATAACAATTTGGCGTCGCCCCCGAGTCACGTGCAATGGCCGACCACCGTCGCCTTCCAGCGTCACCCTATGAGTCGTTCATGGCTATCACACGCTTCCGCGGGCTCTGTCCCGGGCGCGATCGTATCAGCGGCCCAGGATTCCGCCTCTCCTCGCCACGGCAGACTCTGGCAATGCACTGGACGAGAGGGTACTCTGCGCACCTTCGTCGCTTCATCCAGACGTCGTGCGCGAGTTCTGGAACGTCGTGTCTCGCCCATGGTTCCGCCAAGTTCGCCAGAAGTTCAGGCAGGCGACGCTCGCACGCAACTCCTACCAGAATCTATTTTGTATGAGGCGACGTGTCACAATCACACACCAACGCACTCCAGTGTGCCCCGACAGTGCACTCGCGATTACTTCAGGCTCCCTCGATGCCGTATCTTAGGGGCGATCGTTTCTCGCCAACCAAGATTACATCTTCCCCCGTCACGGTGAACACTGGCGATGGTCTTTGACGAGAGGGGCAATCCGGCCACCTCTGTCTGGTCATCCCAGGCACGGCGAACGGGTTCTGGGACGTCGTGTTTCGCCCACGTGCGTGGTCGAAGCCACCAGAAGCTACGGCAAATGACGCAACACACCATCTCCGTGTTTATTAGTTACATCGAAAAAAAGATACTGCAAGTTACATCTCGAAATTCCTCATGCACAATTTAAAATTATTACTACTATTAATTTTTCTTAATTGTTAGTTTCAAATTTAATATTAATCACCATTAGCCGGCAGCGGCACAACGTTAATGGGTTATTTTTCTATACAACGTTGACGCCAGTTTCGACGACGCTACAGAAGTACCTACTGTTTGTCGAGCAGTCGTTCAACGCAGGCTTCGCCGCTTCCACCCTTTGGCATCAGTATATTCAATAAGCTATAACATGGCGATTTCATACTAAAATTGACTTAATATTATAGTTTGTTATTCTTAATACTACCTCCGCTGCCAGAATTTGAATTTAATGTCTACTAATCCTGCTAAAATAACAAACCCAAACTATGATTTATTTTCAACAGAGAAAAGAAGTGAATTGATGCGTACATTTTTGCAAATTCGGTTGGCCCCATCATGCATTGCAAAACACATGGCCTGACCCAAAACGGCTACCTGCCAAAATATGCCACCCTTGTTCGGATAGATTTTTGCAATTCACACGTTTTGCTGGACTTATGCAATTCTTAATCTAATAAAATGTGACATAATTTGAAATAATATTTGAATAGGCTTTCGGTTGCCTAGTACCTAGTTAAAATTGGACATGACATATAAATTTTATACAGGTTTACAAAAAGAATATATCTATTACGCTGTCGAAGAAAAGTCAATAATATTCGTCCATCCTCACGGCACTAGAAGCGTGTCCTCCATTCATCATTTCATATTTCACCCACTAACACTATTCTTGACAGAAGACCATCGTCAGCTCCATGGCTGATGATGCAGCGCCGAGCGTGTCACCAGCACTCTCCACGGCCGTTTCCCATCCTTCGGATGCCTCTGGTCCTGCAGGGGCTGCGTTCGCGTTCGCACGCGGACTTCTATCTGGATTCGTCTGCTCGTTCATGTTTCGTTATTGATGCAGCCACATAAAATGCGCGGCATCTGCTCGGCTTTTGACGGTTGTGAGTTCGATATGCGACCAGTTGTTTGTGTGCTCGGCATGATTATACTAATATCTTCGCTGTCTAAAGATGGGGCGCGGCGAGCTTTTGAGCGCGTGTCCATAAGATGTGATGACACCGATTAGTTTTTGTTCCGTTGCTCTAGGGCTTCTCGTTCGTCCGCAATCTTCAGGTGCCGAATTTGGCATGCCCCAGCTTAACTATCACTCCGGATCAGTTGACGCATTATTACGCTGTATCGGGTCGAGATGCCAGTTGACGAGTCGTTGTTGATGTTTACGCGTGTGTAAAAATTGACGTTTTTTATTTTAATTAAAGAAGATAATTGTTTTAATTTATAATTAAATTTATATTTTATCGTAGCGGCGATCATTTATACACGTACGTATTCACTGCACATAATCGGGATTGTTTTTAAAATGTTTTTATCCGATGACATTTCGAAGATATGTGAATTTATGTTTTTTTCAAAAACCATAGTTTTTTATAAAAGCGTTTTTATCGCAGTAGGGGTTGTCGATTTAACAGTACTATATGATATTGGTTTACCAAAACGAGTTTTTAAGATTTTTTGAAAACTATAGTTTTTTACTAAGTATTATATAATTGCGTTTTTATACACTGTTTACTTGTTATTTGATCGCGGTGTACGCATGGTAACACAAAATTTCCAGAAAAACATAGTTATTTCTTATATATTATTATATTTTACATATAGTTTTTATTTTTAGGTTGATATTTCTCAATTTGTATGCAATGGGATATCAATTATCATCGCTTATACGATTTTAGTAAAAAAAGTTGAAAATTATTGTTTATTTATTTATATAGTAAATTACTATATATTTTTCTAAGTTTTATTACTAGGTTTTATTGTCTTATTCTTATTCAATTCCTTCTCAACAGAGAATTATGAAAAAACAAAAAAAAATATTTTTTTATTTTTACCTAGAAATTTACTAAGTATTTTCCTAAGTTTTATAATTATGTTTTATTATTTTTATTTTTATTAATTTCGTACTTGACAGTTGATGTTTATAAGAAAAAGTTAAAAAATGATTTTCATTTTTTTTATATAAAAATTTACTAGGCCTATAAATTAGGTCACTATATATTTTTAAAACGCTAGGAAAGTTCAGTTTATTTGGCACTGCTCATCCCAGTGAGCTTGTTTAACACTGTTTAATGTTCAGTACTCACTGTTCAATTTGTTTTTCTTCTGAATGCTCAGTTTACTATAATTTAATTTATTCCTTAACCCTTTACTGCATGATTTTTTTTTTTGAAAATTTTTATTTTTTCTTTGTGTCAAAATGCCTTGTGAATGAAGGAAAAATAATAAAAAAAATATTTTTCGAAAATTTCATTAAATTTTGTATGTTACTGTGTGGTGTCGCAGATTTACGACATTTGGAAATCTTACATTTTAGTATGACAAAATACAAAAACAAATGAAAACAATTATAAAAAACTAATGTACACACCTTATTTGATGTGTAGATATTTTTATTCAACCTATTTCAATCTTCTGTATATTTTTTTTTATTTATTTACAAATGCGGATTTTTGCGTACATACGAATTCGTCAACTGTCAAAGCAGAAATGCAGAGACTATAATGCAGAAATGCTTTATTTCTTGAAATGTCCAAACAAAATCGGTATAGTAGGATGTTTATGGTAAAACAGTTTTTTAGGCATCGAAAAAGGATATTATTTGATAATTTACACAGATGGCATTGGCTATATAGAAATAGTTTGAAATGTCGCAAATTTGCGACACTATGCAGTAAAGGGTTAAGGTTCAAATAGACTATATGGCGATTGAACACATATGTGACAAGAGAGTTTTAGTGTATATGATCATATCTATGCCATTCCGTTTACACATAAGCCAATATATGTCAAAAAAATCTATGACAAAGGCGTGGGCATAGATTCTATGACACCCATATGTGCCAATCCGTCACACGATGCCGTAAACAGTGTTGCCAAGTCAAAATTTTTAATTTCAATAGAATGTGTAAAAAAAATTCAGTAGATTCGACAAAATATCAGTAGATTTCTGTTTTAGGAAAAAAATTTCGCCGCGGGCCGCAGGTTCCCAATTTTTCATAGTCGGCTTGTATTTTTTAGGAAAAATATTTCGCCGCGGGCCGCAGATTCCCAAGTTTTCAAAAATGGCTAGTTTTTTTCCCGGCTGGTGGGAATTTTGTGAAATGAAGAAATATCAGTAGATTTCAGAAAATATCAGTTGATTCAGTATATTGCTAAAAATATCAGTAGATCTACTGAAATTTCAGTAGACATGGCAATGTTGGCCGTAAAATCTAGTAGATAAAATCCACTGATAAATACTACCAACATGATGTTTATCAAACTTTATGGTTGGTACGCCTTCGTAAACGTCAAACAGATGATAATAATATAAAACGAAATAAATCAGTAGGCTTGTTAGTGAGATTTTAAATTTATTTATCTATTTATTTAACTATTTGGTTCTTGCCCATATCATATTATAATGCCGGCGGATGGAGCTACTGCCGCGGCAATTGTGGCATATTTTATTGTTGGTAGACAATAAAAAACCAAGACGTTGAAGAGCTTGGGTGCGTGAGTGGATTGCAAGACGGGAGACTCTCGGATGCTACAGTAATTTAGTAATAGAGCTAAGAGCTGAGGATATGGCAATGACTGTATAAAAATTTCGTATGCTTGTCGCTGGAAGATTTCGATGCATTATTGTTAAATGTTGAGCCGATTATAAAAAAAGACACCCATATGCGTAAAATCGTCTATTCCGGGTGGGTGCCTGATGAGGTGCCTCCGAATCCCTCGGCTAGCTCTGAGGGTGGGAGTGGAGGTTCATCGATGTAGAGCAGGCAGTAGTCTCTTGGATTGGAGTATTCATGAAGGGGCTTCAAATGAAACTCGTCAAAAATTAATTAAGTCCTTATATTGTCCACATTCACACTTGATTAACAAGTTTTAGTTTAATTATAGTCAAGGGATTGTTTATTGAAACGCAAAATTAATTATTATTTAGTTACACAAAGTCAAGTCAAGGTCCAAGTTCACAATTGTTCACAATTTATCAAAGTTCACACAATTCAAATAAAGCTGTCGCCGATATTATACAATTATTATTACAAAGCGCACGGAGCCGTCACGAAGAAGCTTTGGAAACCGATGGCCAATAAAATAAAAGGTCGAAAAAAAAATTCAGGGCCTCCGTTGAAGAGCCGCTGTTCAAAACTAAAACTTTCGCATCTCCAAATGATTAAGTATTGAAGAGGTATTTATCTTAAAAATCCCGTTTAGGCACCTATTTATAATTTTTCGAGTGAAATTTGAGTCCCAGTTAGGTATTTAACCTCAGGGGGTGACTTTGGTGTGGTAGATCTACTACACACGGAGCCACTAGACTTGAAGATTATGATTTTGTATGGAAAATTTTTGAAATCAAAGACAGAAAAAACACTTCCCGCGCGATCTATGACACATAAACAATAATATATGACAACATGTTTGGCATAGATGTCACAGACATGGAACTAGTGTCACACAAAATTACCGAGGTGTTTACACTGAGCCGAAAATCTATGACATAGAAGGCTGTCATAGATCGTTTGACATATATGTGACAGTCTATGACACTCTATGACATTGTATTTACACTCTGTGACACAGGACGCCAACATAAGAAACGGGTTTTTCGACATTATATGTGACAGATCGTCACAGAGTGTATTTTGAACCATTAAGGTTCAAATAGACTATATGACGATTGGGCACATATGTGACAAGAGCGTTTTATTGTCTATGATCATATCTATGCCATTCCGTTTACACATGAGCCAATATATGTCAAAAAAATCTATGAGAGAGGCGTGGGCATAGATTCTATGACACCCGTATGTGCCAATCCGTTTACACACGATGCCGTAAAATCTATTGTGTCACATATTTGCCACTGATAAATACTACCAACATGACGCTTGACAAACTTTATGGTTGGTACACCTTCATAAACGTCAAACAGATAATAATTATAAAACGAAATAAATCAGTACCTACCTAGGCTTGTTAGTGAGATTTAAAATTTATTTATCTATTTGGTTCCTGTCCATAATAAAAAACCAAGACGCAGACGAGTTTGGGTTCGTGAGTGGATTGCAAGACGGGAAACTCTCGGATGCTACAGTCAATCTGCAGTAATTTAATAAGAGAGCTAAGAGCTGAGGATACGGCAATGTATACAAATTTTGTACGCTTGTCGCTGGAAGATTTCGATGCATTGTTGTTAAAGATACACACGAAAAAAACATCAGGAATCAAGAATTGAGATCACAACGATATGGAATAGAGTATCTTTACCTAGCTTAATAGCCTAAACAAGTCATCAATTGAAAAGAGAACTGAGACTGAATGGTCATAGGATAATATTGTGTTTAATTTCACAGAGCATCTGCCTAATATAATACCAAGTTTCAGGAAGGAACGTACCTCAAGGCTGTCTACACTTTTGTGGATAGGTACCTAGGTACCTTTATACATTTCATAGAATAATAATATACTATAAATACTTTGCAAAGAGAGCTCGTTATCTGAATTGGAATAGCTAGCCGCTAGAGAAACACTTAACTCGATGTGGAATGTCTAATAAAAATCGTTGCGATACTTGCTAAATTTGAAGTAGTGACGACAGCTATCGAGTCACAGCCAAGGAACTTCAGGAGGCCGAAAAACTTTCATCTCACGTGGTACCTGTCGCTGGTCCCTTGGCCACTCTTTGTCGCCTTTTCCTTATTTTTATAGTCTTTGTATTGGCACCGCAAACTCTGCCATTTACGCGTGGCATCATCCACCGAGTACTGAGAACTGCTTTCAAGGCCCAAATCTTGTACGATTTGGACCCTGTTTTTATAATCAGTCAGTGTACAGTCCCACAATAGTGGATTACCTTCTACCAATCCGATTAAATTAATGATTATTTCATCCGTCCACTCCAACACGATTTTGCGACTTCTTCTGTCCATTTTTGACTAGGTATTGTTTCGTTTAGTAGTCAAGATTGTTAAGATGGCGTTTGAAATCAAAGACAGAAAAACACTTCCCGCGCGATCTATGACCCATAAACAATAATATATGACAACATGTTCGGCATAGATGTCACAGACATAAACTAGTGTCACACAAAATTACCGAGGTGTTTACACTGAGCCGAAAATCTATGACATAGAGGCCGTCATAGATCGTTTGACATATATGTGACAGTCTATGACATCGTATTTACACTCTATGACACAGGACGCCAACATAAGAAACGGGTTTTTCGACATATATGTGACAGATCGTCATATAGTGTATTTGAACCATTACATTTGTCATAGCATTGGCCATAGATAATATAGGTAAAGTGGGTGAAGGACAGCAACACTGGTCTCGCTTAGTCTATGACTGTTTTTCTAAACAATAATTTTGACACATTATTTTGACAGCGGTCTCCATAAAAATAAATAAAACAATGAATATTAGAGATGGTAATTCAGAAAATAGTGCATCAAAATTATGCCGCGCCTGTTTAGCTGACCGAGAAGATATGCAAGATCTTTTTCAAACTTGCTTTACTGATGTATTTATTTATTGCACCTCTCTAGAGATATCCGAAAATGACGGATTGCCTTCATGCCTTTGCCGTGACTGTGTTACATTGCTTAACACATTGTATTATTTTAAACAGCAATGCGTCAGATCTGATGAAACATTACGACAAATAATAATTCCACAGGTATTTTAAATTCACTAATTAACATTCTAAACAGCACATAATATACTTTTATAAGATACTTAATTTTTACATTATTTTGTAGGTTAATGGCAATATAAAAGAAGAAGATGGGGCATTTGAATCAAAGTATGACATGAAATACGACGTCAGCTTACCTAATACTACGGAAAGGTCCAATTACGACCAGTTAAGCAACCGTGAACACTCTTTCGGTTGTATAGATGACAATAATTACAACAATGAACAACCTGATTCATTTTTGGAACCGAAGATTCATATTTCCGAATCCATAAGATTAGAAGCTGCTCCCAGCCCCATCGACAACAGATTACCTAAGCCTAAAGCAAGTAATATAGATATTCAACACCCAATAAAAGAAATATTTAAAAGTAATGGACCTCAATTTATCAAAGGTAAAAAATGATTCACCTACATTACGTGTTTTGAAAAAAGCTTCAGCGTATTAGAATAGATAGAGTGGGATTCTAAAACATATTTATCCAAGTCAATACCGCTTAATTGGATCACATCAAGACTTGAGCCTTTGGCCCAATAAAGCAGCTGACCTAATTTAGCAAATTTCACATAAAATTACCCATTCGCTGCTGACCTTTTAGTTAATATTTGATTACCACATTTAATTATTTAACAGTTATCCGTCGTCAAGGAAAAGTCCGTCAAGATTCCAAATCAAGGCCATTTTTTTCGTACCAAAAACTTTCAAAAAACGATTGTATGCTATTTTACTGAAAATATTCCGAGATTGACTCAATACAATAAGTTGCTCAACTTTCGGTTATTGTAGTTATAGAGGTTGGTTATTGATTTGGTAGCATGTTTGAAGCCAAACTTACATGTATTTCGACATTTCAATCATTCATTGCAATCAATGAATCCTTTCCGGTGATTCAACCGCATCACTGAAGATTATATTATTATCCTATATTTTAACCACTTAATAACTTTTTACAGTGAAGAAAAGTATATTAGAACCGAAAAGAAGAAAATTACCGCCCATTACTTGTGAATTCTGTAAGAAACTATTCTCATCTGTGCCACTACTACATAAGCACGTTAAGGAAAAACACACAACTGCAATTAAAAGGTATAAAATCTACACATTTACTTATAATTTCATAACTTATAAAAAAATTGATCCGTGATCCCCCCAGCGACGCATGTATACATGTGAAAGGTGGAACCATAACCATTAATATGCTGAGCTGCGATTACTTCTCGTGTGTAAGAATTAGACAGGTCTTTGTGATTCTTGTTATGATTGGTACTGTACTTTCTCTCGCGTGGTTACCCTCTGACTATGTCTTGTGTCGTGCCAAAACAATCTCACGGCAATGTAGTTATTGTTTCTTAAATCATGATTATTCATTTACAAAATGCAGTAGTTTCTTGCTGTTACTTGGGGAAAATATTTATTGGAATGATTTCTTTTTCTAGTGCAATTTATATTATAATTACAATTAAATATGAAAAAATTTGGTGCAGAATTAATGTCTGTGAGCTACTCAGCACTATTGACGAATCTAACAAAATTCATATAGAGGAGTGTTTTAGATATTGTAAATAGTGCGGGAAAATTCAGTAATTTCTGTGTCAGCAATTTAATTTAATTTCTAATTGAAAAAATAAACGAAATGATTTAATAATATTTTGACCATTTAATGCAGACCTGTGCAAACTTTTTGGATGAAGGGCCACATTAGGAATATACAATGAACAGCGGGCCGCAAGTAAAATACTATTTTTAGACATGCATTATTTTTTATCATGAAAAAGGAATTTCAACATAAGAAAATAAATGATTCTCTAATAGCCAACAATTTAATGAGAAGAATGAAATTGTTTTAATTTCAGGTGTTAATTTTATTATGTAATTGAGATTCTTAAAACTGCTTGTAAATGTTCTTTAAATCTGTGAATCTTTAAATTAGTTGTTCGAATTTGTCAAAATTAAGAGTGTTGTATAATTTGCAGATTTCTTCTCGACGATGCAATTCATAGACATATTCAAATTTTATTTTTCAAAAGGCGTTAAAATGTAGAAAAAGGTAACTTTTTTGAGAACTACGATTAAAGTTCGCGGACTCCACAAAAATACTTGACGGGCCATAGTTTGCCCAGGCCTGCTATAGAGGGTATAAACAAAATATGTTTGCTTTTATTTCTTCAATATTTCAGCACAAACTTTCAATATTTAATTCACCATGGCTTTTAAAACAGCGTTAAATATTATTTGATAACTCAACGATATTTAAAATAAATATTTATTTACTATTCACTGGAACAGTGTTTTCCATCCGCCGGTCCATATAACTTTTCTACTGGTCTGCGAATAGTTTTTTTAAAATACCTCTGTCAATTATCAAAAAAAGTAATATTTTTTGGTTATTTGGGTGTTATAATATAAGATTTTTAAAATTAAACAAAATACTATATAAATAATACTTTTTATTTCTGTGTTGGTGGTCAGCGAAATGTTTGTCTTATTTTCACCAGATTTATTTATTTTATCATATATAAGTGTTACTTTTACCGGTATTTAATGCCTTTCTTTTGATTTGTTTTAATCGTTCATCTCATTACACTAGGCAGTATTTCCTGGTGCTTTTTGTGGCTTTATTTATGAACGAAATTTTATAAAACTTTCAGAAGAAAGAATTTAAAGATTGTGAAGGAAAAATCTAAAGGGCAGCTTTTTAAAAAGGAAACAAAGGCATTATTCAAATGCCCCAAATGTGAAAAACGATTTAAGTTGGCGGAAAGACTAGACGGCCATGTGAGAGAGCATTATGGACTAAAAGTAAGTAAAAATATCAATAATGTTTTCTGCCAGTTAAGTTGGCAGTGCTTCGGACAAGGCATTTAGCATGTGTCAATACCAAATTTGAATCTTGACTGCATCAAACAAGTGTCAATTTTTTTTGTGCAGTTGTTAGCTTTCCTGTGGGAGATATGGTAGCAAATAATATTTTGTAAATTATTATTATATAGGTACACATCAAAGATGTTTAATTATCTTCCTGATAGAACCGTCTGTGGTTTCCTTGTCGAAATTGTTGGAGCAAGCTTCAGTTTGTCATAAGTGTCATTTTTATGCACCAGGCAGTAAAACATACAAACACTTCCAGCGCATCCATTTTATACACAAGACTGCTTTCGGCCGCTATCTAGGGTAGGTTTGTATCAAAGTATTGGTACTTATTGTAACAATTACAATGTTAGTTGTAATTGTTACAATAAGTGCTATGTTTTAACAGCACCTATTTTGACTGTGGTAAATTTTAGAGCATGATAGACGGTTTAGACAGCTAACTTATTGTAATTGTTATAATAAGTGTTAATACTTTGATACAAACCTACCCTAGATAGCTGCCGTAGCGGCCGAAAGCAGTCAGTATAAAAAAGGTTTTCTTCAATTTCTTTGGTACACGGAGAGATTGGTGTACCTTTGGTAAATAGACAAAATATTAAACGTGTTGACAGCATTGTTTGAAAATAATAAAAAAACTGGCGGTATATTAATTACAGAGAATATTAATTATTCTATACCAATGAAACTATACCATAAACATTCTGGAATTACTAGTGTTGTAATATAATATAATTATATTCTACATCTTTATTATTCCAAACCAATAAGATTTTATTTTGCTACTAGAGATGTTCTTATATTAAAAATTTTAGTACTGTTCGGTTATACGGAATACAGCGGAAAACACATTTTGAAAATAGCCGATAAACTGGATTGTTTGTTAGGTTAACTTAACCAAACCTAACCTAACCAAACCTAACCTAACCCAACCCAACCTAACCTAACCTAAACTAACCCAAACCGACAAATAATCCAGTTTATCGGCTATTTTCAAAATGCGTTTTCCGCTGTATTCCGTATAACCGAACAGTACCAAATTTTTCATTACCCACTGCCAGTTTAGACTTGTATGTGAAGTTAGCTGCACAATAGAGAAATAAACCTGTTTTATAGCACACTGCCTAGGGTCGTATGCATGAGATTCCCAAAAACCTTATAGGCTATATACTGCACGTTTGTATGCACGAGTACAAACGTAATTCATTGTTTAGTGACGTCACGAATGTGACGTCATCATGTGTCATGGTGTCCGTATAATGGCAATCTTATAAAATTTCATTCTCCGATCAATAATTCAAAATTTTGAAATTGTAAATGTGTCTGAGTGTGCGAAATTGTGAAGTGTAAAAGTGTGCGAACGGTACCATATAAATTTAATAATTATAAATGAATAATTATTATGAACTTTAAATAATTTATCAGTTATTTTATCACATTTATTTTATAATTCTACTGTACGAAAGGATAAAGTATTGCCAGTAAACATTTCCATTTAGTGGCAATGCTGAATACATACATATTATTATGACTAACTTCACTTCAATTATGAGATGTCAAAACAAAATAAAAATAAATGACAGAAATGCAAATGGATTTAGATAATAATATGTAATGATCTCTGTATAATATTATCATTTATACCAATCACCAGATGACACTAATGATGTATCCAGTGTATTTGAGAGTTGTGCCTTGTTTATTACAGTTATCTTACAATAATTAACTTGGTAGGTAGGTACCATAATATTTTGAACAATGCAGAATGCTTCCAATTGCATATTTTAATGCCAGATTCAGCAGTAGGTACCTATTTTTGCGGTCGTTTAGCGGAAATATTTTATTGTTATCTTACGTAAATCCATCTTATCTCTCCATGAGAAATATTGCGCTTTGTAAGCGAAATAAGTACGACGCATTGTATCAGTTACCTACTATCTAAATTATAGACTAGGGATCAAAATTATACCTATTTTTAAACAGCACGACTTGGAACTGTTTTTAAAGTTCGCAAATGTTGTACAGAGTCTATAAAATGAACGAGGGCCTCAAGCAAACGTTTGTTATTATGAATGCATTATTTAAATGACATTTGAAAGTGACAGATGAAGCAGTCATTTTGAATGGCGTGTGACGTCAGATTCCTTACGTCACAAACAGTGCTATACACTATATGATGGAAAATCGGTTAAATAGCTCATAAAGAATTTGGTAATCTCATACATACGGCCCCTAGTATTGAGGTATATCCGAAGAGTAGGCGTTTGCTCATCTTCTTAGGGAACTTAGTGACTGAGGTGAGCATTATTATTAATTTAAAATGCGTCACCCTTGTCCAAGAATAGGCTACGTTCTATTTTTCTCTTGAGAAACATCTTAGTTCATACATACATATAGGTCACCGTTTAAGAAGTTGGTTTGAAAACCACTGCCTTACGCAAAACATCAAAATCAATTTTGAATGTCAAAAATTATGAATGCGTAAAATCTATGTTTTTAGGTTGCAAAATTAGCTAAAAGCGTCACATCTATGATCTCAATAGTTCTAAGTCTTTGATTCTAGCATATTTTCTTTGTGGTTGTTGATTATTAGTAATTAGTATACATCATGCAAAATTAAATGTTTAATTAATATATACACATATATCGTTTTCGCAGCCTTTCATTTGTAAGATATGCCATAAAGAATATTCCAACCCTCGCACCTTCAGAATGCACTTGAACCGGCACAGCGGGAAGCGAAGTTATGTCTGCAATGTATGCGGCAAGTCGTTCAATTATCCCACCGTGCTGGAAATACATAAACGAATACACAGTGGAGAGAAAAAATTCTCTTGTGAAATCTGCAACACTAGTTTCCTTCAGTCCAGTCATTTGAAGGTAAGGAGTAAAAATTTGTGATAATTGGGTAAAGCTACGTAAGTCAAAAATATCTACTTCACACGAGACCACTTTAGAACAGAAAATAGCGTCTAGAATAGGAGTTCCAAAAGTTATTCGGTTCACGGCACCCTTGGTGCATCAGGGTTTTTCCACAGTACCCATCAGAACATACCTAACAGTTGCAAAAAAAATTACAAAGAAGCCACTCTCATTCCAATTTCCAGGTTGATTTTTGCACGATACTGGTTTTTATAATAGCATATGTACGGACGAGGGTCTGATTTTGTTTCTGGTGAGCATTTAAACCAGTGATCGCCAAACAGTCGCTCGGCAACGGCGGCATTTTCAGTAGCTTTAGGATATTTTATCATATTATTTATAAATTGGCCTCTCAAATTTTATTATTGGACTCCGAACTGAAATATTTCTCACACTGACTCACAGATGTATAGATACTATCATGATAATTGCATTCGGATGGGTGGACAAGGTACTCACTGAGAATTGAGAAAAAGGTGCGAGGAAAGTGAATGCCATTCATTTCACTAATTATTTTTACACTCACTTATTTCAAGGTACTTTTCAATTATTATTTTGTTTAAAAATACATAATTAAAGTACGCATTTTATGTTTTATTGGAAATCCGATGTCCTAAATTATTTTAAGTAATATACCTAAAAATATTATGTATGGTACGATAAAGGACGATTAAAAAATATAAAGAAGGAATACCTATGTGTAAGTACTCATCTGCAACATCTTCTTGGCTACGTGTTAAAACTGTAAACTAACATGCTCCTCCCATTTTTCCATTATAAACTAACAAGCTCCTCCCATTTAGTCGACAACAGCGCCTAGAAGCGTAGCCAAGAAGATGTTGCAGAAGAGTAGCTCACCAGACAATTTCAATTTCTGTAAGTAGCTCACACCTCATTGAGTTTTTAGACCACTGATTTAAACGGTTATTAGTCACATTTTAGTGAAAATATTGGGAAATTCTGCGGTGCCTCTGTGGATCCTGCTGGTCTAGGACGGTTCAGCGTTGACTTCCAACAATTTTTGTTAAGTGTAGAGTGAAGTATGTTTAAAAAATTGGGCCGTAAATTTAAATTACACCATAGTTTAAAAAAGGATCATACAGCGAAAAGCTATATATTAAGGTATAGTGTGAGATGTGCAGTTATTTTCTGTAATGAATTCTTTAAAATTACAGTAGGTATATAGGTATATTTGGTGTAAAATTATAGTACGCTTGTCCAGTCCTTTATCTATAAATGCATAACGTTTTTCACTTTTCAAGTAAGTTATCATAATATAACTGCGTTTTTTTATTTTTACAGAATCACATGCTAACTCACACTTCTGACAAGCCGTACAGTTGCTCACAATGTAACAAGCACTTTAAATCAGACAGAATACTGAAGAACCACGTGGAGAGACACCGCGGCCTGAGAAATTTCGTCTGCTCCATTTGCGGCAAGAGATTCCTGTCAAGCGGCGAGCTGACCAACCACATGCGCTCGCACACCAATGAGAGACCTTACGACTGCTCCCTCTGCCAGAAGAAGTTCCAATCGAAGAGCCTGCTGGCTGTGCACAACAGAATACACACGGGCGAAAGGCCATATAAGTGTGAAGTTTGCCATAAAGACTTTATGACCTCGCAAGTGCTCAAGAGGCACAGCATGACTCATACTGGTGCAAAACCTCATATTTGTGAACTGTGTCATCGAGGGTTCAGCCAACGTTGCTCCCTCAAAACGCACATGAAGTCTCATCAGTTGATTCTTCAGGGTGTTTGTTTTGAGACTGGATAAATCTACAGCTATGCACATAACGTGACTGCTGATAGCTTAACTTGCATTCAGTGAACAGAAGCTCTGGAAACGCGCAACAATATTTAGTATGATTAAAAATCTTTGAGTTCACAATGACTGTGTTCTTTCTTTTCTGAGTTTCTGATGGAGTACGCGTGAGTGGATTGCAGGACATATCTTAATCGAGTGAAGAGGATACATGATTTATTTATTTATTTGAAAAAGACACGTTGAGTACATAACAAATTATTAATTCAGGACGTTCACAACATGACATTTAGAATAAAAATTACAAGTAATCAGTTCGGAAAATCAGAAAAAACAAAGTGGAGGAAAAAAAGAAAGCAAAAATAGTTTTATACAAAAGAAATAAAATTTAAAAAAACAACAATGATTCAAAAAGTACAAATGGTGTAACACAAATAATCGCAATGTTTTGAGACACTTGTTTTCATGACAAACATTTTATAAAGAAAACATCATATTTATTTTTTTGAAAGATAAATGCATTTATGTTTATGTGAATATTAGGTATTTTTTAAATATCAATATTTGTTTATTTATATAAACAATTAGTGTATGCACCATTTTTTTCATCAATAATCCCACTAAAATATCGTCTCTGTTCTGGCAGAACACACTAACTGGAGAATACTAGTTTTGAGTAATTTGACTTTGAAGTTGTTAAAATGTTTGAAATAATGGTCTATCATGTGAGTTTATTAAGTAATCGTAAAAAGAATGACTTTAAAATAAAGACTGTTTATTTATTAAGAAGGTTTCCAGACGGTAAAGTTTGAAATAAGGAACATTTTGGTACTAACTCAATATGTAATTTTTTCGAATTAGTGTCTTCTGCCAGAACAGTGACGATATGATACAGACATTGATCCATAAAAATAATGTTATAAATCCATAGAGTTGTTTCAAGAATTCTCACGTAAAAAATTTCAAATGTACTTTTTAACTTTAGAATAGTTCTATATTCAGCTGACGACTTGATCAATTGATGGAAAATACTTAGAAAATGATGCAGAGGTTTTTTTTATCATCTTCTATATCTCTCGACAAAAATTACATGTTCAGACTTTTTTCACAGCACATACCAGGAACCTCTCGCAGCACACAGTTTGGTGGACACTGGAATAGATTCTCCATACGGGTAATTGTAGAGTGCGAAAATAGTTGAAGTGTCATGGCCGCCGTCGTGGCGCTGCGGTATATTAAGAAAGGATTGTCAGTATTGTAGTTCTCAAAACAGCAACGCTTCACGTTAAACTTGCCGCAGTCTAGATTGTTTGGTTTTCTGGGTTTTATTATACCCTATTCTGTGGAGGTTCTTGTGGACTGCTTTGTGTAAAACTATTTTTTCCAAGGCAGTGAAATATCTGTACACCAGTGTAGACTAATACCCTGTTTACACGTGCATGGATTTACTGCTGACAGTACATATATTATTATCATGGCCATAACAAAAAAATGCATGTGTGAACACGTATTATCGTGCAAATTGTAAGATAGCATGCATGAACCAAAAAAGTTCAGAAGCTTCTGAATTTTCACGCAACAGTTGGGATTTGTTCCATATCTGCACCTGCTTAGTAGAACTATAGTGGTGGCGAACCTGCCAATAAAAAACGAACTACACCGCACACTCATTTTGAGGTTAACCGATTTTCACGACCTGTCAAATAGTACTATAAAATGACAACATCATGTCTCGCTTACTCTTGAAGAGTGAGATTGGCGAGACAGTCAGCACTTTTACGTGTAAACAGTTATTATCGCGATAGTTTAAAATGCACACTATTGGTGCAAGTAAATCCATGCACGTGTACAGGCGATATAAGGAGAATATCATTTAACCCTTTTACTCCCATTCGGCCGATATTTCGGCCCACCATACCTATGCGAAAACTCCATCTGGGCCGATCCATCGGCCGAAAGTTTGGAACCAAATTTACGATTTATTCCAAATTTTTTCCCGTCATATTTCGTCTTGTGTAGACAAAGCATTATATTCACTGTGTGTTGTGTGTGAGTAACATTTATTTTAGTGTCAGCTTTATTTATAATTATGTCATACCCTATTAACTCACAAGTCATAATTGCTCTGCTGTGGAACTTGAGACCAAAGAGGGTCATAAAAATAATAAAACATTATTTTTATGACACATTTTAAATTCTGATATTTGTTTTATTAGTGCAGGATCCCATAGACTTTTCGTATACATAATATGCAGAACGCATTCTGACAATTGGAATAGGTTTTAGGGGTCACCAAGATACGAGGGTGGGTCAATAAGTCCTTAGAAAAGCCGACAGGTGGCGCGACTAGTACTGTAAGCGGTTTGTTTTCATGCAGCGGCACTACCGATTCAGTATGCTGCGAAGTTTCAATCAGATTGGTCGGGTTGTTGTGTGTTTCTCGTACATTTAAAAAAAAAATTTGCTTGTGGAAAATGGAAAATGGAGAAAATTGAGTTTAGAGCTGTTATTAAACATTTTAATATAAAAGGGTTAACAGCAAAGGAAATAAAAAATGAGTTGGATTTAGTTCACGGCATATCTGCTCCTTCATTTGCAACTATTTATAACTGGTTAAATGAATTTAAACGTGGTCGTACATCAACAAAGGATGAACCACGCTCAGGACGTCCTGTAGAGGTGACTACATCAGAAATGATCAATAAAATCCACGATATGGTGTTAAGTGACCGAAGATTAAAGTTGAGTGAGATAATTGAGGTTACAGGGATCTCAAAAAGTAGCGTCATTTCTATTTTACATGACAAATTGGGCATGAAAAATATTTCTGCAAGATGGGTGCCGCGTTTGCTCACAGTCGACAATAAACGCAATAGGGTGGTGGCCTCTAAAGCCCTGTTGTCGCTCATGCAACGCAATCCGGATGAATTTTTTCGTCGCTTTGTGACTGTAGATGAAACATGGATACACCACTATACTCCCGAGACGAAAGAACAGTCAAAGCAGTGGATTGCGAAGACAAACCATGTCCAAAGAAGGCGAAAACCGTAAAATCAGCTGGTAAGGTTATGGCTACTGTATTTTGGGATGCACGTGAAATTATTTTCGTTGACTATTTGGAAAAAGGAAAAACAATAACAGGGGATTATTATGCATCTTTATTGGACCAGCTAAAAAACGAAATTGAAGAAAAACGGCCTCATTTAAACAGGAAAAAAATCCTCTTTCATCAGGACAATGCCCGTGTTCACACATGTTTACGATCAATGGCTAAAATTGAAGAATTGAAGTTCGAATTGGTCGACCACCCACCGTATTCGCCAGATTTAGCCCCCAGTGACTTTTTCCTTTTCCCAAACTTAAAAAAATGGCTAAGTGGACAACGTTTTTTTTCAAATGAAGAAGTCATCGATCGGACAAATGCTTATTTTGAGGACCTTCCGAAAACTTATTTTTCTGACGGTTTAAAAAAAATTGAGAAACGTCTAACCAAATGTATTGAGCTCCAAGGAGATTATGTTGAGAAATAAAAAAAAAATACAAAAATAAAAACTGTTTTAATGCTTTTTTCTAAGGAATTATTGACCCACCCTCGTATATAATGTCGATGTTGCCAGGGGATATTAGTGGTCAATTTTTTTTTATTGAGGTTTTAATTTTTTTTCTTATAACCCACCAAAAATTGTTCTGAGTTCTTCAATAAAACCAAGACGGGATCAGGGATTGATTGAAAATGCAATAATTGTACCATGCCATCGGCATGGTCGTAGAACGGTCCGTCCCGTTTGAAAAAATAAAAATAGCGGGTAGTGAAATGTGTTCAAAATTATCGATTCTTAGGACCCTTCTTGGCTTAAATTATTTTTTTTAGTAGCATTTTTGTATATAATCACCTAAATTGGTTTCTTTACTATATCTATGCATATGACATTCGTTTAAGTATTATGGTTAATCCAGAAACAGTGTAGCTTGCAGATATAGGTAGGTGAATAAATGAAATAACGATAACCACTAACCACACTAAGTACCTACACATTTATTAAAAAAAAGAAACAAGAAGTCAAGTGTTCAAACTGCTTTAGGTATCATGATCACAGTTTTTACAAACAATACTTACACATTTGCACAATGATATTCGTGTCAAAGCCGATTTCTTATAACTACGTGATAATGTACGGCAGTCAGAATTACATTTGCATGGTTTAACCAAATAATTTGGCAGAGGTTCATTCGTCATTTGTCTTGGATACAAATTATTTTCTCATAATTGTTAGAAGTTGTAGGAAATCAATAGGCTCAATAGTGGATCAGATGAGCTTTTCCATAAATAAACTTGTGCTGAAGCCCTTAAACAGTGTAAATGCTTATAATATCTAAGCCTTGGAGATTGTCCCTTAGTGTATGTAGTAGGTATGTGGTGGATTAATTGCAAAGATTTTTTTGTGAGTCCTCAAAATAAATTACAGCTTGTTAAATGTATTTGCAAAAATGCTCCCACATTTGCAAAAATCAACGGAAAAAGTGAGCTGTACATTGTGGTGGATTTGACGACCCCACACAATGGTTTAAATTGCAGGGATCAATTTACACTGACGCCATTGATTTAAAATCAAAATCATTTAGAAGCAGACTCTGGAGTCTAGAATGTTCTGTCATATATTTCATGCTGTAAAAATGCAAAATTTGGAGATTATCACAGTCCCGATACAGATGTTTTAATTTTAGGCATTCATTTCTGGAATTGGTTGCCATGGATTATGGTTTGAGGGATCTCAGAAGAAATTCCATGTTTTAGAATGCCATTTGGCAGCTGAATCTCTTGGCGAAAATATTTGTAATATTATACCAGCATTACATTGTTTAACCGGCTGCGACACCACTAGTGACTGCATATGTACAAAGAAACAAGCTTTAACCATCTCGTCAATGAGTTTTGTTCAGGATGCACTTTCAGCTTTAGGAAATGGTTTATTGGAGACCACAGCAGTTTCAAGACCTGGAAAAATTTTGCACTTACTTATTATATAAACAAAAACCAATAGCGAATGAGCTTCGGCATAAATTTATTTCCCAAAATATTGAATTTAGTTTAAATTTGTCAAGAGTGATATGCACATATGATTCATTGTATTTACACTGTTTAAAGCCTTCAGCATAAGTTTATTTACGGGAAAGCTCATATGTTCCACTATTTGAGCCTCTTGATGTCCTACAACTTGACTATGAGTTACGAGAAAATAATTCGTATCCAAGACAAATGACGAATGAACCTCTACCAAATTATTTAATTAAACCATGCAAATGTAATTCTTACTGCCGTACATTATCACGTAGTTATAAGAAATCGGCTTTGACATGTATATCATTGTGCAAATGTGTAAGTAGTGTTTGTAAAAACTGTGATCATGATACTTAAAGGAGTTTGAACACTGGACTTGTTTTTCTTTTTTTTTAATAAATGTGTAGGTACTTAGTGTGGTTAGTGGTTATCGTTATTTCATTTATTCACCTACCTATATATGCAACCTACACTGTTTCTGGATTAACCATAATACTAAAATGAATGTCATATGCATAGATATAGTAAAGAAACCAATTTAGGTGATTATATACAAAAATGCTACTAAATAAAATAATTTAAGCCAAGAAGGGTCCTAAGAATCGATAATTTTGAACACATTTCACTACCCGCTATTTTTATTTTTTCAAACGGGACGGACCGTTCTACGACCATGCCGATGGCATGGTACAATTATTGCATTTTCAATCAATCCCTGATCCCGTATTGGTTTTATTGAAGAACTCAAAACAATTTTTGGTGGGTTATAAGAAAAAAAATTAAAACCTCAATAAAAAAAAATTGACCACTAATATCGCCTGGCAACATCGACATTATATATCTTGGTGACCCCTAAAACCTATTCCAATTGTCAGAATGCGTTCCGCATATTATGTATACGACAAGTCTATGGGATCCTGCACTATATGATTCATATATCACATTACAAAATGAATTTTGTAATTTTTGAACTAACAATGAATGCCACTGTACTTTTGTTAAGATGGTGAAAAAATACATAAATATAAATATTATTATAAATGATTTAGTGCTTTGAAACTTATTTTTAGAAATTACTTCATTACCATATCAGTTAGTCCTCGATACTGTATCGAATTCTCTTGTGATTTCGTGAATTGAATAATATTCTTGAATACCTTGACACTATACGATTTTTTTTTGATTACTTTATAAAAATTCTATTTCATAGAGAAATAATAATATGTTTATTTTTTTTTCTGTTACTACATAAGGATAGATTATATTATAAAATTTGATATATCAATTATAAATAAAAAAATGTTGTCACACTTGTTTTGTAGTTCAAAATAGTTTTATCCGTTCATTTCTAAATAAATATTGATACATTATTTTTTTCTTTTGTTTTATTGATGTAAACTATCAATATTATTACTTATTATTGCTTTATACACCATTGAGAACACACAAAAAAAGTTTCAAATTTTTAAAACATGTGTAGAATTAGTTATTTAAATAAAACTAAATCGACGATTTTTTGTCAAAAAACGCTTGGGAGTTTTCGCATATGCTAGGCTAAATCAGCTGGGAGTAAAAGAGTTAATAAAATGTCACTCAATAGGTGTTCTTGAGAGTTTACAAAATATTTTATTTGGTTCGCTAGAACAAAAAATAGTCAGAACCACTGTTTTAGATCAACTTGGGAATTGAAATACGAGACCGGTTTTCGTTGAATTTCAGAGTCACTTACTCTTGAAGAATGAGATTGGTGAGACAGTCAGCACTTTTACGTGTAAACAGTTTATCGCGATAGTTTCAATTACACACTATTGGTGCAAGTAAATCCACGCACGTGTACAGGTGCTATAACATATTCTCTCTGCATCAATCGATTACTTGAGATTGGATGTATGTAGTATATCGTCGCTTAAGAAACAACACCGCGTAAGTCCCCATTTGGCAGTTTTGAGTTTTGAATATCATTCGGTAGGTAAAAAAATCCTACACCGTGTTCCTTCTATGGAAAAAATCCAATGACCAATTACGAGACGTTATATTAATAGCAGTATCACCGCGTAACTCCGTGGCTCGCGACTTGGTTAATAACACAGCGGATGTCAGTGGATCAGTCTGTTTCTGTACACCGCGGTGACCACAGGTGAGTGTCCACTAAGTTTTTGTATTTATAGCATTATTCAAACGGATTCGTTATAAAGTTAATTGCTTATATGGTAGATACTTTACTTATAAATATTTAACTGCATTAAATTCAAACCATTCCTAGTCAGTTTTTCGATCATGTAAAAATGTTGAAAGACTTCCGCGGTGTTTACTTTATATTGTTTCGCGGACTTCCGCGGTGTTAATATCTTTTATTTATTTCAACGATAGCCGTCATATCATTGTTTATTCAAATCCTATCACCGTATTTGATTATTATAATAATATACTTACAAATATTGAATTTTTTAATGTCTTTAAGACGCGATTAGGTCAACACATAATAACATTTTAATAGAGATCTATAAAAATACTGTAACACTTATTTGGATTATGAATTTAAAATATTTTACAAATATTATTTGTAATAGATTCATTTTTATTTTAGGTCCAGTGATACGTTTATTCCACAAAAAAAGTTGTAATGTCTGCCCTTGAGTCCGACTCCGACATGCCATCAAGTGAGGAGAGAGAAATTGACGATTTGTCTCAAATTTTGAAAATTAAAACAGTGCCTTCGCAAAACACGACGAACTCATCCAAAGACTTAGAAAATATTGACATTAACAATTTGTCATTCTCCTTTTCTGAAGATATTATATCACTTAACACTCCTTGCCAATTGGAAACCAATCTGGATAGTAACCCTCGGTCTGATGAAAACATACAGACTATTGGAGTTAACAATGTTATTGATGAAGAGCTACCAGAAGTTAAACCAACGGTTGATACTTGGGAAAATGTTGACCTTCAAATTGATATTGCACAGTCGACAACTACTACGCCAACTCCCAATATCCATGGGGATCTTCAAGAAAATAGGGAAAGAAAAAGTAAAGTCAATAAAGATCCTAAAATTTGGAAGAGAAACACAAACAAGAAACTACGCATGGAAGGAAAAGAGTATCTTGGCTACAGGCGAGGAGAGAAAACAGGAAATAAGTTTCAGGTGATAAATGATACTCTGAGAAGTGCCAGAAAAATGGCCCCCCCGTGTACATCCAATAGTTGCTTCAAGTCAAAGTTTCGAGGGTGCAATCAAGTAGATGAAGAGAAAAGGAAAACCATATTTAATTCTTTTTGGTTTATAATGGACTGGGATCAACGAAAAACGTTTTTGTGCTCGCACGTGCAATGTGTGGAAATTAAACAAAAAAAGTGCAAAGGCAAAAACTCAAGACGAGAAGGCAGTCGACAATATTTTTTGACCTCAAATGGCTCCAGAGTACAAATTTGCCAAAAACTGTTCTTGAGTACTTTTGGAATCAAAGAGTGGACTCTTAGATATTGGATTGGTAAGTCAGAAAATGGCATGACACCAAAAACTGCTTTGACGAAAAATGCTCGTACGTCTCCAAAAAAAGAAAGCGGAAACAGGGTTCCTTCTGCAGTTTTTTGACAAACTGCCGAAATTACTGTCTCATTATATATATTAGACAAACAACTTCGAGGCTATATTTGGAGCCGATTATTACAAGTATGTCGCAACTGTACGACTTGTACAAACAGGAATGCGAGAGTGATGGACAGAGGACAGCCGTTAGTAGATGGTTGTTTGACAATAATTTCCTCAAACAAAATTTAAGTTTGTTTAGGCCAAAGATGAGTATGATGTATGTTGCTCTCACAAACATGGCAACACATCAGACATGGTATGGAGTGAGCATAATAAAAGAAAAGACCTCGCAAGGTCCGAAAAAGATGCTGACAAAAAACTTGCCATCATAGGCCAGTGCCACGTTTTCACACAAGATCTCCAAGCCGTGAAGTTGGTTCCACAACTTCAAGCCAGCTCTCTTTATTTTAAAACTAAGAAAACCATGACGCAACTTGTTATTGGTATGACGAAACCAATGGAGGGGTTAGTGTCGTCAGTGTTTGTTACTTATATAATAGATTGTGTAGAAACAGAACTTAAGAAAAAAGTACTTCCAGTCATTTTATATTCAGATGGTTGTGGTTTTCAGAATCGAAACGTGGTAATAAGTAATGCTCTGCTAAATTTAGCGATGCGGTATGGCATTACGATAACGCAAAAATATTTAGAAAAAGGGCACAAGCAAATGGAGTGCGATTCCGTGCACAGCACTATAGAATGCAAGCTAAAAAATAAAGAGATTTTTTTGCCTAGCCAATATGCGACGATTACCAAGGAGGCGAGAAAAAATGCTAAACCATACATCGTTCGCCGATTAGATTACAACTTTTTTAATAATTATTCCGATAAAAGAAAATTCGTTTATGATTCCATAAGACCAGGAAAAATGGTTAACAACCCTACCGTGGTGGACTTAAGGGTTCTACAATATGATGCTAATAGTTACATTAAGTACAAATTGAATTACGAAGATGAATTAATGGACCTACCTCGAAGATCGAAATCCTTCTCAGCACTTCCTAAACTGTACAATCGGCGTTTGCCAATAAAAGAATCCAAATGGAAACACCTCCAGGAATTGTAAAATGTCATGCCTTCTGACTGTCGACTGTCGTGTTTTTACGATTTATTACAACATGAGTGAAATATTATTTGTGTGCATACCTATAAATAGAACAGTACATCTTTAGTAATACTTTCTTCTTTAGTACTTTTTCTCTTTTACATTATTTTTTTAACAATATTTATGAAAACTACCTACCTGTCTTGTGGTTGGGCATGTCAACAATCGAAGAATGTGCATGAGGCAATGCATGAATGTGGAGGAAGCAAGATTTATGTTTAGATTTAACAAAAATGTGTGGCGTTTGAATTTGAAAAAAAAGTTTCGTTTTATAACTTCTTTTATTAATAACATGGTAAATGATAACCTGTTACTTATGTGTTAAAGATTATAAGTGTTATGTTGAATTCACCATTGTTTTTTGGATATTTTTTTGTCTTTTTTCTATTCTTTAACAATCTGTTTATTTTATTTTTAAGACAAGATTGTTGTCTTAATCGAATAAATATGTTTTTTCCGCACAAACAGCATTTTTTTATAGTAGTGACTATTAAAATTATAAGAGGCAACACAGCGTATGTCATAAAAATGCAAAATCCTGAGCGAAAACACTGCGCAAGTCCCGCAACAACTTAACCAAGCACTTTCGAAACAAAATGTTAATCCGTAGGCGTAAATGATTTTTTTTTAACTAAACACAAAAAAAATAAGTTAAAAGGTATCAATTTTCAATTTTTTGAGACGTTTTTTGTTTCCCCTGAAAATTTTAATCAATTGACTTCCACGGTGTTGTTTCTTAAGCGACAATATATGGTATTATTGAAATAGTTAAAAAAAAAATAAGGCAATTTTAATTCAAATTAAGTATATACTTTATTCACAATTTTTTACTTTTCAAGTTTAAAATTTTGAAGTACCTACTGAAGAATAGAATTTTAATAACTAATAAATTATAATAATTTTATGCTATACTTATAATATGAATTCAATTTTAATTATAATAAAAAAAGTCAATGAATAGGACACTTGGTACTAAGTTGATGAATTAATAACTTCATTGATCTCATCAGAAAGGTTGAGAAGTTTCCTCCATAGATCCACAGGCAGGCTGATGCCTTTCTTTCCGGGCAGCATCTCTCCGTTCTTTTCATAGAACTCCCTGATGTCCACGTAGACTTTGCCTTTCCAGTTTCTCACTTTGACTAGTTTGGTGCCTTGCAAAACCCATGTTGGCTCTTTGTCTTCTGTTCTGGCCCCACTTGCGGCACCACCTTTGGAGCCGGAGTTCTTAGACTTTTTTGCCGGAGTAGGATTTCTCTAGAATAAGAAATGAAAATGATTTAAACAGCTTATTGATTTTCAGATGGTATAGTATTAGTGTTGCCAATTCTGTATAAAACATTCGCAGAAAGTGCTGCATGAGAATCAACCGAGGACAAGCTGGATTCAGGAATTCAAATTGCCACATTGCCTTGGCTTCATAGATTATGAAAATGCGTTTGATTCCATAGAGAAGCTCTCCATAATACAGGTCTTAATAGTTAATTCCTTAATTAATCATAATAGGGAATTCCTTGGCCATATAAATACTCTCAATAATGTGGGAACAGCATTTCTGACAATCTTCACAGACATGCGGATTTTTCATCAGCAAAGGTGTCCATCAAGGATGGTATTGGGTTGAGAGTTAGATATGTACGTGAAAGAGTGATTTAAAGTACGACAGATCACTGCTGAGATGTCCACAACCATGTAATAGTAAGTTATAGTCATTGGTAACTTTCCACACAGTAACGTGATTGGTTTAAGTGCTATCTACACCGAAAACTATAAGCCGGCTCGCACATCTAAACTCGTCTCGTCTGCAACATGTTGAATACGTCGACGTGACAATCATCGTTATTCACAAAACACACGTTACCAAATGGAGCTTCCACACATTTGTGGAATGTGACATTTTAGTTTGAAAAAAAAACATTTAAGTGTTGCATGCGACTCACGCTGTGAGTTGAAGCTGCAAGTATTGAGGTCACGCATGCACACAGACTACGAGTCAGTCAGTTCTATACAGCACGTTTGCCGGTCACTAGGCGCCTATGTGCATGGCCCAATATGAAACATCAATGCGATGTTCCTAGGTTTGATTTATGGCTGTGCCAGACGATGCCGAGTTTAGATGTGCGAGCCGGCTAAAGGTGAATCAACCATAACTTATAAGTAAATATTTTGAAATGCGAAGCTTGGGATGTTGAAAGGTGATGTTTCAACGGATGCACCATCAATGATTGATAGCTCGAAACAGCAACCTTATTAGAGAAAATGCAAAACATTGAAGTATAATTCTGTAGTTTTTCCTTGTCACAATGTGAATAGGCTTTAAATAATTTAGGTATTTAGAATCCCTAGCTAAATGATAGAAACCAAAATATGTCAAACCTGTCTGAAAAACTATTGCTACATTTGTAGGTTATATGAACAACCTACGTAATAAGCCAAAAAATCACAGATTTATTGATTTGTGGGCGATATGTTACAGGGTAAAGCTAATAATGACGAAAACGTATATTTTTAGAAGTGGATATAAGCACTTACATTTATTATAAAGGAAATAATTTGTTGAAAATTAATGCCGGTAATCAAAATGCCATCTGCGAAATCGATTGGTGATTAATAAAATTTATGAAAATATTACATATGGGAAGCTTTGTGGTGTTTATCACACAAGAAATCGATGTTTTCAAACTGATAATGGTTAAATATTTAGTTTTTGTAATCATAAATGAAATTTATAGTAGGTACACTAGAAAATTAGTGACGTAAATCGTGTGTAGAAATGATTCAATTGTCATTGTATTTTATTAAAAATATATTATTTATATACTAACGTCAACGGGTCCTTCATCACTAGAACTAGAATCACTCGCCGGCTTTTTTGTTTTTGGCATTTTTAATAAATCAAACGTAGGATGCAAAAATTAAAAACATAAAAACCGCCAACTCTTTTACCATAGATTTTTCACGAACTGACAACCATAGACAATTACTAACAACGCTGCTAATAGTGTTGCCAAATTCCAGTCGACACGGCCGTAGATAATATAATCTATGCCGTAGCTTTTTATTTATTAGGGCGGTGATTGACCTAAAATTTTCATTCTAACGAAAATAATTTTTAGCGAATTTTGTAATAATTTCCAATAAAAATATCGTATACACAAAGAGATTGGACTTATCTCTTTGCGTATTCATTATTAGGTATAGATAATTGTTTGAGGTGGAGAAGGACATAATGAAAGGAGTATTACCTACCAATGAAACTCATTATTCAGGTTGACTTTGAAGTCCTTAAGATAGAGTTTGCTCTTCCTTTTCCGCGTGAGGAGTCATTGTACTAATTTATCCCATTTCGTCTATTACATCGCGTACTCTTGTCTGCTTCCTAACCCATTAGTTTATCTTATGGTCCTTTCGCGTGATGCCCAACATGCACCTCTCCATGCCTCGCTGTGTGACTCTTAGCCTTTGAACATCTCTCGTGTTGAGGGTCCACGTCTCGCAGCCATACGTGAGCACGGGTAGCACACATTGGTTGAACACCCTACGCTTAAGACATAATGGTAGGTCACTCTTGAAGATACTATTCAGACGTCCGAAAGCACTCCATCCCAGCTTTGTTCTTCGAGCAATTTCATCGTGCATGCTTCCGTCTATGGACACCTGCTGTCCAAGATAGACGTAGCTGCTGACTTGCTCGAGTTGGGTGCCAGAAATACAGATAATCGCAGGGTCCGAAAAACAGTTCCTCATCACTTTTGTCTTTGAGACATTTATCTTTAGACCGACCGTTTGACTGACATCCGCGAGTTCATGCATTCTACCTTGGAGGTCTTTCGGGTCTTGTGAGAGTATAACAATATCATCTGCAAAGCGCAGGTGACTGAGGTGCTCACCATTAATTGGAACACCTTTTTCCTCCCAATCAAGTTTCCTAAATAAGTCCTCAAGAGTAGCGGTGAATAGTTTAGGTGACATGGTATCACCTTGCCGGACACCTTTGTTAATGGGGAATTTACACGACCGTTTGTGGAGTTTCACGCATGCTGTGGCATCACTGTATATACTGTTTAATATGTTTATGTAGCGTCTGGAAAATCCTTGGTTGCTAAGGGCGTCTATAATTGAGAATTTTTTGATGGAATCAAACGCCTTTTCATAGTCTATAAAACCAAGATATAATGGCAGCTTGTATTCCTGGTAGCGCTCTATGATTTCCCTGACGACCACATTGCTCGCCGAAAGGACGGCCGCTGGACAAATGCCGTCATCCAATGCTACCCAAGGGGTACGAAACGGCCACAGGGTCGCCCTAAAAGCCGCTGGATTGACGAACTGGTAAAATACGTGGCGAAACGACACAGGACCGAGAGAGTTGGAGAAAGCTTGGGGAGGCCTTCATCCAGCAATGGATTAACCCCGGCTGATGATGATCCCATTTCTTGTCGTCGGTCATTCCTTTTTCTGGCAATACTCAAACCCGCGTCTCCAACAGTGGCAACACTGGTCCCCAAACAACTTTTTATACATAGATAGATTTGTGAGGTTCCTTCTGGACTTCAAAGTCAACATGAATAATAAGAGTTTTATTAGTAGGTAAAACTCCTTTCATTATTCGAATTTGACTTTGAAGTCCTTGAGATATCTGTTTGTTATCACCTGGTGTTGGGTATGCCAAATTCCTGTATGTGACCATGATTCATTGACGAGGTATTATAGTCCAACGTGCCGTTCGATGTATAGGGTTGAATAGAGAAGTTAATGGGTTTTTTTCCCTTCTAATGGTGGTGTGTCCGTCGTTCTCTGGTAGTAGTCGTGAAATGTCGACTCACTACGCCAGTTACCCCTCTCTCAGATGTCATCTATCGGGTAGGTATTTTTCTAGCCAGTTTAAGGAAGCCACCGCTGATCGGACACTGCCTGGTGGTTCTTGTACTCCTGCTTCTAACAGGACTGACCTTATCCAATTCCCTATAACTGCCCTGGTGGCTGGTTTTGGTGGTCCTCTTGAAGATATAAATAATTCTGAAATATTCCCACCTTCCTCTCTCCTTGGGTTTGACACGCATACGGGTTTCCGTAGCCAGAATACTGGGTCGATGTTGCTTAACAGACCACGTGATCGTCGTAGGTCAAAATTGAGATTTTTTTGTATTGTCAAACCATGATCCTGGACACTCCTTAAATGTTGTAGATAATCTATTTATATAATTTTGAAGCCTTAGTATCCTTTATAGTTATTTTAAACATTTTATGACTGCATAAAGTATTTTTGTTACATAAAATAGTATTCTTTTAAACCTCTCGCTCTAATGTTTTAGAATATAGTCATATTTCGGTACATAACTGTGCAGTGGTGTTAAGATTTTTTACGTTTATTAATTTTTAAACGCATTTATGAAACCATTAGTATAATTTATTACAAGATAATTTTTGTAAAATATTCACGATAAAAAATTATATTGATAATCTCTGTGATCCCAAATTTGACAAGAATTAGGCATTTTATTATTCAAAAAATCGGCAAGATTAACACATTTGAAGATGATTCTAAAGATACTTATTATAAGCTATGTTTTTGACCATTCAAGTGTGATAAACATCTTATAAATAATAATTGCTTTATAATAATTATTGACCTAAGAATAAGGTAGTGTTTTTTTGAAATACGCCATTTCTTTTGTCATTCCCCAGTGGTTAAGCTCTAACATACAGCCGTAGCCATAAATTGACAAACTATAATTGAAGTAGGGAGTAAAATGATATTGACGCGCGTGTTTGAACATGTACCGTTTAAAAAAAAATAAAAAAAAATTCGGTTAGGTACATGTTCAAACTCGCGCGTTAACATAATTTTACTCCTTACTTTAATTATAGTTTGTCAATTTATGGCTACGGCCGTATGTTGTAGCTTAACCACCAGGGAATGACAAAAGAGATGGCGTATTTCAAAAAAACACTACCTTATTCTTAGGACAATAATTATTATAAAGCAATCATTATTCATAAGATGTTTATCACACTTGAATGGTCAAAGACATAGCTTATAATAAGTATCTTTAGAATCATCTTCAAATGTGTTAATCTTGCCGATTTTTTGAATAATAAAATGCCTAATTCTTGTCAAATTTGGGATCACAGAGATTATCAATATAATTTTTTATCGTGAATATTTTACAAAAATTATCTCATCATAAATTATACTAATGGTTTCATAAATGCGTTTAAAAATTAATAAACGTAAAAAATCTTAACACCACTGCACAGTTATGTACCGAAATATGACTATATTCTAAAAATTAGAGCGAGAGGTTTAAAAGAATACTATTTTATGTAACAAAAATACTTTATGCAGTCATCAAATGTTTAAAATAACTATAAAGGATAATAAGGCTTCAAAATTATATAAATAGATTATCTACAACGTTTAAGAAGTGTCCAGGATCATGGTTTGAAAATACAATAAAAACTCAATTTTGACCTTCGACGAGCATGTACCCCCTTAACTTCCATCCCGATTGACGATGCTTGGCGATATCTGTCTTTGCGCCAAACACTGGCCATAAAATTATGTGATCACCTTTATCCACTAATCCATTGTCTACTATACTGAGTAGTGTGAGGTCATGAACCCTTCATCCCGATGCGAGAAGCAGCAGTTTCCAGCTCGGTGCCACTAGTAGGTACCTCCCTCTTGCTGAGTTCAGGTGTGCTAGGACTCGTGGAAGTAAGTTTGGTGAGGGAAATATCCACGCCTGTCTGAAGTCCCATACTCGGCTGAAGGCGTCGTGAAACAGAGCGCCACTGTCTGTAACGTCTCGTGAGACGTACGTTACAACGACATGTGCTGCTTCGGATGCGAATAAATCCATATCGGGAACTCCCCATCTTTGAAACAAGGGGACGGTTGCGGTGTTGATGAGGTGCCATTCGGGAATGAGTTTCCTGCGGGAGAGATGATCTGCCACGCAGTTGTATTTTCCGGGGATGTATTGTGCAGTAAGTGTGATGTTGGCTTGACTGGTAAATACTAGGATCTCTCGGCATAGGTTTAGGAGGGGAACAGACTTTGTACCGCCCTCGTTGTTGATGTATGCCAACACTGCTTTGTTGTCCGTCTGCAGAAGCAGATTTGATCTTTTGATTGCATGTACCCGGGATTGAATTGCAGAGAGAACTGCGAACATTTCCTTACTGTTTGAATGCCATGCTAACTGGTCCTTTTTCCACATACCTGATAGGTGATGTTCGTCCAGTTGGACTCCCCAGCCTGTATCGGCTGCGTCTGTCGTCAGGAAGTGATTGAATGTCGGTCTGTGTATCAGTTCTGAGAATCCTACCGCCTGGAGCCACCACATGTCCTTCTGGGTCTGTGGGGGATTGTCGCCAATTGGCGAGGATGGGACCTCGACAATTGATGACTGGAGCGTTGTAACCGTCGGCAATGCAACCTTTCTTGTGTAGTGACATAGGATGCAAAGTTGAGTCGCCCTAGAAGGTACCGTGCCTGTCTGAGGGACCAACTGCCTTTTTGTAACTACGTTAGCAGATGGCGACGGAGTGCTACACACTTCTCCGGCGATAGGAATCTCCGATTGTTGTGTGTCCCACGTGATACCCAAGAACTCTCGTTGTTGGCTTGGGATCAGACAGGATTTTTTCATGTTTATTATCCACCCTAATGACTGTAGGAAGGTTATCATGTATTCCACCTGAACCAAGAGTGTTTCTCGGGATTGATTGGCTACTAAGTAGTCGTCTAGGTAAGTGACTATTCTCAAGCCATTCTTTCGTAGGCGTTCGGTGACCCAATTGGTCAGGGACGCAAACATAATCGGAGCGGCTGACAGCCCAAACGGTGGACACGTGAATTGTAAGAGCTCCCCTTGGTAGGCTAGTCGAAGAAATCGACGGTGTTGAGAAGCTATGGGTACATGGAAGTACGCCTGGATTAGGTCTATTTTTACTAGCCAGTCTTCTTTTTGCAAGAAGGCTGGAACCTTGTAATGGTGAAATAGTTTGAATGGCTTTGGTTGTAGGAACGCATTCAAACGTTTTAGGTTGAAGACAGGGTAGGGCGTAGGGCCCCGTCTTGTTTCCTGATCAGAAACAGGGTTGGGAAAAAACTGGGGCTTGGGTCCGCTTTCTCTAGAACCCCTGAGTTTTTCAACTCCTTGATCTGGAGAGTGAAATCTGCTGATTGTCACGTTTGAAACTGTTTTTGTAAAAGTAAGGAAGGTCTTACCAATGGTGGTTTCCGTACAAAGGGTATGCGGGCTCTGGAAATCTGGATCAAGACAGGTGCTATTACACAAGACGTTGGTTTTCTTCGCGTTGATTTTCAAACCAACGCGAGAGGAGTTGTAATGCAACCTGTCGATTGTCTCTTGAATGCCCTCGATTGAGTTGTCGAATAGGACAGCGTCATCGGCGTATTCTAGGTCGCATAGCTTCACCGTGGGGGTAACAGGTATGTCTTGGTCGGGTGGTATTGACTTTCGTAGTATGAAGTCAAAGAGAAAGATAAAGAGAAACGGTGAAAGGAAACAACCCTGTCTGACTCCGGTCGTGACCCCGAACCATTCCGTGACAGTGTCTCCAATTCTGACACAGCATTCGCTATTCTCGTGAAAGACTTTGATTATAGCAATGATCTTGGGAGGGATTCCGTATGCTCCCAGTATCATCCAGAGGGAGGGGCGGTGCGGACTGTCGAAAGCCTTCTCATAATATACAAAGCAGCAAGCCATCGGACTGTTCAGCTCATGGCTCTGCTGGAGAAGACATCGAAGGTTGTGGATTTGGTCTGCACACGCTCGACCAGGTAGAAACCCGGCTTGGTTTTTCCTGAGGACGTGCATTATTGAGTCCCTTATTCTCATCAAGAGGATGTTTGCCAAAATCTTTCCCGGAACACTGAGTAGCGTAAAGTTGAGTCTACACCAGAAACTTTTGTTCGCAACCTCATAAAATTTAACGATTATGTCTCGGAATAGGGTAATAAAATCGAAGGTGTTGCTACTTGTTGACGTTGCTCACAGAGAGGCAATGTGTTGCGGCAACGGTCATTTTTTCTTGTAAGCCATGGAACGTTCGCCTGATTATTATTATTTATTCGCATTTGTCGGGAGTCGGGATACCTGCTATACCACCTATCAAAAAGCGCTCGATATTTGCGGCTGGGACTCATGCACTCTTTAATGTAGGTAGTGTCAACATCTTTTATTGTTTGTTACATTTCGACACTTCCTACGTATAATATTGTAACTATTAAAATTGAAATCAATAAATAAAAAAATACATTATTTTTTATTATAATGATGTACTGCACTGGTAAATTTTAACTACTTCTTAGTGACGTCATCCACAATTGTTTGGGATCAAATACAGAACGTTATACAACTTTGGTAACAAAGACAGAACTGTATACTATGTGAGTATCAAATGTAGCACTCTTCACTTTTAAAACATGTATATTTAATTATTTACAACAATCAGAATTCTGACATACGTAAATTCCGTTGTGTATTTCTAATTTATTGCGTATTATTATATCTCCAATTTCTTGAAATTTTTTTCGACGCGAAGTATGGGAACGTATTTAGCGACACTATACGCGAGAAACGCACAGAGATTTTGCCGCGCACGTTTAATTTTTTTTTGAAAATTTCCTACCCAACCTGTCATGGCACTCCAACTAGATGCTTGTCATAATTTGATTTGCCCATAACTTATGTAATTTAATGGCAATTACGATAATTTTTGCAGCACTAACCAACACTAATGATTGGTTATTTTGGATTTGGAAATTTATTCGTTTTTAAAAAGTGGGCAGTCCAACTTGACATTTTTTATAATTTGATTTGCCCATAACTTTTGTAATTTAATGGCATTAACGATAGTTTTTGCAGCACTAACCAATACTAATGTAGCACTAACGATTTGCTATTTTGTATTTTATTTGTTTTTCAAAAGTGGGCACTCCAACTAGATGCTTGTCATAATTTGATTTGCCCATAACTTTTGTAATTTAATGGCATTAACGATAGTTTTTGCAGCACTAACCAATACTAATGTAGCACTAACGATTTGCTATTTTGTATTTTATTTGTTTTTCAAAAGTGGGCACTCCAACTAGATGCTTGTCATAATTTGATTTGCCCATAACTTTTGTAATTTAATGGCATTAACGATAGTTTTTGCAGCACTAACCAATACTAATGTAGCACTAACGATTTGCTATTTTGTATTTTATTTGTTTTTCAAAAGTGGGCACTCCAACTAGATGCTTGTCATAATTTGATTTGCCCATAACTTTTGTAATTTAATGGCAATTACGATAATATTTGCAGCACTAACCAATGGTAATGTAGTACTAACAATTGGCTATTTTGGATTTTGAATTTTATTTGTTTTTACAAAGTGGGCAGTCCAACGTGACGTCAAGTTGGACTGCCCACATTGAATTGCCTATAACTTTTTTAATATAATAGCACTAACGATGATATTGCAGCACTAACGCAGCACTAACGACTGGCTATTTCAAAATTTTGAATTTAAAAAGTGGGCAGTCCAACTTGACGTACATTGAAATATATTATAAACCAGTATCGAAATCGTTCAACTGAAGAAAATTCGGAAATGTGCATAAAATTAAAAACTTCAAACTATGAAGCAAATATTGAGGTGTTCAAACTCAAGGGAGTCACTAATGTTTAAATATTGTAATTTTTATGTAGCTTGTATTATTATAGTCAAATATATTTGTCTTACAATAGATTTACTAGTTTTATTTCAGTGGCACGCTGAGTGTCCAGTACTTTGAATTACCTATTTTGTGGCACGCCAATGGATTTGGATTGCCGACCGCTGCCATATATGGTACTTATTGCAATTGGTGAATTCCTACATAATTATACGATGTCGGTGGCATATTGAATAAATTATTTTTATATAATATTTATGTTATTATATAAATATGTCAATATGAAAAATTATTTTTCTTAAGAAGGTAGACTTTAAATAATCGCCTAGTATGGATTCTTCGCCAATGAGATGTGGACAGCAGGCAAAAGAAAACATTTTACATATATGATTTAAATTTATTATTCTGATACAGACAAAAAATAATTCATAACAAATACAATATTCGTTGAAGAAAAATATTAATTAATTTTTGAATGAACATTATTCCATGAAATTAAAATTTATAAATGTATAAAAAAATATTTTTTATGTAGGAGGTGAACAATGTTCTATCGCCACATCGAGAACGATGCAGATCTGAAATGAGAAAAAAGGAGTACAGTTAATTTTGAATTGCAATGTAAGTGGCATATGCATAGTAGGCAAAAAGTGTGTAATGTCAATATTTAACATCTTATCACAACCACGCTGAAATCACTTCATGAGTATCACGCCACAACACCCAACCACAGAAGTGATAAAATATTTTATTTTTATTTTCAGCAGATTTACACATTTTCGAGTGATGTGATCTCATTATTTTTGATTTTAGTGGTTTGCAAGGGACCTCCAAATGACTGGTAATTGACACAATGTTTTTGTAGGATCAGTTTTTATTATTGAACGTTCTGATGGTTTTAGAATATGTCGTCAGCTGAATGCAGAACAGAAGTGTAGTGTTCTTTGTAACATCCTATTGATGTTATTAATTATTTATATAAACACATTTTTTATGCATCATAAATTTCATCAATAGCTACGAGGGTGGGTCAATAATTCCTTAGAAAAAAGCATTAAAACAGTTTTTATTTTTGTATTTTTTTTTTATTTCTCAACATAATCTCCTTGGAGCTCAATACACTTGGTTAGACGTTTCTCAATTTTTTTTAAACCGTCAGAAAAATAAGTTTTCGGAAGGTCCTCAAAATAAGCATTTGTCCGATCGATGACTTCTTCATTTGAAAAAAAACGTTGTCCACTTAGCCATTTTTTTAAGTTTGGGAAAAGGAAAAAGTCACTGGGGGCTAAATCTGGCGAATACGGTGGGTGGTCGACCAATTCGAACTTCAATTCTTCAATTTTAGCCATTGATCGTAAACATGTGTGAACACGGGCATTGTCCTGATGAAAGAGGATTTTTTTCCTGTTTAAATGAGGCCGTTTTTCTTCAATTTCGTTTTTTAGCTGGTCCAATAAAGATGCATAATAATCCCCTGTTATTGTTTTTCCTTTTTCCAAATAGTCAACGAAAATAATTACACGTGCATCCCAAAATACAGTAGCCATAACCTTACCAGCTGATTTTACGGTTTTCGCCTTCTTTGGACATGGTTTGTCTTCGCAATCCACTGCTTTGACTGTTCTTTCGTCTCGGGAGTATAGTGGTGTATCCATGTTTCATCTACAGTCACAAAGCGACGAAAAAATTCATCCGGATTGCGTTGCATGAGCGACAACAGGGCTTTAGAGGCCACCACCCTATTGCGTTTATTGTCGACTGTGAGCAAACGCGGCACCCATCTTGCAGAAATATTTTTCATGCCCAATTTGTCATGTAAAATAGAAATGACGCTACTTTTTGAGATCCCTGTAACCTCAATTATCTCACTCAACTTTAATCTTCGGTCACTTAACACCATATCGTGGATTTTATTGATCATTTCTGATGTAGTCACCTCTACAGGACGTCCTGAGCGTGGTTCATCCTTTGTTGATGTACGACCACGTTTAAATTCATTTAACCAGTTATAAATAGTTGCAAGTGAAGGAGCAGATATGCCGTGAACTAAATCCAACTCATTTTTTATTTCCTTTGCTGTTAACCCTTTTATATTAAAATATTTAATAACAGCTCTAAACTCAATTTTCTCCATTTTCCACAAGCAAATTTTTTTTTTAAATGTACGAGAAACACACAACAACCTGACCAATCTGATTGAAACTTCGCAGCATACTGAATCGGTAGTGCCGCTGCATGAAAACAAACCGCTTACAGTACTAGTCGCGCCACCTGTCGGCTTTTCTAAGGACTTATTGACCCACCCTCGTACCAAAATATGATATACACATTTATCTATACAAATAATAAATAATTTAAATAGATTGTAACAAAGAACTCTCTTCTGAAATATTTCAAATGTGAGTTAGAAAAATACTGCATTCAGCTGACGATGTGCTCATATAACATGATACAGTAAAACCTCGTTAATACAAGTTCCACGGGACTGAAAATTGAAAAAAAAATCGAATTACGAAATGTATGGGGGAAAAATTAAAATTTTGTTTTTTTGATTTTCATTAATTTCGTTTACGATGATCATAGATGTACCTACCAAATTTCCGATACAATTCTTTCAAATTAAAATCTGTGCAAATACCATGTGTCATTAATCCATTAGTTGCAGTTACTAAGCCCTACCGCTCACGGGTGAATTTTGTCACGGTGACAGTTTCGTCGCTGTGGACAAATTGTCGATCAGCGATGCGTCCGCAGCTCAGTTCAACACACAACGTTGCGACGGGAGGACATACAAATAGCATCAGTATCGCTGATGAATCGGAGACCAATGCATAATATGATCTGATAATATCCCAACTCCTCCTTTAAAAGTCCTAGTACCGTAAAATGTTACAACTTTGCCTTTTTAACATAGCATTACCTAAAACAGTCAAATATATTTAGAAAATACCATAATTAATAATAGTAGTAGGTATCTACCTATAAGCTTATTGATTTTTGTTTTAAAATATATTTGTCTGAAACTTTTAGTTTTGTCTTGCATTTCATTTTGAAATACAAATTTATTTGTTAGTTGTGTAACTGACATTTTATTGAACTAGGTGTTTTTAATAATATTATGCAGTAGGCGGTTCTCGTGGTGCAGTGCATAAGGCGCTGGCCTTCTACCCGAGAGTTTTGGGCTCGATTCCGGGTGAGGACACAGTATTAATGTGTTTTTCTAAAAGCCTGGTGTTTGTGATTGTTCAAAATTACTAACCACTTTGTACAAAAAGCAAAGACATGGTTATTAACACTTTGTGGTCCGCCTCCGCCATGTTGGCGTCTTTTGCGTGCCGAACGTTACGCATTGGCGACGCCAACGTGGCGTTTTTACTTATGCATAAGCTTCTTTTTACCTTGGTTTTGCACTTTATTCTGAAATATAAATAATAGTATTATCTGTTTTTTTTTTGTAGGTAACTGGTATTTTATTGAATTGACCATTTTATTCATATTTAAAGCATTAACTTTGCAGTTAAACTTTTTTGTTATTTACTTTGTTAAGTCCCGTTTATTTGTTACAAAGTGAAAAATTGTCATCTATGTACGAACTCAGTGGGTACCTACCTACTGTTAGTTTTTTTTTTATTGCCATTATTATACATAAATGAAAAAAATGATAGTAGGTTTCACCATTATTTTATGTTTTTTTTTAATAAAAAGACAGGATAGGTTTGGAGGTCCTCGTATAAAGTGTAAAACTTTTCCTTGAGTAGCCTCTCATTACTGATGTACCCCAATAACGTCTCTTTCGTGCATTTTTTCTATGTCTGATTATAAGAGCACAAATCACTGCTGCGTCTTCGAAATCCATTGCTAGAATGAAAGCGTGACGGGTGACAGTTTAGTCACCCGTGCGCGCCTGGGCTAAGTAGTGTAGGTAGGTATTTACCACCAGCTAGAATTATAAAAAAATACGAAATATTTTTTATTTTTCCAATTTGTCAACACAATTGTTTGGGCATTGGTTCTCAAGTAAAACTATGTGAAAATCCAATAACAATCAACAATTAAATACCTACAGCCCTGAAACGTGTGAGTTATTATTTTTCCTTTGAGTGGAGTGCAGTTGTACCTCTGATGACATACAGCTGTGTGTGTTAATGGGACATAAAATGTCAGGATTATTTTTATTACCTTCATAAATTAAGTAATTTATGATGTTTTAAGAAAAGTCCATCACAATTTTCAATGACTGGCTCATGAAATAGTGTACTTTATTACGATTTATTGAATATTTTTATATGCCAGGACTCTGAAATCATTTTGAATTAAAGATATGGTTTTAATTTTATTTTTTGTTTTATTTTATGGACTTTTTTTCGCGAAAATTTCGAATTATAGCGAATTTCGAATTATCCGTGTTTTTGTTAATGAGATTTACTGTAATATGTTTCTGACTTTAATCACTCGTCAGCGATTTTTCAGATAAAGAGTGACTGACGTATAGGAGGTTGCACCCACAGGTTGAATCAATGAAATATAACTGACAGCTGTCTAACAATTACATGCAGTAAACAGAAATAGTAAATATACTTTTGGACAATGCAAGTAATAAGAAAAAAGCTGTAAAAAACATTGCAAACACCAAAGATCAAATACATCATTGATATAAAAAGTTTGTATTCTTTCTCTTCCAGTTACAATCTTGCTGAATTCTAAGTAAATACTATCTGAGTAATTAAAAATATAATTACGATTGAAAAGCTGGTGCTGGCTGTGGCTGAGGGATTTGCTGAGATTGCTCGGCGATATTCCCAAAGGTGACCGTGTTTTGATTGGCTAAACTTTCAAATATTGACGACTGTTGATTGCTTGACGCGAATCCTGAATAAAGCAAAAAAAAAATCATTATTATAAAAACACACTCATCGATAAAGTGAGAAACCTAACAAAACGTTTTGTAGTTAATTTTCAACTAGGTATCTGCGGTCAGGAGACAAATAAAACAATGATACAGTAATAAAGTGTGACATCCATGCGCAACCGAAACATTGACATATTATATGGACGATGCTATATACATTTTATACACATTTAGTCCACGATGGCCGCGCGGCTTAAGCGTCGTGGCTCCCAGGTTCGAATCCTGGGTCTGGCAAGTATACATATTGTTTTTCAATTTGTGTATGAGTCAGAGTATGGACCTAATAGGTTGAGCAAGTGGCTGACATCCATTTCTCGTAAAAAAAACAAAATCTGTTAAAACAAACTTGCACTCTGTGGAGGCCCATATGATCTTATTAGGATCGGACATGGTCGAAAAATGGTCCTCTTATACAAAATTTAATTCTTTCGTAATCAGACAAATACAGATGTAAGTGATGACATGAAAAATGAATTCTACCTGTATAATGAATAAGGGTCATTGAATAAAGAATAAAGGTTCGTGTTCATTTTTATATGTGATTATTGTATTATTCTTCCCTAAGTGTCTACACCTATATTCATACATAAATATTAACTACATGTATAATGCAGTGAGGGTGTAAATGGACTACTTGAAACTTGTTAAAATACGAAAGAAAGGTCACCAGGGACAAACATACGATGCTGCCTTGAAACTTTTTGATACTTCATCGTGACTATTGGTTTAACATTCGTTTTCTTTAGGCAAATTTTATGCTACTACGGTTTTACGTTAAAAAAATTGAAACGAATAAAACATACCAGTGTCTGCTCCTGGCGAAGAGCCAAACACTTTTCCAGGTAGAGAAAACGTTGGACTTCCACCAAAGGCAGGTGATCCTCCAAAAGCTGCCGGGCTTCCAAACGAAGGACTGCCACCAAATGCCCCAGCTGTAAGACACATTTATTTTAATTACAATTACAAATTTGTATATGGGATGGTTTACTAAAACATGAAACAAAAGCTTACAATATTTTCATTACAATCCATCCAAGATGGCAATGTTTTAGATATTATACAAGAAGGTTACTTGTAACGACAGGTGTTAATAACCTGGCGTAACATGAGGAATGGTTACGAGCGAACTGCTTTGGAAGTAATGAGGCGAGATAAGGAATTTGTAGAGAGGTGATTTGGTTCAATTTGACACCTATAAAATGGAATCCTACATATTCTGTTTATTTTAAACAATTCTTAATATAGTGGGTGTAGAACAACCCTCTGAAATAATTGTGAAGTGCAACAATGATCATTTTTTACACCAATGATCCTTTCAAAAAGCTTTCATAAAACTAGTAACATTATTGTATATAATATATGGATCATTTTGTGCAGGTGTTACTAACACAATGTGTCAAAGTGTGTGAGGCGATCTAGTATTGTCTTTGGGGAGTTAAGCACACTTGATTTAAAATGTTGCGCAGTTCGACAAAATACCAATAAACACTGCCCAAATTGCAGTGACATTTCACTCGAGAGCTCTTACTTTTTTCGTTGACAGCGGCTGACTGCTTGTATATTGTATCTGTCCAGCAGAGTTGACGGGTCAAAATTAAAAAAAATGTAGTTTTCTGATTGTTCGAAAATCAACTCAGGTCACTGTGTGCAAAAGATGTGGAGCTTAGTTCAAAGGGTTAAGTAAGTTAATCAATCAACTGCCAATAGAAAATTCTATTTTCGCTGTCAATTCAATGAATATTTGAGTTTATGTAGGTGATAAAATTAATTGTTGAATATCATACCGGTGGGTTTGCTGAAAGCGCTCGGAGAACCGAAGGCATTCTGTTCACCGCCAGCACTAAATGAACCGCCAAAGCTTCCAGTTCCAGTAGGAGATGATCCAAAACTAAAATGAAAAACGAAATATAAAATGTCAATAATATTTGTTTTAAGCCATTAATCATCATGTGCAAAGTTTTTTTGTACCTTCGGTGAATTCGACATGGGTAGTACCTTAGACCGTTTCCCTGTCCACCACATTTGTTGAAAATGTGAATTCAGTCTGATAAGTATTTTGATGTATTGTAGTGATTTTTAGTGGGTTGGAGTCATCAATATCAAAGTAAATTTTTTCAATGAACAAGAAGCTTGCAGCTTTGTGTTGGGTTCGCTTTCTGAAAAAGTTCTCTTTGATTGCCTGATTTACCTACTTTCGTTTGGATAGCCAAACTTTCATGTAACCATTAACAAAGAACACAATATGTAGACTCCGATTTCTATAAGTTGGCGTACACGTCATCGCGGCATATGGTTTGGATTAGGCAGGGTTTAATTTATTTTTAAAAACCAACCAACACCATCTGTAAATTGTAGACTTAGTTTAATGAAAACAAATACGTATGACTGACCAAGTTTATTGTGGACTATTTATCTATTTATGTCGGATTTTAACAGCCTACCTTCACCCTTCGCCACTGCCGTGCTCTTATTATCTGTCAGATGCATCTCTTCTCGAAGCTTAATTAATCCGTTCAGCGCTGACGGCACAGCGTTTGTGTCCTCATTAGTTGGCCATTAGATATAATTAGCATGTTATTTAAATGTGGTAATTAAATGCTCCGCGGTGAAGAAGTTAAAATGTTCTCTCCGTTGATGATCTAGGGATCAAGACAGGTGCTATTGCACAAAACACAAATTTTCAAATCAATGTGAAACGAATTTCTCATCCAATCTGTAGATTACTTCTTGAATGTTCACAAGTGAGTTGTCGAGTACTGAGTATAACTTAAGAAGAAGTGAGGTCTCGATTTACACATAAACTAACGTCATTTATCATCATTGTCTGTTCAATATTGAACACGTATATTAAAAAAATATTTTTTGTGGAAATAAAATTAAAAATTCCATACCTTGGCTGGCCAAAAGTAGAAAATGAAGGTGATCCACCAAAAACACCTAAAAATAAATAAAACAAACAATTATAACCTGATTACAAAACAATAATTGCTGTAGATAATATTTTCAAATTCAAGACAAAGAAGGTTTAGGTTCTTCCGAGGCACCCGTACCATGGGTCTAAGGCAGTCATATTTGAAATTATACATGGACCACATTATAATGTTCAACAGTTTCAGCAGGAAGCATGAAAGATAGTGGGCCGGACGCAGACGAGGTGATACAGCAGGTGCAATATAAACACCCTTGTTGATAGTGAAAAAATCGGATTTGCTCACATGAGTTTAGGGATTGCAATACCGAATGAATATGTCAATACCGGTATTTCTTATTGAATACTGGTATTCGTCAAAAGATATTATAGAAAAAAAGAAGAACTATTATAATATATTTAACCACTATTTTATAGCAACATAAAGTACCTACACACATTTATTTAGAACTGCTAATTTTTACAAGTACTGTAAGTCCAGGTACAGAAAAACCTCTCTCTAATTCCACGTTTTGTTAGAAGTATAAACTACCAACGTTGGAACAATAGTAAGTTACCTATAGATTAATGGGAAATATTTACGAAGAATATGTTCTTTTTCAAAATATGATAGGTAATTCATTGCCATAATTTCATAAGTATATTTGAGGGATTTTGTTATAACATTATCTGTTATTTAGCTTTTGTTGGTTTAAAAGTCAATATTTGTGTTTTGGCAGCATAAAACTTATACTTACACTAAATTTAATATTGAGTATAGTAGTAAGTAATGAAAAATAACAATAAATTCATTTTCGGAAAACATAAACGTGTATGCTTTCATAAGACTGCTATCGGTGGCTATCGTGGGTAGTTTATCATATTTATGTATTGAGGATTATAATTGTTACAATAAGTTAGCCGACTAAACTGTCAAAACTGTCTATCTCGCTCTAAAAGTTAACAGCCAAGAGAGGTGCTGTTAAAACATAGCACTTATTGTAACAATTATAATACCTCAATACATAAATACGATAAACAACTCTTGATAGCAGTCTTGTGTATAGAATAGATGCGCAGGTATTCTTCAAATTATGACTGCGTTATATTCCTACACTTTTATCAAGTTTAATTGGACATATAATGTTGAGTTTAAAATATTACAGTTATCCAATTGAAAAAACTCTGTGACCACTTTCATATGCAAAAACAATTTAATTCATGTCATTCAGGTCAAGAAACATCTAAATTAACACAAAAATTAATATATATTTCTATTTGATTTACGGATAACTTCACACTTTTAATGTCACAATATTCCAATAGGCTGCATGGAACTTATACATAAAAAATTGATAGGAAAACAAGTATTGAATATTTACCTCTTTGTAAGATTTTCACAATCAAAATATATCTAATTGAAGCAAATATCAAACCACAAATAATTGAAATTGTTATCAATTGAAAATAAAAATTTTCTATGTTCCCGAATACCATACATGATATATTGCATAGAAAGGTGTCACAGACAATAGGCTTGACTTCAGGCATGTTATTAGCAATCATATTGAAGAAATAATAACCATGGAATAAATACGAAATTAAAATTTTGATTTACATCTTATGCAATGTTTTATACTTAATATAATATACTTATATTGGGAAATATAATTTATAGGTTAGAATTTATGACAAGAAATTTTAATAACATTCAATTGTTTGAAAAACAAATAATAGTTAAGTATTGCCCACCTACTTCTTATTTAAAATGCATATTATTTAACAAAATTTGAATTGACCCAACAACTTTCGCTATACGAATCGGTGATGTCAAAGACATTATTGTATTAGAAAATACAAAATAAGATTCACAGACCCTTGGACTTTATTGCCTCGAAGAAAAAACACGAAAGCCATAACTAAAATATTTTATGGTCAAGCCTTCAGTTAAAAAGTAATCAAATCAAAGAAATTGCACTCTAGATAGAAGGAGTCTATTGAAAGCAATTCGACTATCGAATCAAACAATCATATGGGTGGTTGTATTGGAAACATTTTCATTATTTTCTTCTATTGGCAGCCCCAAAAACAAAATGGCAGTTTGCGTTCTGGTTTGAGGTTTGTTTACATAACCTACGTATGCGTTTCTCAGCATTGCAGGTATTCATCTTAAAAATAATGGTCAATGTACTGCTTTTGGCTGCCTACATAAAATTAACGAGGAAGTATCTTTCCACATGCATTTATAACTAAATTTTATGTTCACATGTCTGCTTTGGTATGGCAATATGTGAGATGCATGAAATATCAAGTCAAATTTAATTACACACTATCTGTAATATATTATAATCATATATGTCATATAACTGATTAGAGTAAAACCTCATTAATACGAATTCCATGGGACCGAAAATCGAAAAAAAATTCGAATTACGAAATGTATGGGGAAAAACATAAAAATTTTGAATTTTTTTTTTTTTTTTGATTTTCATTAATTTCATTTCTGATCACAGATGTGCCTACCGAATTGGGTCATAAAATGTCAGGATTATTTTTATTACCATCATAAAATAAGTAATTTTTGATGTCTTAAGGAAAGTCTGTCACAATTTTCAATGACTGGCTAATGAAATAGTGTACTTTATTACGATTTATTGAATATTTTTATATGCCAGGGACTCTGAAATCATTTTGAATTACGAAATTCGAATTAAAGGTATGGTTTTATATGAAAATAATGTTCAAGGGACTTTTTTTTCGGGAAAATTTCGAATTACGGCGAATTTCGAATTATCAGTGTTCTAACGAGGTTTTACTGTAGTATAATCTGAAATTATAGTGGAATGTCATAGTAGAAGTGTGAAGTTCTCTACGAATGAACCTGTAATGTGAAGTGATATGTAGCCAACTTAATCAGTAGACCAGTGGTCCATTTTTTGCTTCAACTTCATACATTTAAGCTACATCTCTACAGAAGATTTTTTTCAATATCTTTGAACTAAATGGATTTTTAAAATTTCTGAATTCCATTTAAAATGAAAGTTAATCCCGGGATTTAATAGGTTTACAAGATAGACTGATGACATTGTTATAGTAGTGGCAGATTGTTTACCTGGCGAGGCTGGCGATCCAAATATTGATGAAGCGGGTTGGTGACTGGCAGGAGAGGATGCGGCAGGTGATCCAAAGATTGAGCCTTTTACGGGGTTGTTGCTGCCACCGAATATGGAGGTATGGCCGGGAGATGTAGGCGCAGCACCGAAAGGGTTGGCGGACTGAGCTGGCGCTTGGCCGAATACATTTGCGGCCGGCGCCTGGGTGCCACCTATATGGATACAAAAGTTTACCACATATATTGTCGCCAATATGAAGACGCATAAATAGATATGAGTTTAATCTAACATTTTTTGCATTAATGTGTGTTGCGTAAATGAAAAAAGATTTTCCACGTCATGTTCAAAAATGATAATGGCAACACTGTCCGTCGGAGAATGAGATTAAGTCGATGAATCAGTGCACAAATTTGCATGTCCGATTTCTACAGAAAATTGGGTGACTATACACAAAACGCACCATGACTAAAAATGTTGAATGTTCATATAGACCATAGCGTATTTGGTATCTTCTTTTTCAAATTACTTTAAAATTAAATTTTCTCAAAACATACAAAACTAGGGATACAACATTTCTGCGCTATTAAATGAAAATGAAGTAAAATTGGTAGTTTTTATTGTCTACAAAAAGGTGTTTTGGGTTATGAGGTTTACAAGAGAGGATGACAATGATCAATTCAGGATTTATCATGCAAATAAATTATAAGACAACGATAATAATTGATTTAATCGGAGTCAACAGACTTTCAAAATAAACACTTTGTCTTCGAATGATTTTTCCACAAAGATAATGAATTTTACACTTACCAAAGCCACCAAAATTGGGAGTACCTCCGAACACAGAATTAGTTTGCGGTTGACCAAATGCGGAAGCAGTTGTTCCCCCAAAAACTGACGCTCCTGACTGCCCGAAGGCCGGTTGACCTCCAAAAGCTGATCTGTTTCCGAAGATGGATCCTCCCGAGTTGTTGGCGTTACCGAACGCTGGAGCACTGGTTGTAGAGATGCCGGGTGAGCCGAATGGAGATGTGACAGTGGAGGGGATAGCAGCGTTGGCCGCGCCGAACAGGGAAGGGGCGCAGGTGGTCGCCGTTGCAAAGCCGAACACGTTAGCTTGACCAGTGCCGGGGGAAGACGAGGGAGGGGAGAAAGGCAAGTTGGCATTGGCGGTCGCGAAGATTGAACTGGCCGCTGGAGAAGCCTGAAGTACCCCAGAAAACACCGATGAAGTAGTAGGCGTGGTGGAATTGTTTCCGCTGAATATGGAAGAGTTGGCTAGAGGACTGCCGAAAGCTGCTGTTGTGGCCGGCGGTGGGGTTCCAAAGATAGAGGTGGCGGCGATGGGTGAGCTGAAAACGGAAGCGGGAGAAGCTGGACTGCTGAAGACTGCTGTAGTTGGCACCGGAGCAGCGGTGGGAGATGTCGGACTGCCGAATGCCACGGTCGAAGCGGGAACAGTGAAGACTGATGCACTCGTTGTGACTGCGGCGAAGGAGAAAGTCGACGCTGCTTTAGCAAAGATGGAGGCGGGATCAGTTGACGTGGGGGTTCCACCGAATGTCGAAGTGGGAGCCGGCTTAGTTTCGGCAACATATGGTGGAGGTGCCGAAGACATGGGAGGCGTCCCATTCGAAGGCGATTCCACTTTCCCTGGCTCTTCTGGCAGAGGAATAGAAGCAACCGAATCAACAGCAGACTTTTCCGTGGTCTCGGGGACGTTCGCTGTCAAATCAACAGGCACAGCAGCCGGCTTATCATTTGTTACAGGTGGGACCGTTTGTGGAGTGCCGAAAATTGATTTTGAATGTGGGGTGACTGTCACTGGGGTGGACGAAGGTTTTTCAGGTATCGTTACTGACAGGGATCCAAAGTTAAAGCTATTTTCCGGTTTGACTTCGACAATCGATTTGGGGGCAGCTTCGTCGGTTTTCGATATAATTGAGGGCTGTTCTCGCTTGATAGGGGCAAGGGCCGGTACAGTTGTGAATGTCGACCCAGAGAACAGTTGTCCCGAGGGAATTTTCAATATTTGCGGTGCCGTCGAAGTGATCCCGGTCTCCTTAGCCTCATTAGGTGCGACTATTTTGCTGATAGGAAGATCAGATGCGGTACTTTTCGGTACGGCAAAGATAGAAGTGCCTTTATTTCCACCGAAAATGCTGGACGACATTGGAGGTGTGGTGAACGGGTTGGGAAGATTGCCGGGGGCAAAGATTGATCCTGCAACATGGAAAAAAATAGAATATAAGAAGTTTTAACATCAATAAAATTACACTTTTACATTAGATCACCATGTTCGATGACAGGAAGATCAAATGGAGCATGATACACTCTCACATTAGCCTATTGCTAGTGCCTAGGTAGACGTACACTGTAACTTCAGAAAAGGCTGAAACATGTTACCTAATCTCAAAAATCGTCGGCTTAACAAAACATGCAACCAAGCTCCTTGATAACCCGTCAATATATTCTAGTTAAGTATTAAATGAATGTTTAGTTAAGGAAACGTAAATTGTACAACGTGATGGTTGAATGTAATTTAAATTCAGCAGAATCGTTTACAATAGTAAAATCATAATTCTAAATAATAAATACGCAATAATATTAAAATGGCAACACCATTGTAAAATTATTGTTTTGTCGCGTTACTAAATAAAGAGAACCCCATCGCGTTTCCGGTATATATTTTTTCTTGACTGGGTATTGTGAACCCTGTCGAAGTCAGTTAGCGTCTAAGGTTCAACCGCTAAACACTGACTGTCGGGGAGTTTATTAATGTGCTCGTAAAAAGAAAATATAATAAAAGTGAAGCTGCCAAAAATTTGTGTTGCCCGTGAATTACTTATTATTTCACCCGTGTCCCTTTATAACACTACAGTCCCGAGTCTACCGAAATAAAGTTTAATAGATATAATAAAATCTTTGACACCTCGGGTCGCCGACTGAGCTAAGCCCCGAAAGACCCTGAGGATATGTCAACCACCACAGCAAAGAGGTTGCATCAACAGTTTTTTGTTTTTATGAGAAATGGATAAAACTTGTTCCAATTTCTAGGTCTATATTGAGTCTAAACATACATTGAAAAATAACATTTGAAATTGTCAGACCCGGGATTGGAACCTGGGTCACATGAAATTATAAGCTGACACATTACCATGAAGAAAAACATTCAGGTTCAAAAATCTAAGACCAGTTTGAGCTCAGGATTCCGTCCATGTTTAGAGCAAGATCGAAGACCCCGAATGTTTTGATAATAGACATCTAGCTTCTGAAATGAATTAATATTGTTTGGACGTCACAGTTTCGGACTATGAGCAGGCTGTTTTCACTGCCACACGTTTACGACCGATTAAACAGGCCATAATAGCATCATAAATTTGGATACATCCGACTGCAGAACGACAACTTTAAACGAAACATAATTCTTCTTTGTTAGAAGTTTATGTACTGATATATTAAAACCAGCTACACTTTCACTTAAAAAGCTGGTCAATGCTTCCACTGTACTATCAGGATGAAGAGACATTAGAGAAATTAGTCTTTTCGATACCAGAACAGGAGGCAGTACCTGATTTGGTACCTCTAATGTTAACAACTGAACAGTAAACTTGCTGTTTTGACGTTTGCTGCGTTCTACCGTGGACCATATTTTATCATCAGTGCCAGCTGACTGCCAGAAATTTTCTTGGAACTTTTAACGCACCGCAAGAAGCGAGAGGTGGCTTACTCATGGTTAAATTTTTTGTTTGTGACCATAGTGACTGTTGGCCTAGAACGGACAGCAGGGACTGGACTGACCGAAGAGATTGGCTGCACAGCAGTGATAATAATCGATGGCTGCTTCAAGGAAATGGACTCCAGGTCCGAGACAGTCAAGGACCAGACAGGACAGCAGCATTTGTCACAGAATCCAGTAGCGATTACATTCTGGAGTGCTTCCACTCGGTCAACAGCTGACTTTAATAATCCGAGCAATTGAACCAATTCCATTTTTGTATTCAATTAAAATTGTGAGAGAAGAAATGGCAAATGCAAATAAGATATATTTTACAACAGATAATAATAACACAATAGACAATATTATCACTTTCAGTTATTTATTCTGTATTTAAAATTTTATTTTATTGTTTAATTTGTATTTTTTTTGAATTACTGTTGTTTTTTTAATTTTATTTCTTTTTTATAAAATTATTTTTTACCTCGTTTTTTCTCTAATTGATTTACTTGTACTTTTTATTCTAAATGTCATGTTGTGAATGTCCTGAATTAATAATTTGTTATGTGCTCAACGTGTCTTTTTCAAGTTATACTTCTTTTAGGGCGAGAGTGAAATTGAGAGCTGCGCGCGCACACCGTTACGACAGTATGAAAATAGCTGTGAATCAGTCAGTTGTATACAAACGCAAGTTTGATAGTAGAATTGTTCCGTTTCCGAATTTATTATTGTCGGCCATTTGCAATTCCTTATGTAAACAAACGATTATACGTCAGAGTGACAGTTGTTACTTTAAAAATAAAAACAACGAGAAATAACAAGATAATTAAGAGCTAGTTGAAGAATCTAGGCTGTCACAAGTTTTGTTACGCCAAAGAAGTATAACTTCTAACGCACGTACATAAATACAAGCAGTTTTTTTTTTTTTTAAATAAATAAATAAAGCACTTTGGGGCCAACTAAGCACTGACACATAAATATCGATATTGATATAAGCAAACTTTTACTCTTCATTTCACACAATTGATGATTGATCTTCTATTTTAGGTCAACTATTAAAAATGAGGTAGGCTATTAAGATCCGCAATAAATAGTGCACATTAAATTTTGTCAGTCATACATTCTTGTTTCTGTTTGCATTGGAATATAACTATAATTTACAGATGGTGTTGGTTAGTTTTTAAAATTCAATGAAACCCTGCGAACACCAAGATACAATAGATAATAGTCAAAAAATAGTCGTTTATCTATAAAATAACTAAAATCATGCAATTAAATCATATTACATAACTTTGGATATTTATAGAGAGAATAGTATTTTTTATCTATTCTAGTTTAGACAGGGCTTACTGAATTAAAAAAATGAACCAACAATATTTGTAATATGTATTCTTAATCTAACGATCTAAGTACAAATGAAAAAGTGTGCACATTTTTGTCGTATCGCGCAAAATATACCAAAACTATTATGGTTTGGTTTTGGCAGGGTTTAATTGATTTTCAATAACTAGCCAACAACACCTGTAAATTATTGTAGTCTTAGGTCAATGAAATCAAAAACACGCATGACTGAGAAAGTTTAGTGTGCACTATTCATGTCGGATCTTAACAGCCTACCTCCACCATTCGCCACTGATTTATACACCTATTATAGTATTTATATTTTATGTGATAAGTTAGATGTAATAGCAATAGATAGTGTATACATACGTCGGATAATCTAACACATAGACCTTTTGTTTTTGATTGAAACACACAATACGACAATAGGATGTCAATAATTGTCAACAGTCATTAGGTACATATTATGATTATACGAGAAAAACATCGTGTCAATAAGAAAGTCACTGAACATGAGTACGTAGGTATGCGATGTTTTTAACCATTGCAAAATAAAACTTGAATAACTATCCAATGTTTGTGAAATTCAATACTTTCCTTCGTTGATTCTGTACATGTCAGTGGCGAAGGCTGTTGACATCTGACATAAATAGTGCAAACTAAACTTTTGTCAGTCAAAAGTATTTGTTTTCATTGAAAACAAATACTAGAAACTACAATGTGTAGACAGTGTTTATTAGTTTTTAAAATGAAATTAAACCCTGCCTAATCCAAGCCATAGTAGATAATAGTAAAAAAAAAACATTAGTTTATCTATAAAATATCTAAAATTATGCCATTAAACCATAAATCATTTCAGAGATTTTGTAGATAGAAGAATATTTTTTATCGATTATGGTTTGGCTTAGGCAGGGATTACTGAATTTAACAAAACTAACCAACACCATCTCTAATGTTATGTATTCTTAATTCAACGAAAACAAATAAGTGTGCACTATTTTGTCGGATCGCCCATAGGACACCTAAACTATTATGGATTGGCTTAGGCAGGGTTTAATTGAATTTTAAAGACTAACCAGCACAATCTGCAAATTGTATTCTTAGTTCAATGAAAACAAATAAGTATGACTGGCAAAGTTTAGTGTACACTATTTATGTTGAATCTTAACAGCCCTCCCCTCCCCTCGCCGCTGGTACACGTAGGTATATTATTTCGTAAAACTGAATGTGGGAAATGATACATGTTGGTGTAAATAATTCTGTGTGCGAAAGGAAGAGGGCGATGAGTCGAAAATCGGTACTTTTCAGGAGAGGCAAAACAAAATTTGCGTCTTTGAGAATATTCTTAAAATTGTAATTAAACCGAAAATATAAATTTTTTTGGAAATTTTTTTTTGCACTTGTCTATTAAAATTGATATACTATGGCATAAATTTATCAGATTTTCAATAGTTATGGATTTTACTATATTTTTTTGACATATCCCTTTCTTCCTTTCGTATTTTTTAACAAAGAATATAAATTGACAACTTATCTCTTTTGACATGTAGGTACAAAAGGTGTGATTTTATTATTTTTTTATCATTTAGTGACAATTTAAATTATTTTTCCCCTCCAGACGGAGCATATGGATTATTATAATGTCAATAATGTAATCTGGCATTTATTATTGCAGGTGTAAGATGTAATAGTTTATTACTTTCATAGAATATACGTAGCTGGATTAAAGTTATTATTTAATAAAAAAATAGTTTTATTTTAATAGATTTATATTTGAAACAATATGTATAAATTTGATAGATAGTTAAAAATAAAACCAAAGGACATATCATTTTATTTTAATACATTTACATAGTAAATCTTCTTCTTCTTCTTTCAACCTGTCACGACCCAGCGTTGGGGAATAAGGCAAGCACAAGATCGCGCCACTTCCCTCGATCCATCGCCAACTCTTGCGCCTCCCGCCATTCCAGACCTGCAGCGCGTAGATCGCTTTTCTAGCACCGCTGCAGAGTGAGGGAGGACCGGTCACGACGACGGAACTCTTGAGGCTGTGCCACAAGGGTACAAAGTGTCGCACTCTTTTGCGGCATTACATATTTGACAGCAGTTAGAAATAATAACTAGGACATATGATTTTATATTATTTTTTACTTTATATTGTAAATTATAGTTACGTATTTGACACAGTTAGACATAATACCTACTACTTGTCAAGTCTTTCATGAAAATTATCCGGATTTATACATGGTACATTTATCTGGGATTGACAAGCAAAACTCATGAGTTTTTATCGATTAAATATGTAGAATACTGAGATCTTTTTTCTTCTCCTTATTAATTTGCACTGGACCACTGTAACATTTAGGAGGTTCAAGGATAACATGCCTTCCTCGGCGACTAAAAGATATTGACTGGAATTGTTGCAAATCATCCAGGCTATTTTTAAAGAGGATGTTATTAGCCTCGGCACTTTTTTTTTTAAATTGAAACCACTTCATCTGCTGGATGGACCCTTCAAGAGACAGGCAAAATCTAAAAACATGTCGTTGTACATTACTTTAACTACAAAATTATTATCTTTTTTCGTACAATTTTTAAGTAGATTGTACTAGTCTCTCGGTCTCTCGAACTTTCATTAAGTAGAAGTGCTTGTGTTTTGGTCGATGTACTAAGAAATCATTTATCTATTGATAGTGAATACAAATCTCCGCAACTTAAACAATTGAATAATCCTCGAGTAGTCTTGATATTCCTCTAAAATAGCATAGTTGTTTAATACCATTAAATTTATCTTCATTATTATCTTTTGAATCAGAAAATGGCATCATGGCTTCTATTTCTTGGGCTATTTTCCACTGTTCTTCTCTCCGAGAAGCATTCATTATAATATCACAATTAGTACCCAATTCTGTACCTGCAATTTACAATCAATGTAAATAAAGATATATAAGGCATTCTTCCTCGAAATACTATTACACAGGTACTTAAAAAATCAATTCCTTTCACCCATTGCATGTCATTTACTACTAATGGAATATAATATTGTAATTTAAAACAATATAATAATGCTAAATTATTATCTCCTGAATCAGAAAATGGCATCGTAGCTTCTATTTCTTGGGCTACTTTCAACTGTTCTTCAGTAAGACTACTGGTCCGAGAAGCATTCAGTATATCATAATTAGTAGTCAATTTAGTAACTGCAATAACACAAACATAATCAATAGTAAACAAAGATAAATATAGGTACCTAAAATAACCTTCCTTGTAATACTATCACTTCAAAAATCAATTCATTATGACTGTACTAATGGAAGATGATAATGTAATTTGAAACTATAAAATAATGCTAATGATAATATGTGCAGCACTGTTGAGTAAATTGAAATATTCGTTGAAATTGTTGGTTTAAAGAATTATCATCACTTTAATGATTGCAATAATATCGAGGTTATGTTATGACGTTTACTTACCTGTATTATTTTGAGACATTTCCTTCGCGAGCCTCATGATTAATTCGATTCTTTCACGAGACATAGTAATAAGTATATTATTACTATCAAAAATGAACTGTAGATAGAACAATAACCAACTTTAACGTTTGACAGCCTAAAAGCGGGAACAGCAAATAGAGATGACTCGATGACGTTTAACTCGAACTGGTGTGAACAGAGCCAATGGTCGAAAGCAATACGGCGTTGTCGCGACTCAACGCTGTCTTCCTTTCGGCGTGTGACAAAAACTAAAGTTTCCCTGCGAGATGATTACATTCAACGCATTTATGCTTTCGAAATATTACGAAAAATAAATCATCGCATATTGTTAATATACAAAATTTACTTACATAGCGGCGTTAATTCGACTGGTCCCTTTTCTGCTTTACGCATATATGCATTAAGGTTAGTTTTGCATACTCAACTCATTTTACCAAATTTCAGACTCATCGCCCTCTTCCTTTCGCACACAGAATTATGCAATGACTCTTATTATCTAAATAGGTAACAATATTCCAATTGATATTTGAAATAAGCTATAACGGTAATATTCATTTTAATCATTCTATATATTTATTTATATATAATATATTATTTCGAACGCATCTTTTAAATTATACAGAGATGTCGAATAATCGTTTCATTATGACAATATGACCTACAGATTGTAAACATTCTGACCAATCTAACATTTAGTGAAAAACTGGCTGAAATGGCTCTCCTGAGTAGGGTAGTGTTTCCGTGTCAAAAAAAAAAAAATACGCAGCCTGCGAAACCTCTAATAACCACTGATAACGGAAAAAGTATTATAATTAAATATTAATTGTGCATTTATAGTTAATGCATTTATATTGCACCGTTGTTATATTTTTGACATAGTTTGACAATTAAAAAAAAATACCTAAACTAGGGAAAAGCGAAATTTTAAATATGGTACATATTATTTTTAATAGAAAAAGCGAACACAGCTGGTTAAGATACAGTCAACCATAAGAAATATGCTAGCGAACATTAGCGACTCTCGATGGTGTCTATCGCAAAGATCGTTATAGTCAAGATGGATGGTTCTGCATTGCGCTCCAAGAATACAAATTTAACAATCTACAAATTAAGCCCTGCCTACCCAAACCGCTGACATAGTTTAATGTGCACTATTTATATAGCATCCCCACAGTCTACTTCCACCCTTTGTCACTAATGTAAATCATTATGGTTTTAATCATATTATCAAGATGACATAAAATATATTTACTGCACATTGTTTACCTGATGGTTTTGCGATCGGAGAGCATATAGTCTGAAGCATAAATGTATTACTGTCGTTTTGCCTGGCAACATTAGTGGGAGCCACGGTTGACGATACTGCCGCAGTAGACGATGGATTTTGTGGAACAATGGTGGTGAAGGAAAATACTGCCGGCGGAGCTGTCGATTTCATTTCAGGTTTAGGAGGTTCTTGAAGACCTGGGAATGATAATCACAGAAATTGAACTACTATATTAAAGAGCAGTGGCGAACACTGCCTGTTTGGTTGAGGTAAACGATTACATAATACAACAAACTAAAAGAATAACAAATACACATTTAGACAACATAATAAACCTGTAGTATTGTAACAGAACAATTAATACCACCAGGACATTAACACCCATGTAAAAAAAAATCCACAGACATTAATCTATCCGTATAAAATAGAAACTTTTAAATAAAATTTTCCTTGACGCAACAATTGATACAAAAATATATTTATATACGGGAGGTGTTTGTTCAGGAGGTTTATTAGTGGGGGGGGGTTTGGTCTAGCTCTAGGACAGTGGTCTCCAAACTCAACAAGGATGTGAGCTACTCTCAGAAATTGAAATTGTCTGGCGAGCTCTACTTATACATATTCCTCCTTTATATCTTTTTATCATCGTCCTTTATCGTACCATACATAATATGCATACTTTAATTATTTATATATAAACTAAATAATAAATGAAAAATATATTGAAATAAGTGTGAGTAAAAGTAAAAATAATTTATTAGTGAAAAGAATGGCATTCACTTTCCTCCACAATTTTTTCAATTGTCGGTGAGTACCTTGTCACTCCCATCCAAATGCAATTATCAAAATGTACATCTGTGAGTCTATTTCTATATCTCTACTCTTAAGCGACAACTCACTTTGAAATTCTATCAATTCCATTTTTGATGAAGGGCCATCTTCTTGAAAATTTTTGACGATACAGATGGATAGGTTTTCATTTCGTATTCCAATAATAAAATTTGAGAATGCAAATTTATACATGATAAAATATCCTACGTGAGCTACCGAAAATGCAGCCGTGAGCTACCGGTAGCTCGTGAGCGACCGTTTGGTGATCACTGCTCTAGGGTGTAATTGTCCTAGAGCCCCGCAGTATATAATTACGTGTGGCAAACACAGACCCCTCTACACCAACCCGCCTCGCACTACATTAGGTCTCAATCGAGCATATTACGAGGCCCTACGTTTGATGTGAAGCATCAGCAGTTTTCCGCACTGGTATTTTTTTTATATTATTATGTATTTTGTTTATTTATTTTAAACATTTGATGACTGCATAAAGTATTTTTATTACATAAAATAGTATTCTTTTAAACCTCTCGCTCTTATGTTTTAGAATATAGTCATATTTCAGTACATACATGTGCAGTGGTGTTAAGATTTTTTACATTTATTAATTTTTAAACGCATTTATAAAACCATTAGTATAATTTATGTCGACATTATTATAGTGAAATATTTACAATAAAAAATTATATTGATAATCTCTGTGATCCCAAATTTGACAAGAATTAGCCATTTTATTATTCAAAAAATGGGCAAGATGAACACATTTGAAGATAATTATTTTTTTTTTTTTTTTCGACCATGTCCGATCCTGATAGGATCATATGGGCCTCCACAGAGTGGAGGTTTGTATTGACAGATTTTGTTTTTTACGAGAAATGGATGTCAGCCACTTGCTCAACCTATTAGGTCCATACCCTGACACACACAAATTGAAAAACAATATGTGTACTTGCCAGACCCAGGATTCGAACCTGGGACCCACGGCTTTGTAGTCCAACGCTTATGCCGCGCGGCCACCGTGGGTGGATTATTACCGTATATATAATATTGTACCGTTTAAAAAAAAAAAAAAAAATTCGGATAGGTTGAAACACGCGCGTTAACATCATTTTACTCCCTACTTCATTTGGACATAGTTATGCAGAAAGTAGCCAGTCCACAAAAAATAAAAAAAATGAGATTTGATATAGATCAGATGCGAGAAGGTTTTCTCTACATTCTGCTGAAAATAGCCAAGCCGCAAAACATTATTCTTGAAATAAAATACTATTTACAATTTGACATTTTACATTTTTACATACATTTTTAACAATCATGTTGTTACTAAAGTGCCATTATCTCAGCTCGACATTATTGTGGACTGGCTACATTCTGAATAACTATGTTCAATTATAGTTTGTCAATTTATGGCTACGGCCGTATGTTGTAGCTTAACCACTGGGGAATGCCAAAAGAAATGGCGTATTTCAAAAAAACACTACCTTATTCTTAGGTCAATAATTATTATAAAGCAATCATTATTCGTAGGATATTTATCACACTTGAATGGTCAAAGACAGCTTATAATTAGTATCTTTAGAATTATCTTCAAATGTGTTAATCTTGCCCATTTTTTGAATAATAAAATGCCTAATTCTTGTCAAATTTGGGATCACAGAGATTATCAATATAATTTTTTATTGTAAATATTTCACTTTAATAATGTCGACATAAATTATACTAATGGTTTTGTAAATGCATTTAAAAATTAATAAACGTAAAAAATCTTAACACTACTGCACATGCATGTACTGAAATATGACTATATTCTAAAACATTAGAGCGAGAGGTTTAAAATAATACTATTTTATGTAATAAAAATACTTTATGCAGTCATCAAATGTTTAAAATAAATATAAAGGATAATAAGGCTTCAAAAATATATAAAAAGATTGTCTAAATGTCCAGGATCATGCTTTGAATATACAATAAAAGCTCCATTTTGACCAACGCTGAGCACGTCCGCCCTTATTATGTACATCTATTTGAATTATGGAGTTGTTGAGTATCGGAACACAGTTAAAAATTGCATTGTACAACCAAATATTTTTAATTATTTATTATTGAAGTAAAATAACTCCGCAGGCGACTTTTTTACTATTAGAGCAAATTCGTGATCTGTATTTATCTCACTTATCTGGTCGACTCGCAACGCCGGGCCCTTCCTGAGTCTGGGCCCCCAGGCTAGAGACCCCCCTTGTGGGGGCCATGGGTACAACATATGGTTGACCAATAAATTTTTCTATATGACATCTTTTTTCAGTTTTTATACACTTCAGTAATATGGCAATTTCAGTAATTTGGTACCATCTGGTTATAGATGATTAGTGTTCCACCACTGTATATATTTTTTTACAATCAACTTTATTTTTTATAATTTGGTCAACCATAAGCATGAATCCCGTGTGTCCTCAGACCCTCAATTATTCTTCAAAAAAATTTATAACAATGCAGTAAACTTACCGGCGGCCTTTGCTTGATTTGCTTGAACGATGGAAAGCGTACTTTTCCCTTTAAGTGCATCAAGAATTGCAGTCGATTTCCCAAAAGTGAAAGTCGTGGACACTTCAGGCTTCTTGATTACCTCTGCAGGCTTGTTATTGGCCACGGCGAACATTCCCGAGTTCATCGGCACATTACTGACGGACTGGGCCGGTGGAGGTTTTGATGTAATCGTAACACTGGGCTTGGCGATCGGTGCAGAGAAGATTTGAGTAGGTTTAGATGCGGGGATACTAATATTTCCTTTGACTGTCACATTAGATACTGGCACGGGTGTCGGAGTGACTTGAGGTGTCACTGGTTTAGTCACTGGCAGATAATTCGAAGGGTCACAGTCATAGTAAGAAGGATGCCTGGCAGGAGTTTCTACTGTCACCGGTTTGATTCGCACCGTTTTGTGATTGAGAAGGACTTCTCTGAGGGCATTTTGCTTTTTCGCTGTAAACTTTGCCTTTCTTTCGCTGATGGCTTTGTACTTGGCGTCGAGTATATCGGCTGGCTGCAGGCTTAGGTTCAGTAAATTTTTTGTGAGCGTCGATAATGATTCACTGGAAGAAGGAAGACAATAATTATTATTAAATGGGAAAATTGCGATTAGAATTTATTACGGAGATAATTTCAGTGTGATCACAGTGTTGAAGCTTGATTTGATACAAATAGAAAGGATGTCATCCTATACACATTTTGATTTTTTATAAAAATCGATATAACCAACTATGAATATATCAAAAAATCTTTTCTGTATGTTAGAGAAAACTTAATAAACTAAATTTTAATAATAAACATCACCACATAATATGTATGTAATAATAAGATGGGATTCTTTAACAAATTAACATTTTATAACGTTTTTGTAATTCTAAGTTTATCTTTGATTTTAAATAAAAAAATATTTTTCTCCTAATTGTTTTTAGATACATATCAATACGTTAGAGCAGTGGTTCCCAAAGTTGACTGGGCTCCGATCCATCTAACAAAAATTTCCAATCTTGGGACCCACCTCTTAGCTGTCTAAGAGAAAAGAGGGCATAAATATTGGTAACGCTCAGATTCCCTAGTGGCGAGTTGTGGAACTACCTAATGCTGTCTTATTTGTTCTAATTGAAATAAAAAAAATATTTTTTATAAGTTTTACCAATATGAATGAAAGACTGTTGAAATAAGAAACACAACTTAAAAAAATATATTACTTAAATACCTACACCTGCAAGGTTTTTTTTACAAAGTTATTTCAATGGGAAGGATGTATTTGTTTCTTATTTTTCTTCATTACAGTTTTAGAATCAACTTCAACTTTAGTTACTTTTAATCGCAGTGAGTTTGATATATCCAATTTATTTCGGTATTTAGTTTTAATGTTAACCATAGGCGAAAATCCGACCTCACATAGATATGAGGTAGTAAAGAGGAGGAAGACTTTCATAGCTTCATCGAACAGGCAAGGGCAACTGAGAGCCAGAATTTCGTAACTTAATTTATTTCAATTTTTAGGAATTATAAATAGCGGAATGAAATATCAAATTTATCACTTCCTATTTTTTTGAATTCATGTATACAGTGGCGAGGGCCCACTCAATATTCGCCATAGTTTGGGAAACCATGCGTTAGAGGATGAACCACGGAAGTCACGTTTGGACTTTTGTTCAGGAGAGTGATTTTAGTGTAGGTTAAATGTTTGAAACTCTATAACTTTTTAAAGAACTATAGTAATTAGGGCCTGTAAACGGTATTATTCATAATTAAATTTATTTTTGACCATAGTATAGATAGAAATACCAAATTATTTAGAATTAATAAATTAATGGACTTCCGTGTTTTATGTTCTAACAGATAATGTAGAAGTACCACTAAGCAATACTTCACCTATAGATAATACACGGAAGTCCATATAGGTAGAAATAAATTATTTTTATTTACTGTGCATCATATTATTAATAATTATTTTATTATAAATACACAAAATATTTCAGTAAGTCTAAATATGAAAAGGAATTATATATTTTTTAATTTACATAAGTACAAGATTATTTGAAATTTATTATTGCTCTAGAAAAAAATCAACGCAATGATAATTGAAGAGTGACATTCCAAACCGGCCTAAGTCTAAAAATCTGATTTTGAGATAATCATATTTTTGTGATTTGCAATTTACCTCTTAACTTTTCGGTACTATAATGTTTGGCAATTTTATAGAAAATTCAAAGACTCGAAAACATAGTATATAAATAACTTTAAAAAGTATAGTAAAACTCCAAAAAAATTCATTCAAAAACTGACTTTTTTTTCAAAATGGCCCTAAGTCTGTACTAAGTACAGTTTGGGACACAATAAAATAAAGTTTAGTGTCTTTTGTGTATACAATTATGATTGTGTAATAGAATGTGGTCATGGACAGTTCTGTTGGGATGATTAATGAATAAAAATTATATAAAATTTCTTTCACTTTGATGCATTTTTTGATAAAAAGGTAAACATTGTAACTTTTACAGCATAATAATATATTATATAATAATACTACAATGTAGGATCATTTTCAATAAAAAAATAGTTTACTGATGTGCACATGAACTTATAAAACACAAATTCTCTAATATTTCGTCTGACATTTCTAATCTGACGTGTTACAATATTATATTATGGCCGCTTGAAGCGTAAATGTAGCAAAAAGAGTTCAACTGCGCATGCGCATATATCCTTAGGCCAGTTTGGAAAGAATCAACCGTTACCTTAGTGCTGTTTTGAGAAAAAAAAGGCAAATAATACTACAATGTAGGATCATTTTCAATAAAAATGTGCACATGAACTTATAAAACACAAATTCTCTAATATTTCGTCTGACATTTCTAATCTGACGTGTTACAATATTATATTATGGCCGCTTGAAGCGTAAATGTAGCAAAAAGAGTTCAACTGCGCATGCGCATATATCCTTAGGCCAGTTTGGAAAGAATCAACCGTTACCTTAGTGCTGTTTTGAGAAAAAAGGCACATTTCGACATCAAATTTAAGAGACTTAGGATTTTTTGTAAAATATAAGTTTTAGTGAGAATATAGATCTCAACACACTCTATCGGATTCCATCAAAACATGAAAATTTGTAATTTTGGACTAAGGCCGGTTTGGAATGTCACTCTTCAATTATTCCTGGTCATTCTCCGGGACATCAGCTGATGAGGAATTATGTGGAATTCTATCATAAAATTCTTGAAAATCTGGAGATATCCATTGTTTCATAGTTTGCAGATCTTAACCGGACACGGTGGTTTTGCCTCGAAGCTCTTGGCCTAATAGAATCTCCGACTTGCTTATGTGCCGAATTGCAGGATGCCGATCACATCCTCTGGGAGTGTCCCCATATTATGTCGGTTGAAAGGGAAGAGCTTCTCAAGTCGGTTTGACCCTCAGTTGGACCGATCGGCCATTGCGACTTGGTATCTACGGGGGAAAATTTGTCAGCTTTTAAAAAGTTTGCGGCGTTTTACGGCGAGCGAGAAGATCGGAGGTCCACAGTTTGGAAATTTTCATCGGAGAACTTCGCCTTATAACGTAGATAACCAGCGCCATCTTAAGATATAAATAAAATAGAAAAAAAAAGGTGTGCCATCAATATTCTTTTTTCGAGCCACAAAAGGAGCTGAAGATGATGCATACAAAGAGCAATAATTGTTTATATCATTTAACTCCATGTTAATAACTTTAAAAGGCTTGTTTTTTTACATGTCCCTACAAACTGAACCAAATCCCATGGAGTAACAATCTGCATACCGTTCAGCATCTTTTTTGACGTTCTGTTATAGAGTGGTCAGTGTCTATCTCCATGTGTGTATGGCCTCGTAATAGGAATTTGTGATTTATGACTTTCAGCGTAGGAATGGTTTTCAGAAACCAGGTATGTATATGAAAAAACAATCATGATATTCCTATTTCGGCCAGGGCAATTAATTATCATACCAAATCGTCAGCCCTTCAATATTTGCTAAAACATTGCTAAATGCCCATTTCATCAAGCAGCAGCCGATCTTATTGCCACCCCATCCACTTTTTATTTCATCCACATCAGTATTGTGTCTCACTCACCACTTGCATCATCGTAAATTGTAAAATTCAGAGTCTACAATTTTCTCAGATGGAAACTATACGGAGTAGGTAAAACTTCTCAAAGTCAACCATTATTACTTTCATACTGGTAATTTTTCCTCTTGCAAGAGTTTTATCAATCTTATTTAATTGCAGATGCTTCCTGTATGTGGTCTTCCAAAAGGTGTCTTTGAATTTCTTTTTCTTCAAAAGAAATATTGACATCTTAGGGCTATCGCAAGCGTCACAGGTATCATTGCTTGGCAAATCAAACCCGAATTAAATTTTTATTTTATTTAATTGAAAATCCATTTTGAATAGGTATATGGCGATAGAGCCACAATTTTGGGTTCATTCATGTGGTTATATTCTTTGGAGAATAAATTAAACATTTTTGTAATACTTGTTTATGTATAACTAGCTGCATATCCCGGCGCTGCCCGGGAGTTACGTAGAGTGCAAGGAATTGAATTTAAAAAAGTTAAAAAATATAATATTTTAGATTTTTATTGTTTTGTACATTTATTGCATTTAAATATCTAAAAAAGTAGTACAAATTCTATTTATTATTATAAAACTGTCCCCGGGGTGCAATGGGTTAAAACTGAAATTCGGGACTCCGACCACGCACTCCGGCTCTGATGCCACTACATACAATTATTGTCCGTGAGTGAAGCATTCCGATCTACGCGTAACACGTCGCCCGCGCCAACCTGGCGGTTATTAGTTTTTCTAATCTAACTTTGCCATTTGACCTCCGATCAAGCTGAAATAAACGCCAATATTTTTTAAATGTACACATTCTAGCGACATTTTTAATAAAAAATGGGGGTTGCAGCATTAATTTCCGCGTTTCAAGACCTTGTACGCGGCGACTTTTTTTCTGCAAAAACCGTAAAACTGTCCCCGGGTTGCAACGGGTTAAATCTGAAATTTGAGACCCCGACCACGCACTCCGGCACTACTGTCCAAATTTTGTCGAAATCCGACTGCGCGTGTGGATTTTTACAAAGAAAAACGAAAATAATAGTATAGATAATACGTACCTACCTAACGTTTGTTGGACTTCCGTGTTTATGGAATTATTATAATGGTTTATTAACATTTTTCTTAGAGCATAAACATCGTAAAAAGGACACCCGTTGTTTATGCACTAAAGTGAATTGGACTTCAGTGATTTTTTAATTAGCTATATCGGTTAATTTACTACTTATGGACTTCAGTGTTTCATTCATTTATGTAATGAAATAAAAGAAAATTTTCTGCATATTTAACTCAGAAACGGTAAAAACTGGACTTCCGTGGTTCATCCTCTAATGTACAGATATATATTAATTAAAACACTTTAAAATGTGAAATGTCTCAAATTGCAAGCTTTACATTTATACACTGATTTTCCTCTAATGCAAAGTGCCAGGGAGAGAAAAGGCACAAGGAAATTAACAAAAAAGAAAGGAATTTAATAAATATAACAAAAAAACGAAGCTAATCATACGGACAGCAAAAATTATGTGAAGACGCCGCAAATTTTTAAAATGCAAGATAATTGGCCTTTGTGGCGACCAGGTCGGACGGCCCGATGGGCCCAACAGCTGGTTGGACCGACTCGAATAACTCTTCCCTCTCGGGGCACATTCTCGGATATTCCCAGAGGATGTGGTTTGCATCCTGTTTTTATAGTCCAAGCTCAAAGAGCATGGCAGCAAACCCACCGTGACCTGTCAAAAATTGACTGGTGTGTCAACCTGGTTATCTCCAATTGCCATTTAATATCCGGGAAGAACAAATATGTGTCCCGGCCCTTGGTAGATTCATTCCACTTTCGCTGCCAGGTGGTCGATGCTGCATCCAGCGTCAAAAGACGTATTCTCCACTTCAACGAGGTAGGTTACTTTTTCAGCAACAAGCCGAGGAGGCGGGGAAAGGTGAGACAGTCAACACTTTTACATGTAAACAGTTATTACCGCGATTGTTTAAAATACAGACTATTAGTGCAAGTAAATCCATGCACGTGTAACAGTATTTCTCAGTATTATTCAGGCTATACATTAGCTGGGGCACGGTCTAAAACGATCGTGACTACACGACGCGAAGATTGTGCAAACGATGCCTGCAGAATAAAACATAATTTGTCAGAAAAATTCAACATGCGTTCATTTAATGTTCTGTTTATTGTTCTATTAGTAACAATAATAATATATTCATTGACATGTTTTCTTTTTCAAGTGGGTAACGTTTTTTAGTCATCTTTACACGATTCAAGAATTAATACCCCCGTCGCCATCACGAAACAAATTGACGTGTTCACAGCTCGACTTTCGCTCTCCGATTGCCAGTGAGTCCAAAATTTCGTCGCACATAGGTGCGATATATAACTATAGAGTTGAAAATTATTTACCGTTTCACGCTCTTAACTATTTTCACAAATATGCCAAACAGATAGAACATGTCTTCGGTTTGTTATGATTCGATTTATTGACTATCTTTACCTCGAACTGTCACATAGAAAATTGACATGGACTTTCCAGCATGAAAGAACCTTTACCAAATGTTATTTTAGAGGATTAAACGTTCCATATGCACCTGTTACTGAAAGCCTTTGTAGACAAGAGTGGTCGGCCGGTTTTGTTGTTGTAGATCTGCGGCTTGATGGATTCCATAGACTTTTGGAGAGCTTTCACCATGCACTGCTGGCGAGTGAGGATATCGTGCTGCCTCACCAGCGGTTGGTACACTTTGTCCATCGTGGGCATCTTCATCACGTCTTTGTCACCCATGTCTCGGAGGGCACTGGGGAATAAATATTTTATTCTGTTAAAAAAAATCGATGAGTTAGTGTGTAGCCAGTGAGGAAGGGTGGAGGTAGGCTGCAAACTACACTTCAGACTGTCAGACAAACTTATTTGTTTTCATTGAACTAAGAATACAAAAGTTCAGATCTTGTTGATTAGTTATAAAAATTGAATCTAAGACTGCCTAAACCAAACCTATGATAGCCGAGCAACTAACGCGTCGGCTTATAATGTCATGCAAATACACTTATTGCTTTTCATCGTGTGTTTGGAGTCGAGAGTATGAACCTAATAGGTTGAGAAAATGGCCAACATCTGACAATCCGGGCATTCCCTCAAAAATAGTGCACACCTTTTCAGTCACATTTATTTGTTTTTGTTGAATTAAGAATACATATTACAAATTGTGTTAGTTAGTTTTTTTTAACTTATTAAGCCCTACCGAAACCAAACCATAATAAATAAAAAATATTCTTCTATAAATATATAATATCTAAAATTATGGCATTAAATTTTAACAACTAACCAACAACAAATGCTATTTGTATTCTTAGTTCAATGAAAACAAATAAGTATGACTGACAAAATTCAATGTGCACTATAATTGATGTCAGATCTCCATAGCCTCCTCCACTATTCGCCAGTGTGTAGCTATTGTATGAGAATTGAGTTATTGAAAACAGAGCACATACATGCAATGAAATCTCGATTTTACATTTGATGCATATTTTTTGAATGTTTGGCATGCTTTGCGAGAATGTTACTTTCCTCTTGATTCTTGAACAAACATGTTCATTGCTGACACATTATTACGTTAACATAAAATTAAAAATTCAATAAATAAAATGTAAAAATATATGTAAACAATAAGAATAAAAAATGTCAGCAACAACCAACCGTCACATTCAAGCTGAAACGCAGAATGACAAACAATACCGTGTGTTATATTGTCGAAAAATTAAAAACACACTAACTTCACTTTTTTCTTGCACTCATCTTGAAATGTTTCCCATTGTTCGTCGAGAGAATTGTTAATTTGCTTTAGCTGCGTTTCAATGTAATAAAGAGTCCGCTTGATCGAAATCATCCGATTGGCCGACACGGGATCCAACTGTGCCAACTGCTCAAGTTCCAGTGCTCTAAAATGGAGATTATCAGAAAGGTAAGAATAATTAACAGAATTGCATATAAAAATATCATAAGATACGTGGAAATTGATATTTTCCATTCGATACATTCCCAAATGTACAACACATCTGAAATTTACTCACTCTGGTTGCATTCTGGCTTCCGCTAAGATAGCGCACGTCTTGATTAAATTCTGCTTCAGCATCATGACCTGGTGCTTGATCTCCTTTTCCGACCAGACCGTATCGATGGGCTCCCGGTCAGACTGTGCCAGGACCGTTGCAATTGATTTCATTTCATTGCCTGTGCCAATCTGCAATGCAAAGAAGCAATGCTATAATATTATATAGCCTATATTGTACTTATTCTTATTGTACAATTCTCATCGATCTAATACAGACCGATAGATATAAAACATTTAATATGTACAGTAAAACCTCATTAGTAAGAACACTGATAATTCGAAATTCGCCGTAATTCGAAATTTTCCCGAAAAATAAGTCCTTTAACATTATTTTCATAATATTAAACCATACCTTTAATTCGAATCCCTGGCACACAAGAATATTCAATAAATCTTAATAAAGTACACTATTTCATGAGCCAGTCATTGAAAATTGGACAGATTTTTCTTAAAAAACTTTAAATTACTTATTTTAAGGTAATAAAAATAATCCTGACATTTTATGACCCAATTCGGTAGGCACATCTATGATCGGAAACGAAATTAATGAAAATCAAAATTTTTTTTTTCAAAATTTTAATATTTTTCCGCCATACATTTCATAATTCGAATTTTTTTTCGATTTTTGGTCCCATGGAATTCGTATTAACGAGGTTTTACTGTATTGATATTTTCCAAAACGTTTCAACTATAACTAAAGGCAAGTAAGGAATACTAATGTTCATACATTTTTTTATTCATATGGCAATAATCTTGTATCATGCTGACATATTGTGTGTTTATGAAATTAAAATACACTCCTAGTCGCTCATAGTTAATCGATATAATAAATATTTTACATTGTTGCAGGGCTTTTTGCTTGTTTTCTACAATACTTGCAAGTCGTGAATATTTATAATAGAATACAATTTGTAAAAAAACTGATACACCGCAGAATACTGTTCAGCGATTCGTGATATTCCATGCATGAGGGTCAACTCAATAAAATAGGAATATGTAGTCAATTTATCAATGAATAATCTATATATTAAATATGTATAATGGATAAAAGTGGATAATATTGATGGTGAATTGAAGATTTTTATAAACATTGCTTGTTATAATTACATTAAATATAATTGAATAGTAAAAATGAGTAAACTTATAATTTATTTATACCTGCGTATTGATGGTTTGGCAGCGTTTAAGTAAATCATACAAATCCAATTGAAAATCATTCACTTCTTTGAGCAGCATCGCTTTCATCACTTTAGGAGTAGGTATATGTTTTTCTGGTTCTTCGGGTCTGTCAGGAACAGAAGTCGTATGAGGAGGTGGAGGCACCTGCTACAGCGTTAAATAAGATAAAAGATTAAGTATAATATTTAATAAATGTTCTAATAAGTGTTACAACTAGATTTGGAAAAGTTGAATTTTAAATCAGTATTAAATGCTGACAATAATTCATGTCATTACAAATTTTGTAATAAGTTAGTATATTATTATTATAAACATACCACATGATATGTAAGTGTGAGGTTCGATAATTAATTAAAATATGAAGTCATTTCAGTGTAAAGCAGCAACCATTTTTGATTTAGGGATACGATAGACAATAGCTATGTCTACATTTGATCACTTCATCGAGTAGGTTTACGCATGCTTTATAGCTAGGGTTGCAATACCGGTATTTCAAAACCGGTATCTCAGGATTTTTCGATACCGATATACCGGTTTTAAAAATCAGACAATACCGATATATTCGGTATTGAAAGTGGATATAAAATGTATTAATTAATATAAAAGGTATTGCACGACTGTATTTTTTTGTCTATCTGGTTTATTTCCGTTGGCCTTCGACCTTGGTGACCAGTAAGAACATGTGCAAATACACTATTACATTATAAGTAGGTACCTACTTTTCTGATTTTTATTTTATCCAAATATTTTCACCAGTCGCCTGTGGATCTTATAAGTTGTCAGATCTATTTTTAGATGTATCTGAAATTGCGCTCAAATACCCACCTATTGTTTGTTTGTCTAATCATTAGAAACCTCGGCTCTATAGATCTACCATCATAAATTGGCATTTCAGCGAGGGCGCTAGTATGACATTGAGAATATTACCATAACTAACAAAAAAATGTTAATTTATAATTTTTTATTGGTAGTAGATTTCTGTACAAATATTATGCAATCCATAATTCGAGAAACATGTTGTAAAATTAAATGGCATTTGTAACAAATTTATCCTCGATAGACAATTTTAGTTTCAAATTCGACCGGCTGCCAACTTACGATGGTAGATCTTTAGTGGCGAATATTAAATTTATATTATAATAAATAGTAAGTCTACTATAATGGACTTGCTGTGCCTAATAAATAGTTTGATGTTTATCTTCTCAATAGTAGCTTATAGAATAATAGAGAAATTATTTTTTTTAACAAAAAAGTGAGCAATATTGTGTTTGGCTTTATTTCTTATGGGATAAAAGTAAAGTAGTTAAGAGTAAAAAGTGTAATAAAACATTAGGTAGAATTAGTGGGGTACATCCAAGAACACTTCGTAAAATAAATTTATTGAAAGACCATTCGAATGCCTTTACCTATTTTTATATTATTACATACAAATATGTAGGTACTTATGCATTTAGATATTTTTGGGAGAAAATATTAATATTTTAAAGAGATTTTTATATCTATATTTATTGGTTTCTGTCTTTTTTATATTTTTCAAGAATACCGGTATTGTAAATACCGAAATACCAGTATTGGTATTTTCATTCGGTATTGCAATTACTATTTATAGCCCGTTTATGTGCATGGATTTACTGGCGGCAGTACGTATTTGGCGCGACCATAACGATAAAACGTATTATCGTGCACATTGCAACACTGCATGCATGGCTCAAAAATGTTTAGTAAAAAATTCAAACTACACCGCACAGAACATTTTGACTGTTAACAATTTTCACTACCTGTCATATAGCACCATACAATGACAACAATACTATTGCGTCTAAATAGTTATTATTATGATAGTTTAATTGGCACACTATTGGTGCCAGTAAATCCACAGTAGTTTTGTACATGCTTCACTTCTACATCAAATAGTTTTCATATTTTTATAATGCTGATAATACAAAGATGTAAAAATAATAGTATTTTCAAAAAACTATACTACACAGAATATTTTTGTTTTGAATCCTTTAAAAATATAGTATTTTGGCTTATTTGGTGTAAAATTATAGTACAATATGCTATAATACATTTTTCGCAGAATCATTCGGATGGCAGCATTGACATGATGTTGAGAAGTCCATCGGTGCAATTTCATCATTAAAAACGGCCATTATGAAACTGGTTTGAGGCAGGCAATGAGCAGGCTAAGTAAGTACACCCAATCCTCCTTTTGGACGGTTTCGAAATAACACAGTTTAAAAAAAGTACCGATTATTTTTTATTTACACTGATTTTTTTGCTTTAACACACTTTAAAAAAACTAAAAGAATAAAAATACGTATGTATGTACATATTTTATCAAAAAATTGCATTGCAATGGACCGCACGCCACTGGTGTATACATATGTTGTCATACGTACGTACATGGCGCTACTAGTCAGTCACTTCGGGTTCGATATGAGAGACGCGCCGCGTGCTTCGGCCTCAGCGTCATTAAATATTTCCAGCGATGAGTGATTTTTCGCCAGCGAAAAACAGCAGTAAACGGGCACGTTTATTGTCAAGTAGCGACACTGAATGAATATATTTCTCTATGATAAATTTAATGTGAATCTAAAACTATGTATTTTTATGTACCTAAGTATAAATATTTTTATGTATAAATAATAAATAAATTCGATTTATTTTTGAGTTGAAGAATTTCGTATTTTGAGTTGATTTTAAGTAATAGAACCTATCTACTTTGCATCGTAATCTTTGGAACGTATCCCCCGTGCAAAAAGAGGATCAGGTGTACTATGATGCATTCATCTAGTGAATGAAAAAATGTTGTAACATTTTCGATAGATATCACTTTAAAATAACCTAAGTATCTTTAAAGACGAGTCAATACTTACCTTCCGATTCACATCCATTCTACATCGAAGGTTACCAATAATTATATTTTGTATGGTGTAAATTAAATTGTTTAGATTTACCTCAGTTTGTTTGAGTTCAACAGGTTGCACTTCTTTCGGTACTGCCGGCGCTCCAAAAGTTTTTGGTGTAGGTTTAGCGAAAATTGAAGCTGATTCCGCTAAAATAAAATTGGATTTAAATGGAGAAAAACGTTTCTAAGAGCTACATTATGGAATTTTCTACATTGTGTCAGGTCTTCAGTATATAATATTCTATATACATATTCCTTTTAACACTACAACAGACCATTTTTAGTTCATTGAATGAATTATGATATGACATATTAATGTTTCAATACCTTTCACAGGAAGGGCAGTGGGTTGTTGGAGAGTTGTAGCTGGAAATGCTTTGGGTTGGGTCTTCTTCTCTTGGAGAGGAACCGCAAATTGATTGATAGGTGGCTGTTCCTTGGGGGCTCCCAATTGATTGGCCGCAGGCTGCTGCTGTTCCTTGGGAGCTCCAAACAGATTTGATATGATCGGCTTGTTCACCCCGCTTAGAGAAAAAGGGCTAACTGGTTTGGGAACCTGTCAAAGCACAAATCCAATCAACTTTACAGTACTTCGATTAAGAGGTGTATTAATTTACACTGCAGTATAGTTTTCAAATATAATACAGTATAAATGATGATTGAAAATCATGGTAAACAACTTACACTAGATTCTATGAATATGTATACAATAATAGCAATTTCTCATATAGTCGAGATGCGATCAGTCTGGTTTTTTAATTATTCATTTTATTCAGCATTTTTGAGATTTTTTTAAATAACTGACAGGGAAAAGAAAATTAAGTGTTTCTGTGACATCAAAAGTTTAATATAAATAATATAATACAACCATGTACAATGCTTATTGAAACATTTAACAAAAATGTATGTGAATTCAGTTTGTATCTATCAATTTTATTGTGAAATGTTTTATTAAAGCTGATTTATTATGTGCAGGCCACTATTAATTGAGCAACAATTTTTAATCTGGAATTCTGAATTTTTTTGTACATAATGACCACATTGATTTAATTACATTTTGCATTAGATAGAAATAAAAGTTTAAAAAAATGTGTGTGTACTAATTTACGCGCGTAGAAGTTATACTTCTTTGGCGTAACAAAACAAAAACAAAACTTGTTATAAGCTAGATTCTTTGACTAGCTCTTAATTATCTTGTTAAATTACACACTCAAGAGAAAGGATTAATAATGGAACGCCGTAGGTTTATTTCCATACACTTTAACTTTTATTACTAAATTATATAATGGTTTCTCGTTGTTTTTATTTTTAAAGTACCAACTGTCACTCGTTGAAACTGACGTTTAATCGTTTGTTTACATAAAGAATTGCAAATGGCCGACAATAATAAATTCACTGCCTAGGCAACGGAACAATTCTAAACTATAATATCAACTGTATAATCGTCACGATTGCAGTATCATACTGTGGTGTAAAGGTAGTGCGTTCGGCTGATAACCGAACAATCGGTGGTTTGAATCCAATCAATTGCGTTTTTTTCGTGTGAAAAAATAAATTATGTGTTACATGTCACATGTCAAAAGTACACTCCGATCTGTATTACTAAACGCGCCAAAAGAAGTATAACTTCAAAAATCATGAAAGACATACCGTCGGCGTGGATGTCGCAGTGCTCTGAGATATGACGAACGACAGATCTTGAGATGGAAAATTCAAAGTCGTCAATGGCGGAGGTGCCGTTTGTATGTCTTGCCGAACGTTTGGAGGCGTACCAATATCTCTGAAACATAAAAATTAACTGAACATAAAGAGCATAGAAGCTGCAAAGCTAATGTCACAGAAGCAGCTCAAGGATTGCATTCTGCATTTAGAGCAGTGGCCTACAAAGTGGGGTACGTGTTTATATATCTCTTCAAGGAAAACGTAATATTTAAGCAATAAATGAGGAAATAAGTGCATTTTGGAAGAAAATGTGAGAGAGAATTTTGAAAAGGGATGTCTGTAAATCTTTCCTTACTAAACTTGTCTAATTTTATGGCTGAAAACAAAAAGAAGCAAAATATCTTATAATATCTAGACAATTAAAAAAATAGAAATACAGTAAAACCCCATTAATACGAATACAGTTAAATCGAAATTTTCGCGAAAATTCGTAAAATCTATTTCTAGCGATTTCAATCAATTTTAAAAAATTGGAAGATTTCGAGGGAGAGTTTTAGTGTTTTTTTGCCATACATTTTGTATTTTGTGATTTAAATTTTTTTTCGATTTTCTGTCCTGTCCGATTTCAAATTAATGTGGTTTCACTGTATATTTTTGTAATCTAGTTCTATTCCTGTTACTAGCGAAGAATTTTAATAGATTTTATACCCATTTGCTGAAGATGTAAAAATGGTACACCTTCTGATAACTTTTTAAGAGCATTGACATCAGATACAATAAATACAACATTACGATACGAATAATTCCTTTATAATTGATGTACAAGACTGAAAACCGAGTTTTAAATGAACTTGCTGAAGATGTAAAAATGGTACACCTTCTGATAACTTTTTAAGAGCATTGACATCAGATACAATAAATACAACATTACGATACGAATAATTCCTTTATAATTGATGTACAAGACTGAAAACCGAGTTTTAAATGAACTTGCTGAAGATGTAAAAATGGTACACCTTCTGATAACTTTTTAAGAGCATTGACATCAGATACAATAAATACAACATTACGATACGAATAATTCCTTTATAATTGATGTACAAGACTGAAAACCGAGTTTTAAATGAACGTAACAACATTAATTTTATATGTAACCTGAAGTAGAATGGTGTCAGATTCTTCTGGCAGTGTAAGTGACTCTTCAGGTTTTGGTATTGTTACTTTTAAATGCCGCTGACACCACTGCCGCAATGCCAGAAGAATCTGCATTTCCTCTACCTACTTATTTACATTAATGCATTCTGTGTGGCCAGATGATATAAATAGTGGAAAGATTGAGTATAATAATGCTTACGTAATCATCAAGTGAGGCGGAATGTCCAACAGTTCAGGCGGGGAGCAAAGGTTTGGAGAATTTTCAAAAAGATTGATGGCAAAGAACGACACCAGTGTCCCCGTGTGGGACAAAATATGGATCATTGGCATATGCGGAAGAAGTTCATTTTCTCCTGAAATGGAATACAAACCATAAAATATATAAAGACTAATACTATTAATTAATGGAATCAACAGAGACCTCTCGTCGCTGTAGGATTGGTTTGTCGAATAGACCAAATGTCAAATGTTCAGGAGACGAAAAACAAATTTCATTATCCTATATTTAAATACATGGAGGTATTTAAATTGTTGTTTTTACAGCATATGAATGCTGTGTTCATACAAAGTAGTTTACAGAAAAGGATGGTTCTAGTCCATTTAGACACAAAGAATCATTCTGCATTAAAAGGTCGATTTTGACAAAAACAGATATTCGACAAACCAATCCTATAGCGACGCTCTGCAGCCACGTTTAATGATAACATGAGATTCATTAATACGATTGCTAGAATAGCGCAGCTGATAATGTATCTATTGAGTTCTTTTTCAGAAAACACGTGTAATTCTGAAATCTTCATTTTGAGATAATAGCATTTAAACATGATGCACCTGCGCATCTATTCTATACACAAGACTGCTTTCACCCACTACGGCAGCTATCTAGGGTAGGTTTGTAACGAAGTATTAGCACTTATTGTAACAATTACAATAAGTTAGCCGTCTAAACACTCAAAACTGTCTATCTCGCTCTAAAATTTACTACAGCCAAAAGAGGTGCTGTTAAGGGGATGCTCTACAGAATTGCCCTTGAGAATTGAAAATATGATTTTTTTATATGTGGTCCGAAATTGTTGGTCTACTGGTAATATTCAAAGGTCGCCGACAATGCTTCGGTCTAAAGTAAATAATGATCTCTTAATTAAATTTAAATCATAAACACTGTCGAAGTGAACAAAGTATGGGGTGACCAAAAAATGATATCTTCTAATATACGTAAATGTTACTAAATTCAATTTGTTAATCAGCTGTTTGGTGGGAAGTATTGCAACCAATATGATGGATAGCCACGATATAAACTTAATACCTACTATATTAACAACGTTTTAACCTGAAATTGTCCGAGAACTAAACAGACGAAGGATGTTGAAATACTTATCTACCTACATTTTTATTTCATGTGCTATCCAAAAAACATTATTAATGAATAGTATTTATTTTGAATGTGTAGGACCTATTACATAATTATTAAAAAAAATAGGTACATATTGTTTAATTCTAATGCATATTTTAAAAAACGTGGAATATACTGATGTCTGTTTATTATAAAAAGAAAGAGACTTTTTATTACTTACCCGATTGGTTTAAAATTTAGTCTGACACTTTTACAAACAAGTAACGCAACTTTACTTTTAAAATAGGTAGGTACAATAATTATTGTATTTTGTTGGTAAGTAAAGCCAATGCAAGAAATAATTTAAATCAAAAATGATTATTAACGTGGAGTCACCTACAGATTATTTTTTTATTCAAAGCTAGCGGGTCGCTGCGAACATAACAAAGGTACCGACGTATTGAATCACGCCAGGGCTGTCGAATTGCATTATATTCCAAAACTCATCCGTAAAAATCGTTGCCGATTTTATAAATGGAAATTTCTCGGTGTACATAGTAAACAAACCTACGAATAAAAAAAGACAGGGACAAGGAACATACTGATTCATCGCAGTATAACAACTGACAACCAAATTCGCCATTTTTTTGGAAAGCGACGATTTTGCGTAAACAAATATTACATGGTCTGTACGTGTGCGGTAAACTTCGTATGTGTTTGTAATATTGTGTATTTTATGTTTGTGTATTACGCATTGTCGGTCATATTTGCCGGTCTTTCTGATTGCCGTGATTTGTACACATATTCCTTCCTGACTTTTTTTATTCGTAGAAAAAAACAGTATTTTCTATTAGTTATATGAAGTTGACCTTGAATCTGTAATAAAATAATACACAAGATTTTCAAAAAGAAAAAAAACACATTTTCCAAGCTTTCAGCCGTGCTCACTCATGAATGCCATTTCTCATTTACGTAAGTATATACAAATTTTGATGTTATCTTGCAAAGTAAACAGTTATCTGACCTTTTCACTATACATGTATCTACATGCAAATGTAATGTTTTCAAGTAATTGATATGGATTATAGACCATCGTATTATTTTCTCAAAATCATAAAGATAGTATAATATTATTTTAGTATAATATACACCCGTGGATAGTTATATCAATAATCCACCCGAGTTATCAGTATGTATTTGCACAGGTTTAATTAAAAACTATGATGAAATTAACATTTTAACGATTTACAGATTTTCCTGTGTTAATAGCAAGGTTCATATTCCGATATACCTACACCTACTCATATCAAAATACACTTCATCACATATGTGAAATATTTTGATAAGTAAATAAGAACAATACAAAAACGCTTGGAAATGTGTAATTACATATTCCATCTGTACAGGAAGGCATTATTAACTTTCAATTATTTGTAACTCTTTAAAACGTAACCATTAGGGTGATAAAACCAACACGAAAAACGTTACTTATTGTGATTGATTATTAATATCATATATTAATATATTTTGACAGCCCTGTTTTACAGTCGGCGGATAGACGCGCAGGTATACATGTTATTTGATGCTAATAAGAATAAATCCATGAATGAAAATTATAAAATAATAACGTTTCTTGAAATAAAATCTTCGATGATTAGTGGTTCTTGCGAAAAGATCGATTTAAATTAACGTACTGACGCAAAGGTGTGTTTACGACTGAATTATAATTCAATGTCTTTCTCTTGAGGTCACTCTTAAAACATAGCACTTATACTGTTGTGTTGACTTTATACTGTTGTGGGTCCCATGATCGAATCCCGGGTCTAGAAAATTCACATGTTGTTTTTCAATGTGTGTTTGGACCGTCCCCCGTCAGGCCCATAAATGATCCTCTCAGGATCGAACATGGAGAAGTAATAAGAATACGAACTGAAAATTTTGTCCATTAAATTGACGTCCGCAAAATCAAGGTATTGCTGCAGTTTCATAATTATTTTTATGGTTATAATAATGTGAGAGACGATTGGTCAGTCCAAATTTTTTGTAGAAAAGTCAGCACCTTATTGTAAATTGTTGGAATTCTGGTATTAAATTTTCAGAAAGCATCGAAATGTAGGGAAGTTATTGATTTTCACTATTTTATTTAGTATATCAATGATAATTTTAATAACATAAAGCAACTAACCCCATGGGAGTTGGTGTATAGCTGCATCATCATAAGCTACACCGATAGGATAGTTCTCCTGTTTGTCTTCAGTCAACGGCAGTTCCGCTCTAGCTTCATCAGTCTAAAATTAAAACAAATAGCATATTTTTATAAAACCGAATCTATAAAATGCCTTCAAGACAGTAGTCATGAGTAATGAATGAAGAGTCTTACAAGAATCCAATTTTTCCAGTTTGCCTTGTCAGGTGATCCGAGGACGCCAACCTCCATGCTGTTCGCCGATAAAGCCAACATAACTCCCCTGAAATACAATTAAAACAAACATAATATGAATAATCAAAGAAATTGAATAAAACCTTCTCTAAAATAATCCTGAAAAAAGGACTACCGAACTACAGTATACTGTCGTATGCATGAGATTCCCAAAAACCTTATAGGCTATATACTGCACGTTTGTATGCATGAGTAAAAACGTAATTAGCTGTTAAGTGACGTCACGAATGTGACATATCATGTGTCATGGTGTTCGTATTATAAAATTTCATTCCCCGATAAATAATTCAAAATTTTGAAATTGTAAATGTGTCTGAAAGTGTGCGAACGGTACCATATAAATTTGATAATTATACATGAATAATTATTATGAAATTTAAATAATTTATCAGTTATTTTATCACATGTATTTTATAATTATTCTACTGTACGAAAGGTTGTATTGCCAGTAAACTTTTCCATTTGGTGGCAACACTGAATACATTTGGTGGCAATACTGAATATTATTATGACTAACTTCACTTCAATTATTGAGATCTCAAAAGAGAATAAGAATAAATGACAGAAAATGCAAATGATTTAAGACAATAATATGTAATGATCTCTGTATAATATTATCATTTATACCAATCACCGTATGATACTATTGATGTTTCCAGTGTATTTGAGAGTTGTGCCTCGTTTATTACAGTTATCTTACAATAATTAACTAGGTAGGTAGGTGGTACCGTAATATTTTGAAGAACGCAGAATGCTTACAATTGTATATTTTAATGCCAGATACAGCAGTAGATACATATTTTTGCGGTGGTTTAGCGGAGATATTTTATCGTAATCTTACGTAAGTCCATCTTATGTCTCCATGAGAAATATTGCAAGCGAAATAGGCGAAATAAGCGAGGCATTTTATCAGTTACCTACTATCTAGATTATAGACTAGGGATCAAAATTATACGTATTTTGTAAACAGCACGACTAGGAACTGTTTTTAAAGTTCGCAAATGTTTTACAGAATCTACAAAACGAATAAGGGCCTCAACCAAATGTTTTTTGCAATGAATGCAAAATTAAAATGACATTTGAAAGTGACAGCTAGCTGAGGCAGCCATTTTTAATGGCGCGTGACGTCAGATCGCTTACGTCACAAAGAGTGTTATTAGCTATTCGATGGAAAATCGGTTAAATAGCTTATAAAGAATTTGGGAATCTCATACATACGGCCCATAGGCTGCAATTTATTTGTACTAGTAAACTTCATTTTGTTGCGAAACCACAGGGATTTCAATAAAATTTAAGAATCACTCAGTCAAATATATTTTTATTATATTGTTGTTATAAAAGTATGTTCAATTAATAAATTTTTTTAATAGGTGAAGTTTACACAATATTTTGTATATACAGTTGAACTTGGTTATTACGAGGAAGATGAGACCGACTGAATTTGCTCGTTACATATTATAAGCATTGCTCGTTATATCTTTATAAAACATTTTTCGCGCCACATTCTATTTAAGCATAGAACATTAAAAACCTGAAAACCATTGTAAAAATCCCCAAAAGAAGCATGGCATTAATAAACTACAAAAGAAGTTGTTTATTGTAATGAAGTGTTAGCCGCCGGCGTTGGTAGGTACCTACTGACTTCGCAAAGCTTGGAATTTTGACATGCAATTTCAACCATTTGCGTGGATACTTTTTCACTGTTGTCGGCGAAAACACCAATTAGGTACTTAGACACTTAACTAGTGTCATAAACGTAATCCGATCTCGGCGGCATCGGTTTAGTTAACTGCCCGGTCGGATTTTATTGCTTATGGTCGAAAATGTTGTTTTTAAACGATCGACACATTAACAGTTTTGCTCGGTATACCCGAGAAGTAGCTCGTTATGAAGTTGAATAAATGTATGGAGAAAATCATAAACTAAAATGCCAACGAATGTTTCCTCATTACATCCGAGATCTCGCTATTTCCGTGATCGTAATAATCGAGTTCGACTGTATATGTATGGCTTATATAGGCAATAAATATAATTGCTTACCATAATGGCAGATGAGTTAAATTATATTGCGTATATCGGTATCCACCACTGAAACATATATCGTCGTAATTGATACAGGTCGGTGTCCCCGCTTTAGGCGTGTTCACAATCGTAACACCTATAAAGAAAATAGATACTATTAAAATTTTGTAGGGCATAATAAATCATTCAAGAACATAATAGAAAAAGCTAAGCCTATAACAATGATTATAAATATGAAATTCATATTCAAATAGTCATATATTATAGTCAACATTATTTCATGTAGGAAGGGGAATTCATGAATGTATGAATGTCGATTTGGAGTAGGTAAAATAATTATTAAGAGAATAATTATCATATTTTTGTTGGGTAAGATCCTGCGTCCATTACGACGGCAAACCGCTGCAACACGATACAATGGCTGGTCTGTAAGCATAACGACACGCAGTCGGCGTAGGTTGTGTACTATCTGGGTATGTAAAGAGAGGAAGCAAGGTAAAGCGGGGGTACCGCTATGGAAGTAATAAAGTGAGGTAAGGAATGCTTGAGGTTGTACGGATCAAAAAAATCTGGTGGTGAGCTCGACCACCAGTCATTGGGTTGTGTTGTAGTGGCTGGCCATCGTCATGGGAGGTGGTTCTAAGTGTACTTTTTGAATGCTATGTCCATTTACATCAAATATCTATATTAATCACTTAAATATGTGTGCAATCGAGGCGATGACATTTTATTTACTCTCTCAAATAAACATTAATATGAGTAATATTAATACTATCGACCGAAGGTACTTGCTGGAATTTGAATTTAAATTCTAATTGATTTAAGTTTTGTACTATTCCATTTGAGTGATTTTTTGCGACCCGGGTTTCGCCTTTCGGTGTGTATACGTTTGTGTACCTATGTTATACATATATATATATATATATATTAGGTGGGTTTATTTGTGGATTTGTTATTTTAAAAAAATAAAGTAAGTATCATGTAAGAATATTATTGAATATTAAATGTTTAACTAATAACTTCTTAAAGACTGATATCATAGATATATCTCATTAGTTAACGCTATTAAATTCCCAATACGTTACCATTGTTCCCAGAATGGACGATTTTACACCTCTTGAGTGTAGCATTTTTATTGTATACACTAATTACTAATGATATATTATTAGGTTTTGACGATTTATACGCTTATCGAGTGTATTGCTAGTGATAAGGTAGGGGTTTTTTACAAACACTTTAACTATTCATAATTTGTTTGTTATATTTTTTATTGTGATCCTTGACTTAATAGCTAGGTGATAAAGTTTTTAGCTACTTTATTGTATTAATTTGTTATATAAGTAAGAGTTAACTGTATTCGTTGTCAGTGTGTATTTGCCATTTGGAGAGTGCACATAGTGCCTGAAGAGGCTGAAAGGCGAAACCCGGGTCACAAAAAAACGACTCAAATGGAATGGTATAAAACTTAAATCCATTAGAATTTAAACATGAATTTGATAAGTTATCATTCGTAAGTATATATTATTTTGTTTTTGGATTGTTGGTCAATCTATAAAGGCATAAAATATCTCAACGGCATATCAAGTCATGACAGATTGAATATATTAAGAATAAGAAAGAATCGTTCATACATGGTCTCTTCACTGGATCCGCAATATCACTGTACACAACACTATACTGATAGTTGGATATCCAATTGATTGCGATTGCTTTTGTATTATTGTTCCCAAATATCGGTGGCGCTGGAATGGTTTTCACCAGTGTTAGATCTGGTTTATACTGCGTGAGGGTCCCATCAGCGTTTCCGGTGACAACTAGTTTACCTTTTGGGCTCCACGATATGCACCTGAAAATTAATAAGTTGGAATACTTTAAGAATATTTTATCACTTATCATAATATCTATCGTTTCATTTTATCGATTTAGATTACTTTGAGAATAATCTAAATAATTTTGAAAGATTCAGCGTTTACTTGGACCACCAAGTAAACTCTGTAAAGCATTTCAAGATAATTTATATATCACTTGGTATTTACCGGATATAAAAATATTTTATGACACGTGTTTCACTCACACGGTCTCATTTATCAGGTCTATATTAGAAGGAGCTAGTGTTCCACCAATATTAGAACGAATAATTTACAAGATTTTGAGAATGTAACATTCAATATATTGAACATACATAACTTGAAAACACCTCAGATATATACCCACTAGAAAAAATCATATTTGAAAAAAAATACGATGCTAAACGGGATTTGAACCTGTATAACCACTGGTATTGCGCCAACTGTGCATTAAGGTAATTAATATTCCTTGATTTAATACACAAAAACCGATAGTAAATAATAACGCAATTTGATAAGCATTTCATGTATTACCTACTAGTTTAAATTGTCGTAATTAGAGAGGAGGCTCGTAGCATAATTGGTTAATGCACAGTTGGCGCGATACCAATGGTTATACGGGTTCAAATTCTGTCGAGCATCGTATTTTTTATCAAATATGATTTTTTCTAGTGTGTGTATATCTGAGGTGTTTTCAAGTTATGTATGTTCGATATTAGATTTAATTAACGTATTCGATGCCTAAAGAGTAACCATTTTTAAGAATTCACAAACCATCCAATCGAAAATAATCATACTCCATAAGAATAAAGTACGCTTAAAATTAATAGAAATAAAAATATCAACAGGAATAACATAATAAATAACAATTATAAAATCTTAATTGCTCTCAACTCCTCAGAATTTTCCTATAAGAAATTCCCACTCAATTGAAACCTAGAAATTTTATCAACTGTCCCTTTCTCACATAACACACCTCAAAGCACTAACGATAATAAATTGTAGTATTTACTTTACTTAGGTACCTGCAGAACTACTCATGCTTGAAAAAGCTCACTGAGATGTTCTTCAAACGCAATATGAAGAAGTATATTAAAATGTGTTTCCAATATCTTTCCAACACTCAACATATGTAAGAACCCGATGTGTCGTATGACAAGGTTGTGCATCTCAAGCTGAGCCATATTCAATACCGATTGATATATGCTTATGAGAGTTCACGGGTTCAAAAGACTAGCTTATAGGGAAATGTAAGTAAGTTACCTTGCATTGGCCGGTGTCGTTTGAGCTTGGAGAGAGTTTTGCTTGCATTGAAAGACGGAAAGAGCTCCATCGGACGTACACGATGCAAACAAGTCCGCCTGACACGGGCTCCACATTAAACTTCCTAATGTCACATTCGGCGAAGCACTCATGCGAATTTCTTGGAATATAATTGGGTTCTGAAAAAATCAGACATTTTTTTCTTTATCTATAAACAGATTAAGTACATTATCGGGGTGCGTTATGAATTGAGAGATCAAATGATATGGATGCCATCAGCAAGTAAAACCTTCAACTTCTAACATATTAGCGGAAAGTTCAGAAATCAAGAGGCTGCTGGTGTTGATTGTTATTATAACCAGTGGCAGCTGCTCTAATACTACAAAAGTGTACAGCATGTCTAATAAATTTATAAAAGAAAACATCACTCATTTATGCAATCAAAAAGTTAAATAAGCACAAACACAAAGCAAAATATGTATGTGTAACAATAAATGCTTCAGTAGATTATTGTTTTTATTTAATAAAACGCAATTTTTTTTGTAGTACTTATTCCACTTTTAATCAATAGATTAGAACCGGTTTCGTCCGCCTCAGAGGGACATTTTCAAATTTCCCACTTCATCATTGATATTGATTAAAAGTGGAATAAGTACTACAAAAAAAATTGCGTTTTATTAAATAAAAACAACAATACAATGCAGTTCCACCATGAATTGACAGTTAACAAAATAAAAGAAAGCTTCAGTACATATATTAATATTATTCGTTACAATGTATCTAACACAATAATCATGGTTTTTGTGAAAATTGTATATTTCATTTATTTTTTTATGAAAGATATAATGGAATGAATCGATTACCTACTTACTTACTATCATAATGACGTATCATTTTGAAATGATTATGTTACCTATAAGCTATGTCTACATTTGATCACTTTATCTTCCAATTCACTTCAAATTTTAGTTCTGGTATCAACACTTGAGTAGTTTAGCACATGCTTTATACCCCGTTTACACGTGCATGAATTTACTGCTGACAGTACGCATTATCGCGGCCATAACAAAAAAAATGGATGTGGAAACACATATTATCGTGCAAATTGCAAGATTGCATGCATGGCTTAAAAAAGTTCAGAAGCTTCTGAATTTTCACATGACAATTGGACTGTGCGATATCTACCCCTGCGAAGCAGAAGGATAGTGGTGAACCTGTCAAAAAAAAAAAGACTACACCGCACAGAGAATGTCAAGTAGTACCATAAAATGACCATATCGCGTATCGCTAATTCTTGAAGGATGAGATTGGCGAGACAGTCAGCACTTTTACGTGTATGGGATAGGTTAAAATTCATACTATTGGTGCAAGTAAATCCATGCATGTGTACAGGCGCTACTAGGTTGAAAGCGTGTTACGCACAGCGCAACCGTCTACAGTTGTACATCAAATGGTCTTCAATTTTTCACAGGAAGTAGTGTTGTTATCTTTTTATAATGCTGATTTTAATTCAAAGACGTAAAAATTATAGTATTGTGTAATACTTAACAATACTACACAGAATATTTTTTGTTTTGGACCCTTCAGAATTGTAGTATTTTTGGCTTATCTGGCATAAAATATAGTATAATTTACTTTTATACATTTTTCACGGAATCGTTCCGTTGGCAAGTGACATGATGATCCATCGGTAGTGGAGCTATGTGCGCTAGCACTTTCATCATGAATAATGGCTATTTTGAAACTGGTTTGAGGCAGGCAATGCACTGCGATGCGTTCATCTAGCGATGAAAAAATGCCCGAATGTAGACAAGGCTATATATGGATAGGTATTTATCAAATAATTTTTAAAGTAATTGATCAAAATGTAATAATTTTTTTTCCCAAACCTCTGAAGCTAGGCTAGGCACGCTGTACAGCAATGTAACAAGGCTGTCATTTTTGTGGACAACAACACTTAATAAGTCTTTTGTGCAATTCACTGTCAGATGTACTGGATGTGCTGGTAAAGCGATCACTCGACGCGGGCATATCTGGCCGCTGTATTCAATTAGGTCCTTAATCTTAAAAACTGAAAATCAAAATTTCATTACATATTGTTCTTTTGGTTTATAAAAAAATATTAAACTTCGTAAAATTCTTACAAACAATTTTTTAAAAATACCCCTCAAAGGGACAGGGGAGAGATGTGTGAATTAAAAAAGGGTGGGAATTAATCGCACAATGCAATAATCAAAATTCACAAAAAAAAAATAACTTTAACATTTGGAAAGTAGTTTTCACATATATTTAATGATTTCACAAATAAATAGAAGAAATCACATAAAATAGTTTGTTTCACAAAACAAAAATCATTAATCACTCATTGTAAATATAAATTCACTCAATTTTGACAACTTCACACATTTGTAAAATTGTTTTCACCGACAAATAATATATCGCACAAAGAAAAGGTAGAAATTCACAAATGTCAAACTAATAATTGTAGCAGCAATACAATTTATTAGAAGGCAATCGCAAAAATGATGCTTAGATGTCAATATAATTAATGTTTAACGCAGTAATATAAATATGTGTATATTCGTGCTGCTATCGTTCATATATTATTTGATGTAAATCTACAACCAAATAACACACCACCTAGGTATATCTTTTTCGGTTCATCGATATAAATTTTGGTAAATGTGGCGCAGATGCCGTCATGAGATTGTATAAGTATCATTTTTGAACTAAACCTAACCTATTCTAACGTAATCTAACCTAATATAACTTAACCTAACCCAACCTAACCTGACCTGACCTGACCTAACCTAACCTAACCTAACCTAACCCAACCTAACCTAACCTAACCTACCCCAACCTAATATTAGGTACCTAATAATATAATCTTAGATTGTGATAATGAAGTATCAAAATCTATGAGCATTTCAAATTTTAAATTAACAATTATTGGATCGAAAAACCTATGTGCCTACAGAAAAAGGTATTTATTATAATTGTCTACTGGAATAAACTATTTTCGTAAAAAAAATCATAAAAGCTCATGACGGCATCTGCGGCACAATTACCTAAGTTTTAATTAACGTCACTTTCTAAATAGGTATTTATAGTATCATTTGAATCTGAAAGTAGGTACCTAATACATACTTATGTTTTGCCAAAATATTGTTTAAAATCATTAAACCTAATTTTCATAGTGTTTGTATTCTTTTACGATTAATTGGTTACAATAGTATATTGATACGTAAAGACTACTTTTTCCTTAGTGCAAATCGATCATTTGAGTGTTGTAGTTGATTTGTGAATATCATCCATTTCCGATGTGACGTACATCTTTTTAAATGTTGTCAGCGCTTTGTGAAAACAGTCTATTCAATTGTGCGAATATATATTCCCCATTAAAAAAATCTCATTATGTATATCAATAATTGATATATATGGCAATATTTGGCACTAATTACTTCATATCGTCAAAAATACTTGAAAAAGGGCCCATATTCACATTTTTTTTTCAACCGTGTCCGATTCTAATAAGATCATATGGGCCTCGACGGGGTGGAGGGTTGTATCGACAGATTATTGTTTTTACGAGAAATAGATGTTAACTACTTGCTCAACCTATTAGGTCCATTCTCACACTTTAATTTGAAAAACAATGTGTATTTGCCAGACTCATGATTCGAACCTGGGACCCATGACATTATAAGCCGATCGGCCATCGTGGGCGTTAACATTCAAAATATTTAATATAAAAATCAAAATGATCGTATGATACGAGTACAACAATTTACACTATGTGACAATTAAAAATTATTATTGTACAATTTTTTTTCATGAAAACTAAACAAGATGAGAAAAGCAAGCGCAACAATGGCAGGTGGCAACAAGTGGAGTAAGTTTCCAGAAACAATCTTGTGACAGTGTCCTGACACAACCTAGTGAAAAAACCCAGAAACGGATGAAAACTTATGCCCTTTGCAGTGGGCTTTGAGCCATATGTTTTCATTTGTTTCTGTTCTACAGTAGATTGTGTTACATTTTAGATGTCAATTGAGGCGGTCGTAAACCTCCATATTCCACCATTTTAGATAATCACAAAAAATCGTGAAGCACATTTAGGACTGCAAATAAATTATTTTATTTTTACAAACATATTAATTAGTAAACAATTATTAGAAGGAGTGAATAGCAAAATAAAATACACATAAGGTGAATAAAATGAATAAAAAATCATCTTTAAAGTTAGTTGTAGAATATAAAAAAATTGCGGTGATATATAAATGACTGTGAAACCTGAGCAGTAAAATATCAAATTTTCTGAATACATAGTAATACAGTGGAAAAGTACAAAATCAGAACAAATAAAAATATCAACAAAGAAAAAATGGAGTTTACTGACTTTAAAACTACTTACTAACCTCAAATTAGAAGATGGCAATGGATAAATTTCGATGAGGGCTTTTCTCTCATTTTGGTAATTCGATTCAATGATTTGGAAATTTTAATGAATTATGGGCTGTTTTTAATAGGTACCTACATTACATTTTCATTATATTATGTTTACCTTAATTTGTCATTCAGGTAGGTACTTACTTAATAAATACAATTTAAAATTATATGTTGGTAAACATAAGGAAAGTTGTTAATGTGTACTTACTTGCTGTATAAAATAATGCACATACTTATTACTTAAATGTCGAAAAAATTCGAGTTATAGTTCGAGTTCGAGTATAATTCGAGTTGCAATATTATAATTCTTATTACCAAGAAATTGTTTGTCAGGTGTCCCCACAAAAAGTAATCCGAAGCGACTGGCAGCTGCAACTTGGTTGAAGCTGTTGATCGGAGTCTGCAAAGATGAACTGAAAGCTCGAACATGTCGATGACGTTTGAATTGGAATTTCTGGAACAGATAGGTGGTTAACTTAATTATCTTTGGAGAATAGTGTACCAAAATAGTTAACAAAATCGTTGACTACCTCATGTATATTATGTTAAGTTATATTATATTAAGAGATTGGTGAAATAAGCATACCAGAACATCTATGCTATCGGCAGAATAATTGACAATATCCATGTTGGCTTATTGGTAATCTCTAAAATACTGATTAGAAAAGATACATAATATAAGTATAATACTTTTATAATTATTTCTCAACGATAAAGAACTCAGATTAATAATTCTTGTTTGTCAAAAAATTGACAGTAGAGGCTAGGATTTAAAGAGGGAAGAACTTTGTGGTTCAGTCATAGACTAATATACTGGTTCAGTGTTCCGTTAAGCGTGAATAGTCTATGATTTTAGTTGCAATCTTAAAATAATAATACAATTATTATAATACAATGGGTGGGAATTAATCGCACAATGCAATAATCAAAATTCACAAAAAAAAAATAACTTTAACATTTGGAAAGTAGTTTTCACATATATTAAATGATTTCACAAATAAATAGATGAAATCACATAAAATAGTTTGTTTCACAAAACAAAAATCATAAATCACTCATTGTAAATATAAATTCACTCAATTTTGACAACTGCACACATTTGTAAAATTGTTCATCACAAAGAAAAGGTAGAAATTCACAAATGTCAAACTAATAATTGTAGCAGCAATACAATTTATTAGAAGGCAATCGCAAAAATGATGCTTAGGTGTCAATATAATTAATGTTTAACGCAGTAATATAAATATTTGTATATTCATGCTGCTGTCGTTCATATATTATTTGATGTCTACAATCTACAACCAAATAACACCACCTAGGTATATCTTTTTCGGTTCATCGATATAAATTTTGGTAAATGTGGCGCAGATGCCGTTATAAGATTGTATAAGTATCATTTTTGAACTTAACCTAACCTAACCTATTCTAACGTAATCTAACCTAATATAACTTAACCTAACCTAACCCAACTTAACCTAACCTAACCCAACCTAACCTGACCTGACCTAACCTAACCTAACCTAACCCAACTTAACCTAACCTAACCCAACCTAACCTGACCTAACCTAACCTAACCTAACCTAACCTAACCTAACCTAACCGGCGGCTCTCGTGGTGCAGTGGGTAAGGCGCTGGCCTTCCACCCGAGAGTTCTGGGTTCGATTCCCGGTCACGACAAAAATATTTATGTGTTTTTCTCAAAGCCTGGGTGTTTGTGATTGTTCAATTACTAACAAACCACCTTGTACGAAAAAGCAAGGACATGGTTATTAATAATTCTAAAAAAAAAAAAACCTAACCTAACCTAACCTAACCTAACTTACCCCAACCAAATATTAGGTACCTAATAGTTTTCGTAAAAAAAATCATAAAAGCTCATGACGGCATCTGCTGCACAATTACCTAAGTTTTAATTAACGTCACTTTCTAAATAGGTATTAATAGTATTATTTGAATCTGAAAGTAGGTGCCTAATACATACTTATGTTTTGCCAAAATATTGTTTAAAATCATTAAACCTAATTTTCATAGTGTTTGTATTCTTTTACGATTAATTGGTTATACTAGTATATTGATACGTGAAGACTACTTTTTCCTTAGTGCAAATCGATTATTTGAGTGTTGTAGTTGATTTGTGAATATCATCCATTTCCGATGTGACGAACATCTTTTTAAATGTTGTCAGCGCTTTGTGAAAACAGTCTATTCAATTGTGCGAATATATATTCCCCTAATACAATTACGAGCGAATAGGTTAAACCCAAAGAGATTGGACTCCTCCCCAGAGGTAGCAAGCAAATGTCAGTGTGTACTCGTTTTGTGAGAGAAAGTTCTATTTCTCTGAAATTAGGTACACTTTGCTGCAAATGGGCCATACTCGGACATAAAAACGCCCCACTGAGTATTTTTTTTTATCAATACAAGCTTACAACCAATTTATGATAAACGTATTTTCATTATAAAAAGTTCCCGCAATAAAAACTTTATTTATGTATGTATTTTATTTTTAATAACACAAAAAACACAATAATATTATGAAAAATTATACACAAATCAGTTACCTAATAAATAGCAAATGGTTAAATATTGGAATAAGAAATATGGTCTTGTTTTTACATATTGTTCTATATAAAATAACATAGCATTATTGTTTAGATAAAACGGTTAAATAAAAAACACAAATAATTAGTTAATTACAAACAAAAAAAGTTTATTTTATTACCTACCTATTTACAAATGTGTATTTTGAAAATATTTTATGAAATAAAAATATAACATGGGTTCGTTTTTGACATTCTAATATTGTGTATAAAATTACTTGTTTATAATAATATAAACCTATTAGACACAAAATACAGGTAGGTATGTTGAAAATTTGATTAAGGTGAATCGGGGTAAGTGCACCATATAAAATGCATATTTGAAATTTAAAGTGGTGCCACATTTCACAGGAGTATCACATTGCTTTCAAATTTTTATAAGAAGGATATCAACTATTTCTTATTCTAATTATTTTATCACCACAACAATATATGCTGTTTTTAATTGATTTTTAAGTATTTTCATTTAAAAAGTACGAACATGTGCACTTACCCCACTTTCGGGGTAAGTGCATATTATCATATTATTTTTATTAATTGCTCACATAAAGAAAAGGTTCAATCTCCAATGCAATAAAACGCAATAAATACACAATTTCGCTTTATTAAAATACTAAATATATATGTAACAAAGCATATTTAAAATAAAACTGGTCAGGATGGGGTAAGTGCACCTAAGTATTGCTAGTGATGGGCAAAAAAAACAAATGTAAGTAATATGTTTATTTTTTAATCTTGTTTTTCACAATATTTACTAAATGTAATAACCGACCTAAATATATGTTTAAAATTTAAATAATACAGTTAATATCAGAATAAGCAAAATTAATGTGGAAATAATAACTCACAAATCGCCTCGCCTCTATGGCATTTTTGAAACATAGTAAGTACTTTCAATGAAATATAAGGGGAAAATATACATAATGCATTTATTTATGTATGTTGTATAAACATACTTTAATAAATACAAAATGACTTATTGAATATTAAAACCATTAAAAGACATTTTAAATATGAATTCTCCTCGTCTTCCTGTTATGGGATTGGGCAAAATCGATATAATATCTGCGTCATGTACTTCTGATATATCATCAATTTTCGGGTATGAAAATACATAATAATTATCTTTACTTAAATGCGAAACCTTTCTTACGAATTTCGCAATGATTACCTTCTTTCTTTCGTCAATTTTTAAAATGTTGCCTATATAATGTTTGAGGCTCTTCTTTGCCACAAATTTGGCAAGTATCCAATTACCAAGTTCTTTTTTTTCAATATTTAGATTTTGTACATTTATTTCCAATCGCTCGTTAATATCATTGGTATCAAAAGTATCTAACGATAGATCTTCTTCCATTAACAAATTTAGAAAATAATCACTTTCATCTTCAGAACTCGATTGCCATTCAGATTCACTGACATCTGTTTCTGACAATGACGCTACAGTTTGTAAATGTTTTTTATGATTTATTTTTGGTGCTATCTTTTTGCAAATTACTTTAGTTTTCTCCTGGAACTTCTTTTTAGTACTCATTTTATTTTTAGACTCTTCGAGCTTATCATTTAAACGTTTTATGACATCATCATACGTTATAACTTCCGCTCCATGTGAAACTTTTGTCTTTTTTACTTTAGCAGGCTCATTTCTTCGTATAGATCTTAACATGAGTTCTTCAAATGACCGTTTGATTGGCACTATTTCTGAAATATTTTCATCGTTATCCATGAAATCTAAATTAGCTGGCTTAATTATTTTGTCTTCTAAAATTGTTATCTTCTTTAACGGGTCAAGGCAGCTATTTCTTGCAGTAGAAGTAGAAGGCTCGGAATATTGAATACAATCCTCTATATGTGGTTCAAATTGTGTTTCAAAAGGTTCTGAGGTGGAAGGTATAGCATAAAATGCTTCCAAATTTTCTATTGATGAAAACGGCTCTTTATTGATTGTTGGACCTACTGATTCTTCATCCCAAGCGTGATTTGATTTATCCAATATTTCTGTGATTGCTTGATTACTCTGATCAATACACAATTCAAAATCAGTAGTGGTTATTTGTTCAATCGTCTCTGATTTTTGAAGACGAAACTTTTCCCAGCGTGATAAAGTTAGAGGATCAAAATTGTTCGTATTTATAGCGTTTCTATCTAGTGGTTGAATACCACCCTTTTTGAATCCATTTTTTATTATTTGGGGATCAAGCTTATTCCAAATATCTGTAAGTATTTTTGAAAAAATCTTTTTTGGAAGTTTGGAACCTACATGCAGCCGTTGCCACTTTACGAGGTTCTCATCCCATGCGTCTTTCATCGATTTCATTACACTCAAGTCGAGTGGCTGGAGTATATGGCTGGAATGTGGAGGTAATTTTATTATGGTGACATTTTGTTTTCTGGCCTCCTCAATTATGCCCAAGCTTATGTGTGTCGTATGGCCATCATAAATTAATAATATTGGGCGGGTTGGCCCTACTGATGGAAGAAAACTCTCCTTGAAATATTTTTCGAAAATTGATGTCTCCATCCAACCGTTTTTGGTAGCCGCATATCGGGTAGTTGAAGACTTTTCAGGATCAGTCCACTCATCCCACACAAACTTTCCTTTAAAAATAATAAGTGGTGGACATTTATCACCACCTGCACTGCATCCCAACAGAACAGTAGTGTTATCTCTTCCTGGTGAACTAATCGTTCTGGTGGAAGCATGTCCAATAAGCCCAACGACTTTAGTTTTGCTGGGATCTTTGGAGAAACTAGTCTCATCCATGTTCCATATTTGATGAGGGCGGTTTTGAAGATCCAGTTTTTCTATCTCGTTTGTTAAAATGTCAAAATATTCGTTTATTATAAACGGATCTAAAACTCTTTTCCTGGCATATTCGACAGGTTGGGGTTTTTTTATTGATAAATTGTTCCGTTTTGAAAATCCCATATACCAATCATGACCCGGAATTCCATTTTTAAAAGGTGTTGTTAAATTGTTATCCGCAATATATTGGGCGACTAACTCAATTACTTCTTTTTTAGAAATTCCAAATCCATGTTTCTCCATGACGTGTAGATTTTCGGCTAGGCTTTTTTCAACCTCAGCCGGTAGTGCTGTACTTCGCCCCATCGTAGTAGATTTTTTCCCACGCCTCCCAGAAACATAACACATAATTGTCAATCTGGGTATTCCGAATTTTTTCTCTGCCTGGTACCCATTTATGCGACCGTTTTTTACCTCTTCCACTGCTTCTAAAAGTTTTTCTTTGGTATAAGTAGACGCTTTAGAAGTCTTTCTAATATAATTCCTCGGCATTTTCTTTCTGAAAAAAAAAACCAACATAAGTATGTAGGTACTCACTTCATTTTATATTTAAAATTTGCAATGTTAAAATATTGTACTTAAATAAATAATAGTAAGTAAGTACTTACTATAATTTAAAAAGATTTGTTTAGATTTTTAAAATATGTACCTAAGTACTCACTTAAGTAAGTATTTCCCATCACTAGTTAAATTTCCTTCCATACAAAAATATTTGGGGGCAAGTGCAACTAGAGAGAGTTGCACTTACCCCAGTATGTAAAATTATGGAGGGAAGTGCATCTGGTCTTATAAGTCAGAATATCTTTAAGTATTCATTAAACAAATATATACACATCAAACTATAATTCAAATGAAAGGTACTTACCAAATTGTAGTTTCCCAGCACAAGTTTTAGTACAGTTATTGATAAATTACGACAACACTCTTGACTCGAACTTTGACATAAACCAACTGAAAAACTTTGAATGGTCATAAAAGTACCTATGTGTGTGGTGCACCTGCCATCTATGGGTCATATTGTGAATTTACTTGATTGAAAAAGATTCTTCATAGATGGCAGCATTCTAATATAATATGTATGGAAGATAGAAGGCGGAGATGCACTTACCCCGTATATGCACTTACCCCGATTCACTTATATGGTTAATTACAATATTTTATCTATTTAACATTATATTATTATCAGAGCATATATAATATGAATTCATACAAAAAAAATCAATTATTTAAAACGAAAATGGTTTTATTTGAAATATAATATATGAAAGTCAGCTTTGAGAAAATAATATTTTGAAAAACTATTGATTCCTAAGTATAAATAATCTATTAAAATATTGTCTAATATGGTTGATTGGTTGCTCTGCATTTTTCGCTAAATAATGATATCTTATTTCTAAATATTTTTTTGAAACTAGTTTCATTAAATTCGTGACGTGGTTTGTTAATGGCGAAGTATCATACATGTGATTATCTAATTCTCCCACAGTAATGAATATTTAGATGGCACTCAGCTCTACCGCCCGACTGCATCAATCCACAATTTCCGAAGAACTTAATTTTGCGGAAATCTGAAATAATTTAATTTATATAACATTATAAAATTGCTACATATACTACAACATTACATACTTCATATAAATACAATTTTTTGTTTGGTATTCTTAAAAATATATTTAACTCTGAAATGAAAATAAATATAAAATCTATATAAATAATGAATGTCATTAACTAGCACTAACAGTTTTTACTTTGAAAAACACATCGTATATTTTGGGTTCAAAATAATATTATGCAGACGGCCCTGGATTTTTCGCAATAAACAACCATTTGACGTTTGATGTAAAAGTTGAGAATTGTTATTGTAAGGCCATCCTCCCACGGCGCAACTTATGTCCGTCGGAACTGAAACTAAAATTCCAGCCAGTATCTAGCTAATGTATTGGCGGCTCGCTGACGGCGAGACTGGAATCTCTCAGCCAAGCTTCAAAACAGTCGCGAAGAGATGCGACATGCTAGTCGCGCGGTCTCTGAAGTTTCCAGTCACCGTAAAACAGTGGTACCAGCATCATTAGATTTCGGTGAAAAATCATATTTTCTTACCAAAATTGGTTAAATATTAATTGGAAAATCAAAATAACCGTATGTAAACGCTGCAGCGCGCGTGTTGTCAGTTTTTGTACAACACGGTTGATAGTTGAGTTTGACAGTTTGAGGTTATGTGATTATTATTTCAACTGGGTTTCAGTAGCGCCGTGTGCGAAGCATCACATTGGTCAGTTTATGAGTTCCTTCACAAACTAGTTCCATCAGATTTCAGTTGCGCCGTGGGAGGATGGCCTTAAAGATCTTTTAGGAAAAACTATCAATGTATAAATAATTAATAGTATGCATATTGTTCCGAAATGCTGTTACCTACTCATTTGTATTCTTCCATTAATAAACATTTTTTTTACCGAATAATAACGTATAATAATACAACACTTATTTGTCAATAAACGTAAAGAAAAATGTAATATTATTATTATAAATACATGTGAAAGGATACGCCGGCATTTCTCCTGGCTTTGCATCCTATTGCACTGCAAGAGGCCATGGTTTTTTGTACTTAAAACGTCGACGACAATATCTTACTTCTTTCAAGATCGACAGAATAACAATATTATATCCGCCATGTTGTTTTACCACACGAACTTGAATTAGGTAATAGTTCCAGAATACCAACATTACCAACTTCGTATTTTTTAGTACAAAATGATGGCGTGTTCCCTCTCAAGTCTTTCAATCTCTTTGGTTAAGCCCGACTATAGATACATCTAGACGCCACCCGTTGCATTGCTAAATGAAGCCGCGTGCCTTGCTTTTGGTTTGTGGGCGAGCGAATGCATTCGTCTACAAATGTTCAAGACCATAGATCATTTCGCTAGTGCTCGCCCAAAGTGCTCGCACTAGACGCTCAGAATTAAAATATAATTTTCTATTTTTTTACGTTATATAGTATTTTTAAGCGGTCAAAATGCAATCATTAGGTAAAGATATCCATAATTTAAGTTATTTTATAGAAACACTAGGTCACTGATATTAAAATATACTAGCTGAGCCAGCTGGCTCTCGCCAGTCTGTCTCGCTAGGTCTTGCAGACAGCTTTTCGTCATAGTGACTTGGTGTTGGATTTTAATATAATAATTGTAAAGCGTGTATAGACGGCGCCATAGTTTTCCCTTCGGGATGGATTTTCATTCGCGTCAGACAGTTGAAAATTTAGCTGATTTGTCAGTTTTACGATCTGCATGTCGTCATTGCCAATACAAATTTGGAGTCATGTGCGTAGTCTATTCTGGAGTCTGGCCTTCTCAATATCGTCTGACACCATTTCAGGCTGCTAGGCCTAGCAGAACAGCTGGCAATCGCCGATTGCTACCACTGTCATTTTAATTTTAATACAATATATGTGTAGGTATGTGCATTTAAATACGATAAATAATTATAATCTCAATCGTGATTATCATAAATAGCGATCCAATATAACGCAAATATTAATCTCTTTCGGGTCCCATTTACATAATAGAAAAAGGTTAGCAGCATAAAAAATAAATTTAAACATTATTTTGTTTCATTGTCTATAAAAAATAAATGCTCGGAGCCATAGAATAATATTTTAAAAATCATATTTTGATTTAAAAATTAACCTTAAACAATATAGTTTCCCGGTGCGGGACATTCATATCGAGACAAATGTTGATAAATAATGAAGCAATACATATTATATCTGATAAAAATAGGAATTTATAAGACCTAAAGATGTGGAATCAGCTTAAAGAGGCCTTCATCCAGCAGTGGATTGATACAGGTTGATGACGATAATGACGATATAAATGGGTAGGTATATAAAATCACAAATTTAAAAAAATATTGAAGTCTATATGACCAAGAAGAGTAGAATTAAGTTGAGATAACCTTCACCCAGCAGTGGATTAATCTTGGTTGATGATGATAATGACGATATTATGAATGGGTAAATATAATATCAGCAATTTTGATAAATATAGCAATTCATATGACCGACAGAAATTCAAACAACTTAGAGAGGCCTCCATCCACCGGTGGATTGATTCAGGCTCATAATGATAATGGAAATATAAATAGATATAATATAATATCACCGATTTTGATAAATACAGCAATTCAAATGACAGAAAGGAGTAGAATCAGGCTTGGGAGGCCATTATCCAGCAGTAGATGGGTTCAGGTCAATGATGATAAGGACGATAGAAATAGGTATAATATAGTAGTAGAATCAGGTTGCGGAACCCTTCATCCAGCAGTGGATTGATCCTGGTTGATGATGATGACGATATGAATATGTAGATAAATGTAATATCACCGATTTTGATAAATACAGAAATTCATATCACAGAAAGGAGTAGAATCAGGCTAAGGAGGTCTTTATTAAGCAGTGGATTGGTTCAGGTCGATGATGATGATGATGACGATATGAATATGTAAATAAATATAATATCACCGATTTTGATAAATACAGAAATTCATATGACAGAAAGGAGTAGAATCAGGCTAGCGAGATCTTTATTAAGCAGTGGATTGGTTCAGGTCGATGATGATGATGATGATAATGATGATGATGACGATATGAATATGTAGATACATATAATATCACCGATTTTGATAAATACAGCAATTCATATGACAGAAAGGAGTAGAATCAGGCTAGGGAGGTCTTTAATAAGCAGTGGATTGGTTCAAGTCGATGATGATGATGATGATAATGACGATATGAATATGTAGATAAATATAATATCACCGATTTTGATAAATACAGAAATTCATATGACAGAAAGGAATAGAATCAGGCTAGGGAGGTCTTTATTAAGCAGTGGATTAATCCTGGTTGATGATGATGATGATAATGATGATATGAATATGCAGATAAAATATATAATATCACCGATTTTTATAAATACAGGGATTCATATGACATAACGGAGTAAAATCAGGCTAGGGATGTCTTTATTAAGCAGTGTATTGTTTCAGGTCGATGTGATGATGATGATGATGATGCCGATATGAATATGTAGATACATATAATATAACCGATTTTGATAAATACAGAAATTCATATGACAAAAAGGAGTAGTATCAGTCTATGGAGGTCTTTATTAAGCAGAGGATTGATCCTGGTTGATGATGATGATGATGACAATATGAATATGTAGATAAATATAGTATCACCGATTTTGATAAATACAGCAATTCATATGACAGAAAGGAGTAGATTCGGGCTAGGGAGGCCATTATCCAGCAGTGGATTAGTTCAAGTCGATGATGATAAGATGGATAGAAATATGTATAATATCACAAATTCGTTAAAACAATAGTAGTAGAATCAGGTTGCGGAACTCTTTATCCAGCAGTGGATTGATCCTGGTTGATGATGATGATGATTATGATGACGATATGAATATGTAGATAAATAACATTAAAAATTCAATACTGTCAATAATACAATCAACGTAGAGAGGCCTTTATCCAACAGTGGATTTATTGAGGCTCGTGATAATAATGGCATTATATATACATAGGTAGATAATAATATAATATCACTGATTTTGATAAATATAACAATTCATGTGTAAGTAAGGAGTCGAATAAGGCTGAGGAGGCCTTCATCCAGCAGTGGATAGGTCAAGATGTATGATGATAGGGTCTATAAAAATGGGTAGATATTATACAATATGACTCATTTTGATAACTACTATAACAATTCGTATTAATTTCTTTCATTGTTTGCAATGGCAACTTTGTTAGTTTAATATGACTATATTGTGATCTATAGAAATTAGTAGCCTAGGTAATTATTCAATAAAAAAAATAGTGCGTAACAGCCACAAAGAAGTATTTAAAAAAATCAAATTTGGAATATCATGTTATCTATGAAATGGCGGACAGTGGCGCACGCTCCTGTCAAAAGATATTAAACGTAGGTAGTGAATTGTACCAGGATTATGGTTTTTTCACCGGAAAAAAGTGCGATAATGCCTACATTAAGATATTTGAATAAAAATAATCGAATTCGTTTGTCAAATAAAGGATTAGAAGGTCTTAAGCGACGAAGACGTCATTCTGTGAGGCGTAAACAGTTAATATGGCGATTGCATACGATGTGTAAGAAAATATCGGATATAAACGTCACGTACATGTAAAATCATGGAAAATTTCTGAAATGTGTTCAATTCAATCGGTAGATGAATCGGTAGCGCACATTTCGAAGTGAAGATGTAAAAATAACAATAAAATGTCACTTAAATGAGCTGTTGGTGTATTTTCCAAAATCTCTTAGGATAATAATATATAGGAGATAATAAAATACAAATAAATTATCACGAACATGTATCAACTTCCCTGTGAAACGTAATACCATCTTCTTGCTTATCAGTACGGCTACCACATTTTAACACACAGAACCATCTTTTCTACTTAATTAACTAAAAATATTTACCATTGACTTTATGTTTAACACAAAAAATATAAATTTTAGCAACTCGAGCTCGCAAGTTATCGACGCTATGTGAAGCGTTTCGCCCCGATTTGATGGCGATACTTTTGGAAACAAGCTCACAGATATGTAGACCTTTTATCTTACTCTAGCGCGTGTCGCAGAGATTGGTAAGGGTGCCGAATACTTTCTCACTCGCACTCATGCATCGTTTTTGTTCAGGCCTTGGTTAAACCAGTGATCAGATGACAAAACCTGATAAATCGACTTTTTGGCGAAATTGAGTCGCGGGTGCAAATGACGCATGTCAAACGAAATATAATTTGTCATATAAATCCAACATACGTCAATTTTATGTTCTGTTTATTGTCTTTCGTTCACCACGCCAAGACGGCCGTCTCTAAGGCCAATTCGGCCTATCAGAGAATGGCCCGAATGGCGGGCAGCAATTGGGGACTTAATCCTAGAGCCCTTAAGGTTACATACGGCGCAATTTTCATGGGAATTGCCGGTTATGCCTCCAGCATTTGGCATTCCCGAGTAAACTCCTTAACTCTCGTGAGACGCGCACTACTAAGCGGGCAGCGACTTGCGCTGATCTCGCTTACCAAAGCCTACCGCACAACTTCTACTGACGCGCTTGCTGTACTCGCGGGGGTGCTACCCCTCGATCTGCACGTCCAAGTCAGAGGATCGATCACCCTCCTCTTGGGGGGATCAGCACAACACTCGCCTGTGTCCATCTGACACCACCGCAAAGATCCAAGGACGTTCCTTACAGGAAGACTGTAAGTGACATTGTGTACAATGCGGTGGACCGCCTCCCCCAAGGGGCAGCACACTTACCGTTTTTTTCCAGACGTATTCTGCAGGCACCAAACTAAAAGACTCCAACCTTCGCACTGGATTAGCCAGTTCCTCACCGGCCATGGCAACTTCGCCCCCAGACTCCACGAGTTTGGCTTGATAGTAGATGGGCCGGGTTGTACCTGCGGGCATGACCACCAAGATGTTGAACACATCCTCTGGGATTGCCCGCTTATGGAACTCGAACGAGCGGAGCTGTTTGCCAGGGTCCGTCCTCACACGGGCCCAATTGGTCATGGTCAATTTTGCGGCATTCGAGAAATTTGCAGCGTCGTAATATGGGGAACGGGATAGTCCCGACTCTTCTGTAGACTCATCTATTTCAATTCGTGACACTCAGTATGCGGGTACACAAAGCGGTGTCACGTCAAGTCAGCGGACAGCAGAGCCAGTTCAAAAAACAAAAATTTTCTTTCTTAACTTTCTTCTTTAAGCACTACGGTGCATGGTTGCAGCATCAGTCCCGTGCGGCTCCGTCTCGGGACGGAATGAGCACTTAAAATCACTTCTTTCAGACACATTTAAATCACATCACATCTTTACACGATTTAAGAATTAATACGCCCGCCGCCATCACGAAACAAAGTGACGTGTTTCCAGCTCGACGTCATCTCTCAGAATGCGAGCGAGTCCAAAATTTCGTCGCGCCTATAGTTGAAAATTATTTGCCGTTTCACTGATGGATCACCTTAAGTTATACTCAACACTGTTACAGTTGTTTATGGTATGTGTCATTTCGCCTACTTTGGTAGGTATGACGTTTGTTTGACAGATAAATATTTGGATTATTAAAATAATAACTTTGTAATGTCACGGTGAATACTGTTCAAATTGGAATATTTGATAAAGAAATATAATGGATAGAAAAATAGACGCCAAACAAATTCACAAGGAGGCCGGCGCCGTAATTCTTCGCAGCTATGGACATTTCCTGAAGCAGCAAGATACGAATTTCAAAGAACTACAGAAAAGATCAAACGATATCGTGACAATACAGCACTCGAACTCCAGGACATTTTATCCAATCGGAATTGATTGCGCTCCCTTTGAACACATAGATATACTGGACATTATCGAGTCGGATAATAAGATTCTCAACAAAATTCTAGCAGTTTTCTCCTCACTATGCGAAGAAATAGCGATGTTAGAAAAAGAAGCCATTGAGAGGTACTGTTACATTGAGTATAATATAATATGGTAAATGGGTAATTGTGCCGCAGAGGTAGCCATGAACTTTTATAGGTATATTATTTTTACGAAAACAGTTTATTCTATGTAGACAATTATAATAAATAGCTTTTTTAGTCGGCGCATCGACTTTTCGATCCAAAAATCGTTAATTGAAAATTTGAAATTTTCGTACATTTTGATACACCATTATCACCAGCGGCGGCTCCTCTAATACCATACAAGTGCTACACACTGCCTGCATTTTTGAAGTCATCGCTCAACTTTTCATTGTTATTCATACGTGTATCACTCACTTCGCGAAGTAGAACATGTAGCAGTATTATGAACAATACTCCGTTCATGAGCGCAAAGCGATTGCGATCCAAACAGATTTTCAGTTTGCACAGGATTACAATGAGGTCATTGTATACTACTTAAACGGTGGCCGAATGTTCCTGTAATGGCGTTTTGTGTAGAATTTTTTACACACTTTTAGATCAGCGCACGAAACAAAGGACTCTAGAAACAAAAACGCCAGTTTCTGTTTTATAACAATGTTGGCGAGTTGATTTTTAACAATTTTACTGTTAACATATTTGATGAATCGCCAACATGTTACGAAAATACAAACTCCCGCGTTTATTTCTAAACCACTCATACATTCAAAATAATAAAAAAACACATCAGCGGTTATTTCTTTGGCTGACGCATTATTCGCTCAGAGTGTAAAGCCATAAACTGTGACATTTATATTTCTTTATTATTAAATCATTCTGTTCAAAAACTTTTTGAGAAATAGTATAAATAAACAAAGACATATTTAATTTACCTTCTGAGAAGTCGGTAAGAGAACACGGCAGCCTTCGGTGATTGAGGTAATCATGAAAAGAAGCTTTACGATCTTACATGGCTAGGACACGTATTCTGGATGCCGCCAAAGAGTGTGACACTTCGTACCCTTATGGCACAGCCTCAAAGGTTCCGTCGCCATGGCCGGCCCTCCCTCACCCTGCAGCGGTGCAACAAAAGCGACCTACGTGCTGCAGGTCTGACATGGCGGGAGGCGCAAGAGTTGGCGATGGACCGAGGGAAGTGGCGCGAACTTGTGCTTGCCCTATGCCCCAATGCTGGGTCGTGACATGGCGAAAGAAGAAGATCTTCTCTTTATATAAGGTAAACCATTGCGCACTACCAGAAAATGCTATTCTGAAGACCACCGGCCGCCACTGATTATCACAAACTAAGATTATATGCGGTAATATTAGATTGGGGTAGGTTAGATTAGGTTAGGTTTCGTTTGGTCTAAAAAGAAAGTTGTAAAATCTCATGGCCACCTCTGCGGCACATTTACCGGTAAATGTGCCGCAGATGCCCGCATGAGTTTTTATAACTTTCTTTTTAGACCAAACCCACCCTAACCTAATCTAACATAACCTAACCTACCCCAACCTAATATAATCTTAGTGTGTGATAATGATGTATAGAAATGTTCAAATTTCAAATTATTGGATCAAAAAAGCATCAAGGTATTTAATATATTATAATTGTCTATATGGAACAAATTGTTTTCGTAAAAAAATAATATCAAAGCTCATACGGGCATCTGCGGCATAATTACCTAAAATTATTTTATAGTTTGGATAATATAAGATATGGGTGTTGACTAAAGGCTTAAGTTGCATAGTGTTCATTCTCCCATAGTCTTACACAATTTCGATTTAAATTAAATATGTAAATTTATGGACAATGGAGTATGCAACATGTTGGAGATAAAGTAGAATAAGGCTTGTACTAAAAACCAAAAGGGAATAGATACCAAATACTATGGCCCCACATCCTGAAGCGGGCCCCAAGGCTTGGATCTTTGTCGGGCCCCCCTACCTATCGCCAAGGTTAAAGGCAGTGTGACACTTTCCAAATATTTTATTATTAAAGGAAAATAGCGCCGCAGGCGACTTTTTTACTATTAGAGCAAATTTGTGATGTGTGTTTATCTCACTCATTTGGTTGACTCGCCACGCCGGGCCTCCCATGAGCCCGGGCCCCAAGGCTAGAGCCCTGTCAGCCCCCCCTTTGTGGGGGCCATGCCAGATACCGCTGATGTCGTGTCAGTCTATTGTTCTCAGTAATATTTGGGATGCCCGCGTAGGAACTATTATTCGCCAACATGCCACAGTATATATGTTCACGATATTCTGTCAGCCTCAAGAGCATAAGGCAACCCCACAGCTCCTATCATGTCCTCATGCTGCACGTAGATTGCTCTTATTACCTCACTATCTACAATCAAGGGTCACCTACGACGACTTGATCCATGAGACTGGCATACAGGTGTGAAATTTCGTATTCTAAGCTGGCTCTCACATCTAAACTCATCTCGTCTGCAAAGTGTTGAATACGTTGATGCGAGGTGTTCATTATTCACAAAACACACGTTATCTTATGAACCTTCGCAGTGCTGAAATAACATTTTAGTTTGAAAAAAACATCTGGAGGCACATGCAACTGTTTTTATCCGATATAATCCCGAAATGTCGCACTTCGTCAATCATTTTGGCTTGCCGAGTGACGTCACTGTCCTCGCACGGCCTTGCTATACGCACATAAGAAAGTTGTATGGTGCGCTCAGTTTTGATTTATGACTATTATCCCAGTCGAAACGATTTTCAATGTGCAGCTGGGCTTATGCTTCCATCCATGTCAAGATTATATCTGTCACCAAAATCCAATACATCTGATCAGACATTTTGAAATTCTGATTTCTTGAGAAACTGTAAAAGAGATTTTTGACAATTTGAGAAATCTCGAGAAATAAAGATATCTCGAAAAATCAATTAACCAATTTCAAATTCTTGAGAATCCATAAATAATTTCAAGAAATCCCAACCTCGGGTCAAGAATAAAAATATTAATTTTATCAGTTAATTCAAAAAAATGGTAGATAGGTACCTACTTTAATGACGTAAGAAATATTTATTTAATGTGAATTTACATCTCTAATGTTGATGTGAGGGACATAATGAGGTGTACTGGGTGTATTGGTACGCAAATCACTTGTCAAGTATTCTTCAGTGTACCGTAATGAAAAAAGTTGAGAATCACTACATTAATGGGTAACGTCGTCCATTAGACCAGTTGTTTTCTTTGGTTTCAGTTTGTCCATAAGTAAATTTATTAATTCTTAATTTATTTACCTCGTTTTTTGTATTTCGCAGGCACTACTATTTTCTTGCGTTCTACGGAGAGTTCAGCAGAGAAAAAGATATCTCACCCGAGGAATCTATCAGTAACCACATCGAGAATCTGCATTTATTGACAGCATTTGTGAAACGGTGCCATGAAGTTGTTTTAAATCTCTGCAACCAAATTTGTGCTCTGTTCACGTCTGATCTCATTAATATAAGTAAGTTTTTATCAACCATTTATTACTATTAGGCCGTGCGCAACCGCTCAATGACGCGACTAGTTACAGACCGTTTGGCAGTAGTGTCGCGCAGGAATGGATGGTTTGGCAGAGGACGAGGTGTTGCTACTTCACATTTTACACAATTCCGCCATATAGATTTTTCTCCGCTTTAGTGATGCGTGTGCAGCACCCCCACATGTCCCCACAATACTTTTCCAAACTATCCCTGCAATGAATGGTTTCAAAAATTGGTTTTAGCGGGGCTTACTAAATACTTTCTTACCTTATTAAAGAAAAGATCTATCTAGCGTTGTTTCTGCTTGGTGGAAAACCACTAAAACTTTATCATTAAAGCCTGGAACTGTCTGTATGAGGTTTTTTTAGATAGAGAATTAAGTCTACTGATTCATAGTGCGAAACACCTTTATCTTTATTACTTATTATTATTATTATTAACAGTTATACCACCATACGCAATTTTAAAATGTTCAGTTTACGGACAGTTCGTGTTTACGATTAAATTTTTCAGAAAAATTACATATGGACCTACCTATATAATTCTAGAGTAATTTTACAATTACTCTGAGGAATATTAAGTTTGTATTCTAATAATGTTCATAATAAAAAATGTTTTGAGGCTAGCTGATATAACACAATATTAAACCTATCTTTCATTTGGTCCAATAATAAATCACAAACCTACCTCTATACAATTTTTAATAATATGGTGAGGCTCAGAAAATTTTTCATCAACCGTTGTTATTTTTAACAAAGTCTACATTTACCGCCGTCATTTTAAAACACATAGGTACACTAAACTAACTGAACATATTATTTATGTTAATAAATTTGAAGACAATGTCAGGAATACTGTGATAAAAAACTGTTAAATTGACATGTGCAACTTCTCATCAAAAGATTTGATACATAACTGAGCGATTTTGTGTTAATTATTTCAATGTACCAAATACCTTTTAGGCATTTAAAAAATATGACATAAATCTAAACTGTCTTTAGTATGCACAAACACTTTACTTCATATAAAAAAGGGAACACAAAATAAGGGAAGAAGGTTACCTCTCGAGTGTGACTGTAATCTATATGAATAGAATGTACAATTCTCGAGTGTGTGTGATATAGGATAAACTTTTACACATGTCAAAAAATATATTATGATTTTCAATATTTATGTCTGTATTCATAATATGTATTAAAGTTTGTCACGTAAACGACATGCACACGACAATATTTGGTGACATTGAGCGGGTGTTGTAATTCTTGCGTTTTATGCCCTGACCTTCATTAAACCATATTATAAAAATTTTAATTTTATAAATATTAAAAAGGATTTCAAGTTATACACATTTATATTTTTTATAAAAATCGATGTTTTTTAAAATAGATATAAAAAATATTAAAACTATGAATTAGTCAAAAATCTCTTAGGTGATGCTTAGAAAACTTAATAAACTAAATTTTAATAATAAATATGACCATAAAATATATGTAATAATAGGGTGCGGTCCGATTCAACAAATTCACATTTTATTAAATTTTTTACAATTGTAAGTTTATCTTTGACTTAAAATAAAAAATATTTTTCTTTTTAATGTTTTCAGATACATATTTATTCATTAATACAGTTGAAATTGTAAATTATCAAAAAAAAATATCTCAAATTGCAAGCTTCGTATTTTTCCGCTAGGTGCCTCTTTAAAAAAAGGCTCAGTGAAGACTTCGCCTTAATTAATAAATATGTATCTGAAAACATTAAAAAGAAAAATATTTTTCATTTTAAGTCAAAGATAAACTTACAATTGTAAAAAATGTAATAAAATGTGAATTTGTTGAATCGGACCGCATCTTATTATTAGATATATTTTATGGTCATATTTATTATTAAAATTTAGTTTATTAAGTTTTTTAAGCATCGCCTAAGAGATTTTTGATTAATTCATAATTTTAATATTTTTTATATCTATTTTAAAAAACATCGATTATAAAAAAAATATATAAATGTGTATGACTTGAAATCCTTTTTATTTATATCAAATTTTATTTATGTATGGTCCCAATATTGAAGCATGATTCCCTACACAAAAATGGGATTGGTATTGGAATAGCTTGCGTATTCCAGGATTGTGTAATGAGAATAAGGTGTCCAGATATCATTTCTTCCCATGCGCAAGACTAAAAAGTTAGTCGAACTATCTAATCTTATTTTTAATGTGGTATTATGTAGTTAGAAAGACCATTTTTCAATATTTTACTACATATGCAATTTTTTTTATTTTTTCAGAGGGCCTAAGACTGGGTTATGTAGTCTCACGGTTGGGTGATATCCTGGTGATTTTGATAACCCTGGATCATCTAGTGAATTGTTCACCCTTGCAAAACCATTGGGTTGCTTATCGAAAAGCTATAAGAAGCTTGCATCAAGATCCGGCGAAATATAACCAGACTAATGAGAATCTGAATTGTTTACATGTCGTGTTGAACACGATTGAAGATAAATTAGTTAGCGATAAGATCTTTCAAAACTGTCTTGATTCTCTGGTCAACATGAAGAAAACTTTAGTTGACAAGAGTTGTATGCAGGTCGCTCAGGAGTTTTTACTTTACATCAAGAGCAGTCTGAATGAGCTGGAGAAATCACCGATCGATTTTTACGAATCAAAGTCAGCCATTCATTGGGTGAAAGCAAATGCTGTATTTGTCTTTTACTTTCATGTATTTGGAAATGCTGACAAGAAGGTCTTCAAGAATTTAGTGGATATTAATTTAAAGGTATCTATTTGCTTCATACTTTTCTGTTATTCATTTTTATAATTAAATTATTAGCAAAGTGGAGACATCCTGACGCCAGTGGCAAAGGGTGGAGGTAGGCCGTTCTCGAGTCTCGGTCTTCTGTTCTGTTCCTGGTTCTTAAGATTCCAGTTCAGAGCTCCCAAGTCCTAATTCTTTTTTAACTTTCCATGTCCTCATGTTTTGACAGAATGTTGAAAACCGTTATGCAAAATTTTTGTACAATCTACAATTTGTATTCATTCAATCCATAGCAACTCAATAAAAAAATGTAGAATATATTTTTAAATTCAAATGTGGGTAGATAGTCTAGTGGTGAGGGGTGGAATTAGGCTATTAAGATCTGACATAAATAATACATACTAAACTTTGTCTGTCAACTATATTTGTTTTCATTGAACTAAGACTACAATGTGTAGATAGTGTTTGTTAGTTTTTAAAATTAAATCAAACCCCGCGTAATCCAAGCCGTAGTGGATAATAGTCAAAAACTATTTGTTTATCTATAAAATATCTAAAATTATGCCATTAAACCGTACATCATTTTAGATATTTTATAGATATAGGAATATTTTTTACCAATTCGTGGGTCGGGATGTGAAGTCAGATAAGTCACAAATTGTCATTTTGAGATATAGCAAAATCAAAGTTCAAAAAATTCCCCACATTCCCCTAATTATAGTTATGTTTTTTTATGGATAACAAATCAAAGTACATGTAATTGGCTTTCAATTATATGTCCTAAAAGTATTCTAACTATTTTGTTTCATTAAAACTTAATTGGTTTAAAAAAAAAAAGGAATTGACTTAACTGGAATTGCACAAAAAATGATTGACTTATCTTACTACGCACAAAGTAATATTGTTATTTTTTCATGTTAATCCGACTAATATTAGCAATAAAACACACATTTTATACATAAATCTTATTGGTTTATTGAAAAAAATATTATATAAATTTAAAAGTAGCATTTTTATAACTTTTTTTACTTTAATGTTATTTAATTAGTGAAAAGGCACACAAACCTGAATATTATAAAGGTTCATCGTTATCATTAAACTTCAGTATGGATTTCTTCAATGATATCAGTTTAAATATCACTGACTATCTCAGATGTCTCAAGTGACTCATAAAATTCTCTATAATACGGTGAAATGTACGGAAGTAAGTCTATTAAATCTTTCGTCTTGTCTCGTCTTATATATGAAATTTGTTAAAATGCAGTCGTCTCGTCGAGAGTTCTTTTAAATTTCACTATTCCCAGTTCGTGTTTGTTGAATTGAAGCCACTTAACATCTCTCCAAACAAACTTATTCCCATCTGTATCTATTTTTCTGAGTGGGAATGGTCCTTTTAATCGATCTGAGTAGTTAAAAAAATCTGCACGAGTCCATTTCAGTGACTTTAAAAGGATTTTTCTTTGCAACCTCACACATTGATTTGGCCCAATCATGAGGATGTTCGATCGTTCCACTAAATGTCTTTTTTTTCTTCTCAATTATGCGATAATCACTATCGCACTTCATATGTGTGTGGCCAGGGACTAAAAATTGTGATCAATTTTGTTTAAAGTCTCAGAATGTTTTACTGCTATCATGCACATTACAGTTATGTGGCTATTTTTGTTTTGACCCGCACATCTATCAGAATACATCACATGCTTAATATTATCATGTATCCCCTTGGTAAAGTATTTGAACAGGCATGAAGCGATATCCAACTTTAGTTTTTCTGCTCAGGTTTCGGTCGACTCATCCGCTTCAGACTCCAATTCCCTCTTACAAAACCAACCAATTCGGCGGGTGGAGGTTTGAAGGCGGAAACTTCAAGCTACTTTACTCATTAATGAGTGAAGTGGACTGGAGTGAGTTGCTCGAGATTTGTGATGTGAATGAGGCGGTACAATGTTTTTACAATATTGTGTATAATATTTTTGATCAATGCTTTTCGAGGAAGTCGCCATGTCGTGGTGGAAGGCGATACCCGAGGTGGTTTTCTTGGGAGATTATTGGGGACATTAAGGTCAAGCATAACTATCATACAGCATGGAAGGCTGGGCATGATCAGACTGACTATATCATGTTTAGCATCTATCGTTCGAAAGTGAGACAAGCTGTTCGACGGGCCTATCGAACATATATGGAAACGGTAGGAGATTCCATTCGCGAAAATCCTAAATTGTTTTGGAATTACGTAAAATCGTTAAGAAGAGATGGTGGGTTTACTGATAGGATGAGTTGTAAGGGCGAAGAGGTAACCGGACATGGAGTGGCAGAAGCATTTGCTGGTCATTTCAAGTCTGTCTACGCAAGTAGTATTCCAAATCTGGATGTTGCCTCAGCGTCAGGAAAACCGTCATGTGGTGCCCAATCCGTCGATATTTTTTCAATTAATGAGAGCGATGTACTTCAGTTTATTAAAAAACTAAAGAATACTCGCTCTTTGGGACCTGATTATGTTCCTACATTTTTTTTAAAGGGTTGTATTGACTTCGTCAAAGGCCCGCTTTCATATATATTTAATCTCGCAATGGAGACAGGTATCTTCCCGGAAACGTGGAAGATGTCGAAGGTTACTCCAATCCATAAGAGTGGTACAGAGTCATCAGTGGAGAATTACAGGCCGGTAGCTGTTCTCTCTGCACCAGCAAAAGTTCTTGAGATGATCATGCACAACATGATTTCTCCAAAAATTGAGTCATTTATAATAAATGAACAGCATGGATTTAGAGCAGGCCGATCAATGGAAACTAACCTGATGGTATTTACCGATTATGTGTCATCGGCACTGGATAGAGGCCACCAGGTCGACTGTTCTTACAATGACTTCTCGAAAGCATTTGACAAGGTCGATCATGACATCCTGATGGAAAAACTCCAACTTATTGGATTGTCGGATCGATTTTTGAAGCTATTCGGGAGTTATTTTAGGAACCGTCAACAATACGTATCGTACGGCCTTTATCAGTCACAGACCTTTTACACATTTTCTGGTGTCCCCCAGGGCTCAAACTTAGGGCCGTTGCTGTTCACGATTTTTATAAATGACATAGCATTGGTAATAAAAAATGCTATGTTTTTGTTGTTCGCTGATGACTTGAAACTCTTTTTGGAAGTTGTCACCTTGGACGATTGTCGTCAGCTCCAACTTGATATAGATAATGTATTAAATTGGGGCAGGCGTAACAAACTAGAATTCAATATTGATAAATGCAATCTTTTATCGTTTACCAGAGCCTCAAAAGTGTTGTTTTTCCAATACTCGATGCATGGCAGAGTTCTATCTCGAATATCATCTGTAAGGGATCTTGGCATTACGTTTGAGAGTAAACTGACATTTATTAGCCATATAGTTACCATTTGTAACAAAGCGCTCAAAATGTTGGGCTTCGTCATGCGTACTTCCTGGGTCTTTTCAGATGTTACGGTATTAAAACTTTTATTTAATTCTTTAGTTCGAAGCAGACTTGAGAGTGGGTCTATTGTTTGGGCACCGCACCAGTTGAAGTATGGCCTTATGGTGGAGAGGGTACAGAAGAAATTCTTGAGACTCCTTTACTTGAGGTTGTATGGATACTATCCGTGGCTTTATCCAACTGACTTTCTCTTAGGCATGTTTACATACTGCAGTCTGCAATTTAGATGAAATCTTTTGATATATTAGTATTTTGTAGTTGTGATCCTTATCGTCACAACTACAAAATAAAAGAGAAATGTTTCTAAAATGGGATTTAGAATAGAGTAAAGTATAAAGCGAAGAGTAGAGCATGAGACATAAGCAAACAAGGAAGGGCCTTGGGTTACCTGCATCCTTTTCAAGCTGAACAATAATTACTTCCGTAACCTCGCAACTGACAACTGTAAAAATTAAATTAGAAAACAAGAAGGCATTACACGGCTGAAGGCACGTGCAATCTATGGTTAAAAGATGTACTTATTAAAGTCCTGGACGCCACACGGTCTTGATACCGTGAAAGATTATAATTATATAGCAGTGAGGAAGAAAGGGGGAATAATAAATGAAAGAGCAATTTATGTACTTGACCGAAACTATATTATAGCAAAAACAAGAATATTACATTAAGAGGTTATTAAGGAAATACTATAATAAAGGCAAGCAGCTAAGTTTTAAAAGAAACATTGGAAGATAAGTGAATCAAATAATAATAGTTTTAAAATACCAAACTTGGAACGACACAGAGGCCTCAAGCACTGCGGCTGCAATCGTGCTGCTTTAAGTGACGTCCATTATAAATGTTGGGTAAAACCAAAGCAGAGCACGACTATACTGGATGACAGACAGAATCAAAAAGCCTTGTTGCTTCTTTCACACCTCGCGACGTCCGTTGCGGCCGGAAATTCTATCAGTGACATCTGTGCAATGGCGTACGCTCCATGACGTGACCATAAATATTCGTCGGGGTTGCCAGAGTATGAATGTTAGTTATGTTCATTTTGAACATAACACTTTATTTAGCTACGTATTTTTTTCGACTTATACAAGGTATAAATGAGAACTCTGCCATTCTGGGCAGTGTTGACCTGTGTGTCCCTGATAACTATCTTAGAAATAGAGACCATCAGTTGTTTATTCTCCCAAGGTGCAGAACCAACCTGCCACTGGTAATGCCAATTGGGAGAGTGATAACTATGTTCAACGAAATTGCTTCTTGGTGTTGATATATTCCACCTACGTGAGAATGAGTTTAGGTGGATGTTGTTTTATAAATTCTTAAAATAGGGTCTGCTTAACTCATCCGGTGTACTTCCTTGTACCTATCTAATTCATCTACTGATATATCTCTTTTTTTATGTAATACTGTTATATTTATATATCTTTGTTTCTAAATGTCATGTTGTGAACGTCTTAAACTTATAATTTGTAATGTCCACAATATGTTAAAAAAATAAATGAATTGAATTGAATTGAATCGTTAGCTTCTCTATTAGCAAGAGTCTCATGGCATTCATAGCAATACCCCTGGTTATTATCACAATCATGCACTGTCAAATGTCGTTTGTAAAAGGCCAGGAAACTTTGCTGCATGTCAAATGTTACAATTTGGCAAGAGGAATCTTGCAAGTACTCTTTATCACAACTTTCAGCTGAATATGCAAAGTCAGCTTCGTGATGATGCTCTTTCAATTCCTCACGAGTTTTATTTCTTTCTTCATCGTTGGTGGAATTCTTAATTGAGTTAAGTTTATCGCATTTTTGGCAAGTATCTTTATTTGGCCGTTTGAATGTTAAGTTCATGCTATGGAATATTTCTGCGTATAAACGAATATTGATGGGATTAGAGCTAATACTCTTCAAATATTGAGAATACATCACAGTTATTGTCAAATGTGGCGGTAAGTATTTTCTGACAGTCCCTTCTAGAGTAATGACTCTCATAATGATGGAATTGAGAAAATATGTGTCTTTCCTATTTGCCTATCTTCTTCGCTATCTTTGTTTTTAGAGATATTTTTCCTCTTGCATCTTCTTGAATAAGTATACCGGAAGTAGTCGCACGTTTTTTTCTCATAACATATTCAAAAAAAATGTGACTTTCACGTAATGTTTTTAGTGTACAACCTTTACAAATTGGTTTCCGTAACAGTTCAACAGTCAAGTAATATTGTGAACTGTTACTTGGCAAAAATGTTGTTTTCCTGTTCGCTTTGTCTGATACGACTTTTTTCGTATTCATAACTTCCATTATAGGTACTTGTTGTGTAACTTTTGCCAGTATTTCGTGCAACATTTTTATCATTTCTGAAGGCTTTGTATCATCCCTTAAGTTATATTTTTGGTGATTATTATTTCTCAATCGAGAACGAGGGTAACAGGTTAAAACATCGTTGTGATGTGTAATCGTGGAAGCACTATTTGAGCATGAAGGGCGTGGTTCTTCAATGTCGGTAAATTAGACTGTAATAATTCTTGAATATTAAAATCAGGATTTTTTATGCTATCAATGAATCGTCAACATACAAGTTATTGGAGTATGTGGTTGAACCTAGAAGCAAGATTATTTGTTTGGATATTGTGTAAGTACGTGTTTTTAGATTTAAATAAATCAAATTCGATAAATTTGGTATATTTTGTATTATTTACAAATAATACACATACTTATTTATATAAGTCATAATTTATTATAATATGACTATTTTACTTAGGTTCTGTTGTTATTTTTTTTTCAAAATTGCTCAAAATATGTTTAAAAATACGTTAGATTCACCAAAATCAACACTGAGTAGGTATGACATTTGAAGGTAAGCCAACTATGAGTAGTAAGGTAAGTCACACAAAATGTTGACTTATCTGACTACTCATGTGACTTAACTGTGTACACACCCCGTAAAATAAAAAATATGTTTTGACTGAAACTGCATCTCGCAAATGGTGAGACATACGGCTTACCTGGCTACACACAACGAAAGATTTTTTTTTTAGTATAGTGGCATTCATATCTCATTTTTGCTGTTTTGTGACTTACCTGACTACACATCTCGACCCACGAATTATGGTTTGGTATAGGCAAAGCTTAATGAATTTAAAAAAAACTAACTAAACCGTTTGTAATATGTATTCTTAATTCGAAAAAATATAAGTATGACTGAAAAAATGTGCACTAATTTTGTCAGTTCACCCATAGCATACCTAAAATATTATGGTTTGGTTAGGCAGAGTTTAATTATTGAATTTAAAAAACTAACCAGCACAATCTGCTAATTGTATTCTTAGTTCAATGAAAACAAATATGTTTGACTGACAAAATTTAGTGTACAGTCTACGTCTACCCCTTGCCACTGCCTGACGCTATCTAGGATCAAGTTTAATACATACATTCCTTCGTAATATTATGTTGATTAAAAAATACAAAGATGGTTGCCTGTATTAACGGAATTTGAAGTATAACCCCAGTTGTATCTCCACAGGAAAGTACCTTTCAAAATATTATATCATACAGAATATTATAAAGACAGTATTCTTTCTATGCTTTATTATAAACTTGTTAGACATTTATAATCATCCACAGGTAATTAATAAATAAATGTCAAAACTTAAAAATCCTCCTGTAAAATAGCATTTTGGTTAATTCGCCATTTTTACAAAACACTGACGATATATTGGTAGCTTTAGCAGAGCGCCTGGAATGCGATTATTATTGAATTGAGCTCCAAACCTGTGACTTCTTACTATTTGTGATTACATATGGTCATTGGTTCACACGGACCTCCACAGAGTGGAGATTGTTTACAATTTACAAGACATTTTTACAAGGAATGGCTGCTGGGCCTTTGTTATGGTAATTAAACACACCAAAAAAACAACATGTAAATTTTGTCTGACTTGGGAATTGAACTCATAGCTTCAAAAGAGGACATTCGTACTTAATTGCCTCTTGTTAAGTGTTATTTTTTATGTCAAATTAATATTCACTTATATATGTGTATGTTTTTTAGGCACACAGTGTACCATTATTTGGCCTTGCGGTGTGGCATCCTGAGCATTTCCTTCTCCGCCATGCCGGAGCTCTATGCTCCACCAATAGCAAATTGTCACAGAATATGGCAAAAGCGCGGCACCAGTACATAACTGGCAAAAAACAAAATCTATTCAAAGACGCTCTAAATGCGCAGATGCAGAGCAGTAAATGGTCTCTGGAAGTATCCCAAACATTCGGCACCGGAGAGGCCAACTTGAACGCGTCGCAAATGACAAATAGGATGCAGCTTCTATTTCAAGGAGTTAAATTTGCTTCGCAGATAAATTTTATTATTACAAGTTATACGAGCATTCACATGTCTCAAGGAATACCTATCACCAAAAGTTCTCTAATGGCTATTTGTAAACTCGTCGAAGTTCTGAAAGGATTGAATTTGGTATTTCAAAATAACTTTGCATCGATTACGGCGTCTGTCAATCTAATTGTGCAACATTTGTCATATCAAATTATCACCTTGTTGTTATCTGCCAAGAAAAATTTGATGGCCGATAAAAATTACGCTAAACAACGGCTCGATGAATTGACTGCTATTGTGATCGCCGAGCGGTCGCTTAGAGGGCCTGCTACCTTTCAGAGAAGAATTGTTGCGCATATCGCTTTGTCACTAGTGCCCACGCAAGTATTTTCCGATGACGGTCTTTCAAAGATACTAGATTTGCTAGACAGAGAAGAGAAAGTAATTCATGTTCAATCGAAAATGGATTCACTATGCGATTGCTCATTTATGTATTGGCAAAAGTCGATTGTTCCTGTTTATTTTCAGAATGTATTCGATTCAAAGAAAGACATGTCACGGTTGAGACTTTTATTCCAAGCTTTGAACGATTGTTCAAAAGCTATTAATATGTATGAAAAATATTCAACAAACAAAGAGAATTCGCATAGCTTCGATAAAGAGATCGAAGGATGTTTTCATGAAAGCGTTCTGAAACCGCTGTCTCAGCAATTGGAAACAAATCTCAGATTGCATATTCATTCGCATTTACAACTCGATTCCATGAATCCGTTCACAGTTCCGGTCAACGATAATACATCCCTCATTACAATGAACCCTTTCAGATTCGATAAGATGTTTCTATCGGTGATTGATAATGTAGAACATTATTTATCATACACGTTTTATAATCTAACAACAGTCGTTCTGAGCGATTGGAAAACTTACGGTGAAATGCGTCAATTGGCCAATTTTAAATTCGGACTGAAAACTGTTGAAGACCATTTGCCAACGCAAACGCTAGAACAAGGATTAGATGTACTGGAAATAATGCGAAATATTCACATTTTCGTCTCAAAGTATCTGTACAATTTGAACAATCAAATATTTATCAAACAAAACAGCAACAATAAACATTTGAATACAATCAATATAAGACATATCGCCAATTCTATACGAACACACGGCACAGGAATCATGAATACGACTGTTAATTTTACTTATCAATTCCTGAGAAAGAAATTTAATACATTTAATCAGTTTATGTTTGATGAACTGATAAAATCTCGCCTAATAAAAGCACATTTGGAGGTAGAGATAGAACAATTGTACAGTTATAAACGTGCTGAGAAATTTATTCAGAGTATACGAACATTAGGATGCAACGAGGATGGGCTTACTTACTTGCATCAGTTCCGATTGCTCATAAGTCATATCGGTAATGCTATGGGCTACGTCCGTATGGTACGTTCTGGAGGTTTGCATTGCTGTGCTAACGCAACGGCATTTTTACCATCTCTCGAGGACGAAGTTTCGTATATTGACCTGTGGGAGGAAGACGAACCGGATGAATTTATCAAGGAATCCGTGCATAACCTTGATATGACTATTAACAATTTGACGTCTAATTTTTCGCAAGGGACTGAGTATTTTAAACTTTTGGTGGATGTGTTTTCGCCTGTGCTGAGAAATCCGGAGAACATGCATTTGAAAACTTTTCATCTGATTGTACCTCCGCTTATGTTAAATTTCATTGAACACATGCTCCTGTGCAAGGATAAGATGAACAAAAAGAATAAAATCGGAGCTGCATTTACTGACGATGGTTTTGCGATGGGCATTGCGTATATATTGAAACTACTGGATAAGGTGAGGAGAATTTTTGTTTTTACTGGAAATGGATGTTAGCCACTTATTAGGTTGGTACTTTGGGTCCAAACACACTTTGAAAAACAATGTGTGAATGTGTATAGACCCGGGATTCGAACCAGGGACCCATCACATTATAAACCTGATGTGTAACCGCTCGGCCATCGTGGGTTTATATAACTTAAGGCTATTTATGTACTAAGTTGTCTGGCAGCATAATTGTGCACTTTTGTATAAAAGTACGAAATTTGGTAAGATGAATAGGCATATTTCAAGAGTTATTTTTAAGATGTTGAGCCGTTTCAAAATTTATCCGGAAGCCACTGAATTCCAAAATGGTGGAAAAATTCAATTTTCTACAATTATTACCTTCTGATTGGATTGATTTTCAGTTTGGTTATGTTTGTTGAATACTAATTCGAAGATATTTTGCAATTGGAAGCCCAGAAATATCAAGATGGTGGCCAAAATATATATTTTTTTTAATTATCGTCTGTTTTGATTGATATTCATTTAGACATGTATTTTATGGTGCTGAATACTAATTCACAGTTTAACTAGATATGTTGTAATTGTAAACCTATGAAATATCAAAATGGCTGCCAAAAATTAGATTAATTATTTTAAAATGCCCGTAAACAAATAAACCTTCAAAAAGTTCAGGTTTTTTTAAATTATACACGGATGGAAAACATGTGTAAATGCACTGACAAACAAGCAAGTGTGGCTATGTTTGCAGGGATTTTTTTCTGTTTACAACTAGCGGCATGTGATCTTGTGGAATGATTTTTTGAGTAGAGTGCGTAAGTTTGTATGATGTGGGCTGTCCAAACTACATTTATTAATATTTTTAGCTCATAGTTTCAAGGTAATAACATTTTGTTAATATGTTTTATTTGTCTTTTCAGTACAATGAGTTTGACTCCCTCCATTGGTTCAAATCTGTCGACGCGTATATAGCTCAAGAAAGACAGTCGGTCAAAGAGCAATTGTCAAAAGGACAAGACCAAGCATTAGCTCTTACGGAAAAAAAATTGAACGTACTGGAGCAAGAATTCCAGTTACTGTACTTTAGTTTCAGCAGTGCAAGAATTTTCTTTCAATGAATCGATAAACAATAATGTATTTATCTTATTACAGTATTGCCAACTTATATCTTCCCTTTTCTCATTCTCCCTATTTTTTACATAATATTAAGTATGTTGAAATTAAAATATGAACAAAAATAAAAAATGTTTACCGTAACAAAATAAACAATTAAATAAAATGTAATCATTCCACATTCAGATTATTAATTTGTTTAATCTTAGTATAAGTACAAAATGTGATATATTATACCGATCAATAATTATTACAAATTGTTAAACTTATTGACTAATTTACAGTAATCAAGTATAGCACATTTATTAATTTAAATGACAGTTTTTTCACCTTGCCACATAATTTTCAGGTCGTCATACTGTATTCCATTTTTGAATTTTTTTGAACATAGATTAGACAATAAGAGGGGTAGTGGAATCACAGTAATAAAAAAAAATTATAACAATGATAATTACATTTTTTTATATTGGGTGAATACCTGGGTGATATTATTTTTTTTTAAATTTGAAACAAATGATCATTATTTTATTGCCTAAAAATAATTTATATCTATAAATACAGACCGGCTTATAACTTCTAAAATTGTATTATAAATTCGTAGTAAAATGATTTTTTTCTCAAAATTAGACAGTCTTCATAATTACGCAGGATTTATATTACAAATCCTACAATTTTTTCTAAATGTTTGTAAGTAGGTAAGGTATATTTAATTTTGATATTTTTTATTATGTTAGAATTGAGAAATGTTTATTTATTGTACCCATTATATTATAATATTGGCTCATTTAAATTAAATCTTCAATTATATTATAAATTTATTCTTATTATATATTATTTTGACTTTTGGTTTTGGCTTGTCCATATCGGTCCCAAATTCAATATTTTCACTATACTATATTGTCGATTCCCTTATACATATTATGTACCAAAGTTTATATTGTAGTTTATTTCCCTTTAATGTAAGTATATAGAAAACAAAAATATTATATCTAATTTTATACTATTATACCCATGAAAAATAAAGAAATAAATATATTAAACAAGAAATGATTTTTATTACTAAAGGATTACATACCTGGCATTTACCCAAATGAAACTCCAACTAAAGTTTGATGCTACTACACAATGATGTAATTGATAATATGACGCAAACGAAAAGTGTATTGCTGCCATTCACAATGGCCCAAGTAAGGTGAATGTATGTGTGCAGGTGCTGTGTGGCTCAAGATTGGCAAATTGTTGCCATCTATCAGCACAGTGTCAGTGTTTCAACACACATAAAATGGCGATGAGATTTGCCTCACTTTGGGCCATTGTGAAGGGGAGTATAAGATACATAACGTCGCTATAAGATTGGTTTGTCGAAATCGACCTTTTAATGCAGAATGTTTTTTGTATCTAAATCATGGGTAGCCAACCTTTTCAGCAGCCGGGCCAGATTCTAAAAATGAGATTTCCTACCGGGCCGCACAACCGCTTTTTTTATTATACAAAACAAAAAAGAAATATATACTATATATATATCCATATATTAATAAAATAAAACAAAAATGAGAAACAAACATATTTATTAGATTAGACTTATTTTAAATAATAAAAAAAAACAAAATAATATAAAAATTATAAATTTTAGTGAGAAGTTTGATTTTGTGTGGCAGAACTAAGTGCATCAATATCGATATCGAGTGAGGTTGTTCCTACACGCAAACAGTTTTCTAAATGCACATCAGTGATTCGTGTTCTCATTCGGGATTTGATATGCTTCATCCGACTAAAAAGCTGTTCACACGTGTAAGTGTTTCCAAATATAAAATAAATTAGAACATGTTTGTGCAAGAAATTTCTCCTTATCCAAATATGTTTTGTAAAACTCTTCCAAACCAACCTGATGGAATTTCTTGTTTAACTGTTCATCGCAATATATTTCACAATGTTCCATTTATAGATTTCCCGGTATTAAATTCACGTATACGGAGAATGGCGTTGCAAATGCAGCAAAAAGCACACGGTGCTTTTTAAAATCCTGAGCTAATATCGAATCTCAATTTTCAAAATTAGCACATCTACCGGCAGCATTTGATATCATTTTTATTTTCTCACTGCTCCACGGGCCACAAGTTGACACCCAGTGGGCCGCATGCGGCCCGCGGTTTGGCCACCCATGATCTAAATGGACCAGAACCATCCTTTTCGTTAAATTACTTTGTAATGGTAATGAATACATCATTCATATGCAGTAAAAACAACAATTTAAATATCTCCATGTATTTAAATATAGGATTATGAAATTTGTTTTTTGTGTCCTGAACATTTGGTCTATTCGACAAACAAATCCTACAGCGACGATAAGTAATTAGTATTAAATTTGAGCTATCTGAAGTTTCACATATTTTTGTGTATTATTAATTAAGGGTTGGAATTAATCGCACTTTCAATTAGTCTATTCACGATAACAAAAAAAATATTCAAATATTTAGAAAATAGTTTGTAACAAAATAAAAATAACAGTTTTCACTAAGCGCTGACTAATAATCGCTTTGGTTGGTTTTCACAAATCAACATCAACCGTAACATTACTGTAACTAAAACAGCTAGTAAGTGAAAAATATCTTTTTTATAGTAGGTATGTAATACACAGTATTCATTTTCAAGTGTTGTGAGTAATTAGTCACAATAATCTATTGACCAGTGAAAACAATTTCTTTCCATAGTGAAAATTGGTCAATTGATGGTAATCGTTGATTTGTGAAAACCATCCATTTTCAGTGTGAAAACTGTCTTTTTAAATGTTGTCAGCATTTAGTGAAAAAAGCCTTTTGAATAGTGCAAATATAATAAAATATTCCCCATTATTTAATAATAATAAAGAACATAAAAATTAATAAACACAAGATTTATTTGGATGCCATTATGCATTTTTAAATCGATATTTGTGCATTTGAGATAATTTATAGCAATGCAGTTTTGATTTCTTTTCATATCTATATAATCGGCACAACAACCCTCTCAACTCTCTCAGATGACAAATCTATGTTTTTAGCTTTGGTATGCTATAGATATACCATCATAAATCATCAGGTATTTGAATTTAGAACTAAGCTCATCTCAGTATAAAAAGTATGAAATTATGTCAAATGTTAGCTTGTGGCGCCCTCACTCGGCGGACAACTTATACTGCTGGATCTATAGCAGTTGATATTTATGACCAAAAAGTAACTATAACAAGAGGGAACTTTTAGTGTTAAAGCACATCATTTTCTGGAATGTTTTTAGTGTGGTAGATTTGGAAGTCAAAGCAAAATTAATTTCTTGTAAATTACAGTTTGAAATCTATTTCTTTTCATGACAGCTTTTTTATAGCCGCCATCTTTGTTTTGACCTTTGGGTATCAGTGACATTCGTGCTTTACATATTAGTGATTGTTCATCTAAATATCTTGGCAACTTCTGGACATAATATTCTGAACATGCATAATATGCCAATAATTACGATTAAATTTCATATTGAGGAGTCATTTGACCATTCATCTCTTATCAACTTAAATGTTTCATAACTGACTTGACATGTTAATAATTTATGGAATTTACTGTTTCAGTGAATTTCAAATTGTGTTGAAATGGTCGGAAGTGCTTGACAGATGCAGGTGAAAATAATGAAGTTTGCTACGAATGTATCATTTGTAGCTATATTAAGCAGTAGTCCACGAGTCCTTTTTACAGCTTCACTTTCATCTTTGCATGGATCTGTATTTTTGACTATTTTTAGTTTAATGGGTTTGCCAGTAATTCATATTCATGATTATTTTTTTAACAATATGTTGCTTGATTTACAAATGCATAATGACGTCAATTTGTTATACTTACTTACTTAAAAATATGTATTATTTTAATATACAAAAATATAATTATTTACAGTGTGAACATAATTTATAATAATAAGATCTGTGTTGATTTGAAAATGATTTTTCTTGTGTTATAAAAAGACATGATTATACCTACTAAGATTATTTATTATGGCAAACAAAAGGCATCACTTTTATTAAACTATTTTTTAACTCAACGAATAATTCATTCATCGAAAGATTCAAGAATGTATAACTCTTTATTGAACAAATATAATTCAAAAACACCTCGGAAGTTAAATAGTGATATTAGAAAAATCAGTAAATATTGATTAGGTATGTATAGTGCAGGTGGCTAAAATGGTAAAGTAAATTGTTCAGAGTCTAATTGATGCACAATCGTGTCCCTTATGTTTTGCACTTATGTTTTTACAAGATTTTTTGTAATATCTGTATTTCAAAGGTGTTTCCGAATTATGTGTGTTCAAAAAGGCATCTCATTATTTATTATATTTAACAATATAAATTATTCGTAAAATATTGTAGAAAACATGGCGATAAATGACTAGGATATAAAATTAGATTTGGCGTTTATTTTTGTTTCAGTTTTTTTTTTTAAATTTATATGATCTTTCTCCTGGTTAAAACTAAGACACCAATAAAATATCGAAAACTATCCGATTATCAGAATATTTTTGCCCAGTTTCACTGACTGGATACGAGTCATCCATGAAAATATATAAACAATAGTGGATTACTTAACACCTCTCAGTGCACCACCAAAGAAAAATTAAAACAATACAAGTTATTTACCCACCATATATTATGATATCGTTCTAATAGCGCCTGTACACGTGCATGGATTTACTTGCACCAATAGTGTGTATTTTAAACTATCGCAATAATAACTGTTTACACGTAAAAGTGCTGACTGTCTCGCTAATCTCATTCTTCAAGACTAAGTGAGATGCGGTGTTGTCATTGTATGGCACTATTTGACAGGTCGTAAAAATCGATTTACCTCAAAATGAGTCTGCGCAGTGTAATTTGTTCTTTTACCGGCATGTTCGCCAGTATTGTTCTACTGCACAGGCGCAGATATAGTACATTCCAATTGTCGTGTGAAAATTCAGAAACTTCTGAAATTTTTTGAACCATGTATTATTTGTTATTGCCGTGATAATACGTACTGTCAGCAGTAAATCCATCCACGTGTAAACAGTGTAACGGAAACTGTAAGTTATAATATAACGGTTGTGTTATTATAAATATTGTATTTATTATAAACTTTTAAGATATTATTATGTTAATTTGAATTAAGTGAATATTTTTTGGTCATTATCTCGAAATATTTGTTTTGTTAAGTGAATTTGACGATATATCGATGAGTTATGATTACCTATGTAGTTTTTGCTTGAAAATGGGATATAATAATATCATACACATTAGTAAAACAGATGATTGTTATTGATTTTAATACTACAAAACATTTGTATCACAATATCAATATTTTCATGATGATAGTGGAGTCTGTGATTCAGGCCAAAATTTAATATATCACACTTCTATGGAAATGAGATTTAAAATTTACTGTGTACTTAGATAATATAAAGAATGCTGTTTTTTGTGTATGTATGAACAATGTCGTGAAAACATATTGCGATAATTTATCTTAATTCAATTTAAATGCTTTAAAATTTTTCGACCTTTTTACACCTGCTGACCACTGATAGGAGAAACTTTTTGCGGACCACCAACACAGAAATAAAAAAATATTATTTAGATGGTAATGTATAATAATGTAAATCCATTAATCTATTTTAAGAACAAAAACTTGCAGGTGCTCGGATTTTGAAGATTTTATTTGAATTTTTAGCATATGCATTTAGACGTTAAAATTCTTGGACCACTAGAAAAATTCTACAAACCACCGGTTGAGAAACACTGCTTTAAATAGTACACAATATCAAGAATTTAATCATACTTATAGTGGAACAAATTAACCATGAATATGTGCAAATGCGATTTTTTCTAGTACAAAAGCACTTGGGCAGGAAAAATGTGATTATTGCCATGCTTGGCTGTTGTGTGTTATATTTGCATCAATAATAATGCATCTCTTTCTTTTTCCTAGCCAGTAACGTCCCGTGTGGGTAGGCAGATGAATTTGTGAAAACTGGGTTAATCGATTATCTCGGCTACAATAAATTTTACATAATAACTTTTGACCCGAAACCATAGAAATAATAATGGCGTAACTAAAAAAGATAATCTATTCTATGAAGCTATAGATCATTTTATAATATACTTTATCAAGTTATAATTTATAATTTAACGAATGCGCCACTTTGCATTGAGACCCAGAGAGAATAGTTATATACATAAATAAAATAATATTGCATTTATGTATTGCTTTTCTACAAATAGTTTTCGGAATCAGATGGCACATAATATATTTGTATTTTTTGTCTGAAGTTCCTTAATGATTAGGTATATTGATTATGTAACCTATTTACCAATCCGTAAGTCTTATTAATGTGACATTTAAATTAAACTAAAAAACACTGAATTAGTAATCATTTTATTCTCTGCCCCATAGTGGGCTCTCACTATGATAGTTTTTTTTTTATATAAAAAGCTAATATATTATAATACAAAGAATGTCTGTAAAAATCTTGCTATCAAAAGCACCATTTTAGTATTATAAAATTTGAGTTATTGCGAGCACTGAAAATTGTGCCCGTTAATACATACATATATATTGGTACAATTTTTCTTCTTTTTTAACAATAGTCCATCTTCAATTAAATCCACAATTAAATAGGTTGTCTAGATATGTCCGGAACCTTCTCTCTTGGCGGATCAAGTGGGCACACAGAAAGTCCACAGCTAGCCGGTGCTACTGACTGGGGTTTCTGGGGAGGGTTGAGCATGGCCCCCACAACCTGAAGTGTGCCCTCAGAGCAGGATCTTTGTCGGACCCCCTACCAATCGCAGGGTTAAAGGCAGTGTGACACTCTTCTTTTTTATTGTATATTCTTGAATTATGGAGATGTCGAATATCGACACACAATAATCAAAAATTGCATCACACGCCCACATATACATTTTACCATAACAGCAAATTTGAGATGTGTTTTCATCACACTTTAAGGTAGACGCTCCACGCAGGGTCCCCCAGAACACGGGGCCCCATGCTAGAGGCCTGTCAGCCACCCCTTTGTGGGGACCATGGGGTTGAGACCCAAGAATCACCCTCATCTTGTGTGTGTACCTGTCCAAGATACATTGCCCCTTTTTGCATCCTTATGGATATTATCAGCTTATCTGATCTAGATTAAGGTGTCTGACTAGTTCGTTCCCTCGTAAACAATGTAAAAAGTTCTATATTCTTCATTTTGACATTGCGATTTACTCATGAGTTTTTGCACCTTAACATTAATAGTTTGATTGATATTGTACATTAAAATCACCTTCCCATTAAAAATCCTGCATATATTGTGATTCATCTTACATAAGTATCTAAAATATTCAGACATCAACATATAATTTATTTTAGAGTAGGTATCGATATATATCTTAATCTAATAGACACAACCTTTAAAATAGATTACAAAATATGTCAATAGTGACACAGTAGATACGTAATAATTTATTATGTATATTATTCTCTTATATGACAGAATATTTATTCTCATGTCATGGTCTATATTATATGATGTGTTTCAAATAATATAACTGATTATATTTTATCATGATGTTCTTTATAATAAAGAGGTTTTTTCCTTCTTGTAATAAATTTAATCTAATTTTGGTATAACAAATGACTGAATAATAATATAATAAAATAATTTGGTAAACTGAATTATGTAGCTACTTACTAAAAAGTAAAAGTTAAATATATTTAAATAACATAGCAAAGAATAGCAACACTAATATTAATTATGAGTTATATTAATTTCTATATTGCGAATGATATCTTTTTCACTGTATTTTCAGGAAAATAATTACTATACAATAAATAACAAAGCTTTCATTAGGAAACAATCGAACGAATAAGCGATTATTTTTTTATAAAATTTCCTCTATAAAAACAAAAATGTTAACAAAATCATATTCAAATAACAACTGCCAAAAATAGGAAATACAGTTAACTCTCGATTTAATGGGGTAGATGGGAAAATATATTGCAAAACATTAATGGAAATATTAAAAACTACGCAAATGATATAATATTATTACCCAATTTCACTGCATAACATTGTGTTGAATATTTACAAATAATAGGGTGTTCATCCAAAATTTTCGAATGCGATTTTACGCCAGATATATAATACGCCCGTATAATTGCGTTCATCCAATTTTAGTACATAAGCATCTCGCCGAACCCGAACACCTAATGCCCCTCTACCATAAGTTTAGCGAAACCGATTGGTAAATTCGGCAGAGTCCATTTTTGACAGATCGCAACTGACAGCCCGCGTTTGTTGATAATTGTCATAGGTTCTTGTTTTCTTCCATATTTCATTATGATTCAGTGTATTATTTTGATTATTGTCTAATGGTACTATCCATTTTACAATTGATTCTATAATTGGTGCTTATTTTATTCAATCATGAATGCTTTATTTATAGGTAGTAAACTTTGCTTTCGTAGATAAAGCTAATCTACAATGCCGCAAATTTCGTAAAAGAGGCGACGCTTTCAAATTTAAGAGTCTCGTTAGTAAATACACATCACACGCAGATTCATGAAATCAAATAAATACAAGTAATATAATATTTTGAACAACTCAATTCACATGATTATGCTGGAATCGATTTATGCATAATAATTATATGGTAGGTAGGTATACTATCACGATAACCATTTACTTTCATTTGTTTATATTGTAATGATTATTTATTCAATAACGTTTATTCGGCATTCGGATTATCCGGCCATAATGTAGTATTAATCGAAAAATAAAAGAAAAAATATGAAAGTAAATGTAATAGCGAGTTCAAAATATATGGACCACTAGGGATATCTAGCGGCAAAATGTGAGAAATTGTCATTTATTTGACAGTTAAGTGCCCATAGACATCAAAAACTGACCATAGAGAAAAAATATTTTTCTGTTTTAATATAAGGAATACTTGTTTCAAATAGGCGCGCATGTACAAACACCGTTATTTGCATAGAGCATAATGGAACACGGCGGCGCCCGTATATACAAATCCGAAGCTAAGTGGGTGAACACTCGACAAGTTTTATTACGGCAATAAACGGTTTCGGCGTAAGGCTTATTTCCATGGAAACCCTATAAGAATCAACCCAACAGAAAAAGAATGATCAATAAAAATACAATATTTATAGTGATTCACCTAGCACTTTTCAGAAAAACTATTATAAACAAAAACAATAATTTAAATGTGTAAGCAGCATTAAGGCCTAATTTCACCAGCACACTCGCAGACCTGACCAGATTTAATGATCGTCGTGAACAATTGTCAACTTTAAATAGCAATTACACGGAATTCATTTACCAATCGTGTTGACGCTTCATTTGATTGGTACAAAATATATATGCTCAGTTGCTAGTATTAACAATACCTAATAAGTTAACTAAAAATATCTATTGTTGGTAACACTAAACAGTCTTTTCTTATTACCTATGTATGGCATTTAAATTTTAAACAAGTAATGAGTTACTAGGATATTATTTTTGTTTTCTATTACGAGTACTATTTATTGTCTGTTAAAATAATGAATAAAGTCCCCTTCATTTCATTATGTAAACATCAAATTTGTGTTGTTATGTCAAACTCAAGATAGGACACGCCGTGTGCGGCCACTAGAGATGGGAAAACTGGTCGATTTTGAAGACTAAGTATACTTACTACCGGTATAAAAAAATACTTAGTATATAAACTTGTTCCTACTAGTATTTGGAATACTATATAAATCGTGGCGTGCGTATGCGATAAAAGTTTCATACTCAACTGAAATTAAAACCAACTCCATATTATTAGTATTTTAAAATACGTATCGGCTCAGGGAACTCAGACTGTGTATCAGCTTCAATATAATCGCTAAAAATACGCTGAGCTCCGCTAGTCGAAAAGTCCCATTTATTATAAAATTTAAAATTTATGAGTTGTTTTTCTGTTAGGTTACAACATTATTGTTAGCAAAAATGAATAACAGTGATTTTTTTAATTTTAAAGATGTTTTGAGCGGTATATAACAAGCCAAAGCCTGTGCGTCATCTCACCACTATGCTGTGACACAAAATTTATGACCTATTATTATTCATACATTCGAACGCAATAGACTAATAAATTATAATTTACCTATATTCAAGTGCTATTTCGTTCGTGCGCATTATATGTCAATAGTGTTGAAAGTCTACCAACTGGCGAGTGCACAGCACAGTGGCTCGCGATGATATCATCACAAGTTTTTTGGAATAAGTTTATTGGGACACAAATACTTAGTATGGGTAGCTTCATCCGAAACTTGAGTACACAAACTGGTGACAGTATTTCCAACTCACCTCTAGCGGCCACACTTAGAAGCTCAAGGTTGATTTGGATATTTTCGTATGTTCTCAGTAATTTTTGACAGGACCGTACCCAAAAATTATGAATTGTTCCAATTCGGTCACGACTCCAGGGAACGAATCAAAAGTTTAGATTAGATTTCGATAGAAAAATTTAAATGCTGTTGTAGCTAATCGTGGATATTGACTCCAAAGCGGTATCCAAAATGCTGACAACTTTAGCTCAGAAAATGAGATATTTCAATGACAAATATTTATTTGAATATGTAGATGTTGAATTTATTTAAAATTGAAGAAAATTTAAATGAATAGGCATTATTTAAAATGAACAGTTTTGAGAATTCTTGCAGCACACTAGTGTGCCGCGGCACACAGTTTGGCAGACACTGGCCTATATATAAATATCTATTCTAGAAAAAAAATTATAGGTCATCCGATATATTATAGAACATGCACATAAAGCACAAAGAAATTAACAATATGCCTGATTTTAGAGGGCATGTCAAACTTAAAATTGCAATAACTCCATAACATGAATTCGAGACCAACTTTTGGCAGTAATTTCCATGAATTGAACATGAAAATGACGATTGTGAAAAATTCTCACGGCTATTTCGCCGCCCAGTTAAAATGGCACCAGTAAATCGAGAGTCATACTGTACTTTTTAAAAAGTTTACATAGCAATAATAATAATATAACAATTAAAAAAATCTTATACGACACAGCACGTTGAGTATAGGAATATTTTTAAAGAAATGCAATCAACAAAATGTCAGTTAGGCATTATTAAACTCTGAGATTCATTAAAATAAATAAATTACAATGTTTTTTCTTTGAGCTGTTCCTTAAAACTTAAAAGTCTAGCTTACATAGATAATTAGGTAGACCAATTGAGACTATTATTGTGCCTGTTTAAGTGTTAAAAGCATTGACTTATTAATGAACAAAATTCTAACAGGTTCTATGCCTTCAGCGAGTTATGTCGCTGTGTGAGGAAATTTCAATTTTAAACTCATATTACTAGCCACTGTCCATTGATTTGCATGATCACAGTGATATTTGTTATAATAATTATGAAATACTAAGTCATAAATGATCGGTATTATAGCGATTGTAGTGAGCTTCGCTCTGCATTCAAAGAGTGTCTTTAAAAATCTGCGGCCTGTCAGATACTGTCATAGTAATATCGTGAGGCATAGAAAAGGTTAAATCCAAAATCAAAAAGATTAGGACAAAGCCGTGAATGAGATTTTGCAATATGCATAACTAATGCAATGTAGGCAGAATTCATTTTTAAACCACGTATTTAAATGGAGACGTTAGTAGAATGGGACAACAATGTTGTAAAGATACGAATGTGAATTTGTAATTAATGCAAAATGTAAATTATCCTGTTTGTTTCTAAGCATTGTATGAGTCTCCACAAGTGGATGGTAAATTAACAGATTTTTTAAATGATAATTGGTTAATAGTCAGTTGACGAACGCATTGGCATCTTGCACTGGATCAGACACGCATTGCAATAAACAAGATGCATTTTTTCCATTCGTGCGATTGAATCTGCTACCCATAGATTCAGAGACGACCGCTCTGCCAACTAAGACACTGCAATGTTATATAAAAAAAAATGTAATAGCAGAATCTGATATCTACGAGATAAGGTGCTTTTATTTTTCAGATGCTGCGTCCATTAATAAGTCAATGATTAGAAGTACAAATACATGTAAAGAAGTGAACCAATGGCTGGGTGCAAATTTACAATTAATAGTGTTACAAGTATGCAGGGATACTATACTAACACACCGTAATGGTATCAGTATATTTCCCTGTATTTTTTTGTTACATAAATAATTAAGTTAATATCTTTCTTTGGCTTCCAGTACAATAATATGTACAATTTGGTATAAATTAAATTAGGATTTCACATATTTTATATGGAAACATCTTATTTTGAAGTGTTTGCACATTTCCCGCACCTGAAAGGGAAGAAGAAAAAATTATCATGAGTGTGATTGAATTCATTATTTTATTTTAAAAGTGAAAAAATAAATTACCATTTTTGCTACTAAGCGGATACATATGGATATTTTTAATGAGGGACCTAGGCTTATTAGTGGATATAATTAGGTCATTGAAGTTAATGGCCCCACCAAACCACACCTGCGCATCTATTCTATACACAAGACTGCTTTCGGCCGCTATGGGAGCTGTCTAGGATAGGTTTGTATCGAAGTATTACCACTTATTGTAACAATTACAATACGTTAGCTGTCTAAAGTGTCTATCTCGCTCTAAAATTTAGTATAACCATGAGAGATACTGTTAAAACATAGCACTTATTGTAACAATTACAATAAGTGCTAATACTTCGATAAAAACCTACCGTAGATAGCTGCCGTAGTGGCCGAAAGCAGTCTTGTGTATAAAATAGATATGCTGGTCTTAATTGGGCATATCACAGGATCCTATGTTTAGTGTAAAGCATCATTTTTTTATGACTGGGAATGTCTCAGGAGCAGTTTACCCAAAACTGAGGTCGCCATGCACTCAGATGCGGGTTGACTAAATTTACATGACTTTAAGTTAAGAATACCCATGAGAGAGATGAGCACGGAGAGGCAATATTAAAAATCGTAGTAAGTAACAAAAGCTAATACAAAACTGCCAAACATTCTAATTGAAGAGATCTTCATTTTAATTGTACCACTACTGATACTTTGGTAAAAATGTGAGCATAACGTATGGCAAAGCAGAATTACACATACAGATGAGAAGCCAATTAAATGCAATGTTTGTTTGTATACAAGCAGAAGATTTGATTATTTGAAAAGAGATATTGTATTCTCTTTTCTGTGTTCGCATACAAAAACTAGACAAATGCGATGTTTGTGTAATTATAAGTAGAAAGTACAACCACCTAAAAACATTTACTGGTAGTAAAACTATTTAAATCAGATTCTTGTTCGTCATTTTATAATGACGGCATCCAGTATTGAAAGTGTCATGAAGACTCACAACGAAATTTATCTACAAATATACTATATACACTACTTTCTCAGTAATCCGTCACCCTAATCTCTCTATATAATCTCTTAATAAATGATCTCTTCTTCTTGGTCGTATACTCATGGCTGAGGATCGTGACCACATTTAAGTTTCGCCATCCTTTGAGCGACCAAGACTTTCCATCCTTCTCGATCTTCCGCTTCTCTCAGGGCAGAATGGATGGTGCCCCCAGTCAGCTCTTTCACTTGGTCGCTCCATCGCGCAGACGCTCTTCCTCTGCTTCGCCTTCCCTGGAGGCTACCCAAAACTACTAGTCTCTCCAGGTTGTCCGGTCCGCGCCTGACATGAAAGAGAACTCACAGAGCTGCTACACCGGGTAGAGGAAGAGAGTCGCAAATACGGCCTCCTTATTAATAGGAATAAGACCAAGTTAATGGTTGTTGATTGGGCCAACCTTCTACCAACATCAAGTACACTCCAAAATCTCGAAACAGTCGACGAGTTTGTATGTCTTGGATCGACCATCAGTGGGAAGGGCGGATGCGAAGCAGAAATAAGAAGGCGCACACAGATTGCAAAAAGTGCGATGACACGCTGATAAACCACCACACTTCTGGTCTAGCTCAGTTTCAGTTTTTTTTGAAGGTGGGTATCATAATTGTTCTTTTTGTACTAGCAAACTGTCACTTTGTGTTTTTGTATGGTTTTTTTTTTGTCTGGATTGGGATGTGATGATGGGCAATTAACACACCGGAATGTCACGGAAACGACGAGATGTATTTACGTTAATATATTCTAAAGGTTACATTTTTATACACCTTCTTTTCAATTTATGGTTTTGTCGCATAGCGCGGTTAACACTGCTTACTGCGTGGCTGTCAAAGAAGCTTCTCCCGCTAAAAAAAAACGGTCGCTTGAGAGCCGCACAAAAATGCGGCGTTGCCATTCGTATTTTTCTCCAACGCTATTAAGACAATGTTGCCGGCAGATATTTAACATTATTTAATTATTTTCTAACAACTCTTTATCTTCTCCTTGCACTATCTAATATTCCTCTCTCTCAGTCACAATAAAGTTATTACAATTTTCATGAGCTTTTTCTATACATTCTACTGACATGTTTCAAACATTATTGTTAGCGACAGTTGGTCACTTTTTATACTGTTTAAGTGGCGAAGCCCAATTGCATTCATCGTCTCGCATACTTTCTTACTTATTCACACCTGGTCTTCCACGAACCGTGTCCTCAGCCTCAAAGACACGGGCCGTGGGAATTATTTCTGGAAAGAAACGTACCTCTGGGTGATCAAGGGTGCGGCTCGGTGCAGTTTATTTGACTACGAGGCCAAGAGCGTGTTTAGGCCACTCTACACCCCTAAAAGGTACTCTAGGTATAAGACCCGAAGTCCGAGGTCGTGACAACGCCTTACCACTATATAGAAGGATCGGGGAATTTCGATTGCCACAAAAATGATGCTTGTGCAAACATTAGTGTTCTCGATATTTCTATACGGAGTCGAGTCGTGGACCCTGAAGGTAAGAGAACGGAAGGTAGTTGATGCCTTTGAGATGTGGTGTTGGCGCCGAATGCTTCGTATTTCTTGGACGGAGCACAGGACGGACCAGTCAATCATCCAGAGACTGAAGATAAAGGAACGGCTCTCGACGATATGTCTGAGAAGAATTCTGCAGTTTTTTTTGGTGCAATGATATTACGTCAAAAATATCTATATTAATTAAAATGTGTAAATACTTACAACTCCAGCTCCGTAATGTATGTGCGTAATTGTAGAAATAACACACATAATATACAACAGAAGCAGCTCCCCTTGATAAGAAATAGGCACCAGTAGAGCTATGAGTGTTGCCAAGCTTAATGGATAAAATAATGAATTGAACGCTTCACATCTTGTGTTGCTCATCTGCGATACAATCAGTCGACACTAAAATTAAAATGTCAAATAATTATTGTTAAAGAATGACATGTCTACTAATGTATTGATTTGTGAATAAATTTTATTTCTCTGTTGAATAGTGTCGCTGTATTTTAAATACCTCCTATGTGGTTTGAGTCATATTCTGAGATAATCGAATGAAACTGAATATAATCGTAAATGATAAACATATATATCATTTCAAATAATTAAAAAATAATCCCAAATTACAAGCTTCATATTTTTCTGCTATGTGCTCTGGTAGGTAGAGTATTCAACAATAATTGTATTGTATTATAAAAAAAGAACATATTTTATTGTTATTTACTTACAGTGATATTCGAAAATATGGTCCCCGTTAAAACGTAGAATGCTCGTGGATCTTTGTCAATAATATCATGCGGTGAGAATATAGCCCAAACTGAACTGATAATGAAGAATGTCGTTAGAGGTACTAGTGGTCTAATAGCTTCGGAAAAGCTTCTCATTTTTCCAGTCTTATCTCTGTATGATCTGAAAAGTGGAAGTAAAAGTATTGTTATGAATGATTAGGATGATAAATAGGTTTGTTTCTCTGCTTTAATGTACAGAAGATAGATTATGCTAATGGCATCTATCTATGAATAGCGTAAGTATTTGTACAAAATTTTAGGCAAATTTGGTTATAAGAATTTCTTAAATTGTCCAACTTCAAGTTCGCTGTGTTATCATATTCTCCCATTGTTATTCTTCAACTTGAGCAAATGTACGTAGGTATTAGTATATTTGGCTGAGGACAATTAAAAATACCAATACTCAGCGCTTGAAATAGAAAAGTTTTGAACTGGATTGTTCGTCCATTTTCTGAAAATATTAAAGTGTGCAAGTTTTTTTGATATATAGCTACCTAGGACCTACCTATCTTAGACGTATAAATGCAATAACAGTCTTTAGAGATTATATTATATCGTCGGTGTTTTGAAAAAAGGGCCAATTAACCAAAATGCTATTTTACGGGAGGAGGATTTTTAACTTTTGATATTTATTTGTTTATGACCTGTGGATGATTATTTAAGTTTATAATAAAGCTTAAAAAGAATACTGTCATTATAATAGGCATTATTATATAATATTTTAAAAGGCCTAATATGTCACATTCGCTTTTATTCGTAATTTTAATTAATTTAATTTTAGTCGATTATCGTTTTTAAGTACTTTCCTGTGGAGATACAAATTCGCCATTTTTACACAACAAAGCTAGTGGGGTGCACATTGTATTTTCATTAAAATCTCGATTTCGCCAAAATGGTTGATTCGCCCTTTTTACAAAACACCGACGATATGCACTACTACTAAAGATTTGGGCAGACAACGATTTTCAACGCCGCAGGTGTAAAAAAAATATTTTTGCGAAGTATGCTGTCAAAAATGCTATTATTATTTTTCCTTTCTTTATCTGCCGCAGTGCAGTCTACCCCCACAGGATGTCACTGCTTTGTAGTAATGTATTATTTACTATCGTTTAATTAGTTCAATTAGTATTATAATATCATACAATATTCACAGATGAATCCTGGAATACTAAACCCAAATTCTATGGAATGATAGAAAACTCTCATTAATCAGAATTTATGGTATAGGTAGCCTAAAAACTTTATAACTAAACAACACATAATCTTATTATTGTTTGTTGAAATATATTGTGTGTACGACATGTCAAGTTTCTGAAAATGTAAATTAGTGTAATGATTTCCATAATAATTCCTTAACTGGAGTGCCATTTTTAATTTTTCCACGAGATGCAGCGGTAACCTCGAAGATTTCACGAACCGTAGTTGAGCTCCTGTGCGTTCCGGTCCATTTCGAGCGCTGCCAATACTAAAATACTTATTTTGCATTTGCCATGAAATTTATAAGTTTTAATCTTCTTTTGGGCACTTATTACAATAAAATCAATTTCTTAACATGCTGAGGCTGCTATGCGACGCTAAGAAGAAATTACATCCCGGTTTAAAGCATGGAGATTCAAATCTTCTCTCTCTCGCACTCCTGCAACAGGATGTGAGTGATATAATACTAATCAAGACATGATACAACCAAGTTCACGTGGGTTTTCTCGTAGCTAAATTGAAAACGACAACCACTATATAGTTATGATTAATGCTTCCCATTCAAAATCTTAATGAAATAATATTGTTATACATATTACAATTGAATGTACACGCTTTTTACATTTTCACGATACCTCCTATAATTCCTATGGGTCTAAGCTGTGACCTGCTTTATATTATGTACTATGTGTATGTAGAATACTTACTTATAGATGTTCCAAAGGATGACGGTTTGGCTGGTTATCATTGCCGAAAAGTAAAGTACAAATTCAAAGACCAGTCCAGGAGTGAAGCCACCCGGTAGCTGAACATCCCACGCTCTGGGACCTACGATAGCTGTCAGAAAAAGAACACCAACTGCTCCCTGAAAAAAAGGAATAAACTATTAAACACAAAACATAATTATTGGCATACAGGTAGCGACAAGTATTTGTATATTTTTTAGTGAAATATTTTGATAGTAATATCTCGCATAAATATAATAGTAAATTACCATTTTTGCTTGTAACTGTGTCTGCAAAATGAAGATTGTATTTTAGCATGTTTTTTAAATTCACTTTTTCAATTATTAGCCATAAAAAAATAATATTCTGTACATTGAAACAAGGCAGCTATAAAAAATAGTCATATTGGTTCCGGTTCAAGTGAAGCGAAATAGTAAATGTATGTAGCAATTAATAAAATATATTACCATCCGTTCATAACAAATTTCAACAATAAAAAACAAGTATCAGGGTTTATGTCTATACATTTAATACCTAATTTATGAAATTGACTGCTTGAATGACTTTACAATTGTATTGAAATTTATGCATTATTTGACAAATGCACACAACAGTGTGAATTTTGCTACAAACGAATCTTAAATGCAAAAATTGCAGGTAATTTTTAATCATTAGTCTTAATAACCTTTTTTTACTTTACAATTCGACTATAAAGAGAACGGTTTCATCAACGTAATAAGAATTTATCAAGTTCAGCAATTATTAATGAATAAGATTAGATGACAAAATAGAAAAAAAGGCAATAAAGTACTTTTTTTATTCAACGATTAATTCACAAGATTTAAGAATGTAGCATTCTTTATTGAACATATTATATAATTTGGAAACACCTTAGAAAATCTTTCAAAAAATATGATGACGGACAGGACTCGAACTTGCATCCATCAAATTCCGGCCAATGTGCTTTAACAATTTACCAAATTATGTATGTTCAATAAAGAATCTTACGTATTATTTATTGAATAATTAGTAGTTTATTAAATTATTAGCAATTGCAAGTACGTTAAGACTTAAATTTTGAGAGATCCTGATGTCCACTAGGCATCAAAATACAAGGACCATAAAAGCCGGTAGCCAATATAAACGAATTTTAAGAAGTGTTTCAGTTGGATGACTTTTAGTTAATTTCGTCATAATTAGGTAGGATGTAGGTGGAAAAATTAGTAAAGCACATTGCCTGGAATCCGATGGATGCAGGTGCGAGTCCTGTCCGGCACCATATTTTTGTAATAGGTATTTTTCTGAGGGTTTCTAAATTATGTATATTGATGATTTTGGTATAGGTACTTGATGATAAGAGAAAATACTTTCTTACAGTCATTGTAAAGTCATATCCCCACGGCAGAAACATGATTCCAGTGTTGTACTTCTCCCAATGCGTCAGATAAAAGTTGACGCAAATATTCCACAGGACAAAGTGCATTCGCAGTGGAGAGATGGCCTTTCTGCCAAAGATACTGTAGATGCATGTGGGGATGAGAACTGCCGAGTAGGAGTCCAGCCCATGGTCGAACAGCTCGCCAAGTGGTCCACTCGTGCCAGTTTTTCTCGCTTGCTTCCCATCGATACCGTCTGAAAAACCAGACAAGAATAATACTAAGTCTTCATAAGTTATACATATCATATTATACTCTAGGCCAGGGATATAGATCGGAGGATGAATTTTGATGGATTGCACCATATGCCTATAGAAATTGAGCCTTGGAAATGTAAAAAACGTGTACATATACTATGATTTCATTGAGATTTAGAAGGGGAAGCATTAACCATTGTAATTGATTCGTATTGCATTACTCACAATCTGCCGCAGGAGTGAGAGAAAGAGAAAGTGTGAATCCTCGCGCTAATTGAAGCATAGTTTCCCCTTACCGTCGAGCAGTAGGCTCTTTGTACACTAGGAGAATAGTTTGTGATGAGTGCACAAAAGAAATCTAAAATGACAGATAGGAAATTGAGTATGTTTTTGATAGTGAAAGACATGCGTTGTTGTTTAATTTAGTGCCTCTGTTAGGCGGCGCATTCAATTTAATAAAATTATTATTCACCTAATGTGTAGGCCCAGAACAGACTGAGCGATGTGAAGACCCACGCCCAAGTTGGAATATAATCATCTGAAGAGTTGATGCCACTGTCTCCAAAGAATCCGTAGTCGTACCAGGAGAATATCAGGAAGTTGACTACGGTCAGGAGGAAACCAGTAAACGTCAGCAGGTTGGGCGCTATCCATTTTGGGCAAAACTAAAAAAAGAAGAGATAGATAAATACTTGTGAAAATCGGGTCTAGGACGATTTGGCGCCGGACAAATGGGCGCCACGCAATCAAATGAAATTAGAAAATAAATAGACTTGAATTATAGGTACTTTTAAAATATATATTTAATATTTTTATTTATACTTATTATTATTATTATTTAATTCTTGGTGAGAATTTAAATATGCACACTTAAATAATGATTTAATTGTGCATATGTTTAAGTTCGAATGAGAAGAGGGTTCTTCTAGTTTTATATAAAGCCTCAGGCATGATAATTCTCAATCGGCAATAAAAAACATTATGTTAAGAGCAAAATGAATTAACGGCCAATTCTCTTGGCGCCCAGTTGTCTCATTCCCCGAAAATCAACCATGAAATAATATTATTATCATTTAATGCTGCTTTGGCATTATTTTTGTTTGATATAATTTTTCCGATAATCGGAGGATATGTGCTTCCACAATGTGAGGGTTTAAATCTGTGGTAAGATGGAAAAACATGATATATGTTCATTTTTTTCTGGCAAATTGAGTTATGTATACCTTCAGACCCATATCAATGAGATCTACAAGATATCAAAATATGGTATTAATAGGTCTTATAAGTTGGGAGAAATAAGTTGAATCACTGTGTGATTAATTGTTCATTGTTTGAATATTTTTCGTTGTTTAAAATTGCTCTCCTGAACAATTTAGAAAAACGGACATATTGTCATGTTTTGCAATCTTTCTTGCCATAGAAAATAATACTTTTTTTAAAATAAGATTTGTTTATTCATACGAAAAGAACATACTCGTAGGTGAATAAATTTTGACTTGAAAATAATAACAAAATTACATTTTACAATCATACGTAGGTAGGTAAATAATATGCGAGGGAAAATTTGAATATGCACAATGAATCGAAAACTGAATCGCGTAACTAGGCGTAAAAAGTAAAAATAGACGAGTGTCAATATTCCACATACAAAATGACCATCGTAATTTAAATTGTCATTTATAATTATTTGAAGTAATGACCAACCTTTACACACCGATTCCAAAATGGGTGCATAACATACACGCTGAGTACGCATGTGTCCACCGAGTTATACTGAAACAGAAAATAATAATAACTTTATTCGTTATGTTTTTACCGACATATATGCCATCGTCATATATGTCGTTGTTGCATCAGTATCCACTGAATAATAGGATATCTATAATACGGTTGTGGTTTTTTTGATAAATTCAGGATTGAATAATATAAACGTGACACTCCGATATCACATTGCGGTGAACTGGCCTGCCCTATATATATAACTAGCTGAGCCAGCTGGCGGTCGCCAGTCTGTCTCGCTAGGTCTTGCAGACGGCTTGGCGGTGTTGGATTTTAATATAATTGTGAAGTATGCATAGATGGCGCCATAGTTTTCCCTTCGGGATGGGTTTTTTATTCACGTCAGACAGTTTGACATTTCGCTGATTTATCATTTTAACGATTTGCAAATCGTCACTGCCAATATAAATTTGGACTCATATGCGTAGTCTATTCAGGAGTCTGGCCTTCACAGTATCATCTAACACCGCCTTAGGCTGCTATGCCTAGCAGAACAGCTGGCAATCGCCGATTGCTACCACTGACATTTAAATTTTAATACAATATATGTGCAGTTAAATATGATAAATAATTATACATCTCAATCATTCGAATATAAAGCAATATATTATGTGATTATCATAAATAGCGATCCAATATAACGTGGTATTAATCTCCTTCGGGTTCCATTGAGATAATAGAAGAAGGTTAGCAGTGTAAAAAATAAATTTAAATATTATTTTGTATTATCTGAGAGGAATAGAACAATTCTGATAAGAATAGGAATTTATAAGACCTAAAGATGTGGAATCAGCTTAAAGAGGCCTTCATCCAGCAGTGGATTGATACAGGTTGATGACGATAAGTAATGACGATATAAATGGGTAGGTATATAAAATCACAAATTAAAAAAATATAGCAATTTATATGACCAAGTAGAGTAGAATTAGGTTGGGATAACCTTCATCCAGCAGTGGATTGATCTTGGTTGATGATGATAATGACGATATTATGAATGAGTAAATATAATATCAACAATATTGATACATATAGCAATCGTTTCACCGCTAGTAGTAGAATCAGGTTGCGGAACCCTTAATCCAGCAGTGGATTGATCCTGGTTGATGATGATGATTATTATGATGACGATATGAATATGTAGATAAATAACATTAGCATTTTTAATAAATATAGAAATTCAATACTGTCAAGAATACAATCAACGTAGAGAGGCCTTCATCCAGCAGTGGATTTATTGAGGCTCGTGATAATAATGGCATTATATAATATATAGATAGGTAGATAATAATATCACTGATAAATATAGCAATTCAAATAACAGAAAGGAATAGAATCAGGCTAGGGAGGCCTTTATCCAGCAGTGGATTGGTTCAGGTCGATGTTGATAAGGATGATAGAAAAAGGTATAATATCACAAATTCGTTTAACCGCTAGTAGTAGAATCAGGTTGCGGAACCCTTCATCCAGCAGTCGATTGATCCTGGTTGATGATGATGATGATGATGATGACGATATGAATATGTAGGTAAATATAATATCACCGATTTTGATAAATACAGAAATTTAAATGACAGAAAGGAGTAGAATCAGGCTATGGGAGGCCTTTATCCAGCAGTGGATTGGTTCAGGTCGATGTTGGTAACGATGATAGAAATAGGCATAATATCACAAATTTGTTTAGCCGCTAGTACAATCAGGTTGCGGAACCCTTCATCCAGCAGTGGATTGATCCTGTTTGATGATGATTTAAATAATATGTATATTATAACACTTTATTACAATTATTGTTTAATACCTTTTTAATATTTTTGGGTTATATGAGCTAATTAAATGTATATAAGTTTCATTGGTTCAAAAAAATAATATAATTAATAGCTATACAAAAAAAAGAACAGAATGGAGCTTTATCAAATTTTAAAATATTTGTCTATGGGTCGTCATAAAAATATACATATAATAGCCATAAAAAATGGAAAAAATCGATCCGATCCATTAAGAATAGTCAAAAATGCATTATTTTAAAATCTGTTTATATATTTAGACGATATTTAAATCGTTATCCAGTGCGGGAAGAATAGCTGATGATAATATTGATTTATATATGTATATTATAACACCAATTATTGTTGAATACCTTTTAAATATTTTTGGGTTATATGGGCTAAATAAATTTATATAAGTTTCATTGGTTCAAAAAAAATAATAAAATAACCATGCAAAAAAAGGCAACGAAATATTAGTCTATGGTTGATGGTGTTAACAAAGTGTCAGTGGAATCGTGAGAAGTCAAAAATGATAAAAGTGTATATAGATTATTATTATTATGACATCTACCTATATCCTACCTAATAATATGAAATATCATTTCCTTTTGATTTAAAGAACAGTGTTAAAAATGACGATTGTTTGTCATACTCGTTTATAGAGACATTAAAAATATAATGATTATTAAGTAATTAACGTATATAATGATTACAATTACAATAATTGGTCGATACGGATATTTTTAGGTTATAGGGGTGTAATTTTTGAGACGACTTTATGAATAAATTTGCGAATGAAATCTCTCGGGAACATTAATAAATAAAATAAAATATGTGTATCTGTCGATGCTTTGTCAAAAACGCATTTTAATTTAAAATTGGGGAAGATATTAAACCAGTGTTGCAAGTTAGTGATTTTTTTCCCAATCGAGTGCCCGGTCAATAAAGTCACATGTCGCTCGAAAATGTATTGGGAAGTAAACAAAAATCACCGAAATCGACTGGAAACGAATCCTGCGGGTGTCAACTGTGAAATTATGATTTTAAACGATTCGAGAACGGATTATTTTTTTGAACCCATCGGACATGACAAATAAGGCATACAATCGCTCGCCAAAACCTGGAAAAGCTGTAGGATAATAATATATAGGAGACTAGCTGAGCCAGCTGGCTGTCGCCAGTCTGTCCCGCTAGGTCTTGCAGACGAATATAATTGTGAAGTATGCATAGATGGCGCCATAGTTTTCCTTTCGGGATGGGTTTTTTATTCACGCCAGACAGTTTGACATTTCGCTGATTTGCAAATCGTTACTGCCAATAAATTTGGACTCATATGCGTAGTCTATTCAGGAGTCTGGCCTTCACAATGTCGTCTAACACCGCCTTATGCTGCTATGCCTAGCAGAACGGCTGGCAATCGCCGATTGCTACCACTGACATTTTAATTTTAATACAATATATGTGTAGGTATGTGCAGTTAAATATGCTAAATAAGTATACATCTCAATCATTCGAATATAAAGCAATATATTATGTGATTATCATAAATAGCGATCCAATATAACGTGATATTAATCTCCTTCGGGTCCCATTGAGTTATAATAGAAGAAGGTTAGCAGTGTAAAAAATAAATTTAAACATTATTTTGTTTCATTGTCTATAAAAAATAAATGCTTGCAGCCATAGAATAATATTTAAAAAATCAAAATTTGAATTAAAAATTAACCTTAAACAATATAGTTTCCCGGTGCGGGACATTCGGGTCTAGGACGATTTGGCACCGGACAACTGGACGCCACGGAATTCAAAAATAAATAGACGTTAGGTACTTATAGGTACTTTTAAAAAAAATATTCAATATTATTATTTATACTTTAATGATTATGTTATGATTTAATAGTTGGTAAGAATGTAAATATGCAGACGTAAACAATGATTTAATCGTACATATGTTTAAGTTCCAACGAAAAAAGAGTTTTTTATTTAATATAAAGCCTTAGGCATGGTAATTCTCAATCCGCGATAAAGAATAATTATGTTAAGAGTAAAATGAATTCAAACTACTAAGTAGTAGATAAAAAACTGATTAAAATACCTCGTCTATACGTGTCTACGACAGTGCGGCGTCCAATTGTCCGGAAGCCAGTCGTCCCATTCCCGGGACATTCATATCGAGACAAATGTTGATAAATAATGAAGCAATACATATTATATCTGAGAGGAATAGAACAATTCTGATAAGAATAGGAATTTATAAGACCTAAAGATGTGGAATCAGCTTAAAGAGGCCTTCATCGAGCAGTGGATTCATACAGGTTGATGACGATATAAATGGGTAGGTATATAAAATCACAAATTAAAAAAATATAGCTAGAATTAGGTTGCGATAACCTTCATCCAGCTGTGGATTGATCTTGGTTGATGATGATAATGACGATATTATGAATGAGTAAATATTATAATATCAACAATTTTGATAAATATAGCAATCGTTTAACCGCTAGTAGTAGAATCAGGTTGCGGAACCCTTGATCCAGCAGTGGATTGATCCTGGTTGATGATGATGATGATTATGATGACGATATGAATATGTAGATAAATAACATTAGCATTTTTAATAAATATAGAAATTCAATACTGTCAAGAATACAATCAACGTAGAGTGGCCTTCATCCAGCAGTGGATTTATTGAGGCTCGTGATAATAATGGCATTATATATAGATAGGTAGATAATAATGTCACTGATAAAAAATATAGCAATTCAAATGACAGAAAGGAATAGAATCAGGCAAGGGAGGCCTTTATCCAGCAGTGGATTGGTTCAGGTCGATGTTGATAAGGATGATAGAAATAGGTATAATATCACAAATTCGTTAAATCGCTAGTAGTAGAATCAGGTTGCGGAATCCTTCATCCAGCAGTGGATTGATCCTAGTTGGTGATGATGATGATAACGATATGAATATGTAGATAAATATAATATCACCGATTTTGATAAATACAGCAATTCAAATGACAGAAAGGAGTTGAATCAGGGTAGGGAGGCCTTTATCCAGCAGTGGATTGGTTCAGGTCGATGTTGATAAGGATAATAGAAATAGGTATAATATCACAAATTCATTTAACCGCTAGTAGTAGAATCAGGTTGCGGAACCCTTCATCCAGCAGTGGATTGATCCTGGTTGATGATGATGATGATAACGATATGAATATGTAGATAAATATAAAATCACCGATTTTGATAAATACAGCAATTCAAATGACAGAAAGGAGTGGAATCAGGGTAGGGAGGCCTTTATCCAGCAGTGGATTGGTTCAGGTCGATGATGATGATGATAACGATATGAATATGTAGATAAATATAATAGCAGCGATTTTGATAAATACAGCAATCCAAATGACAGAAAGGAGTAGAATCAGGATAAGGAGGCCTTTATCCAGCAGTGGATTGATCCTGGTTGATAATGATTTAAATAATATGTTTAACACCAATTATTGTTGAATACCTTTTAAATATTTTTGGGTTATATGAGCTAATTGAATGTATATAAGTTTCATTGGTTTAAAAAATTAACATTTAACAGCCATAAAAAAATGTTACGTTATCAAATTTTGAAATAATATTCTATGGTTGATGTTGATACCTTTTAAATATTTTTGGGTTATAATGAGCTAATTAAATGTATATAAGTTTCATTGGTTCAAAAAAATTTTATTCAACAGCCTTACAAAAAAAAAAACAAAAGTGACATCAAATTTTGAAATATTATTCTTTGCGTTGAAATGACGATACGTGCACGCCCGCAGTGAAACGAAATAAACATTTTTAATGTGAATTCGTATAAATGTTATTGTTTATTTGAATAATTATAGTTATCTATAGGTACTTGCTATAAATGTGAGTTATTATATAGTGATGTGTATCTTTAAAATCATTATAAGACGTAAATAATCTCAGCTACAAATTCGTAATGATGCGATAACGGATGATAGTTTTTAAAAGTGATTTTTTTGTGACTGTGTTGAGTTTTATAAAATTGTGCTCACTTCGAATTATAGCCACTTGAATGCATCCGATAAGTAAATATGTGGTGAGTAAATTGGAATAATGTAGTTAAGTATACATGGCGTGATAAATACGTAGTGTCAAAAGAACAAAGAACTTAATTCATAAAAATTTAAATAAATCAGTTCTAATAATATGTTTATCGGTTTATCTTATTATGATTAGTTTGTGAAAATTGATTGTATATATCGGTTAAAACCTTAGACTATAGATACATCTAGACGCCACCCGTTGCATTGCTAAATGAAGCCGCGTGCCTTGCGTTTGGTTTGTGAGCGAGCGAACGCATTCATCTACAAATGTTCGAGACCATAGACCATTTCGCTAGTGCTCGCCCAAAGTGCTCGCACTAGACGCTCAGATTCAAAATATAATTTTCTATTTTTTTTTCGTTATATAGTATTTTTAAGCGGTCAAAATGCAACCATTAGATAAAGATATCCATAATTTAAGTTATTTTAAAGAAACACTAGGTCACTGATATTAAAATATATAATAAAATACAAATAAATTATCACGAACATGTATCAACTTACTTATGAAACGTAATACCATCTTCTTGCTTATCAGTACGGCTACCATATTTTAAGACAACACACAGAACCATCTTTTTTACTTAATTAACCAAAAATATTTACCACTGACTTTATGTTTAACACAAAAAATATCAATTTTAGCAACACGAGCTCGCAAGTTATCGACGCTATGTGAAGCGTTTCGCCCCGATTTGATGGCGATACTATTTGAAACTGGCTTGTAGCTAGTAGACCTTTTATCTTACTCTAGCGCGTGTCGCAGAGATTGTAAGGGTGCCGAATACTTTCTCACTCGCACTCATGCATCGTTTTTGTTCAGGCCTTGGTTAAAACGCATTTTAAATTTAAAGCGGCCATCTTTGGTTAGTTTGTTTGAGTGTTGCAAACATTGTGAAAAAATAAATTTCCGACATAATCAGTTGTCAATAAAGTGGCGTGTCGCTGGAAAATGTATCGGGAAATGAATAAAAATCACCGACTTCGAGTGGAATTTCGTCAAACGGCTGTCAACTATGGAAAACCCATTTTAAACGATCCGGGAACAGATTTTTTTTTAACCCATCGGACATGACGAATAAGGCACACAATCGCTCGCCAAACACCGGGAAAGCTGTAGGATAATAATATATAGGAGTTTAATAACGTATCATATATATACCTATATTAAGTACTTTCTTAATTAACTGAACAAACACGATATTGTTTGGCAGTGAAGAGATATAACTAATCATACAATACTCTTTGTGCATCTATTCTACACACAAGCCTGCTATCGGCGGCTATCGAGGGTAGTTTATCATATTTATGTATTGAGGTATAATTATTGTTACAATAAGTTAGCCGTCTAAATTGTAAATCTCGCTCTAAAAGTTAACATAGCACTAATTGTAACAATTACAACTAACTTATTGTAACAATTATAATACCTAAATACATAAATATGATAAACTACCCTCGATACCTGCCGATAGCGGCTAATGTGTATAGAATAGATGCACTGAGGCGCTTTCTAAATTACGTTACTAATTGATAATCGGCTTTTATATTTTAAATTCCATCAAGTAGGTACCTTTGGTCGATAATATTAATATTTTAAATCAAAGTAATGCAAAAATTGCCTTATATACTAACCAATGTCGGGAGCGCTTTAAGTTGTCTGTTATATAACATAACGTACCTACTCGCACTTGCTTATAGTTTAATTAACTATTTAAGAACCATTAGTTAAAATCCGTTGCAATTAGATAAGATACCTGTAGCATAGTGGTCAGTGCACATAGGTGCGATTCCCGAGAGACGCATGTTCGAATCCTGCTGGGTGTATTTTTTTCAAAAAGATTTTTTCTATTGGTTGCATATTTCTCAGAAGTGTTTTCAAATATTTATGTGTGTTCATTATTTATTTTGTTAAATAAATTCATTTACATACGGAGAGTTAATGTTTTTTTACACGGGGGGTTATTGGCGGGTGATTTTGTCCAGGGGGTAATTTTTCTATAAAATTGATAATAGCTTTATTAGGATGGTCAGATTTGAAGAATGTGATACGGGAACTATTTTTTTCAACGTTAATAACAAGCATCTCCATTGATAGCCAAAAATTGCTTTTTTTTCAATTCATTCAATATTTTATTTTACAACTGGAGTAGGTAGTAACATTTTTTTTATTAGGGTGAAGGTTTTCGTCTTACCATATAATTGTTATTTTTTCTTAATTGTAAGTAATTGGCTATTTTAAAATTTGCAATTCATATTTAAAAACATAATAATATTATGTTGTCTTTCTATATGCCAGAATAGAATGCTGGTTAGCAAAAAAGCGATGGATAACAATGTTGGGATCCATAATGAATAAGAGACCTGAACTACACATATTTGTGGAGTGGAGGAAATATACATACAGTCGAAAATTGTGGAAATAAACAGACTTGGTAAGTAATGCTTTCACCAGGACCGAATTTACCACAAGCCAAGGGCCACACCTTAATGATAGGGTCCATGGAGCTCTAAAAATAAATTGAAAAGATCCACGAAAAGCCTTCAGACAGAAGAACCAGAAGAACACCGCGCCAAGCCCGATTATTATTATAGTAGGTAGATACTTTCATTAAAACACAATATTGAAATCAATTACAAAAAAAAATACGGCACTGGAGAAATACTTAATACTTAATAACGTACAAATATATATAATTTTGCCCGCATAAAATTTGTGGGCGAATCAAGGATATCGATATGTCTCCAGTTGTTGTTTTTGTTAATAAAATTTACGATTAGGAAAATATACAATATTTAAAAATAATAACACATAATAATATATTTTTATTAAGTACTACAAACAATTTTTAAATGACGCAGTTCTAAATTTGGTTTTTTGGTGAGGGGCAGAAGGTAGTAGCCCAGGGCCCCCTCTATCATAACTGCGGCCCTGGCCCACGTGCGTAAATAAAACGCTTTCCTGTGTAGGTACTTGGCGTGGGCGAGTGAACGATTTTGGGTCAATCAGTATTTAAAATGGAAAATAAACAAATCGCATGCCATTTTATTTTTGAAACAAATGATTGCGAGATTGATTTACTGGATCAAGGGGTGAACACATGAGATGATAAATATACGATTTTTTCATGTTAGGTAGGTATATAATATACATTTATTTATTTTCGAATAGTAAATGCAAGGACGTCAAAAATAAATTTTGTTAACACGCCATCTATAATCTTGTCAGTAATGTTATAATTACCTTCATCAATTAGAAAGTTGGTAACCTTTACAATAACCGAATTTCAATCTCTCAGATAACGTAGTTGTTAAGATTATTCGAACGAGTTTTATACGAGTCGGTAGTTAACAGATAAACACCACCATGACTCGGACAGCGAAAGAAGTGATTTCAAATCCTACTCAGATCAACTCTTTTCTGAGGTCAAAATTATGTACTTTCACTATATAAATATTACTCATTGTTTAATGTTTGTGGTAATTAGGTTTGTTAAACCTACTCGAAATTTTAAATAAGCGGATAGGCGAATATATTGATATATACAACTCGGCTAATCAGTTAACTAGGAAAAGAGTAAATACCTCGGTAATAAAGATGTTTAAAATGTAAATTATCATAAAAATAAATTACATATATCAGTAGGTAGTCACAAGCTTGATCCGAGTCGTTGTAACTACCGAATTTCATTACTTTCCAGTTATGACGAAAAATCGTTCATAATATGATACGAACATGTCGTCATTAGATTTATATTATGTGTAGGTATGTCAACATTGAGCTAATAAACAAAACTAAATTTAATGACGAGGTTATATTTTTCATTTTTTTCGGCAGCAATATTGAAAAAAATGTATATCAAAGACATGTCTAACATATTCTGTCAAAATACAGTCGGTCTATTATAAAAAAAAAAACAGGGCTCAAAATGTTCTCTAAAAGATAAAATTTATATTTAAAGTAAAGTCCACAAGATTATCGCTTTGTCTCGTGGAAATAATAATTTCACCGTCTTTTTTTTATTATACGGTATATCTATATACCGTATAATAAAAAAAAATCGGTGTGTGTATGTACGCGCGATAGAAGTTATACTTCTTTGGCGTAACAAAACAAAAACAAAACTAGTGATAAACTAGATTCTTTGACTAGCTATTAATTATCTTGTTAAATTACACACTTAAGAAAAAAGACCGCCGTTGGTTTATTTCTATACACTTTAACTTATATTACTAACTGACGATTAATCGTTTGTTTACGTAAGCAAATGGCTGACAATAATAAATTCGCTGCCTAGGCAACGGAACAATTCTAAACTATAATATTATACTGTATAATCGTCACGATTGCAGTATCATACTGTGGCGTAAAGGTAGTGCGTTCGGCTGATAACCGAACCAGTCGTGGTTCGAATCCAATCGAGTGCGTTTTTTTCGTGTGAAAAAATAAATTATGTGTTACATGTCACAAGCCAAAAATACACGGTAGCGATCCGGTTCGTGAAATTTTCCATTTCGAGCGCTGAAAAACTCATATTAGATCTCATATATTTTGATTTTCATTGAATACGCTAGTATTATCAAATATCTACATTATTTTGAATGACTGGTATATCAAAAATAAGTCGAATCATTCCAAACCAACCTAAAATTACTTTCTAAATAAAGTATCAGGAATCATTATCATTCTGTCCAAATTTCGAATGTATATTTAAAACTAATGTTTTGGATTCATGAGGTTTCCAGATAGAATGACAACATATTATAATATGATTATTTTTGCGAAAGTGTCTAATATCTCGCTTTCCATCGGTATTAAAAAAATCTTTTATTTATTTTAAAATTAATTTAACCGTCAGTCAGTTCCTAAATTAAACTTTCCGGTTGTCTGTTTTCACACCTATTACCAGCCCTGATGTGAAAACTATTACTATCGATACATTGGTTATATCACTATACGAAATAATTATACATTCACAGGCCGCTGACGTCAGCGCAGTTTTCCCGCGAAAATAATTTCAGTGGCATCCGCGCAAGTTAACTTTATAATTAAAAAATAATTTCAAACAATTAAAAATACAATAAGTATATCGCAAATTTAGGTAAGTATATTTTGCTACGTAAAAACCGATTCAATAACCAAAATAAACGACTCCAATGTGCAAAAATATTGTGATTTACTTAATTTATTCTAGAATCGTATTCGAATGTTATTAATTATATATAAATAATTATATAAAAATAATTATATAAAAAAACGAAGATAAAAAAGAAGTACAAACGACAATTATTATTTTGTCTGGTAATTTGTACGCAAAACACTTCACGAAAGAAAATAGGTCGATTCGTATACGGCCGAAAACATTAGGTACAGTTAGACGGACTTTTCATCAATGAGCACTTTGCCGAAGAGGTGATTTGTACGAATAAAAAATATATACACAATAATTTTCCACTTTAAATTAGAAAATCGCGACATTAATACGATACAAATATTAATTGATAAACATTACGATGGGTGCTTAGTTACTTATCGTTATACGTTTTAGTCATTCTAAATGTTTTTGGTAGATATTTTTATCAGTATTATTTTCTATATTAAAAGTCATGTGATTCAATACAATTGAGAATTATTAAACGTTAAGTAGCCCGCGATGGCCGGACGGTAAAGTATCGCCTTACAAAGTCTTGGGTCTCGGGTTGGAATCCCGGGTCTGGAAAAATCTGTTGTTGTTTTTTGAATATGTGTTTAGACCTAGAGAATGTACCTCACAGGTTGACCAATGGTTTGATTTGCCCCATATCCACACGCATTGGCGGCTGCTCCCTGAGGTCAATTGGTCATTGACCCTCCAAAAATAAATATCTTACAATCTATGTAGGTTATAATCTAAGATGCAGGTACAATGTCTAATAATTATCGGCTAACTCGTCAACTCGGGACGCACGCTAACCGTGTGTATAAAATTTAAACAGAAGGAATCACGATCGGTTGCTGTATAGTGTATACCTTGGGTCATTTCAGAATCTGCCGGGATAAAATATTTATAAATATTTCTCTTTCTCTCTCATTTTTCCTATGTCAGACGAAGAGAAGAACAAAACCTTTTTCTTTTTCTTCATATTATTTTGTCGCCGTATTAGGCGTCACTTAGGTCATTGCCAGAAATGAAAGAGATGTAAATTTTCAAAGTGTTAAAATGAAACAGGTATAAAATGAGCGAGCGTGTTTTGTTTTGGTAAACCTTTTTATACTTATTTGTTATCGCCTCCTATTGTTTGAAATTTTCATATGCAATTTCAATGTTTGTGTGCAGTTTAGTTTAAATCCAACCTTTGAGTAATACGCATTGATTGCATTCATTGTGTTAAACCATTGTATACAAGTTATCGATTAAAATGTCATCTGCTATATTTATCATAAAATTTACCTTCTAATAAAATCAGTGGAAATATAAAAAGTGTTTTATATATATAAATGATCCCGCCGTTCCATATCAGTACACAACACTTTTTCTGACAGTGACATGAAAAATGAAGCTAAAAAGCTACGGTGTTTTTATTAAATAAGTTTGATTGTTTGATGTGAAATGGACATTTTTTGAAGGGTAAGTAGGTACCTATCTATAACAATTTTATTTCTAGCACTTTTTTATAATGTTTAAAAACCTAATTTGCAATACGTTTTTTAAGTATACAACGAAAAGCCAAGTTCAAATAATATTATTACTTATTTAAAAATGACCCCCTAAGTGTTCAAGCCTAGGGCCGCCAATGTCCACACGCCGTGTATATGCAGCTGCAATTTGTGCACGGCAGCCTTCCATGACACTATAAACGTGTCAGAATGAAAAAAAATTAGTGTCACACTTCCTTGTCCCGAAGCGATGCTGCATGGGATTGATGTAGCAACCATGCACCTTAGTGCTTAAAGAAATAGTTTTAGAAAATAAAAAGAAACTTGACATGCTCTGCCGTCATTTATCTTTAGTTGACCAAGTGGCTAACACACATTTCTTGTAAAACGAAAATCTGTTACGAAATCTCTTCGTGAGGCGGCCAAGACCCACATCGGACTATAGAGCCAATTTAAAAAAAAATAGGTACTTAGGTCTTATTATGAAATATTTATTTCGAATTAATATCAAATTCTCTGACTTAATTTAATTTGAAGTATCTATATTGTTTTAACATAATTGTCGTATCGCAAATAAATGCTACTAATTTTTTAAATTCGTACAAATTACTGTTTCGATAAAGATCAGGTTGATTATCGAACGTTTTAATGGTTTCGACTAAATTTCCTTTGTTAAGTATTTTCGTCCAAATGAAATGCAATCGTATAACTATAACTGCCCCAATAGTGATTTATTTTATTGTGTCAGTATGACTATTATCCACGCTAACTCGCGGCTTGGCACGGATTTTAAACGTTTTCAAAACAAGACGTTGTTTGCTACTCGACTATTTTACAGACTACGTGTTATTATTTCGAGAGGCGAGACCGAAATAGCCGACAGATAATCATTCTGTATTTTTGATTGAATAAGAAAGCTTGAGAGTCCATGCAGAGAGAAAACACAACCAAGAATAATAATTACAAGCTGAGGATTGTGTCAATACAAGTGCACTGGTGACCAAGTTGAGTAAATCGGTTTAAAAGATAAAATTACGCTATTGAAAATTCTACGTGCCAGTTTTTTTCATTCTGTAAAAATGAGGTCTTGTTTAGTTTTGATATTAATAATAATAATATTATTGATTAGTAGAATTAACAAAAATACAATTGTTAATTCTACTTTAATTGAGTCATTTACGTCCAGGCTATAAATCCATATTTGGAACGGTATTTATTATGATGGTTATAGACGACCGTTTAAGTGGAAATTAATATATAAAAAAACAACATAATTGTAAGGCTTTTAAAAATTCATGTGCAAGCTGTTCTATCGCAATAAGCTATTTTTGTCAACAACGATTTTTACTTAACAGGTAGGCTGTAGAGATCCGACATAAAAAGTGCACACTAAACTTTGACAGTCATACTTATGTGTTTTCATTGAACGAATACAAACTATTGTAATATATGGTATTGGTTAATTTTTAAAATTCAATAAACCCTGCATACCAAGCCGAAATAAATATTTTTATATCTATAAAATATATAAAATAATGCCAGTAAATCATGCATAATTTTAGATATTTATAAATATAAGATTTTTTTATGTATTATGGTTTGGTTTAGGCAGGGTTTAATCGAATTTTAAAAACCATCTGCAAAATGTATTTTTAGTTTAATGAAAATAAATAAGTGTGACTGACAAAATGTGTATTATTTTTGTCGGATTTCTATAGCCTACCTCCACCCTTCGCCACTGGTACCAAGAAATTTTAAGGATCCCAAAACAACATCTAAGATACTATATACATTAAAAACCCCTGATATCAGTGTTGTGTTATGAAAAATGAAAATATTGCATATTAAGAAAAGCTGAAACGGAGACATCTTCAATGAAGAGTTTCATATTAATTTTACAGCATCTTTTCTGTAGCTTGCTACTATTCCCAGTAATTCTTCACTTTGAGAGAAATTTATTCTACATTTTAAGGGATTCTTTTTTAGTTTAAACTGCAAGGAGGGAGAAGGGTGTTTAACACAGAAAATATTTCTGAGTTCCCTGGTGGTTAATATAGTGAATTGAAATATTTTTTAGGTTATATCGAAAAAAGTTCCCTTACCCTGGTCCAGATATAGTTCAAATTAATAGTTACGTACCTAGTAATAAGGATTCAAATCTACTGCTTATTTATGGGGGTGAAAAATTACTTCTTTGAAGAAGAACCATACCTATATTAAAAGAAATGATTAAAACATTTGATAACCAAGTATATTGTTGTATTTATTATATAGGTAGGAAGATCATGTTTCTAAACGATGTATGGTAACATTTAAGTAAGTAAAAATATATTTTGAATTTTGGTTTTGTAAAAAAGAAAATTCATTCATGATTAATCCTGAAAGGTTTGTTAACATAAAAAGAATCAAATAAATAAAAGGAAGTTCTTTCAACTTTGGGTTGTGTGGTGAGACCCTAAATTCCAAAGACTTTTTGCCCTTTTTGCGCTTAATATTTAGGTAAGTACATACAACTTCTCCTCCCGTTGCGGTAAAACAATTTTAAAGTTATCCGTCAGTATATAATATATTATTTTCCTTTATATGTATTTCCGTTCAATTACGAGTAAATAAAATAGCCATATATAAGTATATATTAGGCATAATAGAAGAGATTAGGATTGAAGGAATTCAGATGCAGAGGCGATGAAGTTAAATATTATATCGATTTCAAAGTTAAATATTACATTTGTGTTGATTTATCTATCTGTCTATCTGTAACGCACGATAGAACGTATTTGTAAATGTGTAGGAGAGAACGAGACAGGGGGGATACGTATTAAAAGGGGTAAGTGAAAGAAAACATGCACGTAAACCAAAAATCTAAATTTAGTCACGCAAATAAAGGAATCGTATATTTCAATCCGTCGTGAAAGAGAACCAAGTATAAGATACTCTCATAATAGTTTGACAGATGCTTACAGTGCAGTACTAGCATATCGCCGCATCCAATAATGTTGACAGGTGGCACTGGCACCTGGTAGTTCTTTCTAATAAATCAATAGTATGTTGCTATGGAAATAATAACAGTATTTTATACACGGGAGTCCGTGGAATGTACCTAATCCAATGATAGGAATATTATGTTTGTAACTTTCCATTTAAAGCAGATATGTGTTTGAATCCTGTTTCAAGCATAAATAAGTACCAACTTAGTTTTGGGAAAAATGATTCAAACTATTTTTTACTTTTCAGTAAATTTACTTAATAATTAGTACTAATTACATGACTAATATAAATGTACCTCTGGCGTCTTATTAATATTTCCAAAGTACTTCTTTATCTTTATGTCGTTATTTCAATCAATTAAATAAGGATTAGCCTTTTTACCTTGTATTGTTCAAATCCGGCTAGCTTACTTTTTGATAAGTAAGCGGTTTCCATGGCGACTGTATTGTAAACAATAAACACGTTAGCAGCGCAAAACTGAAACAAAAGAAAACAAAGATTTGAATGTGTACAGATATTCATTGGATGGATACAATTACTTAGGTCGAGAAGAAAACTAGTAAGCTAGTACATCTATTTATGCTTAAGTGTCAAATTCTGCATTATTCAATAGAAGATTACATTGTTAAGCTAAGCCGAAATTCCCCTGGATAAAAATCTGAGCTCAGCACTCCGGAAAATAATGGCAGACTGAGAAAATGGAAACTTAATGAGAATTAATTTAATGTAGCCGTGTTAGGAAATTGAAGGTTTTCGGTTGGGTTAAACGTAACTATTGAGAATATTTTAACCTTGTTTTTAATCCACTTTATGAAAGCTGTTGTAATAAAACTATGATACAGTTTTGTATTAATCATTATTTCTTTAATAAAATTTTTCAATGGAAATCAAAGACGCTGATAAGTTTGGAAACCATATATGAAATAAACCTTTTGAGCGATGAACCGTTATGGGGTGTTAAAATATATATACCTATCCAATAGTTATTTTGACAAGATTTTTTAATATCTTTGATTAATTTTTTACTCGCATATTGTGAAAATCAGCATATTTTTTATAAGATTTTGGTACCTACTGTCTACGAAGTGAGCGCCTCATCCGCTTAATGAAAAACCACACATTATAATATTATTATTAGAGAATAGTAATGTGTATGATATTCAGCGCTCATGGCGGCAATTCATGGTACTTGTAATTTGAAAAAAAAGTATTTTGTTTTTATCACTGTGGTGATATTTTTCATGATTATCTGTAATATATATGTATTTTAAGTTATAAATATTATAAGTATTTATATATGTAGTAAAAACATTAACATTTATTTATTTATAAATTTTCAGCTCATAACTCATCCTACAGGTATTATTAATTTACGAGTATTATCCAAAATTATAATAATATGATAATTTAAATCACTGTTTACCTATATCGTTTTTTCTGTTAATAGGTACATGCACCTACTGAAGTGAAAATTTTTATTTTGATGTTGATAATGTCACAAATGCATTTAGAGTACCTATACACAATATGGTATTACTTAAAGTTTATACTGCCTTATCGACTCTTAATACAACACAGTAGTTAACGATAACAAGTTATTTTACATTTATAATTTAATTTTTTTTTAATATTCCAATTTAAAGTATACCGACGAGTTAGACTTCGAACTTCGAGCCAACACTTTTTTTGAGTAATTCACTTTTGGTATACAGTTTTAAATCAAAGATAGAACGATATATTTAAATTTCGAACATTCCTTTTTACCGAGTTCAAATGTTTGTGACATTTAAATCACCAATAACATAATAGTTTAAATTTCGAACAGACGATTAGGAAAATATAAGTTAAAATTAGACAATAGTTTTTATGCAACGATAGACCGATAAATTCAAAATAAGAACCGATGTTTCTTTAATAAGGCGAGTTCACATGGGTATAGACCGATCCAACGTCGTATGGTTACCGCGACGTCTTTAGGTATGATGCGTCGCGATGCGCGTCGCACTGTGGTCGTAGATCGACAGCTGTGGTGCGCCGTCATACGACTCAGTACATAGGTCGATGCCAGCGGCTGGCAGTGACGTACGCAGACAGCTCAGGGGAGGGGTGCCAGACTAACGAACTATATATTTAGAATATTATGTTATATTTAATATTAAGTTGTCACAGTATATTACAATTGTCTCAATGCTAGAGATAAGAACCGAAGTTGTCAAAAAAAATATTTCATAGAATTTATGTCTATTTATATGTTTAAGAACTTATGTACCTACTTAAGTTTAAAGAATATCAGTAACTACCTACTGTATTAGTAAGGCAGAGGAAAAACAATTTCCATGACATTTTCGTTGTATTGAAAACTTTTAATTTTTCCACGTTCAAAAACTGATTACTTGGAAGATTTAATTCGAGCACTTGATGCAGGTACATAAATATATATGCCTGGATATTTATTAGTCTCAACCTCATGGACGGTCGAATATTATGACAGTTGCCTGTCACCAAGGAGTTTAGAGGAATCAATATACATTTTTATATTAGAATAGGTACTTGAAGGAGATTTCAGAAAATATTTTGTCGCTACGTTGGTTGAATTGGTGTTTCAAACATAATATACTGTTTGTACCTACGTATCGTTAAACATTACATATTTACGTTTTCTATATTGTTATAATGATGATTTTTATATTTAAAAAAAATACGCTTGTAAGACAAGTTGTAGGCGTTTTTGTTTTTTTTGCAGGCTCCGAAAAAAAATAACACGTCTAAAGTGTAATGTTTGCTACGAATGAATCTGCAGTATGAAATGACTTCCATTCTGTTTATCTCGGGTCCAGCATTTCTGATAAAGGTAGATCAGAGGCTGCCACCAATAAGAAGATGGCAATAGAGTAAGAAATGCTATGTCCAAACTGTAACCAATTCGGGAGAGCAAAAACAATACCAAAATGCCTAAAATGCGTCTAGTAAGTAAGACCTCTTGTCTTCTCGCTTTATCTTTGCTTGTCACTATTTTGTATTACATGTTTATAGTAGGTATTCAGTGGCGGCTTTAGGGACGTGGAGGCACACTCCCCCAGCACTCGAAATGTAAATGTTTACGAACCGGAGCGCCCTACAATTTTCTGTAGATATTTACATAGTTATCAATTTTTATGTGTATTTTATAAAAATAAACGTAATAGATTTTATATTATATTATATTTCTATCTAGCTCAGGCTGTCAAAATATTTTTTTCACGAGACGGAGCGATAATTTTACCAATTTCACGAACCGGAACGGTGCTCCGATACATTTCGAGCCCTGGACCCCCACAATAAAAATAACAATAAACACCACAAATTAAATTCTTTGATCAAAATTAATTATTATTGAGGGCGACAGTGATGTCACATAATAATTTATTTTTTGTGTGCACAAGTACTCTGTTATGTTTTGGGACCATTTGATGTTAGTTGAACGGATTCTGTTGTGCTTAGGGCATGCTCTTATACTTGATTTATTAAGTATTTGGTATTATTTAGTACTTAATTGTATGTCTAGTCTGACCTGTTACGAGGCCGTCTTTTAAATATTCTGATGAATCGATTACGTTATTTTCGTCAAACAAAATCGCCCCTGTATTCAGTAATAGATTCCCAATTTTCACATACATATTAAATATACATAATTTGAAAACACCTCATGTATAAGTCTATATTAGAAAAAATCATTTTGTAGAAAAAAAATACGACACAAATCACACTCCCAAATGATTTTTTCTAGTGTGTACACGAGATATTTTGAAAATAGTGTATATTCAATATAGAATGTTACATTTTCAAATCTTGTGTCTTATTCGTTGAATAACAAAAATTGTTTATTAATACATATTATCTGGTGGCCATTAAAAACATTAAAAATTATTTACAATTAATTGTTGCAAAAAACATTAAAAAGTTGTCACTTCGAAAGATTGCTACATTGTGTTATATATAATATATAATATAAAGATAGTTAACTTATTTACGCCACTGGTGGTAGAAACAGTGAAATTATATACTGGCAGGGCTGCTGAATCTTGCAGTACATTAAAAAAATATTCATGAATACAATAATAATTTATTGAACGATTTTTAAATTTGGATTTTAAATCCGTAGTTCTAGTTGGACTATAGCATTCGAGTAGAACGCCCGTGTCGAATAGAAAGTAAAATTGTTGTTACCAGAATTTAATATAAATAAGTGAAGTCTGAAAGAAAGGTTATTAGGTGAAAAATGACAGCCGAGATTTACAGTGTATATATTATTTAGTACATACATACTGCACAAATTAATATATTATTAATATTAACAGTGAGCAAGAGTGAATAGTAATTATTATTGTTGCACGGGAGCAATCAGAGCGCCAAACGTGGTGAAGCGAAGGGTTGTCCACACCGTTATTTGTTCACACTGTTACGCGATTTCAAAGTCCGCGTGAAAAGCAAAAATATTAAAATGGTTAACACTACTGTGGACGTGAATGAAACCAAAAAAACGAAGAAGAAAAGAAACGATGATGAAAAGGAAGTGATTGGAGAAAAAGAAGAAGAATGTCAGACTGTGACCTCTGGAAAAAACCCAGAAGAGACTCTGGAGTCGCTTCAAAGAGAAACGAAAACATCGTCATGATAGCGACGGGAAGTAAAATACCATTAAAGTTGAAAATAGCGCAGATGCTCCATAAGGCAGGAGTTAAAGTAAAGAAAATTTACAACAAAAATTTAAAGACGTACATCCAAGTAGAAGATGAAAAAGAAGCAGATAAAGTGAAACAAGCTAAAGAACTTAAAGATCTCGGTTTTGTGATTAAAGAGAATGACTCCTGCTCTTATGGAGTAATAAGAAAAGTCGACATTGATATGGACCTCCAAGAACTGCAAATGGAAATCAAAAGTGATGCAAAAGTGACCAACCTTAAGAGGTTGACAAGAAAAAGTGATACAGGAGAGCTTACGAAGACCTCGTCAGTCAGTATTAAATTTGGGGAGAAAATATTGCCGAGAACAATTCACATATATGGCGTCTCCTTTGCTGTAGAACCGTATGTATTCAGGGTAATGCAATGCTACAAATGCTGGCGATATGGGCACATTGCGAACAATTGTGGCAGTAAAGTAGAAACGTGCCCCAAGTGCGGTGAAAACCACAAAACTTGAGATGAAGAAAGAAAGATGAGAAAAATGAGGAAGTTACGTGCATCAATTGCAAAGGTTACCAAGCGGCAAACAGTCAAAAATGCCCAAAGTGGCAAGAAGAAAAGAATTGCAAAGAAGCAATGATAAAAATGAACATACCTTTCAAGGAAGCAAAAAAAAATATGTTAAGTAACAGCTATGCTGACATATTAAAACAAAAAAAAATCGTGAGAAGAGATGAAAGCGAAATAATTCAAAAAATAAAGGAAAACAAAAAGAAAGAAGAAGTGGTGGGAGAAGCTTCAGGCTCAACAATAACAGCTACAAGTAGTAGCGTAAAGCCTACAAAAAATAAGAAAAATGCAAAGGGGAAGACTGAGGTTAATGCGATGGGAGAAATTATGAAAGTCTTGCTGAAAGGGGGAGACTGGCAGCAGATCATTAAACAACTAATAATTAAAGCAGTTGACTGGGTATGCAAAAACTTCAAAGAAGGAAATTTAGGAGAAATTCTAGGGGAGGTTCTGCAACAAAATGGATAGTAAAAAACAAATTAGGATTTTACAATGGAATGTCAGAAGTATGAAGCAAAAAAAGAATGATATAGAACTTTACTCAATAAGACAAAAAATAACAATAGCATTAATCTCAGAGACTTGGCTGAGGTCTGAATTAGACTATCTGAAATTCAATGATTACACGATGTATCGAAAATACAAAGGGGGTGGATACGGAGGAGTAGCGATTCGCGTGCATAAAACACTGGCGTCTAAAGAAGAAAGAAAGAAAGACGGAAGAGCTAGGCAAAATAATTATTAAGCTATTTCACAGAAAAGGAGTGAGGACCTGATCGACGGATCCCCTTCTAGAAGAGAAGAGGCGATATGATAGCGAGTCGCAGTCAAAGCCTCGGTAAAATCAAAAAAAAAAAAAAAAGCAAAAAAAAATCCGTAGTTAGTGTGATTCTTTGAAGGAAAATACGAATTATCAATCTGAAGACAATGTTCATAATTAATTATATTATAATTTTTCTAATATATTATTACCATTTTTCATAGATTATACGTCACATTTACTCGATTAATCCTCAGCCCCTCAATAATTATATTATAATAAATAATTATATGAGGGGTTGAAGATTAAGGCGAAGTCTTTCCCTACCAAAGGCACCTAGCGAAAAAAATACGAAGCTTGCAATTTGAGACATTTTTTTTTGATAATTTGCATTTTCAACGGTATTGATTAATAAAATATGTATCTGAAAAATATTTATTTTATGTCAAAGATAAACTTACAATTTAAAAAAATGTTATAAAATGTGAATTTGATAAAGGGTCCCATCTTATTAATACATATTAATATTATTTTATGGTCATGTTTATTATTAAAATTTAGTTTATTAAGTTTTCTATATTGCAATGAAACAATTTTTGACCAATTCTTAGTTTTAATATTTTCTGTAGTTATATTAAAAAACATCGATTTTTATAAAAATATAAATGTGTATAACTTGAAATCCTTTTAAAATAAACTGTAAGTTTATCTTTAACTGAAAATATAATTTTTTCTTGTGAATGTATCTGAAAAGTGAAAAAAATGTTCTAATATGCATAAAATATGTGTGTATCTATATTACAAGATCAAATAAATACTTAACGGCCCACATGCTCAGCGTACGTCAAAATGGAGATTTTATGCTATTTTCAGAGCATAACCCTGGACATTCCTTAAACGTTGTAGATAATCTTTTTATATATTTTTGAAGCAATAGAAGAATAAATATAAAGGATAATAAGGCTTCAAAATTATATAAATAAATTATCTACAACGTTTAAGGAATGTCCAGGATCATGCTTTGAAAATATCATAAAATCTCTATTTTGACCTACGCGGCGGACGTCCCCCCTTAAATAAGAATTCGTATATATGCAGGGCTCGAAATGTACCGGAGCGCATCGGAGCGCCGTTCCGGTTCGTAAAATCTGTAAAGTTATCTCTCCGTCTCGTGGTTAAAATATTTTGACCGTCTGAGATATGCCATATAACAAAAAATCTAGCACGTTTATGTTTATAAAATACCCATACAATTTGATAACCATGTAATATCCTCAGAAAATTTTCGAGCGCTCCGGTTCGTAAACTTTTCCATTTCGAGCGCTGTATATATGTATAAGGTAACACTTGAAACGATAAAATTAAAAACAGAAAAAAAGCATTTAGCAATGGATTATTGTGATATGAGATGGCTTGTCATTCGGCAACCTATCAAAAAAGCAAGATACAAAGTAGCGCCTCTGGCGGGAAAGTCAAAAACCTACGCTGCTTTTAGATGGAGTTGTATCTATTATATCTAAACTATACCGATGCAAATGATTCTCTCAAAAATTCTCATACAAAGCTGAAGCAAAGTGATGTTCTTTTATAATATAGATTATTTTAAAAATTGCCCTCATAGCAACAACACTGTAATAAAATTCAAAACTTACTATCACTGGTTTAAAATCCCTGTTTTATGTTTATCTTAACTGGGAGCTTCTCTGAATGAAATACGTGGACTCCAATCTACAACGAGTAAACTATATAATCAGTTAAAAAATAAAATAATTCAGTGTTGTTAAAAGAAAATCAAAATACGTACCCGGTAAATAACTATATATATGCATCAATCATAATGACGGTGTATTGATTAAACGATTAAGGGATACATATTATATATTATATTGATTGCGTAGTTACATCTTAAGTTCTGTTTTATATTAAGTACATGTTATCATAAATAATTCTAACTTCCAGGTACTGCTCCCTATTTCAGAAAATATGGTGTGGTCTGGAACATGATACTGGACAGTGAAATAATTAAATTAAACGTTAAGTTTTTCATGGTTTAGTACCTACTAGGATGAGGAATTAATGAGAAGTTGTAAATTCATTTGTTTTGATAATCTGTCATTAAGGCAACAACGTGTTCACAAAAATTGAATATGACGTGGCAAAAATTATTAGATACACATAATATGTTTATTATATAGTTAATACTAACCCCTACCGACTTTGAAATTATGTATACATTAAAAAAATCTCACTATATACGAGTATGATGGCAATACCAGGTAACATACGATGGGTTGTATTAAACATTAAAGTAAGACGTTTTGAGACACCGATTGAAGCATCGATAGTTATAAAAATTGAATTGTGAAATGTTACCATTTGGTATTGATTTTTCAACAGACAGAAGTATTTAACCTTTTATCTTTGTAATTCACCGTGTTTTTATTATTGTGTACCTATATTTCAACAAGGGCGAACAAATTGATGAAAGCGATGTTTTATGTATATGGAGACTAAATATTATATAAAATTTTAGCTTAGAATACAATTATTACATTTAAATCCGTTAAGGTGAATTCATTACTTAATTTATGACGAAATATTACTTTCAATGCCACCTATGATAAATACACCTATTTTCGTTACCAAGAATTTTGGTCAATCTCGAACAGGTGGCAGTAAAAACTCACATTATTTATTACTTATTATCCCGTTTGCCATCTGTTAGGAGGACTACCTAAATAAAACTATCAACCTCCACTTTCTGACAGGACCACAGACAGCTATAAAGGCGTAGATAATAATTTGATTACGGGCCTACACAGGAGTGAAACATTTTACGCCCAAAAGAAAGTACAATATTATGTACGTAATTAAAATAGGTACATACTGCTGTGAGCAGTTTTATCGTGGCTCTTTTGACCGGCTTAATTTGTCTTTGAATAATATTGTGACTGAAAACGATTGTAAATAAATCGCGGAGATTTCAGAATACTGCTGACAAAAATGGATACGGATATTATCAAATTAGTAGCAGCGCACCAAGTTTAATCTTCTTATTAAGATTATTGATAAATAATTCACGAATTATTCGTGATTCTTATTATAATTTTGTTTCATTATCATATTTTTCTGTGTATGTTTGGTTGATTTTAATAAATAATTTATAATTAAAGCATCATTGGGTCTATTATATACACACGGCGGCTATCGACGGCTAAAGTGATATATACGATAATCACTTTATCAAATTTATGTATTGGAGTATTATAATAATTATCGTTACAATAAATTAGCCGTCTAAACTGTCAAAACTGTCTATCTTGCTAAAAGTTAACACAGCCTATAGAGGGGCTGTTAAAACATAGCACTTTTTGACAGTTTATTTAGAGACGGATTGTAACAATTAACCGCTTCAATACATAAATAATATGTTAAACTATTAACGATAGCCGCCTTGCGTATTATACAATTGATTTGCAGGGATTATATTTACAATAACACCTTTTTACCAGGTATGTGATTATTACTTCCGTAGCTAGAAATATATACCTATCAATGGTACTGTTCGCTTAAAGAAGGTAAATTTACAGAGGCGTGTTGAGCATTTTTATCTGAAAAGGGTGACATTGGGCTAAATAAGTTTGGGAATATTGGGAACTCTAGACGGTTAACTTATTGTAACAATTCAATACATAAATATGACAAACTACCGTGGATAGCCGCCTTGTGTATGAACAAATTGACACACAGACGGTTTACTTATTTATATAAGTAACCGCCTGAATACGTAAAGTGATAAATGTGATATATTTATCACATGTAGCTCTTTTTGGATGTTGAGATATTAGAATAGCTTCGCTGGAATCTTTCAAGATCCACATCGGATTGTAAGTGAACTCTTTAAGTAAGTGAACCTATATTGTTATTTTTTTCCTCTACACAATACTCATTCGTCTCATTCACCTACCTGTTCAACAGGTAATCTTTGCCAATGATTCGCAATAATTATATCGTGTAAAAATGTTGTAAAATAAAAAAAAAGGTTTTCGTTCCTTGTACAGTAGGGACTTAAATAATTGATTCAAGAATTTTCCCACGGTATTATACTTATTTGAAACCTGGCATTATTTTGTTAAGTATTTTACTATATATTAGACAAGTATCTATTCTAGCAATGATAACTTATTAATTATTTCACTGAGGAAAACGTTTTAACACTAATGTTTTCTAATTTGGATCGATTTATTTTGTGTATTTTTTTCTATTTAAGTTGAGATCGCTTATGAAGTTCCCTTCAGACGACGTTCGTCTCTTCGTCAAAACCACTACACTTATCATTGCACTGGCTGTTGCAATATTAATTATCCATTTGCACGTAATATTACACTTTTGCCTGTTATCGCGAGGGATGGTTTCCAATCCTGGTGTCCTAATGAATTTGAATTTACATGCGTCTATCAATTACCTTCGTGGTCGCAGCCATGATTTATTTTGGATCGTAACCGTTTCCTCGTGGCAAGCCTATCAGGCACCATTAACGAGGGGTGCAAGACTAGTCAATGCGCTCCCCAAAGACGTAGACATTTTCGGAGACGTGCTATGTATTTTGTATTCGAAATTTATTTTTTCTGTATAAAATTGTATGTTTTTATTATTATTATTATTATTTAATATTCTTTTCTTCTCTCTTGTGAGTGTAATATTTTTTCTATATTGTAAATCTCATGTTGTGCACGTCTTGAATTTAGATTTGTTATGTCCACAATGTTTTGTTTTCTTAAATAAATTAATTAACTAATTGTACGTGTAATAATGAGTGCAAACCAGTGTTATAGTGCTAAAGAAAATAGTGCCGGGTCACTGTATTTTTAAACTCTCAAATTTTCACTGGGACGCAAAAAGATCTAATTCTGCCGCGCAAGGTTAGAAAAACAAACAAATTTCTCATATGCAATTAGACAGAATTGAACTGACTAATCACTTCTAAATTTTTTAAAACATTATACTGGGTATGAATGAATTCACTTATATTTAAGTAAAAAGCCAAATAACAACGACATATTTATGATATTCGAGTATCATATATTGTATTGTGTGTAATATCTTAATAGTATTGATAAAGAGGGAATGGGACGACTGGCCTCCGGACAATTGGACGCCGCACTGTCGTAGACACGTATACAGAACGTAGACGAGGTATTTTAATCAGTTTCTATCTACTACTTAGTAGTTTGAATTCATTTTACTCTTAACATAATGTATTCTTTATCACGGATTGAGAATTACCATGCCTAAGGCTTTATGTAAAATAAAAAACTCTTTTTTCGTTGGAACTTAAACATATGCACAATTAAATCATTGTTTACGTCTGCATATTTACATTCTCAACAACTATTAAATCATAATAATATAATCATTTAAATATAAATAATAGTATAAAAGTACCTAAGATTAAGTACCGAACGTCTATTTATTTTCGAATTCCGTGGCGTCCAGTTGTCCGGTGCCAAATCGTCCTAGACCCGATAAAGACTATCGGTTTGAAGATATGCTGGGGCGCGCTACTGGCCCACTACATCACTGGTGTGAACTATCAATGCATTTAGAAGAATCACACGTAAGAAACTAATAATAAGTATGGGTTGAGTTAAGGTTTTCGAGATTGTATAGATTCAAAATTCATTCGACCCTGTGTGGCAAATGTTGATAAAAGGCAAGACACGTTCAATCTATTATAAATTAAAACTATAAAACTAAATTAAATTAAACTATAAAACTAAACTATAAAACTAAATTAAATTAAAACCATAAATCTATAGTAAGTATCTCAGCCACATTATGAGAGGAACAGTGTCGATAGCCAGTGGCGTGTGGTACATAGATGCTGTATATACGGAGCATCCATAGAAATTATCGACCAACAATCAGAAGCGGCTCGTCCATATGCACTGTGGAACTGCAGCACCCCTAAGCAAAATGAGAAAAATGTAATATTATACTATTAATAAATTTATGTATATTATATGAAAATATCAATATTATTTAAGCGTGAATTAAGCTCGCCCGCGCACCGATACATACAATAAATTATCATACACCGCGGTACTACAGTGCCGTTTTCGAACGAATATGCTTGAATGGACGAAAGAGGGGTGCGGGGAGCGGGACACGCAGCTGGGAGCTTGATCGGTACTGCCGGCCCGACAGTATTTCGCCGTTTATGCGTTCGTACGTGAGCGTGCACGCGACAGCGGAGGAAAGAAATATAGTTTTATTGAATTATTAGCATTGTTAAAATTTATTTCTGCAAGCAATTTATGCAAAGTTCTTTATTTTAATTACTTCTTAATATATTTAATATTTTATATTTAATTTTGATATTAATAGTAAAATATAATCTAAATTAACATCTATTTTTATTTTTAATCAACCGTAGCACCCCCAAATATCTTATCCACGATTCGCCACTGAACAACTATGAAATAGTAATAATACCTATATATTTATTTTACAATTATGGATTAAGCCCCCCAAGATTCAGTTATTAGAATCATATAATACGTAAATATATTTGTACAAAACCCCCATTTGCAAAAACCACCGCACGCTACTATTAATGGACACCCCAACTCGTATCCAAGGTAAAACCAACCATATGATGCTTAGCAGAGAACGTCACATTTTTATCAGGTTGGCGAATTCAACGTCAAAGAGTCTCACAGGCAAGGCACACTCGATGCAGATTTGAGCAAGATACCTACTCTGCGCTTTGAATTTATCTGCAATCCGATAAAGATATCGTTAATCCCCACTTATGCAGGTTATATGCACATCCGTGTTTATCCTCAGTGTATGCGGGTCTACGATATATGTATTTGCGGGGAAGTTGAGAAATTATTTTTTTTCGAGTATCCTCAACGGGGTGGTTAGATGCCCCACCGGGACAAGAATATATGCCATATGTATGCATATTCTTCTACCTTACTACCATAGCTGCCGGTCCTTTTACATATCCTTCTACCGATCTCAGGCGGGATGCAGCGATCGTAAGAGATTATAAAAAAGTTTACCAAAACTCTACACTCCCGGTTTAATATGTTGTGTACAGTGTTTATGGGTGCCAGGAGAGGAACTGGTTTAAAGTAATGATGAACATGTCTGGTGCCGTGAATAGTAGGCATCTGGGATTCGGAACTCCCATCTGGTGACAGACCCAATGCTAGAACCCCCAGGTTCCCAACTTTCCCGCAAATACCTACATCGTAGACCTGCATTTACTGACGATACACATGGTGTGCATATAACCTGCATAAGTGGGAAATAATTATATCTTTATATGATTGCAGAGAAATTCAAACCGCTGAGTATCTATAATCTATATAATATCGCCGTCTGATTTCCAGGTTGTTCTATGTCACTTTCAGTAAAATTCTCAGGAGAGCAATGTGAAAGTTCACATTGAAATAATTGCACAGCCAATATATTAATAAATATATATATTAAAAACAGTGTTATGCATATAAAAGAATAATATATTTTCGACATTATTGACAAATCCGTTCATAATTTTTGTATTCTGACAAATAGGTTATACAGAGTTCTGGAAATAGAACAAATGGCATTAAAAAGTCATTTTGCTTAAAAATGTGATACGTATAGAACAACATGGAAATCAGGCAGCAATATATATAAATTATCATCTACATAACGATACCTAAAGTATGATCGTAGTACACGATTAAAAAAATATTAATAACAAAATATTATTTAGCCTAAAAAGCTCACGTGGGGTATCTCTCTGCATTTTACCATATACATAACAGAAGCATTCTTCTTTAGATAATAATTATGTCTAACACTGGTATAAGTTGGTATACGCTAATGACTAATCGTAAAATAAATAATGATAAGATCATTTTATATTATTTTATTTATAAACAATTAAACGTAGTCTGTAGTTTATAAATACAAATTGTAACATAGTATAATATGACAAAACGAGAGCAATCCAAATAAGTTCCAACGCGTCAATAAGAAGATAAATTAATAGGTAATATCTATTATGTAAGCCCCGCGTTCAAGATAGTTTTGTTAATTTGAATTAGATAAGGCGGTAACAGATAACGTAGTGTGGAGCTTTATGTTTTCGACAGTGGTGGGACAGTAAGGATGTATTACAATATTAATATACTCGGTAAAATATTTAATTTTTAAAGGATCTATTGACTATTTAATAATTTTAGACATGCGGACAATACAGTGATAGGTACTGGCGAAAAATGCTGAAGACCTCAATGATTACTAACGAAAGTGAGTAACATAAGTAAATGTGTGGGATTAACATGAACTCGCAAAAAACTTTTTTATAGCATAAAAAAGTGAAAAATTTAAACCTGTACATTGAGAGCGAAACGGTCCATTTGAAAATATCTCGGTTGTCGTTAACACTGTAGCCTAGACCAGTGGGAGCTGGTCAAATATCATGCAAGTGCACAACACTCCTTGCATCTTTCTTTTGTTAAAACCATCACACAATGTGTGTAAAAGCGATTTCTCAATTTTCATAAGTTAAGCAGTATATAGCCGTATACATTTGTACGAATAGTATATGCTTCATAGGTCATTACTCAAGAGTAATAAAAATGCAAAACAGTATTTAGCACAGCCATGCTTATTGGGTTACTTAGAATCACCCCAAATCAAACTAGAACCATGATTCTTCTTAATTAGTTCGAAAGATTGAGGTTTTACTGTACATTGGGTTAATCTTATGTAAAACAATACATTTGGATAATTGTTATTGTTATTCGATTTGTGTTTGAGTCAGAGTATGTACTTAATAGGTTGAGCAAGTGGCTAACATCCATTTCTTGTAACAAAAATCTGTTAATAGAAACATCCACTCTGTGGAGGTTACCATGATCCTACTAGGATCAGACATGGTAAATATATATATACTTTTAAAATCGTACATTTATCTTACAATCATATTAAATTGATAATCCTGTAGAATTCCGGATAATCAATGTTCTATTGTAATTATGGTACAGCCGAAACCGTGGAAACTATGGGGAACTGAGTATAACTGTACAATAATAAAACATAGGTACGCAAATTTTGCGGTGCGTTCCAACGCTTTATATACGGCAATTCAATTCGACACACTAAAAATCACACAACCAAGGAATAAAACAGTAGCTGAAAATCAGGATTGACAAGAAAAAATTCTTTAAATATCATGTTTATTAGTTATATATGAGCCTTTGAGAACTACAGTGGCGTAAGTCAAAAATTTCGAAAAACGAGTTGAAGTTATTGGTAGGCTATATCATTATGCATTAGGCTGACTATTCAAGTCACCGAAATTCTTTAAAAAAATCATAGATGGCTTACCTTTCAAATTACAGGAAAAATATATTTGCAATCAGTTTATAACAAGACTGGTGTAAGTCATATGCATAGACTAATATATTATTTTTTAATTTTGTAATAAGTAGGTATAATTTTCATACTCGAACTTTATTATGCTTGTATTTTAAAAAAAATATACTTATCATGTTTATTATAACATCTTACTAACGTTTTATATTAATAATGGTATCAAATTGAAGTGCAAGTCAAGTAAGTTTTGGTTATAATGGTGTATGTCACGTAAATAATACTAGTGTACGTCTTTTACATCTCTATTCTAAGATGAGATTATACAAAATTACTCGAAAAAACCAAAAAGCAGTAAAATAAAATATTTGTGAACAATAAATATCTATAATTAGCTTGATGGGACTTTTGAATAATTTTCAACATCTCAAAACACTAATAACCTGACTTAAACCACTGTAGTTCTCAAGGGCTCATATATACCTACCTAGTTAGAATACAGTTTAATTTACAATATAAATATTATCCACATGATGCTAATTGATGTTGTAATTGCATATAATTTAATAAAAATAAGAAAGACGATTGATTATTCATTTACAGCTTTGTTAATTTACCAAAGTGATTTTATAATCAGCCCACGTTTTTACGATGCAAATATTAGTATTTTGACTAATTAATTTCATAAGCAGAGAGCAATTATGATTTATTTATGGCTTTTTTATTAGCTTCTTGATTTTCTGAAATTTCATAAAATGTCTGTAAAAAGCAAAAACAATATTGATTCTTTTACTATTTCATCATATATATTAACTACATTTTTATAAATATTTTATTTAATACTAGAATAAAATATTAAATTAATATTCTAGTGTAATTTTTTTTAAATACGAAAGATCGTATATTAGGAACTATTTAAAAATATATATTATTTATTTTGTTCTAAATATTATTTATTCTAAATATTTGACTCCTGTGACACTGGTGAAAAATGTTTGTTTTGAAAAACTCAATAAACTAAGAAAAATTTAATTCGCGATCTGTGTTAATCATTAAAACAATCTTATTTTTATTACAAGACAGACAATAATTCCAAACACCAATGAACAATTTAAACGTTTCACACCTAATATATTTTATTTTTTATAAAATATAATTTATGTAAGCCAACATATTCTGCAATTCTGAATAAAACCGGTCGTCACTTGTAGATCATGAGATCAAGATCAGATTTGAGATGGCAAGAACCACGTTTGAAAAAAAGAAACATCTCTTCTCCAGCCGAGATATAAGACTTGGCCATGGCCCCTACAAGAGGGAGGGGGGGCTGACAGGGCTCTAGCCTGAGGGTTCGGGGTTAGGGGGGGAGCGTGGCGAATCGACCAGTTAAGTGAGAAAAACACACACCACAAATTTGCTCGAATAGTAAAAAAAAAATTAAAAATATGTGGCTGTGCAATGCAATTTGATATGATATGATGATATAATTAATAAATAATAGGTAATTCACATGTATAATTTTACTTTATAATTATTTTAAGTGTGTTTCCTGACTAACAAAATGGTTATTTACCCAATATGCCGAAGGGTTGCATGTTAATTGGGTACCACAAAAAGAGGTCCCGATCGGTACTTCATAATATGATGATGAGTGCAGACAACTCAATAAATCAACTGGATTTATTTAAAAATCTCAAAAAATACACGGAATAACCATAACTATGGGGTTCCGCTAAATAATTGAGTAACACTATTGTCGAAAATCACACTGTCTTTAATCGTAGCGGGGCCTTTGGGGGCCTGCTTCAGGATGTGGGGGCCATGGACTTGGCACTCGATGATACGATCAGGTGATGTATTAAATCCATACTTTCATACAGAGTCGAAGCCTGGACCTTAAAGGAACGGATCATCAGACTGGAGGATTTTGAGATATGGCTGTATCGGCATACGATGGAGATTTCCTGGGCTGTTAATATCTGTACCTCAGAGGCAGACGGATGCAAATGCCAAATACCCAAAAAACAATTTTTATTTTAAACGAATATTCATAACTTCTAAGAAAATATACATATAATGATCATTATTTTTTTTATTCTAATTCAATTAAAGTACTTCTGGAATATGTAAGAAAGGAATAAATATAATACAATTTTATATCTAAAAAAAATAAAATAAAAAACGTAGTGTGGATTTGCATCCTTCTGCCTCTAAAGATATTTTGTTAAATGTGGATTTGTATCTTATTTACCTATCCAAAATAAAACAAATTAAAAGTTAAATAAATTTATAGGTATAAATATAACAAAGTTTTATTATGTATTCATCATCATCACCAGCCTGAATCTATTCACTGCTGGATGAAGGCCTCGCTAATCTCCAAGTTGATTCCACTTCTCTCGTCCCTGTGCGTTGCGTTGCCAAGTTTTTCCGCAAAACTTTATCATTTCATCGATCCAGCGGCCTCTAGATCTACCTTGCGGATGTTTTGTACCTCTTAGATACCACTGGATGAATAAATTTATCCAACGATTGTTCTTTCTTCGACCTATGTGTCCAGCCCATTTCCATTTGAGGTTTTTAGCAAACTCTATCACATCATTAATCCTTGTCTGTTCCCTTATCTACTCATTCTTCTTTTTGTCCGTTTGCGTTATGCCCAGCATGCACCTTTCCATTCCACGTTGTGCTACTCTAAGTTTCTGGATCCCTCTTTTACTTAGGGTCCATGTTTCACACGCATGTGATTACGGGAAGTAAACACTGGTTGAACACTTTGCACTTTAGGCACAGTGGGAGGTCATTTTTGAAGAAATTATTCAGGCGGCCAAAAGCACTCCAGCCTAGCTTTACTCTGCGAACAATTTCATCAAATATACATCCATCTATAGACACTTGTTGTGCCAGATAGATGTAGTTTTTCACCTGTTTGAGCTGAATGCCATTGATGAGGATCTCTTTTTGGCCCGCAAAGCAGTTGAACATGACTTTCTTCTTTGACACATTTATTTTCAAGCCTACTTTGTTGCTTACTCCAGCGAGTTCCTGCATTCTGCTTTGGAGGTCTTCTGAGTCTTGCAAACTACTATTTATTGTCATCGGGAAAGCGCAGATGACTCACGTATTCTCCATTTATGGGGGCCCGCGTCATTCCAGTCAAGTTCTCTAAATAAGTCTTCAGGTGTTGTAGCTGTAAATAGTTTAGGTGAGATTGTATCACCTTGTCGGACTCATTTGCTGATAGAAAATGCGCGATGGTTTATGGAGATGTTGTTGCGCTACTGTATATAATAATTGAAAATATTTATATAGCGCCCGGGGATTCCTTGATTTCTGAGTGCATCGAGTATTGAAAATTTCTTTATGGAATCGAACCCTTTCTCATAGTCTATAAAACCCATGGATAGCGGCAGCTTGTATTCCTGTTACCGCTCTAATTTCTCTGATGACTTGGATATGGTCCATAGTGCTGTATCCTCCTCTAAAGCTCGATCTCCTGGCTGGTTCTCGTCTAGTACATATTACAGACGGTTTGAGAGAATTTTATCTTAGTGGATTATTGGATTTGCATCCTTCTGCCTCTAAGGTAGGTATGGCATTTGCATCTTTATTCTATGCATATCTTGGACTAGGACTTCCATCTCTCTGCCTCTTATAAATTATGCCTTTAGCATGACGATTCTTAAAAAAAATCATTTTCCCCAAAAATGAAGTTGCATCCGTCTGCCTCTGAGGTACAGATATTATCAATGAGAAATACTTACGACGTACCAATAAACCAATGGAACTTATTTATTAATCAATTATTATAATTCAATTTAAATATAAATATGTAATATTATTACATATATATTTGAAAAGTACCTATAATTCACGAACGTCTATTTATTTTCGAATTTCATTCGATTGCGTGGCGCCCAGTTGTCCCGGCGCCGAATAGTCCTCGTCCCTTGTGTATCGCTCTGCAGAATGCATTTAAACGTTGCGTTGAAAATTTGATACTTTTTTTTGTAGAATAGGTCAGTTCAATACCAAGGTGACTAAATTAGGTTTGAAAGAACCGATGACTTCGGACCCTAAAAAGTTGATATTCTGTATCAGTAGACAAGTAAATAAAGACCTCGTGCAGTTAGGAGATACTTCAATAGGTACATACTTATCAAGGATGTGATAATATTGTGCCGCCCGTTGGAACAATTTGTTTTTTAGATTGAATTAGTAACGCTGTCTCGCCAGCAACAGTTGTTGCCAACAATTAACAATTTATTTAATGGGGTGTTTCCATGGGGATATTTTTGATTCTGGAGATTCCATTCCAGAGTTCAGAGCTTCCATGTCCAAGCTCTTTTTTAACATTCTATGTCCTCATTTTTTGTCAGAATGTTGAAACCGTAATGCAGATTTTTTATAAGTACAATCTACAATTTGTACTAATTCAATTAACAATTATTGTAGGATATATTTTCTAAATTCAAATGTGGGTAGCTAGTTCAGTGGCGAAGGGTGGAGGAAGGCTATTACGATCCGACATAAATAGTGCACACTAAACTTTGTCAGTCATACGTATTTGTTTTCATTGAACTAATAGTAATATGTGTAGATAGTGTATGTTATTTTTTTAAATTCAATTAAGCCCTGCCAATCCAAGCCATAGTAGATAGTAGTCGAAAAATATTCGTTTATCTATAAAATATCTAAAATTATTCAAATTTAAAATTTTATTTAGTTTTTACATATTAAGTGAACATAAAAAAATATTAATTTAAGGTGACATTAAACCATACATAATTTTAGATGTTTTTGAGATAGAACAATATTTGTTGTCATTATGGTTTGGAATAGGTGGAATAAGTACTAAAAAATTGTGTTTTATTTAATTTAATAATTAATCAAATAATATCTGTAATATGTATTCTTAATTCAACAAAGCAAATAAGAATGACTGAAAAAGTGTGCACTATTTTTGTCGGAACACCCATAGCATACCTACATTATTATGGTTTGGTTTAGGCAAAGATTAATTGAATTTTAAAAAACTAACCAGCACAATCTGTACATTATATGCTTAGTTCAATGAAAACAAATAAATATGACCGACAAATTTTAGTGTGCACTATTTCTGTCGAATCTTAACAGCCTACCTCTACCTTTTGCCACCGATAGGTGCTATTTTATGTTTATTTACATTAATTTCTTTTGTTATCCATTCATAAAATTGTTAGGTGGTGCCATCAAGTGAGATATTACCCAATTATACTTAATAGGTCCTACTGGCTGTTCCAGCCATCGCGTACAAATTCAACGAATCACGATTAGACCAGGATCTGACCGATGTCTCGTATACATAATATGCAGAACGCCTTCTGACAATTGATATATATTCTAGGGGTCACAAAGATATATAATGTCGATGTTGCCAGGCGATATTAATAGTCATTTGGGAGTGGAGTTGTTCAATAAAAGCAAGATTGAATCACGGATTGATTGAAAATGAAATTAATTTTACCATGCCATCGGCACGGTCGTAGGACGGTTAGTACCTTTTGAAAAAATAAAAATAGCGGGTAGTGCAATGTGTTACGACGACAAAGATAAGATCGCCTTGATGGTGGCCGACCTCCGCTAGGGGATGGCACAATAAGAAGAAGCAATGTGTTAAAAATTGTCGATTCTTGGGATTCTCATTGGCTTCAATTCCTTTAGGTATTTGGTTTTTTTTATGGGATCAAAAACAACTTTTTTGTTTTAATTCAGATCGTTGCATTTCATATTCCTTTATCAAGGCTTCTCCAGATTGTTTTAGAGATCAAACAGTTGTTCGGCTACAGTGTTAATATAATTAATGTTACATAGGCCACTATACTCGTAATTTACCATAGTGTCGCCTAATTTGCGACATTTCAAACTATTTCGATATAGCCAATGCCATCTGTGTAAATTAACAAATAATATGCTTTTCGATGCCTAGAAAACTATTTTATCATAGATATCCTACTTTGCCGATTATGTTTGGACATTTGAAAAAATAAAGCATTTCTGCAAAATAAAGCCTATGCATTTCTGCTTTGATAGTAAAGTTGACGAATTCGTATGTACGCCAAAATCCGCATTTGTAAATAAATAAAAAAAAATATACAGAAGATTGAATTTGAAGAAGATAAAATTGGTTGAATGAAAATACCTTATATTAGTTTTTTATGATTGTTATCATTTGGTTTTGAAATGCGATACCGCGCAGTAACATATAAAATTAAATGGAGTTTTCAAAAAAAAAAAATCTATTATTTTTCCTTCAATCACAAGGTATTTTGACACCAAGATTTTTTTTAAATACAAAAATCATGCAGTGAAGGGTTAAATGGGTTGTAATCATTCAAAGCAGAGATCATGTGTTAAATATCTTCCGTTCCGCATATTACGTATACGAGACATTGGTCAGCGCCTGGACCAGATGGCTTAAAATCTAAATGTATCTTGTGTGCATTCAGCATTGTCATAATTATTATTACAATTATATGAACTGCATAGCGGTTCACCAAGTATCAAAGAGAGTTGTCGTGTAGAGCCTTGTGTTTGAATTATAATATTAGTATTGTAATATTGACATAGACAATAATTATACCTTATTCAGTGTCATATTATGACTTAAATGTTTGAACATTGAGTGTTGTTTAAGGAGAGAGAAAGCTTTCGCTGGGAATCAGGTTTCTTTTTATAAGAGGCCAAATTTATTCCGTTTATATCGGAGTGTGCCAAGTGCGCGTGAACGAAATAATAATATGTAGTTAAACACGTCATAATTATTATACGTTTTGTTTATTATAATGTAATATCATATTATGATAAGTAGAATATACACATTAAATATATAATTAGTTTATTATCCGGAAAAATCTGTTTTGCCACGAATAGGTACATAGTCTTTTAAAAAGCACGTCACATAAGTTGACGCATTTTTAACGGTTGATTTTAATTATTCATATAGATGCCAATAATTATTGATTTATGCACTCGTATGGCAGCAGTTTGTAAATGAAAAAGTACAGAAACAAAATTGGATATTTCAGTGTCAAGAATGAGATTGGAGAGACAGTCAGGACTTTTACGTGTACACAGGTGTTATTGTCACGATAGTTCAAAATACATACTATTGCTACTAGTAAATCCATGCACGTGTACAGGCGCTATTACATTATATTCAATATTCTTTTTCAGCACAACTTTCATACATAAAACCTCTATCGACGTAGAAGAAAAAATATATTCAACAACTTTTATTTTATATTATTAACTAGATTGTTTTTATTTCATCCTGATTAGAACCGATAATAATTCATGTCATTATTAATCTAATGTCATTTCCGTAAGCTGCTTGTAATATAAATTATAATGTTAACTTGTAGAAGGTGCGACTTATTTATTTTTCTTTCATCAAAACAAAACGTAGGAGCTACAGGTAGGTACCCCATCGTACTAGCTTAATACATGTGCTTACCTCTAAATGTCTTCAGCTATCAATTAAATGTATTCACAACACACTGTTTATTAATAACATAATTAAAAAAATAAAGTATTGATTATTGAAACGAACTACAAATTAAAATGTAATCATTATCACATTGACACGCATAAAATACTTCCTAGAATGTTACAAGTTTCTTATCGTATTTTAAATTTGAAGGTTATTCATCTCCCATCTTATCACTCGTATTATAGTATCACCGGGGCAAAAAACGCTATGAAAATAATTAAAAATGATAGTTAAATACTATTTGGCGACTATGCAGTCGTTTAGTGCGCGCTATTCACTCATATTTAAATGCAAAAATTGAAACGAAAAGTGTATGCAGGCAAATTATAAACTATTGACACTAAGATGGTCTGTCATAATTTCGGCGCGCAATTTATCTGCGCAGATTTGGTCGCGATTGGTTACATTGTGTGAGGGCAGATTTTGAAACGTGAGTCTGGATCTGTCGGCAGACTGTTGAACTATTTTCTATCAAATAGCTTTAATGCCAACAGAGAACATAGCGGAAAAATACGAAGCTTGCAATTTGAGATTTTTTTTGGTAATTTACAATTTCAACTGTATTTATTAATAAATATGTATCAGAAAACATTAAAAAGATTTTTTAAAGTCAAAGATTAACTTGCAATTGTAAAAAAAATGTGAATTTGTTACATATTATTTATGGCATAGGTTACGTTATTATTACATTATTTTTATGGTTATATTTATTATTAAAATTTAGTTTATTAAGTTTTCAATTTTTTACGGTTTAGATTTTTGACTAATTGATAGTTTTAATATTTTTTTATATAATTAAAAAAAAACGTCGATTTTTATAAACATATAAATGTGTATACTTAACTTGATATTCTTTTTATTTATATCAAATCGAGCTTCAATATTGTGACCATGACTAAATAAGATTTCATATAAATAAAAAGGATTTCAAGTTATAAGTACACATTTATATTTTTTATAAAAATCGATGTTTTTTTAAATAAATATTAAAACTATGAATTAGTCAAAAATTGAGAAAATCCACATTGAAAGAATTTAATGACAAGGTACTGTTCGGTTATACCGGAGGCAGCGGAAAACGCATTTTGAAAATAGCCGATAAACTGGATTATTTGTTAGGTTAACCTAACCAAACCTAACCTAACCTAACCTAACCTAATAACAACACCCCCTCAACGATACGCCACTGCGCACTTCGTTGATGAATTTTTCCTAGCTCAGTCGGTGAGGGGTTATAATAAAGCTGTTTCCTTTTGAAAAAGTCGGTAATGACTCGGTTTATTTTCTGTATGTAGCGTCCAGTAGATAATATTTTTACAGGCCAATGTAGGTGAAGGCGGCAGACAAGTAAACGTGACGACCGATTACAGCGAACGCGAGAGATATTTCCCACCCGTAAGTAAACGGGATGCGAAACTCTCACCGGGGAGTACTTCGGCGTTCAAGAAGCGAAGAGATGAGCGGCGAAACTGGTGCGACTGGTCCAGAGTGTTTGAAGAGAGGCTGCTAGTAGAGAAGATGTTGTTCCTGAGAGAAGATCCGGTAGACTGATAAAAATCTGTTTTGTTTGTTTAGTATATTGCCTTTTTACTTTTAATTGGAGTCCCGGGGCTATGCCCCCTATCTCCTTCATCTATGTATGATGGCGTTGAGAGGCTTTGGCAAGGTGCTTGTCCTTGTAATTGCATACAAGTGCACGCACCGATTTTGTACTCACATACAAACATTTCTTCTTTGTTAAGATAGTTAACAAAAAAGAAAGGATACAAACATAAAATGCAAGGTGTAGGATGATGATATGACCCAGCTTCAGGTCAAATCATTGGTCTAGTGGATTCCGGTGAAGATCTCTGCATTGACATTGATAGTCCGATTGTCCAACCCCGCCGAGCAGTATTTAATCTTTTATACTTGAGTCCCTGTGTTGAGTCATGATAAATGTGTGTGTATTTAAATTTTTTAATACTAGGGAGGAAGGTTCCCTCCGCTTGCACTTATGTCAGGTGGCGGGTGCCCTTCATCTTTTATTATCCTCGGGGGGAGGTCGGGTATCAATGTCTTTTCTTGTTGCACCGAAAAATAACAGATTAGTCGCTTGGGTAAGAAGGAGTCTGTGGTGAGGATGTGAAGGAACTATGGTGGATGCTTGTCCAGCAGGATTGCCTTCGGCCTCCTATATACGTAGTCTGTGTCACTTCCATTTTCGATTAATAAATTTTTAATAGACGCGTTGGGATGGTTTATCATGGATTTGTAGAATCTCTTCGACAACTTCATGATATGATCGTGGATGGTTTCAATGTTTAGGTCTCTGTGAAGTGTGGTATTGCGTACATACCACGGAGCGCCCGTGATTCGTCGCAATGTCTTGTTTTGAATAGTCTGAAAGAGTTTAATGTGTCGGGGATTTGAGTAAGCCCATATGGGGCTTGCGTAAGTGATTGTTGGTCTGGTGATTGCTGTGTAGAGCAGAAGTTTTGCTCGAGTAGACAGTTTACTCTTGGGGCCCATCATGGGTCGAAGTCTTGCGTTAACTATTACGGCTTGGCGTTTTTTTCTCTAGTATGTGTTTATTAAACGTGAGTTTGTTGTCTATCGTAAGACCTAGATATTTAACCGACTTATCCCAAGGGATTATGTGGTTGTGCATCTTGAGATTTATCATTTTAAGGCGGTGCCTATTCGTATGCCTGGCAAAGTGAATGGCAGCGCTCTTAGCTGGATTAATCTGAATACGCCATTTATCGCACCAGTTGGATATTTGGTTTGCCGCTGTCTAGACTTGCATAATTGCTTTGTTGAGATTGAGCGATTTGCTTAGGATAGCTGTGTCATCTGCGTATTGGGCAACGATGGTCGAGCTACCGTAACTGTCGGTGGGAATCGGTATGTCCTTTGTGTACAAGTTGTACAGGGTGGGACCTAACACGGATCCTTGTGGGACTCCGGCTGTGGGTATTTTTGTTGAGGATCTAATTCCGTTAAGTTTAACATTAAAGCTCCTATTCCGGAGAAAGGAGCTTATCATGTTGATCATGGCTGTGTCGAGTCCTGATTCTGAGAGCTTGACTATAAGGCCTTTGATCCAGACCTTATCAAAGGCTTTTGCTATGTCTAGAAAGAGACCTGTTGTAAAGGTTTTATAATTAAAAGCTTTAGTTATGTATTCGATTACCCTAAGTAGTTGATGGTTGGTCGAATGTCCTGCCCTAAATCCGTGTTGGATTTCTGGGATGAGGTCTGCATCGATCATGATTTGAAGTCTGCGTTTTATGACTCGTTCAAAGATTTTACTTAAAGTCGGTAATAGGCTAATAGGTCTGTGATTTTCTGGACACGTCAGGTCCTTGCCGGGTTTTGGAATAAGGACTATGTCCGCTACTTTCCAGGCTGCTGGGAAGTATTGGAGCTCTAAGCTGGCGTTGACTATCTGCGTAAGTATTTCTATACCTCTGTCTGGGAGGTTTTTGACGGCTCTGTTTGTAAGACCGTCATTACCAGGGGCTTTTCGGTTATTAAGCCACTTAATGAGGCAACCGATTTCCGTGACCGTGGCCGGTGTTAGAGGATTTGGGGGAGGATCTGACCTCTTATTGTAAATATCCCTGGCTTTCCTGGTGATTTGTCTGACATGATTAACTATTTCTGAATTATTCTTGTCTATAGTGTTTGGAGAGAATTGTTTTGCTATGCTGACTGCAAATGCTTCAGCTTTGTCTATAGAAGAGTATACTGGGCCATTCGGTCCTTGAATATGTGTAATCTTCTGCCTGGTCTGTCTTAAAAGTTTTGTTAGGGACCAGTATGGTGGGCTGCCCTTGACTAAATTATTGACTTTTTGGCACCAGCTGGCGTCATCAAGTTCAGCTAATTCTTTCCTAATCTCTGGTATCAACCTGTTGTAAATCGTTTTGGATGCGCGGAGTTTTTGCTTCTGCCATTCCAAACGTGCTTTATTTTTCTCTCTGATTTTATCTTTAAGGCGCTGTGATATGTCTGGGCGGAGTGTATGATTTGATGGTCTAACTACAGTGGCTGCGTTTACGGCATCTAGTATTTCGCCCGTGAATGTCGCGACTGCGGAGTCTATGCTCTCCTCAGTGTTGAGAAGGGTTGGTTGCGTGAGCTTTTCCTCTAACGATGATTTAAAGTCTTCCCATGATGTTTGGGTTTTGATACGTCTGTTAATTGCTAGGACCACATTTGATGGGTCTCCTAAGTGTAAAAGTACCGGCTTGTGGTCTGAGGATAGTTCGTTAACTACGCTGATTTCGTGAATGAAATCAGTTTCCGCGAGTAAAGCAAAATCTAAAATAGAAGGTTTATGTGTGTTATTAGCTGGGTAGTGCGTGGGCTCAGATGGAGCGGCTAAGGTTATGTTATTATCGTCAGTGAATTCGTAGATCATTTTACCTCTGAAGTCTGAAGAGCGGCCACCCCAAGCTAAGTGCTTAGCGTTGAAATCGCCCGCAATGACTACTGTGGTAACGTTAGTGTCCAGTAGGCTATCTAGATCTGTTCTGGTAATAGAATCGTCCTTTTTGAAAGGAGGAACGTAGACTGACGTGAATTTAACGCTGCCGGAGGAGCGAGTATTAACTATGATTGAGCATGATTCTAGTGCCCGGTTTTGTGTGGTTGGAGGTGCCTCACAATGGTCTATATGAGACTTAATAAAAATAGCGGTTCCGCCGCCCCTGTTGGTTGGTCTGTCCGTTCTGTACGTGGTGTAGTTTGGAAAACGGATGCGGGAAGTAGGTTTAAGGTGGGTCTCGCTAACTAGGAGTATGTCGATGTCGTGCTTGGATAGGAAATTGATGATTTCCCCCTTATCAATAATTAAGGTACCGCGAGCGTTCCAGATGGCCGTCTGTAGTGAGGCTGGATTGGTCTTAGTAGCCATTTTGCTGGACAAGTTTCGTGGCTTGGGCTACCATGGCGGTAGCTTGCTCCATAGTTTTTTGCAATTGGATAATTGCAGTTGCCAGACTTTTTAGGTCTGAACTGGAGTTGGTGGAGGGCGAGTTGTTTGTAATCGGAAATTGGGTAGGGAAAGCGACTAACCTGTTATTAGTGTGCGTCGTCCTACCGCTGCGATGGTCCATTTGTTGGGGTCGTGTGTGAGTTTGGGCTTGGCGGGTCTCGTTCTGGGTAGGCTGGGTCGGCTGGGGTTGTCTCTGCCATGGGGGAGACGGCCATGTTCGTCTGTGGTTGGGGTTGGTCTGTCCTGGGCGCGGGAATTTCGGGCAACCCCGGTAGTTTGCTGGATGAGGGCCAGCGCAATTTGCGCATGTGGCCGGGCCCATCTCCCGAGTGTGATCGCACTCGTGAGTCCAATGGCTTTCTGCACATTTCACGCACTTTGGTGGTGCGTGGCAGTGGCTGCCCGAGTGGGCGAAGCCCTGGCATCGGTGGCATTGTCCGGTGGCTGTTTTTCTCCTTAGAGACTCCACCTTGATTCGGTGGTAAAGTAGAGTCTCTAGTTCGAATATACTCTTTCCCGCGTCGCTTTTTTCCAGGTCGACCAGTACAAGTGGTAACAGCTCCTGGTCGAATCTGCGGCGCATCCTCTGGACGGCAATTACCGGAAATTGAAGATCAATTAGTTCTTCTTTTACATCGTTGAGGTCCGTTTCTGTCGGTATACCTCTGATGACGGCCTTGTAGGTTTTCTCTTCCTCTGTCTTGTAAGAATTGAATGATATCCCTCTTTGGTCGAGGAACGCCACTGTTTTCCGGTATGTGATGATGTCGTCGAAGTCGATACGAGTATTGTCCTTTTGTAACGTTGCAAATCCTGGTGTAATGCCGGCCAGCTTCATGTCCTTAGCGATCGTTGTATAATCGCGTCTGGAGTGAAGTATTATTGGTGGGATTTTGGCTTTCCGGTCGTCCTTGGAGTGTTTAGCCGTTGGCGGAACGACGGTAGTTGGTTGTGAAGCTGGCGTATTGCTTATCGGGGCTGCCTTCTTTTTCTGGAGTTGCTGCGGCGATTTCTGTGTGGCGTTGGGGGTGGTCGGTTGTCTTTGTCGTTTGCGGACGGCTGAGGCGAAGGTGGCGTCATCATTCAAGTCCTCGTATTCGGAGTCGTCTTGTGTGGCTGCTATGGTCTCCTGTGAGTTTGGTAGGATCTCTTGTTTTTTCTGGGAAGTCGCTCTCTTGGCTCTCTTGATCTTGAAGTTCGGTCCGGCAGGATGGCTGGTTGTTGGCTGGCGGCATTGGGCTCTCGTTCTTGAATCCATGCAGGATACCAGGAGGCTGAAAATTGATCGTATAAGAGTTTGAGGGTCTTGTTTTTTATTTTTCGTAATCATGTATGCAATATTTTGTAGGGTCGTTGTCGGGTCCTGTTCCAGGAGTTGTTTGGGAGTTGGAGTTGCGGGTATCTCCATTAGCTCATTGATGTCTGCGGTCGCTTCCTCTCGGATCTCGTTGAATCTCGGTGAAGGCATTTTTTTTTGGAAGAGCGGAGAGCAAAAGGTATAAAAGAATATAAAAATAGAAAAGAAAAGTAATACGAATATAAGTTTTAATTTGGAAAAATAGTAAGATTGCGCAGTGGGCAGAAATCCCTAGCGTCGTATAGGTAAATGGCAATGAGATTAAGTATTAATTTATGAAGAGACGGTGATATTGGTAAAATTGGTGGTGAATAGAAACAGGATGCGATTACGGACTATGAGTAAGTAAATATATTCAGATGTGTCCCTGTTTCCTCAGGTGCGGCGCTCAGGCGTCTTCCCGGAAGCACTCTGTGATAACTGCACTGAACTGAACAGAACTGGCGTTAACCAAATCACAGTCGCCGAAATCACTATGTTGAGTTGATGACTGCGATCGAGCACAACACCACACTGAACAGAGCAGCGCTTTTGCCACTCGAGAAACCCGGATTCACGCACTGAGACACTGTCACTTTTGGTATAAGGCACTGGCACACACTAATATTTCACTTTGAGGATGATGAGGAAGAGGAATTCAAATCTGATATCGTTTGACGTATTGCCGCTCTGCTATGAAAGCCCGGATGAAAACACTAGGTTGGTCTGCTGTCGTTGTTTATCTTGAAAAAGACTATACAGCGGCAGGAAGATGTCGGCTAGGTATTTTCTGGCTGGCGAAAATAGCAGTGGAGCAGTAGTATCAATCTCTTTTGCGATGGTCAGGATTATTAAATTTTTTCTTTTCAGAATAAATTCAACGGTAGAACTGAGATCGGTGGAGAGCGTGATGTTGTCTTGGCGAGTGTCAGAATCTGAATGATAAAAATCTCTCGGATGCGCCCTCTTTTATAGCAGCCTCCCTTATTCTAATTGGTCCAAAGAGTTTGAGAAGGGGTGACCAAAGATTCTACTATGTCCGTTAATTCATACTACATGTTACCTCTTGTTTATTTAATAAGAATTTACTGGTTTGTCAGAAGGACCAAGTATCAAGAGATAATATATTCTGTGCACGTGGATGGATATATTGACGTTATAAAATATCGTCTATCTAATTCTATGGATTTTATATGAATTTATTTAGAGCATTTAAATAGCTATCTCCGGCATAAACTCGCGGTTTTAGTCTTATGCCAGGAGTAAACACACGATTTGATTAGCGTTTAAATTACATGCGTTTACAACTACTTACATACTTGACATAATAATAGGCCCTGTAATTATCCTCCATCAACCCTCACATAAATATTTGTGATTTTACGACGTAAACCTGTCTGTTGCCTTTACCTTTTACAATTTTACATTTATAATGATAACAATTTATTCTTAAAACTACGTCTTATATAGTAATATGAAATAATATTTTACTATTTCCAACAAATAGCAAAATACTACTTCTTGCAAAGGAAATTCGGTTGCAATGTCCAAGGGTATATCGATCGGTGATATGTCCCCACCTTGCCCGATTTATATCGCTGTCTCTTTCCCGCGCAGCTATATAAGGTCATGATTTTAATTTATTTGATCAGAAATTGGCAAAGCTCACGCTGGTTGCCATCAAGAATTTATTCGTTCTTAAATATGCGAATTTCCTCATGCTTTATATTACAGACGATAAATATAAATATGATGAACACAAGAATCGAACAATATTTCATAAAAATTAAATTTAAGAGACTCTACTGAAGTTATTGCGTAGGCCCGCCGGTGCACACACACCAATGCATCGGCCGGCCGTTGGTGCGTTGCTAGGCCCGTTTATCTACGATACGAACATGTCCCGACATGTTTGACTTTCTGTTGCTATGCGCTTTGTTGGTGTTGCCACGTTATACATTGATTCTATAATTATTAGTTTATTATTAACGAGTTTATAGATGGAAATATCATTCGATTAGTGTGTTCCACATAACATTTTATACATCTTATTATAACCTCTCGCTACTGCATTCGTCTCTTTATTTTGACAATCATTCTGACCCATTTATACTAATATACAATTACCTAATAAACTTATATCTAACATTTTATATTACATAATCACAGGTTTTATTGTGCAGAACAAGGCAATTTCACATCCATCATTCTTTTATACTGTATTACCTTGTTCGTAGCAATCGATGCCCCGTTCGATATGTTTACATACCGAACGGGTAGCGTAAAAACCTGTGAACAGATAAACAATTATATATGATTAGACAAGGAAGCGTTTTAGGCGTTTTACTAAGCCGTATAGTTAGAGATCAGGTTTACATGTCGGCTTATTACTAATTAATTTATTAGGCGAAGACACCTACCTACAGGTGGGTGGTGACACTAACCTAACCTAACCCAACCTAACCGAACCTAAACTAACCCAAACTAACAAATAATCCAGTTTATCGACTATTTTCAAAATGCGTTTTCCGCTGCCTCCGGTATAACCGAACAGTACCAATGACAATTATATTTTATTATTTTTTAATGTTCTATGAGGGATTATCTCAAATAGTTTGGATTAATAAAAAAGAGTCTTAATAATAGTAATAAAATAATAAAGTAATTCCAGAATATTTTTTCGTATGTATGAATTGGTAACAATAAAAGAGTAAATAATATTATCTGTTTCGGCAGAACTGAACACATTGTTGCTTTAGTTTGTTATTAAGGCGATGTCTTCGGCCTAAATAACACATATAATGTGACTTTTACGCCATCTATTTATATTTAAAGGCATCTACCGTGAATTTCTAAAAATCTGTTACTAAAAACTTTGTTCAGTTTCAATCAGATGGCAGTGAGTTACCATAACTAATTTTAAAAGTAAATTAAAGTTGCCAATGGAATGGAATTCTAGATGAATAAAATTGCTAGACAAAAATTCATTTACATATTATTATTTAAGAATATATTCTAATATAACCACTTGAGATCCAAGAGAGAACCAGCCATCAAAAAAAATATTTCTTTGATTTTATGGAAGAGAAGTATTAGTCTATTGACAAAAAATTTTTTTTTACGTTTTTTTTATTTTGTAAAGTAAAATATACTATATGCACATACCAGGTAACACTGCAGATGAATATTACCTACTCTATAAACTTAGGGAAGGTAAAGAAAACAACTTGTCATAGGAATGGTCAATTTTAATAGAACATTACACAATAAAAACAATACAAAAACATTATAAATAGGATAATTAAATATATTTACACTTAAAATTAGTTAAAATTATGAAATAAAACCCTAAATATCGTCGTTGAAACTAGAAAATTGTGTAACTCCGTTTTAATCGAAAATTGACTTTGAATGCCATCTAGTGGCCGTTGATAATATCTATCCGTCTTGCAAATTTTGTAATTCCAGAAAAATTGTATCATTGTTAAATCATGGATGATTTCACTCCAAAACCATACATTTGTATAGGAAACCATAATGTTTTTTGTCTCTCCTGTAAAGTAGTGTTTTTGGAGTTACACAATTTTCTAGTTTCAACGACGATATGTACTTTAAAATTGCTTTGAGCTGCATCCTATACTGTGTGATACAGCTCAAAGCAAAATTTTGTGCACACGTATATATTGCATTTTATGCAAATATACCTGGTGCGGGACTTGCATCCAGGGTATCTGCACACGGATGCTGAATGGTGGCCAACGCTGTCCAAACGTACCTCAGCGATCGGTTGGGGGAAAACCGTTCTCCTGCGAGCTGGTGGCTCTGTGTCTACTTGCGATGTCGACATGTTTCTTGGCCGACCTCGTGCTGGCAGTGTTAAAATGTTGGCTACCCGATCTTCATACCGAATCATAGCTTTCGCTAATCTGATTCAGTACGACAACAGTCTCATAATATCCTTTCGGGGTACATTTTCTAGTTTACAATTCCGCACATACATTAGCCAACAGTTTACTACCGCCAAGTCCACAAAGTGGTTAAAAACCCTCACAGGCCATTTGCATGTCTTCATCGCAGTCCTGTAATAAGCAATTATCCGATCGCCGACATGCCCTCTCGCCAACAAATCTTCCTCCAATTCCGGACCAGCATTCGGCATACTGAAACAATAGGAAAAAAATATTATTACATAATCCATATTTCCTCATTAATTCAAGTATTTAGCAGTAAAAATACAAATAATGATGGGTAATAATATGTTTTGATTGAAGTTTACTATTCAAACCATCAACTCCTCATTCGAGACAATCGCTACATCATGTGTACAAGATGTAATGAATTCTTGTTTTTATGCCAAAGCATGTAATGAAAATGAATCTAGTGTATGACCGGATGGTATATAAAACCAATAAATATATTATTAAGAAAATTGTAAACCTACCATTTTGTGAGCCAGGGAAGCACCCTGGATTGTGATGTCGAAGGTTGTAAATGTCGAATGTAAATGTCGTCGCTGTTGTCGGACTCGTAACCGTCGCCGACTTCGCAGTCTGTCGTCCAATATTTCGTCGAGTTCATCAGTATTAAAAGATTTATCTATATGTAAACAAAAAAACATAACCTAATTACATTCATATACTCGTGTCAAACTTATCACTGTAGATAACGTTTTCAATTTACGATTATGTTGTATTAAAAACACGGACACGTGTTTGAAAGCACATAAAATATTTGATTATAATCAATCATTGATTACATTGTATAAGCATTGTGAATAATTATAATGATGATTATGAGATACATTTTCGAGACAAGTTTCAGTAATTTTGAATGAAATTAAAATTTTATTTTATTAAATTCGGTTCTACAATCATAATATGCGAATGAAAGAAATTCACTATCTATTAGATAATTTACAAAACGTACAAGATGGGCTCGATGACATTTGTCATAAACATAACCTCAAACTAACGTAAAGTATTTATAATTTTACGAAAACGATGAGTCTACGCCTAAAATAATATATATTGATGATAAATGCATGATGGTGATTGAAAATACAGTATATGTAACTCTTTTCAATAATTTTTGAATGTTTGTTTGACAATCAAAACTGCGTGACATAGTTTGTCATTTTGATGTACAATAATAATATTATTTATTATACACTGAAAAGTTTACTTACTTGACAAAAATGTTACTGATGAGTCGATTCCTTCCTGTTTTCAAACAATATACCTAATAATGGCCAAATAAAGAAGAATTGTCATAAATCCGATATTAGATCGAGAGCACGAATGCTACCATAGACTAATGCTACCATATGTTAAAATGCGAGATTTGTTTATTTTGTTGATTATTTTTATCATAAATAATGATAAAAAAACAGTTGTAATTTAAGCAAATACTAATTGCAAATAATTCGCAGTTTCAAATTTTGAATATAGGCAGGTTTATACGTAAATTAAGTTAATATTGTAATTTCAATTATTAAGTTATTTTTATTCATATGGCAATTTCGCCTCAAACTGATAAACTGATTTTTGTCAAAATGCAGAGAAATGTTATTTTGTCTTGTCTATGTGTGAGTTTCATTTTCAACGTCATGTTATGGTATGTGTGTTTTGTATGGAGATATTTTGTTTCCAAATAATTCCACAACGGCAGCACCATACAGACAAACATGTTGCCAATTTGAGCAATTATTATGGTTTCGATTTCTATCGATTCGTTAATATACAAAAATACAAGATTAAATTTAAATAACTGCCGTAAAAATTAATAAATAATATTTTTAATAGAAACGCTAAGCGTTATTCGCGATAAATTGCGTGTAAGCCGAGATTTTTCGATTTTAATTGCGTGCTTTCTAACCTCTAAATCGATGTTTTTTAAATTTGAAAAAAGAGATATAAGGATATAATAAATTCCAATTTTCGCTTAGTGTTTCCCTGGGTAATAGATTTACGTACATTTTTATCGTAATTTTGATAATAAATCTTATGTCATTCATTCTTACCACCCGATAGAAATGTACCGAATTTGACACTTATTTTTGGTATATAGAACTCCATGATACTTCTTAATTTTTTATTTTATTTTTCTCATTACTTTTGAATATATATTTACCGATTAATAAACTTTTCTAGCTATTTTTCGATAACAACTTTACCTAGAGACATCACCTTAATAGCGCTTGTGCACGTGTATGAATTTACTGCGTGTGACACCCCCGTATGGTGCCCATTTGGGGATGTCTTTGTGTATCTGGAGACGCCCGAATCGGTATCAAAGCCAACAAATCGTCGTGGTAAATGCAATAGGTCGTATGTCAAAGATACCAAACTTTTCAGGAGAGACAAAAAACTATCCCATCTTAACCCCAATGCACCGATTTTTTTCACAAATTTATTTACTTAGTAGAATTTGTTCCCTGTTAACACTGTTATCATCATTTTGATGTAAGATGAATAATAAGAAAGTTAGGTTGACATACAACTATTTGATCGTCAATGTTGGCCACTTTTGTTGACATAAGTCCAATTTTTATGCAAACATACTTAAATTGAAAACACTAAAATTAGGTATTTATAATGAAACAAAATATAATATTATATTAATATAGACATATTATTATACACTTGTACATAAACGTTTAAAAAGTAAGCTTAAACTAATGAAAAAGTTTTTTTTTATTATAAATCTCTGTTTAATTAGGCACTTGTATAAAAACGATTTCAATGTTTAAAAGAAAAGATTAAAAGTTAATATTCAAAATAACACACAATAATTTTTAAAAAGATTTATTTAAAAATATCATAGTTTAATTATGTATTTGCATAAAACAGAGCAGATAAATACCTACTTAAAAGAAAAAAGAACAGTTTTAAAAGAATACTTTTTTTTAGAAAAGTAATTTTTTTATTTAAACGGTAGGTAGTATTATTTTGTTTTCTTCCAAAAATTTGTGAATAGCAAGCTGCGTTGTTCATCACTGATTGTATCGCACTTAAAGGCTATTTTTGGCCCACCCTTTTGAGCATGTCACTATGCCCACCACAACGTGGACCTATGGTCATAGAATCTTTTTTAGACGTCTGTCTATACTTGCCGCCCTTGCCGGACTCTTCATGCTTCTCAAAACCCGCATAAGACTTGCCTAGCAATCGCAGTTGAGCTGATTGAGTTGAGTTGAGCAGTTGAGATGTATCTATAGTCTAAGCAGTTGAGAGTTTTTTTTGCCTCTTCCACTCTTTACAATTATTGCTTTGCCCTTTTCGTTTTCTTTGATTGACTTGCTCAGTAGGTTCGTCACCATGGGTGTCAGACTGCATAGCAAACTCCTCTAAGTCTTCTGATGAGCTTGATTGATTTGATTCAGGTTGATACAGAGCTTCAGAGTCACTACTGATATCAGATAGTAAATGTTCAGGGCCACTTAGATGTTCAGTCATCGTCATATCACAATCTATATTTTATCTCAGGGATGATTGTGTTGATACAATGTTCTCTGCTATCTTTATGTCCAAAGGTTGCCTCAGCAATGATTCTGCTTGTTCTAAAATTGGAGTTTTGATAGTCAAAGTATTATTAACCTCAGCGAAATCGAGTTCTATTTCTGAACCAATATTTTGAAAAGTGATTTCAAATGGATGCTCTAAGACTAAGATTTCGAGTTCCGCTGCATTCCCAGATTCAACTTGTAACGCCATATAGTCAGTGGTTCTTACGACTTCACAGGTTATTTGAGGTCCTGAAGAAAATAATCATTTTTAAATTTGATAATCGTTAATGCATCTCAGCAAAATATCATCTCCACTCCACATTTGTGGCGACATAATCTTATTTATTCTTACCATTAGTATCCGGTGAAGTAATGTTGCTGACTGCTAAAGATACCAAGTACCGCCCACACCTTCCATTAATCATTTTAATAGCTTTTTACTAAATAATTTTTAACTAAATAAACAGTGTCTTATTAAAACTGTCAATCGTGATTGGTGAACAAATAATTACTTTGACAATAAATAAATGAGACAAAAAGTCATCATCATCAGGGGCACGACAACCCGGTGTGGGTCTTGGCCTCCTCCAACAGCTCCCTCCACCTGTCCCTATCCAGTGTGGCCGCTTTCCAATTTGGTACCCCTAGAACACGGCAGTCATTGGCAGCTCCATCCAACCAGCGAATCTTTGGCCTGCCTCTTCTTCTACGCCCGATTGGATTGCCGGACATCATACGTACGTACATTCATACGGTGCACATGACCTAGCCATCGCAGTCCCCCAATCTTAATTGATTGAACTGCGCTGCAATCTTCGTATAGCCCGTAGAGCTCAGCAATATATCTTCTTCTCCAATTGGTGCTGTCCCTGATCGGTCCATATATACGTCGGAGAATTTTTCTTTAGTTTGAGACAAAAAGTAATGTTAGATTATCTGTAGAAAGAATCTTGAAAATTTTACTAAATCTGACAACAATAATGTAATTATAAAGTAGATTTTAAAAAACAGTGATTGGTAAATTACTTACATCGTATTATTTGACGAATTCTTTAGTATAAAGTCAAGAACGAGGAATAAAAATAAACAAAAACATTACTATCATTATGATGAGCTCTGACATACGACTGTTTGGCGTGACCAATATCAATGACGTGTCGGTTCGTCTTTTTGCAAGTGTTGGGATAGTCGACTTCTTATTGGTCTAACGACATAAGACCTATTGGAGATGGTGTAGATGACTGGGCTGGTCACTATGGTGCAATAAAACAAAATTGAAATTTTTTTGACATACGACCTATTGCATTTACCACGACGAAATAATAAAGCGCTGATTACGAAAATAAATAATGTTAAAAGTCGGCCGGCAACATTGTCTTTGACCGTTGGAGATATGCAACGTCGCCCAAGAAAAAAAACCGTTGGGAATGATTTTTCAAGATGGCGCTGAGATCGCGACAAGCAGCAAAACCGCGAGCACGCCGATTTCGTACAGATAAAATAAAATATTCAAAATGTAACCATATAGTATAATATTAACGTAAATAAACTCGTCGTCTTCCATCATAATTCCGGTGTGTCAATTATCCACCTTCATCCCAAATACAGACGATAAAAAAGAAAACAAAACACAAAGTGACAGTTGAGAAAATCTTTCACTAACAAAATGGAGGGGAGTGATAAGTGGCCCCAGTCAACGTGGGACTACGCTTCTTGATTTTGATCGTCTGGAATCAAGAAGCAGGTGAAATTTCTTTCACCCGGGCACACCCTGAGATCCAAACACCGGAATAGGAAACGGTGAGGAAGAAACATCCAGAGGCTTGCCTCTGGTGGCGCTCAACAAACTATAATAAAAAAGCAGTAGAAAGAGGATGCTGCCAAAGCCAAGCCAGTGAAGAAAAGAGCAGAAACACCCGGATTGCGAAGTCATGGCTCCCGATGTACTCCCGACCAACTGCATCCGCCAGCGAACTTGGCCCACGGACGAGTGTATCGGGCAAGACCCTGGCTCCAACGAAGGAAAACGGCGTCAAATGCCCTGCATCATCAGCCGCTTGAGCCCAATCAGCCCTGGCCCAGATGCATCAGAATGAAGAGAGCTACAAAGCGGCCTTCTTCAGCTGAGCAAAGCAGCCTCCATCAGCGGAAAGCAGCCAAGCAGCATCCTCAGCCATTAGCATCATAGATTAGTTAGTTTTAAGTGTTTTGTGTTTGGAAGCGATGTATAATAAGTTATTTCAGTGCTCGAAGTGGAAAATTTTTCAACCCGGAGCGGTTGTATGAGGCAGAATGGCGTTCCGGTCCATTTCGGGCCCTGATATATTTTTTAAACTATTTTTATAAACTTTAAAGCCATTTAAGTATTAAATTAAGTTTTCTACATATTATATTAGTATAATATCAGTGTAGTGCGTGTAATTCGATAGCCGCGGCAGGGCAAGCGAGCAAAAAAGGGGGTCGAGTAATGCGCCGGTATGCATTTTCGTGAGGGATCGACTGATTTTCAGACGGTCGCTGTTGGGAAGGCTGGGTGCGACGTCCTCTCTCAGCATCCGCCCGTACGGTAGACATGGGGAGCCGCGAACCACTACGCCCACAAAGCGGCGTAGTGCTGCATCCGAAACTCTCCGGTTGCCGACGGTCCGAGGGTGTTGAGAGGGCTGGGCGCGACGCCCTCCTCTCTCAGCAGCTTTACGGTGGGCCCGGGAACCGCGAACCACTATGCTACAGTGCTGCATCCGAGTCTCTCCAGCCGCCGACGTACCGGGAGGGCTTCGATCCTTCAACGTCTAGAGACGCAACCACCCCTTATCAAGCCGCCGCACTGTCCAGTTACACACGCTATCGTAATCAGCCTTTAGTTGGCCCGATCCCCATTCGGGCCTTTCCGGAGAGGTGCGCTTGTGACACCCCCGTATGGGCCCCATTTGGGGATGTCTTTGTGTATCTGGAGACGCCCGAATCGGTATCAAAGCCAACAAATAATAAAGCGCTGATTACGAAAATAAATAATGTTAAAAGTCGGCCGGCAACATTGTCTTTGACCGTTGGAGATATGCAACGTCGCCCAAGAAAAAAAACCGTTGGGAATGATTTTTCAAGATGGCGCTGAGATCGCGACAAGCAGCAAAACCGCGAGCACGCCAATTTCGTACAGATAAAATAAAATATTCAAAATGTAACCATATAGTATAATATTAACGTAAATAAACTCGTCGTCTTCCATCATAATTCCGGTGTGTCAATTATCCACCTTCATCCCAAATACAGACGATAAAAAAGAAAACAAAACACAAAGTGACAGTTGAGAAAATCTCTTACCAAAATGGAGGGAAGTGATATGCGCCGTTCCTAAACCGGTAAAATCATCGCTCCGTCTCGTGGAAAAAATAATTTGACCTTCGGAGGTAGATAGGCCATATAATAGAAAATCCAGTGACGTCCCGTGGGGGTAGGAAAATTGAGCGTCGCTTGGGGGCGGCAGTTACTCGAAGCGCGGCAAATCGAAGAGAATCATTAGGTACATATAGAAATAAGTCCCTAAACATAACAATGACAGAAAAATCTTTCCATTAAAAAATTCAGCTCACTGTTTGCAAACACAATGTGTGAAGGTTTAACAGGACTGTATTTTTTTTTCGGGTTCGCGATGTCTAGTTTACTTCCGTTGTCATTGGACGTCACGTCCTTGATGACCAGCAATGACACGTGTAGTTTTGCGAATTATATTTGAATTATAGGTAGGTACAACCTTAAATAATTCGTTTATACAAATATTTTTGCCAGTCACTCGCTAGTTTTGAAAGGTGCCAGGTGTATTTTTAAATGTATCTGAAACCGTGGACTCGCAATATTGTATATTGAAGTAGAGGTGGCATTTAAATTAGATGTAGTGGTACATATTTTGTTAGTAATCTACCCATATAACACATTTCTTAGATATTGGAGCCATGAAAGGATGATAAAAAATGCGGCGGCATTTTGGCGCTGCTGCCTAGGGGCGGCATTTTGTCTTGGGACGTCACTGAGAAAATCTAACATACTTATTTTTATGAAATACATAAAAAATTGATAACTATGTCTTCTAACTATGCTTACTATGTATTGTTCTTCAGAAAACTGTTGTGCGCTCCGGTTCGTAAACTTTTCCATTTCGAGCGCTGGAGCTATTTGATAGGTTGTCGTCTTTGTCGTGTCGGGTCTTCAATACATACAATGTGTCGCTCCAGAAGTTGGCGAAGGCAACACAATTTTCCTCGGCTTGTAGGATCTCGTCGAAATTGCAGCTTATTGGGCAAGCCTTGCATGAAAAAAGGTGCTCCATGCTTTGCATTTCACCGCACTCGCAGATTTGGTCATCAAAGAATCCCCACTTCACCGTGTTGTCTCGAGTGCGCCTTACCATGGTTCTCAGTCTATTTAAGGTTTTCCATGTACGGTACCCGAGACTGGCTCCGGGTGGGAGATGCTCTGTTGGTTTCACCCAATCTTCGAGACCCTCAGAGGCCTAGGTTCGCTTCCCTTGCGGATAGTCTATATTCTTCGGATGGGACGGTCAGAGGTATGGTAGTCGCCTTAAAGCTTCTTCTGGATTTTATTAAAATTGGTAAACGTCAAAAATGCTCTATGCGGTATACCTACTTAGTTTGCATTTTTTGTGGCATTGCTACCGTTCTACTGCGTATGTGCATACGTCATGCAAGTTCCAACTATCGCGTGAAAATTCAGAAGCTTCTGAACTTTTTTGATCTGTGCTTGCAACTTGCACGATAATACGTATTTACACGTGCATTTTCTAGTTATGGTCGCGATAATACATACTGTCAGCAGTAAATCCATGCACATATAAACGGAACAATATAACGTACGTAGGTACATATAGTTATTTCTTTGCGATTTTACGGGATGGTTCATATAAATACCTACTGATTGTTCGTTCTAAAAAGATCCTGTGTGGTTCTCGTAAATAAATTGAGGAGTAGAAATGTGACATTTGCTACCTTTTATTTATTTGTTATATACACGAGGCCGCACAAGGCACACTATAGCCAGGCCGTGACACGAAACTGTAAACTTCGATGGTAGTGCTAGTTATTGCGCATACTTAAAAATGCAATATTGTAATCTGTTTGATAATAAACGGTAATAATTTGAACGAAACATGAAAGCGAAAATCTTCATTTATTGCTAACTTTACTGGTTACCGTATTGCATTCGAAGATACTGAATGAAGGCATCATTACAGGCCTCGGAATAGACCTGAGCAGAACCGGATCCAGGTCTGGTCAATGAAATTCTCAGGATTCCGACATCTACGTCTTGCGGAAAGAATAAAAAAATCTAAAATATTTCCCCCAAAGTTTCTTCTTTTTCTTGTGACCCAGGTGATTTGGCCATCTGACAGCCTTCTCCGCAGACTGATCCAACCCGCTCGGCATTTAGCGGGACGTAAGGCCTTTGTCAGTGTCAATCCTGTAGCATTCTAGCAGATTTGGTCTGTCCACCTGGATTATGCTATTCATCGCTCTCTCCGATACGCTTGATTAAGACCGAGTGTAGTGGAAGGGGGTTGGTTTGGAGTGAACTATTTCCTACCTACCCTATCCTAAACTGTCCTTGGGCCTACCTCAGTACCTATTACGAGTTTTCCAGGTTGTTATACCTATAGGTACTATGTGGGCTATATGAACAGAGGAGAGTCAGCCTTTGCAACTAACACCCTTCATTATTATCCGGTTATGTTTAGTATCTACATGGATTATTGGGCTGTTGCCGTGTGTTCTTCCTTCTTTGTGCTTCCCCGACGTTACAGAAATGATTTTCACGAAATTATGTAGTTATTGAAAAGTACTGAATGGAGTATGACATCCCAAAATTCTATTTCGATTACCTATAAACAACCGAGAAAGTCTTAAATATTATATTGTATTCAGTATAGTTGACAAAACTAGCACGATGGCCGCGCGGCTTAAGTATCGGCCTATAGCATCGTGGGTCCCAGGTTCGAGTCCTGGGTCTGACAAGTACACATATTGTTATTCAATTTGTGTATGAGTCAGAGTCAGTGGCGCAACTATATATAATATACGTAACTACATGATAATAATTCACGTATATCATTTTATATTACAATTATTTTTAGTGTTTATAGAAAAATGTTATTTATCCAATATCGAAGGGTCGAATGCTACTTGGCTACCACAAGAGGGGGTCGCGACCAGTGGTTCATAGTATGATAACGATCGATAATATGATATGAGGTCCGACAAATCAAGAATTCAAGGGAATTATTTAACAATATAGATAAATCCACGGAATACCATTTGGGAACACTACTGTAGAACATCACATTCCCAGGTAAGGGGGCCCGCCAAACATTCATGATGTGGGGGGCATGCCCACCACAGTCGGTTGTGGTGTAAATTTAAAAAAAAACATTTTTTTCGGTGGAATTCAGCATAAATATTGTGGCCCTAGACCAGTGGTTCTTAACCTGGATTGTTCCAAGTGCACCACGAAAATAATGATAAAAGCAGAAAAATCCGCGAAATAGCGAAAATCGAAAAAGTCCTTCGTGAAATTATGAAAGCCGATGAAAGATCTTATGTGATTTCGATGTTGCCGAATCGATCGCACGCGTCTACCGTTGGCCTCACAGGTTTCGTTTCATAAATGAAAACAAAATAGTGGATCAATATCTATGCTGCAAAGAACTCACCGAGGGTACGACATGACAAGATGTTTTTGATTCTATTTCTTCATATTTAGAACAATCTAAAATATCATGGAGGAATTTGTATGGATGGTGTTCAATGTCAATGTTAGGCTCATTTAAAGGATTTGTTACCCTCGCAAAGACAAGAAACCCTAACATCATATCTACGCACTGTTTTATTTACACAGGGAATCTATAGTTTCGAAAACATTACCGCAGTGCTAAAACCTGTACTAGACCAATATGGTAAATTTCATCAAATCCAGACCTTTAAAAACAGGCATTTAAAAAAAACTTTGCATTTCTATGGAAGCTAAGTACGAATGTCTGCTTTTTCACACTGAAGTGAGGTGGTTACAGTGGCGCACCCAGGGGAGGGGGCAAGGGGCCCTGATACCCCCTAAACATGAAAATTATCAGAATGATTTTAACCATTGAAATTAAAAGCCAATAAACATTTGGGCTTAGACAAATAAAAACACTGGCAAAAAAGTGATTTGAAATTCTCCAGCACCCTTTTTAGAACAATTTCTTAGATTTTAATTTCTAACACAAAAATTTCGAAACACTAATCTCAGGATTTTTTAGAAACCCAATGCCTAATGGAACTGTCAAAAAATTCTCGGTGTCCACCCGAATTCCGGAGTGGTGTAGGTCATGGCTGGGGAGGGCTGACAGGGCTCTAGCCTGGGGGCCCGGGTTGTGGGGAGCCCGGCGTGTCGGGTTGACCAGATAAGTGAGATAAACACACATCATAAATTAACTTTAATAGTAAAAAAGTCGCCTGCGGGGCTATTATACTTCATGGCCATGAACATTTTTAATTACTTATATAATTGTGCAATATATTTTTTGATTATTATTAGTCGATACTCGACAGCTCCATTATTAAAGTGGATGTATTGAAAATTGCCAATAATTCACTGTATAAGTACCCTTAATTTAAACTAAAACACAATTTGAAAAACGTTAATGTAGCGTTTCACACTGCCTTTAATCTTAATGGTAGGTAGGAGGGCCGCCAAAGAGGGCCCGTTTCAGGATGTGGGGACCATGGTGTAGGTACACCGAGTGGAATAGACAACGAGAAATTATGATGTGAAGAAGAAAAAGAGCCTATGGGACTAATTTACATTCTCCTCCTTGGGCCCCCCCAATATTACATCCTGGGTGCGCCACTGGTCAGAGTATGGACCTAATAGGTTGAGCAAGTGGCTGACATCCATTTCTCGTAAAAACAAAAATCTGTTATAATACAAACCTCCACTCTGCGGAGGTCCATAATATGATGATCTTATTAGGATCGGGCATGGTCGGAAATAGTTGACAAAAGCTAAAGTAGGTACCTAGGTCTAGGTATGTAAAAAAAATTCTCTAAAAGCTTGATTGTATACAAATGATGACAGATAAAATATTAATTCTCTATAGCGTTTCCTTTTTTGTCCGTTTACCGGGCCAATACAATTAATAAATTCATAATAATATCTCCGCATTAAAATGGCCGGCTTTTTTCGAACTGACACCCTGCGAACGCTTCAATTTATTTATGCGTTAATTAATGTGTGCGTTTGTTAATCCAGTGGCACGCGGCAAATTTTGTGTGTGGCATATTTTATACGTGGTATAAGGATGACGCCATTTGAGACGATTCGAACAAAATCCCAAAATTACAAAAACCACAAACCTATTAATTTAAGAAAATCATAAAAAGTTCAGGACTAAGAGATCGTCTTGTTCACATACCGAAGAAAGATTTCAATAATAAATACCTACATAATATGAACATTTGTTTTGATCTGACGGGAAACTTCATTAGCATTGTTTATAATAAATGATTACAATAAGTTTGTTGTAATTGTTACAATAAGTGCTATGTTTTAATAGCACCTCTCTTGGGAATGCTAAATTTTAGAGCGAGATAGACAGTTTTAACTGTGTAAACGGCTAACTTACTTATTGTAACAATAATTATACTAATTCGATACAAAACATATGAAAAACTACCCTCGATAGCTGCCGATAGCAGTCTTGTGTATTGAATAGATGATATGTTATGTGGTATTCGTGACGAATTTTCATTTCACATTCCTTCCCTTTCGGCAAAATAAGTGTAGCTGGCTCTTTTCAAGATAGCATTCGATATACATATTTTGTTATGATAGAAATAATTACCAATCTGTCAATTGAATCATATTCTGTTTTATTCATTAAACATGTTTGCTACGCAGAGACAGGTCTTCAAATACTGCGATGTTTCTTCGTTTTAAAAAAAAAAGTAAGACATCCAGCTGGAAATTTAGAATCAATTTGGAGAGCGCTTATGAGCAGGTATTAAAAAAAGGCCAATAGTTAAAATTTGTCGCAATTAAGCATGGCAGTCGTGGTATAGTGGTAATGCACAGGGCAGGATACACAAGAGACGCAGGTTCGATCCTCCCGGGTGTTTTTCCGGGTTTTTTTATTGGCTATATTTTCTCATGAGTGTTTTCAAAATTATGTATGGTCAATATTAAGAATGGTACACTCTTAAAATCTTGTGAATTATTCGTTGAATAAAAGAAATAGTTAAGTAATCACAAAATATTTGTTTAAATATTTTATAAAATGTATTAGGTACCGTTTGTATAATTATGTAAGCGCCCATTCTGATCAACCAAGTAAATAATCCCTCAGATCTCCGAATCATCGACTACTTCTTCGAGTGTCTCGACAGTTTTATTTACCTCGGTTCGTTGGGAACCAACAAGAATATTATAAATGAGGAAATAAAACAGAGAGTTATAGCAGCGAACGGGTGCTACTTGAGTCTACAGAATCAGTTGAAGTCTCACATCCTCTCACGTCGTACAACAAATTCGACCAATACCTACTGACACCTACGGGTCGGAGTGTTGAACTCTCCTACATTCGTGAGGAAGGTGCTACGTAAGATATATAAACCCATACTAGACGGCGAAGAATGGCGTATTATGCATCACATGGAGCTCTTCATCCTTTTCCAAGTTTTTCCGTATTCGTTAAACTTCGCAGGCTCCGATGGGCAGACCATTTAGCAAGAATGGACAGTGTTCGATCGCGGAGGGGAATCCTAGATACCAGACTGGACAGTCGAAGGCAGTGTTGCCAACTGTACTATAATTATAGTATTTGTAATATAATTTACATTTGCGTACTATGTACGATATAAAACAGGCATAGTACGCTCAAAATACTATAATTTTGAATATCGGAAAAAATACGCAAAAAGTACCAAAGTTTCGATATTTCCGTACTATAAATTGGCTCAGAGTACTATAATTTCGCAATATAAAGAAATTTGGAGAACCTGGAAAAAAATTCTCTATAAACGTAAACAGGCCCTTGACTTTAGTTTAAAATGAAATATCTTGAATTCGTCGCTAAGCGTTTTTGGTCGGAAGAGGTACCTACCTAAATAAAAAGGGGTCTCGGAATATCTCAAATTCTCCGTTTTTTAGGTGAGCAAAAAACCTATACCAACATTTTCAACAACGCGTAGGTACTATTATTTTCTGGTGAAATATAAATATGCTACGCGTAAATTCGGTGACTAAAAGATGGCAACACTGGTCGGAGGTCAGTTGGCAGGCCCAGACTCCGGTGGTCAGAATGGTCAGATGATGCCAGCGTAGGCAACCGGAGGGTGTTGACCCAGGATAGGGGATGGGGTTGTTGGAGCACGTATAATTGTGATGATTAGGTATTATTTACTTATAATTTTAATACGTTTAAATCGTTTGATTTGCACTTGGTCATTATTATAGTTCACTTATGATGGACGTCGACGAAACACACAAGTTTCTCGTTATAAATATATTATATTTGGGATTGCGGTGTGAATACATTAATAATTGTCTCCCTTTTTATTTTGCAATCGAAACAGTAAAGACAAAACTATGTTTTGATCGGGCTTATCGGAGCTGTATAATATTATTGATAGATAAATAGTTAGCTAATAATATTACCTATTATCATGAGAAAAGTTTCTTATTATGCATAATGTGGTAGATATCCTTTTTATCCATGGATAAACGTGTACAATATTCTCAGTCGTAAATCGTAAGTAAAATTTAGGTATAATTGATATTAAATTAATTTACAAAATGTAAAATTATGACAGCCCCGTTTCCAGATCCTACGTAGGTACGCCATTTTGCAGCGGAAATGGACGCATTTATAATTTAGGTAAAAGCCTCATCGCTTTTTTGCTGATTAATCGCGGACTATTTGTCATAATAATTTAATAGCGTTTAGACAGATGGCAGTATTTTTATTTTTTTTATTTTTTCGCACAGCCTGAAAAACGATTGCATTATCAGATAGAATACGTACATGGAATATATACCTACCTACATGGACCATTAATTTGATCCTAAAGTATGTTGCTATATTGAAATTGGATCATTAAAAAACAACAAAAAATCTCTTTGAGTTTTCCGAAGTTTTTGTGTGTCGTTAGAATTTAGTTACTATGCTAATATGGAGGCGTTTGGTTAAAAAATATAATTTTCTTTTGAGGTACCTAATAGATATTTAAAAAATCTTATCCTAAAGCTGTAAGTAGGCGTAGTATTTTATATTTTTTATTGTGTGCAGGGCTGGACATACGCTCTTCGGAGTGTTGGCAATTGCTGTATGATACTCGTATCTAATATTTTTCTACAACAAACATTTTAGTTGATGTGTGTGAAATTATTGATGATTTTTGAGTGTCAACGTCTGAACACTACGGTGGCATCTAATATTCATATTTGTGTGTATTGGTGGCAAATTTTTATGCAATCAACTGTCAATAATAGTGAATTTTATAAAAAAAATATCTATCTGCTTTGGTCGAGCTTTCGGATCAAGCAACGTTACTGTCTGTGCACATAGGCAATTGTTTCGTTTTTCTCAAGGTTTTTGATACTTAAATGTTTTTAAATTTTATTTTTCTCATCTCGGGACCACTACCAATTTAGGGGGCCTGTACTATAGTCCCATTAACGGCATTAAATACGGCACTGGTTGTATGTTCATTTTATTTTAATATTAAACATTTTGCGAGTCTCGTTGTTGGAGGGACGAGACCGCTGTGTTTGGGGTTGACCAGGAGGTGTAGATGGAGAGTCGTCAGGATGAGAGATGAGAAGTCAATATTTGGTGGTGGTTGCTCCGATGGATGCAGGAGCGAGTTTCATCTGCAGTCGGCACAAGAGTAGGTATGTTACAAGAGCGTTATGTTATAATACTTATAATATTGTCCTGAAGTCCGAACTCGTGGGACTGGAGCGACTTACACGAAGCTTACTGTTCGAACGGAGACTATGATAGATACTAATAGGTATTTAGACCGAGCAACTATTCAACTATAACCTGCTAATTATATGCATGAATATTCGGTAAATTGCGAGTCATTGCTGATGAAGTTTGCAATTGAGGAATCTGCTGGCCTCTGCATTATTGCACTTCGATGTCACGCGTTTAGAACATGCTGACTTGCTTTTCCCTCCACCACCCGCCACGTCTCCACACCCGTTATGCAGGCGTATACCGTGGCGTAACGAACGATAGGCGCTGTTCAAATTTGTGCCGAAAGTGTCCCAGGAGCAACTTCCCAAGACCTTGTTTGGCGTGCACTAGAGTGTGCATGATCCCTAATTCCATATAATGTATTACGGTCAATTCTCGATGAGAAAAGACCTTCTCGCTTGCCGTGTAATGCCGCAAACTTTTTAAAAGCTGAGAAATTTTCCCTCGTAGATACCAAGTCGCAATGGACGACCGGTCCAACTGAGGGTCGGACCGACTTGAGAAACTCTTCCCTTTCAACCGACATATAGGGACACTCCCAGAGGATGTGATCGGCATCCTGCAATTCGCCACATAAGCAAGTCGGAGATTCTATTAGGCCAAGCTGACAGAACTTAGAGGCAAAACCACCGTGTCCGGTTAAGAACTGAGAAGTCCAATGGTCTGGAGTCAATCTGGTTATCTCCATGCGCCACTTAATATTAGGAAAGAACAAGTGCGTTTGTCTGCCCTTGGAAGAAGTGGTCCATCGCCCCTGCCACACATGCAGCGCCGTGTCATACGCCAGGTCGCGTACAATAACTTTTCGAGCGCACCGGCTCATGGATCCAAGACCTAAAGGCGGCGATATAGAGATACCGCCAACCTCCGCCCCCAGACCCCCAAGCAAGGCGGTCGTGGCACCACGGACCTGAATGCGCAGGTCTAACGGAAGCACTCCAGCAAGGACAGGCAACGCGTTGGTAGAGGTCGTCTTATAAGCCTTAGTGAGGGCAAGTAATGCTGAGCGTTGACCGCTGAGAAGAGTTTTCCGGATGGACAATAACTTACATTTATGATACCACGTGCTGGCGGCATATCCAGCGATACTCATAAAGATTGCATCATAAGCTATTTTAAGAGATCTGAACTTAAGACCCCAATTACTTCCAGTAAGCCAGGAGACCCGATGGTAAGCTGCTTTGGCTTTAGCCACCGAAGTTTTGGCGTGGTGCATAAATGATAATTTGTCATCCAATAAAATGCCTAGATATGTAACCTTATCTTTGACTTTAACTAAAGTACTACCCATACGGATGGTGGGCGACCTTGAAGTGAGGTTGGCTGCTCCCTTGAGGAGGATGGATTCTGTTTTATGCGGAGCAAAAGTGAGTTTGTTAGTAAAACCCCAGGTCATAATGGTTTCCAATGCCTCGTTAGCTGCTAGCTCAAGACCATTGCGGCTGTTCGCACTCACAAGGGGAAGCGCGTCATCCGCATAGGCAATAATACTACAGTCGTTTGGAAGCGTGATCGACAGGAGGTCATCAAAAAGGATATTCCATAGAAGGGGTCCAAGAACTGATCCCTGGGGACACCCCATTGTGGATTTCCTAGATATTATTGTATTGCCAGTATCATATAATATAGATATGTCACTGAAATAATTTTGGATTAGTGCATATATGTCTCCCGGTACACGTTTTAATCGAAGTTTACACAATATTAATGGCCAGGAAGCACTGTCGAAGGCACCCGCTATGTCTAAAAGAATGCCTAGTACGTATTTACTTGTTGCTGTTTCAGTGTAGTTGATAACTTTTCGAATCGCATCCTCAGTGGATTTACCCGGCTTGAAACCATATTGGTTCGGGGAAAGTGGTGCAGTCTCTGCGAGGTGAGTCTCAAGTCGTGTGCACAAAAGACGCTCCAGTACCTTGCTGAATGTAGGCAAGAGTCTCAGAGGGCGGTAGGCCTTAGGGTCAGAGGGAGGGCGGCTACCGGCTTTAGGGATTATCCTAAGTATTCCCTTTTTCCAGCAATCCGGAAAAATACCAATGGAAAAGCATTCGGAAAAAAGAGACGTTATTTCTGGCGCTGCAACAGCCCAAACATGCTTGGCCATCAAATTGTCAATACAATCATGGCCAGATGCTTTCCCAGCGAGAAGGCTTTGAAAAATGCCACCAATTTCATGCTCGGATGGCAATGGCGAAGAGGTGACTTGGTATGGGAGCGCTGATACAAAACGGGCTTGCTGAAGAATCGTATCATCCGTGGAAGGATCATCCTGTGGTATGAGGGCATCAAGTAATAGCGTGGCTGTTTCAAGCTGCGTAGTGGTGAATCCACGACCTAGAGGTCGCTCAATGCCACTAACGATCTTGGTTGGGCGAAGTCCAATCTTAATCGCGCGATACGGTGGACCCCAGGGGTCCGAGCCACCCTCAGTAGTGACAAAGTCGCGCCAGTGATCCTTTTTTGCTTGGAAAATGGCGTCCTTGTATTTACGTCTGGTACATCTGTGTGCTGAAACCAGCAGTTCAATGGTATGCGGTGGTAGTCTGGAGCGGTGCGCAGATTGGAGTCGCCGCCTAGATTTTTTGTTGAGTGCTAAGAGATCAGAGATGTGTTCCGTCCACCAGGCTGGTAGGCCTGGAGGTTTGGAATTGCAACGACCCAAAAGGGATTCTGCAGCACTAAGAATGATGTCAGACAGTCGTGAAGCGGCCATATGAGCATTGGGAAGAGGTTTCCTGGAAGCTCTATCTAGTTTTCTAGTGATGATACTTTCGAAATTTTCCCAGTCCCCATGTTTCGATCGAAATCGTCGTTCAAGTCCTGGGGATGCGACAGATACACCAACCGGTGTGGAGCACATATCAAGCGTAAATGTTAACAATTTGTGATCGCTAATGGAGGAGTCTTCTTCCACCCGCCAGTCACTGATTCGACTGAGGGTTCGGCCAGACACCAGCGTAATGTCAATATGAGAACTCCCTCGCCTCGTTACGAAAGTAGGCGGGCTGTTAGCGTTGTTGATAATCGAGAGATCGCGCTCTGCTATCAGTTTTTCGATATATTCGCCGTCACCCGTGGGATGGTCAACAGGTGCCCAAAGTGGAGATTGCGAGTTAGCGTCGGCACCGATGACGACGTCTCTGTCGCTGATATCGCGGAGTATTGCATCTAGCAGCATGGCCATTTCTTCCGTCGGACTCATATAGTTGAAATACATTGAGATTGCTATAACTGCACTCCCTCCAGGGGCGGTAATTTCAGCACACGCAATATATTCATTTGAAAGGTGAGAGAGGTGGAGTACCCCTAACTGAGGGTCAGCAACAAAGATACAGGCTTTGGATGAAGGGGAGGCACTGACGACACGGCCGGAACCAAACCCCATTTTAGAGCACCAGCGATATGGCTCTTGCACAAGCGCTACATCCAGGCCTTTCTTGAGCATTAAGGTCTCCAACTCCAGTGTACTGACCTTTCCCTTGCCCACATTTAGTTGAGCAAAGCAAATCATTTTAATTCATAGTCTGTCATTGCCCGTTCTCGTTCCTCCGCATGCAGACGAGCTGGGCAAGAAGTACTGTGAGTCGGATGATCATTTTGACGTTTATGGCGGTGGCAGGCGACACATTTTGGAGCAATCTCTTTTCCGGGACAGTCTGCTGACTGTAGATGCGACTATTGTGCGATAGTTTAAATGATTTGCTAATTCTTACAATGTTGAAATCATGCTAAGAAGGCACGAAGTCATTGACCACTACAAACATAAATAAATAAAAGTAGACATTAACAAATTAATTAGTGATTATCCAATTTCATAAATACTTATGGTTCTTGTCGGTTTAAAGGAAGTCAGCGGCAAACAAATTTTGAAAATAGCCGATATACTGGATTATTTTGATAGGTAAGGTTAAGTTTTCATTCTTGAATTCATGGATTTTGCCAAAATCGACGTATGGAAATGAGCGCGGTTCCTGCCTGGCTTCTCGTAAACCGACTTGTACTTGTACCATACATATGAACTAATCGCTAAGTATCTTGAAAATATTAACAAATTAATTGATTACGTTTAAATGGTCAATCATCGACTTAGACTTCATAGACTTCGAGGCAGCTTAGAATCAGAACTTAGGATGTTTACCAGTCAGGGTCATAGATTTGCGACACATCTGACACGCGGAGGAGACACGCTCAAAATAAAATAGTAGAGGGGTATGAAGAATTTTAACATCATAAAGCACCTAACTGTTTTCTTCTGTGTTTTGAATAATTGATTCTAGCTATATTTTAATACGTAAATAGGGCTTGATGTACCAAAACCTCAAAGTAAATTTACGCGTGGTACTTACAAGAATTTTTAAATGAAATGAAATGAAATACGATGATGAATTTATATTTGTTTGAGGAAAACGTATTTTATTATTTTATATCTATGTTAAAACAAATTTGCTTTATTTAAAGATATCATTGGTTAAAATATTAAAATAAATTCCAGAATGTTTTTTAATATCTCTTAATCGCATTCAGCTATTTAATATGACGCAGGAGTGTCTTATCTTTATAATTGCAAAAATATATTATAAAAGCGTCTCAGAAGCCTCATGGGAGGGAGGCTTTTAAAAAAAATCCCTTTTAATTCTGTGCGTTAAATTTAATTCCGAGCCGTTTAAAATGCAAAGTGCATTTCTTAGCGAAATAAGCTTACTAAAGACTTATTTTTACTTAGTTATTTTCATTGCTTTGAGTAAGACAATAAAAAAATGTCAATGTATAGACTGCGTAGGTAATCTGTATAAAAAAAATTTGATACAATTAATTTTCCTATATTAATTGCGATATAATATTGTAAACTAGAAAAAATAATGTTTATGGTATGTGAGGTGTAAGTAAATCATAGTCTTCTTCTGATCGTGTCATCCCCTAACAGAGATTTGCCACTATGAGGGTGATCTTTGCCTTATCATTTGCTATATGGAACAATTAGCTGTAGTTTCATTCGTATCAATCCCGGACGTTAATAAGTCACAAAATGCGGCGTCGTTCTCTGTTATATCGTTGATTTTTCTTTGAATGACATGTTGGGGAATGCTGTCCTCTCATAATGTGGTCGAGGTATACTGTAATTTAATGGTTTTGGTACAACGCAGAACTTCTCGATCCTTTTCTATTCGATTGAGAACGTCAACATTTTTGTCACCCGATCAGACTAAGGAATTTTGAGTATGCGTCTATACAGCCACATTTCGAAAGCCTCAACTCTCCTTGATATTTCTAGGTTTAGCGTCCATACAACGAGAAAGGATTGAGAGAACATAACAATGAATCACAGCACTTATCACTAAGGTAAAAATTAAACATTTGAAATATGTCAAAGCCCAGTTAAAGGTATCAGTAAAAACCAAAGAAGAAACACCCGTCCAATTGTAATTTGCTTTGGTGTTTTTATGGTGAAATCACATAACATCCGGAAGAGCATTCAATATCATATAACAAATTGTTTGTGTTTTTGAGCCTTATGAAACCATTTTCGTCACACACCGAAAAAAAAATCTTTTATAGTTCGTTTACAAATGCATGGATTATATACTGCTGAATACTATTGGCAGTAGGTACGTATTGGCGCGACCATAACAATAGAATGTAAATGTAAATATGTATTATCGTGTAAGTTGTAAGACTGTATGCATGAATCAAAAAAGTGATGCTGCTTCTGAATTTTTACGCGATTGTTGCAACTGACGCGATATGTGCGCATGCGCAGTAGAACGATAATGGTGAACTTCCGGAAAAAATACGAACTACACCGCGCAGCACAAACAACATGTACGCAAACATCAGAATTTTTGGATTTCAGGATCAGTAGATGGCAATAAATCCATACACACTTACACATGCATAGTATCGCATGCATAGTTATGATCAATGAATATTGCATGTACACATGCATAGTTATGATCAATAAATATTGATTTTGCGTCTTGTTTTGAATGCTGTATGTTTAAAATTTGTCTTTGTGTTTAAAAGTTTCACTTTAGAATTGATCAACGATATTTTGTGACAAATTTTGGTCGAACACTTCTTTCCTTCAAGCAATTTAATTTTACGCTACAGTAGCTGAATAAGTTTTACTTCAAAAAGTATGTAGGTATATAGTAAAAATATCAACGAAGGAAGATTATGAGAAATGGCATATCAAAATAATTACATATTACATGTAAAATAATATTTAAACTATACGGGAAATAAAATAAAGATTCTTGTATAATATTATGTAATAAAATAGCCTGGATTATAGTTATAGATAACCTTGAATGACAACCAATCGATGAGATGGTAATTTTCACTACAGATCTATGATATTGTGTACCCTGTAGTACTTACGAAGACTGACCTCATGTTGTGGATGAGTGAACCTAAATCATCGGTGGTGAACCCTTGACATGTGCTAGCACGAGGACGCAAAATAACCTCTAATTTTAACAGATAAACCCGATTTTAAATTAACACGCTGCTGGGAAAGATGCATAACACATGTCAAAAATGATATTTAAGAAAAACTTCAGTAGGTAGTGAAAAAAGGTATTAAAAAGTTTAAAGCGCCGGCTAGACGCTCATGCTTTACGACAAGCTTACCTGTGCAAACCGGTTTGTATCGGGAAGCCCGTGTGTATAGACTGTACGCGAAAAAGTGTTCCGTATTTTTATACCCCGTAGGCAAGTCGTTATACCGCACAGGCAAGTCGCTGCCGTCTAGCCGGCACATAATACTTAAAAAAACAACCGCCATCTACTATTATATTGTTTTTTTTAGAACAGGGGTATGTTCACCATTCTTGGCCAGACATTAACAATAATTTGTGGAGTTGCATTTTGTAAGGATGCGAAAAACTACCAGGTTGATTTTAAAATAGGTTTTTATTATGGTACAAGAAACAAGGTTGGCATTATAAATGCTTCTCACCCTCCTAGAATAAAAGGAACATTCGCGGGGATGAAAATTCATATCATATTGTATTGTAGGTAACTAAATAATCTATTCAATGGATAAATAATAATTTTACTATTATTATAGTTTTGAAAGTTACCTTCACGTAATACAATACGTGATAGGGCCCGTTCTTTGCACGGTGGAGCAAACTGTTTAAGGATTTTATGAATGGTTTTTTTTTTGTTTATAAACACTCAAGATGCAACATTTGAAATTATTATAACGGGGAATGTTCTGCCTAGTAGGAACACCTAGCGGCAGAATATGAAGCTTGAAATTTAAAACAATACATTCACTGATAAAACCAGAGCGTTGGAGCAGACCCTTTTTTGAGTTGCTCCGCTCCGGGCAAAAAGTTTTAATAAGTATTATATGTATACAAATGTTAAAAAAAAATAAAAAAAATAGGCAGTTTTGAAATAATCGTCAGTTTCATTATTAATTCTATTAAACAAAATTTCCAACAGCAAATTGTCTCTCATTATTTGCATCTTCTGTCAAAAAAGTCAGGTTATTATCACTCGGCAGTGTTGCCATATTTCAAATAATTCCAGTATTCCATAGTGTCAAAATATACCTACTATTTTCATTGGATTTTAGGACGAAAATTTAATAATAATAAAAAACATCCGGAACAGTGGAGCATTACATATTTTCCGTGCTCCGGCTCCGCTCCTGCTTCGGGTAAAATCACATTGCTCCATTGCTCCATGCTCCTGATCCGTGCTCCTGATCCAAGCTCCGCTCCAACGCTCTGGATAAAACAGGCGAGTGTTGTCCAACTGACAACCTGATAAAGAGAATAAACATATACATCCAACAAGGTAATGTGGTCGCCGTTTTACGTAGGTACTCTTGAGGCATTCGTACAGGGGACCGGTGGATATATTTGAAGAAATGTAGTAAGTATGTAAATAGTTTTAAAAATGAATTTAGGTTTGAATTAAGAATGAATTTAGATTCAATGAATCAATAATATCATTATCTTCAAAACACAGTTGATTTCAATAATTGTCGTCATGAATGTCTTTAGGTAGGTAACTTGTTATAGCCTCATACAAGTGAATCATGTATTGTAAAACTTCTTGCATTAAAAAAAGGATTTTAATTAACGTATCATAAATACAAAAATTAAAACAATTAAAAAAAGGTTGTAAAATGTGCGTTTCATTATAAAGTCTCATCTAATTAGCACATGCTATTTGTATTATTATGACAATCATTAGAATGCAACTTTATAAGTTACCTCAAATGTATCAAAGAGATTTTATAATTATTCATGGTCTTAATATAGATATGTTATATTCACTTAAAAATTATGTATAACCTCATTTTTTCACTTATATCAATGTTATGGATATACATACACGCTTTCCGTCGTATATAAAAAAATATACAGTGACTGAGTTCGAAGGCTTTATAAGGATGTTTAAATCATATAATAGTCTTTACATAACCGTCTTGTTATTATTAAATTAATTTAAGTTTAAATAAAGAAACTCTTTTACGAAAAGAAAATATTGCAAAAACCTACGATCCTCTACTCTGAAAGCGAATGAAATAACCAGAGCGTTGGAGCGGAGCTCGGAGCAGGAGCACGGAGCAGTGGAGCAATGGGGGTTTACCCGGAGCACCAAAAATGTGTAGTGCTCCACTGCTCCGGATGTTTTGTTATTATTATTAAATTTTCGTCCTAAAATCCAATGAAAATATTATATTTTAATTATTATTTGAAATACGGCAACACTGCCGTGTAATAAATAACCTCACTTTTTAAATAATGGAAATGACGAATAATAAACCTTGCTTTAACTCTAGGTACTTATTTTGAAAAAATAAGATTTGTACATATATACCTATTACAACATTTTACCCGGAGCAGAGCAGACCCTGGTTCAAGTATTAGGTCCCGGAGCGGAGCTGGAGCGGAGCAACTCAAAAAACAGTCCGCTCCAACCCTCTGGAAAAAAACTATTTGAATTATTTGTAAATTGACGATGTTGCAATGAAAAATAGTTTATATTCCGTACATTTTATGAAAATTTCACTATAAATAAAATTTAATAATGTTTTTTATCAGAATATTGTGATGCGAGGTGTAATATGAAGCAAAAGCATCTTTTTCACAAGAAATTTATAATAAAGTAGAGAAAAAATAAAGAATAGATAGATTAAAAATATTAGTATAATAAAAAATCTCTTGAAAAGATTCGGGAATGGATAAACCCATCCAGTGTATCATCGTCAGTGGGGCCCATTCACTGCTGAATTTATAACTTCTTACAAAGATTTTTCTAGGATTTCAACTTGTCAGTACCATGTACAAAGTTTTCGCAATATTTTTCAATTATTTGTCTATCCAGCGGGATTCAGGATGCTCCCGTGGTCGTTGAGTGTTTTTTTGCATATCACTCTATGACGACATTAATTTATTCAGTTACATAAAGATTACAACCCATTGCCATTTCGGCAACGACAATAGTTTGAGGCCAATGATCGAAGAGAACAATTCTATTGCTAGTCGATACTCCAGAGTCCAGGTAGTAACACAAAGTCGAACAAAATGAGATTGTCTAATATGTTTTAAGATGTCCATTAATAATTAATTGTCAAACCACTTCTGGGCGAAGATCTTCATGCATAGGTGTTGAGGAAAAAATATGAAGAGAGAGGCTACATTATATAAAAGTTACTAAGGCTAATGATGATGCTCAAATCAGTCGTTGGGCCCATCGGAGCCGTGCGACTTGGTCGCCAACTTTATTGTTTTTTTTTTGAAGATTCCTTTATATAGTTTCTTCGTCTGCCAGTATTGTTTTAGCTTTGTATTTTGTAATATATATATATATATATAGGTAAGTATATCAAAGACAAAAGTAATGATAAACCACTTCGCTGATCCAAAAGCGATCTTCATCAACGGCAATCAAATCGAGAGGATCAACAGCTATGTCTACCTCGGACAGCAAATGTCTGTAGATGGCGGCATAGATGACGAGGTTGCTCGAAGAGCCAAGCTAGTAGCATGGAGTGCATTCGGGCGCTTAAGTAATATCTTACATGGACCCTCAACACACGAGAGATCCAAAAATTTTGAGTTGCGCAACGTGGCATGGAAAGGTACATGTTGGGCATAACGCGTAAGGACCGCAGAAGACACTGCGAACGGACAACCGCTGGACGAATACAGTCATTGAGTGGTACCCGAGGGGCACTAAGCGGCCACAGGGGCGCCCCAAATCCCGTTGGATTGATGAACTTGAACTTGAAGGTTGGATTGATGAATGTTGTTTGGTGGAAGTACGTGGCAGAGAAAAGCAAGGAACCGAGAAGAGTGAAGGGAGCTGGGGGAGGCCTTCATCCAGCAGTGGATCGAGCCCGGCTGAAAATATAAATATATCAAATTAATTATTTTTCATTTATTTTTTGTTAGTTCACCGTGGTCCTCTCTCCCACGGGTACTTCTTGTTAGGATGAGTTACAGTAAAATAAGTTAAAACTTTATTCTTGAGGATCTTCTCCGGAGACGCTACCAGGCGAAAAAAACTGATGATGCTTCACATCAAGGATTGGGTCTCGTGTTACGCTAGATTCAAATGTGATACTATATATGTGATTATTATATGGTGATATGTGATTTGGAGGAATTACAATATAATATGTTAAATTTGTGTGTAGCAACTTTACACTTGGTATGGCCTGAAATATATTTTAAAGAGCAGAACGGAGATGAAAACGCCTTTAATAAACGTTTCGCATCAATGCTTAAATGAAAAATCAGATAAAATTACAAATAACAGTACGTAGCTAACTAATTAAAGTCAAACTTTAAAACAGTGCGCCATTTTATTATTATTATTTACAAATAATACTGCCGACTAGCAGGATATTAATTTTTGTATAATAACCATTTCAAACAATATATTAAAATCGTTCTGAAATACTTGTGGTTATACAAGGAGGTTTTATGATTCCATCGAGGTATATTTAAAACTTTTTAGGTTCACATTTTTTTTATAATATTTCTTCGCTATAACTATATTCATTCTATGCGTTATAATCTTATATACACATTTTATTATGTGTGTAGTTCCTTTCCTATGTGTTTTTTTGCAGTCTTCGTTTTGATATTATGTCACTTGGGTAAGATTAAGAACGGCCGGTGTACTATAAAAATTAATAAGTAAATAAATTTATACCAAAAGTTGTACAGCCGCTGATTTATTATACTACAGAATATGTTTTCGGGGGGCAGTTACTTGAGATATAATGCCCAATGGAGATGTGTTGTTTTTACTTTCCGCCGAAGATATCAAAATTATCTCTCTCTTTTTGACATGCTTGCCGATATCTCCGTAACCTACGATACCGTTCGCTGAACTAAGCTTGGTATTGTTAGGCAGAAGAATTAATATTAATAATAATATTAAAATGAAGTAATACACATTAATTTATTATGATAATTAAAAATACGTTAGTAGGTAAAAATAATACCTAGGTATATGAATCATAAAGAATGAAAATCCGGAGCATTATACCAAACCATAGGCAATGTAAGATATTAGTGATTATATTTTTATTACATAACGTTTTAAAATTGGAACGTTTTTAACTTGAGGAAAAAATATCAGCTGTTTCTGAAGACTGAATAAAAACAAAAGAACGAGATTCTTTTGTATCGTGGATTTATTCATCTGACAGATGCTGTTTCTTTTTTGAACACATAATGGATTTTATACGACGTACGAATAAAGAACATGGATTACATTTTAAGAGACTTTTTCTAAAACATTGGGTAGTGCTGTCGGCATATATACCTAAATATTCATAGAACTCAGACTGAAGTTAATAAACTTGTTAAGTTACTTCCTATAGATAAAGACAGTGTGATACCGGACATATATTGGATTTCAATTCGTAATTATAAAGTTCAGGTACGATACTACTCTATTATTGTTTATTATTGTGTAATTATAAATATATTGGGACACAAACCTATCTGATATGCAGTATCTGATATTATTTATAAGAAAATTGTGTTGTAATAATAAAATGTATTTGTATATTATGCATGCTCAAAACTCCTTGGACTGACCGAGTGACAAAATAATGTTGAAGTTCTCAAACGAATGGTAAAGGGTCAAGAGTTTCTGCGTAGTATTAAGACGGCCCTCGTAATCCAGTGTGTAAGGCACTGGCCTGTCAATTTCTGGATATATTTATTTAATTTTCTTAAAGCCTGGGTGTTTGTGATTGTTTCACTTATATTACTGATTACACTGCTGTTTCATTATACTACTGTCATTGGGCCTCATGGGCTAAAAAAATAATAAAAAGAACTAGAAAACTACCTACTGGTGCCACATTATGAGAAGACAAAATTACTACATTTCCCACATTTCTATATATGGAAAGATCAATGATAGAGGTGGCAGAGAACGACGCCACATTTTGTCGCTTAATAACCTATGTGATTGGTATGAGTGTAGCTTCACCGAACTATTCCGGATAGACGATAGTAATAGTAAATATCGCTATGAAGGTGGTCGATCCCAGTTAGGGGATGGCACGATAAAAAGAGTAAAAGTTTCTAAAATTCATTCAAACACTCGTATAGTAGAATGGTGCTGAAAATAACATACAAAAATAATTAACTACAAATAATTAAGTAACTAATTCAAAATTACAGTGTTAGAAATGTTTCTCAAAATAGAGATTACCTACCGCAGATACTCATTCTATAACAGCGCGATTTTCTTGTCTTGATCATACAATACAGGACGCATGTATTAAAGATAATAATATGTAATATACCTATTCAACGGTTTAGATTTCTCCGCACTCGAGCGGATGCGGCGGAATTACATAATTATTATTCACACTGGACACCTCCAAGAGGTGTTCCCAGGGCTCGAAATCGCTCGCGCCGTTCCGTTTCGTGAAATCGGTAAAATTATTGCTCTTGTCTCGTGGAAAAAAATATGTTGATCATCTGAACTAGATAAGCCTTTTAACACACTTATCACTTATTTTTATAAAATACACATAAATTTAGATAACTTTCTAAATATCTTCAGAAAATTGTCGAGCGCTCCGGTTCGTAATATTTTCCATTTCGAGCGCTGGGTGTTCCCTATCTATTCTATACACAAGACTGCTATTAGCAGCTATCGAGGGTAGTTTTTCATATGTTTGTATCGAAGTATTATAATTATTACAATAAGTTAGCCGTCTAAACAGTCAAAACTGTGTATCTCGCTTTAAAATTTAGCACACCCAAGAGAGATGCTGTTAAAACATAGTACTTATTGTAATTGTTACAATAAGTGTACTTATACTTCGATACAAAACTACCCTCAATAGTAGTATCAGTCTTGTGTATAGAATAGATGCGTAGAACAGTTTTGAAAATAAATCGTTAGATATCTCTTAATAAGCGCCAAATCCATTGAAAATGGTAGCAATAATTCATCATTTCAGTGGATTATATTTTAAATACCTTTGTGGTGTTAATTTTCAATATTATTCTGTGTCAAATGTCAATTATTGGGTCAATACTTTGGACCACTTTTATCAAATTCTCAACTGAATAAACTATAATATTATGTTATACGAGTGTTGATGTTTTATTAAAAATATTTTGGTGTTATTATCTGTTGCACTATAGCGAGCACCGTTCATTGATGTAATAATAATATTGTTGAAAAGTTGGCAGCGAATTGTGGCCATTATGAATTGATCGTTATTTGCTTTTTGTTTTCAGCGGAAAGCACGAACAAGCCGCGCGGTTTTTACGCTATCCTTACACACGCCGACTAAGTTGTGATTAATCCATCCCCAAGGATCATTATTCGGATGTGAAACTCGGGCGAAACACAAATAAACATATTAACAATACGGGAGAATGTATCCGTTGTCGAAATGCCTGGCGAAATATCACCACGCAACTAAACACCTACTGTACAGATGTAAGCATGTGAGTATACAATCATACACAATACAGCGCGCGAATATTGTAATTTATTTTGATGGATAAATTCGCAAATGAAATTTCGTTAAGACCTTTCATTAAATTCACTCGCTGCATGAGTCTTTGTGGAAAGAGCTGTAATGTTAACCACTGCCTTTATTTTACTTTAAGCGGGAACCAAATTGAGGTGCATTGTCGTGAACCACGTGAACTCACGGCGATATTAATAATGTCTATGGTTCGTCATTCCGCAGAATATTTTGAACCATCACCATAGCTGTAAATTCACTGAAGAATGACACTGATGAAGAGTGCCAACTATAATGTACCTATAAGTAATTTGAATTATTATTAATTATTATTCATGCTAATTTTAATAATTAATTTAACAGTTTCTACGTGTGCGTATGTTAAACTTACAATGTGACCTGACACCCATAGATAATATTTTGAAAAGAACTCAACCTGCAGATCATAGATGATAGACAACATTATTATAGAAAATACATATTGCCAACCGCTAAAAACAAAAAACGTGATTTTACATGAAAGTCGAAAAGTGTAGGAATGTGGAATATGATAAAAACGTTCAAAACGTCATGCAGGTCTCGATGCAGTGAAGGTCAACGTGAGGTGACCTCATTGTTGTTTTAGTGATTTCGACAGATTTTGCCAACTAACAATGTTCGTTTACAGGTTCAAAATGTGTTACGGGATGGGAGCATCAGTCTGATAACATTTTAAACACCAAGAATGACGACATTACACCCTTTTTCCTGTAGCGGCAGCTTACCGTGACTTCACGTGATATTCAGCGACATGCACCTCTATTTGGCTCGCGCTTTATGGTTCAAAATTGTTAATAAGGTGAAAAGTTCAATAGAACCTCATCTACACACCTTCCTATGTATTTTAAAAATACAACATGAAAAAATAGCAAATACCACGTAAGCGTGAAGTTCGATAGTTTTGACAGAACATAATATGGTGTAGTTAGAGCAATATCAAGCGAGAGAAAACGATGCAACATGCTTCATGTAAAAGCAGTCGGAAATAATAATGGTGACAATAATTAAATTTACCAAGATTAATAGCACCTGTACACGTGCATGACTTTACTGGCACCAATTTACTACCCAATTTACCACAACCACAATTTACTGGTGAGTATTTTGTGGTGAGTATAACTCTTAAAACAGCTGTTTACAAGTAAAAGTACTGAGTGTCTCACCAATCTCATTCTTCGAGTGTACCTAAGCGAGACGTGTTGTCATTGTATGGTGCTATTTGATAGTTTGTGAATGTTGGTAAACGTCAAAATGCGCTGCGCGGTGTAGTTCATTTTTTCCCGGTTCGCCACTACTGTTCTACTGCGCATGCGCATACGTCATGCAAGTTTCAACTGTCGCGTGAAAATTCAGAAGTATTTGAACTTCTTGGATCTATGCATGCAATCTAGCAACTTGCATGATAATACGTGTTTATACGTGCATTTTTTTGTTATGGCTGCGACCTCAGCAGGCAATACATGCACTGTAAACGGAGCATAATTCGTGCGCAGTAGAAGAAACCACAATCTGGGCACTTTCAAGGTTAAGTAAAGTTGTTCCACTACAAAATTGAAACTAGGTTAGTAAGACAAGCCTTGAAAACAAGCGATATGGGTTAGGTTAAAAAGTCAATGTTATTCTAAGTTTGATGCTAATTTAACAGTTTACCCCGAATAATTGAGAAACTGAGGACCTTGGGTGTATATAGCTGCTTCTAACTTTTTATGATTGAATATTTTACTAACGTTTATGCCTGAAAGCTGGAAGAAGGAGCGATAGAGACTCGTCAATTCACGCTAATCATGTAATATTTAATAAACTGTTTTAAAGTAAAATTAATGATTAGTACTTGAGGAAAAATAATTAATCGTTAATCTTAGTAGTTTTGATAATGGCGTGACAACTAAAATAGATAGCGACTAATTTACTAACTTGTAGAATTTATCACTTTGCCAAGGTAGGTACTTTAATTTGAGTTAAGAGTAGTTTTATCTTTGGATAATGGACGCCTTCTAAAAGAGGTTTCATAACAGATTCTTTCAACGGAAACTTACTGTATGTTGACCACTTGCTCCACCTATTGGCCTACTGTGCGACAAGAAGATCTAGGCAATAACCGGAAGTCGCTAGTGCGGTTAAAAGTAGGAGGAGCCTGTTAGTTCACAGTTTTAACACGTGGACAACTCGTCGCTAACCGGACGTCGCTATAATCGAATTGCGGTTGAAAATGGGAGGAGCTTGTTAGTTCACAGTTTTAACACGTAGCTAAGAAGATCATGTCGTACAGTATGTTTTGAATCCAAGCACATATTGAAAAAGAACTTATGAACATACGACCGCTTCAGAAGGGAATGCTCGTCCACCATCACACATGGATATATTTTTTACGTAAAATTATAAGCATAGGTACATAAAAAGAGATTTTATGCGTTCGACGCAAGCGTTTAATATATAAAAAAACAATCCAAAACTAATAATCTATAAATAGTTACAGTAGGTATCCCAAGAATCTGTACAGTAGACGTATGTGTACTGTATTTGAAATATCCATAGAACATAACGTTAATTTTGTTTTCAACAAGTAGTGGCGCAGGCCCAACAGACAAGTACCGTAAACTCTTTTAAAATACAGAAACTTATTGACCTTTCATAGATACTAATGAGAGAAAATAAGATAATGGGTTTTTCCAAGATTTAGCGTTTGCTTGGTGGTAATTCGTGATAATTTATAAAATGGATTATGTATTTTTTGGTATTCATCATAATGTATTGTTCACTTGGTAAACTTTGTCAAAAAGGCAATAACAATATTTTAAACCATAACAATTATTGCTTACAACTGGTTACGATTTTTCGATTAACATTCCACTCAATTATGTCTTGGAATTATACCAACTATCTCTTATATAAGAAAATTCCTACCGTTGTATCACTCAGAACAAATTTTTTTACCATGCCCGATCCTAAGAAGGTCATATATTATGGACATCCACGAGGAGGAGGTTGAATTAACCGATTTTTGTTTTTACGAACCTATTGGGTCTATACTCTGGGCCCAAACACGCATTGAAAAACAACATGCAATTTTTTTCCAGACCCGAGATTTGAACCCAGGACCCACGATATTATAGGTCGACACGTTACCCGGTCATCGTGGGTGAATACACAATATAGACAATACCTAATCATAATATACCTACATGACAAAGTTTACCAAGTGAGCGAAGCACGTGCGTAGAAACACTGTCTATATAATATAGAAGTGATCAAATTTTATTTAGGTATGGTCCCAATATTGAAGCTTGATTTGATATAAATAAAAACGATTTCAAGTTAGACACGTTTATATTTTTATAAAAATCGATGTTTTTTTAAATAAATATAAAAAATATTAAAACCATGAATTAGTCAAAAATCTCTGGTGATGGTTAAAAAACTTAATAAACTAAATTTTAATAATACATATGAACATAAATATATGTTATAATAAGGTGCGGTCCGATTCAAAAAATTCACATTTTATTACATTTTTTACAATAATTGTTAGTTTATCTTTTACTAAAAATAAAAAATATTTTTCTTTTTAATGTTTTCAGATGCATATTTATTCACTAACACAATCGAAATTGTAAATTATAAAAAAATGTTTAAAATTGCAAGCTTCGTATTCTCCCGCTAGGTGCCTCTGGTAGGTAAAGACATCGCCTTGAGTGGTGCTGTGGTTAATTATTTCGTTAATTTTTATTTATCTACGTTATTAAATTTAATATACCCGTTGTAATATATCGTGTATAAATTTTCACAATCGTAAAGTATAGACATGGTTTTTTTTTAAATCTTTCCCTTCCGAACTTCTTGTCTTATTCTTAAAATTTAATTTTCAATGCAGTATTATTATGTATAGAAAATGAATATACTTAGTTATTTTTCTATTATACAAAGCAATGCAAGGAAAATATTATAATCTTTTTAAAGATAAACTATTTTTTTATTCAACCTATTTCACAAGGTTCAAAACTGTAGAATTATTTATTGAAAATACATAATACGGAAATAATTAGTATATTTATTAAAAAAAACATATTGATGTCGGGTGGGCCTCAAACCTGCATCCACTGGATTCCACCCAATGTGTTAAAGCACTAAATGTGCACCAAAAATTGTAAGTTAATTAATTTTTCCCACATTAATTTTCTTATATTTTGTGAAAAAACTACATCGAAGTTTACATGTTATTTCATAAATCGGTGATTTTAATAAATACAATTACTTAGACAGAGTCGCATTTTGATATTATTATGGACGACATCTTAAAAATACTCGTTGATACGAAATCTTGACATGTGTGTGATTATTTTTGGTAAGTATTGGGAAATATGGAAAAATATGTAATTGTACATTTAAAATTATATTAAAAATGGTCAATAAACTATGTGAGTTTTAGTAAGCGAATGTATTTTTGTACAAAAATTGAAATTTTGGAAAACCTAAATATCATTCGTATATTTTCAACTATCCCGGGATTTGGATTAGAATACTAATAATTCCAGGATTAAAAATTCTCCAAAAAATATTCCGAGTTTCATAAAAATTTTGTCGTCAAATACAGCAATGAAATAAATATAATAATTAGGTCAATTTTCATCTTAATTATTATGGTACTTGCCATGCTGTAATGACGGGGGGGGGGGGGGGGGGGTATGTCATCGCATGGAGTTTTAAAACGCTGTTGATGACCTTAGCGATATGGCTAATCTTAAGCCACGTGCTCTGTGTACAGAGAGCTAAAAGTTGTTCATTTAATTTACAAAATAAACAAGTATATTTTAAGGGTAATTTGCGTCATAATTTTTGCGTCATTATTTTAGTCGAATTAATAAAATCGAAGTTCTACTGTGCGTTGTACGCAAAAAACACGGCTTCATTTTGCCGAAAAATAGGCGCTCTCTATAATATATCATTACTCTGAGAGTTTTTCGGTTATTTTGCCGCCCTCTGAATCCTATCGCCCGGGTGCTATTGGTGCGAGCCTGCATGCGTGTTATTATAATTTAATGTTTATAGATAACCAATTTAAGGATTGACATTGCAATGATGTTAAATGATTTTAGAATATTTTTTTTTTGAGAAATGAACGAATAGATGTTAGTATTATTAAATTTCTATAAAACATAACGTCAACACTAAGCACAGCAATTGATTCATGCAACCAAATGTGATAACACCGATAAGAAATGAATGTTATTAATAAATTTGATTGGTTTTACGCTTATCCTGTTTACTATTTGACACTAATATAGTAAAAGTTGATAAAATAATGTGGCACGTTTATGAAATATTATAATATGCGATAGTTGAAATAGTTAAACATATTTACTATTTTTATTAAACAGATATCCAATATACTATTTTTTATTCAACGAATCACACACACGATTTGAGAATGTAACATTCTATATATTGAATATACCTACATAATTTGAAAACATCTCACGCATAATATACACACTCGACACAATTCGATAAGCATTTCATTTAATTTCAATTTCATTAAATCGTCGTAATTTAATAAGATGCCCGTAGCTTAATTGGAAAAGTATACTGGCGCGAATCCAGCAGATACAGGTTCAATCCCGCCGGGTGTCGTATTTTTTCTACAAAATGATTTTTTCTAGTGTGTATTTGCATGACATGTTTTCAAATTATGTATGTAAACAGATATAATTTATATTATTTTCGATTAGGCTTTCTAGATATTATATTATGCCTGACCTTTAAAACTCTCAAATATATTTCCCACCTATTTTCCGTATACACGAGACTTGAAATTATCGACACGTGTTAATGTGGTGACGATACATTTTATTAAAATTTGGGAGCTGGCTGGTGCTTCCAAGCATTGCGCGGTCCCATTCGAAGTTCCTTAAAAAACTTATATCTTGAAACCTTCACCAATAAATTCCTTATATTTTTACAGATATGAATGCAAAAACGTGGGTGTGGCCGATCTGGTTTTCGAGATAATTGAATCCATTATGGGTCACCGTTTTCAAATTATCAATCGACAATATTTTTTTCATTCAGTATATTATCACCCGGTAGCATATATATATACGTACCTAGGACTAATATTAATGGTTAAATTATTGCAATAGTGCAGTAGCTAATAATAATTCCTAATGATTTGCCATTGTAAATGTAATTTTTGAATTTTTAAAAAATGCCACATTTTATAAGATATTTAGTCAACTAGTTAAGCGCCCTCATCTATGACGATTAGATATTTACAGCGTGTTTATCATTGTTATTGATTAATATTTTTTAATAGAAACGCAATTTTTGTACTGAATCCAGTTTTTTATTAATTAATTGTACCAGTTTCGCCCGCCTCAGAGGGACATCGTTATAGATTTCAAATGTATCTTTATCTTGATTTTACTAATTCAGAGATTATAAACATATCTACACATATTCTACCGAATATTGCTACGAATATGCCTTCCATTTTAATTCCATATTAAAAAGTTATTTTGCCCAGTATTTTCTCTTTCCTCGTGTCAAACCATCGCCGCGTTTCGTCATAAAAAATCAAAAAACCACGCATACGGAAACTGAATGAATTGGGCACAACAAAAATAATAATCTATTTATATAAACCACAAAGTGTGTTTGATGGTTTGTTCCAAATTTGAAGTTATTTACCACAGATTAAGACAAATAATTGAGATGCTGAGGACTGTTCGAATATAAGTGCATGTTGAGTAAATCAACTTCAAATTACATAATACATAACTTGTACTAAAATAAATGGAAAAAAATTCCAGGCAAAATTGTAAATAACGATTCTATAAATTGATCAAGGTTTAAATTGATAAATATATCTAAAAAATATAAATAATCTGTAGGGTGAATATGTATAAATAAATTATTAAGATATTCTGCAAAAAATAAGATGTATTGACTATAAAGGAATCAGTGGACAATACAAATTAAAAAAAAATACTCTTAATACCGACAACCAAAAGACGTGAATAATAAATTAATAGAATAAATAGTACGCCGAGTCGAACAATTAACTATATATTATAATATATAGTAAAGTTATTATTTTATTTTGTGAAATTGTGTTTAAACATTGAATAGTCAAGGACACTAATAGAAATTTATTTTGGTAATGAAAAGACTTTAAATTTGAAATACACCATCAGCATAGGTATTTGCACTAAGTTACAACAATAAAATTTCTTTGACGCGACAATTACTGATTTTAATGAATTGAATTAATTATATATATTATGAAGTTACTGAAATAAATTGATTTATTAAGAGAATCTAAGTTAACAAGGGAATTTAAGTTAATATGAGAATCTAAGTTCGAAAAATAAGGGTTATCGCAAACACATGTGAAAAAAAAATATGAATTTGTTGGTAATTTAACAGAGCAAAAAAACACTTCTTAACTTTTGTTGAGAGCGTTGAGCGTCAGTGGTGTGTAGATTCTAGTAGTTTTGCTGATGATTTCTTGGTCCTTGACGACGAATTAGAATGACAAGTAAGGACGTATCTTTCAAGCTTGTAGTTTGTATTATCAGCTTGTAATTCTACACATCTATTTTTAACGTTAATTAATGTAAATGAGCTGTTATTTTTATTTAACAATCCATTATTATTATTATTCAAAGAAAAAATGTTGATATTTTTTATGTTTATTGATGTGTTGCAAAGAAAATAATAATGACGTCTTAGAAACCATGCCCACGAGATATACTCGAATGTTGGGAATAAAATTCGTACCTATAATATAATATGTTTATATTCCGTATAAATAGGTAATGCTGTGATATGAAAACTACATCTAACTATTTTTTTTACTATACTATGTGACATACATCTGTTTAATCCTCGGCATTTCATATTATTGTAAATAACGTGGGAAAGGGATGGTTGATAAAACTTTAAAGTTTGCTGGATACGGTTGGAATTTTTGTGTTTTATGTTGGAAAATCGTATGTGACATGGAACAATAGGTCAATAATTAGGGTTGTTATTAGTTATATGTTATTGATGTTTCTTTTTCTCAATTTATATAATTTTTAAACTTTTATTTTAAACTTACTTTATTCGCCCGATGAAGAATTTAATGTTACTAGGTATCTTGCATAAAGTCATGATCATTTTTGGTTAGGTGGCTTGCAAATCGAGCTGGGAATCGGAAAAGGGACTTGTTTCCCAGGACGAATCGACATATTATATACAAATTTTTCTACAAGAGTGCTAGTTGATTTTTCGCGCTTGTCAAACGTGCCACAAATTCGCATCGATGACGAACACTGTCAGTTTTAAAACAGATTTTCTTTTCATTAAAACATACATTTACGAGGGAAGAAAGAACAACAAAACAATGTTAAACTTCTTCAAAAGTAGAATGAAGTTTTAAACATTGATTTGTATTTTGTTACACTTCCAAATTATTGTCAATCAAATCTATTATAGGGAAATTTAAAATGTAAAAAAGGATAATTTACCATTTTATTATAGATCGGGATATATCGGTCCTCAAAAAGTGGCAAATGATGAATCAACTAAATTTTTCACAATACGTGTTCGAAGTATAATCAATTGGGTGTTTGCTCTGGATCAAAAAATCCATTGAAAAAAACCTCATGATATCATTGGCGAAGGGTGGAGGTAGTCTGTTAAGAACCGGCATAAATAGTGCACACTAAACTTCATCGGTCAAACGTATTTGTTTTCATTGAGCTAAGGCAACAATGTATAGATAGTGTTTGTTAGTTTGTACAATTTAATTAAAACCTGCCTAATCCAATCCATAGTAGCGAATAATCAAAAAATATTCGTTTATCGATTAAATAGGTATCTAAAATTATGCCATTAAACCATACATAATTTTAAATATTTTATAGATAGAAGAATATTTTTTATTGATTATGATTTGGTTTAGGCAGATCTTAATGAATTCAAAAAACTAACCAACATATTCTGTAATATGTATTTTTAATTCAACGAAAACAAAAAGTATGACTATTTTTGTCGAATCGCCCGTAGAATACTATTTTGGTTTGGTTTAGGTAGGGTTTAATTTAATTTGAAAACTAACCAGCACCATCTGCAAATTATATTCTTAGTTAATGAAAACAGATAAATATAACTGACAAAGTGTAGTGTGCACTATTTATATCGAATTTTAGCAGTCTACCTCCACCCTTCGCCACTGTGATATTTGCTAGACGTGGAAGTCGAACTCACATCGTGCAAACTATATATTATGGAATAGTGGAAGTGAGGCTTTCAAGACTACAAGTGCTAAATTATAAAACGTTGAAGTTATTTAAACTAATGTATGGTTGTGATATTTTACAATTTCAGGGGAGCAACGTGATAGCCATCAGAAGAGAAGACCAGTCAGTATGGGAGCGAAGGGCGCCATTTGCACCGGCCAACGTGTTGAAGCTGACTCGGCAGAACGTCAGGGTAATCGTCCAACCTTCCAACAGGCGGGCGTATCCTATGCAGGTACCTAAATTTTACCTTATAACTACACATTTTCGTAATATTATGCTGTTCTAGCTGAGTATGTGAGAGTTTTCATTATGCATATTTAAATGCATTCGTTGCAAAATCACTTACCTCCACTTTATTTTCTTTATACATTTGTTCAAAGTATTGTTCTTTCATTTCCATTTTAACCCATATTTAGATTATTATTTCACGAATCAATTGTATGAAAATAATTAGTTAGTTTTAATCAACATCTGTCATCAAATAATCAATATTATTTGAACAATATCGAAATATGATTTTCTAATAATTAGAATGTGTCTAAGGTTAGTGTATATTTCGTTATTCACATTCAAAATACGAATGGAATTAATTAACCTATTTGCGGTTATACGTCATAATATATTATGTTATAATAATACTTATACAGTATGACATACAGTTTTGATGCATATCTCGGAATAAAAGTATATGGAAAAGACTGATTTCGCAACTAGTAGGTAACTATGTACTACACTCATTTGAAAATATGACACACAACTAACAATTACTCTGTAAATGCCTTACCTCTAAGGAGCTGGTTGTGAACTGTATGATTTCGAATTTTCTGGGTTTCTATTATATGGTTAGGACTTCCAAGCATCCTAAACCATCACCATATAACCTTGACCCAAGTACCTGTATCGTACCTTTTTCCAATATTTTATATTTCAAAGAAGTATTTGGGGCGGTTGCATATCTCATTATTGTGACGAATGTCCATCGTTATAGCCTCATTAACGAATATGAGATGATGGTGATTACTGGACCTTTATACTATAGATAAAGTACCTTCATCTCCGAATGCCATTTTTCGTAAGGCTTCGTAGACTCTCACGAAAATTACATAGAAGACTCGCAAAAGAACCGATACCTACATTAAATTTTACTATAGTGAGGTGTTGAAGGCTCTACTGCGAAAAAATCTGAAATAAAGAGAATCGTCGGGTCGTCTTAAATTGATTGTCCAGTGCAAAAAAGTCTCGATATTGGAACTACAGAGACAAATCTACATGCACAAGATGCATTCAACTCTTTGGTCATGTTATTAGGAGAGAACTGAGCTCAGGAAGTGTTGAAAGTAGGCAATGCCAAGATCGTGTTATCTACAGCTGATATAGTGAGATCTTCAATAACGACTACTGAATTATTAACAATAGCTGGCAATCAGATAAGCATACGATCGCTCCAAATGGAAAGAGATTTTGTCGCACGATCTGACTAAAGTCGTGAAATGCTAACGAATAGCAATATAATGGGCATACAAGCGTTCGAAAAAGTTGTTAAACATGCGGAAGCTCGACGCCCTGAAAAATTTGTAGAAAATCTTATAAAATGATTTCATTTTTTGTGATAAACCAAAATTAAGTTTTACATATAAGCAGAGCTTTTACAATTTTCTTGATGATTGTTTCGTGCTTTGATTGATTTTTTACCAAGTTTTTATTAGCTCGTATTCTTGTTTGTCCAGTACACATTTTTTCTTGTGTGTCCAGTCCTAGCAACTAAATTATTACTATATACCGTGTACCGTTACCGGTACGTGCGTTACTATGGTAGAAAATATGAAATATCAAAATGACATTTCAGTATTCTATATTTTTTCAGTATTTCTATCAAGTACAAAAAAAATATTTATTAATATATAGAATTGTCAAGTTTATATGATTCAACAGAAAATTTAAAAACGTGGTATATAAAAAATTCTTTTTATCTTGTAATTATTTACTCTCAGATTATGAAAAATACGCGTACCTATTTCTTAGATTTTCATACTTTATAATGAAGTATCTAAGCCTAATTTGCTCACGGAAAATCTCTACTATTATCAGGAATCGATATCGCTTCCTTAGAATTAATTAAAATGAAAAGCGGCATTCAAATAATAGAATCTCCTCGTTAGGCCGTCAGTAAACTAAACTGTATTAGCAATGCTAAACAATACGCACAAGTCTAAAGCAGCCGTCGAATTGTAACAGATCTCGGTCAGATCGACCCAATAGAGAGTATTATACAGACCGCACGATCCGTTTGATCACAACTGGTTGGGGAGAGTAATGGGGGCTCAGTAATTAGGTCCGAGCCTCCTTGCCGCAACATAAAATATCTGAATTCGAAGCGCGCCGTTTTGTGTGTAAGTACACAGTCGAATAAATGGCCGGGGAAGGGTCCATCAATAATTCGCTGAACGGATTCGAGAGATACCTGCCGGGTAATTTGTGAAACGGCATCGGTTTGCCCCCTATTTGTACAGGTGCCAGTTGAAATCTTTCTCTTTTAAAGCGAGACCGAAGTAAAAATTGATTGTGTCGTTTCATGAGCATATAAATCTTAAGCGATTTTTTAGAGAATGTTTTTTTTCAGTAAAATTTTGTTTCGTATTTTTTTCGTTTTTGCGATAATGCAATCGATTTGTTGTGTAATAAACTTTTATTTATGACGGCGGTTTTCAAAAACAGCGCCATGTTACTCTTATACGCTGCAGGATAATTAAAACAATACAATAATTAGTAATTTCAAGCAATCCAAATTTATTCAATGCAATGATGCAAGGTCATAATGATATTATATTCTTTAATTAACTTTTTTTTCTATTCAACGAATAATTCACAAGAATTAAGAATGTGACATTATAATTATTGAACATACATAATTCTGAAAACACTTCTGAGAAAATAATATGTTATAACCAATAGAAAAAATCTTGTTGAAAAAAAATAATTAATTAAAAATTATTAGCAAGTTCAAGTAAGTTACAACAAAAAATCTTGGAGTGATCCGTGACGTCGGTTAGTAATTAAAGTAATGTCTACTTTGATTTAAAATACAAAAGCCGATCGCAAATTAATAGTAGCTCAATTTGGAAAGTGCTTTAGTGAATATTAAAAACCATTAGTTAAAATTTGTCGAACTTAGTGTAGCTCCTATAGCATAGTGGTTTATGATGCAGGTTCGATCCCTACTGTTTTTCAAAAAGATTTTTTCTATTGGTTAAATTATTTTCTCAGAAGGTGTTTTCAGAATTATGTATGTTCGATATTATATTCATATGCTTCAGTGGATGTTTTCTATCGAGTCGATAAGAATGCTATTGTATAATTTTCGTGGAAGCATCTACTCACGTTAACGTATCCCTTAACTTTACTGAATGTAGTCGTGAAACGTGTAGTGAAACTAATAAATTTTGTAAAAAAGTCGTTTACTGAATGATAAATTTAAAAAGATTTTTGATTACTGACATCAATTATTGTAGTTTTCTCTCGAAATATTAAAATTGTTTTTAAAGAGCACATTTCTCGTAGACGATAGGTCATAGGATAAAACTTTTAATAATATGGATGCAACGCCCATTGTGGACCCTATTTCTATCTGAATTTAGGTCAGCGTAGGAAGAGGGTCTAATTGAACCATCCTGAGACAGTACATTAAGAAAAAAAGACGTTGATATGGATTTTCGAAGGTAGCTAATAAACAAACCAAATATCGTCCTAAACTCGACGTGGCACGAGGCATGAGAGTAGGTGTATTTATTTTAATTAAAATAAAGATTGAACGAACAGCAAGAACTTAACCATCTTACTAATTTTTGATATTTTTTAGGGTGTCATAAAAATCTTTATTCACTATGGACCCCGTGAAAGGAAAGAAAACGACTGTTTTACTATAATTATTGATTGATACGGTGATGTGATGACAAATCATTATAGATTCAGTTTTAATTACTTTGATTTCGTACAAAAAGTGCTTTTAATCGAACGTATATGCCGTAGAAAAGGTATACTGTTTGTAATTGCTTTGTTCAATTGTTTAATTTTATTGAGGTGAAAAAATACGTCTTAAAACACCTACGCAATAAGGCAAAAAATAGTACCTACACAAAATGAAAACCTCTGTATTATAACAAATACTTATGAAAGGAGGCTAATAATAATAATTGTTATATTTTATATTTACTGATGTAAATTTTGATTAAATTTATAATTTCTTGAATAAATTTAAAACTTTGCTATTCACATAACCCATTATCTGGATTCAAATCCATATTGATAAAACACGTGAATTGGCCACACGTGGGATTCGAACACTTACCTTCACCCATTGCTTTGGAAGCGGAGATTGTACCACTCGTCCGTCGTTTGCGTTACTACTTTGCTTAACACAATCACTGCTGACTAAATAATTACTTTTTAATTACTACATTTAAATAGCATGTTAATTATATCTAATGGCCAACTAATGCAAACGCGTTGTCAGCACTAATTCACCAATTAAATTATTACTGAGGTAGCGTAAAATCACCAAAAGAGCATGAAATATCGTTATATATCAGGGCAGCACGCTATGCAAGGAAGTTCGTTCCATTTGTTAAGTTTTCAAAACACAATAGTATTTACATAGTTTCACATGCCTGACGATGGATTATTGTTGGTATGAATGCCGATATTGCTCAGAGAACAAAACTGGCATGGTGCATTCTCCCAAAAATCTATGCTATCAGTGGTCATGTATATATGTGGGACATGGATCCTTAATGTAAAAAAAAAAAAAATTGCCAATAGCGCAACGTGAGATTGGTTGAAAGGTGCATATTAGGCATGACGAGGAACGACCACAAAATAAACCGATGCATAAGGAGGCCGACAAGTGATGTGATAGAGGTACCCACCAGATTAGATAGCACTGAGCTGGGCATGTTGCTCGAACAGTGGACAATCACTGGACAAATACTATCATACAATTGTACAGAAGAAGCACTACACGATCACAGGGGCGCCCTAAAGTCCGCTGGATCGAAGAACTCATAAATTTCGATGGATGGATATGGCAGCAAAGAACTAGGAACCGAGAAAAGTGAAAGGAGCTATAGGATGCCTTCATCCAGCAGTGGATCGACCCAGGCTGATGATGATTAATAGTATAATGTATTTTTATATATCTAAATTCTCCGAAATGAACACAATATTTAAATAGGAATTATGATAAAATAATTGTAATAAATTAGAAAATACCAATAATTTTATTATATGTATAATTCTGTTCGTAGTAGAGGAATATTCGTTTGTGTTCTTTCCTAGATAGGTGTATAAAGGGTTTACAAAAACACAACAAATTCCAAGACACTTTTATAAAAAGAAATCGATTTTTACATTGAGAAAATAAAGTTCACCATTCTACCCGTACCGCATAGTTACTAAGAAAACAATATGGCCTTTTAGCCGATATTCCCGTAGGGTGTAAGGCTTGAGGTATTCGTGTATATATTGTAATTCAAAATGTCTCAAGAGTTCATATTGATCAGAAATATAGACTAATCGATGTAAAATAAAAAGTTCGAAGTACCCTGTTTTTTGAGAGATAAAAAGTTAAAAAGACAAAGAAATACTCGAATCACATTTGCCCTTGATCTCCCGATACCCTATATCTTGTTAGTACTAAATCTCTGTAGCGATAAAAATGTTTTATTTTTTAAGATTCTCTGCTTTCCTGCGTAGAGGTACAATGTACAGTTAGTTGCTTATCTATTTAAAATTTACACTCATCCATTTACTTGATAATGACAGGTTACTTTCAACATCATATTCTTTTTTATTAGTATCTAAATAATGTGTCAATGATTTCTTTTGAATTTAGTATTTTTTACAATGGAAATAAATGTTAATATATATTTGGCTGTAGATGAGGTGGATTGTTATTGAAATGAGAGTTTATTGATTGATACAAGAATACACTGAATACAATTATAAGGATTATGGTCGCGGCGAATGATATACTGGTGAGTAGGGAATCCAATCCCGGGATCCCGAATCCCGGGATCCCGGGATCCCGAGCTATTTTCGATACCTATGAATCCCGGGATTGATAAACATAATCCCGGGATTTCGGGATTGATTTTTTTATCAATTTTTATGGAAAATATAACAAAAAAAAATACTTTTAATACAAAATAACTACATTAGAAATAAACTGAGTTTGAATGAAGTTTGATGTGTAGGTTGCCGATTCATTTTATTTTTTCACATAGATTATTAAAAATGAGAGAGATTGGTAAAAAAACAATGCTTCGCACTTTTAAGAAAGTAATTCCACCATGATATCATACGTTTTACGGCAGTTTCATATTTGGCTGACTAATTAGATTTATGAAGCGGAAAGGCCATAAGTACGCCATGATTATTTGCTTTACTATTTTAAATCTCGCTGATCTATTCATTATGTCTTTACTATCAGAAATAGCAATCTCATATTAAATTCACATTATTATTTATATAACAATATTATTTACTCCATTAAACTTGTGTATTTCCAAGATTTAACGTATACAATATTAACAATAAATGTCTTAAATAGTATAAATTATACTAGATTTATTTTTGACCGATTTTTTCAATGTTATTTGTAAATATAAAAATTTTATATTAACAATGCAAAAAAATCCCAATCCCGGGACCAGTCCCGGGATCCCGGGATTGTCAAATTGTAATCCCGAAATCCCGGGATCAGAATTTTGGCTCGGGATTGGATTCCCTACTGGTGAGATCGATATGATCAAGAGATTACTATGTCGAGTGAAGGACTCGTGACAATAGTGGTACGTCTTGTGAAGGACTCAATGAGTTGAGTGAGGTTTTATAGATTGTCCTTCTTATTTATATTAATGCAGTACATATATTACAATAGTGAATAGATCATGGGTGGCCAACCTTTTCAGCAGCCGGGCCAGATTCTAAAAATGAGATTTCCTACCGGGCCGCACAACCGATTTTTTTTATAATACAAAACAAAAAAGAAATATATATTATATTAATAAAATAAAACATAAATTAGAATCAAACATATTTATTAGATTAGACTTTTTTTAAGGAATAAAAAATAAACAAAACACCTAATATAAAAATAATAAACTTTAGTGAGAGGTTTGATTTTGTGAGGCAAAACTAAGTGCATCAATATCGATACCGAGTGAGGTTGTTCCTACACGCAAACAGTTTTCCAAATGCACATCAGTGATTCCTGTTTTCACTCGGGATTTGATATGCTTTATCCGACTAAAGAGCTTTTCACACATTTAAGTGATTTCAAATGGTGAAGTCATCATTAGAGCATGTTTTTAAAATGCAGGATATGTCACCATATCCAAATATGTTTTGTAAAACTCTTCCAAACTAACCTGATGGAATTTCTCCTTTAACTGTTCATTGCACCATATTTCACAATGTTCCATTTGTTAATTTCCCGGTTATAAATTCACGTACACGGAGAATGGCTTTGCAAATGCAGCAAAAAGCACAAGGTGCTTTTCAAAATCTTGAAATGATTCCACTACTCTCGGTCATGTGCGCTTCCATGCATCTTCGCAGAACTTAATTATTAATACTGCAGTCGATCCAGCAGGTTATAGGTTTTTTTCAACATGTTTTATACTTTCTACTCATTGATATATTCATTGGTACCACTGGATGACTAGATTTGTCGAGTTATGTGTTAAACTGATCATGATTTGCTATTTTTGCTATATTACAATGCATACCATTATGTTATTTGTAATATATTGTATATTTGACACTATTGAAAGTTTCTTCGCTTGCCTCGATCAATAGACTGCTGAATAAACGCGTCTCTTAATTGACTCCATTCCTCTAGGTACCGATTATGAGTTACGTTGCAAGGTATTTAAGCAGAACTTGATTTTTTTCATTAATCCAATAGACACTTTGTCGCCCCTTAGGTGTTTTCAGGATAGCTGTTCTTAGCTGTATTATATGTACTTGAATCCTGAAAAAATACTTGACACAAGCTATCAAGAAGAGTAATCATCGCGTTTTATTGACGCGTGTTCTGTGCACGGTGCCAAAGTAGTTTATCTAAGGGCCGAAGCTCGTTATTCGGCAATATTGTGGACCTTTATCAAGTGTTTTTTTTTGTGAAAGCCGGCCCATTAAAATGGATCCTGGCCCGTGTTCACTTACAAATGGGCCCACCGATTCTTTCGGCCGTCCGGGGGTACATTATTGTGTGTCTGATATGGAAATTGTCCTTTGAGATAGAAGATGGTGAAACGGAGCGGTGCCCTGCTGAATTGCCTGCGGGGAGGGGGGCGTCTGGCGCTCGTTAAGATAATAAATCTCGGAATAAATGTGAGATAAGTATTTTCTGCAATCTTTTAAAGAAGTGTTTTATACAAAATGGCGTTTCGCGCCCGAAACGCCGGCGGAGAAATACAAATAATTAGGCAACTTCATAATATTGCGATTCCCGAGAAGAGTGGAAAAAGAAAATTTCGCATTTTTTTCACGTATTTAATGTAATGGGAAAACTCTGTAAGGTTTTTTTTTAAATATTGAATGTGCTGAGGATTGAACGGATACAAGCGCACCGGTGACCAAATTGAGAGAATCGATTTCAAAGTTAAATAATATGCGTTTGTAAATTTTACAGAACTGTTTTTAACATTCAGTAAATGAGATATTGTTGTTAAAAATGCTCCCATGATTTTATGATTGCCAAAATATTATTATGCAAGTAATTATATGGTTGACATTTTATTCATCATTATAAAATATTTATAATAATATATATTCATACAAATAAGTAACCATTTAAAGTTTTGACGCACGAATAAGTAGGCATTTGGCAGCGCTCGAAATGGAAAGGTTGATGAACCGAAGGGCTCAACAATTTTCTGAAGATATTAACATAGGTACCGACTCGTTGTTATCAAATTTTATGAGTATTTTATAAAAATAAGTGTTAATGACCTATCTAGCTCAGGCGGTCAAATTATTCTTTCCACGAGACGGAGCAATACTTTTACCGATTTCACGAACCGGAACTATGCTCCGGTGCGCTCTGGTCCATTTCGAGACCTGGTACTTGGCAATGTGACAAGTTTAATACACAATACCTCGACTTTAGGATTTTGAATTCATGTATTTCACATATCCACTTTACTGGCTTGGACTCTATCTATAGGTGGACATGTTCAACCCTTTGTTTACTAACGAAGACATATACGGTTTATTGCAAGTTCATGCTAATGTCTTACCTTAGAGTACATGGTTTGATTATATCTATTTCGTTTTTATTTCCAGAGTTACATAAATGCAGGGGCCGAGATCCAAGAGGACATAAGTGAGGCGAACGTCATATTTGGAGTGAAACAGACTCCCGTCGATCTGTTGATTCCCAATAAGACGTACTGTTTCTTCTCGCATACTATCAAGGCGCAGGAATCCAATATGCCCCTGCTGGACGCCATATTGGAAAAGGTGAGAATTTATCTCGTACTTATTAAATTCTAATACAATTTTCTACACATGCTGATATTAACTAATGAGTATAATAATTACAAGATAAAAATAACTTTTTATATACAACGTTTTTAAATTTTCTGTTGAATTATTATGCTCAATATGCTCAAACTTGTACTTGATATGAAGTAAATAAAAAGCAAACGAACAAACAAATATAGAATACTGAAATGTCATTTTGACATTTAATTTTCATTTCCATAGTAACGCACGTATATATTAATAATTTAGTTGCTGGGACCACCCCCTTAGCAACCAATAATAGTCTTTACCTTTTACGGATTTTTCTGAAATAACTTTCCATACAAAACAGAATTAACTGAAAATTAAGTCAATTCTGCTTAAAGATGGCTAAAAGTATTAAAAGACTGCATTGGCATCGTGTTCTGATATATTCTAAAAGTTTCAAATGTCTAGCTAGTCGGGAAGTTAGTCAAAAATCGATTGCAATATTTGTACTGGACAAACAACCACCAGACAAACAAGAATACGAGCTAATAAAAACGTTGTAATAATACAGTAATTTTACCGCAGAAGAAAATATATATCAGTTGTTTAGACTCTTATACTCTTTTACCTTGATTTTCAAATAATAATTTACAATAGATAATAGCGTATAATCAATTACCACAAATGTAGCCACTTGACTGTAAGTAATTAAAAATACAATTATAAAAAACCAGTGAGACTATATATAAAAAAAGAAACTATGAAACCATTGGTCTGTAATTGATTGTCAATCAATGCTATTAAATTTTATGTTTGTTAGCCGTCGATATAGATTATAATTGACAATAATAATCTGACAGGAATGTTGATATTGAAACACTGTAATATTGTAGTTTAAAGTTGTTTTATGTATGGCTTTATTATTTTGGTAGTTTTATGGATATTGCGGACAAACCCAGTACGCGTGGAACGATTATTCAATTGGGAGATTATTTGTAAACTCGTTCATTGAAAGCTTTGATATGGACTGATTTTATTGTGAGAATGATTTACTTTATTTTTATGAACGCTAGTGTTGATACAAACTTTAATTTGTATGAAAAGAATTAGTGTCGCACTGTGTTGAAATTGTTCTATGAATTTGATGTTCTAATCTATTCCATTTTTTCTGAAATTTTCGGGTTACACCGAATATGTCCAAACAAATTGCTGCGCTTTACACGCCTTTACTGTCAACTCTAATTATATCGTAACAAATTAATCATCTCTTAGTGTGTATTGATATTTTTAATGTTAGTACTAACATGCAGTATATTTGCCACTAATATAATATATCGAATATTATAAACTATACTTATTATACATCATTTGAAATAACCTCAGAAATGTACATGTTCGAAAAAATTCTTAAAAATAACTTGAAACGAATAAGATTTGAACCCACATTTAACGCGACCCGGGCGAAAACTTTACAAATTAAGTTAGAGCTTCCAATGCTGTTTATATAGATTTTTTATTCAGTCAATAAGGATCACTAACCTTTTAACATTATGTTAGAGAATATTAAAATAACTAGCACGTGTTTCAGTAGCTTCATTGATATAGCTCTCACCCAGATTGTAGTTGATATGAGTTTAAGTTCCTATTCGATCCGCGTTTTATTTCAACGTTTTTTCGTATAGTTACTCATTAATTCTGAAGATGTTCTGAATTATTATTAATTTAATTTAATAAAACGCCAAATTTTATAGTACCTACTTATTCCACTTTTATTAATTATATCATGACCGGTTTCGTCTGCCTCAAAGAGACATTTTCAACTGAAACTTAGGCGGACGAAACAGGTCCAGATATAATTAATAAAAGTGGAATAAGTACATATGTACTATAATTTTTTTCGTTTTATTAAATTAAATTAATAATACAATGCATTTCCAACATGAAGAATTATTGACTGCTAACATAATAAAAGAAAAAAAGGATGTTCTGAATTATGTCTAAATGTTGTATTCTTATATCTCTATAAAATAAATAATAATATAATATAGTGTAACTATACCGAATGCAGCCATTGATGGATTTATAGTATCAGGAAAACCACCGAGGAGGTCTGCGATTCTTTAATGAAAGATGGCGATGAGTTTTATTGCAAATTTATCGCCTCTCGTAAAGTTTATATTGCATCCGAGATGCATAATCTAATCAGACGCTCCATAAAAGAAATTAACCAATATAAAAAGTAGTTTAACGAGACGGAATGCTGCCAGTGGATAAATGAGTTTGGGCAAAATAAAAGAAAAACTTATTTTGGGCACCATCGCAAGGAGAGCTATTAAAAAAATTCATTAGCACCTCATACTATGTATATATACTTATTATAGCAAGGATGTGTACTTGCACTCTTTATTTTTATTATCATGATACATTTCAAAATTGCAAGAAAGTTCTCCCCGACAATGGGATAAATTGACACAATAGTGACATAACCGACGCATGCGAAGAAAGACTGTGTGATTTGGAGTACCCCGTGACTTGGCGATCGAATAGTTGGAGGTCACCATGAACATGAATTATGTACTGTCGAACAAGAAATTCTTTTCCACGTGTTAAAACTGTGAACTGACAATCCCCTCCAGTAAAGCTAATCGAACTTTCGTTTTCAAATGAGGAACACCCTCAAATTTATCATTTCATTTTACGCTCCCGTGGCGTACAGATCTATCAATTTACGTAATTTGAAGTCTTTTCTAATAAAAATATGTCTAAAATAATCAGAAGTGATGTTAAAATTTTTGGTTTATTGCGAAGAAAAAAAGGAGTCACATCTAAAAAAAGAACCGATACATTACTTAAACATGTCTTTAGCACGCGTTGCCGCCATGACAGGTATGTCAATGAGAAATCTTCTATATGTGACTACAGCGATTTCCTGTTATGTTATCGCCGCTTTCTTGCTGTCGGACAGTAGGTATTATTAGGACCAAATCCGTGTACAGTGGTGCATGCGATGACGCCGACACATTTATCGTTGTGAGGTGACCAAATGTCATGACCAAGATTAAAATACTTATGTTTCATGGTTGTCGACGACGGCAGTCTTTCCAATGAACTAGGAAGTCTGCAGGGGAACGGCGGGGATGAATTCAGTTAACTTAGAGTCGCGTGGAGATCAGAACTGTAGGTACAATGTTTTTTGTGTGAATTTAGTAATATATACGCTGCAGCAGCAGTGTACTGTTTTATCGACAGTCACACTTGTGACTGTCGATACACACGTGACAGTCGACACACCTGTGGTAGAGGAGATCATAATGGTGCATAGCTAGCAATAGTTGTGAATGTTTTTTGTTATTTTAAAAAGTAAAAGATGTTGTTTCTCATAATTTTATAACGTAAAACTTTTTTTATATTATTAGAAAATTCGACTGATCGACTATGAAAAGTTAATGGATGACTCTGGAAATCGGGTGGTGGCCTTCGGAAAGTACGCTGGAGTAGCAGGAATGGTGAACATCCTCCATGGAATGGGGTTGCGTCTGCTGGCTCTTGGACACCATACTCCATTTATGGTAAATATAAACAATAATGCTCGGTATATCGAAGTCGCCTAATTAGTGCCAGCGGTGGATGAGTGGTAACATATCGACTTACGAAGTTGTGAGTTACGGATTATAATTCCGCCTCAGACAAATTCGCATGCTCTTTTTCAACGTGACCATTTATAGTAAATCATAAAGTGTTTAAAATCCTTGTCGGGAGACGGCCAAAGTAGATATTGGATTATGGAGCCAATTATTGAAGAAATATTTTAGTTGCTTTATAAAATGTGCTTCTTTATCACTAGGTTTTTAACGCACGTAGAAATTGTTTTTTTATGGTGATTACCAAGTGATAAACATGCATATTAAAAATTATCATGAACATTACCATCAAGTAAATGACGAGTGTTTGTTTTTTTCTTCTTCTTCTATTATAGACGATGGATACGGGTCAGCTTTTTGACCTTGAGACTACGATTTTATGGTGGTTTCATTTATAATAGTATTATAGGAAATTGGAAAAAAATAAAAAACCAACAGTTTTCCGGAAAAATAGCACACACAATTGTGTAGGTTGGGCTTATTTTACTACCATAATATTACTATAATATGTAGAAATTATATTAATTTAAGAAATTATTATTTAAATTCTAATGGATTCAAGTACCTTCAGTCGATAGTATTAATACATTATTGTTTAATATAAAATTATAGAAATAATATTTAATTCAGTATTATACTAATAAAAGTATATTACAACAGTACCTACGTATTAATATTTTTAATGCAAATTATATAAAGATAACCTGAATAGAAAGTTTTAAAATAGAATGTATGATTTTAAAATACGTTTAGTAAACGCTCAGTCCCAACCAACACAATAATTGTGTGGTTTCACTTTTATCGGAACTTTTGATTACTATTTGGATAAAAATGAGATTAGATTTTAATTTATTTGGATATTATACAGATTTAACTGCAATTATTTTACCAAGCAACTTATTGTATATTATAAATAAACATAATTAGGTACTTCCTCATGATGTCAACAGTGGCTTTTTCGTAATGACATTTTTTAAGCTCAACACTCATAGAGAACAATGTGTGGCTGTCGAATACATTTTTTCCCTAACGAACAGTGACCCACACAATCAATGTGTGCAGTGCTCGCACTATAAAATAGACTATATAGGTAAATTTTAATATTTTACCTTACCCACACAAAACAGTTGGCCAGTTCTGTAAGGGATATAGAGGTATTTTTGCTCCTGAAAAAGTCAGTCATTTTTACGAAACATCATGTCTTAATGTAGTGTTATTTTTAAATATTTGATTTGTTATAACAATTGTTGTGTGTTTGGGTTGATTTCAGCACATTGGTCCGGCCCACAACTACCGGAACTCTATGATGGCTAGACAGGCGATCCGAGACGCGGGCTACGAAATATCATTGGGTTAGTCTCAGAGCAATTACGAAAAATATATTGTCATTGTTAGCAAACTATTTCAAGAACTTAGTCGAGTTTTCAAGGGGAAGGTTCTGCTAGTGCAGACTGTTGGTAAGGGTTTACTATTATAGTTGACACAGTGCCTAGCAACAGGGGTTGGTAGATGATTGTGAATGGTTGTCAATGTTTTAGTAAGAAATTAAACTACCAAGTTCACCCGACTATTCGATTGAACGGTCGTAATTATGCAATATTATTGTATGGCACGGCGGTGTGTTTAAAAACTTGATAAGCGGCATTGGAATTAATTTCACAATAAAATTATCCAATAAGAACCAAAAATTCCCAGAGGTTATAGACTTATTACATTAACGTGAGGTTTGATAGTTTTGAAAGAAAACTTGGCATAATCAGAACGTGCCCGAGCGAGAGAATGCGATCTAATATTGTTGATGTAAATACAGTCCATGATAGCAACTGTAATAATAATCATATTTATCTTGTGAAAATACTGGGTACTAGAAGATATTGCATCAAGGTTATATTGCCCCACTGTAATTAATATCTTCCGGTTTCGGCATATTTAATAATAATGCCTACACCCTTCCTCCATACGAGTGAATTAACAAACCGTGTTCGCGAGGTTATATTTACAGTTATCTTTAGATGAATGGTTGTTGACCATCTACCAAACCTATTGGATTATTGTGCTGGATTAAAACACTTTGCAAAGAGATCTTTTTTGCCCAGTCATGGGAACAAACCCGAGACCCATGGAAATAGAGACGACTGCATTACCAAATTGGTTACCGTGTGTACAAACAGTATTACTAGCGGTCAATCCGAATAGTTTTTGAAAAAATAATAAAACAAAGATAACAGTGACTTGCGTAAAACTGTTTAAAACATTATAATACATGTTTTATTTATTATACAACTAGCCGACCCGGCAAACTTCGTACCGTTTCTGAATCAAAAAATCTTGTGTTAACTTATTAGCTGAATTTAATTCAGTTTTTATGAATACTCAAAATTAATTAAGTTCAATAAATGTGCAAAAATCAAATTAAAATGAAAAGTATTTTAATTACATTGAAATGAATGTAATTCACGTGGCAGCAAGGCATTTGCTTTATTGAAGCGAATAGATATGATTCGCGTAGCATTGTTGCACTACTTTCTGTTAAACTATTTGGTGGATGGGTTGCATTCGGGTCGATTCCCTTCATTGAAGTAACTTGTGCTATACGACATTTTTCATTTTGTTGTCAAGTGCGAGAACGAACAAAGTGGATGATTTGCCGACACGCGATCATGCTACGTACAATTGACCGTGAGAGAAACATTCATTTTCTAGATTCAGGCCACAAACACTCAAGGATTGGCCTTGTGATTTGTTGATCGTGGTTAGTAATGATGTTCGGGAATACTTTGTTGATGTGGTCGTCCTTCGTTGAGACGAAATTGCAAAAATTCAGCGGAAACGAAATCAATCCATTCGATTCGTCGACAGGAACACGGCCGTTACCGATAGTCAGCAATTGCTTTGAGAAATCTTCGGCAGATGGATCGTTTAGCAATGCAACGCATGTTTGTCGTCAGCTGAAGTTTCTTCACATAGCGCCACAGAGTCGATAATTTGAGGCAAGGGTTTATTTCACCGGCAGCGGTCGATCTTGGAATGACTGGTAGTGTTTGGCGGAAATCGCCAGATAGAAGAATAGTAGAAACATCTTGATCGCAGATCTTTCATAGTTCAATTGAGTGCTTCCAAATGCGCGTTTGTGCGCCATTGTGCATTCATGCCAGGTGATGATTTTACTTGCTTCCAAACCTTTGGCCATTGCTGAGTGTTTCGCAATGTTGCATGTCGGTTTTTGAGTTGTTTAAAGGTTTAACGGCAATTTCAACGCTAAATGAGCCGTTCAGCATCCTTCTAGCAACGTGGCCGCTATCCCGGAAGAAGCAACTGCTACATCAATTTCGGATCTCGCACGAACAGTGGCGAAATCAAGAACATGAGGAATGTCTTCCCAGTTCTACCGGGCGCATCGAGAAGCCACCATTTTCATCATCAATTGCCTTCATTAACGTATCGTACACTTCCTTCTGTTGGGGGTTCAACAGTAGTACATTCGTTCAAACTGATTGGTTTAATGCATCTCAATCATATTCCAATTCTAGATTGAAAGAGTCGTTTATTCCACGATGTGGCGTTGGCATTCCTAACTTGACTAACAAACTGCCGCACATGAGGCAACACATGTCTTCGATCAAAAGCAAAGCCTGGTTATGTATCTACTCATTCATCCCAAGATCGGGATTCCCTGAACTGACACGAATTCAATGTAAAATGTCTTCTGACATGTCATCCTTGTACTTGTTTCACAGTTCAGGTGGATTCGATGGGAAGCATGTCGAAATAATGATAGCAAATAATGTGCGTGTCTGACTTGAAGATGCAGAAACAATAATTACTTCAGCGATTGTCATGTCCCAATGAGTATCGTTTTCAAGTAAATTGAGCCGTTGACATGCAGCACAAAATATTGGGCACACTACACCATCGACAGATCGAAGTAATTCAAATGATGTCGGCCCATGAAAATTCACCGGCAACAACCGCAAGTAGAAGCATTCGTCATTCTTCGGATGAACTGTGTAAATGCGACCAAGAGCATCAGTAAAACGCACATTAGCATGATCAGGAACTGCATCGCCTTGGTTCCGACGTTGAAATTTCTTCGATGGAGCGTTCCAAGTGTAATAACGTGGCATCTCAGAGTAGAGCAACGTTTGTGCAAACGGATCGCTTTGGCAAATCGAAAAGAAACTGGTCAATGTTGTCGCTGGAGGTGTTTCAGCACGTTCAACAACATTCTATGCGTTGAAATAAATTCATTGACCATTCTCCAGATGCACCGCCAAATGTACAACGGTGTGATGACGTTCACGAATGGGGAATGAGAAAATACGCTAAATCGCTTCATTGTAGCTCACATATCGACTAACTTGATAGTGCGTGATTTTATCGCTGGTATTGGGAGTTTGAACACCAAAAATCGCCATATCGCAGCCTTTGGTGACATATTTGCAGATGTGTTTGATGGAATTCACTGAATTGCAATACTCCACGTTGCAATGCACCTTGAATGTTTTGGAAAGAAGTGGCAAATACGGAACAATCCAAGTGTTGTCGACTTCGTCGTTTCCTTTCACTTTCGTTGTGATAGTTCTACCGTTATCATTGGGTGATCGACGCCAATATAGTGGATAACCATCGTTCGCAGTGATAGTTTCCGCCGTCAAATTTTGTGGATAACGCTTGCCGTCGACCATGCACGGTGATTGGGGGTTGATGGCGCCACACGGTCCGTGAATCATATTAGTAATTACAACATCATGCAGGTCTGGATCGGTTTCGGGATCAGGAATCTCGTCACATATGATGTCATCTATTTGGTCTGGTCGAATTCTTTCAACTAACCAAATCTTGAATTATAAATGGTGTAACTCGTATAGTTTTCAAGCAAATTGAGCTCTTGACATGAAGCACGAAATCTTGGGCACACTACACCATTGACAGTTAGACATTTCGACTATCATTCTTTCTTTTGTTTGTTTGTTTATTTTTTTATTGTTTCTGTCATGTATCAGAGATGGCGTTGTATACGGATTTAATTTTTTTGTGATTTTCTTTCATTTTCGAATGCGCGAGCTTCATCGTTCAAAATATCAAAATGTATGAGAAAATTAATTTCCTTCATAATTTATTTTTTCCGTGATTTATTCGATGTTTTAATAGTTATTCTGCTATTCGGGGCTAAGACAAATCCAACAAATTAAAGATCGTGAAAATCGGTCAAGCCGTTCTCGAGTTATAAATGGTGTAACTAACCCGACTTTCTTTTATATATATAGATTCAAATTCGAATGGAAAACATGTGAAAATGCATTGCAAGTGTGATCATATTTGAGTGGGACATTTTAATGTTTTATCAGAATTAGTAAAATGTGGTTTAATCGAATGTTATTTTTGTTAATATTCCCAAATTTGTATAATGTAGACCGTGCAAACCACATTAATTTTGACAGAATTTGTTCATCATTTAAACTGTGTTGACCTTTGACCACAATACGTGTGCACATGGATTTCTGTAGAAGTAAAGATTAATAAACAATTGTATAATTTATATTGTCATATATGAAGTGCCTAGTTTCAAAAGCCCCTAAAACGGTTTTTGAAAGTTTTTGAGTTTGAAATGTATTTAGATGAATATATTTATTACATTTGATGGCCAAAGATTGAACTTTAAAAACGCCAAAAACCGTCAATACGTATGATCAAAAATTAGGGTAAATTTCAAAACCCGCTAAAATGGTTAAGTGTGCTTTTAAAATACCCCCAAAATTGATAAGACAAAATACTCTTTAGAATGTACGAATTAAATAATAAATACATAAAGTTCACAGATTTAATGTATATAAGTTTTTTTAATTTTTCTCAGAACTACCTAAAATCGTTATTTTTAAACTAGGCGCTTCATAAATTATGTATCTTGGTCTGGCATAAAACTTACACTCGGTGAACATTTTTGTTTACTAATATTTGATAATTGAATCAATTTTAACGATTACGACCGAGGAATTAAGATCAAGATTTTAACCCGTGTATTTAATCAGCATCATTAGAATAACAATCATACAGTCAAGATCAATTCACTACCGGATAAAGGCCATTCCGAGCTGTTTTCCGTTCTGTGCATTGCGTTTTGTTGAACCAGTCTCTACGTTTATGTTTCTAACATTTTCTACATGTCTACTAACAATAATAACTAAATACACCCTTTTCCAATTTTTAATTAGTGATTTCATTATTTATCATTATGAATAAAATTATTTCCTGGATATACCCTTCGGTATGATACGTGATCACGGAAAATGTATTTCATGATATTTCAATATAAATGTTTGATCCAGGGCAAGGAATCGGTGGGTTGTACAATTATGCATTAAAAACTATTCATAGTAAAGTATACTGTCACAATCAAAAGTAGTAATTTACATTTTAGCTGTCGTTCATTATGTACTTTTTTTGATTTATCGTTTGATCCACAAAATATTATAATTGCACAACGTACCTACATGTAGTCGAATAATTGATTCTTTAATTTATTTAAAAATCTTCTTTTTTGTCTCTGATTACTTGTATGTTAATGTTTTATTACTTATTGCATAATTATATTACGGAAGTATTACGAAATAAATAAATATAATATAATTTTTAATGAAACTAATTACGGAGTTATAATAAACAATTACAAAATGGTTGTCGATTTCTAAATTTTCTCCCTAAGTACACAGATTGACCAGCTCGGTCTAGCCATCTGGAAACTACGCGGGAAGCCAGAGACAACTTTTCTCAATTATTAATGCCCCGGTCGAGTTTTCCCAACAAAACTAATAATAACTGTTTTGTGAATGGTTAGTTAGGTCGGAAACGGTTTTAATGCAATCCTGTTTTATCCTGTGAATCAATGTCAGTTTTTCATTGTGAAATTATAATCATATACTTAATATATTTTGTTATTTCTAATCTATTATTTAAATGTTTCTTTTTCTGTAAATAAATAGGTAAATAAAAGAAATCTTTCAAAATATTGGATATTAGCAGTTGCCTAATACTGAGGGTTCAATACTAGTAAATACTTATATGGTTAAATTTCTTATACATAATTTCAATGTTAACTAATATTTATACTATGTACGATTTTTAAATATTCAGTAATTGCTAAAGTTCCCTTATTATTTGACTTACTTACTTCGGATAGGTACTTTATCCATCGAGCTATAATAACTAGGACCGAATTATTTTCTCTTTAGCGATTGTATAGAATATATATTTATTTAGAGTTGAACTAATAATATTATGTTGACATATGACTTTGATTTCGACCGTCTTTAACAGAGGTTTCTTAACTGTTTGTATTTTCTGTATAAGAAATAGATGTAATGGACCATGCTTTGGATTCAAACGCAAATTGAAAAACGAATAGTGATATTATGAACTAAAGCTGCATCCCTCGTTGTCATAAAAGGTCACTAGTCCAACGCATGCAATTTGCATGTTTTGGCCTGTTTTGCCTTTTAAAAAACTTAAAATATTAATAAACGTAAAAAAATCATGGATTTATCGAGATATATTTAAATTACATCAAATTGGTTTACAGAATATTTAAAACGCCACAAATTAAAAATAATGTTGGTTAATGTTAGGCTAATAGACAAAGTTAGCTTGGTGAACAAAATAGCTTCTTGTAATGCATTCGTAGATGATCATTAGGTCTATGTAGGAATTCATTGATATACTATTATTATTTTATTAGCTTCCGCAACGCATTTTCACAAGCATGTCATCTGTACAAGCAGGCTTGAAAATATTATGCACTAATCCAATCTGATGTCAGATATCAATTATTATTCCTTTATTGTAGCGGTTGCCCTCACTCAGAGTTAATATCACGCGGTATAGTTTTAGTGATCAGGATCTCTTTGTGTGCTAATCTGTTTATATTTTTATTGTATGAATGACAGGTTTAGCCAACGTAAGATAACCAAAAAATTACTTCAGATGAAAAAATAAAAAAAATACATAATAAGGCTTAATCTTATGTCTGTAGTTTGCTCGATTCAGGCGTCAGCTTTTTGCCTGACGGAGTGTTTCCTGTAAGTGATCGTTGTTGGGAGCCGCGTGGAACAGCTAACAAGGGTTAATAATGGATATAATAATGTATACGATATCAGAATTTTAAATCCGAAATAAAGCACCTATCTCTGTATGGATAAGAGCTTTTGCCATTCGATATTGTTGGAAAATTTCGATAAAATTGTCAATAATTTGGCATGTAGCCAAACATAGCTGCGATATTAAAATATCCCTAGTGAACGATAATATCAAATTTTGTTCAAAATTATTCATTATAATAATAATATATTATCTTCTGACAATATAATCACCGCCGTATTATGTTTTGTTGCAGGGATGATGCCAAAATCCATTGGACCGCTGACGTTCATTTTCACCGGGTCTGGAAATGTTTCGCAGGTAAATACATTCGACCATGGTTTTCTTTGTAATATTTTTATCACTATGTTGGCTTATCATTATGACATAATAATTAATCATCCCCCACGCAGGGGCAGCTTGGTCAATTATCAATACAATTTTTTGAAGTTATACTTCTTTTGCGGCGTTTGGTAGAGAGTGAAATTAAGAGCTGCGCGCGCACACCGTTACGAAAGTGCGCGACAGTTAGAGCTCTCACAGACGGGATTCCGGTGTCGAGCCACCGAAGAATCCAGCCACTCTACACTGCAGTGGCTATGGCAGCCACTGAATTCATATCGCACCATCACAACTAAACCGCCACAAGTGCAAAATTATATGATTTGAGTTAATTATTACGTTTAATCGCTTCACCGCGGAACATTTAATTACTATTTAAATGCCACGTTTAAATAGCATGCTAATTATATATAATGGCCACCAAATGAGGATACAACAGCTGTGCTGTCAGCGCTGTAAGGATTAATAGTCTATCATTCATAGTAGGGGAAATGTGTTCAAAATGGCACAGTGGGGAAAAATAAACTTTTGCTCTACTGGCGAAATGGTGCAGTCTAACATGATGCAACTGGCTCAGGAACAATGCATGACCCTTCTTTTAAATATTCAGCCATATTGAGTTTACTCAAAACAGCCGTACAAGAAGATACAGTGGAAAGATTTGTGAACCAAACGAATATTTTTGCAGCTTGTCGACAAAAGGTAATATTACATGTATTTTATATTATTAAATCTATATATATATATATATAGATTTAATATAAACCAGCTTAAGTAGCCGTTATTAGTGTTCATGTACGATGTAAATTTATCATAATTACTGAAGTGTAAACTGCATTTTATTTAACGAATTTGCCAAATTCATTTGATTGGGATAAAATGGCATACATTATGGTAGGCTAAAACGGCATATTATGTGATTTATGATTTTATTGTTTCTGAAAGATTATGTTCCGAAATTACCTACGTAAAACTCTGTAAGAGACATGGGATACAATGAAAATAAATCAGGCAGTTTTAGCTGTGAAAATGAATGGAAGAACTTAAAGAAGGCATTTTTTAAATAGAAATAAAACAATAAAAACGGAGATAAACATCTTGGAAGATTTATGACTACTTTTCCAGTGGAAATTGAATGTCAAAATATGAAATTTTTATTTGATAATATATTTTTGTTTCTATTTTTGACAAATATTTATGTCGTTTGCCATTTTGTACAACCGGAGGGTGAAATGATTTTTAACTACACGTTTTTACTTCTTTTTTTTAAGGTAGTTTTACTTTATTCATGCTCCGTTTTTATAATAAATTATACGTTTTGATATTCTTTTTTTCATTAAACTAAACACTATGCCATTTTGTACACCCTTCTCCTACATGTACCAAAAATTTCATCTCTATAAGTCAAAAGATCGTTCAATTTCTAAATATATTTCGAAAACACAGTACAAAAATGTGAAAGGTAAAACCAAGTTTGCGTTAGGCGGTTTAATTTAAATGGTGCGGTTTCATTTCGATCGTCTAATTAATAATAATATAATAATAATCACATGTTGGTCGTCGAATACAATACTATTATTATTATTACGTATTATTATTATGACGGTGAATCTAGCCGCAATAAAAATGTTCTTTGGTCGATGCAGTAATAACAAACCATTTATTTTATACAATGCGTATAGAATACGTTGTTTAATAATTATATGATATCTAATAGCTTTTTCGCAAGTACCTATAACTAATATAGATACATACAAATACCAACTAATATATACCTAAAGTAATACTATAACTAACTAAAATATACTAAACGTTAATTTATTTAGATTTAGAATATTTTATATCTACTTATCCAAAATGCCACACTATACCACTTACCGTGATTAAATTAGTTATAAGACCTTAAGTAGATAAAATGCAGGCTAACGTTCATTTCTAAAAGAACACACGCCCGTTCTATTCAATCATGTATTTAGGTATTACAGGAGCGAAGGGTGAAGGTAGGCTGTTAAGATCCGCCATAATTAGTGCACATTAAACTTTTTTAGTCATACGTATTTGTTTTTATTGAACAATTTACAGATATTATTGGTTAGATTTTTAAAATCAATTAAACCCTGCCTAAACCAAACCATACTAATTTTGGTATATTTTGGGCGTTACGACAAAATTGTGCATACCTTTTCATTCATACTTATTTGTTTTCGTTGGATTAAGAATAAATATCATTACACATTTTGTTGGTTGTTCTTTTTAATTCATTAAGCCTTGTCTAAACCAAACTATAAAAGATTAAAAAAAAATATTCTATCTTTAAAATATTCAAAGTTATGTATGGTTTAATTGCATAATTTTAGATATTTTATAGATAGGTATTTTTTTACTATTATCTATTATAGCTTGGTTTCGCAGGGTTTAATTGAATTAAAAAAACGAAACAACAGCTTCTGTAAATTGTGGTGTTATTTCAATGAAAAAAATACTAATACCTGATAAAGTTTAGTGTGCACTATATATAGTGGATCTTAACAGCCTACCTCCACCCTTCGCTACTGAGGTATTATTATTTGATTTAAATATATATATAACGTGGAAAGACACATGATTCATGACATGCAACGGCAGGTACCTTCCTACATATTTCATTCAAAAAACACTTTTAGAAAATAAAAGGTTTTTATTTTTTTTACTTTTTCCACATTTTATTTCATAATTTTGATATACAAGCGCTTTTATCCTAGCGTAAATTTTCAATTGAATGACAGTAAAAAATATAGGTACATATTATTGAATAAAAAAAAATTATAGAGAACGTCGGTTTCGATTGTTTACTTAAATTAATACTAACTTGTTGGTGATATTTGTACTTATTTATATACATTATGAGATTGCCTAATTTTATCATAGAAAAATTTGCTGTTTAAAATTCACCTACCGTATGTTAAAAAAAAGGTTCCCTATCAATGACAAATTTTGTATTGTACATTGTAGTTCTGTTATGAATGCTCGATAAATACAAACTTCATTATTCCCATCCAAATAATAAAAAAAATATATTTCCTATCTATAAAATATCCAAAGTTGTGTACCTATAATTTAATCGCATAATTTTAGAGTATTTTTTACTATTAGCTATGGTTTTTGCAGGTTTCATCGAATTTAAAAAAACTTAGTACACCATCTGCAAATTGTAGTTTTTTTTAATGAAAACAGAATAATATTAAATACGATTTATTAACAATAAACAATAATTTAAAATTTATTCTGCTCATTATGCTCTGCCTAATCAAATAATAAAAAATATTATCATATCAATAAAATAACCAAAGTTATGTACCTACCTATAATTTAATCACATAATTTTAGATATTTTAGATGCCTATTAATATTAATTATGCGTCAATGATAAATTAAAATTTACAAAATAAATAGCGCCGAGGAGTTCAATGAAAAGACAATAGGTAATTAGACCTGGCTTCAGCAATAAAAATAATTACACGACAAAGTATGGCAAATACATTGAGAGAAAAACTTGTTAGTATTTATTTCTTTACATACCTACTTAAGTAGGTATTTTGAAGATGCTCGACCAAACTGATCTATTTGATTATAAACTATTGTCAATAATGAATTTCATCAAATCGATCGTAAGAAATTTTCTCACCAACACCACCATCTGTAAATTGTCTTTTTTATTGAAAACAGAATAATATTAATTTTTTTTTCAGAATCTGGATCAGTATGAAACACTGTTTTCATTTATGCATTTTATTTTGAAGAAATTTCTATTTAGCTAAAAAACATGCCTATTAATATTAATTATGTGTCAATGATAAATTCATTTTCAATAATAATAATAGCACACGTGTCGCCGCATCAAAGCGGTCTTTGTATTAATTATTATTATTATTACGATCCCCGGAGTTTCGGCCGAAGCAATGCATAAAAAAAGGTAATAAAAACCGCGCTCGCAAATAATAATGAGTTCGAGCGGCTTGACATTGTGGCGGGCAAAGGAAAAGTGTGCGATTCTTGTAAACACGAGTATCTTCCGTCTGAACGCTCCCATTTAGTTAAGTGTAAATGCGGAATCTCCGCCACACAGGTGGCTTAAAAAAAGTGCGATACGGGTGTTTTCCGTCTGAACGCTCCCATTTAGTTATGTGTAAATGCGGAATCGAGCCACGCCGGTGGCTCGACACCGGAATCCCGTCTGAAAGAGGGCTTAGCTTCGAATCAGTCAGCTGTATACAAATGCAAGTTTGATAGTAGAATTGCTCCGTCACCTAGGCAACGAATTTATTATTGTCGGCCATTTGCAATTCCTTACGTAAACAAACGATTAAACGCCATAGTTACAGTTGTTACTTTAAAAATAAAAACAACGATAAATAATTATATAATTTAGTAATATAAGTTAAAGTATATAAAAATAAACCAACGGCACTCCAATAAGCGGCTTCTTTTCTTAAGTGTGTAATTTAACAAGATAATTAAGAGCTAGTCGAAGAATCTAGGTTATCGCAAGTTTTGTTTTTATTTTGTTACGCCAAACAAGTATAACTTTTAACGCGCGTACATGAGTACACGTACCGATTTTTTTTTAAATTCTTGGTCGGTATATTCTTACTTTATACTCCCTATCCCAAATTTTAGAAATCTAAAAAAGAGTGTGATTAAAATGGAACGATAATACGTCAAAATATGTTATTTTTGTGTGGATTGATCGCGTAGTAAAGTGACGTCATACACATGCTCGAGTAAAGGCGCTTTTTCACGCTGTCGCCATACATAATATGTTTCCTTCATTAGGTGTCGTATTTTTTTTATTATTGACGTTTTGTTATAGTAAGTGAGCCGTTGAATCATATAATATGAAGAATCATAACACACGAAAGTGATATTTACACATGGCTGTGAGAGTAATAATTAGTTTTTTCATCAGGGCTAATCTGCTAACCGAGTAATACAAGCCCGGTAAATCGAGAGTCAACTGAATACTTTTTGATTGAAAATAAAAAAAACATGAAAATTTTAATTAGATACGGAGTCATTAGTGGATTGTGATGTAGAAAACTTTTAAAGAAAATTAATTTGTGTTATTTTCCTCGGTTTAAGTTAATGTTTTGATAAAGCCTTGGGCGTAATGGTAATGTGTGATATTTTAACGGTGTTTTTATGGCGCGATACATTACGATCGCGAAGAGGGCGTGACGCTGCGTCGGCGCCATTTCGCATGGCCCCCGCACACATGCCGCATAATAACTTACCACAGTTTTCGCGATGAAAAATTCATGGGAAAATTTCAGCCGAAGACATTAGCGGTTATTTCATCACCCACGCCTCCGCTTTTTTTGTTTTGTTTTTGTTTTTTTTCGCATTTTATTTTATACGCGCGCTCTAATGGATGGACGCAAATTTATTGTGCGCGCGATTTATGTAAGTATATAAAACATTGTAATGTGGTAATTTTCTTTAATACTTATTAGTATTATGAATAATCTTTGATAATTATCACGAAAACTCGCTAATATCAGTCTATCTCCTACACACAGAGATGTCATGCCTTCAGAGAAGCTATTAACGTGACAGAGTAACTTAGACACGTATGACGCTGATATAAAACACGCGAATCGTGAACACCAACTGCGAAGGCAGCTGTACTGATCGACACACTTCTACTTTCTTATTACGCACTGTAATAAGAAAAATATTACAGCACATATTAATATGTAAATTGAAATGTAAAAGCCATCGCCATAGACCAAGGTTTTGAAGCGGGGTAGTTTATAACGGTCAGAACATAAAAACCTTGTATATCAAAAACTGCGCCGACTGTCTTCAATATTGAATGAACATTACATTTACGTGACAAACTTTAATGGATAATGTTATCGTACAAACATTAAAAATAACATATTCTACGTATGTAAGTTTATCCCATATTTTTCCACACTCCGTAATCCGTATCCTGTTATAAAACACCCACTTGAGTAAGCCAATTCCCATTAATTTTGTGTTCCATGAAAAATATAGAAGTCATCATAAAACATGCTAGAGAGTAGGTAAATAGACACTTTATTAAGAATTTATAAAACAACATCACTATTTAATCCAGGGATGGTGAAATAATATATAATATTAGTGCCAAACGGAAAAATGATAAAAATAGTTCTCCTTGACGTTTAATATTTTTTTTCGTCTAATCAGTAAAACTATTCACATTCATATTTCCGCCCAGAAAATCGGAAGCTTTATTTAAACTCTTCCTTCTATTTTTCACCATGAAGCTATCGGATTTTCTGTCCAAAATGTAAATTGCACCCAGAAATCAAATCGAGCGAGTTATTTATATTAAATTGAGGAGTATCTCATTTACAATTTTTCGAGAGATGAGAATTTTGAAAATTCTGTGATCGAGAATTCTTGAACGATTAATCGCAAGTGCATTTTAAAGTTCTAAAATTATTTTGCGTATTAAACTTGGTACGCTTATCATAGATTTACTACCGTTGACCCAAAATCACCTCACGGAAGTGCATTATATCAATAGTGTTGGATAAAGTTATTAATTGCCCTCTAAATTGGCATTACGATAAATTGGAAGATTAGTTTTAAAGACAGAGAGAAGATAACTGATGCTGATGAATTCTAAGATCAAAGGCACATAATATGTGTGACATTATCAGAAAGGATGGAAGAGTTCTCATGCACACCAGAGTAATTCGTCGTTAGTCTTTTAAAGATCAGCCCTTACATCCTAGCTTAGAGAAGCAAAGGACAAGAAGAATACTGTCAGAATCATTGACGGTCACGGATATGGCACAAGGATAATTATTGATAATCGTCAATATTTGTTTCCAGTACTCCCATATGCAAGAAAATATAAAACGCTCAATATAAGAGGGAACCTAAAATAATATACTAGGTCTGGAAAGCTAGATATTATTATATTATAATAATGCATAAAACCGATTTCTATACTGTTGCTCTTTTTCTTTTCTCGTAAAAATCTTTGATTTAAAAACGCTGTGAGTATTGTGGTGTATACAATCTAAGCTTTTTTTAGAGAAGCCTTTTAATATTTTCTACTACTTGTCTCGAAGTTTTATAAAGCTTTTGAGTGTTGAAAAAGGGGAAAATATTTAATCTTGAGATAACCTACAGCCAGTGCAGATGTTCCACTTTATATATTATATTTAAGCGAACCAGTTGCTACACCATCTGCAAAGAGAACCGTTTGTTTAATATTATTTTTATATGATTGAAAATTTCGTGAAATTTTAGGATAATAATAATTATGATTCTCAAATTAAAACAATACATTATTATATCCACAATAAAATAGGTACTCATTTAAGCGAGGTGGTGTAAAAAGAGACTTCGTCTTCGATGTCGATATTGACCAAATCGACCTCTGATCCCCTCCGTCTCCATGATACTAGGTCTTTTTCTGCTATCCTTCTCCGGCGTCCCTCATCCCACACTACACGTGGATAATGATCCCAAATGAGTAACAGACAAATAGTTTAAAAAGGTTCACGGACATTTTACCACCATTGTCAATTCACCGCAGATTACAAATTATCTTTATATTTTTTTAAAATTGTTTTTGGTTTACTATAGTTTCTGCTATATTCAAGAATCGATAGGCAGGTGAAACTGATTTTGAGCGTTATTGAAGATTGTAGAATATTAAGTTGAGTATTATATTATTATTGTGTTTTACTTTATATAATCTCTTTATTTAATTCTCTTTTTTCACTAAAAAATTACATAAAGCACAAAATGTTTAATTATAATTATATTTAAAATATCCGTAGAGATAAAACTGGTAGGTATAACCGATATAATGAATGTGGAAGAAGTACTAATAAAGATATAACTAAACAATTTGAAGTGTTTGTTATTTCTTATATCGTTATTATCGTTCCATCACAGAGAAAACAATGAAAAAATAATATTACTTATTAAAAAATTACACAAGTAATAATTGACAAGCTTAACATTGTGTAGTTTTAATAGGTACACGACTGTTGTGTGTGTCTTTTGAAAATAAAATGCGAAAATTATGATCCGTTAGTTAACTTTTTTGGGTGTCAACACTACTTCGATTCAAAGCACAGAGGGCTTTCTTACAAAGACAACAATGGCGATGGCTGAAAGGAGCGAGTGTCTGTTCTCAGTTTCATGGGAGGTTGACGCTCGTCGCTGACCGCATTTTCATAAATAATACCGCGCAGCAATATCTGAAATTATATCGCAGCTGTGGCACATCCCTCGCAGCGGCCATTTTTAAAAGAAAAAAATAAAATAATAACAGCCTCTTGTAGTTGCTTATAACTACGTAGGCGGTTTTTTTTGGCAAAAAGGTAATACATTAATCGACATTTATGTTTAAAGACAGAGCGTACAGGTTTTATGTGTATTAACAAATCTTTTTCGAGGATTGTTTGTTTGAAATTCGAAAAAACTATTCGGCCTAACGTCACCAACAATTCAAATTACTAATACATTATAGTTGGCACTCTTCATCAGTATCATTCTTCAGTGACTAGATGGTGATCGTTCAAAATATTCTGTAAAATGACGAAACCATAGACTAAATTTATCGCCGCGACAGCGTGACAGTAGGCGAAATGCACCTCAATTTGGTTCGCGTTTTACACGTGAAAGTGGGCCGATTCTGCTCGGCAGTTCATGTATCAAGGATGGAAGACACGCAACGATTAAATAGGCACCTCTTCAAAATACCAGAAGGGAAAAGGAAAAACTGTGTACAGTACAAAGAGACACATAATTTATGACGGCGGTAGAGATATTGTGGCGGACAGAGTATAGTGTAGTCGTTTACTCAAAAATCAAGATACTTAGAGGTACTTGTTTTTGTCATCGCTTTATTTATATGATATTACTTTATTCCACCAAAACTTAATGACACTGTATAAAAATTGTGAGTGAAATAAATAATAACCCGATGCAGGCTTATCGTTAGTTCTTATTTTTTTTTGAACATAAATAAAAAAGAATAACACAATTTGTAAATGGCGTAAGATATTAAACAAACACTCCTTCAATGATTTATATTATAAATATTGACTAATTAATGATTATTTTATAGTGTGTTTAAGTAAATAATATAAGAACTAATGGGGTAACCTGGAAATTAGGGTCAAAGTAACCCTTGTTTACGATACCTGTTTTTACCTGAGATGTAAAAAATGCTTACATTTGGCATCGCACATGCAATTTTCCTATAATTTATCGCTCTGATACCAATCACTCGTCCGCTGACCGGAAATGCCAGAATGCGGGATATTTGCCAACGTAAATTTTCCGACGAATGCAAAGTGTTCTCGCGCAAAATTTAGCCAGCGGCGGCACTTAAAAGAGTTCAATAAAGATTTATTGGGACGGATGTAAACGCGAATTGATTCCGCTTATCTGGCAAACATAAATCATTCAAGAAACTTGCTTCCAGGGCGGGCAGGAGGTGTTCCAGGAACTCCCCCACGAGTACGTCCCGCCAGACATGCTGAGGAAAGTTGCCGAGCATGGAAGTAAGTCACTTGTTACTTCCTTTTATTTCTATTCGAGTCCGAATAAAGTATGCAACTGTAACGGGTTAAGTAACTTCGGATGTAAAATAGCATCGATTGGTTCGATTCAGTGTAGCTTCGTTCTATATATTTATCTGTATTATAACTGTTCCTAGCACTGTTTGTACTAAATTATATTTACTATTATTTTTGGCCATAATAGTTGAATCAATGACAACATAATTATTAATTAACTATTTTTTTATTCAACGAATAATTCAAAAGATTTAAGAATGTAACATTCTAATTATTGAACATACATAATTTTGAAAACTTATGACTATATAATATGAATATAACATATTATAACCAATAGAAAAAATCTTTTTTGAAAAAGTAAAAAAAAACAAAAGTAAAAGTTAAAAACCCCGTAGGAATCGAACCTGCATCTCTCGGGTTTCGCGCCCATGCATATAAACCACTATGCTAAAGACGCCATACTTAATTGCGACAAATTTATAAAATATTAATTATTACCTAATTAAATATTAATATAAATTAATTGCTCCAAATTGAGGTTATAATATATTATTTTCTCAGAAGTGTTTTCAAGATTATGTACCTATGTTCAATAATTATTGTTATATTTCATTGTACCTATTTATACCGCATTTTGAAAATGTACAGTAAACCTATAAGTAGTCATAATTATTATAATTGTATTCTTACCAGTGCCATGTGATGACTTTTGCATATATGAATGCCGTTGAAGAAAAAATATAATTCATTATAGTATAGTATAAAGTATATAGTATACTATTTGATACATGTTATATTAGAGTTATCTATGGTCTACTGAATCTATGGCCCGTTTCAGACGGGACACTGGTGTCGCGCTCGATGTAATATAGGAGGCCTTTTATTCGAATAAAAGGGCCTTTCTATTATGTTTATGGATGCCCCAGAGCTAATGAATCAACGCATACCCGGTACACTTTTCCGTCGGCCGCTACATTTTCAAGCCGCCAATGCACTTGTTTTTATTACCGCAGCCAGTTTTATGTTCTAATTTATAACGAAAAATTATGCGTTGACTCATTAGGTCTGTGGCGTTCATAAACATAAAACAAAAGTCCCTTTATTCGAATGCAAAAGCCTCCTATATTATATCGAGCGCGACACCGGTGTCCCGTCAGAAACGGGTCTATGTGGGCGGCTAATACAGTAATATGGTTTGTAGTATTGTGGAGTGGCAACTGTGCGATATTCTGAAACTATTTACGTAATATTAATATAGAACATTCAGAATATTTATCATTATATAGTAAGTAATTTCTAAATTATGTATGGGGGTGCGCCGCATCTACAGCGTTTATGAACCGCACGCTACTGGTTTTTACGTATTGAACTATAATATTAATATTAGCCTTCTATACAGGTAGATAAAGTAAATAGCATATTATTTAAATATACATAGGACCAGCAGATGCGGAAATGTTGTTAAAACTGATTGCAATAGTAAATTAATAAGGACACTACCATGTTCACTTCTAAGCGGGAGTATGGGGATCCGCTGCGTGGAGGTTATACCAAAAGACTTATTAGTTAGCTAGCCCAACTTTTTGAGTCTGCATTAAACACACATTGGAAAAAACAAAATAATTTTTTTGTCAGCTGAAGGAGCATTTCGCGGACCCACGTCTTCTATGTCAGCCGTCTACTAACTAGGCCACCGTGGACACATTATATTATTATACTATCATGTTATTAACTATCTCAGTATGAATACATCTGATAAAGGTAATTAATATCATACAGTTAAAAATCATAGGGTCGGAGGTGCCGAAGCTAGAAACCCGAGTCGCCAAAGCCGATATCCATGGAATAGTAAATGGTACAAATGTCAAAGGTATTTTTATAAGTATATTATTGTAATATTCGTTTGCAAAGGCATTGTCAAAATTATGCAAAAATTTGAGGATTATTACAAATACGCCTAACTGTTTTCAGATCCAAACAAAGTCTACGCCTGCGAAGTGAGGAGACGTCACCATCTGGAGCGGAAGGAGGGAGGCGGTTACGACGACCAGGAGTACGAGGAGCATCCTGAGAGATACATTTCCACGTTCAGCCAAAAGGTAAGTGGCTTGGTAGTTATTTCAATGTCTATTCTTCCACAGAAATCTTATTGTTGTATACCTGCGACTTTCTTTACAAACGTATCGGTTCTAACGTAAGTGTATTTTACGACGACAGTTTTGCGCGACATATTTATAAATGTGTATAACTTGAAATCCTTTTTATTAATATCAAATCGAGCTTAAATATTGGGACCATACCTAAATAAGATTTCATATAAATACAAAGGATTTCAAGTTATACACATTTATATTTTTATAATGATTGACGTTTTTTAAAATAAATATAAAAAATATTAAAACTATGTATTAGTCAAAAATCTGTACGAGAAAAAATAGAAAACTTAATAAACTAAATTTTAATAGTAAATATGGCCATAAATAGTTTAATGTAATAATAAGATGTGGTCCTGTGACAAATTCACATTTTTTTACAATTGTAAGTAAAAAAATATTTTTCTTTATAATGTTTTCAGATACATATTTATTAATTAATACAGTTGGAATTATCAATAAAATGTCTCAAATTGCAAGCTTCGTATTTTTCCGCTAGATGCCTCTGCTGGTATGCCTCTCCCCCTTAAAGGGTTAACAGAACCTCCACTATATGGAGGCTTATGTGAAGCTCTTATGCCGGGTCCACACTGGCAACATGTCGCGCGACAACCTCGTTAAATTTTACGATAATTATCATACTTATCGTAAAAATTAACGAAGTTGTCGCGCGACATGTTGCCAGTGTGGCCCCGGCATTAGGTTCGAACATGGTAATGTTATATAATATAATTATAGCTATAAGTGTTTATATATATACGTGTAGTTAAAACGGTACACCCAACAAAATCGAAATATCTCATATCTCAAATGTTAAATAATTGGGTTTAAAATACGAAGCAATAAGTATTAATCAAGGTTATTTGGAAGCAATTATTTTAGCCGGCAACTAGTTCGATTATATTTCACAGGCTCACGTGTTTTTTTTTTATATAACAATGGATATCATCATTTGCTTACACACGATATAAAAGTGGAAGTGAGTTTTAATTAAAATATTTCACGTACATTTTACTTTACAGAGTAGGTACTATAAATTGGAGCTTCAAGATAATGTATTTTTAATAGAACAAAACTCTTTATAATGGTTTTCCGGGCCGCGGATACTCAAATTAAATTAAACAAATGTGTTTTTAACTGACCACACCTAAAATAATCAAATTAATTTCCGAATATACCTATCTCCAACCATAAATATTAGAAAAATGTGTATTATAATATTACCGAGAAATGTTTTTTTGCAAACTAAAACAGAGAGCGAACTGTTTTGGCTCCTCAATAGATGTCACTGTGGTGTCAGAAAATAATAGTATTCTTTTGGCGTTATATTGTTATTTTTTCTACGTCATAAAATTGGCTAGGTTTATTGTGTTTAAATATAAATAATAATTACATATTTGAAACAATATTTTATTATTATTAGAGCGAACGCATATTTTTTATTTGAAAAAATATAACGTCTTCAAAATTCAAATCGAGCTATATTCTATCGTGTGTTTGAAACCCATGTGACTGATTGAATGGGTAATAAGCGATATAAAGAGTCTATTAATATCTATTACTATCATCCACACTGTGGAGTCCATTATATGCTCAGTTTTGGAGCGGAAATGGTGAATTACTCACCGTTGATTTCGTATTGTCTACTTACAGTGGTTTTCAAACTGTTTTGTTTCACGACGCTCTTAGATTGTAATGATGTTTTTCCGGCACACTAAAACTACCAATCAGCAGGATGTGAGGTATTCTTCATCAGACAGTTTCCCAAATCTTTAAATATTATTGACATCTGCGGTCATTAAATTTCCCTTTCCATACTGAATTTTGAGTGATTTTTAATTTTTATTATATTTACCGAATAAAACCCAGTTAGAGGTACGTAGTAATCGTAAATGGAACCAGTAATCGCTGAACTTCGCTGATTATTATCAGTGGTTTTCTTGTTCCATTTCAAATTTTGTAAGTTATTTAGTAACAATTTTTCAAATTCTCAAAATTATCATTGTTGGTTTCTCGAGAACTTATTTTTCGAAATTCGAGATTCATCTTCTCCAATTATTTCTCGAGAATTCTAGAGACAATAATTTATTTCACGACCGAAACATCTAAGTACCTAGGTCAAACGATTAAAAATAAGAGAGTTGAAATATTTGGAATTAAGCGCTTATAGTTTTTCAGATAAAGCTGTTACATCTTTTAATCCTTTTTCACGCAAGAATAGATAATTATATATTATGTTTATTTAAAAGTGCTCCTAATTTAATTTTATATTTATATTATCCCTAATTATGTCTTATACCACCAGTTTCTCTATGAAAAGAGAAGTTTAATTATATTGGGTTAACACTTATTATTAAATGCAGTGTAAATAAACAAACATAAGCATATAACACCTTGTACGAAAAAACAAAGGCACGGTTATTTAAAAAAAATAATATTTTTTACAGTAGACAGATTAGCATTTGTGAATTTTTGCAGGGAATTAAACGTAATCTGAAGAGCGGGAAGCATTAGTGCTAATAAAAATAAATAAAATAAAGACAAGAACTTAACGGCCCTCGAGTTTATCATCTGATCGTGTTTACAATCTGACGTAAAAAATAAATGTTGCTATTTTCTCTCATCATCATCGTCAGTAACTGAATGCTGCCTCATAAGTCCTTCCGTTCCTGTCGATGTTCGATTTACGTTGGGACGTATTATCACGTACATATTACGATCATGTTAACGCGCGTGTTTGAATATGTACCTAACCGAAAAAAAAATATTTTTTTAAAAACGGCACATGTTCAAAAACGCGCGATACCATGATCTTATTCCTTACTTCATTTATCGTTTGTCAATTTATGGCTACGACCGTATGTAGCTTAGCCACTGGGAAATGCCAATAGAAAAGGCGTATTTCAAAAAAATACTACCTTATTCTTTGGTCAATAATTATTATAAAGCAAACATTATTCGTAGAATGTTTATCACATTTGAAAGTTCAAAGACATGGTTTATAATTATAATCAGTATCTTTAGAATTATTTTCAAATGTGTAATTCTCTTTATTTTTTGAATAATAAAATGCCTAATTCTAGTCAAATTTGGGATCACATAGATTATCAATATAATTTTTTATCGTAAATATTTCACTATAATAATGTCGACATAAATTTTACTGATGGTTTATAAATGCTTTTAAAAATTAATAAATATAAAAAATCTTAACACCACTTCACATGGACGCACTGAAATATGACTATATTCTAAAACATTAGAGCGAGAGGTTTAAAAGAATACTATTTTATGTAATAAAAATACTTTATGCAGTCATCAAATGTTTATAATAAGTTTATTATAATAAATTATATAAATAGATTATCTACAACGTTTAAGGAATGTCGAGGGTTGTGCTCTGAAAATAGCATAAAATCTTCATTTTGACGTACGCTGAGCATATGTGGGCCGTTAAGCCAATTCCATTTTTGAATTTGTCAAAACAATTAAATAATCAAGTAAAAGCACACTATGTATTCTATGAAACAATGACAAATTACAGTAAATAATAAAATAAATATAATCATAATCATCTGGTAATAAAATTAAATTGAAAAGATTTGTAAGGTTTGACAAATATTATGTTCGGCTTTTTTGCTTTTGCGCACGACACAAACAGCATTTTGTCTGATGCGGCCTGCTAGAGAAATTTCATGTCACAGTGACTTCGAGTTGAAACAATAATATTTTTATTAAATTTGTGCAATTTAATAACGTAAAGTTTCGGTTAATTTAACTTGGAAACCAGCGTAGACAGTGTTGTTTTATTATGTTTATATTTTGTCAAAACGTTCAGTGAATCGTTTGATTATTTTATTTATTTATTTACATATACATTATTACCGAAGATGTTGAAAAAAGCCTTCTTCTATAAAGATGCAGTCTAAAGCCATTAAAGTGATAGCAAAAAGAGGACCACTAGGACTAACGATTAGGTTGGCTACAGATTAATCTCAGCACATCGGGCAGGATGAAGAAAACGCCGTTAACTTTTAAAGTTCTGCATTCCCGATTGAAGCTTTTTAATAAAATTCTTTGAAGAAAATTATTTATTCTGGACAAACCGAGGTTGGAAATATTTTTTTCTTTTTGAACTGTATGAAAAGTTTTTTCTTACAGAAACGATGCCGTTTACAGATAATCATTGTATAAAAATTAAAAAAAAAGCATTTTTTTATAAATAATATAAGTATTTTAGTTTATTATAATCTGATTTAACAATGGGTATAAATTATAAAGTAACATTTACAATCATATTATTTTATATTATTTTGTTATTTTCAAATTTAAAAACCAAAATTAATTTATTGCAATATTGTATGTCTCAGAAAAATAAACACCACAATGCTATTACAGTTGCATTTATTACTTGCTATCTATTACTACAGGCTTGTTAGGGATGTACATGACGAAAGTTGAATTATGAACAAATGTGTTTTTTATAAATATTAATTTCGTTCAACCGGGGTTTGCTTTTTCGCATCTTGGAATTTTATTCCTGCCTATAGTAGGTAGGTATATTATATGAGGAGCAAATATTCAAAGACTGAATTATACAGAGATGCAGATTTGGAAATAGGTGAAAAAAATGTGTTCGATGTTCATACTTTACTTGAACGTTTCAACTTTATGGTTTTTTTAAGAAGAAAACCATTTTTTTTAACAAAAAAATGTCGATTCCTACTATAGATTTTATTATGAACTGTCGGAAATGATTTTGAACTGATTTTTTTAAATGTGTGACAAATTACGTTTTGAATGTTTGCTCGTCATATTATGTATAAATACAGCCCGAAAATGCTGAATGTCAAAACATGGGCAACCTAACTTAATCATTATGGAAATGACGATGGCTGCGTGGCTTAAGCGTCAGCCTATAACGTCGGCGTCGTGGGTCCCAGGTTCGAATCCTGGGTAGGGCGAGTACACATATTGTTTTTTTTTTCTTTTTCAATTTGTGTATAAGTCAAAGTATGGTTCTAATAGGTTGAGGAAGTGCCTGACATCCATTTCTCGTAAAATCAAAATCAGTTAACACAAATCTCTACTCTGTGGAGGCCCATATTATTATGATCTTATTACGATCGGACATGGCTGGAAAAAAAATCAATCACAAAGTCTATGGAGTGTTGATGTTGAGTGATGTTGAGTCTAATGAATGGACTTGGAGTCTGGATGTATTTTGATGCAACGTTCAATAGTTGAAGGACTATTGAGTGACCGAGAGAGTCGAGTTGGTTGCATGTTATGTCGATGGTACAATGTGCGCGAGGGCTTCTTATCATGAATTAAAGAGGATAGCAAAGAATAGATCAGCATGAGAACGATGATTGGAGGCCAGGATCAACCCTACGATGTTGTGCCATGAGAGAGGTGAATATGTTTAGATTCGCATTGCACATTGATGTTGTATGTTTCCTAATTCAGCCTAGACATGCCATGTTGCACTTGTTATAAGAAGATTCCCAGACGATCGCAGTGTAGTAAATGAATTAGGAATCTGAATTTAAAATTCCAGCCGGCACACTATCTGCCAGCTAAAAGGAGACGGTTCAACTGATTTACTCGCTAGCTGAGGTATGCCAACGTTTGACTGGGCAGGCGTTTGGTTTTAATTACTTTGTAATTTTTAAAGCTAACCAAATTTGTACAGAAACAAAATACAAAGTAATATTGATCTTAGCTAAATTGCAGTCAACTTATAGTTATAAAATAGTCATAAGCAATGTCACCCTCGCACACCTACCAAAATGTGTACGCACACATGTTTTCATTCTCCGCACAGTCCTCACACAAAAATATTGTAAAATTAAGTTTCAGAAAGAAACTGTTTATCAATGATAACCTATGTGCCGGGTCCTCTACATTTCTCAGTCTTTGACATGTTTCAACTTGCGAGAAACATTATCAGTACAATCTCATAGTAGTCCTTGTTCTGAAAACATCACAGTTCTTACAATATTTTTTTAAACGGTAAAAGTGTTCGTGCCAAAAAGCAGTGTTTTTTACTTAAAATATTTATAATACAAAACTGATAATCAATTTTCGTAATACATAACTACAGGTGTGTTCAGTGTATATAACAAACAATTCAAGCGAACGTAAGATTGCTTGCACAGTTACATATTTTAGAGTATAATTATACTTATTTTATTAATTATAGAAAACTTACACCCTAAACGTGTCAAAAAGGAGTAGATGTGATATTTCAAATGCTGCCATTAAGGGGGATCATTATGCCAACAGAGAACCTAGCGGAAAAATACGAAGCTTGCAATTTGAGATTTTTTTTGATAATTTACAATTTCAACTGCATTAATTAATAAATATGCATCTGAAAACATCAAAAAGTTTTTTTTAAGTCAAAGATAAACTTGAAAAAAGCTCAATTTGATATAAATGGAAAGGATTTCAAGTTATACACATTTATATTTTTTATAAAATCGATGTTTTTTAAAATAGATATAAAAAATATTGAAACTATGATTTAGTCAAAAATCTAAACGGCGAAATAATGTAATAATAACGAAAGCTATGTACCAAATATGTGACAAATTCACATTTTTTTTACAATTGTTTATCAATGATATGCAAGTTTATCTTTGACTTAAAAAAAATCTAATAGCTCTGTGAAATCCAATTAGTGATAAAATTAATAAATACTATACAAATATAAGTTTTAATGAAAAATTGAATATGTGTGTTTGTGGGGTGGGGTGTAAATTTTCCGCACCGGGTGACGGCCCGTCACTGACGGGTGACACCAACCCTAGTTACGCCACTGCTCAGATGCGTTGATGATCCGCACACACAATAGACCAATTAGAGGGAACGTTGGTCATAAGCTAGATTTAGTCTTACCTCCGAAGTGGGATCAAATTAGTGGATGATACACTATATTTCGCATTGACACGTCAATATAATTATCGAAAATAGTATGTAATTATTGTTGGATAATTCACTACGGTGGCTAGCCAAGTGAGTTTCCCAGGTTTATTACGTGCAACCGATTTTTCCGCTTTTCACGATGCGCGCTGTTTTATTGCAGAGGCCCGAGCAGAAATCGTAAAGCGAGCCTCTGAGACAGAAGTCGGCAATCAATGTAGTAGCGGAAAATCACATTATTTTATAACGATGGTACTACCATAATATACTATACGACTAATACCACCGTACTAATACTACATTGCACTTACAACTAGTGGATCACGGGTTTAAATTCTACTAATTGGATAAAATTCATACGTATGTATTAATCAAGACATTGTGTATCTCTATCCTCTGTATGGGTGTATATAATGTTATCTCTCCCACACAATTAATAAATTATGTGTTTCATTAAACTCAGTCAAAGCTCACAAAGACTTGGATATCTGCTCCTGAGACATTCCAAGGCGTAAACAACTGCTGATGCTTCACACCAAATCTAGGGGCGGGTTGGTTTGGAGGGTCCTTGTTTGTGTTGTCATACTGTCAACGTGAAGATCTCTTGTGTGAAGCCACTGTTTTAAGTGAATCTAACATTGTATTGAAATGCTTGCAGTTATTGACAGTCGCCAGTGGGAATAGTATGAAATGCACCACAAATGAATTCGCAATGCGAAATGACCAACTAATTTCAATATGAGTCCATGAGTACTTTAATATATTTAGACTGTCTATCGATGCACCGCGATGAGCTTAGTTCTAAATTCGAACACCGGATGATTTATGATGGTATATCTATCAGTGGCGAAGGGTGGAGGTGGGCTGTTACGTTCCGCCATAAATAGTGCATATTAAACTCTGTCAGTCATACGTATTTGTTTTCATTGTAATAAGACTACAATTTACAGATGGTGTTGGTTAATTTTTGAAATTCAATTAAGCCCTGCGAGAATCATACCATGATAGATAATAGTCAAAAAATACTCGACTATCTATACAATATCTGAAATTATGCAATTAGACCATACATAACTTTGAATATTTCATAGATAGAATAATATTTTTTAATCTATTATAGTTTGGTTAGGCAGGGCTTAATGAATTTAAATAAAATGTGTAATATGTATTCTTAATCCAACGAAAACAAATAAGTATGAATAAAAAAGTGTGCACAATTTTGTCGTATTGCCCAAAATATACCAAGACTATTATGGTTTGGTTTAGACAGGGTTTATTGATTTAAAAAAAAAGTTAACCGATACCATCTGTAAATTGTAGTTTTAGTTCAATAAAAAGAAATACATATGACTAACAAAGTTTAATGTGCACTTTTTATGGCGGATCTTAATAGCCTACCTCCACCCTTCGCTACTGCTAAGAAAATATTCTGAGATATACCTTAGAACTTAGTAGAATCTTTGGAAAAATTCTTAAGCCGTAAGACAATAAGACCCATATCTACCGTGTCCGGAAACTTGTACGTATGCAGTTCACCGTATCACACTTCACCGTGAAATGCTGTATCGGAAATATAAAATATGGCCGTATATTAAAGACCTTTCAACCTCTTTGGGTTATATAGTACTGAAATAAAATTAATGTCTAAATAAAACACGGTTCTTATCGGTTTACACTTTACAGGAAGCCTGCAGCAAACAATGTTTGAAAATAGCCGATATACTTACTGGGTTATTAATTTTGTTAGTTAAGGTTAGATTTTCATTCTTGAATTCATGAATTTTGCCAACATCAGATATGAAAATTGAATTATTGTTCATATTAAATCTAATAAAATTGGAGACCGTATAGTATATGCTCATCACTTTACGAAAAGAAAGCTCACGGCGAACTGTGCCACGGTGAAATGTTTTACGTACAATTTAAATGTAACCATCTATCGCATGAAAGGTGAGTTTTTTTGCTATAAAACTATCAACTTGTCTATGTACCTAAATGCGTATTGAAATTCTGTCATTATCGAAATATTTTGTGTTTATAAATTAATCAAAGTAGTTGTATATGAAATTACCAACTTTCTCTCCTATATTATGAAATCACAAGTTATCTTTCTCAATTTTAATTATCGTGTAGTAATATCATGATAATTAAATTAAAAGCTTAAAAATGTTAAACCTCAATGACCTAACATTGTCAACCGCTGTTCCAGGTACGAAGCACTTACCAAGAAAGCTAAAATTACCTCCACTCGGCGGTACCTATTTACGACGACTGCATAGCGGTCAGGGGTCGCTAGTCAAACACGACACAACTATGCCTACTACACGTTTTAACGCATATATATGTACTTGACTACTGCCTATATTATATTGAACACTAGGTATAGATAACTAGTTAGCACTACCATTACAAAAAATGCGAATCTATTTATCTTATTCGTTGTATATATTTGGGAAGAAATAGGAAATTATTTATCTCTATATATATAAAAATCTCGTGTCACGATGTTTGTGGTCGCACTCCTCCGAAATGGCTCGACCGATTTTTATGATTTTTTTTTATGTATATTTTTTTGAATTTTTTTTTTGTATTTTTTTATTATTTGGCATAAGAAAATACTTATAACCCCAAATTTTCACCCTCCTACCCCCACCCTCCCATTTTTTAAATTGCGATTTTATTATTTTTGTATGAACAAATTTAACCGTCGTTCGTATTTCAAACAGAACCAAATTATTTATGTTGTTGAATGACAGATGGCGCTACGTCCGAGAAGAATTCGAGAAAAGCTTCGCGTCATTTTGACATTTCATTCGGCATATCACAACACAGTGCGTGCAAAATTTTGTACGATTTATTTTAATTTATCTATTTTTGTGTGCGTGTATTACAGTGCACAATGCCAGCAAGACGCAAGGCGGCCATTTGGGCCATCGAACGAATAAAGCCACAAACATGCGAAATAGTAGAGCAGAAAAAACAGACGAACAAATCCAACAAGATAACAAAAACGTGCGTGTGCAATCACAAGAGGCACGAGCTGAACGAAATCAACAACGACAATAATTGGAACGGAGCCAAGCGCGCCGGTTCGTAGTCAACACACGCAGAGCAAATGATTGACAACGCCAACAAGTACATCGAGCATTTACATCCGCTTCATTTCTTCGTCTCGCATTCGAGTAAGAGCCAGATATTGAATATTCCGCTCATCCGAAAGTGCCGATTGGTGCTATGGACAAAGAATGTCTCCGTCTCCATTGTCATGCGCTCAAATTCAAACATGAGTCAGCCGGGATGTGTTGCACATCAGGAAAAGTGCAACTACCAGAAATTGAGATACCACCAGAACCATTGAACGGCCTGCTCATCGGCACGGTTCCAGATTCAAACCTGTTCCTGAAGTCCATTCGCACATTCAATTCATGTTTCCAAATGACTTCGTTCGGAGCAACAGAAATAGTTCATAATGTTGGTATTCAGGGAAGCGTTGGCAGGCATTGTTGCAAATCAAAAACTAGCATTCGAGCGGACTGACTAGTTTTAGATAACAATTTGTCGTGTTCTTTCTTCTTATATGATTCATCAGCCTTAGCCAAGTGTTCGTTTTTTTTTCATTAAGTTCAGCTTTCCTTTCTAAATCATTTGCACACTTAATCTGAATGTTATATGTATCACATACTTTACAAGTGTCTATACTAGGACTTTTAAATTTGTAGCCTAGTTCACGAAAAATTGAAGCATATTTAGAATATGTAAAAGGTATTTTCTGTTGAGAAGTCCGTTCATTTTTATACATATCATACATCTTTGCAATATTAAGTTGCGGAGACAAATAAAGCTTGCTTGTATGTCTTCGGGAGTAGTGACTTTGGTATTTCGGAAACCTGTTAATATGATTAGTTACTTCAATTTCTTCAATGTTATTTTTATTGTGTGGTTCGTGACGCCCTCTTTGGTCACCGTCTATGATTCCTGTTTCCAAGCTGCGTTTTTTCACAATTGCGACATCAATTTTATTTCGGGATACGCCAAAAACATTCTGAAACATCTTCTTGCAAACTTTTACTAAATTTACTTTATAAATAGCTGTAATCATGCGTTCTGTTACTTGACCACCGTTGCCTTTTCCTTTCCTCTCTATTAATTTGTCATAAATGGTAATGTTGTCTGCGAGGAATTCGTCAGCCGTGTCTTTACTATTCATTCCCAGAATTTTTGCGAACATATCCTTCTGATTGTTTTCACTAAGCATGCTAAAACATTTATAAAGGCAACAGGACTCTAATGGAATAAACAGCTTTTCAGGTTTAGCCACACCACCACGAGTTTTATACTCTTTGCCGCAGTCTTTCAAGTTCTTCATGTACCTTCTTTTATTCTTGATTTTTTCTTGAGATGAATTCGTGCTTCGAGATGTAGATGTACACGGATTATAAGAGCTGTTAGCAGAATTTCTTCTAATCTGTTGAGCAAGGGGTTCGTCATCCGACGAGGCAAAGTTTTGTTGAGATTCGGTAATTTGAATATCATGATCTGCTTGCGACACAGACATTGGAATCGCGTGTTCTGTGGCTTGCTCATCTAGTACTGCATTTTCACTGCGCCATGTTGAGGATAGAATATCAGAGTTGTCAATTTCAATTATTATAAGACATTATAATAAAAAAACTGTTCTTACAAAAAACAGTAACTACCAAAACAGCAGCCATATCTTGTTTTGGCAAATAGAATACATTGATTATATTCAATACTTATTATTTTGCCAGAAGCAGATATGGTACCATATCTTGTTTTGGCAAATATGACTTGCTTAATTTTAAACATATCTGAAATTTGTTTCGTTGATTATGAAGTCAGTAGAAGAGATAAGCCATATCTGATTTTGGCAAATAAAAATATAGACATAGAAGAACAAATCTGCATTTAAACCTCAAAACACCAAAAATCGACATATCTGCTTCTGCCAAATAGCCACAGAATTTGTTCATACAAAAATAATAAAATCGCGATAAAAAATGGGAGGGTGGGAAAAGGAGGATGAAAATTTGGGGTTATAAGTATTTTTTTATGCCAAATAATAAAAAAATACAAAAAAAAAATTGTCAAAAAAATAAAAGAAAAATTTTCTGGATAGAGATACCCTAATCACCTAGCGGTATGAAATATACTTGTTGACCTATTCTCATACCTAAAAAATATACGTAAAAAAAATCATAAAAATCGGTCGAGCCATTTCGGAGGAGTTCGACCACAAACATCGTGACACGAGATTTTTATATATATAGAGATAATATAATTTAAATAAAAAATGTCAAATTTCACTAAACTTGTACAAAAATAGAAATGTGCTTATTTTAACGTTGCTGTATAAATTTATATATTATTAATTTTAAGACGTATTCATGCAGATTTTTCTGAATACAAAAATGTATCAGTGTAGGTATTCATTTGTTTATTAAACTTTGACCTGTTCAAAAATAACGTGATTAAAAATATATGAATAGGATGATATTTGTAATAGCAATAATATCTTTCGAGAAAAGGCCGAATACGGAATTTTCATTAGCGCGGAGAGTTTTTAAAACGAAAATAAGCCATCTATGAAAAATTAAACCATTTTCACGGGAAAATAACATCAGACAGCTTTTAAGGCAGCCCGGGAAATATGTTTCCCTCATTACGACTTGTTCGTCTGCTCTTTGTGAAAATTTCAGTCGAGCTTATTCTTTTGTATTATTTTTCAAGCTCCGCGATAAGCCAGCTCTGCGTGAAGAATTTGAAGCATATGGAAAATATTATATAACTGTATTATGTGTAGAGGAAAAATATGGCGTTTTAATATCCATCATAGCATGATAAAAAAGTAAAATAAACTTCCCGATTTCTATCACGAATTAATATATAAGATTACAAAAAATTGGATGCTTAACTTTTCAAAAAGATATTATAAAAATATTAAATTATGTGTTCCCATCGCCTGCGTGTGATTTTGAAAATGTTTGTATGAAGATTCGCCGCTTTTACATTTTTGCCAAGTGTCTTTTGTACGCATACAATTATCACACGGATAACTTATTGTATAATTCATAAATTTATTAAAAAATCTGGTCACTGCAATATATAAGACAATTAATAAACACTCTAATATTACAACATAAATTTATTTATTGTGCTTTGAGTACTTCCTTTCACCGTCAACAACATTTATTAATACGGAATCCAACTCAACTCTACTTTAGGATATGATTTGTACGAAGAGTCAATCAAATGAGTTACGTCAGTTGATTATTCTTTTTATCCATTCATGATTAATGCAGCAGCCATAAAATAAAAAAAAACGCTAAAACACTATAAATGAAACGGTAAAGTTTCATGACCTAGATTATATAATAATTAGGTATAATTGCAGCGGTGATAATTTAATTATGTAGTTCATATTGTAGAGCACGTTTATATTAAAAATCAAGAATGTTTTCTATGCGTTAGACTCGTTAGAGGCTGGCGCGCTGTGCTAGCGATTTTGATGGGTTCGCTTTTAAATCGCGCCGTTTGGGTAACATTTACAAATTGTCGTTTCAATTAACTAATGTAAATTAATTAACCATCTCTTTTATTCAACGAATAATTCACAAGATTTTCTCTAAGATGATTTTTCTAGTAGATATATGCATGAGATGTTTTCAAATTATGTATGTTCAATATCAGATCAAGCATTGCTATCACAAAGCTTGGAAGGCTGAGCATGGTCAACGCGACTATGAAATGTTTAGCCTTTATCGCTTGAGAGTGAGGCTAGCTGTTTGAATGGCCTATCGAAAATATATGGAATCGGTAGAAGATTGCATTCGTGAAAATCCCAAATCGTTTAGGGATTATATTAAATCATTAAGAAGGGATGGCGGGTATGCCGATTCGATGAGTTGGAAAGGCAAAGAGGTGACCGGACATGGAGTGGCAGAAGCATTTGCTGGTCACTTCAGGTCTGTCTACGCAAGTAGTATTCCTTATTTGGATGTTGCCTCCACGTCGAGACAGCCATCATGCGGTGCCCAGTCCATTGATATTTTTCCAGTTGATGAGAGTGATGTGCTAAAATTTATTAAAAAACTAAAAAATACTCACTCTTTGGGACCTGATAACGTCCCTACATTTTTTTTAAAGGGGCGTGTTGATTTTGTCAAAGGCCCACTTGCATATATATATAATCTTACAATGGAGACAGGTATCTTTCCGGAAACGTGGAAGATGTCGAAGGTTACTCCAATCCATAAGAGTGGTACAGAGTCATCAGTGGAAAATTACAGGCCGGTAGCTGTTCTCTCTGCACCAGCAAAAGTTCTTGAGATGATCATGCACAACATGATTTCTCCAAAAATTGAGTCATTTATAATAAATGAACAGCATGGATTTAGAGCAGGCCGATCAACGGAAACTAACCTGATGGTATTTACCAATTATGTGTCATCACCCTGGATAGAGGCCACCAGGTTGACTGTTCTTACAATGACTTCTCAAAAGCATTTGACAAAGTCGATCATGATGTCCTGATGGAAAAACTCAAACTTATTGGATTGTCTGACCGATTTTTGAAGCTATTCGGGAGTTATTTTAGGAACCGTTAACAATACGTATCGTACGGCCATTATCAGTCACAGAGCTTTTACACATTTTCTGGTATCCCTCAGGGCTCAAACTTAGGGCCGTTGCTTTTCACGATTTTTATAAATGACATAGCATTGGTAATAAAAAATGCTATGTTTTTGTTGTTCGCTGATGACTTGAAACTCTTTTTGGAAGTTGTCACCTTAGACGATTGTCGTCAGCTCCAACTTGATATAGATAATATATTAGATTGGGGCAGGCGTAACAAACTAGAATTCAATATTGATAAATGCAATCTTTTATCGTTTACCAGAGCCTCAAAAGTGTTGTTTTTCCAATACTCGATGCATGGCAGAGTTTTGTCACGAATATCATCTGTAAGCGATCTTGGCATTACGTTTGAGAGTAAACTGACATTTATTAGCCATATAGTTACCATTTGTAATAAGGCGCTTCAAATGTTGGGCTTCGTCATGCGTACTTCCCGGGCCTTTCGGATGTTACGGTATTAAAACTTTTATTTAATTCTTTAGTTCGAAGCAGACTTGAGAGTGGGTCTATTGTTTGGGCACCGCATCAGTTGAAGTATGGCCTTATGGTGGAGAGGGTTCAGAAGAAATTCTTGAGACTCCTTTATTTGAGGTTGTACGGATACTATCCGTGGCTTTATCCAACTGACTTTCTCTTAAGCATGCTTACATACTGCAGTTTGCAATTTAGAAGAAATCTTTATTTAGCTACGTATTTTTTTCGACTTATACGAGGTATAAACGAGAACTCTGCCATTCTGGGCAGTGTTGACCTGTGTGTCCCTGATAACTATCTTAGAAATAGAGAACATCAGTTGTTTATTCTCCCAAGGTGCAGAACCAACCTGCCACTGGTAATGCCAATTGGGAGGGCGATAACTATGTTCAACGAAATTGCTTCGGGTGTTGATATATTCCACCTACGTGAAGATGAGTATAGGTGGACGTTATTTTATAAATTTTTAAAATAGGGTCTGCTTAAACTCATCCGGTGTATTTCCATGTACCTATATAATTAATATTCTTGTATGTACATATTTCTACTGTTTAATAACATACTATCTATCTCTTTTTTATGTCATGTTGTGAACGTCTTAAACTTATAATTTGTAATGTCCGCAATATGTAAAAATAAATAAATTGAATTGATTTGAATTGAAATTGAATATACTGAAAGTTACATTCTAAAATCATGTAAATTATTCGTTGAATAAAAGAAGTGGTTTATTAAATTATCAGCAAGTGCAAGTACGTTATAAAAACTAAATTCATGGCGTAATCTGTAACGTTGGTTAGTAATTAAGGCATTTAATTGATACCTACCTTGATTTAATTTACAGAAACCGACAACCAACATTATTAACGCAATTGGGTAAGCATTTCATGAGAGAACTAGATATTAAGTAAAACGGTCGTAATTATGTAGGATACCCGTAGCCTAATTGAAAAAGCACACTGGCGCAACACCAGTGGTTACAGGGTCAAGTCCCGTCTATAAAATGGATTTTTCTAGTGGATATATGCATGAGATGTTTTCAATTATGTACATTTAATATACATTATGTGGGTGTATATATTATTTTTATTTGCCTTCTTACTTATCTGATATTATTACGGGGATTATGCGAATGACTAAAGATCAATCCTCGCAAAACCCCCACATTCTGAATGTCATCATTATATGCCTGATAATTAACATACGAGTATTATTCTTATTATTTAATTATTTATAAAATAAAAAATTGATGATGCAAAGTATTTTATGTTATAAACGATAGGATAGATCTTTTCTGTCATGATAAGTTTTTCGTATTGTAATTTAACTAGGTACACACAATTAAAAGTTACGTAGAGTTGATACAGAGAAAGTTTATTGGAGATACGTAGCTAAAATAATATAATGGAAATATTATTTTCATATCGTTATGTAAGACAAAGAATGTTACTATCATGTATATCACAATAAAAGCTTGACAATATGAAAGAATTTGTGTATGGCTAGGTTAGGTACTTAGGTTTGCTAGTAAATGTCTAAAATAATGTAAGCAATGAAATCAAACGTGCATAGATCTTCTAAAACAAATGAAAACAATTATTTAGAAAAATAAAGATACGGCTGTATACTATCCTCCTGAGGCTGACATGCTGTTATATAAGTTGAGACATGGATGGATTCTGTTCTTCATATTATATTGTCAGAAACTAATGGTTTTTGGGCGCGGGGTATTAAGAATGATTATAGGTATGCCCAGTCTGTGAAATTATAGTATGACAGTGACAATTTAATCATATAGTATACAGTGTTGTGATGAACTGAATATCACAATAATTTATAACGATCAGAAGACTAAACTGGGTGGAATACCTGCGACGATTAATGGACGATGCATCGTTCTCGAAGTGCAATGCAAGTGAAATGGCAACAAAATTGTAGAGATGATGAGTCAGGTTGCTGAATGGGGAAGAAATGGTGTCAGTCAGTGGGGGTAGTCATGGTATACACCAGGGTGTAGCGCCAACAAATAATAATAGAAGTAGGTATATTGAAAAATCTACCTGAAATTGTAATAATAGATAACAACCGTGCTATGGTACTGAAACTTGTAGACGTTGCTGCATAATATCTGAGGAACAATATTATTAAAACCAGTATATATTTTATGATAAATAAAATCGCGGAGCTGGCTGATGAAATGAATAAAAATGAGGCATTTCGGAAAGGTAAATTTATAAAATTATTGTTGACAGCCAGCTAAGTGTCAGTTATACTGAATATTCAGTTGGCGGAACTGGGGATTGCTCACCTATTGTAAGTCGTCCCACTGAATATATGCTATAACACAAGAAGATTCAAGACACTGTGTAAATGAAGGATTATCATTTATGAAAGTAATATTTAAGTTAATTATTTATGGCTCATATATATATTATCAATATAGACGAAGAGTTATCACAACACTGGTTATTCTTTTAAATTGTTGACTTCGGGACCAATATACTGGATTGAAACAACGGTTATTTTTGTGCTCGGTAAAGGAAGCCGAAGTAAGTAACTAGGAGATAAAAAGGCGAACTATGCGACATCTTGATATTTCGAACCTTGGAATTGGCTTAATCATGTGATACGGATGCTCAAGAGAGTTTCAATCAGGCCTCCTAGTGATGTCAACGTCTTATACATAACTATAACTTGCAAATTTGAAAAAGTAAGAATGTATAAATTACATTTAATTAAAAAAACTGGGAAGATTTTTTTTACTGTGGTGCTTACTACTATGTCATTATTATACAATTGATACAATAGCGAATTCTGTTAGCGTGCATGTACGCAAATATTACGAGGAAAATAAATTCGCATACTTAGTTTTCATTACCATCTGCTGGCATGTTATTCTGTACTGCCGGCGGAAAGTCTGTTCTGCTTAAAGTACTGTTTCGATAGTAAATATTGAATAAAAACTTGCGTGCCCATTCTCCCGCCAATAAAAAAACATATATTTGTTTCTCGCAGTTGCACATTTCGACAGTCAGAGGGTCTGTATAGTATATTATGAACAATTTATATTCGGGGATAACTAGCAGTGGTGTAGTGGAGTGGTATGAACCGGATTATTGATACTTCACGATTAAAAAGGAACGCTCTGAATTAAAGGTGACCGTAATGACTCTGTGGAAGTGAATTTGAAAACTGCAATTTTTACTTACAGCTGGTAAGGTGTTGGAAATACGTAAAAAGATCTTATTAAAATGCCTCCACGATGAGGATGTTCATACGTACAATCCATGCCATAACGATGATAATATATCTTTTTAATGTTGTAAACGTTACTGTCAATTTATTATGGTGATGTAATCGAACATGAATGGTTATTCAATTATGTGGATTATTTTGCACATTGCTCCACTACTCCAATGTCCGCTCCAATGCTCTGTAATTCATGTATCTCGGAGATAGTGTGTCATATGTACGATTTTACAGAACATTATCATGGTACAGATTTTGTGCCTACCTAAATACATGCATAATATCATATCTTTCAGAGTCTATTTCCTACAGAAAGTTGAAATTTTTAAAACAAAAGAGTCGAAAATCCATAGACATCCACCATGTGACTGAAAATCATAAATTTGTGTTTTTCGGAAGGTGTTTCTTTTGGACATACAGCGCTCAGCTATCGATTTAAAAATTCTCTTGAATACTGCATCCAGACTCCAGAGTAATCTTGTTAATAATGGTATGTTTTGTGTTCTTAAAAATATATTGGTACACATTTGCATCCCATAAATAAAGGCAACGTCGTATACCTATGCCTGATTTTGCCTACTACACCACTGGAGTAGATATTACATACAGTAGCCATATTTTTGTGTAACAATCCCACCATTTCAGGACATAAAACTACTTTGCTTAATAAAATTTCATAATATTTTCATATTGTACCATTACGCTCGTATGCGAATATTCACTTGACAGAATTTATCACCGCAGTAGCTAAACAAAGTCGTATCTACGTTTTTATTGATTCGGTCGGTCTAGGTAATAGCGATCTACGAAATACTTAAAAGTCCAAAGTGAGTAACCGGTAACAAGTTTCTTGAAATAAAGTCAAACTAATAAAATTTGTAACTTTACGCCCTGTTTTAAGAACACGTCATGACTCTAACGTAAAATGTAGTTGAGTATTCAAAGTAAGGCATATATTATTTAAGTTTATTTTATTGTTTAAGTTTCATTGGACTTCACAGTTCTTAATCGGTTACAAAGGTTTCGAGGACGAGGTTTGTCAGGTTGGATTAATAGTAAGTAGGTATTACACACGTGCTTAAGTGGCGATTCGTAAGATGCCAATCACATTCTGTGGGAGTGTCCCTATAATTATTATATCATTTGAAAGAGAGGAATTATTCCATAAAATCCTTAACTTAATATTATGTTACATAAGAATGCTGATATGTCTGCTAATACGTTAGTGAAATGATTAAATAAGATGTAGAGAGATATTGAAATTATTTTTAACGGCCCACGTGCCTCACATAGGCCAAAATGGAGATTTATGTTATTTTCAGAGCATAAACCTGGACATTCCTTAAACGTTGTAGATAATCTATTAATCAATATTAACAATCATTATTCGAAGGATGTGTTATCACATTCGAATGGTCAAAGACATAGCTTATGATCAGTATCTTTAGAATTATCTTCAAATGTGTTAATCGTGCCCATTTTTTGAATAATAAATTGACTAATTCTTGTCAAATTTGGGATCACAGAGATTAAAAATATAATTTTTTATCGTAAATATTTCACTATATAATGTTAACATTAATTTTACTAATGGTTTTATAAATGCGTTTAAAAATTATTAAATCTAAAAAATCGTAACACCACTGCACATGGATGTACTGAAATATGACTATATTCTAAAACGTTAGATCGAGAGGTTTAAAGAATACTATGTTATGTAATAAAAATACTTTATGCAGTCATCAAATGTTTAAAATAAAATATAAAGGATAATAACGCTTCGAAATTATATACAGATTATCTACAACGTTTAAGGAATGTCCAGGCTTATGCACTGAAAATACAATGAAATCTCCATTTTGACCTACGTGGGGCATATGGACCCTTAATGTCACTTTATATTTTCCAAAAAAGGAAAGTTCCAAATTCAAAAACATAATGTTGACGTGTTTGACATCTAAACAAAACAAATGAAAACGAACCGAAAAAAATAGTTTTTAATTTAATTATACGTGCATATTGTATGTTGTGGTAGTTCTTTAAAATAATATGACCATAAAAAAAAGACTAGAACGTTTTAGAAGATAATCTGGCAATTCGGATGACTCCATTAATTATTAATTGTGGAAATAATACGATTACATATTTGTACGATATTTTTCTTGGCAGTTGTAAAAACATGACAGTGGGAGCAGGTACCTACCGGGCTTATAATAGAGTGGAAGCAATCTCTTACTGAGACAGATTTTTAAATTATATAATTATCTATGTCAGTATAAAACTCTTAATAATTAACAAGAATTTAGACATTATTTTATGAATACTTGCGTGGGATTTTCACTTAGCTTATGAATCAAAATACAATACAATCATATAATGATTGGGGTAGGTTTCATCTGCTCGGTTATTCGTAGATAAATAGTGCCATTTATAAAAATATGAATTTAAAAATCGCATAAACGTCTAAAGATAATATTTTTGGCATGTTTGATGTGTAGTATTGTAACACTATACAAAAATAAACAACCTCTAACCATAATTTAATGTTGACAAAAATATGAATTACCTAATATGTCAAATTATTTATTGAGAGTCTGAACTGGTTACATGTAAATTGTACGTATTAAATATCACCGTAGCACAGTTCGCCGTGAGTTTTCTTATCGGAAAGAGATGACCGTACACTATACTATACGGTCATCTCTATAGCACCGAGATGAAAAAATTACGCGTTGTTATGTATTTCTAATAATGTAATTACATATCTATGCCTTTTCCTTGTATTTCGGTAGTTTTTATAATGCATTTTGTGTTTTAAATGAAACGCGAATGTTTCTGAATTAGTACAACCATCTTCTTCTTCTATTCTATCTTCTTCTATTCGTATGCGTTACTATACCATTCATCAGATTGCAATGAAATTTTGATCAAGTGTTGTGCTCACGCCCGCAAAGGTTTCTGAATTGATACAACTAGTTTCTTCTTCTTTTTCTTCTATTCTATCTTCTTCTATTCGTATGCGTTCTTATCCCATTCATCCGATTGCGATGAAATTTTGACCAGTTATTGTACGCACGCCCGCGCAGGTTTCTGAATTAGTACAACCATCTTCTTTTTCTTCTATTCGTATGCGTTCCTATATCATTCACCCGATTGCAATGAAATTTTGATCAAGTGTTGTTCTCACGCCCGCAAAGGTTTCTGAGTTGATACAATTATTTTCTTCTTCTTTTTCTTCTATTCTATCTTCTTCTATTCGTATGCGTTCTTATACCATTCATCCGATTGCGATGAAATTTTGATCGGTTGTTGTGCGCACGCCCGCAAAGGTTTTGGAATTAGTATATCCATCTTTTTCTTATTTTATTCGCATGCGTTCCTATACTATTCATCCTATTGCAATGAAATTTTGATCAACTATTGTGCTCACGCCCGCAAAGGTTTCTGAATTGATACAACCAGTTTCTTCTTCCTTTTCTTCAATTCTATCTTCTTCTATTCGTATGCGTTCTTATACCATTCATCCGATTGCGATGAAATTTTGACCAATTGTGCGCACGCCCGTGAAGGTTTCTGAATTACTACAACCGTCTTATTCTTCTTCTATTCGTATGCGTTCCTATACCATTAATCCGATTGCAATGAAACTTTGGTGAGTTGTCGTGCGCATGCCTGCAAAGGTTTTTGAATTATTACAACTATCTTCTTCTTCTTCTATTCATATGCGTTCCTATACCATTCATCCGATTGCGACGAAACTTTTGTCAGTTGTTGTGCGCACACCTGCGAAGGTTTCTAAATTAGTATTATATAAAATACAAAGTTTGTTGTTTGTTTTTTCCATCCAATTGTGATTTTTTTTTACAATATATTAATAAATTTAATAACGTTTTCATATTTTGGATTCGATTTTAATTTACTGTTCTTTTGTTTGACATTCACTCCTATTAGAATTATTTTCATATTGCCATATTGTATTACACAGATATTTTAATATTAAAAAAATAATTACCTCTTAACATTTTTTAAATATCTAAGATAAATATAACCACGAAGCGACCCTGTGCGAAGCCGGGTACTTCAGCCAGTAGATAATAATATATACTACTAAGTAGTTATAAGTAATTATTGCAAGTCAACATTTACTCTGAACCGGTTGGTACACTTACAGCTCGAGTTTTGCCTAGTTGAATTTAAATTCAATTTCCATCAAGTAGGTACTCTGAGTCGATAGTACATATTAACTGAAGTAAACTGTTGTGTAATAAACGTAAATGTATATAGGTACAGCGCAATACCTGTGTGGAGCCACACATTTTGTATTTCATTTAATGTGTGTCTGTGCCTTGCTGCTGCATTTTTTTTTTTACAGGAATGCATATTGTCTTCAGATGTATTCTAACACAAAAGAGAATTTTCTCAAGCAAAATCGTTTGTCACTGAAGCGGTCCGATTTTTCTTTCTCTCGTTTTGTTCCTCCGAATGTTTCGAGCTCAGTTTTCTTCTTACAGTGCAATGTAAGATTAAATAATATTCCGCGATACTTTAGAAATCTCTTTTACTTTGTAAGTTTGTCTGTTTTTTCTTAATGACTTCTCCAGAATTATTTAAAATGTTATCATTCCGATTCATTCATTTATTTTTTATATTTTTGCGGAATATTCCTGATAAATATGGGTTTATTTCCTTCAAAGAGTATGCTGTTAATGAATATCCTGTATAGTCAAGGCCACACCATGAAATTGCCAGTTTCTATCGTAGTGCTAGATAGTTATATCAGTTATTATCACAAAGTGGAAAGGTTAATTACGAGGCTCAATTACTCATGAGCATGACGATAAGTTATAGTTAATAGTATATTATTATACCACTACTTACCTAGTATCGCATGCCATCTCATATTATGTACAGTGTGACATAATACCAAAACAGGTCAGCGACTTGTTTTCGAAACTATTGCATAATATACTCGTACTATACGGTACAACTTAACTTTGAAATTGCACTGATTGCCATTTCTTCTATTGCGCACGAATTAAATATGGTAAATTTAATTACTGTAACCGTTATTATTTCCAACTGATCTTCTTCTTCTTATTGTACCATTCCCTAGCGGAGGTCAGCCACTATCAAGGCGATCTTGGATTTGTCGTCTGCTACCCGGAACAGTTCAGTGTAGCTGCACTCGTACCAATCACAGAGGTTTTTAAGCCACAAAATGCGGCACCGTCCTCTGCTATGCTTACAATTTATTGATTTTTCCTTTGAATGACAAGTTGGGGAATGCTATACTTTTATCCTCTCATAATGTGGGCGAGGTAACTATTGTAGTTTCCTGGTCTTGATACTACGTAGAACTTCTCGGTCCTTCCCCATTCGATTGAGAGCTTGCTGATCAACTGAACAACTGATCTTACATGCAGCCTATTGTATTGTTCGGCATCGCCCTAACTACGTCATATTTTCTGTCAAAACTATCGAAATTCACGCTTATATGGTATGTTTATATTACTTAATCTTTGTACAAAATATGAATTATGTTTATGAACGTGATGTTACAAATTTATATCTATTTATGAAATACATAAACCTCAATCTGGTATACAAAATATTTTTTTAAATAATCAAAATTGAATTTAGAATACACGCTTGAAACGTTTTAATGGATTTATTATTAATTTAACACAGCGAGTGGACTATCTATAGTCGACATTATTGTATTAGAATTCTCAAATTATTGTTTAAGTATATTATATATTGACGTTATCGCTGAGATGATCCGCCGTGTCTTGGCCTGACTATAGATGTTCTTGTACCTTACTAAATATGACGACTAATGATTATTATACGATACATTTTCAGACTCTATTTCTAAATACATATTTATACCTAAATATAAATTACTTCAAAGATATGCATGGTGTTTTAAATATTGAATTTGATATGATAGTTCTAGGTTTGATTCTATACACTGTAGTTAATGCCCACACCAAACCACACTGTCCCGCATTATGGTTTTAATCGGGTGATTTCAAGACTAAAATCGCCATGCACTCGTGTCTGCTTTCAATGAATTTATATGACTTTAAGTTAACAGTGACCATAGGAGAGACACAAAATTTTCTTAATTATAGCGACAAGGTTGAAAAGTCCGATGGGTCCAACAATTGGTTGAACTGACTTGAGCAGTTTTTCGCTTTCCGTACACGTTTTAGGACATTCTTAAAGGATGTGGTTTGTATCCTGTGTTTAATACCAAGATCATAGGTCCTGCCAGCTAAGCCACCTCGTCCATTCAAGAATTCTATACAACTAATCTCCTAATAATATGCAAAATGACAAAGTATAACAAAATAATGAAATATATGTTAGGAGTCTTCCTTATAACAAAGAATCGCTGAAGACTAGGCTACTTTCGAGTACTGAAAGATTGTAAATCAATGCTAACCAGTTTTGTTCAATTTCTGCCAGTCTCGAAGAGGGTAATAGTGATTTCGTTTATTTCATTTCGATATATTACAAAAATATACAACATAAGTTGCGCAAAAAATGAATGCAATAAAATTAATTCGATTGGTAAACAAATCTGGAAAATGCCAATTTTCCACAGTAAAAACTTCAGGGCGAAAAAGAATTCAATTTTTTATCTAAAATTCACACGTTGTTTACGTGAATTCTACATACTTACATAATATTTATTTTTATCTAAAATATGCATGCTTTTAATGTTCTATGTATTCTCTTCTTTATTTTTATTGTCTATAAAGAGAATTCGGGGACGTTGAACAATCTAATCATTTATAAACCGTCTGTTAATGAACCTTATAATATATCTGAGGTGTTTTCAAATTGTGTATATTAACTATTACAATGTTTAGGTCATATTTTTATAGTTTGCTACACATATTTATTTCATTCAGTTTGCGCCAAGATCTAGACTAGATTTACACGATCCTTTTACCTCTTTCCCCCCGGCGTATAGTCTTTCAAGGCTTTCTGATCCCGGCAGTGTTCTTAAATAACTGTACAATATGTTGGAACTGTTGGAAGTATACATGAGATGTTATTGTTGTACATAAAATCCTTGTATAAAAAGATCAGCAGTTTGTATCGAGTTAGTTGTCCTGTTGAATTGAGTCCAAAATCAAAGCCCGACAAGTCGAACATACTAGGTTAACGGTTATTGTAAGCCAGTTTGTTACTCCTATCTGGATGACCTATCCCGTGGTGTCCAACCGGACGATCGTCGAGCCGTTTTTAGTTGATTGAAATGAAAATTAAAAAAAAAATAAATTGAATTTTTAGCTCTGAGTTAGATAAAGTTTATATAACGTTATTATAACGTATTTATGAGTCCATTTTGTTTTGTGTTCTTTTGTATGACTTTACTGTCAGAATTATTTTTATTTTTCATTGTAGGTATATTAAAATTATACTGTTTTTTTAATATTGAACGATGTAATTATTACTGTATTGTTAAGCAAGATAAATATAAATCATTGAAGCGACGATGTCGTGTATATATATATATATATGTAGCTATCATCGGATTTCTGTAATCAAGATCTCAATTTTAATATTATTTATTAAATATTAATTTTTTAAGTCAGTATCAGTCAGTACATATTTATAATATGATTTCGTAATGTTATGAGATAGCGGATCTGCAATTTCATTAAAATATATAAAGTATGTGGCTTATGTGAAGAGGACATGGTCACAGACTGAACGCAAATTTTCAATAATAAATACTAATTCTGAGTTCGTTTCCCGGCGAGGTCACAATATATTTATGTGACTTTGTAAAAGTCTGTGTATTTCTGTGATTATTTCACTGCAACTACTACTACTACACCACCATCAGTGGGGCTCATAATATTCTGTTATAATGCTAAAAAGAGCTCGATATATTTGGAAGGGAGGTTTTAAGAACAAATTTCATACGACATGACGCGGGTCGAAGTCAAAAGCCTTTGCGACAATTTATATGCAATAAAAATAATATAGTTTTCATAAAAATACGTGTTTATTTACGTATTAAGTATGCGTACTCGCGAGTATAAATTTATAGTTATATATAGTTAGTTTTAGAATTCGGCGCGGCAAGCTTTAAAAACCCGCGATCGGACCAGTTTTCTATAAATTTGTAAAGCAGATATCGATAAAAAACGGGACGATTTCGAATGACACTTTTGCGTTACGGTTTTTTAAATTAGGTCCCGCCAATAGACAAACTCTACATTAAAAAGAAACAACCAAATCCAAAAAGGTTGGACATACATGACATGTATGTATGCTACTCTTTTCTAAGCATGGGAAACTTTGACGTGGAATAACGATTTACTTTTATGTTTATTCTAAATCGTCCCGGGGGTTTTAAAGGCGTTTCATAATATTGAATAAATATATTACGTTTTTCAGTTACTTTTATATTGCCTCAGGGCTTGTAACTTGTTTCATACTCCTTTTATTTGTGCTCTTTTTTACTGCGGCCGTTCTTTTATTATGATGATTCTTCACTTTATACCACGGGTGACCAACCTCATTGTAGCTTGGAGCAGAATCTCATTTTTATATTTTTATAGCCATCGAGTTCTTCATCATTTTTTGGTGACGTCTTCCATTATAGAGGTTTTGTATATAACCATACATCTGTCATGTTGTTGTATATGGTGAATTATAGACCATAGGTAACAACGCAACGGAAATGTTACAGTTGTCTTTCGGCCTTCAAATAATGTAGTCGACATGCGCCACTGTTCCTCAAACTAAACTAAACTCAAACTAAAATCAATGCGACAGTCATTTCTTAGTGCCGTATTATCCGAACTTTATTACTATAAAATGAAACCAAGAAAATACCGACTCGTGTATTATTTATCACTGCCCGAACATATTATGTCATTCACACTCAAGCAACCTTCAGAACTTAAACATAACATCGGGGGTAAGAATAAAACTACGTTCATCCCCCGATGCTATCGAAGGTTGGCGACCGAATTAAAGTATATTTTCTAGGCCTAATCAGACCACCAATATCTTGAAGATTGGTCCACGTAGCCATCGTTACGTAAGCAAGACAATTATTTATTTCTGTCTACATTTCTCCTACCCTTATTATAAATTTGATACAATCATACATACCTCTTACTACTAGCAACATGCCCGGATTTCTGCGCTTGATGGTATTTATAAGTTCTATTCACTTATTATGGTAAGTTAGGGAAATGTCCAGTAGTTAGAACCAAAAAAGAGTTGTAGTTCTGATTTTTGGATATTTTTTATAGGTTGTGGTCCTCTAATAAAAAATCTAAGTTAACCTTGGCGCATAACGGATAACGCCGCCATCTTGGAAAAATGGAGTACAAAAACGGGTTTTTTACAATATTTCTTCACCAGTAGATACAACGATAAAAATAGTTATTATCAATTTTATAGAAAATATAATTGTCTACATTTTTTTAAAATATATTGAATAGATAGCGCGCTACAGCGCTGCAAAGCGTAGTAAAATTTAAAAAAAATACAAAACACTATATTAAAATTTCATGGTTATTATTGTTTATTAATTACGAGTTTAAATAAAATGCACTATGTAGTAGTTATTACACATATTATTTAGTTATAATTACTACGACCAGTTTCATCTACTTCAATGTTAGATTGTCAACTGATATAAATTATGTATGCTATATTACCATACAAACGAATTTTTAAGACCAACTTATCAATTGAAGATAGATAATTATTATATAATATAATACTGGTATCCTGTTTTTATCTGGAAACATTAGATCGACACTCACGCCACGTATCAGCAGTATCTGGCGACACTACCGCTCTTGTTTGTCGTACGACTCACCTGGATTATTTAATTATTGTACTTTATTTTACTTATCGCATACTTCCACATCTGTGAATTTATATATTTTATATTATCTAAATGGTACAAGATTACAGAGCAAATAAGCGCAGTGAAACTAAACCCTGCATATTTCGACTCGATACCCATATTTTTTATTACATTATTCTCCAAAAGATCGTTTAAAAATCTTCTCACTGACAGTGTTTAATCTGTTAAATACCACCTGTAAAGTTATATGGTAATTTATGTATTATAAAAAGCCACGTATACGTATACCTATATAGGACTTATAATTTGGCATAAACTAGAAATAACGGTTTTATTTTGACAAATCAAACTGATATACATAAAAGTATCGAGGGTGAAGTTGTTCCTTTAACGTCGAGGTTTCGACTCTGTGTACCAATAAGGATACATTGCAGTGTGGTAGGTATCAAATACTTATGTTTCGATAGTATGCAGGTATTTCAGTTTTATAATAATAATATTTTAACGCTATTAAAAATCAGTAAATATTTCTTAACATTTAGACCTAATAATCAGCAGTATTAATTATCATCGTCGTCATCATGCGCAACAGCCTGGGATGGATCTTGACTTCTGTAACAATTTTCTCCACCTATCCCTGTTCAAAGCGACCGTTATACAAGGCGGTACCAAACGCAATAGCCAAAAATCTTTAAGTATAAATAAATATTTATAGTATTTCAACGGTATGAAAAATAAAAAAATAAAATAAAAATTATATGAACACTACGTCACTAGTGACTATTGTGAATGAGAAGGAAAGCAGAAATTAACTTATTACACACTTTTGCTCATCATTACTGTACGGGCATGAATGTATTTGTGTAATATTTAGGGTTAGGTATCATACACCGTATTATGGATAGTTTTATTATATCACGAAATTGCTGTCAGCATACATTGTTTTAAAATTAATAAAATACCTTGGTTACAAAACAATTTATTATAGTATAATTCTATATTTCTAAATTACCTACTAAGAAAACATATATTATTTCTCTCAGATATACCTACCTAATATAAAAAGGGCATTACATTCATATTATTAAAATCTCTATGCCCAATATATGCCGGTTGGACACCCCTACTTTATACAATATAATAATACATCTCACAATACGTTTTCATTCTTGATTTTTTGACATTATTGTAGGCATAAAGTGGATTGCTCCTGTGTAATAAGGTTATCGGAAAGCCATTTGAGAATGTCCCGATATCGAATTTGTATCCATAAAAGTGGTGCTTAATAGTTTTCGATTACATTAAGTGGAAAAAATAACTGAAATAAATATTTTATCGACACGATCTTATTCAATTGAACGTCGTTTTGAGTCTATGGAAAAATTATTTACTATATTTTATACCTGCCGGATATTCGCATAAATATAATATAATACAATTTAAAATTTCATTAAATTTTATAGCTTGTATGAATATCTGTAATATTAAGGTTCTTTTAAATGATCAGTTTTGCTGTCTGATCAGTTTCCGTTTCAGTCGAGCTGTCAGTTAAACTGACGAGTAAATGCAAAACTGAAGCGGCCGACAGAAACAGAGAAACGGAATAGATTTTCCATCAATACCGTATCCGTTTTTAGAGTTGCCAGTTAAATTGACATGTACATTACTATAGTGTCGTGTTTTTATACTACTTTTTAAATTTCGATTGAAATATTATAATTTATCCAAATATAGGTACTGTATTATTATACCAAACAATATGTTTAGAAAGTTGTTATAAAAATAATATTAATTTTTAGTGGATAAAAATACGTAAATTTACATCACGAATTAACTGATCGTTGAAATACACCACCGTTTCAAAAGTGAATGGACCAAAACGCAAATCTCGATTGAACGAACAACAGAACTGACGCCTGAAAGGACCTCTAGGGTTATCCAACTATTCCTTTTATAGTTCAAGTTTGAGGTCGATCAAGTGATTTAATATACGAGTGAAATCCATAATTAGCTGTTTTTATTCCTGTATGATTCTGATAATGCTATGTAAGTAAAATCATGTGTGATGTATACATTTATCTGTTGTGATGCATCATAGTAAACATATTATATACCTAAATGCGTAGGAGAAAAAACTGATAGGAAGAAAATATATAAAACGGGGTTAGTCAAAAGAACAGATACACGAAATGCAAATTCTAAATTTGAAAAATAAACTGACATGAAAATAAAGGAATCGTTTGGGGTCGTGAAAGAAAACACGTGATAGTAGTTTAACAATTTTAAAGTCTAAATGTGATTTTAATCAAAATAATTTAATATTTTGAAGAACTGAGCTACATACAAGAATGTTGACAAATTTTCTGGTTATAATTATAGTAATCATAGTATCTATGAGCTGCAGTCGATCCAATACTGGATTAAGGACTCCGTCACTTATCTTAGTCCTCAAATTTTCCCTGCTTCGTTTTTTCCACCGAACTTGGACGATAAAGCAAAAGTATATCACCTGCTTATTCGTAAATTATAAAATATATAATGCACATGCTCCAGTAGCTTGAAATACTCCACATTGCTGTACACATTGTGATGATTTAGTAGTTGCACTTTGAACCGCTTGCATCTTGCACTGTGGGGGTTAAAAGTTAGCGGTGTGTTGGTCGGGTTAACTGGGGCTAACTGGGGCTAACCGAGGCCACTCAAATAACTTCATGTGTTGTACTACCTGCATATAAGATATCGCTATGCGGCGATGATTTATTACGGAGATACCACAGAGGTGATTAAATGATGAATTATAATGAACACTTAAGTGAATCGCTCCAAAGCTACATACATACGTACTAGGTACTGTGCTTTGTGTAGTTATTTTTCATTCTCTGGTGACTTGCTGACTTATAGGTACCAATCAATACCAACTGTTTTTATTTTGTAATTTTGTAGGTATTATTTATTATTTTCTCCCACCACGTTATGCGAATCTAAATAACTGTATTAATCATTCGATTTAATGATACTATACGCACGCCAATTATTATGACCAACTCTAATTTATTAATCTCTTATTTTTTATCTTATATTTATCAATTATCTATACTTCAGTAAACGATCCTCATGGTTGACGTTAAAACATGAATAAACTCTCCTCAGTGTGTGGTACGCAAGGAAAATATTTTGCCAATTAGGTGATAATTTATCAACATCAACGCATGGCGGCTTCTTGTAGCGCCATCAGAAGAAGAAATCTTTTTCAGCCATGTTCGCCCCTTAGCTGGAGCATGCTAACACCATACGACGCCTTTAAGAATCCCTGCCGCTCGCCAGTCTTATTGCATCATTCCAGGTCACACCAACAGCTGTATACACTCTAAAGATATTATTTATTGGTCTTCCAGGACGCCGGAATCCGATTGGTTTGAAAATCAGACAAGCACAGTTGAAATTCTCTTTTGGCATCCGCAGTACATGGCCAAGCCGAGTCCAATGTCATCTTTTCACCATGAGTGTGATGAGAAGCTAATTTGTTTGTTATCTTGTCTCCTTTTTACTCCTAAAATTAAACCATCGCATACCTAGTATACTCGATGAAAATTACAGAGAAGAGACTAACTAGATGCTCGAGTTGTAGCTCAATCTGAAAAATATATTTTTTTATATTTATTTTATTTCTTAAGGCTACTTATACTTCAGCTGAGACACGGTCTAAAACGATCGTGACTATGCGACGCGCAGATTGTGTAAACGACGCGTGACGAACAAAACATAATTCGTTATAAAAATTCAACATGCGTCCATTTAATGTTATGTTTATTGTTATTTAAGCAAAAATAATAATATATTCACTGACATATTTTGTTTAAGAATTAATTCCTCCGACCCCATCACAAAACAAATTGACGTGCTAACAGTTCAACTATCACTCCCCGACTGGCAACGCGGCCGAAATTACGTCTCACCTATTGCTGAAAATTATTTGCCATTTCACTGAAGTATGCTCTTAAGGAAACAAGCAGTTACATTTTGGTTACAAAAATATGTTTCAAAACGATATAGGAAAAATTATTGCAGCCAGCAAAGTTTCCATATATAAATTATAATATAGTTAAGCCCAACAAGATAGAAAGTAAGAAGAACATAAGTATAAAGAAATTACAAAAGAAAAATGAGGAAGAATATGGAATAATTATAGACATATATTGAAATTTTTACATAACGAAGAGAATATTTAAGAAAAGAAAAAAAAACATACATTTAAAATTTGATTAATGTCCATTATTGGAAAATTTTGGAGATAGCGCGTTTAAATGAAATATGTGAATTATTGAAAAATTCAACGGTGGAGAAATACATATTGTAGTTTAAACAAGATCGTCGAATAAAAGAGTTTTGTGCATAATTAGAATCACTACGACTGTCTTGGTACAAAGCATCTGTTGTAAGCTTAGACTGAAGATGCATTCTGCGCAGCATCAAAACTTGATAACTACATTAAACCGCATTTTGTGGTTTAAACATATCAATCATTAATAAGTTAACCACATTATTGTTTCGGGTAGCAGACTGCAATGTAAAGATAGCACTGATAGTGATAGCCTGATAAGGGGTGGTACAGAGAGAATAAGAAGTTAATAATCTGCAGTGTCGTTTTCCTCGTTATGTGGATGGACAACTACAAACTCCGTCGAGATTTTCATAAAAATCACTCGCAGGCGAGAGAGCACGCTGTACGCCGAAGTGATGTCGTCGTACTTTGTTATTCTGGTTGGTCGTTCATGTTCATAAAACAGTCGGGAGGTTTCTGAAAGGCTGCCGCGCGCGCGAAATATGGCGGAGGGCCGCGCCTCTTTATGGGGTGCAAAATTGTTCATGTGCGGTGCACTGTGACATGCATGGATAACGTCTGGTCCTGCTTTTTACTACTGCCTGCGATGTTTTCCATTTAGTGGAGTATACAGTATAGCTGACGTCCTCACTGTTTTCTCAGGTAAGTAAAAATAACAGTACGTGTTCACGGATCTCATTATAATGGCAGTTTTCAGTTATATCAGCTGAAAGCGAACTGTTATAAAATAAATCTGGAACAGTAGTTAAGTATACAGTGTTCTTAAACTCACTATTAAATACTATCTCAGTATAAAACGAACTTATAATGAAGAATAAGATTGTATTATGTATTTTTTTTTGAAAATGTTATCAAACCCATTTTCACACCGGTAGTTTTTTTAAATTCGAAATATTTAATATGATTTTATGCAGGTACTAATTAAAATTAATTAATGGATTCAAGAAAATATTAATTTAGAAATGCATTTGGATAGAATTTTATTTAATATTGGCATTAGGTACTCGTAGGTAAATAAATTCAATGTTATAAATACTAAACTGAACACCAAAATCCGTACAAGGTACAGCTCACCATTTTGATGCTGTCGTTTGTGTTTCTCATATAGAATCACTTTCAGATTTGGCGATGTTAGCAACAGAGATACTTCTCTGGCTGCATATATCTTTATACCGCTGAGTGGACACTGAATCGTTAAAAAATGTGTAAATACGCTTCAATACTATGCAACTTTTGATATACGCTTATCGCACAAAAAATGCAGACCTTCACGGATAGTAGCGTAGTAGTAAACAGTTTGCATTTATTTGTATCGGAAAGTAGATCGATGGCATATTATTTTACACATTATTTCTAAACCATCACAAAAAATTGATTGATGAAAATTTTAGATCGATAGGATTAATAACAAAGAAGAGATACGAATGGCGTTGGTTTTATCGTTGCAAACCAAATCCCCAGCGGAGTAAACTAAGCGACATGCGCCCACTTCCACTTTGTCAAACTTAGTGGACAGTCTTAGATCAAATTATCTACTATAGTTGAATGGTCGAAAATTGAAGAATGCTATCTTTACCTTTATGCATTTTAAGCTTAATAAAGAGAATGGTGTCAGATTCTTCTGGTAGATCTTGACTCATACAGTTGTTGCTATTGTTACTTGCAAATAACACTAACACGGTTAAAAAGTGATTCTGTTGTCGCCGCAATGCCAGAAGAACCTGTCCTTCCTCTACGTAGCATGACTTTCGTCTATCGGTAAATACAATTATTAAAAATTGAATGTCAAGATTCCAGCCGATGGAAAGTTAATGGAGGCTTGTAGTAGAGTTCTCCGTAGGTTGTTCTGGTGGAGACAAAAAGCGGCTGCATTTGTATGCGACGTGTTATTACGAATAAACAACGTTCGTGGTTGGCTTTAAGTGTGATTGAAATAAAATTATCGTTACAGTGGGGCGTATTTCGTACCATAATTTGTGCGAGTTGTTTGTAACTTAAAATTTGTACCTACGTATCAAGTAAGAATTAGATAAAAATAAGTACTTTAATAGCGAATGGGTTAATAACATTTACACTTTTGGTTAATTAATCTATTCTTTGTTGAAGTAGAATCACTTGTGAAGAACAAAAGAAACGCAAGGTTTTATCGGATTAATATTAAACTACTTATTCAGATAATTTGTTTTTATATTAATTTAAAAATTAAATTACTCGGAAAATATTAATTCAATTATGGGTATACCGCAGTATTTTTTCCTTTGAGAAAATGGTAGCTTAATTATTACGCACGCATTTATGTACATTTTTTATCGTTTTATTGAATCACGCGACTGAGAGATATTATCGCACAAACGACTAGATTATTAGACAATATAATAAACTAACAACAACGAATTCGTCAAAAACTCTAATATTTACTGATTCAACCAAGACAGGACCTTACTTACTGCTGAACGCGAGAAAGATAATTCTCTTAACAGTATTCACACAGATACATGGGATAAAGGTCTTAGTCCAGGTGCCCACAATGACAAGGAGACTACAGGCGTTTGATCGAAAACTCTTTAATACATTGCATAATGCACGTACATAGGTATACAGAACAACACAAACATAATATACCTTTCCAATATGACCTTCTCTGCACCACACTCGGTCTTAATCCAGTGTATCACGAAGCCCAACGTTAGATTGTTAAGCATCAGTAGGTTTTTATGCCTCGAAATGTCTCAAAAGCAGATACACTCAAATGTGCATTGACTGATTTTACAAAGAATTTCTAATACAAAATACCTTTGAAAGAGAGGAGTACGGTGAACTAGTAAGTAGGTATACTGAAGAGAATAATAAAACAGAAATAGGAAAGTCAGTCGCCATGGACCAAGGATTTGAAGCTTACTTTGGTTTATAACTTAATGACGCTATAAAATGCAAGTAATACAAAGTTCACCTGCATGTTCTCAAATATTAACAATATTGAATGCGCGTTTCCTTTCACGTGCCTAACTTTAATGCATATTATGATACATACATAACTATTGAAGATAACTTATTCTTTAACACGTGTTTAAGTTTATCTCATATATTTCCATAATTAAGAATTAAATTTTATTACAGCCTCACCCATAGGTAGCTCACATCCCATTATTTTTTATTTTTACATTATTTATTCCTTGGATATGAACTATGTGAGTACTTAGGGTTGGCCACAAGCATTGACTAAATAAGTATTTAGGAAAGTAAATATAGATGAATCAGTGCAGGTATGCATAATGATGTCTCAAACCAATTCCCTCGTCTTCGATTATCAGATAAACAAGCGATTCGTATGTTGTATACTTAACCCAGATACAAAAGTACGACCTCAATAAAAATCAAGTCATATCCATAAAATCGTCGTAGGTGGGTGTGTTGCCGAGCAAACATACGCCGCAACCAAAAACTCTATTTCAGGGGACTCTAACCTGGGGGGTGAAAATCGACCCCCGGGGAATGAGGGGTTGCGTGCCACGAGGAGTACCACCATGAAAAGAAATATTGCGATTGATTTCGTTACGGCGTAAATCACCATTATCGATTTTTTTTCAACCACCGTGGATAGTCTACAAAAACGTTTGAGTACTACACAATAAAATTACGTTATTTGTATGATGGCTTTGGATAATTTATAATATTATATTATTATTCTATGTATACAGATCTGAAAAAAATTGGCGGTAAAAATGTCGTTGTATTAATTTATTTAAATATAATTCGATATATTTTTAAGACCGGTTTCATGTGATTCAATAGAACACTGTGAAATGATACAAATATTAAATGTTACAGATATATTTACAAATTTTAAAGGTTACATATTTTTGAATGAAATAAAATAGGATTTCCTCAAATTTTCTGTAATATTCAGGAATTTCTTTAACAGAAGAGCCCAATTGTCTCTGGTCTAGGACGATTTGGCGCCGGAACAACTGGGCGCTTCGCAATTGTATGAAATTTGAAAATAAATAGACGTTTGTGAATTATAGGTATTTTTACAATGTATATTAAATATTATTATTTATATTTCAATTATTATATTTTTATTTCATACTTTGTGAGAATTTAAATATGCACATGTAAATAATGACTTAATTGTGCATATGTTTAAGTTCCAACGAGAAGAGAGTTCTTTTATTTTTTATATAATGCCTCAGGCATGATAATTCTCAATCCATAATAATTATTATAACAATTAAAACTTATAAGTAGTAAATATAAACTGATTCCTAAGAAATTCCTTGTCTACTTTCTGTTGAAAAATCGTAACGAACGTCTATTTATTTCATTCGACAGTGCGGCGCCCAGTTGTCCCATTCCCGTTGTTTGATGGTGTAATGATATGCAAGCATTTCTGGTCAATATTTAAGACGTAAATCGAGATGCCAAATGGAATAATTCGGAAGTTTGATTGATTTGGCCAAGTTTAACTCTAATGCGCTATAAGGGAAGAAGATTTAGAGTCTAGCCATACTGTGCACCGTGCGGTGTGGAACGTAATTAGCCGCAACGTTTTTCCGGCTTCCACAGACTACCAGCCTCACTTGCCGCGGATTTACGGAATTACTGTCGTTGAACAGACTTAAATACTATTATTTTACGATGCCGTTAAAGTGTACGTAGTGGCATGCGTATCGATCATGACTACCAAACGAGAGGAACGTAGATGTAACGTAGAAGCGCTAGTCAGTGCTTTTTGTCTACGCGGAAGCTTCGAATTGGTATGGCACTCGCCATAGAAATATATGGCATATTGCAGCGGCGAAGGGTGTAGGTAGGCTGTTTAAATCCAACATAAATAATGAACACTTAACTTTGTCAGTTAAACGTATTTTTTCAGTGAACTTAAGACTACAATGTGTAGATAGTGGTTGTTAGTTTTTAAAATTCAATTAAACCGTGTCAAATCCAACCATCGTAGATAAAAGTGAAAAAACATTCATGTATCTATAAAATATCTAATATTATGCCATCAAACCATACATCATTTTAGATGTTTTATAGATGGAAGAATATTTGTTATCGATTGTGGTTTGGGTAGGCAGAGCGTTTTGAATTAAAAAAAAAACTAATTAATACAATCTGTGATATGTATTCTTAATTCAATGAAAATGAATAAGTATGACTGAAAGGGTGTATATTATTTTTGTTGGATCGCCCATAGCATACCAAAACTGTTATAGTTTGGTTAAGGCAGGTTTTAATTGAATTTTAAAAACTAACCAGCACCATCTAAAAATTGTATTCTTAGTTCAACGAAAACAAATAAGTATGACTGACAAAGAATAATGTGCTTTATTTATGTTTAATCTTAGCAGCCTACCTCCACCCCTCGCCCCTGGCGTATCTGGCATCTAGTGAAAACGTAACGATTACAAGGCAGATGACAAAAGATACGACATTGTGTGTTATTTTTCAATACATTCAAAGTAAAATCAAAAAAATGCTACAACCAATCATTGTAAATACCACTATGAAACCCCATATAGCGGTCAGACTTTCATTTGTATTCCAACAAAAACACGCTTTCTTTATGTGTCGTCTTTCTTTGTAATTTTTCGCAATGGTTTCCTCACTATCATTATCACTGTATTTACATGAAGCAAAAATGTTTCGTCTGTTTCTCTGAATCGGTGTCAAAGTCGTCGCGGTTGTCCGCGGCAGCTGTTTTGTGACATTTGGAGTAATTTAGTTGAAGGCATAAATATGAGCCAGATATGAAATCGAGGCAGTGGAGACACAGGCATAAAATACACGAGTGACCATTTCAAATAAATGATTTGAACTAAATTTTGAAATTAATAAAATAAGCATATGATAAATTTTCTATCATTCATTAATTATTATTGTCTTTATATTTTGTAAGCAGTGTAAATGCAGTGACATAGATAATACACAGCTCTAATAATAAATAAAAATCGAGCAATCAAAAATACGTATTATATAAAAAAATCTTCATCTTTTTTTGGCCATATCCGCCCCTTCGTTGGAGCATATGGACACCACGAGGCGCCTCTAAGAATCCCTATCGCTCGACAGTCTTCTTGCATCATTTCAGGTGAAACCAGCATCCCGTAGCTCCGCCGTTTATAATCTATATATAGTATTAAGCGGCCTTCCAGGATGCCGGAATCCGGTTGGCTTGAAGAACAGGCAAGCCAGGTTGAAATTCTCTTCTGGTATCCGCAGCACCTGGCCGAGCCAGGTCCAACGGCGCCTCTTCACTTTTAGCGTGATGAGAGGCTGCTTGGTGCGTTTTCTTATCTCCTAGCTGCTCTTAAAGTCATACCACCACCGCACACCCAGTATCCGTCGCAAACATCTGTCTTCGAAGCTCAGTATACGATTGCTATGAGGCTTCGTAAGGTGCCATGATTCGCTCTCCCCCTCTCCCTCAAAAATCTCCCATTTTAATAATTGAAAGTAAATTTTTGGTACATTTTACTTACTTAGTGTCTTCTATTTCATAATTTTTAGTTAGTTATTTTTTATTCTAGGTATAAGAAATCCACATACAATTTAGGAATATCCTAAATATTATTTTTTATTGAAAACGAACTGCCCGTACTATTCCTTATGTCGTGTGGCGTGGAACTTGCTATTTGGTAGTCAAAAATATCTGAAAATTTAGTTTAACATTAAAACAAAGTGGAGTGTATAAATATACAATTTGTTAATAAAATAAAATTTAGCTTGCCCGATCTTTTCAGCGCATAATTCGAAAGACAGTAGTAATATATTAATTAAGTTGATGTATTTAAAAAATGGATTATATGGCATGACAAAAATACACAATATTATAATAATATTATCGACTGTAAAAAGGAAAAAGGGCGTAATCCACACAAAGCAAATTTTACAGGAGGAGCAAAAAACGTTTTTTCAATGATTTTCTGTCAAAATCAAAATAAAAAATATACACAGACTTAAAGTGCATAATGATTAATAATTTGGTGTATTATTTTCCCAATCTGACATTAATTACGTAAGTTATTAGAGAAAAACCGATAAAAATGATGGTAACATCCTTTTTCCTTACCAATTTCAAATGTCGTATTCATAAAATACAGTGGACTTACGCAGCAAATAGCCTTTTTTCACACTTATTTTTAATTAAATTCTTGGGAATGTATTTCTTTATAGTGTTTCACTAGGTGTTTATTTAATATTTTTTCATTTCCTATGGTTTAATTATATTAAGTTTAAAATTAGAACAATCATAATTTATTATTTTCAGAAAAAAAGTATTTTATTAAACCATAAATGACACATAATCATTACATAATAGTAATAATGATAATAGTAAATATAGCAAATATTTTATTATATATAGATAGACATAGTATATTGATTCAAGCTAATCTTAGTTATTTACAATAATTATAACAAATAACCAATATTTGCGGATGTATTTGGTTCTTGACAATCACTTGTCACTTTGATCAGTGGCTATTGACAACAAATTAAAACAAAACGCATTTTACTCGAGATTTATGTTATTACTATAAATAATACGGTGCATAATTATAATTTTTGTCCATTAAAATGATTTTAATCGTAAATATAAGCGTACATAGGACCAAGTTCAGTTTAAAATTGTGTTTGACATGTCACATAACCTATAAACCGCACGGCGGTGTTTGAAGTAAATATAGCAAATATTTTATTAATTTTATCATCTAATATGAACAAGAGATCATTAACCAATGATTAAGACACAATATAAGTTGTAACATAATGTTTTATAACAATTTACAGAGAATTAACGATGACGCTTCACTTGTGCGGCATAAAAATTTCAAGGCGTAATTTTAAGGTCTTACCATTTTTCTTTGTGTTGTTTATTCCATCCATGTTAACACCTCACATTTTAAGAATATTTTAACTTCTTTCTATTGCCAATTTCACTGGATTAGTATACTTTAAATGAATTTTAATGGAGAGAGTGTCGAAAAACGTGTTGGACTGTCAAACGAGCGAGCAAAACTATTAGGTGGCTTAATCTTCATTATGGTTCATACCTGAGCCAGCCGGCGGTCAGCGTTTAGTAAAACTGCCATTATCCTCATACATTTACGGATTAAGTTTCTTACCGCCCTTTTCCTTACCACAAAAGATTGCTTAAACGACTTATAATGTCATTGACGTGGTTTGAGCCCCTTTTCCTGGACGTAAAATTCACACGCCCTTCATTTCTAAAAACTAAAAGCTAAATTTTCATAATAATTCGTCATTTGCAGCTTAAATCCTTTGGGCATACCATGTATTGAGTTGAATACTTTGCTAATAACAAATAAAACCCACTTTGCAAAAACTGAGGCTTACGCCCCTTTTCCTTTCCACAGTCGTTATGTATGTATTAATATTTTAATAAAATTTAAAAATATTTATAATATGGTACGTAGTTTGAGAAAACGTTAGTAAATTGCTTATTAAAACAATTATAGAATTTTTGGAATGAACGAGATTCTAACACACATCTTTCGCTTACCGGGCGAATGCTCTTAGTCAGGTAAGCTACTGAACAACGTTATACCGGAAAATTTACTAAACGAGTGGCTACGTAAACTTGCAAGCAATTATTGGTCAGTGTTTTCTCTTGTACGGGTAATACGGAGGTAGGTACGTCTATATTTTACGGTCCCGCTCCAATTTATGATATTGTAAAAACGATGTTGCCCGTAATAATGAGATAATAAACTACTCGGAAGCCTTTATTCGCTAAAACCTAAAACAATGCGTCACAACCGCTGCACGGTAAAATGGCGGCCGACCTTTATTTGCATATAAGATTTAAATTAATGTTAGTGGACAATTGGGGGACACATATTTGCGCGCCGGCTGCCTGCTGCCTGCTGCCTGCTATAGGGTGTACACAAAGTGAACGTCGTCGTTTTCTTGAATATAATAAATTTACCTCTTGCATGTATATAATTAATATAATAAAGCGATATATATAATTAATTGAGTGTGATATATATTAAAAGGGTATTTTCAGAATATAAGTTTCTATATTTACATGTACTTAACACTTTTTGTCATACCAAATTCTGAAATAAATTATTTCGATGTATATTTAATAAAAGTTTTTTTTAACAAATCAATAGCATTTACTGCCATTCGCATTACGCATCGACGTAGAGTTGGCTAAGTGATTTTCTTTTAAAATAATTTAAAATTAGTTTGTAGTATACGTAGGTACTTTTATTTTACATATTTTCACTACAAAATAGGCAGTCCCATACCATACCACACCACACCACACTACGCTTGCTTTCGTAAGTATCAGTGCTGATAGGTAATAATATATTATCTATTTTGAGGTGGAGGTTTGTATCAACAGATTTTTGTTTCATCGGTGTTATGCACTTACTCAATCTGTTTGGTTTATATTCTGATTATAATATATATTTGTCAGACCTAGGATTCCAACTTGGGACCCACGATGTCATAAGCCGACGCTTAAGCTGCTCGGCCATCGTATATTATTATGTCACTAATATGACCCTCTCACTAGTATGATGGTGGTCGAGTTGGTAGGGCGGCCGCCCGTGAAGCCGCCGGTCGCGGTTTCGATGCAGTCGCTACGTAAAAAGGCATATTGCTTTTTTTTCAATATGTCTTTGATGCAGTACAAGAATCCAATAGATTGAGATAATGGTTATCGAAACTTCCCCGTAAAGAGGTGTGTTGATATAACCTCGACTCTGTAGAGATACATAAATTCTCCGGTCCTATTTTTTTTATCTAAGGGTTATCCATTTAACGATTTCACACGTTAATGGGTATTTTTTGATAATACCTCCCCCTTATCACATTTTGTCATAAAATATTTTACTACCCGTCTAAATTACTTGGTTTAAAATGATATGTTGAAGAAAATATTATCTTGTTGGTTTTGTAGCCCCCCTAATCATATCGTCAAAATTGTTAAATTATATCAAACGACCTCCCCTCGATCAGGACGTAACGTCATATATGAATGACCCCTTAAATATCAGTTGTATTTTTTACAATTATTTTATTAATTTTTTTTTTTTGTGATTGGGGTCACATTAAGGCGTTCAAAATTCGTTGGGTTCCTAGTGTACTTCAATATTAACTGCAACTCGAGTAAACATAATATATTTTAACCTACTTCAGCCGCGGACGAAATATTGGGCAACAGACGAGATTAATTTAATTCAATTAAAGTCAAACGCTGCGAAATATTTTGCGAATGACTTGTATTTTCATCCCTTTGTTTATTTTATGGCGAAGTGAAAAAATATTGTTTATCGGCCTAGTGCACTTGTTACTATCGACCTACAAATAATAAATAATATTGCCAATTTTTCTAATAAAATGCTAACCATATAAACTGTGACAATTAATGTCACTTTTAAACCACCTTAAACACAATCACTGCTGACCTTTTAATTACTCTAATGAATGGCCAAGTACTCCAAACGCGCCAGTCGCGGTGTTAGCACTAAATGAGTTGAAATAATTCTATCCATATTATATTATTCCATTTAGCTTTACAAAAAGGTATGTAATAAGACGTAGTTACACTCAAAAATTTTAGAGATTAGGTTGGAACTGGCTTATGGTTTTTTGCCTAAGCTTAATAATAATAATAGTAAGATTTTATGTTTATCACTTGGTGTGATAATCATTAAAAATGAAATTGTAAAATTTGACGAAATACCTGTTTCATGAATGTTCTGCCAGTGATTCATTTCTGAGAAGACCACATCGGCGTTTGGCAACGGGAGGGGACGGCGAATAGATAAAATCGTCACAGGTAACATCAGTCAGTAGCTCGGCCATCGCCAGGCGGGCCGCTTCATTTTAATTATCTATTTATTATATAGTACTTCTTTTAAACTGAACACTCTCTGTTATGATCATTAAAATATTCATGTTTATTGAATGCTTTTGTAAAACTTATAACAAGTCATTTTTCAGTTATTTTTCGTTTTCTTTGGTACTTAGTCTGAGAAAAATGTTGGTCGCCTCAAGTAGACTTTTTCACATTACCTGGGCCTCCGCCCTCCTTCTCCAGACAATTATTACTCCTAGCACTTGTAAGTCTCGTGGTAGACCATCAAACCACCGAAATCGTAATCTGCTTGCATTGCTCTCAGTTTTTCTTCTGGACCATTAACCATTAGCAAGGGGTGAAAAACTGGTCAATGCACTGCACTCCCCAAAAACGTAGACATTTTCGGTGACGTGCTATCAATTTTGTATTCGAAATTTTATTTTTCTATATAAAATTGTATGTTTTTGTTTTCAAAATTTTATTTTTCTGTATAAAATATTGTACCTACGTTTTTTTTAATTTAATATTATTATTATTATTATTGTTATATATACTTATTCTCTTCTTCTCTCTTGTGAGGGCAATATTCATTATAATGTAAATCTCATATTGGGAATGTCTTGAATTTAAATTTGTTATGTCAAATAAATTAAATGTGATGATCTTTGTCACTTGATAATAATTATTGATTTTGATGCTGTTCCATGAAGGTGAATATTTGATTATTAGTAAATTCACTTTTAGGTGAAGGTATAAATTATTATATGTCTGAATCTAAACCATGGGTGGCCAACCAGCGGCCCGTGAAGTAGTGAGAAAATAAAAATAATATCAAATGCTGCCGCTAGATGTGCTAATTTCGCAAATTGAGATTCGATATTGGCTCAAGATTTTAAAAAGCACCGTGTGCGTTTTGCTGCATTTGCAATGCCATTTTCCGTAGACGTGAATTTATTACCGAGAAATTTACAAATGGAACATTGTGAAATATGTTGCGATGCATAGTTGAAGGAGAAATTCCATCAGGTTGGTTTGGAAGAGTTTTACAAAACATATTTGGACAAGGAGAAATATCCTTCATTTTACAAACATGCTCTAATGATGACTTCGCTATTTGGAAAAACCTACACGTGTGAACAGCTTTTTAGTCAGATGAAGCATATCAAATCCCGAGTGAGAACACGAATCACTGATGTGCATTTGGAAAACTGTTTGCGCGTAGGAACAACCTCACTCGATATCGATATTGATGCAATTAGTTCTGCCACACAAAATCAAACTTGTCACTAATATTTATTATTTTTATATTATTTTGTTTATTTTTTATTATTTAAAAAAATCTAATCTAATAAATATGTTAGATTCTCATTTTTGTTTTATTTTATTAATATATAATATATATTTTGTATAATAAAAATATGGTTGTGCGGTCCGGTAGGAAGTCTCATTTTTAGAATCTGGCCCGGCTGCTGAAAAGGTTGGCCACCCATGATCTAAACTAAACGGTAATTTCACTTATTTTATGTGTAGCAAGAGACTTAAATTCAGTAGCTGTGTGTAAATACAACCTTTACTCTGTGTAGGTCTATAATGATCCTGTTACAATAATTGAACATTCTGATGTAGGTAGTATTATTTGGAGTCTAGGACGATTTGGCGCCGGGACAACTGGACGCCATGCAATTCGAAATTAAATAGACGTTAGGTACTTATAATCTTCTTCTTATTGTGCCATCCCCTAGCGGAGGTCGGCCACCATCAAGGCGATCTTATATTTGTCGTCTGCTACCCGGAACAGTTCGGTGGAGCTGCACTCGTACCAATCACGGAGGTTCTTAAGCCACGAAATGCGGCACCGTCCTCTGCTACGCTTCCCATTGATCTTTCCTTGAATGACAAGTTGGGGAATGCTGTATTTTTGTCCTCTCATAATGTGGCCGAGGTATTGTAGTTTCCTGGTTTTGATACTACGTAGAACTTCTCGGTCCTTCCCCATTCGATTGAGAACTTCAACATTTGTCACCCGGTCAGTCCAAGGAATTTTGAGGATGCGTCTATACAGCCACATCTCGAAAGCTTCAAGTCTCCGTGACATCTCTTGGTTTAGCGTCCATACTTCCATACCATAGAAAAGAATTGAGAGCACATAACAACGTACCATACGCAGTCTCAGACCTAGGTTAAGATCTCGATTGCTAAGGAGGCGTTTCATTTTGAGAAAGGCGCCCCTTGCGATCTCAATTCTAGTTTTTATTTCCTGAGACTGGTCCCATTTCTCATTGACCCATGTACTTACATATTTATAATGGGTCACACGTTCGATTGGTTTGCTGTTAATGACAAAATTTGTGTTGGTGTCTGGTGTCGCTGTTTTTGATACTAGTAATAGTTTTGTTTTCTTGAGGTTCATTTTTAAACCATAAGAATTACTGACCTCATTAGCCTTTTCTACCAGTTGATGTAAACTCTTTAAACTATCAGCAATCAGCACAGTATCATCGGCATATCGTATATTGTTAATATGTTTGCCATTAACCATAATACCCACCGATTCATCTTGTAAGGCTTCCTTGAAAATAGCTTCCGGGTACATGTTAAATAGCAAAGGTGACAATATAAAACCCTGTCTTACACCGCGACGAATTTTTACCTCTCCACTGATTTCGTTTTCAATCTTTATATTCACTGTTTGATTCCAATATAAGTTAGCTATCAGTTGTATGTCTCTTGCATCGATGCCTTTCTCCTGTAAGAGTTCGAGAAGTTTAGGATGTCTAACAGTATAGAATGCTTTCTCGTAATCGATGAAACACATATAAACATCAACATTAACATCTAGGCATCTTTGCACTAGAACATTCAAGCTGAGGACTGCTTCGCGAGTGCTCAAACTACTTCTGAAGCCAAATTGTGTGTCATCCATGTCTTCTTCGCATTTTTCAATCCTATTATGGATGATTTTTAATAAGACTTTTAACATGTGGCTCATCAAACTTATTGTTCTAAACTCGCTGCACTCCTTTGAATTCGCCTTTTTTGGTAGAGTGATGAATGTCGATTTCAACCAATCATCGGGAATTATGCCCGTTTCGTAAATTTTATTAAACAAATCAACGAGAATTTCTAATTGATCTTCTTCTAATAATTTTATCATTTCGTTGTAAATATTATCAGGGCCGACAGCTTTACCATTTTTAGAATTTCGTATTGCGTTTATTATTTCTGCCCTATTTATGCATGGGGTTGTTCACATTCATTAAAAGTATAGCCTATAGGTCCCCTATCATCATCAAACAGATTTTCAATATATGTCTTCCAACGAGTCAGCTTCTTTTCTATATCTAATATAATACGCCCATCTTCGTCTTTCAAGATAGTTGATGAGTTTCCTGATGTTTCCTTTATCTTCTTGTGCATATTAAAGGAATCGTATTTTCGTTGGAGATTTTCAATTTCTTTGCATTGGTCGGACATCCATTCTTCTTTAGCTGTACGAATTTTACTTTTTATGGTATTATGAATTCTCCTATATTGTTTCATTTTTATTTTTCCATTTTCTTCTTTCGTCCATTAAAGACAGAATCTCATCTGTCATCCATCCTTCTTAGCTGTTCTTTTATATTCTAATTGATTATTAGATATGGATGAGAACACATCTTTTATCCTGTCCCACTTGTCTGTTATGTCAGAGGATGTAATGTTACTTATTTGTTCTATTTCTGTGTTCAGTGCACTTTTTACTTGTCGTTTGACTTTGGGATCCTTCAGTTGATTAATGTTAACACGTTGGGTTGCGCGTGGTTTCCTCAGTAATCTTTTTAATCTAAGTTTTACTGTAGCTACAACAGGATTGTGGTCAGATGAGATGTCAGTACCTGGATAAGTTTTAGTAGATGCTACGCTATTTATGTAATGATTGCGAATTAATATATGGTCTATTTGATTTCTTACAATGTTATTGCCATCATCTTGTGGGGATTTCCATGTATACAATCGCCTTGCTGGAAGTTTGAATAATGTGTTACAAACAACCATACTCTCTTCCTGGAAAAATTGTAGTAATCTTTTTCCTCGATCATTTCATTGTCCTAGACCAAATTCTCCTACTAACTCTCCACTTTTACCTTTACCAATCTTTGCGTTGAAATCTCCTATAATTAAGGTAACTTCATTATCTTTCGTCGATTTTAGAATTTCATTTATCTGTTGATAGAATTCTTCTTTAACATCGTCATCTTTGTCGGCAGTTGGAGCATACACCTGTATTATATTAACATTACCCATCAATGATTTGAGTTGTAATGGCATTATTCTATCAGAGTAGGGAACAAAACTATTGACCGATCTGTTAATTTTATCGGTCACTATGATACCCACTCCATTTCGATGGTGGTTATCATCATTTCCCGAGTAATACAAGGTGCCGTTGTCAGTTTTAAATCTGCCGTTTCCCTTCCACTTCACTTCGCTGATACCAAGGATGTCTAATTTTAACCGATTCATTTCCATTATAACGTTTTGCAATTTTCCACTTTTAAACATAGTTCGCACATTCCAGGTCGCAATCTTCATAGCCGGCCCGGGGATTCTTAGCACCCTCTGAACATTTAAGGCCTGCCGGGGACTGAGGGCCATGCAATTTGATTTTCCAGCCATGATGATTACTAGGGATATAGTTAATGTGGTAGTTTCCCGTTGTTTTCCACATCGCAGTGTCAAAGCCATTAAAGCCGTTGCGACCGTGCCTTCAGTCATCTAAATGTAAGCTGTACCGAAGTCCATCCTCTCCACCTTACATCAGTACTGGTAATTGCTGCTGCCCAATACTAGGGATATTTATTGACCTCCCAGTCTAGATCCGCTGTATTCTGCGATACCAGGGTCACCTCTAGGAGGATGTGGTGCTGGCACCACGCACATACGGTCTCGGTAAGGGAGAGGCTAATGATCTGTTTTAGATCTATATTAGGCATCCACTTACCTTGTAGGATAGCGAGGACCAGTGTCTGGTTTACTCAGAACAAAGGTACTACCTCTGCAGTCCTACTTAACCCTTATACTTATAATAGGTACTTTTAAAAAAATATTTAATATTATTATATTTAAATTATTATATTATGAATAATTAATAGTTGGTGTGAATTTAAATATGCACACGTAAATAATGATTTAATCGTGCATATGTTTAAGTTCCAACAAAAAAAGAGTTTTTTATTTTATATAAAGCCTTAGACATGGTAATTCTCAATCCACAATAAAAAAAAATTATGTTAAGAGTAAAATGAATTAAAACTATTAAGTAGTAGATTAAAACGGACTAAAATTCCTCGTCTACGTTCTGTAGTCGTGTCTACAATAGTGCGGCGTTCAATTGTCCTGGCGTCCAGTTGTCCCATTTCCTGTTATTTGTATTTAAAGAATTTTGAAGTTGCTGATTCAAATGATATATTTGGAATAATGCCTTGAAATTTTTTTTGTAAAGTTCTTTAGAAAAAAACAGTAAAGAAAATAAAAATTTAGGCTTCAAGATTAAATCTTAGAGCTTTGAAAACATACGGCATTTCTAGGCTACGTGCGCTATGTTATGCAGGCGCTGTCGCGAGCAAGTTATAAACATGGCGTCGCTTGTTTCTGGGTTAAAAGCTCTTCTCTGGCGTCCGTCTAATTTGACGAGGATTAGTGCATTCAAATCCGCCAGACGTGTTTCGCTGAATGAATTAATTAATTAAATAGAGTACCTACACCCCCTTCCCTCATTTGTTGAGTTACAGCCGCGATGGTGATTGTGGCATGGCAGTAAACTGAAATGTCAGCATCTTGTCGCAAATCGTTAATTTTTCAGCCAAATAATGTCCGATTAGACTGATTAGCGTATTTGGCTAACGAAGATTGAAGAGAGTATAGTTTTGTATTGTAAATTCAGGGTTTTACATAAAGTTTTAGTCGATTCTGAAACGTTTTTAGTGTAGATAAATTATTAATAAAAGTTAATTTGATTTTTTATTTTTATTTTATTTATTAAGGTAACAAACAGTTATAGTTTCCATAAGTATATAAATTATAATATAGTTAACTCATAAGACGCTAACGACGCGCCTAGCGCGTAACGATTAAGGTGGCCATTAAATATAATTCCCATGCTATTTAAATGTGGTAATTAATTAGTAATTACCTACCAAAATAGAAAGAAAGAATAACATACATATACATAAATTACATAAGAAAATTATATAACAAAAATGAGGAAGAATAATGAATAATTATAGACAAAAAAGTAACATTTTTAAAAAATATATATAAGTAGGTATATAAATATCTATTTATACAAACTTTGGAGACAGCGCGTTTAAACGAAACAAGTGAATTATTGAAAAGATCAACGGTGGAGAAATACATACTGTACTTTAAACAAAAGCCCCGAATAAAATAGTTTTGTGCATAATTAGAATCGCTACGACTGACACGGTACAAAGCTCGGTTTCGCGTAAATCTTGATGAACAATGGAAACCCATCCTTTCGAGTAGGTTTGGCGAGTCAAAAAAACCATTGATAATTTTGAATGTTGACAATATAAGACGAATGGGAAAGGAGTAGTTAATATAAATAAAAACTATAGTTTCTCGACCGCATTATGACACGATTAAAGTTCAGCATTCCCCAAGGAAAGATCAATGGAAAGTATAGCAGAAGAATACACCGTATATTATGGTTTAAGGACCTCCGTGATTGGTATGAGCGCGAAATTTTTCGGGTAGAAGACGATAAAGCATATTATCATCGACCCGAAAAAGCCGACTTCTACCAGGGGAGAGAGTAGGAAGAAAAAAGTAACGTTCTTCATATATGTTAGCGCATTGAATAATGGCGGCTACAAGAAAGGTGCCGGCATGTTTTGACATGTAGTAATAAAGTACGTACGGCAGTGGTGAAGGGTGGATGTAGGCTCTTAAGATCCGACAAAGTTTAGTGTGCACTATTTATATCGAATCTCGACAGCCTACCTCCACCCTTCGCCACTGATTTACGGCATACTATTGTATGTGGGTCTCTTGTAATGTGTGATATTTTACATGAAAACTAATATCAAGCGTTTTTATCTCAATGTAAAGCTGGTAACTAGATTTTAAGTCCAGTATACTACAAACAAATTATACGAATGTTTTTATTGTAAATTTAATAGCAATACACATGGTATTCTAAAGCAATTTTCTTGAAAATCAAAATCTTTAATTTTATTATAGGTATAACATTTGAAAAATACAACAGCTACTGCCTGGATTTTTTGAATAATCTTTGTAATAATTAAAACATATTATAGCAGAATGTATGAAAAGAATAATTGAACTTAAATAATTTCACGTTAATTATATAGAAATTTTATAAATATAATAAAATATTGTCTATGGATTTTCGCACGCATTAATTTATTGTAATACAGTAAGAGCCGTTTCAGATGAGACACCGATGTCATCCTCGTATATAATATAGGAGGCCTTTGTATTCGAATAAAGGGGCCAAGTCAACGCATAATTTCGCGTTATAAATTAGAACATAAAACTGGCTACGGTAATAAAAACAAGTGTATCAGCGGCTTGAGAATGTAGCGGCCGACGGAAAAGTGTACTGGACACGCGTTGACTCCTTAGCTTTGGGGCGTTTATAAACATAATACAAAGGCCTCTTTATTCGAATACAAAGGCTTCCTATATAATATACGAGCGCGACACCGGAGTCCAGTCTGAAACGGCCCTTATAAAATATTTCTGCAATAGAATCGCTATTGTGATGTCGAAATTGATTGATTTACTGCTCGAGTTTTATCATTATGGAGTATAAACGAATTGCCAGATATTAAATTGGATTTGCGTAAGTTTTTTTTTTATTTCTGTCTATCCATCGCGCGTGATTTGTACACTCTTCAGATTGAAAAAAATATGTCGTGGCCGTAGTATAGCGTGAAGTCTTCAACTAACAAAACACGCAATAATAATATCATTCGGGTAACTTTGCATAATGGGATAACTTCCCAGTCCCAGTTTTTATTTTCATAACTTATTATAATGCTATTTTAATATTTTTTTGCAGGGAATATTACTCACATAGTTAACAGTTGTTGAAATGTGGCCATTATTACCTAAGTTACTCAAATAATGTAAAACTATCATTTTTTTTTTTTTAATTTTTCTTCTTCGTTGGGAATTTATAAATTAAGATCGTAATTCAGATTCCATTTGATAGTCTTCTTCACGGCTCCATATCTCTCGGTAATCGATTGTACGTTTGATTTGTTTGCTTGACTTTCAAGAGTTTTTCATCGTTCTATCCGACTTTTAACTTGACTAAATACTACGAGTTTCTCAAGGTTGTCGAATTCTCTACCTGTTTTGCCGTCTACAACATTGCAGGATCCACCTCTATCACCATATTTCAATTGAGTCTAACTTTTGTATTTATTTTGACCATACCGTGCAAGTCTTTGAGATATATATATATATACATATACACACCGGGAAGGTAAAGTATCTTATTAAACGTATTTTAGTATTTTTTGTATATTGTTACCTTTCCGAATTGGCTGATGTTTCCACATCGATATTTGCTTGTATGGAGCCCCTCTATCAGTCACTATCACAAATATTTTCTAGTGTTCTTAAGGGCTCAAACTTGGGGCCGATTTTGTTCACGATTTTTATAAATGATATTGCATTGGTAATTAAATATGCAATGTTTTGTTGTTCGATGGTTCGAAAGTTGTCACCTTGAATGATTGTCGTCAGCTTCAACTTGATATAATATTAGATTGACGCAGGCATGACAAACTGGATTTCAATATTGATAAATGTAATATTTTATCGTTTACTAGAGTTTACTAGCCTCAAAACTATTATTTTTCAAATATTACATGGCAGATTTTTTTGCAAATATCATCTGTAAGGGATCTTGGCATTAGGTACGTTAGACAGTAAAATGTCATCATTTATAAAAAAAAACGTCAGAAATGTTAGGTTTTGTCTTACGTACTTCCCGGATCCACTGTATTAAACATTCTTTGTAATTCCCTAATTAGAAGCGGACTTATGGGCGGGTCGATTATTTGGGCCCCGCATCTGTTGAAATACGAACTTATGGTGGAGCGAAAATGGAAAATTTTTGAGACTCCTTTCCTTGAGGTTGTATGTATACTATCCTTTATCCAACTGACTTTATTTTAGTTATACTTACATATTATTATTGTAGTCTAAACGCTAGAAGATATCTATATTTGGGCACGTATTTTTGTCGACTTATACGCGGTGTAAACGACAACTCAGCGATTTTTAGTAGTATTTACCTGTACATACCTACCTGATAACTATATTAGAAATCGGGAGCAGTTGTTTGTTTTCCTAAGATAAAGACATAACATGCTATTGGTGGTGCCAATTGGTAGGTCGATAACTCTGAGGTGTTAATATATTCCGCCCACTTAAGAATAAGTATATAGGTAGATGTTGTTTTATAAATTCTTAAAATAGGGTATACTTAGCTCATTCTGCGTACTTTAATATTGTATTTTATAATTTTTGTATTTACTCTTTTGCTACTATTGGTTATATTTCTATATTTTTTTATGCCATAAGTATTCTAAACGTCTTGAATTTGTAATTTGTAAAGTTAACTACTTATTTGTAAATAAATCAATTAGAATTTAAGTATCAGCGTTGCATGCCCCAATTTTAGAGATATTTTATTATTATTAGCCTAAATAAAAAAAAATATATATATATTCACTGACCATCTCGATGTATTTTAGCAGAGCAAACTGGGATGCTACTAGATATAACTGTAGTTTCATGAACTAAAATATAATAATATGTGGTACTTTCAAGTTGTTTATAATAAAAATCTTAGTTGGCAACTTTGCGATCAACGGCGACGATTTGATTTATGAGAAGTTAGTTATAATTCCACAGTATTGAATTGATCAAGTTCGGTGGACGTCGGTGAACTTTATAGCGAAAATTTTCAAATTAACGAAACGACGTCTTGTTGTATATATATATTATATATACGTGTGTGTTGTTAAACGTTTCATGGAGATATTATCGTAGTACAACGGATTAAAGGCCATCGACTTGAAGACTCTATGGAGCGCGTTATATTACAAACCTTCGAGCGTACAATATGCATAAATATTTCTGCGAATAAGTCATAAATTTACTAGCAGCATTACAAGTCTGCGGCATAAGCCAACCTTCTTGATAATACTAGTAAAACAACTTGAAATATATGAATTTATTAGAAAATTGAAACATGCCATGATAATACATATTGTGGATATTACCAGCAGGTTGAACATATTATGAATTAGGCATATATTTGGGAATATGCCTGAAAAATCAGAAAATGTTGTATAAAATATATTTCTGTCATTATGCCACCACATCTTTCTTAATATTTTGATATATACATACACTGTACACTGTACACAAAAATATTATAGGGATAATTAAGGTAGAAACATACTGTTATCACGTTACTTATGTTACGTTCGAAATCTACCACTGTTATGCTTTATCATGACAGGATATTTTGTATGAGAAAGATTAGCGCTGGTTGTTAAAGGTGGGTAACCAATAAATAGGTAATAAAATACTTGTTAATTTTAAAACTGTTTATTTTTATTTAAACGCATCATCATGATTAAAGAGACATCATTTTAATTAGCATAAAATGAATATGTTAATTGCACTAATCAGGTATGATTATAAACAAACTCATGTGATTTTTTAAATTAAAATATTGCCTGTTTTTAAACTAGTAAGTACCTTGTATAAAAAGTTATAGTCGCGCATAAGTTTTGTGATGTGACATCATGTGACTTTAGTGTGATTCTCATACTTTTAATGACTAATTAAAACGGACTTTTTGCTCATCACGAGAGCTTACTTGAACTTAGTTGAGCTAACGTTACGTGATAATAGTCTCTTTCTGCCATTATTCGTATCAAACCTCAAGGTTAATGGTCCGGGCAAACTTTAATAATAATTTCGCAGCTATTTACTTATTTAAAAAATATTCAAGCAACGTAGGTATAACTAAACAAAAATTCGAGTATATTATTTTCACGAAAATACCTGCCTATATATTTCAATATAATGATATTTTCTTCTATTCACTAGATGATTTTAGACCAAAAAGTGTTCCCGAAGCCAGTTTTCATACATAAAAATTAAGTTCTAATCAGTACTTACTGAAAACTTTAGTAAACACCATGATGATTTTTGGAGTATGTAATATTTAAAAATACTAGTGGAAAGATGGCAAAGCTAAGAATCTTAAATAGGTTAGTCAAAAGATGAACCTATCGTCCTGTACTATGTACGATACACATACTTATAGTGAATATAAAATGTAGCCATTATTTTGTAATTGAATCGGTCAAAAGTACTGAACATGATCTCTTTAAGTATTTCTCCACCTGGGTTTATAAATTTTTATGACACTTTTCAGCAGTAAAATTTTATTTTTCTTACATTGACTCGTGCAAAGTTTTACAAATATTATGGCAGAATGTTTCTCATCAAAATGTTTAACTTAATAACTATCATTTTGTAAATTATTTCATAATTTCCAGGGGACATGGATTTTTATCGAATATGTAATGATTTTTCAATTCGTTAACCACCAATAATTATGTTAAGTCGCAATAAAAAAAGGATACAAGGCCGATGCACACAATGTGTGGATATACATCGTGTTAAAATATATTCAGGGTTTATGTGTTACGTAACCAATTTTCGGGCGTACAGCAATTATTAATAATGAATAACGAGTGAAACAAATGGTTCCTTGGAATGTCGAAATTGAAACAAAAGTGACAGCTGTCAAATAATTACGATAATATGTAAACAGATATTAACTAAATATAGTATTGAATGTCGTTTAATGATTTCGGAAATATCAAAAGTGCATAGAGTGCCAATAATTATCTACACAAACACCAACCCATAAAAGATCACAGGAATAAATGATTTGAATGTATGTACATTACCATTCCAATTAAAAATAATATAAACAATGCTAGGAACACGATACCCGCCGTACGCGTACTTATGCAAAATAAACCACTGATAAAGGTTGCTTAGTAAATCGTTGGATTAGGTTATTTAATTATCAGTTTGCTATCTTCATACTTCTACCATTGTTCATTGTATATCCAATTAAAGATATTAAAAAAAATATATGAAACTTGTGAGTTTTTAAATGACAGCACTTTTTCGCACGTTCGCCTGAAATAACTTAGCAATGTTATTTTTCGTTTTCTTTTTAAATAAACTATCTACTATGCATATGGTTCATAATTATTAGTTAGTTTAACACAACGTCGGCATCTTTGCATTTGTTCCTAAAAGCATATTATTTATCTAGTTTATTTTAATTTGCCGATAGATTTATGCATGTTATTGTTTAATGTTTAGTGAAAGTGTCACACAGTGCCATTTTTTAAAGATATCCATTAATATTTTACGACTAATCCACTAACTTTTTTTTATTGACAACCGCCATTAAGTCCGTTCCGCCAGAAAGTTTTCCCGATAAAATTACCAATGTTTGCCCAGTAATGGCCTCAGAGTGTACACAAATCATATTTTTATCCTTATCTGAGATGCCATAAAAATGAATCACTTTGGTGTCGTCTGGAAATTCTAGGAGACGTTAAAGAAAAATGACGCATTTCAATAACGTTTTATGGAATTTAATGAAAAATTCCTTCGATTTGAAAGTCGTCATTAATAATGGAAAATGAGTTGAGATGGAAACAAAAAAGCACTCATAAAAATAGCTGCAATATCATTTTTTTATAATAAAATATTGATATAAGAATTTACGTATATTTTTTCTTTCTTATCATGAACTAACTGTCGCCACGTTGGTACGCTAGAATGGGAATGAGACGACTGGACTCCGGACAATTGGACGCCGCACTGTCGTAGACACGTATACAGAACGTAGACGAGGTATTTTAATCAGTTTCTATCTACTATTCAGTAGTTTTGATTCATTTTACTCTTAACATAATGTATTATTTATTGCGGATTGAGAATTACCATGTCTACGGCTTTACATAAAATAAAAAAAACTCTTTTTTCGTTGGAACTTAAACATATGCACGATTAAATCATTATTTACGTCTGCATATTTACATTTTCGCCAACTATTAAATCATAATATAATCATTTGAATATAAATAATAATATTAAATATTTTTTTTAAAGTACCTATAAGTACCTAACGTCTATTTATTTTCGAATTCCGTGGCGTCCAGTTGTCCCGGTGCCAAATCGTCCTAGAACCACTAGAATATTGGCATAATTTATTCTTCTTTCTTTTGACCATGTCCGATCCTAATAGGATCACAATATGGTATTCACAGAATGGAGGTTTGTATCAACAGACTTTTGTTTTTACGAGAAATAGATGTTAGCCACTTGATTAACCTATTGGATCCATACTCTGAAACTAAACAATTCAGTAGCGAAGGGTGGAGGTAGGTTGTTAAGATCCGACTTTGTCAAACTTTGTCAGTCAAAAACAAATAAGTATACAACTGAAAAAGTGTGCACTATTTTTGTCGGATTGCCCGTAGCATACTTAAACTATTGTGGTTTAGTTTAGGCAGGGTTTGATTGAAATTTAAAAATTAACCAGCACCATCTGCGAATTGTTTTCTTAGTTCAATGAAAACAAATAAGTGTGACTAAAATGTTTAGTGTGCACTTTTATCTCAGATCTAAACATAATACATCCTCGACCATTGTGGGCGTTACTTATTGGTTCGTAAAAACTTCATTAAAATCACGCACTCAGAATAATTATTCGTCACGAGTAGATTTCAGCGGTAGACTACGGGTCGCAAAAGATCATTCGAGATTTGATACTGCCGTACGTGTCAAAAGTTATTGATTAAATATTTATATGAATATAACGGCTAGATAGAGCCTGAACGCAAACGTGGTAGGTATATCTCAATGATTTGAAAAAATCAAATTGATCTATTTCTCCTGTGTAGCTAGTCTAAATTTTATTTTCATATTTCGTACTTTAATTTCAATGGGTAATGATTAAAATATTTGTGTTTACCATTATTAGCGTTAAGTATTTACCAGTGTTAGTTAATTCTACGCTACTTCATCTTGTTACGCTCCGGTATTGGAGTATTGGGCACGCACACGATCGTGATACTTCCCATGGTCCATCGTCATGTCTTGCCTTGTGAGATCGATAGCGCGTAGACAGCTTTTATGGTTAATTGTATTAACTACTAAGAAAATAATACAACATTTTAATGAATATATCTACCGTTTATAAATTTTGATAAAACCGTACAAAATAAAAGAACAGTTCCGTATTACTTATTTTTCTAGATGTACCTAATCACTCCATTGTAGGTACATCGTTTGGCTGTACCTCTAAGTCTTTCGTAACTGTGATTACTGCACCAGCAGTGCGGAATTATTCAATTATTCATAGTAGACATAACAATGTATACTTATATCCATTCACTCTATTTTTACAGTGAATGCATCGCCGTAAACACATTTCATTAAAATTATATGTTCATATGAGCGCTGTAAAAATAAAACTGCAGCACGGTGAGAATGCGGTTGAGTGAGTATTAAACATGTTAAAAAATAACACGACATTTTTAGTAACCGGATAACCGAGTAATGTGATTAACGTGAAAACAAGGCCAGTAAAAAGTATTATTACTGGCTGGGTATTTAAATTATATCTTAAATAATGTAGGTAATAATAGAAAATTAATTAAAAATCGCTGGTGCTCTCAATGTAGAATACGCTATAATTGCCAAGTATAAATGCCAGTTCTTGGCTAGATTTTAATTTATTTACTACTATCAAAAAATCTTACAAAATCGTACGCGTAGGTACTCATACGATCTTGAAAAATGTAGGTTTTACACTTATGTTAGTATTCTTTGGTTCGGCGGAGGATAGGTATTGCAGATGAGATACGATAGTAGTTGTTCGTAATGCTGAATGAGGTGAGAATCTATTTACTGCTTCAAATAACTACAATGGTACAATCGATGCAATATAATAAATATAACGGTAGTTCGGTGCGATGTGTCTTTGACGGAAACTTATAATCGAGTAAGATGTCAAATCGATTATGACCCGCTATTTATACATATTTACACTATGACATAATATTTTGAAATTATGATAAAATAAGAAATATTAATTCATAATGCAAATTGCAGATCCGTTATCTCATAACATTACATAATATATGGGTGCTGACTGATTGTACGTGAAAAATGAATACTTAATAAATACTATTATAATTAAGATCCGGGAATCCGATCACAGCCACAGTTAAAAAAATATTAAAATAATTAATTATTATATGTTTCCATCATAAATTTCATATACCAACCTTAAAATAGAAAATTCCATATAATATTCTTTATATTGGAAACTAAATGGAAAATATACGGAAAAGTAGTGGCGTTGGGTATATTAATATGAACATCTTGTCAAGTCTCTCGACGTTGGATTGGTGCTTTTGAGATGTGGTGATGGAAATATATTCTAAAGATACCGTAAACGACGAGGAAGAATATATTCAGCACTCTAAAATAAGTCTCCAGAGAGTTCTATAGTTATTTGGTTTCACAGAAATAGTGAAAAACGATTATTTGGTAATAAACATTGATGGTCGATGTGGAAGAGGGTGGTCGCCAAGTTGATGGCCTTACCAAGGGAAGGGTCTGTAAATGCTACGTCTTGATATTTGAATAATCGCTTTAGATATTCAAAGCAGTTTTAAAAAATATCTACTGACAATTAATAATAAGAACAGGACAGATCGCGCTTTGGAATTATATGATTTTTACGATTACTGAAGACAGAAACCAAATGATTGACTTCTAAAATCCATCCATTTCATCATGTCGTATTTTTTTAATGTGCTCGTTCATTATTATTTTCTATATATTATTATAAGTATTACACCAAGTGACTTCAATGAAAATGTTTGCGAAGTAGTGAAAGTCTAGTTTTATTTACTGTTATATAAATTATTTGTTGTAAATTTTATAATTTCAATGTATGAATAGTTGGTACTGTATTTTATAACAATTGACATATCCGCTCCATTTCTGTTGTTGATTTTATTTCGAATTTAACTAATCGAGTAAGCCATATCATGGAATGATTTGTAGTTGGAGGTATGGGATAGGATAGGGATAGCATGAGACTCGGGGAAAAGGTGCAGGGTCATGGATGGTTTGACAATTACCTCTAAGACCCCAGTTACCTGTTCGGTCACTTCACTCATTCGATGGTAGCTATAATAATGAAAGACATAATGAAAATGGAATCAAAATGAAATCTCGGTCTGAGCGCCACTCTATGATGATGCATATAGACAATAGTGATAAGGATAATTAAATAAAAAGCAAGTTAAGAAATTTCAACTGATATATAATTAATGTATAAGATTAACTTGCGGGCGACATTGTATAAAGTTGTATAAGTTATGAAATGAATAACGAGCGCCTAACACAAATATAATAATCAGACAAATTTAGAATGAGAATCAAAGGCTAGTTCGGTGGACTGTAACATAAAAAGAACAACAATAAATACCAAACACAAAAATAGGCTCTTCAGTTTCCATCGCTGTCCTCGAATCCTTCCAGGACGGAATCGAGGAGTGCGTCTTCAAACGTGCCGGGTCCATGGGGTACCTTCGATCTCCTGGCCTGTTGGGGACGTCCTTCAGTGGGTCTTCATCAACGTCTCCAAAACGTCAGTAAATCAAGGCCATGTGCCCCGGTTCCCGAGACTTGGACCCGAGAAACACGTCTGCTTCGTTTGAAGGCTAAAAACTGAGAGCGGCGTCTGCCGCTTCGCCTTTCTGTTCTCCAGCCGCTTTTTTGTTAGCGCCGGAACTAGTTTGACGAACTACGTACAAACTATCCGGCGTGATCCTGTCGATGTTTTGCGTAGTTGCCATCATCAAAAATAGTGTTGTCATGTTATAAAATAATATGACAGCCACCAGGATAAAACGGTTAGTCGATTATCAGAAAATTAACGGTATTCACAGATTAACTTGTTACTGAATAATCGGTTCACCATGGCGCCCATGACTAGTCGGTATCGCCATTTTAAAATGAAATACTGTTACACCGCGATGCAAGCGGAGAATAAATACAGACTGTGAATTTCTCATTCGGGTCTTTATCGGATCAACGGATATCAAGTTGAATATTTTATAACGGAGCATAAACAAATCCGCCGTAAAAGCTTCTACCTTTTATGATCGCGGTTTTAAAAAACGCCGAACATACGACATACGCTTCGAATCTCACTGTTTAGTCACACCCAGAGGTTTTGAATTTTGTATTTTATTAGAATTTTAAATATTTTCACACCTGAGTCGGAAGAATATCGCCCTAGCGGGCCTAGCCTAGCGTACAACAGTCTTGTATTTATTAGTACAGTATGTTAGAATACAAATAGTATAGTATACTATAATATAATAGTATATGCATCAAAACATGAGTACGTAAATTAATCGCTACACGCTGTTTTAATTAACATCGAAATTAGATTGCTAAAACTTAAATTATTTCACATTACGGGATTAAAATAACTTACAATTGAATAAGTCAAAACCAAAAGAGCTACTTTCCATTATTTACAAATTAAGGTATATTATGTATACAAATAATGAAATGTTGAGAGAAGTACGTTATAAGATTTATTATAATATGATATTAATTGAGTATACTGAGCTACTTTCACCATTGTTTAAATATAAATTATTAGGTATAATTTGAACATTTCAATGAGTTATAGAGAAAATAGAGAGACGGCATTTTTCTCCTTACCTATCAGTACTCAATTAAAATATTACTCCGCCCATGCGACTTCTCGCTAAGTGACATGCTGTTGATTCCGTGACATCCATCCACTCGTGCCGAATAGTAATTTTATATATTGTACAATTAATACAATATGACTTAAAAACTCTAGTCTTGCCGTTAAAAATAAATTTTTCCAACGAATATTTATCCCAGGATGAAAATAGTAATATAACACCATAGTAAAAATCTATTTAGTCGATGAAAAATCATTATTACAATATCGTGTATTTTTACAGGTCATACGTTTGCATTACTAGATCACTTAGTCACTAAATTATGTAAGTACTTTAAAATAAAATAAAAACCTCCTTCAGTATCTCCAACGGATTTTTTTTAATTTTAATTTTAAAACAAAATTGTAGTGTAACCTTTATTCTATGGTGGTTCCACAGGCAATCAGCCGATTGAGTTGGTGCAAAATAAAAAATGTGAAAATGCAACCGATTGACATCTGACATTTTTATGGTGCCGATTATCGTGATAGACGCTTAACGGGTTCACGTCGCTTCTTATAGTAAAGCATTAGTGGAACAGATGGCGATCACAGGTTTAGGAAAATAATTCTTCGCCCACAATCATCCGCGCCGAAAATTCTCTTCACATATTGAAAAAATATATTTTAGATGAATGTGCACATAATTATAATTTTTTTTAATATACGTACATATATGAATTTATCAGAAATAAAACATATATCAACAAAACAAGAGTTTACATGCAGGAAATATAGTTGGTAATAATAGTATTATTTTAAAGATGTACTGTTGTGGTGACTGGTGAGTAATGAGTTAAGTGAGTTAAAGTTAAGTACATCTACAAGTTGAAGAGTATGTGTTTTTGAATCACATAAGATTTTAAAATAAAATCATAGTTATAATAATATATTGTAATACATATCGAAACAATATGATTAAAAATTCTGAAATACACATTTTAAATACCGTTTAAAAATAGAAATGCTCACGAAATTGTTTTAAGCATATTAAAAAAAGCGTGACAATTCCACTAAAAATGAATATAGTCACATTTATATTGTTATTATTATATGTGGCAAAAAATTTTCCAGACGAAAAATTGTGGACGGAAAAAAATGTGGGCAAAAACTTTTGGGACACCAGCGACCACACAGCGATTGCAATAATCCTATTACTTTCCAGAATTTTCGTTCCGTTAAAACAAATTAAATATTTGTATGATTTTTAGACATACCAAAAATGAATAGGTACGTTTATATTATAATAATTGTAGTACCGCATTAAATTTCTCAAACCGATTCAACTATGATATATGATTTTATTCGTTTTAGCCTAAAACAGCTATCAATATCAATGACTCGAATATTGTAGAGTTGACAATCAAGCAAAATCTAATTAAAATAACAATAAATAATAAAAACTACCTAACTATTTTTATTTATTCAACGAATAATTCACAAGGTTTAAGAATGTAATATTTGGGAAGCGCTTCGTATTATACGAGTCAATAGTTAAAATTTGTCGTAAGTAGTATGATAGCTTTAGCGTAGTGGTCTATGCACGGCGGGCGCGATACCCGAGAGATGAAGGTTCGATTCCTTAGTCGTACTTTTTTTTTTCAAAAATATTTTTTTTATTGGTAATATTTCATTTTTTCAGAAGTGTTTTCAAAATTATGTATGTTCAATAAATAATAATATGCCTTAAATAGAAAAACAATCTTGAAATCCACTGAAGTAATACGATGTTTAGTAACAGTCAACCACTAAAATGAGCCTGTTTGCCTAACAGATATAATCTAAGTATGTATTTTTAATATTCAGATTCACATATCATACAATTTTTATAGACATTCGATCGTTCTCGTATCGATTATTTCCTTTACCACACTATTGGGGAATCATTGGGTCTATTATATACTTATCGAACACTAAAGCGATAAATAGTATCAAACTTAGGGTAGGTTTGTATCAAAATATTAGCATTTATTGTAACAATTACACGAAGTTGGTTTTTATTGTTGCAATAAGTGCGATATTTTAACAGCAGCAAGATAGGTTCTGTTAAAATATAGCACTTATTGCAACAATAAAAACTAACTTCGTGTAATTGTTACAATACGTGCTAATATTTTGATACAAACCTACCCTAAGTTTGATAATATTTATCACTTTATCACTTTAGCGGTCGATAAGTATAGAATAGACCCACATATCAGTGTATATAATATTAAAACTATAAAACATCATTCAGTGTAGATATTGGACGCTTTACAAAGAGATTTTTTGACGTGAAATGGATGTTAACGACTTGGTCAACGTATTAGATGCATGGTTTGGTTCAAACATACATTGAAAAAAGCATGTCAAACACGGAACCGTTGTCGAATAATGCAACATGCAACAAGCCATTATGAGAAGGTAGGTAAAGTGGTAAGACAGCAACGTGGAAGTGGTGAGGTGAGGGTGGTGCACTAACATACAAACCTTCTCTCTATAGGTGGATAAATTACATTATCAAGAATCTATTGTGTTTATTCATTGTGTACTTTTATTTCTATATTTCACGTGGGCGTATGTCACATGTCACAGGTTATCGCCAGTGAATGCAATATTAAATCTGCATCGCTTTATCACATAATATTATAATGCATATGCGAAATATGGACACTCTCCTTATACTCTTTACCTGACCAAGAGTCAGAATGATTCTAAAAGAATAAACTTAAAAATAAACATAACAAAGACATAATTAACTGCTTCGCTGACCGAAAACAGATCCTCGTTAATGATTCTCAGCTCGAACAAGTAATCAGATATAAGTGCGAAATAGTGACTTTCAGTATAAGAGAAATCAAATTACCAGACAGGTACAACATATTACAACATGGAGTTTCATACATAAAGGAAAAAATGAATAGTTGGATAAAAACTTAGAATAGAAATGGATTGGCACATAACTTGAAAAATAGACAATTACTCAAAAAATAATAATAATAATACAGTGACACCGATAAATAATATTAAAAAGGTAGATTTCTGGGTCGCTGGATCCACGAAATGGTTCAGTTCTGCGGAACTACTAGTGGAATCAGCTTGAAAACGTCTTTATTCAACGCTTATATCCTGGATGATTATGGTGTGTACTTTACAATCACAACATATTCACATTATGGATAAATAATATATAATATATAAGTAGGATATTATTCTCTGTTAGCTTTCCAAAATATATTTATTGCGTACTTGTTTGATGATTTCTGTTTTCGGAAAAAATATAATTTCCAAGAAAATGAAAATCATAAAAGATTTTTTTTACATTTTTTACAATTAAAAATAAATAAAAACCTTGAACTAAACATGAACGTGGATTAGGTTGGTATATAAAATATTTATTTTTTATTTAATCTTTTATCGTAACGAATATTTTTAAATATAAAAATGTATTTTAGCAAAGATTTTGGAATAATTGAATATAAAGAATGTTTACTATTACTTAAATCATTCGTATTCTACGGACATGATGTTGGTAGAGAGGAGTTATTAATAGCAATGAAATTCATAATTTTAATTTATTTAATATGGTAATATAGAAAAACAATATTGTAGGGGAAGATACAATGCTAAGCTCTACGGTCTGTACAAAGATTGCAGCATATCTCAATAAACTAATATCGGAAGACTGCGCTAAATAGGTCATATGGATCGTACGAATTGCAATGAACCAACAAAAATATTATTAATAATATTAATTTATATTATAGTAAGTTAGAGTTAAGAGTGTTCGCTGTCAGTGTGTGTTTGCCTTTGGTTGAGTATAATAAACAGCGCTTGAAGATGCCGAAAGGCAAAACCCGGGTCGCAAAAAACGACTCAAATGGAATAGTACACAACTTAAATCCATTAGAATTTAAAGATATTAATTATTATGCAATTCTATAGGACTCGGAAGAAGACACTTCTTTGTTAGAGCTATTAAGGGCGGACGTGCTCAGCGTGGGTCAAAATGGAGTTTTTTTTCTATTTTCAAAGCATGATCCTGGACATACCTTAAACGTTGTAGATAATCTATTTATATAATTTTGAAGCGTTATTATCCTTTATATTTATTTTAAACATTTGATGACTGCATACAGTATTTTTGTTACATAAAATAGTATTCTTTTAAACCTCTCGCTCTAATGTTTTAGAATATAGTAATATTTCAGTACATAACCGTGCAGTGGTGTTAAGATTTTTATTAATTTTTTAATTTATTTATTAATTTTTAAACGCATTTATAAAATCATCAGTATAACTTATATTGACATTATTATAGTGAAATATTTACGATAAAAAATTATATTGATAATCTCTGTGATCCCAAATTTGACAAAAATTAGGCATTTTATCATTCAAAAAATGGGCAAGATTAATACATTTTAAGATAATTCTAAAGTACTCATTATAAGCTATGTATTTGACCATTCAAGTGTGATAGACATCTTATGAATAATGATTGCTTTATAATACTCGTAATTATTGACCTAAGAATAAGTTAGTGTTTTTTTGAAATACGCCATTTCCTTTGTCATTTCCCAGTGGTTAAGCTACAACATACGGCCGTAGCCATAAATTGACATACTATAATTGAAGTAGGGAGTAAAATGATGTTAACGCGCGTGTTTGAACATGTACCTAACCGATTTTTTTTTAAACGGTACATGTTCAAATGTACACATCAAATGTTTAAAATAAATATAAAGGATAATAAGGCTTCAAAATTATATTTAAATAGATTATCTACAACGTTTAAGGTATGTCCAGGATCATGCTTTGAAAATAGAACAAAACTTCATTTTGACCTACGATGTGCATGTACCCCCTTAATAACTAGCATTTTTTGCATTGTCAGCAGTTTTCGCACTGCTGACAATGATAATGATATTTTGTCTATACTGAACTTAATGTGACTGCATCAAAATAGGTATTGTTAAATGCAATGCGACAGGCTGTTTTAAACACCATTGAGAAATCGAATACGGGTGTAGCCCTTTTGCTAATTTGGACGACAATAAGTATTACAATGAAATGCTTTTATCTCAAAAAGCGTAAACGTAAATCATTGCTACGAGATATTGTCATTGTCGAACCTCTACGCCGTAGCCTTATACATCACGGAGTGCTACGTGTCTACGCCGTACACTGTGATTTTCTTCATAATTTTTCGCGAATGGCATATTATTAATATAACTGATTCTTGATTATGATTAAAAACGTTACCCATATTATATTAACGCAGTTATTTGTCATAGCATTTTTCAATTTACTAAGACAAGTTTATAAGAGCAGCTGGTTTGATTTTGATAATATTGTATTAAGTTTATTTGGGATTCATCGAGCTATTTATTTGTTCATTGAATAGGTATCGACTTACTAATATCAGATAGTGGAATTTTTGATAAGTTCAAAAATGGATAGGTATACATGCCATAACCTTAGTTATATTACAAGTAACGACAATATGTTGTACGCGATAGGCTGTCTGTATACAAAAAAAAATCGGTCAACGGTAAACGCATTCGTTTGGCAACATCAATTTTTTTCGATTTTACACAAATAGTGTGTAAGTTTATAGTTTAAACACCCACCTCTATCTTTGGCTTTTAATAACCGTAAATCATGTGGGCTTTCGAGTGGTTGTGGTTTTATACAAATAAAAACTGTCGTATAAACTTTTGTAACCCCTTGGTAATATTATACAAATTTTTGACATACTGTATGGGTATTCGATATAATTATTATATTAATCATGGCCCCCACTTTCTGAAGCGGGCCTCAATTTACCGCTATAGTTAAGGGCAGTGTAATGTTCTACCTGAGTGTTCCCCAAATGGTATTCGCCTAAAATAAAAGCTAAAATAGCGCCGCAGGCAACTTTGGTATTGGAGAAAACTTGTGGTGTGTGTTTATCTCACTTAACTGATCGACCCACTACACCGGACTCTCAGGCTAGAGCCCCTGTAAGGGGCATAATATATGTACCTCAGAGGCAGACGGATGCAACTCCGTTTTTTGGGAAAATGAGTTTTTTTAAGAATCATCATGCCAAAGGCTTTATCTATTAGTGGCAGAGAGATGAAAGTCCTAGTCCAAGATATGCATAACATAAGGATGCAAATGCCATATCTACCTTAGAAGCAGAAGGATGTAAATCCAATAATCCACTAAGATAAAATTCTCTCAAACCGTCTGCAATATGTACTAGACGAGAACCAGCCAGGAGAACGAGCTTTAGAGGAGGATACAGCACTATGGAGCATATAATCCAAGTCATCAGAAAAATCAGAGCGGTAACAGGAATACAAGCTGCCGCTATCCATGGGTTTTATAGACTATGAGAAAGCGTTCGATTCCATAAAGAAATTTTCAATACTCGATGCACTCAGAAATCAAGGAATCCCCGGGCTCTATATAAATATTTTCAATAATATATACAGTAGCGCAACAACATCTCCATAAACCATCGCGCATTTCCTATCAGCAAAGGAGTCCGACAAGGTGATACAACCTCACCTAAACTATTTACAGCTACATTTGAAGACTTATTTAGACAACTTGACTGGAATGACACGGGTCACCATAAATGGAGAATTAATACGTGAGTCATCTACGCTTTGTCGATAACAATAAATAGTAGTTTGCAAGACTCAGAAGGCCTCCAAAGCAGAATGCAGTAACTCGCTGGAGTAAGCAACAAAGTAGGCTTGAAAATAAATGTATCAAAGAATAAAGTCATGTTCAACTGCTTTGCGGGCCAAAAGAGATCCTAATCAATGGAATTCAGCTCGGAACAGGTGAAAAACTACATCTATCTGGCACAATAAGTGTCTATAGATGGATGTATATTGTTCGCAGAGTAAAGCTAGGCTGGAGTGCTTTTGGCCGCCTGAATAATTTCTTCAAAAATGCTAAAAGTGCAAAGTGTTCAACCAGTGTGTACTTCCCGTAACCACATGCGTGTGAAACATTGAGCCTAAGTAAAAGAGAGATCTAGAAACTTAGAGTAGCACAACGTGGTACAGAAAGGTGCATGCTGGGCATAACGCAAAAGAACAAAAAAGAAATGAGTGGATAAGGGAAGAGACAAGGATTAATAATGTGATAGAGTTTGCTAAAAACCTCAAATGGAAATGGACTGGAACATGGCTTGAAGAAAGGACAATCGTTGGACAAATTTAGTCATCTAGTGGTATCCAAGAGGTAAAAAACATCCGCAAGGTAGACCTAGAGGCCGTTGGATCGCTAGATGAAATGATAAAGTTCTGCGAAAAAACTTGGCAACGCAACGCACAGGAACGAGAGAAGTGAAATCAGCTTGGAGATTAGCGAGGCCTTCATCCAGCAGTGAATATTTCATGTTGGTGATGATGATGATGACATAATAAAAATTTAAAAAAAAATGTGTTTTGCTTTGTTATATTTATACCCATAATTTTTTTTAACTTACAAATTGTTTTATTTTGGCTAGGTAAATAAGATACAAATCCACATTTAACAAAATATCTTTAGAGGCAGAAGGATGCAAATCCACACTACGTTTTTTATTTTATTTTTTTAGATATAAAATTGTATTATATTTATTCCTTTCTTACATATTCCAGAAGTACTTTAATTGAATTAGAATAAAAAAAATAACGATCATTCTATGTATATTTTCTTAGAAATTATGAATATTCGTTTAAAGTAAAAATTGTTTTTTGGCTCTCCTGAATAATTGGGTATTTGGATTTGCATCCGTCTGCCTCTGAGGTACAGATATTAATATACGAGCAAATATGAATTCATAAAGTTCGATGGATATGCATGGCATCGATGAATTAGGTATTGAGAAAAGTGGAGGGAGCTAGGTGAGACCTTCATACAGCAATGTATCGACCCGGGCTGATGATGATACGCATATTTAAGTCTACATAATTACCTAAAACATATAGCCACATTAACTCATCCTCGCGTAAGTGGAACATATAAATATCCGAAATGAGTTAAACACAGTTATTGCCCGCCCAATTGGCATTAAATGACATATTTGAATATTGCTCCAGCTATTTTTTTCGGATAACAAGCTATCTTTTCAAAATGCCATCAGCTGTAATATAGAAAGTTCCAGTTATCTAAAACTGCCGATATTCACTATAGTGTGTCTACGATACGTATTAAATCACATTAGGTATATTAAGCATTATCTAAAGGGGCAGTCAAAAAAATCTTTAGTACCCATTGATCGGGTTCACTAAGTAAGTTATCGGTTTCCAATATCGTATACGACGTGAGAGATGGCATAAGTATCAATTTGGTTGACACGAGAGTGTTTTGATTTTTCGCGCAATATCCGAAGGAAAAACGCGCGGGAAATTACGTCGTATAACATATTTTTTTTTACCAGGGGCGACGCGTCGCTGGAGGTCTCGCAGCGAGGGCGCGTGACTCACTCGCGGCCAGGTTTTTTTTCCATTACGCATTACTATTATTATTGTTGTCGACTTTTTTTTGTCGCCTCCGCCACTCTGGATTCCGAAAAAGATAAAAATAATTTGTAAAGCGTTTTTTTCGGTTTGCTTGAATCTTTTATGATCGGGACGTGGTTGTGTTTTAAACTAAATAAAATGTTTTTAAAACGGGAAAAAATATAAGCACTGTTTTTCAATTACGTCACAGCTATTTATAGACAATTCAATTATAAAGACATGTCATAAAATATAATTTTTTATAAAATATCATCTGTGAAGAAATAAAATGATTAGTATCAGTAAAGTGCTATTTGTCCTCTCTATAAAATATTCAAAATTGTGTATGATTTAATGGCATTATTTTAGATATTTTATAGATAGACCAGAATTTTTTTCTATTATCTATTATGGCTTGGTTTTCGCAGGGTTTTATTGAATTTAAAAAACTAACCAACACCATCTGTAAATTGTAGTCTTAGTTCAATGAAAAAAAAAATACGTATGACTGATAAAAATAAGTATGCAATTTTATGGCGGATCTTAACAGCCTACCTTTATCCTTCGCCACTGATGTTTAGTAATATCAATTTGCGAAAAAATAGACTACATACACATACCATTTCAAACAATGTTATTCATTAAACATGTTATTCAAATTCAAATATAGTGAAAATTTACATTAAGCGAATATTACAAATTATAAATTTAAGGCGTTCACAACATGATACTTAAAAACAAAGAAATATAATATGCAGTATTAGAAAAATAGTATAAAGAGTTAATACAAAAATTGTAAAGTGGCATTGTAAAACATTACAATTTGGGGAAGAAAATAACTAAATAACCTTAAGCAATAGGTTGATGGTTCATTTTGCGACAAAATAATAATACGTAAAATTGTACAATAAATGACTAACTATAATATACATATTATGTCATTGTGTTTTCTATTGAATTTCCGCCCCTATTTTGTTTTGTTCGCGTCACAATGAAAACCGCGTTGACAGTTTAAGCGGGATATGATATGGAGAGGGTTTACGTCGTCACTGATTCCGTAGCTTTTAAAAGTCCTTTGTAAAATGACAACATTCCGTGGGTATGTTAACAATCATGTAACAAGTTTACTATAAAATAAATCATATTATACGACTGCGAATAGGGTGAAAACAAAGGCTATTTCTTCACTGTGTTATCATTATCGATTAATCGAAGAATGTAATTTTACTTTGTCAATAATAAATAAAGCTTTCTAGATTAATTAATACTACACGGATGCTCAGTCATTTGATTTTTTATGGACGTCAAAATTAACCTCACTGTCAGTTTAACGATTTTACCATACAATTTGGGCATTCAAAGAACTTGACTTTTCATTCATATTTATTTTATATCCCAATAATGGGCATTATATTTATAATTAACAGTTAAGTGATGGAAAAAATATGCACGGCTTTTATATACAGTTCCAAATTTGAAATACCTACTCAATGACAGATGAGCAAAAAATGAATAAAAATACTGTTGCTATTATTTACACTGAAAATATAGTTAAGCAAATACCAGACAGATATTAAAAACAAATTAAAATCCAATAATTTACTAAACTTAACTTACTGGGATGGAGTGTATTTGGACGCCTGAATAATATCTTCAAAAGTAGCCTCTTACCGTGTCTGTTTAAAGCGTAAAATAATCAACTAATATATTGTGCTACCAGTATTCACGTACGCATGTGAAGCATGGACCGTTGATGTAGGAGAAATTAAAAAAATTAGGAGTTGCACATCGTGGTATGGAAATATGCGTGTTGGGTATAACGCGGAAAGATAATAAACCAGAACCACAAAATAAAACAATGTATATCAATCGGCGAGTAGACAACCGCCGGAAAATGCAGTTGTACATTGGTATCCAAAAGACATTAAACGGTCACAGGGTTGCCATAAAACCCGTTGGATAGACGAAGTTATAAAGTTCGGTTTATGTACGTAGCAGCGAAGAACTGGGGACCAAGAGGAGCGAGGACTGTAGGAGAGGGATTCATCCAGCGGTGGATGATGCTGGTGAACATGGTTGTGTGTAAAAGGCCGGACAAACCTTGTGATACTTTTAGAGTACAGACAGCACTTATGAGAGGGTCAATAATAATTGCTTGTATCTGAGAGTGAGATGAAATTGAAATTAAAAGAGGAATTGTTCTATGAAATAAATGTGGCTTTAGTCTAATGAAGGAACCACGTTTCAGAAAGATGAACCAACACTTGAAATGAGGCATTTATGGCTTGGAAACCTGATGCATGATCAAAAATATGGAGTGTTGGGTCATTTAAGTGGAGCGTGCTGTGCGTTATCTTTGGAGTTTGGACTCATCAATAACACAGTTTAGGTGGAGGCGGAGATGCAATAACTAGCAGTACACTTTGGACGGGAGCGCGCATATTGTACAGTCCATCAAATCAGATTGCCTGTAAACAGGGTGGACAAGTCAAGAAATTGAGATTCGGGAAGGCGAAATGCAAATGGAGAAGTGCTAAGCCTCGCACAAGATGGAGAGGATGGCACAAATATGGTTGTAGCGCCAGAAAAAAGAATTCACTAATGCATTATTTAGTTATTGTTTTCGCACGCTTTTGGTTGAGCTTTCCACATAGTTTTTCAATAATTAATATTGCATCATGTGATACCTAACACAACTTCATTTGGGAAACTTGACTTGCATACTTATCCTTATATATTAAATGTATTGCATATTTTATCTTGCATATCGTTTTGAGCTGCATTTTGTAAATAACAGAAATACGGAGCAATGAACGCGTCGTCTCATTTTGAGGCAGAGAAATGCGGTTATATTTATAATGCATCGCAGTCATTTGTCATGAAAATAACGAGCCCGGGCTGTTGCGGCTAAATGAACTAAATATCACTTTTCTAGACTCTCCATAGAATATCAACTGCATGCTCTAGCTGTTGCGTAAAATAGCAGTTTTGCGGTGAACGTTGTAATTACGGAATGCATGGTAGAATTCATTAACTTTTACCATATTATATACAAACTAACGAAAATATATGAATTGCACAAAAATTGGACGATTACAATAGGGGGAGCTATAATTATGAAATATTTCTATATTATATAATAGGTACGTGATGACGATCTCAGAATACTTTTTTTTGGGGTTGAGTTGTTGCCGAGGGTACTTGATGTAATTTGAATTTAAATTAAATTGATTTAAGTTTTGTACTATACCATTTGAGTCGTTTTTTGCGACCCGAGTTTCGCCTTTCGGCATCTTCAGGCACTATGTGCATTCACTAAAAGGTAAATACACACTGACAACGAATACAGTTAATTCTCACTTATATAATAAAGTAGGTAAAAACTTTATCATGTACCTATTAAGTCAAGGATCACATTTTTATTTTTAAATTGATCAAATAGGTATATTTTTAAATTGTCCGACCCGAAGAGGAATTTTATTATGAAATAAAATTAGTATGTAGTTAACGATTTTAAAAAGTATGATTAGAAAAGTTACTAAATATTTGGCTGATTCTATTATTTGATACGACACCTTGTATGGATGGATGGCGTGGAAAATTGGGACGCGAACGACTTGTCGCACTTGTATAGAAACTCGAACCAATGACAAAATGTACGAGTAGCAAGACTCTTTCTTTGGAATGCAAAATATCACATAATACATACAATGAATAGGTACATAATATACAATAAATTTGTTTTTATCAATCATAATAATTCATAAATGATAACAACTCTATCTATAATTTTGGTAAAATTTCCAGCAGCCAATGAACTAAAAATTCAAAATTCTTTTTAAAATCTTTAAATTTATTGAAAAGCGTAGAGCGGCGCGGAAAAATACATCAACAGCCACAGCTACCTTCCAAGAATGTGCATTACTAATCTAAATAATGTTGGTGCATCGATATAAAACTACATTAAATCATCATCATCATTTCTGGAACCATAATCCTTGGCGCGTCTTGGATTTCTACAAAAACCTTTGTAGTACCGCGCCGATGCACTTCCCGGTTGCTTTGACCGAACATCCTAAATCCTGCGTGATGTAGTCTTGTCAGTTAAGTATCAGACGGCCAGGTATATCGTTGCCTTCAGAGGATGCGTACAAAGTCTTGCGTAACTGCTATCTCACTGCGGCCCTGGAAAATAATGAGTTTGAATATTACTACAAATGAATGTGAAATTTAAAATTAATTGCATAGTATTTTTCTAAATTATCATCTTAATAAAATTCATCTCTGTTTTCCATTAGGCATAATATAATATGCCATTTTGTATATAATTTGGCATAACTTAGTTTATATTATTCTTTCTCACACATAAATGCACAGTATAAGGATCAAGTAAAGTGAATATGAAGTTAATAAAAAGAAAAGTCGACCTGCAACTAGACGTAAAATATTTCACGTCTATAGTGCAGATTGCAGTTTTTATTAGACAGCTTTAGAGGGCCTCAAATGGTCAATTGAAGAAAATTCTCAGCGATTCCAGAAGGCTAACAATTGCGGGAGACGCACAGACTGCCAGCACGTTAACAATGCGCATTATTTTCTCGCTAACTGCACAATACGTACTTGTGTGCGTCCTGAAGTAGGCATTTCGGCACTACGTGACAATATTGCACAGTCGAAGGCTGTAGACAAAATACATTATTATTTTAACTTTTAATAAAATTGGCGTTTACGTATTAGAACCTGATTATAATATTATGATCTTGAGACGAGTTTTTTTTATTTGTTAACGTTGACAGCTTGCTATTTATTGCTAACCTTTTCCGTTATCAGTGGCGCACCCAGGATATAATATTGGGGGGGGCCCAAGGAGGAGAATGTAAATTAGTCCCATAGGCTCTTTTTCTTCTTCACAGCCTAATTTCTCGTTTATCGGTCTTTTGTCTATTGCACTCGGCGTACCTACACCATGGTCTTAACATCCTGAAACGAGCCCTCAGGCTCGGATATTTGGCGGCCCCCTACCTACCGCTAAGATTAAAGGCAGTGTGAAACACTAAATTAACGTTTTCCAAATTGTGTTTTAGTTCAAATTAAGGGTACTTACACGGTGAATTATTGGTTTTTAATACATCTACTTTAATAGTGGAGCTGTCGAGTATCGACACATAATAATCAAAAAATATATTGCACAATTATATAAGTAATTGAAAATGGTCATGGCCATGAAGAATAATAGCGCCGCAGGCGACTTTTTTTTACTATTAAAGTTAATTTATTATGTGTGTTTATCTCACTTATCTGGTCAACCCGACACGCCGGGCCCCCCATAACCCGGGCCCCCAGGCTAGAGCCCTGTCAGCCCTCCCAAGCTATGACCTATACCACTACGGAATTCGGGTGGACACGGAGAATTTTTTGACAGTTCCATTAGGGATTGGGTTTCTAAAAAAACCCGACATTAGTATTTCGAAATTTTGTGTTGGAAATTAAAATCTAAGAAATTTTTATTTGTCTAAGCCCAAAGGTATAGTTTATTGGCTTTCAATTTCAATGTTTAAAACGGGGGTTTGTTAAAGTTTGGTAAAAGCATAAAATGTTTTAAAATGGGGGTGCCAGGGCCCCTTGCCCCTCCCCCCCCTGAGTGCGCCACTGACTGTTGGTCACTAAAGACTAAAATTTTTGGGGAGGTGAGCTTTGAATTTTTATTTTCTGATTTCGGGGGCCCGTGGTATGAAAAAGTTTGAGAAGCACTGGTCTAGACTCAAGAGCTACAATATGTATGCCAAATTCCACCGAAAAAAATGTTCTTTTGATTTACACCACCGCCGACTGTGGTGGTTTTAGTCGTTCTTTTCGCCGAATTTTTATTGTCGATTTTTTAATATTGAGGTTCCAAAATATTAATTGACAATGGACAAAAAAAAGTATTATTGCATACACAAACCTCTTCAACACAATACAGCCTAATTTCTCGTTTATCGGTCTTTTGTCTATTGTCCTCGGTGTACACCAGTCCGGAATTCGAGTGGACAACGAGAATTTTTTGACAGTTCCATTAGGGATTGGGTTTCTAAAAAACCCCGACATTTTCGAGATTTTTGTGTTAGAAATTAAAATCTAAGAAATTTTTCTATAAATGTGCTGGTGAATTACATTCTGATAATTTTAATTTTGGGGGGTGCCAGGGCCCCCTGGCCCACCCCCTGGGTGCGCCACTGTCCGTTATATTAGGCCCCCATAGACGGACAGTTCTCGTAGCAGTTTGAACATGGCACAGACAATAACTGTTCAATAACTGTACGTTAGTGGACACACCACAGATCAGTTTAGCTACCCCATTTAAATCTGTCGAACTGTCAACAGACGTGCCCATATACGTACAGTTATTGTCTGTGGCAGATCAAGTGTCAAAAACTATGGAGGTTATGTTCGCCGAGATCATACACAGGGGTACCATGTGTTAAATTAGTTTTAGGTAGGGTATACTTGAACGAACGATTGATCTACGAATATTTTTACTTTGTTAGATTTATTATGATTACAATTTATTGTTTGTGTAAATATATGTCCAGATTCTTTTATTTTGAATAAATTATTCATAGTATACTAATTGTTGTTTTAATAAAATTTAATTAGATAAAATACATACGTATTGTTTTATTTAAATCAGGGTTATATACATTAAATGTATGTAATATGTTTTATTCAATCACCAAAACAATTTACTTATTGGTTTTGAATAATATACTATATTAATTTGGTACAGACATATTAACAACACAATAAATATTGTTTGCGGTACCTAGTTGACACTTTACAATATTCGTAATTATATAATATGAGTAGCAAAAGCATACGCAACAAAAATAATATACTTCTTATCGAACGAACTTAGAAGATTATGACAGAACTGTCAAAATTTGCCGCCAAATTGCGCCAGCTACTCCTACTTTACGACACAGCTAGCTAACGTCACCCGAAAACTTTCGGTGAGTTGAAATTCCAACAGTTTTACAAAAACACGGGAGTGGGAGGTCGCTGGCAGTTTGAACATGGCACACATCTGAAAGGTCGAAAAGTGTCCGTCTATGGGCGCAGCAGATTATCTACCAAAGATAACTGTATGGTTATTAACTGGCATGTTCAACCTGTTACGAGAACTGTCCGTCTGTGGCCGGCAATTGTTATGTTAAGTAACGTTACACATCGTCGCTATAGGATTTGTTTCCCGAATATCCATTTTTGTCGAAATCGACATTTTAATGCAGTTCAATCTACCGAAATTATTTATAAAAACAATATATTTTTATCTAGGAACAGAGATATTTTTTTAAAAAACCCGAATACGCCATGTTAAGTTACAATTACTCCGTGGTATTCTCCCGAATGTCCAACTATTCGTACCTGAATATCCAAGTTAATTTCGGTCGAAGTAGATTTCTGGCTGAGTTTTTATTTCCCGAATATGACTTTAGCCAATCAAACCGCGCTGACGCCGTGCATCTCGCTCCCACATTCACGCTGTCTAGCTCTAAAACAATCACGCCCACTATCATATTTTCGGCCTTCCGTAGTCCTCTTTCAAATTTCGTCTTATTGATATTGTCTTTAAAGTTACTATTGTTTTAATAGTGAATTCATCAAATTTGAAGAGATCATTCATAGCTGATACATCACCAGTTCGCCCTGAACTTAGAGTTGAGATATGGAAGTGAGTATTTTAACCTAAATAACTGCATTTTGTTTTGATAAATGACACAAAAACCCAACGGTTATATGAATTCTACAGTGTGACCCGCCAACTACTATGACGTAAAAAATAATTATTATTTCAAATTATTATTAATCAAACATTATTTGTCTTTATTTTACTTTTAATCTAGGTATTTCTATGAAAATAAAGGCGACGCTATTATTTATTTTTGAATGCGCTGATAGTTAATTTAATTTAATATGTATGTTAGTAACTATTTATTTGGTGAATATTATATACTTAGGATATTGGTACCTATCTAATATTAGCAGCCAATGGTAATTAATTTATACGTGCTATTATTTTGTGTTGTTATTCCTTACAATAGTAAATATATAATATTTATTTGGTGGTTTTTAATAAGTTTAATTGTTAATTATAGAAATATATATATATATAATAATATAGATACATATATATATATACATAGATTATTTTTTTTTTGGAAAAAGTATTAATATAAAATTGTTAGCAAGTACGAGTAAGTACCATCATATAATATTGGAGAAATCCGTGACGTCAGTTAGTAATTGAAGTAGTAGATACCTACTTTTATTTTATAAACAAAAACCGATCGCCGATAGTCGCTTGATTTTGAAGAATGCTGATGAGCAGGTATTAAAAGGCCAATAATTAAAGTTTGTCGTCATAAGTATGTCACCTCGTAGCATAGTAGATAATTCGTGGACTGGGGCGTAAACCCAGGAGATGCAGGGTCGATTCCTGCCGGGTGTCTAACTTTTTTCAAAAAGATTTTTTCTATTGGTTATAATATATTTTCTCAGAAGTGATTTTAAAAATTATGTATGTTCAATTATTAGAATGGTACATTTTTAAATCTTGTGAATTATTCGTTCAATAAAAAAATAGTTAATTACTTAAAAACTATTTTATTACTTAATCCGAAAAAAACCGAAAAAGCGATTGCCGCATGTTATTATTACATACGAACTTGGGTAATTACGATCATTACGTATTTAAATAGTGGAAGTAATTATTGACAATTATCGTGTTAATAAATATAACATTTGAGGCGCGTACTTTTTGACCACTCAGTAATCCGTGGGCCGTGCAGCAATACGCTCCGGTCTTAAATCCCGAACGTCCATGTTTTGTCCCGAATATCCACTATTCTGAGAGAGCGCTACAAATTTCCCGAATATCCACAGTGAGTACTTGTAAATAAAATGCATTTTCTGTGCATTTAATGATTTATACCAGTATATTATTCTTGGAATCTATTCTTAGATAATGTTGCAATCATACAGTGTAGAAAGAATGATCGATACATCTACTGATATTTAAATATACGACAATGAAATTTGTTTTTCATCTCCTGTAAAATTGACATTTGGTCTATTCGGGAAACAAATCCTATAGCGACGACATGACGTTCTTTATGCTATAATTATAGAAAAAAATGATAAATAACGATGAAGAATAAATATATTATAATCTAAGATGTTTCAATAAGCTGCTTCCATTACTCTCGGTCGTGTGAATTATGCTGCCACGAATTTTCGCAGAATATACATAACTATTGTGTCAATCATTTTGTACATTTTTTAGTATCACTGGGTGACTTGAAATTTGTTAACCGATTGTCATCATACTGATCTATATTGAATGGTTTTTAGAAAACTTTATTAGATAGGGTTGTCTTATTTGTTGTTATTACTGAATGAACAGTAGGTATCCCTACACATTTCATGTTTTTGTACTCTTCTTTTATTATCTTTCGTCTATTTTTTGTATGAGTATCTGATTACGAGGATTATAATATACTGGTTGGCATCTGATCATCTTACATAATAATATATGCTCATGCGAATTATGACAATAACGCCTCATATTGTGTTGTTTCCGGATTGGATGGTTCAAGTCGAGTTAGTAGTTTTTTTTTAATATCCAATGTATGTCGTTGAGGTGGTATCCGAATTATTTGTATTCAATTTTAATTGTGGAATTTCAATAATTCAATATTCTACGTTAGTTACTTAATTAATTAGTTATTTCACCATGTGGTGCCTAAATATATTCTATGACTAGGTATTGAACGGTAACAAGTCAAAAATTCAACATTTCGCGATATTGGTATCAAAATACTCGTTAAAACGAGCTCTTGTCGGTTTTGTACAGAAACAATTTGAAAAAAAAAATTAAATACCTTGAGAGCCAAAAAACCCATATTAAATTTTACTAACTTTCAAACAAAACCAGTTTTGTACAGATCCATTTCAAATTGTTTCCATTTAAAACTGGCGATTGACCATACGTTTCAATTTAAAATAGATAAATTCTGACATGTTTCCTTTTAAAACTTGTCAAATCTTGTGTATTGTAAAATATTAAAACATGATTATCTCAAAACTACGTTTTTTGAGTTGTTACTGTTTAATACTGGATCATCGAATACAGGACAAGAATTTCGCGCCATTTCTATCGGTCCATAGACACATCTAGCGTCTCCCGTTATATGAGCTTATACTAGCAGCGCGTAGATCGCTTTTGTAGCACCGCTGCCCGGTGATGGAATATCGACTGCTGTGATGAAATTCTTGAAGCTGTGCCATAACGGTACGAAATATGGCACTCTCTGATGACATAGAACGCATGTCTAAGCCACGTGAAGAGTCTCTTCATGACTACTTCAATCGTCGACGTTTCAACTAGAGTATTTGCAACGTGGTCGTACCAATGTATCTCTATGAATCACCGGAGACAACTTCTCGAAGCTCAAAGTCTGATAAGCCACAGCCATACAGGTATGTACGTGTATCCCACCTTGGCCATGCGGATAGATAGGCCAACGCACGTATATATTAATTATTTAGTTGCTAGGACTCCCTTAGCAACCAATAATAGTGTTGTACTTTTTACGAATTTTTTCCGAACAAAATAACTTTCCATACAAAACAGAATTAACTGAAAATGAATTCAATTCTGCTTAAAAATGACTTAAAAGAATGCATTGTCATCGTGTTCTGACATATCCTAAAAATTTCAAATGTCTAGCTAGTCGGAAAGCTAGTTAAAAATCGATTACAAGATTCGTATTGGACAAACAGAAAAAAAATTGTACTGGAGAAACACGTCGGCAAACGTGACACTTACATAGTTTAGTTAATAGACGGGCATGCCGGTAAACTGCTGTTCCATGATTAATAATTAATAGTAGGTGATGAAAACATATTTTGCGAATTTAGGAAATATTTATCTCTGAAAGTAACAAAAACCAAGTATAAAAAGACGACGTTACAAAAACTGGCATTCTAACAAATATGGACAAAAAGCGTTCATATGAGCAGAAAAAAATAATATCCCTGACCCTTCTTATGAAAAGATGGATGAGGTTGTTGACTCGCACAACGAACATTGCCAAGATTTTCTTTAGTTTTTTTATCAAGGCGTCTGAAAAAAAATGATAAACGAATAGAATAGGAGAAACGGAACAATAAAATATATCATTAGTATTTCTATTCAAACAAACTTGTTAATAAAAAATATACCAATTGTTAGCAAAATAACAGAGATTGTATGTAATTTTGTTTTATTTAGTTATTCAATCTATTGTCTTGGCAAAAGCTCAATACTTATATTATAACTATGTATAATAATATATACCATTGACGAGGAGTGTATGAAGGGTATTAAGGTTTGACATAAATAATGCATACTTAGTCAGTCATATTTATTTGTTTTTGTTGAATTAAGAATACATATTACAGGTGGTGTTGGTTAGTTTTTTTATAATTCATTAAACCTTGCTACACCAAACCACAATCGATAAAAAATATTCTTCTATCACTATAAAATATCTAAAATAATGTATAGTTTAATAATATAATTTTAGATGTTTTATAGGTAAAAGAATATTTTTTCACCATTATTTTATAGTTTTATTGAATTTTAGAAATTAACAAATTCTATCTATATATTGTAGTCTTAGTTCAATGAAAACAAAAACTCTTGAGTGGCAAAGTTTAGTGTGCACTATTTATGTCGGATCTTAACAGCCTACTTCCACACTTCGCCATTTATATATACACAAAAACAACCAAATAACTTTTATTGTAGTATAATTTCAATTATAAATAACCTTGTCAATTATTAAAAAAATATACACCAATCTGATATTTTATAAAATATAATATTATCGCATTTAACTATTTATTTAATATAATAAGTATGTACGTGTTTTGATTAGAATGTGCATCACACTTATTTTTAATTTCAGTTATAGAATATTATGATAATTATTGTTATTGCTGTGAAGTGAGATAGATGGGCAGGAGGGTCGGTCGAAATTCGAAAGAGAGCTTTTATTATGATGTGAATGCAAAGTGATAAATCAGATCTTAGTTATTGAGTAATCAGTATACTTTATGTTATTCATCAAGACAATACAATATTCAAACTTCAGACACATGTCTCACTAGTACAATTAATTATAAATTACAATTATTAATAAATACAATAACTACAGTGAAATGCAAAAAACACAGGAATCTGAGACACTTTTTTGCATTGAAAAGTCAGTTAATAAATCATTGTATGAGTCTTTGGAAATGAAGATATTATATATTTCTGTGAATATAATGTTTGTGCAGAAATATTGCAAAAAATATAAAAAGATATAATATTACTTATCTGTTACATCTGTTTAGGAATTAAATTGCTGAGATTATATTAATAGAAAAATGACGGCAATACTATATTTTTTTTTCATTTGATTGATCGTATACTTTGTAGTTTATAGCGTAATTTCATAAGCATTATACCCCATTTACAGGTGAATTTACTTCTAAATTTTCATACGACAGTAGAAATTTTTTCGACCTGCGCCTGCGCAGTAGACCGATAGTGGCAAACCTGCCGGAAAAAAAACGAACTATACTCATTTTGAGGTTAAACAATTTTCACTACCTGTCAAATAGTACCATAAAATGACAACATCGCGTCTCGCTTACTCTTGAAGAATGTGATTGGAGAGACAGTCAGCACTTTTACGTGTAAACAGTTACTGTCACGATAGCTTAAAATACACACTATTGCTGTCAGTAAATCCATGCACGTGTACAGGTGTTATTTCTTAAGCTCTATGGTCAAATATATCAAATATATCGTTACAATAAATATTCAACTTACGATACAAATGAGGTTTAGTATAGATTTAGTATATCAAACATAGTTATTAAAATATACGAAACATAGTACCAATGCTTAAAATCTTACATTAATAATATATTTTTGCATTTGCCGCGGCGTTTTAAGAATCATTCGCGACTTTATAGACAGCCAATATCCGTGCCGATATGCGCTAAAACTATTATTTTTGTTCGTCAGAAATATATCTACAGTGTTGAAGTTTATTATTAGAAATATTTTCATTCTGTCGCTATGTTACGAATTCAGAAGCTAGTAGAAAATATTCCATTAATTTGAATTTCGTATGCACTGGATAGCTTTTAACTGCAAACGAGTTTATTGCTGAATTGTCAAAAAATGCTGTTTTACGGTTAAAACGAATGTTTTAGTTAATAATGGTTTATAGTTCACAAAATGCTGAAAATCTTTTAACACGGACTATGGTCTTTCCAACTTCAATTAATTCTGTCAATACCAAGAACTTTCAAATGAAAGTTTCTATAATTTTATTTAATTATTATTTATTTGTACAGTCAAATAATTATATTGCCGAAATAACTAAAGTCTCTTGAACTGTTTTGTGGTTTTTCATAATATACTGAGAGTGCACAAAACTTAAGAAAATATTCAAAAGAAAAATAATAGATAAATCAAGTTATAATAAAATTAAATAAAAACCAAAGAATAACTTCGAAGAAAAAATAAACAATGAAATCAAATTTCTAAGCAAAAATAATCGTAGAAAAATACGTCTACTACCTACCCCACACGACACTCGGTCTTAATCAAGCCTATCATAAGGACTTACATTTGGATGTGAAGTATCACCAGTTATTTACGCCTGGGAATGTCTCAGGAGCAGATGCTCAAGACTGTTCGCCACGCACGCAAGTGTGCTTTGACTGAGTTTACTAAGGCTTAATTTAACAAATAGTTTCCATGAGAGAGAGAGGAGCATGAAGAATTAACAAAAATAAATAATCCTATTTAATTTACATATAATAATATAAACTCTATAAAATGTTCACTCAATTTTTTTACCATTACTTCAATCTTTAAAAATAGATATGTACCTACATAATCTCTTAAAAACTCAGACATTCAGTATTTGAATATCGTTAAATTTAATATTAGATCCGTTCTCGAATTAAAATTAATTTAAAGTTAAGTAACGAAGGAACCATAAGATTTTATTTTAGATGATTCCTATTTTCTTTATTTACTACACACACATCGCAACACTGTGTCTCTTGGAAACGCATTGATTGACCAACCGCTGCACGGTTCACGCTATTGGTGTCTGATAAATGTGGTTATGGCTTCGATCACATATCATAATATAATAATTGACGGGTGCATATAAATTCAATTTGAAAAATTATCCTTTTTCTGGATACGCTCAAAAACAATGTGCAGGAAACCTCATGTTCTAGTGTCTTAAAACCTAGTGTTTTTTTGTGTTTCACCCAAGTTTCCCCATTATATATTATATTATTAAATTAGTATGGCATAAACTATTTTTTAAGAAAACACGTATTTTATAATTTGAAACACGACGAAATAAGTGAATAAAATGTCTTATATATTTTATAATTCTTTCTAGACTTTGGTAAATAAGTTATCATCTATCCATTATCTACCAACTTGGCTTGTGAAGGCAACAGTTTCTAAAAGGTAGCACAAATATAAAAATATCACGCAGAACTCGTTTCATCTATCTGAAGTCTTATTTTATATTATATATAAAAACTGTACTACATGTTAGAACGGAAAATTTTATGGGTAATGGATTTTACATTCGTCGACTAGCGAGATAAGGGTGGATTTTTTATCACGATGCCCCATAATATTATATAATATATAATATATGCCAATTTGGTATGGATTGAATTAGGGCGCCTGAATAGTCTGTTCTGTGACCTCCCATCGAGTCTTAGGGGTAAAGTGTTCAACCAATGAGTGCCACTAACGCTAACATATGCGTGCGAAACATGGACTATTAAGCGCGAATTATATTATGGTGCATGTCGCTGACTATCACGTGACGTCACAGTAAGCTGCCGCTACGGGAAAAAATGTGTTATGTCGTTTTTCTTGGTGTTTAAAATATTATCAGACTGATGCTCTAATCCCGTAGCACATTTTGAACCTTTAAACGAACACTGTCAGTTGGCAAATTCTGCCGAAATCATCAGAGCAACAATGAGGTCACCTAAGATTGAAATGCACTGCATCGACACCTGCATGACTCAATGAACGTTTTTATCATCTTCTACATGCATACACTTTTCGACTGTCATGTCAAAATCACGTTTTTTTGTTTTTAACGGTTGGTACTATGTATTTTCCATAAGAATGTTGTCTATTATCTATGGTCTGCAGGTTGGGTTCTGTTCAAAATAGTACAAAGTATTACAGAATATTGTTGTTTTTATTTAATAAAACGCAATTTTTTTTATAGTACTTATTCCACTTTTAATTAATATATTAGGACCGGTTTCGTCCGCTTCAGTGGGACATTTTCGACTGTCGAAAATGTCCCACTGAAGCGGACGAAACCGGTCCTAATATATTAATTAAAAGTGGAATAAGTACTATAAAAAAAATTGCGTTTTATTAAATAAAAACAACAATACAATGCAGTTCCACCATGAATTGACAGTTAACAAAATAAAGGAAATTACAGAATATATTTTACTATAAAACGTTACGTTTATTACATAAAATTACTAAGGATGGCATTAGTCTATTAAATATCTTTTATGAAAAATATTTTATAAAATCTTTGGAAGGTCACTACAATGTAACTTCCGAACAAGAATTAACTGTGATGGTTTCATGCAAAATTTTATGTAAAAGAAAAATAGCCACTCATAATGACGTGCTTAAAAAATAATAGTTATTGTTGTAGATAAACCGTGTTACCAAATTGTCGATATGGATTGCATAAAATAATATTAAAATGCTTTAATATTTTACTTTTGAATACTATTTATTTGAGTGTGCAATATAACATGCTTTGCCGATAATGTAATATTCATATCGACGACGCGGGAAATACCCGGGTGCCTACATAATATTCCAGAGATTTCGCATCCGGTGTTGCGACTACTCGCAAACAATATTCATGTCGCAGTTTTGCACGCAAGCTGTCGCCTATTTCGCGAGTCGCTGCTGATCCACAACCACACACGACAACACGTATAACTAAACTCAACAAATATGATGGTTACATTATAATATGTAAGTAAATAACTAGTTTTTCGCAGACTACTTTAATGGTAACTATCTTTAATTTCATTTATTAAATGTTATTATTTAAGTGTATTACAAATTAAAGTTTAATATGTTTAGAAGATAGTACACTTTTTGGGATCGATTACAATCCGTCTATTATATTAAACGTGTAAAGAGTATATTTCATCAACGGCCGGGGTTGATCCACTGCTGGATGAAAGCCTTTCCTAGCTCGTCATCTCGGGCCCTAGTGTTTTCGCTGTCACGTATATCCACCGAACGTTATCATTTAGTCTATTCAGCAGGTTTTAGGGTATCCCTATGGGGATTTAGTGCTCCTTGGGTACCACTGTATGACGGTATTTGTCCAGCGGTTGTCCACGCACCGAACGACATGTCAGCTCATTTCCATTTCATCTACTTAGTGACCTCTGTTATATCGCGAGCAAGGAGTACCTATATTATTTTTTTATTATACTTTTTATTCAGTTTTTTGGCCAGTATAGATTTAAGAATTGCCATCTAACAAAAATGCTTGTGAAGTTAGCAAGGTAAACGTTATTAATTTATTTACAGATAACTTTTTAATATAATATTATACTTATATATTATTCTTCCACTTTTATGTAATATTAAAAACCAAACATAATATTTTTACTAAATCAATTTTATTTTTCATTAACGGTGATGAGATGTTCCGGCCAGCTAGGATAGTATTGCATTACATCACCATGTTCGATCGTATGGGTCTCCACAGACTGGAGGTTGTATTAGCAGATTTTTTTTTTACGAGAAATGGATGTTAGGCACTTGTTCAACCTATTAGGTCCAAACACACATTTAAAAGCAATACAGGAATTTTCCAGACCCGGAACCCACGGTATTATAAGCCGACACGTTACCGCTTGTGTGATATATTATTATTATGCGGTATTCATATGTCACACCCTTCCATTGCAGGACGGACAAGTTATTATATATATTTCTCAAATTAATATTTTTTTGTGGATGTATTGTATTTAAAAAAATCATAAAACGATTAAAACGGTTAGATTAATCGTAATTTTTATCAATTAAACTTTACAGCTGCTTCAGAGGTTACTTTAGATCTTTTATATTATGTTGCATATTTTTTATTATTAGTACATCTGTTTTTGTCAACTGTTTGTTCTTTGTTTACTATTTATATAATATACTCTCTGTAATGTATCATGGCACTTTTACCAATGTATCTGGGCATACTATAGCGGCCATGACTTTGAAAAATATCTACAGTTGGCGCTGCCCACTTGCCTGAGAGTCGCAAGGATTTAACCCTAGGTTCACTTTGTAATATTCACTCAATCTATTCAAACTACAATCTCTCAGCTTCAGCTAAGTCTGATTAGCGCTAGCCCTTTTGATCATAAAGGTCCTCTATTATGAGACTAAGCACCTTACAGTCTTAGACTATTGAGATCTGTTTCTAGTGCCAAGTGTGGTTATCTAGTTGTCAAATGCGTTATACACCTGAAGTGAACTAATCCTTTGGCAAGTATATTTGCTCATTGGGTCGAGCGAGTAATTTTATCTTGTTCATCTATTTCCATGAACCGTTTCTATTTTTCTTTAATTAACAATCTTATAATACTGTTTTTTTTAAATTAATAAATAAAAACATATTTTTTTCATGTTTGAACCTGATTTTAAACACACCTCAAGCAGAATAATTATTGATTATATTAAAAAGTGAATCATCTATAAAGAATGCATGTAGGTGCGCGCAATGTACAGAACTTCTATTGTATCGCATCGCCAAGTATTTGAATACAAACATTTTTGCAAAATGCACTCTTGGGAAAACAATGCATCCGGCGAGTCTTTACGTAAAAATTTGCCATCTAAATATTATAGTAAATTATTTTAGTAAGCTCACTTAACCGAAAGCGGTTTTATATACTTACTAAAACGTATTTATACTCGGATAATAATAGTAATTGCAGTATAATTGAAAAGTTGTATGGAATTATTTATTTCGTAAACCCGCCCACAAACGTTTATATAGTAGTGGCGATAATTATTGTCATTAGCTGAGAAACCAAGCGATTATTCAATATGAAGGTTTAATGGACATTATTATTAGATATCTAAAAAAAGCAAACCATATAATAAAAAATGATCATCTTTTTAATAAAGATAGTAATTTTGAAATCCTTTATCTCATAAATAAATTAAGATTAAAAATATTATTTTTAAATTCACATATAAAAATATTAGCAGCAACACCATATCAATAAACAATACTATATCCCTCAATCGCACCCCATTCTTCACAGTTTTTCCACTAAGAAATCCCACCCAATTCCCATCCTCTCAACTAGATATATCTTGAAATTTTAATGACTATCCCTTTATCACATCATATAGTTTATTTTCTACCCCTACCAGTGACTAAGGGTGGAGATAGGCTATGGAGATCCGATATAAATAGTATACACTGAATTCCTAACTCAAATGTACGAGATTCCAGTACTCATACTATAAAGCTCGCACGTAGCTATATACCTACATACTCGTATTATATTGTGTTCCAAGTAAGAAAAAAAATCCTTTTGACAAATTTGTGATGTATAACAATTGGGTATGTCAACTGCTTTAAATAATAGTAATTATTTATCATCATCGTCATCAATCCATTGCTAGATGAAGGCCTCCCCTACCTTCTTCTAGTCTTTTCGTTTATTAAAACTCGTTGCTCACAATATGTGCCAACACCAAGGTTTAAAAGTTTTTCTGTTCAGCGGAATTTAGGTCGGCCTTGTAGCAATTTAGTGTCCATTGGGTTGCATTTGTCTTTGCCAGGGTCCGTCCACACACGAACCGATTAGCGACGCTGGCTTGATATTAGCCAAGGCTAATAATTTTGAGTCATTTGAAAAATTTGTTGCGTCATATGGAGGACTGAATAATTCCGATCCCTCATTAATTTCAACTCCTGACTCTTCTGTTTCAGCATAGTTTCAGTACACGAGTACAGAGGACACTCCATGTCAGAGCAAGTCAAGAATCTTTTTATTTTCTAAAACTCTTTCTTTAAGCACCACGGTGCATGGTTGCTACATCAGTCCCGTGCAGCTTCGTTTCGGGACAAGGAAGTGTAGCACTAAAATCTTTTAATTCTCACACGTTTATCTTAGAAGGTGGCCGTGCACAAATTGCGGCTGCATATACATGGCGGGTGAAGATGGGGTAAAGCAAATCATTGGTGATTGATTATCTATAATCTGTTTTCGTACCTAACCACGTGGAGTTAAAGTACGGTAAAATTCTATTAAAGAATTTCTTGTTACTTACTAATTATATTATTGACAAATAAAATTAGGAGAAACTATTTTCGTTGCGTACAATCACTATAGAGGCTATTTTTATAATTTCTTTTATTTTGTTAACTGTCTATTTTTATAAACCAGTATTATATTGTTTCTGGTGGATAATACGTTTTGTATTCGGTAGTTCTATTATACGGTCTAGGTCATGGCCGCCTAACGAAACAGATTTTTAAATGAGAAATTATTGTTAGTAGTTATTCACAATTAATAATAATATAATATAGTAATACATAGCGCTTACGGTAGTCAAATGGCAATTTGTCTGCTTCCACTCTCGCGTCTGACACATGAATGTGCGATCAAAATTCATCATGACATATTATTACAAAGTATCATAAAGTATGATATGTTAGGAAGTATTTGATTCAGAGGTAAATACCGAAAAAATGAAAACATATTTTAAATATACTTTAAACAACATTCGAAATAAGTGAAATGATTTTATTGTCAGATCAATGAAATGCTTATTAGATAAATGCTCGTCATAATATTTATTATGTAGGTACTAAGAAGACAATTTTTAGCCCTAAAAGCTTTTTTTTTTTAAATTTGTCAATAGGTAGTATTTAAAAAAAATGTGTTTAGATCCAGAGCATAAACCAAAAAGGTTATAACTTGAAAACACCTCAGATATATACCCACTAGAAAAAATACGATTCTAGACGGGATTTGAACCCGTATAACCACTGGTATCGCGTCAACTGTGCATTAACCAATTATCCTACGAGCCTTTTATCTAATTTTGACAATTTAAACTAGTAGGTCATACCTAAGTGGGCATATATCTGAGATGTATTCAACTTATGTATGTTCAACATATGGAATGTTACATTCTCAAAAATATTGTGAATTATTCGTTGAATAAAAGAAATGCTTCATCAAGAAGGTTATGTTAGTACATTATATTGTATAAATTAAATTTATTTCATGATAATAAATTATTTTCGTGATTTCTTGATCAAAACAACGTTATTAAATTTTGGTAAGCTATTAATTTAATAATTACGTGGACTCAATTCAAAACTATCATTAGATAATTTAGGACAACTTAGAAAATATATATTTTAGAAATATACTAAACAAAATTGAACCAAATGGGACTCGCATAATATGCATCCATAGTATGAATTTTACCGATTAACGAAATTATTGCTAATCTCGCGATGATTTCTTATAATATATATCTCTGAATTTTGTATGTTCAATAATTAATAATGTAGCACTCTAAAATATTGTGTATTGCTTGTTATAAAAAAGTACCTAATTTAATTAGGTTTGTAAGTTTACCGTAAATGAATATCTTTTAAAGCCATTTTTGATACCAGGGGACCCATTAAATAGTATGGAATTCTATTAGAGTCGGTCTCGCGAATAACCCAGAGAGCGCACGAGGGGCCGCATTCAAATTTATGGACTCGTAATGCTCTGGGTGTAAACTGGTGTAAAGTGCGATGCCGTTTCGGTCCTGTCCGGTTCAACTCGAATGTTTCCCTGTCTCGTCTCTGCGATGACATAGCTTGCGGGCGTGGTGGTTGTCGTGCGTTTTGTTTTCGGGAAATAGAAGACAACTCGTTCGAGTAAAAGCATTCTTTTTTTTTAAAATAAAAGTTTTCAAAAGGAAAGTTTGTGTTTGTATTATTTAAATTCCGATTCCATAGGTATATGTCCACTTCCTGGCATAGTAACGTATCAATATTTATTATTGTGAATAAATTATTATTGATAAAAAGTAGAGATTTTTAGAATTATTATTCTATTAATAGGTATATTGTTTATGTCTTAAAAGTTTAAAATTTGTAACGATTCGAGCTTTCACTTTTGGCCATGGCTCTAACCACTGTCTCAGCGATTCAACAGCTGTATGTCTTACAAATAATTAGGTACTATAACGTAGGTAAACCACAACTCTATAAAGATTTTAGAAAATAATGTATATTATTTATTTTTACACAAATTTATATCGAAGTTTTTATTACCAACAAATGATACTGCAACACGGACAAGCATATCATTACGAAATGATGACCACCTTATTCTAATCGTGCCGATATCTGCCACTACTAGGGTGATCTTTATTATTAGACTTATCATCTGCTACTAAAAACAGTTCGGTGCAGCCGCAGTCGTACCAATCACAGAGGTTTTTAAGCCACAAAATGTGACGTAATCCTTTGTTACCTTCTGCGGCCAATGTTACCAACCGTTATATAAATTTATATTGTACTCACATTTTGGTCTCACTTGTGCACTTTGTGCGACATACCTTCTGTAAATTTACTCCAATTTTCAGCCAATTGTATCAAAGGTATAATAAATTTAAGGGGAATAATTATAAGACGGTGCGGTAAAAAATCGAAAAGTAGATTAAAACAACCATGTTGTTTTTCGATTTATTTACGGAAACCACCGACCACGAAGAATAGATCGATGAAGATTTCAGGCCAATTTTTTGGAATAATGTTGAATAAAATCGACACTTCCATTGCGATAATCAAATGAGTTTTGTAAAAATCAAACCGTTTTAAATTATGCGTGCTTTGCGCACATAAATCTTTCGTGAAAGTCTCCCATATTACATGCATTTTTTGATATGTTGGATGTATAATAATGTATCTAAGCATAGTCAAAACAGTACTATTTTAGAATTCTTGCGATAAAAATTTTGTATCAATAATTGATAATAACATTAAGTGCTTATTATACTTTCAGAGTTTTTACGTAGGTACATATTATAAGAGTTTTTATGAAGCAATTATACCTAGGCTAAAGGAGTCAGCAGTGCGACGATTGCATTGTCATGCAAACACGCCATTGTTCTTCACGACTCTTTATATGTAGATAGAATGGTCTATTTTAGTACCTACTTTCTATCGTTCGGATATTTTTATCTTTAAAATGTTATTCCTCTTTTACGGTATGTACTTTTGGTATGGGAGATGTGAGTCTAATCGAAATAAATTATCGACAATTTTATTGATTATAGAAAATGGTAGGTAATTTTACAATTTAAAATAACAAAAATCGCTACATAGGGCAGGATTTACTATAAGGCTAAAGAGGCTACAGTACAGGGCTTCAGATTTTCTAGGGGCCCCGGAGAAATACACTGAAAACATCTTAAGGCAGAGGAAGTAATTACCTCCGCACTAAGCTCTACAAAAGCAAGAATGTAATTTCATTAAAATATAATATTACTGAAATCAATTGCAGAAAAAAAACATCACTTTAAGATCATTTTCAATGCACAAATATATCAGACACTGCTCCTTGTTACACATAATTTGTGGGTTGACATATTAATAATAAAATGTGACTCTCTTACACATAGAATAACATATTATACAACCTTTCGTAATTTTTATCTGTCAGTTATGTTCTTTGAATAGTTAGTTGTTGGATTATCTATATATTTCTATTTGAGGTAATTGTTTAAGTGCATCTGATAGAAATATAATGAAATGCCGGTTCTAGAAACATATTTTCGAAACGATTTTTCCTTCATCTAAGCTCTTTGTAATCAAATACGACAAATAAAACCACTTCATATGGTTCACAATTTAAAATCATCAGTATTTTTATAGGTGAATGGATTAGATTAGATTAGATTAAATTGAATCAGGATATATATATATATATGTAATATGTATATTTGTGTATGTATGTATGGCGAGAGTACGTTTGTGCGCTTCAAAAGTTACCTCTTATTCAATCCAATGTGTAATACAAGTGCTCACCTATTAAGGTGAAACATGGACGTTTAATTAAAGAAAAATCCAAAAAATATGAGTGGCATGAAAGGGTGCATATTGGACATAACGCGGAAAGACTACAACAGGAACAAAAGGATAAGGAGACAAGCGAGATAGAGTGCGCGATGTGATAGATGTTACTAATTGGATGAAATGGCAATGGGCTAGAATGTTACTCGGCGGGTCATGCAGTGGTACCCAAACGCAGAGTCGTCCCAAGACAAGATGCCGCCCCTAGGCAGCGCCAAAATGTCGCCCCATTTTTTATCATCATTTCATGATATCTAAGAAATGTGTTGTATGGATACATTACTAACAAGACATATAATAATACTACAAAATGCAATCTCTGCTTCAATAGACAAAAACTATAGCAAGTCCACCATTGCAGATACATTTTAAAATACACGTAACAACTTTCAAAACTCGCGAGTGACTGGTAAACATATTTGGATAAATTTTGAATTAGGTAAGTATGTACGTACCTACCTATAATTCAAATGTTATTCGCAAATCTGCGCATGTCATTTCTGATTATCAAAGATGAGATGTCCAAGGACAACGGAAGTAAACTAGACACCGCGAACCCGACAAAACAATACAGTCCTAATAAAACTTTTATAGTAATTATTAATACACAAAACTTTGTTTCCAACCAGTGTGCTGATTTTTTTAATGGAAAGATATTTCCGTTATTACTAAGTTTATGTAGCTATTTCTATATATACTTAATGATTTTCCACGGTTTGCCGCCCTTCGGGTAACTGCCGCCCCCAAGCGACGCTCAATCTGCCTAACCCCACAGGACGTGACTGCCCAAATGACAGTAAACGGCTACAAGGACGCCCTTAAAACTCACCAAGCTCGTGATGGATGACCTCGATTGATAATGATGGCGATGTTATATATTATTCTGTATATATATATATATATATGTCAATGTAATATTATGAGAGAATATTTTTATGTTATTCAAATTTATTTAAAAATAAAATATTATGGTATTATACTATTAGGATTTTTGAAATATTTTGTTAGTGACACTTTGATGTCACCGCAGTACGGAACTTTTTTTCCATATTTACTTTAGTGAGAGCATTTTCCTGTATGAATATTTAAGTCCTGTCAGTGCGTAAGAGGATTTTCAGCAACTACCCGTTCTTACCAAATTTTATGAAGCTTATAATATTTCCTTGAATTAAATCAAAAACATTATATCTACTTATTTAAACTTTATGAAGACCGACTTATTAATTGCGAAAATGATAAATATATAAATAAAATAATGTCAATCATTATAATAAAGGAAAATCCTTTATTAATTTATACAAATTATTATGGTTGCGTACGACTTCACCAACGTGAAACGTGGAAAGAAAAAGTAGCCCGATGTATAGTTAAAATGATGAAATAGACTGTTTCGTGTTATTAAATGTTCGATTTCTAGGCGTGCAATTTTCTGCAGGCGCCTCACCCCATATTGTTATTTTGATTCTCTTATTATTGATACAAAATATATTATTGGTCAAGTAGTTTTTGAGTTATAATAGAACAAACGGACAGATAGACAGATACTCCATTATTATTGAACATACATAATTTTGAAAAGACTTCTGAGAAAATATATTATAACCAATAGAAAAAAACTTTTTGAAAAAAGTAAGACACCCCGCAGGAATCGAACTTGCATCTCTTTGCGCCCACGCACATATACCACTTAGTGTTGTACAACACTAAAATATTTTGGAGTGATCCGTGACGTCAGTTAGTAATAAAATTAAAGTAATAGGTACCTACTTTGATTTAAAAGACAAAAGCCGATAGCCAATTAATAGTAGCTCAATTTAGAAAGCGCTTCAGGGAATACTATAAGAGCCATTAGTTAAAATTAGTTAAACTTTGCATAGTGTTAGGTATATGTGTGTGGGCGCAACACCCGAGAGATGCAGGTTCGATTCATGCGGGGTGTCTTACTTTTTTCAAAAAGATTTTTTCTATTGGTTATAATATATTTTGTCAGAAGTGTTTTCAAAATTATGTATGTTCAATAATTAGAATGTTACATTCCTAAATCTTGTGAATTATTCGTAAATAAAAAAATTAATTAATCCAATACTATTGTTAGTATATTAATAAATATTCAAAATATTTCTGCTACAAAGGGTGATTAAACATACTATTCTTCATCGAAACGTCATGACTGATAACCGTGACCCGATTAGCCAATCCTATTGGTATTAAACCTCATGCAGAGCTTGTTTTAGTGGTAAAGCCACTGCACTCTTGATTGGGTCCGTCCACGTAGAAGAAGTTCTAACTCGCTATTTTTTTAATCTAGACTGACCAAACCGTTCTCACGGTTGAATTCTAATTCATATGATGCTTGTGCAAACATTTTGTTCGGCTCGGAGCAGAAAACCTGAAGAGATTGATAGTTTTGGGTAGCCTACAGAGAAAGTGAAACAGAAAAAAAGCGGCGACGCACTAGAATGACTAAGTGAATGAGCTTACTGGGGTAGGCTTTACTTTACACTGAGAAAAGTAGAGGACAACGAGGTGTGAAGAGGAGAGTCTTAGTTTCTCAGAATATGACTATAATTCAGGGTTGTCACGATACTCGGTCACGAGGGAATGACCTATAAGACATATATATGTAAGCAACTTTGAAGCCCACGATTAATAGGAAATATAACAATTCTCTCCTCCATAGTGGATATAAAATATTAAAAAAAACATGCAGCGCATTTTAAAATATTTATTTTATTTTATTTTTATTAGATTGCTCCATATGCGTCGGTTGTGGTGAATGGATTGTATTGGGCGGTTGACAGTCCAAAACTGATGACCATTCCTGATGCCAAGTTCTTGCTTCGACCCGCAGACACTCCTTGGCTGCCGATCAGCGTCGGCGCCCCTGCACTTCCTCACAGGTTGGAAAATAGTCATATTTAATTAGATATATGCAAATTAAACATAACATAAATATTCACGTATTGGTATTCAATAACAATTTAGATCTGCGCCTCAACCCGGGAAACGCTCAGAGATAAATAATTACATAATGAAGCAATATTATACAATTGAGAGATGCTTTGCATTTATCATGACTCTACCATGACTCCAAATCCTTGGGCATACAGTGCGAGAAGAGGGAGATTTTTCCAAGATTCTGGTTGTGAATGGCGTGTAGTAGTGTGTGCACGATCCCAGGATCAAAAATGGAAAAAGACCGCACAAGATCGAAAATAGTAAATGTAGGAGAAGAATATAAAAATTAGCATCTTTTTATAAATTTTCTAAAAATATTTGACTGTGCTTTTGTTTTTATCTTTTTAAATAAATTACGAAACCAGTAGATGTGAATAAAATGTGCTTTAAATTATTTTAATTAATATTATACATTTGGAATTTAAATAGAAAAAGTTTAAACTTTTTAAAATTAAAAATCTGCTGCTGAAGAAGTGAAGTAATATTATAATAATTCCTATAAATAGGCGCGGCCCATTTTCATTTCGGAAAACTTTTAAGAGGTCCGCCAAAATAAATGAAATATCCGCAGATGCCATAAGGCCAAATTGCTTTTTTTTAATGATCATTGTCCCGCAATCTATCAATGTCACAGAATAAATATAATTTTTGTATGAAAAAACAAACAAACAACGAAAGGCAAAATAGAGTTTCTAATGTTTTATAATAATTTCAAAGTTTTTTGGCCGGAAGTGGCGTTTACACTGTTATGGGGTGATTAATAAACGATAAATTAAAAATACAAAAATCATGTCGACCGAGTGACGGGCCTTAATTACGTTTAAATAAGTATATACTTAAATATATTATTTTTTGTCAAAATAGCTAGTTGGTTTCATGTATTTTTTTGTCACAATTATATTTCTGTGCATGAGAGTCTGAATAAATATGTTCAAAAACACTTTATGATATTTCTACGAATATCAGATTTCTTTTATGATTAAATTTTAAGGATGTCCGCTCATGGCGAACTACAGCGTCACAGCTACTTCCTCCCCTCTGTATACTGCAACACATAATATTCACCATATTGCTCCTGATGATTCGTTGCGTTCTGCGTTCAACCCAGCCCGCACGGTTTTCACTTTTTCGCTGTGGCAATGATTGTGGGGACAGTACGGTGGATTGCGTGTTGCGCAGTGTATAGGGGAGATGGCAAAAAAATGTTATTCGCCATGGGCGGACAGCCTAAAGGTGAATTGTGTCTGAAAGATAATGAATGCTATTATGTTACTAGAGGCTATAAGCTTATTCATGTTTATATAGGTATATATTTTACAAATATTCCACTATTTTGATATAGCTGGGAAAAATCGTTATAAGACAGCAAAAATATAATATTTTCTTTTTGCAAACATATTGGTAAACAATTAAAAAAGCGAATAAGTATAATAAAAAACCATCTTTAAATTTAATCATAAAACTAAAAAAAATAGCGGATGATATAAATGATTTTGTAATCAACCAATGGTTTAATTCCATTTAACTAACAAACAACGAAGCCAGAGCTTATGCATTTACTATACAGTTTGGGGTATTTATATTATCCCGTGGGATTTTGAATGAAGAAATTAATTATCCACCTGAAATACATCCTTTGTGTTGTCTAGAATCATGGTTTATTGGGCGTTTTGCTTGAAATCGTGGCAAATGGCCTGGGCGTTATCATGAATCCAAAATGGCAGCCGCTCCAGATATTGATAAGATAAATCAATTATAACTCTTTTTACTACATTGTATAACAATAATTTTGTACTTAACCTTTTTTATTCACAATAAATAAAAAAGGTCGTCATGTATTTCTTCATAAGTTTTTGGGATATATATGGAAGCCAACTTTAAATACTCTTTATACACACTATGGCCGAGCGGCTGAAACGTCGTTTTTTAACGTCCTGTGTCCCAGGTTCAAATCTTGGGTCTGGCAAATACAGATATTGTTTTTCAATTTGTGGCGGACGGAAAAGCATGTCAGAGTATCATGGACCTAGTAGGTTGAGCAAGTAGCTAACATCCATTTCTCGTAAAAACAAAAACCTGTTAATACAAACCTCCACTCTGTGGAGGCCCATATTATGTTCTTATTAGGATCAGACATGGTCAAAAAAAAATCTTTGTAGTAAAGGTTTGTAAGTATAATAAATTATATGGTGACATAATTTGACAGGTTGAATTTGTTACTTACCTACGTACTTAAGTAATTCCCGGAGTAATTAATTTACGTTGTTGTTAGCCGGCTCACAAATCAAAACTGTACTCGTCTCATCTATAACGTGTCGAATACGTCGATATGACGTCATCGTTATTCACAAAACACACGTTGCTAAATGGAGGTCATCAAATTGATCGAGTGTGACTTTTTAATTTGAAAAAAAAAATCTACTGTTGCAATCGATAAATTGCACGCTTCTCGGGCTGCGAGTCAAAGACGCTAGAACGCATATGAACACATACGAATTGGTCATTCCTATATCGGCTCGCCGATCGCCGCATCCGAATATCTATACGTTTCGAAGGTTACGTGCGACTGTAGCTAAGTAGATGTGCGCGGTCTTTATATGCAACACTGGATCGACGTTCTTGGAAGGTTTGATTTATGGTTTTGCTGCAGACGACGCGATTTTAGATGTGAGAGTCGACATAGGATTCATTTACACAACCACAGAACAGATAATAAATAGAATACCGATAGGCTATATTCAATACGCCGCATATTGATGCAGGGTTTTGAATGTGTGAGTGTCCTACTAAAATGAAGCACGCATTATGCACGTGCAATAGTGTGTGTAATACACCAATATTAAATGAACGTAAATGTATAAACCGAGAGCAGTTTTCAGTATTCGACGTAAAACGTATTCTTAAACCGGATTCTTCCTTACTCGAGTCGGTTACCTGCTATCGCCTTACCCGTTATGTATTTCAGTTCCCATTATTTCTGAGTTCCCTGTAAACAACTCACAGATCGCTTAGCTTAAATAGAATATATAGATAGAATATGTAGTGAAAGATTTGGATTCGAATTTCATTCGTTCCTACCTTTTTCTAGTTTCTCTATAATATGTTTTTCAAAATAATTTATATTGTACTGAATTGTAAAATTACTGATAGACATTCGGTGTAAGTACACAAAAGAAAGTGATATACGAACAAAAATTGACAGCTTTTGTTATCGAAGGAACAAAAAGTGACATATTATTTGCGTACGCAAATTGAAAAAGCGCGAGTGAAGATTCGTGTAGATTTCCGAGTCTTTGTATGGCGCGTTTTATTGTTTGGTATTTTTCGAACAAAAAATTATCGCTTCGCAATATCTTTTAAAACCACTTTATCAAAAGAAATGGCGCTAGTCGGCTGGTAGGCTGATGGGATGAGACTTCGCCAGTTATGCTTGATATAGCCGGAACCAATATCCAATTGTTATATTGGGTAGGTACCTACCTACTATACCTATTTATACTCTAATATAACATATATTAAATTTTATTCGTTACACTTTGATATGATTTTTTTACGAACTTTTGATTATTAAATATGGATTAACATAACACACATTTATTGTGATCTCCGAATAGAAGGGTGGGGGAGAGGGGGTAGGTGGTTGATGGTCTGTACAAAATTTCTCAAAATTTTGACCTAGAACTTTAGAACTGAATAAATTATTTGCTAGGCTGTCCTATTATTCTAAAATCTACAACTAAACACAACACAAATTTTTATAACATCTTAAAAACAATGAATTTAAATTAAATACGTTATAAATTGTTTGGTCAGTTTGGTCAGTTACGAGTAGATCAGATTATTTCTAACGATTATAAATGGATTTCAACACTGATCGAAATAATAATATGCTGAAGGATGTATCTATAGTTTAAAGCTAAAGGATAATAATTAAAAATGATATTAATTGTTTTATCTAAGGTTGATGATTGCTTTAAGGGGACGCTCTACAGAATTGCCTTTGATAATTGAAAACATAATTTTTTTACATGTGGTCCAGAATTGTTGCGCTACTGGTAATATTCAAAGGTCGCCGACAATGCTTTGGTCTAAAGTAAATAATGATCTCTTGATTAAATTTAAATCATAAACACTGTCGAAGTGAAGAAAATATGGGGTGACCAAAAAATGATATCTTCTAATATACGTAAATGTTACTAAATTCAATTTGTTAATCACCTGTTTGGTGGGAAGTATTACGACCAATATGATGGATAGCCACGATATAAACTTAATAATATATTAATAACGTTGTAACCTGAAATTGTCCGAGAACTAAACATATGAAGGATGTTGAAATACATATCTACCTCAATTTTTATTTCATGTGCTATCCAAAAAACATTATTAATGAATAGTATTTATTTTGAATCTATAAGACCTATTACAGAATTATTAAAAAAAATAGGTACATATTGTTTATTTTTAATGCATATTTAAAAAAAACGTGGAATATAGTGATGTCTGTTTATTATAAAAAGAAAGTGACTTTTTATTACTTACCCGATTGCTTTAAATTTAGTCTGACACTTTTACAAACAAGTAACGCAACTTTACTTTTACCCTAGTGAAAAAATAGCTAGGTACAACAATTATTGTATTTTGTTGGTAAGTAAAGCCAATGCAAGAAATAATTTATATAAAAAATGATTATTAACGTGGAGCCACTCACAGATTATTTTTTTATTCAAAGCTAGCTGGTCGCTGAGAACATAACAATGGTACCGACAAAAGCGTATGCAATCACGCCAGGACTGTCAAAGATGTATTACTTATTCTTATGATAAGTTGTTTTTAATTGTGTGCAATTTGGCGGTAATATGTGAAATATTTTGATAAGCAAAAAAATAAGAACAATACAAAAATAACATAACATAATCAGCTAGTCTTTTCATACTTATTTTCAATGAATGTTGTATGCCGTTTGACGCTTGTAAATATGTAATTATTCCATCTGTACAATAAGCTATTTTTAACTTTAAATTTGTAACGCTTTTTTTCGTTTGAAGGTAATAATACTAAAAATAATAATGATTATTCATTCGACCGAGAATTGTAATTAATAATTATTGCGTTTCTTAAAATAAATCCCCGATGGTTAGAGGTTCTTGAGGTTAGACTGAATTAAAATGACGTGCTGTCAACGCTGAGGTTACTTTCCGACTAAACTATGAATGACCTTGTTGTTGTCAACTCACTCTTAAGGCATATAACTATTAATTATTGGCTTTAAAATCACGGCTTGCTTTTATACTGATTGCCTTTGAGATTTAATTATATAACTTATAATGATTCTAGATTTTATTAGGTTTGGTTTTAGAATGTGTGAAAAAATGCAGTTATTTCTATATTACCTAATGGCTAAACGATTCCACTGTATTTTGATGTCAAAAAATTGTCAAAGGGTGACTATAAAATTGTCTTTTGCGTTAGTACCTAATTGCTAAGTATCATAGTCAATCCTGCTCATATTTCTATAAGTCAGCCTGTCAATGGGGCCGACTCATTAGATATATTATATGGAATTGATCCTTAGGAGATGACACCTTTTATTGGTGATTTTTTGTAATACTATTTTGGTGCTGCAACCTTCAACAAAAAACATACTAACAGGTGTGCTTGTTGACTAATAGCACCTGTACACGTGCATGGATTTACTGCACGCAATAGCGTATTAATAAAACTATCGCGGCAATAACCTATTGCACATATTAATAATGATTGTAGCGCTAATGTCATTTTCTTTAGTATCAGCGATACGAGTTTGCCATCAGGAACCCCAGGTAGGAATAAACGGAATATTAGTTGAGTAAATCGATTTCAAAATAAAATGTGAGAATGTAAATTACACGGAATTATTTTCAACATACTGTAAATAACGTCTTATTCTCAAATGAATATTTTAATTAACTATTTCTACTCAGGAAGGACAAGTCAGGTGAAAAATTCAAATTAGATAAGATACTATGATAACAATAACAATATTATATACCTACAATATGTAACTACATAAGATACATAATATATGCCAACACTTAAAAAAATAAAGAACTAAGTACTTATGTAAAACAGCTGAAAAAATACATTATATGGACTTGCGTCTACATAGTAGATTTAAAATTCCACCAATTAAATAATTATTCATTAAAAATTATCATAATTGGTAAATAGTCCATAATGAAAAACAAAGACACTTACCGGATATGAAATAGTATTTTTAAATTTATTTGTAATTCCGATTATTATAATAACGATTGATTTCCGGAAACGGTTGAATGCCGTCTGGATATCATCGCTGGAAATCGATATTTCAATTATAACTTTATTACTCGGCGTTTTACGAAGACAGTGGCGTATTTAAAAATATTGGGCCGCCACGCAAAAATCACTTAGATCTGAAATACCGCCATGAAAAAATCTACCATATTTTTTATAATGCATTTTGGTGGTGCGTTTTATTATGTATGCTTATCTTGTTACGGGTTTGTGATAGATATCAAATTGTAGATACATAGTTTTAAAATCAACAAGAAAAAAATATTTATACTATGATTTTTTTTACAACTACACTTTTAAACAATACTATAAGCAGAAAACAGGAATTTCGTCTGATGAAATTAATTGTTATCGGTTTCAAATTTTTTTGTAGTTTGGGATTTCTATGTATTTTATTTTTAATAAGCATACCTAAACTGTTGTAAAAAGCCAGTCAAAATCATGTTAGTAATAATCTTGGTTTAAATTACCAACTAATTACTTACTTCTATTTCTTGGGGAGTTTGAAATACCTCAGATACCGTAGTTATCTAGCAATTAATTATCCGGATGGTGAAATACATAAGATGTTGTATATATTCAAAAATTATATCATTAATACTTATAAACAGTATAACTAATATTATTATGTACGTCAATAGGAAATAACAATTTATTTACTAAAAACTAAATATCATACTGAGATGTAAGGCCCATGGCTCTGTATACTCATGCCGTGAGACAGCTACGTCGCTGGATAAGGCAATAGAGTTTATAATATGACAGTTAATATATTGATTAACACATATTGGTAAAATTGCTTCCGGGAAATATGTACGTTATAAAAACGAGAAATAAAAAAGAAAATTTAGTAAAATGAAAATAATAACATAATTTAGAATCGTTAACGGCATTTATTAATGAATACGTACCTACGTATTTGGGGGTATATAATATATACGTATATAAATAATTAATGGACTCGTTGTAAAAAAGGCCGTACTCATGGTGTATAAGCGAGCACAATTAGACCTGCCTTCCTCTGAATGAAAAAGTTTCTTTCATCGCATTTTTAACAACTAATAAACGTGTTAGAATTTATCGCGGGTATAATAATATATTATTATATATATTTGAAAACTTTATAAATAGAGAATGCTGTGTAACTAAAATAAAAGTAAATGTGTTCGCATTCGCATTCGAATTTTTAATCAGTAATTTATTGAAATTCTATCGAAATGAAAAATAGTCAATAATTGAAAGCAACTGAAACCTAAGTTGTATATTTTTATTCCACGATTATTTTCATTATTTAAACGTGTACTAAATTTTGATATCGTTGAAGCATTAAGATGTTTCTATCTCTATTTTATGTTCCACTAGGGCTGCTTCATTAACACTTTATGTTACATTACTGGTGTGAAAAATGATATGTTATTACTTGAAAATACGTGGGTATACATTTTACATAATATATTTTCATTATTATTTATGTAGGTAGTAAACCTTATAATTAACTACATTTCAGTTTTATTAAATTATACTTTGCTTCGTAATCCGGTGTGTATTTTAGCCTCATACAAAGTGTAAAAAAATATTTTACTTTGGTATTGACTCGAATAATTATTTAAAAAAGATGAGAAAAATATCGTACATTGTATGTATATTAATAGTTACCATTAAAAGAGAGTGTAGCAAATAAATTGAAATTAAAAGTAGAATAATTATTGTGGTAGGCAACGAATTTCGGTCTAATGGAAGTGATCGTTACCAAGGCATTAAACAGACAGAAATGAATCTCTTGTACATAACACTACAAATACTAGTTATCATGTGTAACCAAAAATATTATAAATACAAAGCATTGGGCTCATTTCGGTGTAACATGCAGCATGGTATTTTCCATGTATGATCCATTAAATTGAACCGTGCTGCACTATTTCAGAATTCAAGATGGGTTGGATATTAGGCGGGAGTATAGTGTTCTAATGACCACAGTTCACAGCATGCTCCTAATCAAAAAGGTCGGGGCTAGACTCTGAATAGAGACGATGTAATATGATGAATACCTATATGGAACACGCTACCTGCTGCCTTAAAGGCTTGTAGTAAATTGGTGAAAAATCAAGTACGGATATAAATCGGGAGCAACCGTTGTTTGTTCTCCGAGAAGCAGAACCAATATGCCATTGGTAATGTCAATTGGGAAGGCAATAACAATGTTCAATAAAATCACTTCGGATATTTATATAATATTCCACTTATGGAGGATGAGTTTGGGTTGTCGTTGTTTTTTAAGATATTAAGATAGGGTATAAATTAATGTATTTAAATAATCCTGTATTTTTATTTAAATATTGTTAACACTTTCTATGTCATGTCGTGAACACTTTGAATTTGTAATTTATTATGTTCATTACTATGTAAAATAAAAAAAATTGAGTAAAATGATGTGGAGAAAAATAAGATATTTCGTGCGTACGTAGGTACCTATGTATTTAGTGAATATTTTGTGAATGGTACATATATACACCACTAAAATGTCATTTTTGAATTAATAGATCGTCCAATACATTAAAAAATTATCTATTTGTTTTCCGTAACCTTGAAAATGTATATTAACATACCAATATTGTGATTGTGGGTGGTATAGAAGCTTGAATATTGATAATATAGTTATTTCAAGATGTCGCTATAAAATCCAAGATGGCCGTCGTAGGAGGTCGTTGCAATTAAAAATTGAAAACTGGGCTTTGAGAAGCATGTGGAAAAATTGGTGTATTTGTCCCGTGTGTCCACATTTACTTCAATTACGTCGTTAATTTGAATTATTATTTCTACTATATGATTTAAATACGTTAGTATGTTGTATGAAAAGTTGTAGGTATTTTATACGTAACATGAATAGCTGTGTAAATATTGTTGTTATTTTCATAGTAACGTTTAAATTAAATTATAAACGGGTTTTTCCTAATTTGAACCTACATTACAACTACAACCTACAAGCCCTCATTACCATAATGATGAAAACAGTTATTGAAGAATTTAAAACGCATATTTAATTTTCAAGCCCATTTACTTAACTTACTTATCGATGTACTTGGATCCTTTTAATGCACAGTTCCTCAGGTATTCAATTATATTTATTCCATTGGATGATATATGCAAAATACCTCTGACTTGAAAGAGTTGTGAGTTCGCGACTTTCAGAATGTGAAATGGCTCGTTTGCTAAATAACGTCTAACGATGATACGGTGAAGAGGCTGCTTGTTGCAATGTTTTTTTGAAATAAGATCTCCTTCACGAAGGCTTTCTCGGTTGCGCGGTTTTTAAATTTTCAATATGAAATATCTTGGCCGGCATCGTGAATGAGATACGAAAGAAAACGTTTTGGCATTTCCGCAAAACTTTGCTGTAATTTATGCGAAGAATTTTGGTTTTAAAAACAAGTTTTAATTTGTAAAAATTCGCCACTATTTTACCGTACATTTTACTATTCCAGCAGTTTTATTAATTATGTCAGTATATTAATTACGGAAGCGTTTATTTTACAAAATTCTATTTCGTAATTAATAGTATTCGTTTCTCGTGTTTACCCTAATGACTGTCAGAAGAATCGCGTAATATGACGCAGGGGTACATATTATGACAGTCTCCCGATTGCAGTAACGACCCATTGGCTGTGTATTAGTTTCCAATATTATAATAGTTATCGGATAAGTCCTAGGTCTAAAGGGTCCGACACATCGGCACGGCAAAATCACACGTTATTTTTCAATGACCTAATAGGTTGAGCAAGTGAATAATATTAATTTCTCGTAATAAATCTGTTAATACAAAATTCAGTCTGTGGGGGCCCAAATGACTTAGGGTCAAACATGGTTTTAAAAAAAGAATGTAGTTCGAATGATGAAAATGTCAATACCGGTTTTTCGGTATTTATTATTGAATAACGGTATTAATACCGGTATTTCTTAAACATTAAAAAAACAGAAGTAGGTGCTTATCAATAAATATAGCTATTAAAATCTCTTTAAAATATTATTTTATAGCAAAATTCTACATTTATTATGTTGACATTTAAAAATATGTATTGATCATAATTGTAAAACTAGTGATTTTTTAGAAATAATTTTGAATATATTGATGATTTTAACTAAAGCCCTCAAAAGTTCATCAAGTGCAAATAAGTCCGGCTGCAAGAAAAGCTTCTTAAATTTAATGCTTGTACAGTCATCAATAATTATTGTTGTTTTTTTTTTATACTATTATGTATGTTAGTATAATTTTGGTTTTTGAAGTCATTCCTAGCAAAAAAAATACGTCATGTTATTAAAGAGTAAGAGATGTTTTTTTATTCATTACCGGAACTTACAACAATCCAATGTGGGTATTGGATACTTCCATAAAACTTCTATACTCCTCTTTAATTACCACAAAATACCTTCATTACATTAACATTAGATATTGTGTGCATCTGTCTAACAGTTTAACTACTTAATTTAGGTCTTCTGAACCGAATTCTCTCCTTTTTTTCGTTTGGTATTTTTAATCCTTAATATACTAACTGCCCATCGGAGATAATCCTGAATACTAATATTTAAATAGTTAGCACCTAATCGGCAGTAACATTATCGGGATATTGCGGTCTTGGACGTCCAAAGGCTCTTTGTCCTTTAGGGCTTTCGCAAAATAGCTACGCGTAATAGCGCAAAGTAGCTACGAAAAAAGTACTAGCGATGCACGTATCGCGCACTACATGTAGTATACATTGGATCTTTCGCCTATTTTCTGTTTTCTTAAACACTTAAAATTAGGTACACAGATTAGCGGTGATAGTTTTATATCAAAATTTGTAATCGGTCAGGTGTTTTGAATATTATGATGTTCCCACAATACGTCATAATAATATATGTAAAGTTAAAAAAAAAATATTTTACTAATATCGAATAAAATATCACGATTTGTCATCGTCACGGGTGCGGAATAGCGGAAAGAGTGTCAAATAAAGTGACAGTAAGTATTATCGCGGCCATAACAAGAAAATGTATGAGTAAACATGTATTATCTTGCAGTTACAAGCTTGCATGCATGAATCAAAAAAGTTTAGAAGCTTCTGAATTATCATACGACAGTATGGATTTTTTCGATCTGTGCCTGCGCAGTAGAAATATAGTGGCAAACCTGCCGGCAAAAAACGAACTACACTCATTTTGAGGTTAACCGATTTTCACTACCTGTCAAATAGTACCATAAAATGACAACATCGCGTCTCGCTTACTCTTGAAGAATGAAATTGGAAAGACAGTCAACACTTTTATATATAAGCGGTTGTTGTCACGATAATTTTAAATACGCACTAATGCTACCAGTAAATCCGTGCACGAATACAGGCTGGTAAAAAATTGGTATTTTTGATAATTTCTGAATTGAATATAAGCATTATCTATTTAAATCATGATAGCAATAGTCTGCAACGTCGTCCACGTGGAATACGGAAATAAAACGTAGAACAATTTACAGTATGAAATAATGAATGATTTTGAGGTAGAAGACACTGATTCAATGATTAAAAAAAATTCACATCTACAATGATGAAATATTTGCGATATGTCATACATTATTTAACATTTAAAATGTATTTTAGACTTGATTCAATTTATTTTTAAATTTTAATCATGCATATTGCTTCAAAGAGTTAATTTAATGTGTGACATCTTAGTCAAAAAAAATTACACGTCCTGACTGCTTAATCTCCATTTAGAGCAGGTTGTCTGAAAACACATTGAATGAAAGAAATAATGTTCTTATTTATAAAAATAATGAAGGGCAGATATTCTGATGTTCTTTGCGCAAACATCTCAAAGCTTTTGAATGAATGAAGCGAAATAATCCTCCTCCATTTCTTGATAACGAGAAGATTATACATATTTATGAAATGACTTGCTCATTTCAATGCGGCAGAAAACATTTTCTCCCCTTCATAAACTTGCCGAGGTCAATAAAATAAGACAATGGCCCAACTTATTATTGCGAGTAAGTATGCTTCCGTCTTTGCCAGATACTTACCACATTCATTTTTTTATTTCCTTATTAAAAATACTTCCCATTAACAGGAAAGCTTTTTTTTGTAACGTCATTATTAAAAGACGAATTTATGCTCGCAGTTTTGAGTGATGAAATGTATTTTGCGATTAGTTACAGGAGGGTGTGAGATATGGAGATTAAATGGTACGAATATACAATGCCGATATAATGAGATAATATACTGACTCTGTGAAACAAGACGTTAAACGGCTTTGTCGAGGGTTAGGATTGAAAAGTTAATGAGAACCGATGACCAAAAAACAGAGCTGCATTGTTTTGTCATAATGATAATTGTTGTCTTCAGACCGAGACATGACATATATCAGTGCATCTATTCTATACACAATATTTCTATCGGCCACTACCAGCAGCTATCGACGGTAGTTTTTTCATTTTTTGTATCGAAGTATTAGCACTTATTGTAACAACTACAATAAGTTAGTTGTAATTGTTACAATAAGTGCTACGTTTTAACAGCAGCTCTCTTGGTGTGATAAATTTTAGAGCGAGATAAACAGTTTTGACTGTTTAGATGGCTAACTTTATTGTACCAATAATTATAATACTTCGACACAAACATATGAAAAACTACTCTCGATAGCTGCTGATAGCAGTCTTGTGTATAGAATAGATGCGCAGGTGGGGTTTTGAATATGTTAATATATAGAACTGGACCTGTCCAAAAAAATTCCCGCATCACTCGGGTGACTGTAGAATTATTGGTAAGTGAGGAGGTTGAGTGTTACAATAAATTACATTAAATTTCAGTTACCTACCTCTAATAACGACTATGCTTATATGCATATTTATCTATACCGTCACCTTACTATTAGAACCTCGTAAGTCTGTTTGAGAAGAATGTTGAGGGGAATGAAAAAACGCAATACAAACAATATTTTAAACGTCTAATCGATGATTCTACTAACGCTGGTTGTGAATTAATACAAGGTTTCCATGTTTGAAACCACGAGACCTTAGAATTTTTAAAATTTGTCGATAGATGGACAGCATACTAGTCTAGAGAGCCGTAGTTTTGATATGATTTAAAATGTTTTTTTGTTTAAATTTTGTCGAACAACTTCATTTTTCCGTTATATCGGACTTAATAGTAAGGTGACAATATATAGGTCTAAGACAATTTGACACCACCGACTGGATGCTAAGACTATTGGATGACAGGAAACTGGGCGCCATACAGATTAATGAAATGTAGGTATTAATAATTTGAAATATGCCAACAAGTATGAACGTAGATTTGATGTCAAGGATGAAAGGGGTCAAATAAACAATCAATTAATTAGTTAAAACTAATGAAATAGTATATTTTGATCGCGTGCTGTGATATTCCGAGAAGTATTAACGTATATATTAGTATATTGTTTTAAGAACAGAATATATTACCTAACAGTAATAATTAAGTTAACCGAAGATTTCCTTAGTAAGCAAGGTACTGGCAATCAATAAAGAGCGTACTGCTTCAAACATTCGATACAGCTGCAGATGCGGAAAATATTAACAGAATCATCGCCGCCATATTCCGTTAACGTATATGGCAATACCCATAGAGAATACATTAAGTTAATTAAAAAAATGTGTTTTCTATAAGGTAATTCTTAAAAAGAATGCTTCTTTACTTTTGGGCACGGTTTCAATAGTGACTATTGATCCATTGAAGCGGCAGTCAACATCGTGACACAGGGCAAATTATTGTGAACCCGGCAGCCACTTTGGAATACGCGGCCAGGCTGCGACGCAATCGCATCGGTCGTAAATCACCAATAAAAGTAACGAACTGCGAAGTGAAACTTTTGCGAGCTTTATGTAGGCTTTGTATGGTGTTACCGCAACCGACGTTTCCGGATGACTCTGGAGTGTTCAGATTTGGCCAGATTTGAGTATTGAATTGTAATAGTAATAAATATTGAAAGTAATTGAATAACACTGTTTAGGAGAGGTAGGAAGTACCCATTTATAAGAAAAATACAATTAAAATATTTAATACGTAAAAAAAATACTATGCCTAACTATTCGTGACGAGTTTCTGTGTAATGTGTTTATGTTGTTGTATTTTTAATAGCTTAGCCACTTTTGTATAGGTACTTACTATTTTTTATCATTCAACGATTTTATTGAATGAAAAGCCAATTGCTAATATTAATGCGCTACAACTGTATGAAACTAGTTAACTTAATCGTAATAAGGTTGGTCGCAGGTAACTCAATTGGAAAAGCATATTGGCCAGAATCCGATGAATGCGGGTTCGAGTCCCGCCCAGCGTCATATTTTTTAATAAAAAAATTATGGTATGTAGGTATATTTTCGAGTGTTTTTAATTTATGTAAAATTTTGAGTGTTTAAAATAAATAATGTCAGTAAGTCTTAATAAGATTCGAAATTCCAGGATTCCGCTCATTTTCCCGGGCTAGAAATCATCAACATCTTGGAACGACTTTCTATGTTATTTTTTGTCAAAAATTAAATTTTTCATGACCTAGATTTAATGAATAAGTAGATGAATATAATGGTTTTGAAAGTTTAAAAGTTAATCTTGTTAATTCTACGATGTTTGAGTAATTTATGTTGACCGATTGTTTCGGGTAATACACCTCATGATAAGTTTTTACAGCTCCAACAATTGCCAACTCAATATTGCAGAACTACCAAAACAATTTTATATTGGTGTTTTTAACGAAAAAAACCCCAGTTTTTTTAATTATTATAAAATCAGATTATATTATGAAAAAATAAATAAATTAATAACTTCTGTTGAGAAGTTGAGATACGCCACTGTCTATATGTCAAGTTTTGATTAATAATGGCCATGTTCTATGGACGCTTTCAAATCAAGGAAATGAAAAAAAGAAGGGGGCATATTTTATTTATGTTATCAATCATAGAACTTTGATATTTTGGTGTAACCTCTCAACATCGTATGCATGGGATGCAGCCAAGAATTTTCCATGCACGAAGGCGTGAGGCAATGTTGAATTTGATTGCCAAAAATGTAACACTTTTCATATATTGTGTGGGTGTAAATTGTTTAGTCGGTTCACGCCACTATTCCTGCGTTTGTAAAAACTTGTTCACTAGTTCATTAACTTTTATTTTATTTGACCATAAACAAATGATTATGTGTTTTAATATTTTGAATAAGCATTTCTTTATTTGATTTCATCGTTCGCATTAACATTTAGTAATATTTTGTTTATTAAAGTAAATATTCCATTTGTAATATCTCAATATTTAAATGTACACAGTAGACTAGTAGACAACAATTGCTAAGTATATTTTAAGATAATCTGCCGTCGTGTTAACCAAATTATGAAGATATAGACGAAATTGCAATTTGCACCCTATAAAATACCATATTATGAGTCTGTAACATAGACAGAATGAGATGACTATGAGAAGAGTCATGCGTATTACTAGAACCTTTTCAAATTAGATGTGTATGATCCTGGTCAGAAATCAGATGATAATGGTACTGTAACCTTTATAATTCAATATCTTATGGATCTCGAACTAAAAGTATATGGAAGTAACTGACTTTGCAACCCGTTGCCTAATTGCGTTTGTTGCGAAATAAAAAGTCCTAATGCGATACCAAAAACGTGCAGTGAATACTGAAATATAAATAAATTTTTATGGAATAAAATTCATCATGATCGATTAGTGACCAATTTGCTTTTCAATACGATCAATTGATAGGATTTATATGGAAATTGAAATAAGTGCTAAAAAGAAGAGATATTGTAACTGAACTATTTATATTATACTTATTAATTTTCATCGAATTAATACGAAAAAATAATATGGCATTTTAATGGTGACCTAAGATAATGACCCCATGATAGCTGAGCGGTCACGCGTCAAGCTTATAATAATAATTATCGTGGATCCCCCTCGAAATTATGGAAAATCTACACAATATTGTTTTTCAATCTGGGTTTGGACATTATAAATCTAACAGGTTGCAAGTGGCTAATATCAATTTCTCGCAAAAACAAAAATCTGTATTAACGGATTTTGACAACCTTCACCCTGAGATCGGAGAGACGTGTAAACAGTTATTATCGCGATAGTTTAAACAACACACTATTGGTGCCAACAAATCCATGCACTATTATACTATGTTATTTTAATGAACCATTTATTTTCTTTTATTAATAATTCACAAGATTTTGAGAATATAACATTCAAAATATTGAACATACATAACTTGAAAACACCTCAGATATATACTACTAGAAAAAAATCATATTTAAAAAAAATACGAAACTCTACGGGATTTAAACCCGTATAACCATTGGTGTCGCGCCTATCTGTGCATTAACCATTACATTCTCAAAATCTTGTGATTTATTCATTGAATAAAAGAAATGGTTTATTAAAAATTGTTAGCAAGTTCAAGTAGATGTTATAACTTAAATATTTGGCGAGTGCCTGGCGTCGGTTAGTAATAATTAAGGTAATTAATATTCCTTCATTTAATACACAAAAACCGACCGTCAATAATAACGCAATTTTATAAGCATTTCATCTATGACCTACTAGTTTAAATTGTCGTAAATAGATAGGAGGCTCGTAGCATAATTGATTAATGCACAGATTGGCTCGATACCAATGGTTCTACGGGTTTAAATCCTGTAGAGTTTCTTGTTTTTTTCAAATATGATTTTTTCTAGTGGGTATATACCTAACTGAGGTGTTTTCAAGTTATGTATGTTATGCAGTTATGCATAAGTTTTTTTATACTTGTAAAACAATAATAATAATTAAATACCACAGGTCGTAAGTTGTTGTTTATTCATGTATTAATATCAATGGGACAGTCAATTTTGTTATGTAACGATTATTCTCTACAGTTTTAATTTGTTAAATATGTATATTACTAACTTTAAATGCTACTATTTTTTACGAATGGCAGCTATGGCGCCAATTATATTTCAAACTTCTGATATTGTTCAATGCTTCCAATTGTTGAGAATGTTTTACATAACAATGAGAATATGCTCGGCATATGATTCCTTTCAGAAGAATCATTATGAAAACGAGGAAGTAATTATTGTTCGGTATTATTATTTGTTATCCTCTCTGAAAAATGATTGATTGGTTTTTCATATAGAAAAATAAAGATTATGTACTTTTGTTGGATCGTAAAATATTATAAGGTCATGGACGAAGTTCAAAATGAAATCTTTTGGCAAACAATCAAAACGGATTTTCAGTTACTTTCTAGGAAATAAAAATTCGCGGAGTTAATGACCCGTTAATTTAACCGAATCACTTTTATACCAGTTTTAAGAATATTTTCGTATGGTGACGTCATTAAGGTTATCTAAGTAATTAGACTTTCAAACGGTTCGATTTGGTTGGAATTTGAACCGGTTTGGTAGACAGATCCAATTTGGTTGGGCAGTCTTTCGGTTGGATGAAAGACTGCCCAACCAAATTGGATCTGTAGCGTTATCGAGTGGTTTCCTGTTAGTCAGGCCAAAATAATATATACCTCAAAGATGCAGTTTTTATTACATTCGCCTTTTTACCCACATTTTAATAGTTAACTCTGATTACATGCAAGAAATATAATAATTCGTAGTTTCATGCATTCTGTTTAGAATTTGACAAAATTGTGTTGTCTTGAGGGTATCTGGCTTTATTGACGTTATTCTATGTTTTGTGATCAAATCGTACCTTGTGTCTTGTCCAAAAATGTTTACGGATTTTTACATATTTCACAATATCTATCTATCTCGTCACAGATACTGCTCTGTTCATGATTTAACGGGCTCCGCCACAATTCATTTTCGAAGATTGGGCCTAGAATTATTATAATTAGCTTGCGCCGAAATACTATTTATTAATAATATATACGATTTAAAATTGACAACGATGAAGAGGATGGTTAGTCTATTAGCAAACAATAGATTTGAAGAACTCTTTTATAATTCTGATCCACTGTACGAACTTCCTGGCTTTAAACTTAAAGAAAATATAACATATTATATCAAATAGAATCCTGGATGCGATTTTCAGATATGAATATATCACTGCTTCATTTGTTAGTATAGTGAGGTTAAGCCCATATAACATATCGTGGAGTTTTGCAACTTATGCTTTCCATGGTATAATACTATTACGTAGACAGACACTTTGCCAGTTCCACTGTGACTTGTTTTATGAATTGATTTTTGTGATGTAATTGTCTCATCAATTTTTACTATTGCCAAATATACATGTATTTAAAATTTTATTTTAGGATGCTGGCAATCTGTGACATATCAGCTGACCCGGGAGGCTCTATCGAATTCATGAATGAATGCACCACCATTGATACTCCATTCTGCTTGTATGATGCTGATAGAAACAAAGACACCAAAAGGTATGTGTTTAATATTTGTATAATAACTTTTATCTATACTACTGTATAATAAATAAAATTGATGTGTATATTTGTGGTTTTGAAATATTTGCATTTTCATGAGGTTTTAGCTATTTTCATGATATCTACGGAAATATATAGTTTAGTTTAAATTGTCTATTTCATTTAAATTCCAATATCACTGGGCAAGTTTATATAATACAGTATTAATAACTATTTAGTTTCATTTCGATGTATAAAAATGTTATGATGTAACAAAATAAAACTTATCGAAAATCATGTAGGTACCTACGTGAAATAATTCATTACGAGTAGCTAAATTATGGACATACTAGCAGTGGAGGAGAGTTGAGATAAGGGTAGGTGCGCATCTAGATTCAACCATTTTTCTATCTCATTGATTTAAAATAAACCAAATTGAATCAGTTTATTTCTTCAACAAGTGCGTACATATCATTATGTTTACTTTTTATATCAGTATTTAACGTAAAAGAAGTCGCATGGTATTACTAATTTCACCTATTAACGAGCTCTATTAATCGACGAAAAAGACGGTGGTAATTCTGCAACGGTTACCGTCAACAAAATATTCATTCAAATTTATTGATTCCGTCAATATTCCTATTGCAAGAAATATTAGCATAAAACAAAGCTCCATGCAAAAAGAACAAGATTTCAAAATATCGTGAGACCGTAATCATTCTTATTCATTCAGTGAGAAAAGATTTAAAATCAAATTTGAATGTATTATTATGATACCTACCATAATATTTTAAGTTATTTTAAAAATATAAAATTGAAACAGTACATACTAAAATTTTCACGTAACGCATGCACAGGTTTTGTATATGAAATTCATTCATTTCATGGAGAGATTCATCCATGTAATAATTATTCTGCGAACTCTTACTTAATATTTGTCTGAAACTATTTTAATACAAATAGATCTACGTTACAACTTACCACATGACTCTTGTGTATGAAATAAATAGGATTTCATTTAATTTACTTGAGTGCAAAATGAAGGTAAGTACACACTCATGAGATTATTCGAGCTTATTCATACTTATAGTGCGTTGTAGATAATCTATTTTATAGAATTTTAAAGCCTTATTATTCTTTATTATTTATTTTAAACATTCGATGACTGCATAAATTATTTTTATTACATAAAATAGTATTTTTTTAAATTTCTCAATCTAATATTTTAGAATATAGTCATATTTCACTAAATCCATGTGCAGTGGTGCTAAGATTTATAAATTTTTAAACGCATTTATAAAACCATTAGTAGAATTGTTGTTAACATTATATAGTGAAATATTTACGATAAAAAATATATGATCTAATTTGCATCGTTACAGTAGTGCCTTATCGTATGATATTTGCACCTGTGACTCTTCTGGTACCGCTTTTAAGTAAGCCGAACATTCGTTGTTCTTACTAATATACTTAATTGTATTTGGCTCATATACATCTATCACAAGCTAGTAATCTGTGGGAGAATAAATTAAATTCATGTTAAGGCAACTTCTCTACGCCAATTTGTCTTGTCGTAGCTTCGAAAAGTTGAAAAGTTGACAGTTTAAAGCAAGTGAAGTAAACAAAACAAAAAGTCCTATGACTTCCCCGAAATGAAGAGTTTCAGGCCCGTTTTGATGAATGCAATAAGCTCAACATAATATTTTTACAACGTGTGTTGTATGAGATTCAGACCTTTTCAATAAAGAAAAATAAGAAGTTATATATCTATTTCAAAGGAGGTAATTTCGGAGATGTCTGCAGTGGAAAATATCAAAACGGCGTGAGAGATATTATGACTACTTAAGTATACGCCTTTAAGACCTTTCCTCTTTCAAAGACAGTAAACCACAAAGAGTGACAAGAATCAAAATCATATGAGAGTTTATGGTTGCTCTAACAATGTTGAAGTAAAACTTTCTTTTATGCATAACATTTTTTTTGTATGGTTGAATTTGTAACTATAATTATTTGCTTTGGCAAAATTCAAATTTATTTATTTTTACATACGGTGAACAATAAAAATTATATATTATTTAAGACATTCACAACACAACATTTAAAAACAAAGAGATTATAATGCATGGAAGCACACCGAATGAGCTAAGTGGACCCTATTTTAAGAATTTATAAAACAATAACCACCTATGATCATTTTCACGTAGGTGCAATATATCAACATCTGAAGTAATTTGGCTGAATAGAGTTTTTGCCCTCCCAATTGGCATCACCAATGAGATGTTAGTTCTGCACCTTGGGAGAACTAATAACTGATGCTCCCGATTTCTAAGATAGTTGTCAGGGACGCACAAGCCAATACCACCAAGAATGGCAGAATTCTCATTTACAGCACGTATAAGAAAATACGTGGTCAAATATTGATATTATTTACATTTAAACTACAGTATGTAAGCGTACCGAAGAGAAAGCTAGTTGGATAAAGCCACGGATAGTATCCATTATAACGTCAAATAAAAACCTTCTATACAATTAATAAAATTGTACTATTATTACTCAAAAACTACTGGACCAATATTGATGAAAATTGCATATTTTAATACATTGACTATATTATTGACAAGTATTTTTAGTAAACTTTCATCCCGCTTACCGATATCTTAAAAGGACCATCTTAAAAATAATGCGCTTGCAATACTATGAGCTGAGGCTAGGCGCATATTATATAGAAAGATGCGAAAAGTTAAACAAAATTAAGAGACACGGTGGAGTGATCCTTCATTGTGTAGGTGTAGGTATATCATTTTACTTTTTCTATCCGTGTTTCATGTGGGCGATTGTATGTTATGGATAAAACAAGATAATTACGCCCTAGCGTTGGCGTCTTAACTTGGTTATTTACATGCTTAATAACAGTTATATCAAAAATACTGTTATTTGCGTTTACAGTACCTATTGTTTGTTTATAAAAAAAGAATATGGTCAACGTTTTGCTTACGATTAATTTTTTGCAGTTTTATGCAATTTTTCATCTAAACAATGATATTTCTTTAAACTTATTTTAATTAGGTAACAACAACTATATAAATTAAATGAATGAAAAGTACCTACGAAATGTTACAACATAATGAATACGTGATGTAAAACGATAATTTAATTATTAGCCTTAGTTACCTGCTTTCAGATTTATTTTCTATATCTAACAAGAGGCTTTCCAATGTTTGGTACTTCTACATGCCATTCACTGTTAAGGATTGTTACTCTTTTAAATCTGGTTATATTTCTTTAGTGAAGCTGTGCATTCCACCATACTCATAATACATACATAACGTAATATATATAGCGAAAAAAATACATGTTAGTTTTAAATGTGTGTTTGGACCTAAAAAGTTGCGCAAGTGGCTAACATCCATTTCTTTTAAAAACAAACCTGTTACTTAATAAATCTCCACTCAAGCTCATAGTATGATCTTATTAGGATCGGATATGATTAGAATGATAGACATATGTTGATCGTTTAGACCAGGTATCCTAACGAGAAGTAAAGTACCTACAGCGACTGAAGCGTGAGGCGAAAGGGGTAAAAAAGAAAGAAGGGTGGTTGAAGTGCGGTGAGCGGGGCGTAGGGTGCAGCGGGAAAGTGTTGTGCGCTTGTCAACAGCTCCTGGCGGGAACAATAAATCACTTAGAGTTGGTACTCCTTGGAGGGCTGCGTGCCAAATACTGACTGCACCCTCCCGCCCGCCGTGGAAATGCTCTTGATGAATGATTTCGTAAAGTTTTTCTTTCGGAATGCCTGTACATTTCTGTTGAGGTTTTGTTTCAATTGACGCCTTGCCGTAAATGAGTAGGTCAGGAAAGGAAGATGAGATTATGCCAACTCACAATAGCATACTGCATCGGCATACTAATAAAAGTCATTAACTCATCAACTGAAATTTTTGTACAGTACCTATGAGTTAGGTACCTATACCTATACATTATATAATTACCCATATATTATACTGAAGAACATTTTTAAATGTGAGAAGTCGCCATAATTAATTATTAAAAAATGGGTGTATGTAGGCGAAAGAATACTTGACAGAAGTGAAACTGTTTGTTTTGCTTTCCACTTCCATAAATTTCAACATCATTGTCATCAATATATGGCAACTGTGTACGGAATCGTCGACCATGGCCCCCATAAGGGGGGGCTGACACGGCTCTAGCCTAGAGGCCCGGGTTCAGGGGGCCCGGCGTGGCGGGTCGACCACATAATTGAGATAAACACACATCTTAAATATGCCCTAATAGTAAAAAAAGTCGCCTGCGGCGGTATTTTACTTCGGGGATATTACCATTTTAAAATAGAAGTATGGTTGTGCGATGCAATTTTTGGATATTGTGTGTTGATACCGACAACTCCATAATTAGATGTGCTAAAAATCGCTAAAAATACACTGAATTTCTATTGACCTCGAACGCCATTTAGATAACACCACTGTAGAGCGTCAGACTGCCTTTAACCTTTGTGATAGGTAGGGACCCGCTTCAGGATATGGGGGCCATGTCGTCGACATCACTATAATTATTCATTCCATATTCACTGCCACTAATGCTTTCCGTACAATTAAAAAGTTACACATCAGTGTAAAAGTCTTCATGATACTTGGGTACCTATATAATATTAAAAAAAAATAGCCCGTGATACTTCGAATGCATGGCATACTAAATTGTCAACCGGTAATTTCTGTTTCAAATTCCCATAAGATTCGAGCGATTTACGTGGTTGTCTGACATGCACGAAACTAAAGTAATCTCTTTAATCGAACTGTATCTACTTTGTCAACAAGTTATGTGGACTAAGTACCTATTCATATATGTGATAAGATACGAGCCAATGCGGACTCGAATCTGCAAGACTCGCGGGAGCACTCCGGTAAGGACAGGCAATGCGTTGGTGGAAGTAGTCCTATAAGTCTTGATGGGAGTAGTCCTGAGCGTTTTCCGATCAGAAAAGTTAGTTGGATGGACAACAACTCGCATTTATAATACCTACAATAATGGTACACGTAATAGTATCTACATTATCAAAATATGCTCATGAATGTGGCGACGTAAGCTATCAAAGCTTCAACTTATAATACCTACATGTTATTTATGTAGGTACCCAAGTTTAGATTTTTGTGAGTGGCGGTGTAAATAATATATTATATTCTGTTTACTAGTTTGAATTGACATTTATTGACTTGAATAGGACAAAAAAAAACAAACGAACTTGTAAAGTAGTAAAGTTTTATGTAATGTGTGTTCCTTAAAATAATTCTTGATTTCGCAATGGAGTGACGCAATTTGCAGGATTATTGGCAGTTCATCAAAGGGTTGGTGCTTACAACCTTCGAGCATAACAGAATATATTTTTGCCCATCTGAGAATGGAAATAGAATAAGTACACCATTCGACTGTAGATCGAAGAATCGATGATTTAAGCCCATCCGGCGGTATTTTTTCATTTATCGATGATACACATTAGCCGGATTTATTCTACCGACAATTTTGTTATACCACGCGTAAATAAGTTTTATTTTAGAGTATGGCAACACTGCTGTGTTCACAAATATCGCATATTGATGACTATAAGGGCTTATGTAAATATTTAGATAGATAATCAAATAAAGTAAAAATGTCAATTCAGAAATCAGTTTTCAAAGAATCTTTATAATTTTAGGATTTTTATTTGTTGAAAATGGCTATTTTTTAGCTGTAGTACGTTTTTTGTAGTATGCTGTTTTTAGTACAATGGCCAAGCCCCATTTGGTAAATTTTTGTTGCAATCGTTATAATTCAATAAAGACACACTGTTTTTACTCAGATTTAGTAAAAGAACTGGCTATTTAACTATCAAAAAACAATAAAATAATTTGATTTAAAAACATTTCTGAGAAAAAATATAACTAATAGAAAAGAGAAGATATTTATATTTAACTTTTATATAAATAATGTGGTCTATGCTCTCATAAAAAAACAACACATACCTACCACGAGTAAAAAGACGTTAAAGTTTCTTTGATTCCAGCAAAAAAAGCATTTGTCAAAAGAGCTTCTATAAATACATCATAATATGACAAATTAATATAATATCTGTCTATATAATATTATATATTTTTCGAATAGGTACTTCAAAAGTTCTAAAAATAAGTTTTACTTATTATTGAAAAATAGACGCACTATTATTGTACATAAACAAAAAATCAAAATTCACAAAAAGGAGATATAAAGGAGGAGTATTTTTGCTCTTCTGTAAAATATTTCAGTTTAGACGTCATAATATGTGGTTTTTGTAACCCACCTTCAATAATTATTGCAACGCTTTAAAAAGCATATAAACATGAATTCGAAAATGGAATAATATTTTCACCGAAAATCTGAATCTAGTATGACAGCAGTCATAATATTGTAACACAGTAAAATCATAGTTGAGTAACGGCGTATGATTAGTTACACCACAATGCAAAAGGTTAAGCCAGGGGTGACGAACCTTTTTCTGTCGGTAGGCCGCATTCATTTATCTTAAATCAAACAAGGCCGCAATTAAGAAACATACATAAAAATGCATCATCCCTCAATAATTTACGCGGTAGATAAGGTTCCAAAGGATTTTTTAAGTGTTTATTCTCGACCGCGTAAATAATCGAGGGATGACTGTATGTATTATTGTTGGTTCATTTTTTAAATTCATTAAGCCCTATCTAAACCAAACTATATTAGATAAAAATATTATTCTATCTATAACATATCCAAAGTTATGTATGATTTAATTGCATAATTTTAGATATTTTATAGGTCGCTTGGTTTTCGCAGATTTTAATTGAATTTTAAAAACTAACCGAATAAATTGTAGTATTATTTCAATTAAAACAATGGAATTAATTTATTTATGGGTTTAGGCACCCTTTAAAATGTACACACATAATAATATACATATAGTATACACGGATATAATAAATATTAAAAATTATTGAAAACTATTAATTTGACTCCTTTAATGTCAAACTTTTAATGGCTGGGTTGTATCTGCTTTTTCTTGGGATATTTAATTGCAGCGTAGACGTCCGCAGTTTCAGTTGATCCTCTAAATGGGTATCTGTTAATTGTGACCTTAATCGTGTCTTGATTAGGGTTAAATATTAGGAGAATAGATTCACAGAAATATGTGGTTAAAAAGCAGGAAAGCATTTTACGAGAATGTTACCGAAGACGTAGGTATTCTACGGCATTTTCCATATTTCAATTGAATCTTGCTTAGCATTAAACAATGACTTAAAAGTATCATCTACTTAGAGCTCAATCAATTCCATCTGTAGCTTTTTAGGTACCTTGATGACGATTTTATTATATTATAAATTTATATGGAAAAACGCGCTAAAATGATATAAACATAATCTAACATTTTTTTTATACCTAATTAAAATAAAAGGATGTATTTTGTAATATTTGAATTCAGTCAAAAAGCCGTACTTGTAATCCTAAAAGGACACAGGCTTGTTACCCCTGGGTTAAACCGTTGTATTACTTACTCGTATGTTATGTTAAACACATCGATCCGCTCGGGCGTAACTATGTTCGGCGCGTCGCCGAGCACGACATCATAATTAATTAATCCCAACACTATTGTTATAATTAATAATAAATGTAAAACTTGGTACGCTGCGGAGATGAAAATATTAACTGTTGTCGCTGCGCTTGTTATCCGTATATTCGCAGCGGGACGTCGTATAGGGGGACGGGGGTTGCGGCGTGGGGGTTCGCTGTTTTGGGCCTCGTACGCAGGGGGGGGGGAGGGTTATGAAAGAAAACTGCCGGGGAATTTATGTTACCGAATATTTTCAATACCTCGCCGTTAATGTGATTTGCGGAAAATGGTGTGACAACGATTCAACGGAATATTAATAATGATAACAAATGGCCAAATGCAGAGATGTCGACAATAAGCTTGCCTTAACTAAGCCGTTCCAAAAAGAATAATAGTTATAAATAAGTTGTTTTTTTTTATTTCCACTAAGTGCAAAATGCATAGTCAAACTAAGGTGTTTAAGGGCTCTTAAACAACGAACTACCAACCTTAAACCGTTTAAGGCTATACCTCAGCTGAGGCATGGTCTAAAAAGATCGTGACTAGGCGATGCGCGGATTGCGGGTCGCGGGTGCAAATGACGCGAGGCGAACGAAATTATTATATTAACTAAATAATATAATTTGTCATAAAAATTTAACATGCGTCCTTCTTATGTTATGTTTATTATTATATTCGTAATAATAATAGTATATTCATTGACATGTTTTCTTTTTTAAGTACATACGTAAAGTTTTTTAGTCATCTTTACACGATTTAAGAATATTTTCATCCGACACCATGACAATACGAATCGACGCGCAGACGCCTCGACTATCGCTCTCCGATTGGCAACGCGGCCGTAATTTCGTTCCACATACAGTTGAAAATTATTTGCCGTTTCACTTATGTACGCTCTTAAGTGGAAGTTAGAAAAATTAGCGACGTATTTATTATGATTCTTATTTGAACGGCTTAGTAAAGAATAATTTAACATCAAAATCCCTGCATTTGGAAATAAGCGTATGCGATAAAAATTGAATTTATGTTTTAAAAATGTTGTTCACGTCACTGTCATTTATTTTAAACATTGATAGTGGTTTGTTGATGTAAACACTACCTACCCAGCGGAAATGAAATTTCTTTGCTATGCATGCAGGGGTGGCAGACGTTTTTAAGGAATTATGATGACATATTTTTTTTATACTAGTACGTACATTTTTATTCGATAATATAAAAATGGAACAATTGGTTCATGATAAATAAAATATGATATAGAGACTAAATATCTTGCAAATCCCACATCAATTGTGGATTTGTACCATTTTTCTGGGGTTGAAACCATAAATATATGTGTTTTTGTTGGTATTAATTTGATTTTTACTAACGTGCCTGTTTAAGCCCTGTCATGTTTACAGCCTTAAAGTACTAAATAAATTATCAGATGTATGTATAAAAAAATACTATTTATCATTATTGTGAAACGATATAAATCATTTTGTCAATTACTTTTCCATAATCCAATTTGTCAAATTGGTGGTCACACCACGGAACCCTCCCCCCACTCTAGTATCGGCAGCGTCGCAATGAATGTCATGAGTCGTGTCGTAAATCATGCTTTGTTTTTTTTCATCAGCCTACTCCTCCTTTCCTCCCGGCGCCGGAGAGTATGTTTGTCGCATGGCGGCTGTTTGCGCCACCACCTTTGTCAAACTTTTTGAAATGAAAGCTTTCGTATATATCGTAAGGAAATACTCGCACCGCAAGTTGCTGCAAAAACGCGTTCGATTGCGGAAATCTGCGGTAACTTGCGGTGCGTTTGTCAAGTGAGTCTGAGATCTAAGTATTAGGCATTGTGTGGTATTGCGGATACGGAATAATTTAAGGAACTGTAACACAATAATATGTATTCATAGGACATTGCCTGATTACTGAAGGGCGGAAAATCGAGGAAAATCATTTGGAATATATAGAATAACTTAAATAAATAACCTAAACTTAGTAATAACGAAAATATTTTTCCATTAAAAAAATCAGCTCTCTGGTTTTGTCGGGTTCGCGATATCTAGTTTACTTCCGTTGCCCTTCGACGTCTTTGGTGACCAGAAACAACACGTGAAGATTTTCGAATAATTAGTCTAATATTTGATAGTACAACACATTTCTCAGATATTGTATTCGTGAAAGAATGTTAAAAATAATGTAGAAAAAAATGAGGTGGCATTTTGGCGCTGCCTAGCAGCAGCATTTTATCTAGGGACGTCACTGTCAATGGCCGTACGTACAATCCAATGTCATCCGCCAGACGTTACCATCCGGTGTGTTCAATGCAGGGAGTGTTTGGACATGAGTATATTGTCCAGAAAAACTCATTGGTGCCGTATGCGTGCCGATCGTCTGGTAGAGAACTGATAAAGGAGGAATGGGAGGGGGATGTTGGTGATCAAATAATGATAATTAATGGACTCAATTTATTATGCTTATTGATATATATGCATTTTGGCACCCTATCTTCTACGCTACTTTCATGGGGGGGGAGGTGTGCTGTTAAGGATACTTCTTCCAAAGGTAAGGCGTAACATGGCCACATTGAGGACGTAAAAGAAAATTTTAAGCAACGAAAATCTCATAACGTCGCCACCAATGAAACATTTTCGCTTTAGGAATCATTTCTGGAGTGCAGGAGAGGATTTTGAGAGCAAGCAGGAGAATACCTGGTGACATGGCTGGCTAGCATCGGCTTGAGGAGGTTCCTGCTTATTTTGGATCCGCTGGACGAGATTCTTGGCTTTCGGCTTCCACGCAAATATAGCGTGTGTTTGAACCTAATCCGGTGTGGACATTTCACGTGTTCTTATATGATGCATACTTAAGACTTGGAAGAGTGTTCTCACTTTGCGAGTGTGGTAAGATTCAGTCCACTAACTAATTCCTAATTCACGAAACTAGAAACTATTGCGTGGATTGACGCCTTGCCGTTTCCACTGTGACCTGTTATATAACTATTTATTTTTTTACTATCGCCATAATATACTCGTATAATACATTATTCGTGATATTTTGACATATACTATAAGTGGTTAGTTTGTTCAATGGTTATTAATTTGTTTTGAAATTGCATTAACTTTCAATATGCTCAAAAGCTTAGCAAAATATATAAGCCTGCCTTGATATAACCTATGAATATTTAACTCGTTGAAACTTTAAAGATAAAGAACTTTTTAATACTGTGTCTAGATGAAAAACTAAAAAACGAAATTGTGTACGAGAGCGTGTTCGGTCTGCGACGCGCCTAACTTTTCTCATCGTTTTTGTGCGCGACCAACCTCTGGAAAACTTTACAATGCTTATCGTTTGAAAAAATTATGCCGGCTCAAGAAAATTCGAGCGGTTCGCCTTAGCGACTGTACGATTTTCTCGCAGTGGCATACATATGGAAATCATAATATTAAGTTTGAAAAGCCCATCTTTATGTTTATATTATAGGGGGATGTAATGCAACTAGCGATGTCTAGCGGTCGTATGTTATTAAACATGCAATTTCATAGAAATAACATTGTCCATTAAAGAAATAAGTGTTTGCATAAATCAATATATTTAAAACATTAAGTATTAAAATAGAAATTATGATCAAAGATAAAACCTTACAATTAAAAAACCCGATAAAATTTCGTTTGTTTTAAATGCAATTTTTATAGATACACTGTATTTTATTGATATATTTTTTAAGTTTACATAAAGATTTTTGAGTAATAATCTAAATTTGATTAAAAATACAATTTTTTCTAAAAAAAATTAAATAGGTATGTGTAATTATTGAAATCTTTTTAATTCTGGTCAAATTCTGGTATGATGGTAAAAATACTAAAATTATTTCGAAATAGCTATGAACATTTTTATATTTTGATCTTCGAAAGAACTTATCGAAGAATTTATTATCAATGATATTAAGAATGAAATTAAAGAAATATAATAATAAGATGAACGTGTCCAACAAACGCACATTTTAAAATAGTTTTTTTTTAATTGTTAGTACCGATATCCAAATAATGTTCTTAAAAAATATAGTTTGCCGGTAAATGTCATGGTACATACAAAACATGATACATACAGTATGCATTTGAATAAACAAATGTTCGGTTTTGGTTTATTGTATTCATATATTATGCAATACATTATACAGTATACAAGTATACATTAATTTATTGCTAAACATTTAAATAAAAGTTTGTTATTTCTATTTTTTTTAATATCTCGTTAAAATAATTATAATAGTTTTAAATGCAAATTATCAGTAAATTGTTTACAATTTCTTATTATTATTATTGTATTGAACTTCGTCTTTTATTACACAATGCACACGATCAAAGCATAATGACATAAAAATATTATATAATTTTTTTTTCTGATAACTGATAAGAATCTCATCACTAATAAGAAAACAAAACGTTTAAAATTTACTTGAAATGATGCTATGGCCGCCTTTGGTTTGTTTGTGGTATGTCGAGACATGTCGCTAATGTGGAAAGTTGTGTTAACTATTTGACGCGTGACGGTAGTGGGGGCAGGTATTTGAAAAATTGTCAAGCATTTGTTATCCTTTTATAATTTTCTCAACAATCATTTTATAATGTTTCAACACAACAATTGATGTTTATCGCCGTATTGTAAAGAAATATGAAAGCCAATATGAGTTATTGGTTATTTCGTAATGAAAAAAAACATGATATATTGTAAAGGATGTAGGTAGAAACCAGTAATATAAAAGTACAAATTTTTTTATGTTGAAAATTATTATTGCGTCATCTACTTTCATTTTTCAAATCACCAGACTGTCGTAAAAAGGATTTCAACCATGGAATGAACAAGCTATTTATATATATTTGCGAATATTAAAATCAAGAAAATGGTTCATTTAAAATTATAAAACACTTTTTTTTGCTCACTGTAACTACTGGCAGTATTGACAAAATAATTACTATATAGAGTATTGGCTATATTATATTGTGAATTTATCAACAATTAAAGAACTTTATGAGCTTCCTAAACCCACGTAAACCGGGGGGTAATGCCTGCGCTCCAATAATCATATGAGCAATTGCATAATTTTCATATATATGATAGAAGATTTTAAATGACTGCATGATTCATGAAACGTGAGACGCTATTTTACGTTAATATATTATTCTATAATGAGAAATGAAACACGCAAATCAGACGATTTACATTCTGCAGACTTTTTAATCCTCAGACCAGGCTCGTTGGATTTCAAACATATTGGATATTTTACTCTCCAAGTTGCCAGACTTCGTCCGTCGATCACTACGTAAATTAGATTTGACATTAATACGCAATCATTCGGACCAAAAAAATCTGTAATTATTTTTAACATTTTTATTGATTAATTTGTTAATTTACACATTAGAAAATGAGAGATTTATCAATTATTTTTTTATTTGTAAGTATTTATAAAATTCATAAAAGAAAATGTTAAACTTCTGTTGTTTTCACAGCTATATTATTTTATGCAAGTCAATATAAATAACACAACATTGTAGGATTATCGGAAGACAATACGATAATCTAAACTTTTGACTTTTGACAGCTCGACTTTTTTATTCGTTCGTTGATCAGTAGCAGAGCATATACAAATTGGACGATTTATTGTCCTCCGATTTTTGGCTCGCCAATGGAGCGCCGGCATTATAGAAACGGACCGCCCCCAAATTTTGACAGAATGTATTGTCACCGCCGGAAAACAGATTGACACGATAAAATTGTGTTTAGGTCGAAATCCCGAAGGCCGGAATCTCGAATGGCCGGAATCCCGAAGGCCGAAATACCAAAAAAATAAAAAAATACAAACAAATTGCGCAATCTTAGCACTTACCTTGAATAGCGCAAATTTTACAAGAGAGACAAAAACCCATTTGTTTTACAAAAAAAAAATCGGCATTCGGCATTTCGGCCTTCGGGATTTCGGCTTTCGGGATTTAGGCTTTCGGGATTTTGGCCATTTGTTACGCCACTGTTTATCACTCATTTATGTAGAATATTATGTTATTATATGAGTTAATAATACCAATTACATTTTTATAGCATTGAAAAAATAATAATATGACAAAGTAATTTATTAATTGTAAAAAAGTCGTTGAGTTGGTCTTTAATGACTTTTAAGTAGAGTGACATTTTATCAGAAATAACAAACAACTTAAAAAAATGTTTAGTTAAAAATTGATCAGTATTTCAAATTCTACTGTAATTATTTATCATTTTTGTTTAATAATTTTGTCTTATTTTTAATTTTATTTTTTGTGTGTCTGTAAATGTGTTCTTGTGTGTCTGTTTTAGTAACTAAATGAGATCCGCCCGAATGAATTTTTTTTGTAATAAATAGCTAATAGAGTTATTTGAAAATAATTAAGATAACTTGAATATCTGTTAAATTAAACATGGCCCAGGTAGCTCATCTGGATTGTTGGGAATTGAAATATTTCCAGCGGGGCTCGAAATGACGATTAATTAACCTATAAATCATCTCACAATTAATTAGTTCAGAGCGCGTATCAGGGCAGCATGAAAATAATATGGAAGGCGAAAGCCTCTCTTGCCTGCTTTGATGCTATGGATGAGATAGGTACCATTCACAAAAGGCAAAATATAGTCATTGTTGGGAAAAATATATCAGAATATTAATTTGTCTAGGTATTGGACTAATTGTACCCTTTGGATAGTTTGTATATTAATGTTACATGATAATTGAGAGCACTAACATCGAGAGCAATTATTATATTATGTGGAAGGATTGAGGAGTCTCGATTAGATATAAATAGTTGCTTGCCAAAATATTAATGTTCTCCATATTTTGTACGGTATTAAGTGGTGTATACTGGAGGCAAATGAGGTGCTGTGGATTAAATTAAAAATTAAGAAAAAATAACATACGCATAAGTAAAAAAATACTTAGGTGCAGATTTAACAGTACCATATTGAATATACCTATGTATGCATAAAATAGGAGTTTTTCCTAACATTTCCATGGCCGTGTAATATATTATACTATGTCTATTTTATATGTTTTATTTTCTTAACAACCATAATATTATATTGGGTTGACGTGTTCTTTCTGAAGCTCTCACAATATAAGGAAATAATAATATTTTTTATCATTATAAAAATATGGTATCATTTTTCAAAACGTGACCTTATTTATTTTACAAAATGTTAAAAATAGTAATGTAGAAATTTATTATAATCGCATCTTTGAAGTCGATTTACTTTACTTGGTCACCGATACATTATGTTTTTATTGATGTCATTAAAATGTGGTATTTCTGCGGAATGTTTTGAATTTTTCGACAACGAACAGAACGAAAAAATTATCCGTATACTTATTCGAAATAAAGAAAAGTATTCTTTTAATAATATATTGTATAATATTATAAAATACATTCTTTAAAAATCGGACATATTATTCATCGTAAACTGAAGAATTTGGGGGCTTTCACCACTTTGTGGTACACCGGCGTGTAGTGCTTGCTACTTGTTTGGTACCTAAAAAATATACACAAAAACCTGTCAAAACCACTGGTGAACAAGTATTTAAAAAAAAAAGATTTTGTGTGCCATTTTTCAAGATGGTGACGCTAGCGGAAGTGCGTCAATGTGGAAAACTTGAATTTTATTATAATATAAGACCTATCAGAAAGTCAGATTGACCAGACCTCATGTAGGGCAAAACTACTTTGCCATTGGATTAAAATATAGACCAGTAAAGTTAATAAATTATGATGATGGATGATCCACATGAAGAAAACAGCAAAATTAAAGAAAATGTGATGGTAATTCATATGTTATATTTTATTTTATGATAGTATATTTTTGATGTGTTTTCCTTACCTTAATAAAGGTCACTTATCACTAATAAAAATATGGAGTATCGTAAATTACTAATTAAGGGTCTTATAAATGGGAGGCGTGTCTTGAAAAAGATTAGGAACCCGTGTTAAAAAGTTTCTTTCAGAGTAATAGATACGACGTGGAAATAATCCGTAGGCAGGTTGCGTATTATTTGAAAACGCCAGTCATTACATGCAACATGTAAGGCTTTCATAAACCTTCCATCATCAATAAAATATATTGGTTTATGCACACTAATCCCGGCTTATACAGCCCAATAAGACAAAGCGCGGACCTTTACCAGGAACAAATTATTGGCCCGATAAAATTTATTGATCTTTCGTATTGCTCTACAGGACGTGGGGTTTTATTAAATCATTATGTTTGATGGCGTTTATATGGGGGCTGTATCAAATGGAACTTAATAAGTGGACCAGTTTCGTTGATATTGTTCAACGTGTATTTACGTGCGTTCATTGTGCTCATAGGCTCATATTGTAATGTTTTTTTTCGTGAATGTTTGATCGATTTTTTTTACGAAACAGTTTTTTGGGTCACCATGCTAATGAATAATTTGGGTATTAATAAATAGACTAGTATAATGGCATTTTGATTTAATTAAGCAACTGACTTGTTCGTAATACTTCTTGTGTATGTGCCATAAATGACATTCTACAGCAAAGACAAAAACTGCTAATTACAATATTTTTTTATTACAAGGTGGATTGTATTATGATTGTGAGTACTGTCAGACAACAAGATCTTGTCGACAACAGGAAGTTGCTGTAGTCGCATTTATAGAAGACTTCTCAGTGACGTACCTGTCTTGACGGCAATGCGTGTTTAAATAATGTATCGGCTCTCTTTTTAGATGCGACTCATTTTCTTCTTCGCAATAAACCAAAAGTTTACTAATAATAATTTTAACATCACTATTGATCATTTTAGGCATATTTTTTATTATAAAAACCTTCAAATTACATAAATTGATAGATCCGTACACCACAGAAGTGTAAAATGAAATAATAAATTTAGGGGCGTTCCTCATTTGAAAACAAAAGTGCACTTAACTGCAATGGGGGGCTTGTTAGTTCATAGTTTTAACACGCGGGCAAGAAGTTCTTGTTCGACCATATAGACGGTAGTATAATGATATTAGAGGGATGGTTATCATTGAGGGTTTGTAATAGCTCTGTGACGACTACATACATTTGATATTGTATATAATATTATTATTAAAATAAGACATCTTGTAGGTACATACATAATTACGTAAAATGCAACACCCAGCAGGATAATATTACTAGCAAGTGCAAGTATGTTATAACAAAAGTTTTGAGCAATCCTTACACCGGTTAGTAATTAAAGTAATTCAATACTTTAATTTAAAATACAAAATGTCGATTGCTAATAAGTAACGCAATTTAGAAAGCATTGTAAAAATCATTAGTTAACTTTGTCGTAATTAGATAAAACACGTATAACATAGAGGTCAGTGCATATGGGTGCAAATACCGAAGGGTATTTGTTCGAATCCTGCTAGGTGTTGTATATTTCTCAGATGTGTTTTCATATTATATTTTTTCAATGTAAACATTTAATATTCTTAAATTTTATGAATTAGTCGTTGAATAGGCAAATAGTTTAGGTTTCGACATTGGAGGTTTCTAAAAATAATGAAATTTAAATTTTGATATTATAATATAACGTTGAGGGTTTTAGTAAACTATGCGGTATAATATAACTTAAGGGAGAAACGCCATTTTGACAAATTTGTGATGGTGATTATTAAACACATTGATAACATCTAATTGATGTAATTTTTGTCAGACGAGGGGACCTGCATCTACGGCTTCAGGACGAGTGCCCTACTAACTACACCACCGTATGTTAACATAACAGATATTTTGGAATTTTGATGACGGTATTTAAAATTTCAGAATTTTGATTGACTCCGGTATTATTAGTAGAATGCGAAAAGCGTTTATTAAACTCCCAGTTTTTTGTCAAGTGGAAACATTGGTTAAATACAAAAAGTCTTGGTGTTTCACGAGACTTTTTCATAGAAAATTTCCAAATGAATAGGTAGGTATCTAAAATAAAATATTTTTAATCTTTTGATATATTTCTGAGAATTATGTTGATTAAATATTTTGTTGAAGTTTCTTACCAAGCTTGAACGTAAAAAATATTTATTTGAAACATCATAATAAAATGATGTGTTGGCTGTATGTTTTTAATACGATTACTAATGTTTTCTGAAAAAAGTGGATACATTTAGTTTATTAATTAATAAGCAGAGATTTTCTTAGAATGTTATATAATTATTGTTCATAATATCAATAATATAAAAAATAATATTTGTTTGTTTGTTCGTGTTTTATGCGCTGCCATACCGTTCATCCGATTGCGATAAAACTTTGTCAACTTATTGCTTGCACTTGCGCGAAGAGTATAGGCTATACCTTGTATATAAAAATGAATGTATGTTTGTCTGTCTGTCTGTCTGTCCCGTACGCGTTCCTATACCATTCATCCGATTGCGATGAAATTTTGGTATGTGGTTGTATGTACACCCGCAAAGGTTTCTGAATTATAAAAATTATCATCTTCTTCTTCTCCTTCATTCTATTTTTTTTATTCGTATGGTTCCTATACCATTCATCCGATTGCAACGAAACTTTCGTCAGTTGTTGTACGCATACCCGCAAAGGTTTTTGTATTATAAAAACCACATTTTTCTTCTTCTTCTTCATTATATCTTCTTTTATTCATATGGTTCCTATACCATTCATCCGATTGCGATGAAATTTTAATCCGTTGTTGTGCGCACGCCCGCAAAGGTTTCTGAATTAGTATAACCATCTTCTTCTTCTTCTATTCGTATGCGTTCCTATACCATTCATCTGATTGCAATGAAATTTTGATCAATTTTTGTGCTCACGCCCGCAAAGGTTTCTGAATTGATACAACCATTTTCTTCTTCTTTTTCTTCTATTCTATCTTCTTCTATTTGTATGCGTTCTTATACTATTCATCCGATTGCGATGAAATTTTGACCAGTTGTTGTGCGCACGGCTGCAAAGGTTACTGAATTAGTACCATCTTCTTCTTCTTCTATTCGTATGCGTCCCTATACCATTCATCCGATTGCAATGAAATTTTGATCAAATGTTGTGCTCACGCCCGCTAAGGTTTCTGAATTGATACAACCATTTCCTTCTTCTTTTTCTTCTATTCTATCTTCTTCTATTTGTATGCGTTCTTATACCTTCAACCGATTGCGATGAAATTTTGACCAGTTGTTGTGCACACGCCCGCGAAGGTTTCTGAATTAGTACAACCATCTTCTTTTATTCGTATGCGTTCCTATACCATTCATTCGATTGCAAGGAAATTTTTATCAAGTGTTGTGCTCACGCCCGCAAAGGTTTTTGAATTGATACAACCATTTTCTTCTTCTTTTTCTTCTATTCTATCTTCTTCTATTTGCATTCGTTCTTATACCATTCATCCGATTGCGTTGAAGTTTTGACCAGTTCTTTTGCGCACGCCCGCAAAGGTTACTGAATTAGTACAACCATCGTCTTCTTCTTCTATTCGTATGGATTCCTTTACCATTCATCCGATTGCGATGAAACTTTTGTCAGTTGTTGTGCGCACACCTGTGAAGGTTTCTAAATTAGTATTATATAAAATACAAAGTTTGTTGTTTGTTTGTTCCATCCAAATTTTTTTTTTACTACATATTAATAACATTAATAAAGTTTTCATATTTTGGATTCGATTTAAATTTAGTGTTCTTTTATTTGACCTTTACTCCTATTAGAATTATTTTCATATTGCCATATTGTATTACACAGATATTTTAATATTAAAAAATAATTACCTCTTATTATTTTTTAAATATCTAAGATAAATATAACCACGAAGCGACCCTGTGCGAAGCCGGGTACTTCAACTAGTCTTCAATAAAAATAATCTTGCATTTAAAATATAATATAAAATGTATTACACACCCACGTTAGCCATGCAGCTAACGCATCGGTTTATAATATCGTGGATCATGCGTCCCAAATTCAAATCCTGGATCCGGCGGCACTGGGATAACTGGACGCCAGGACACGTGGGCCTCACACTGTCGAATGAAATAACGTCCATTAATGAGATAAATAAACGTTCGTTATGATTTGATACAGAAAGTTGAAGAGGAAGTTTAATGAGTCTCTATCTACTACTTAGTAGTTTTAATAATTAATTTTGCTCTTAACATAATGTTTTTTAATTACAGATTGATGCCTGACGCTTCATAAAACTGAACTAAAACATATGCACAATTAAATCATTATTTACGTATGTGTATTGAAATTCTCGCCAAGAATTAAATAATACATATTAAATATATATAATTCACGAACGTTTATTCATTTTCGAATTTCATTAGATTGCGGAGCGCCCAGTTGTCCCGTCGCCGAATCGTCCTAGACCCGATCTGGCAAATACACACATTAATTTTGAATGTGTGATTGAAGTCAGAGTATATATTATCTAATAGGTTGAGCAAGTGGATAACATCCATTTCTGGTAAAAACAAAAATCTGTCATTACAAACCTTATGGCTTATACCTTATATTATGATCTTCTTAGGATCAAACGTGGTAAATGGACATTTTGTATCAGTTGACAATATTTATTTGTAGTAAACTATTAAGTAGAATAATTAACCACTTAATATTGTCTTTTATTTTTATTTAATCATAATGATTGCCTTAATTCTTAGATTAATGAGAAGTGTTTACTTATGTCTGTGACAGTACGTCACAAATGAAATAATTCTTCATAATATACACTCTTACTAATGCATTTCTTGGAAAAGTATATGGAAATTTGTCACGCTATCATTAGGAGAATGCCTTTTCAAGTTACTCACGTATTATTACATCAGAATTATATGAACGCTTCAAGTTCAAATTATTATTCGCATCGTTTTAAATGAACATATTTGCAGCCAAGGCGTGTCTAAACCACCCCGAGCTGTAGAAGCATCCGTCTTTGTAAATGAGGGTCCACAAGGAGAATCCATAACTGGGTTCATTAGAGCGGAAGTGCAGTGAACTCGAGGAGTATGTTGGATTTGGATCCTTCGTGGATTAGAGTCTTATCGACGTGTAATAAGCAGATTTCGATATCTTGGCGAATTATCTTAGAGCGCTCTCTGGGTAAACAGGAATAACCTGCTGGCGTCGAATGGTGTATAAATAGTGTATACTATTCTTTAATATAATATATCCAATCTTAGATTATATAATATTTTTATACTGTCCAACAAATAATGCTTAAAAACTGCACGCGTCTTCTGCGTAGTTCAAATTTAAACAACACAAATGAAAATAATGTTGGTGTAGTTATAAATTGAATTATAGGTGCATAGTATTATAATATTACACTGGCTCCGAAAAATAATGGGAGACATTTTGAAAAGCACGAAAAAATGATGATGGGATTAGGTACGGATGTTATAAGGGGACTTTAGCAAATCATTGTCTGTTATCTTATAGTATGAGGAATGTTCCTAAATTATTATAGATACCAAGATGAAGTTCTTAATATTGAACAAGAATTTAGATATTTTTCATCCACCCTTGGATGGGTTTTGAATAGAGATTTTATATAATTATTATTGATCTATCATTATGTATTCTCCATAATGGAATATGTATTATAGTGTACTGATGCAACTTTGACAAGGACTGGATGATAAAATACGAAGTTTCTTAATTGGCAGTCCCGGGGCCGTAAAATAAATAGATTAACGGATTTGGGATTTTTTTCAGATCAGCTTGAATTAAAAATACGTGTAGTTGTTTTGGTCAACTACTAATTAATTTTTTTTATTTCGTGGAAGAATACTTGAATATTAAATACACATACCTGTTTTTAATTCATGTTTAATGATGAATTGTCAAAGTGTGACTGGCTCTTACATTACAATTTTACAAAGAACAATGAAGTAAACTGCATTACCAATGGCGAGTTTTTATTTATTTTTCTCGTCGATAGATGGTCACTATATAATACGAATTTAGAATTATTAGCAGTTTGATTGCTCAATAGTGATGGAAGTACTGAGTAGTGTGATGTCAAACATGTTAAAAAACGAGTCTGAAATGTTAAATTTATTATAATTTGATAAATTTAATACTATGTGATAGCTAGACATACTCAAAAATTATGTTTGATAAAGTTATAAATATACACCAATCCGAATCTTATGTTAAGATAGAATTCACACGATATTAATTGTTAACATGCTATATCACCCAATAGTAAGTTCGACCAATTTTTCAAAGTGAAAAGAATATGTTTTTATCAACAATGAAATATACAGTATTGTAGTATGTAATAACATACCTGGATATTAAGATTTCGCAGTTTGCAAAAAATACTTAAAAGGTTTCGATGATTCTATGTTAAAAGGTTCAGTAAGGAATTAAATTTGGATTTGCGGTGTTCAATTATTATTATGCGAAACATTATTGTTTGTGAATTTAACATGCAAATTCGATTTTCTCAATCAACTGTGAAGTTTGATAGAATTATTAAGTACCTGAATCTTTAATAATTTTGTGAAGATCATTCGATCTATTCGTAGTAGGTATTATATCAACCAACAAACAATAACAACAACCAACAATGTTTATATTTAGAAACATAATTTTACATATTATTTACGTGATAATATTATGTTATGGTTATGGCAATAATTTGTTACAGTCACAATGAGGCAGTATTTCTTACTATATATTTTTTAAATACTATAACAGGTCATGATACAAACAATAACAGTAGTGTGATAGTAAAACAATCATAAATACATTCAGGTTTTTAGTTATAAAAATATATTATCGACTCTAGAAAGAAAAAACGGTATAATCCACAAATCAAATTTTACAGGAGGCATAAAAACGTTTTTGTTATGGTTTTCTGTGAAAGTTAAAATAAAAAATAGACATAACCTTAAAATGTATGGTAATTAATAATTTGGTTTTTTATATCCGTAATTAATTATTGACTTAATTAAAAGAATTCAGAATGACACATTTAACTATTAAGTCGATTTACTCAACTTGGTCAGCAACGAAGTTTTGTATTAGTTCAATATTTAGCATCGCTATGTTGTTTTTATAGTCCTCCTCGAATAAGAAATCAATGATTTACCGATCAGAATACGATGGTTGACTCTAATAATTAGTGATTCATTTCGTTAGTTTGGTGGTAATATACAAATTTATGTTTGATTCCAGCTTCAAAGGCCCCGGAGTACTGGTGTGCTCGATCGACAATATGCCAACGCAGCTTCCCCGGGAGGCCACTGATCACTTTGGAGATCTCCTGTATCCTTATGCTTTTGATATCATGAAATCTGATGCCACAAAGCCGCTCGAAGATCACAAGTTCTGCACTTCTGTCCATGGGGTGAGTTTATTGCACAATTTTATTTAAGTACTCTTAATAATATTATCACGTTATATTATCTAATTCTCGTATATATAAAAAAATATACGACGTATATTCACTAATGCAATGCCATCGGGTATTGATCCTTCGACTATTTTATATGGATTATATTGACAATCTCCATAATATAATATCAAGATGTTGCATAGTAGTTTATAATAGTATGAAAAATTTCTGCATTTAAAATGAAAGCACCGTTATATTATTATGATTTAAAATTTATTGCACTAAATATACATTGATAAAGCTCTTTTAAATATTCAAATTGATCGTTCCAATATAATTAAATGCAAATTTTGCAATTTATTTTGAACAAGAATCATTTCAAAATATCCTACAAATGTATATTTTGATAGTTTTCATCTTGTAAATGTCGCATTATTTGTTATTGATGACTTTTGGATTCATGTTATAATTCTCATTTAAACCAAATCCTAACATAACCTACTGTAACTAAAACATAAGTTGGTTGTGTTATATGGAATATGGAATATGGAATATGGAATATGGAATATGGAATACTATAAATAAAACCTTGGGTCTAATTCGTCTTTTTTCGTTGAGGTTATTAACCTAACCAAACCCTACGTAAAAATCAATGGTAATATTAAAGCCAAGTAATCCTTTCCAGTGTAAAAAATATTCTTATAGTTGTGTGAATGATCCATTTTAATGTGGGTACAAATAACATTTTAAATGTTTGGTGTATTACTGTAATATGTTGCATGTAGATAACATTAAAATTTCATTTAATGCTGAATATAAACATAATTTAGGAATGTTACATTCTTTAATATAAGATATAAATAACTTTGAAAAACCTCAGAGACACAAAAATGAAATCGTTGGGACCGAAATTCATATTCTTTAATTAGTATAGAAATCAATCAAAATGCGCTTTGGGATATACTTTATACATATAGATAAAATCATCTTATATTATACCTAAAAACATCGAGAATTATAAACAAACCAAGAATTATTTATACGAAGTATTTCTTACTTTTATGTAGTTTTTTCAATGGCCGCATAAAAGATATCAATATTTTGGGCCGGTATAAGTACCATAAGTATTCATGAGGCAATTTTTCATTGTATTCGGTGCCTAGAGTAGCAATTAGCGAAGTAAACGATAAATACACAATCATGGATTTTACATTTTTTATATTATGTTTCACAAATTGTATCGTCAAAAAATGTAATTTTTCATAGTGTTTTCCATCACCGCGATCGTTTATTATGCAACGCTGAGGCGAGAACTGACTTCATATTGTTTCCTTCCCCATTCTTATCTGTGGTCTTATATCAATCTGCGTATCATAGATTACGCTATCCAACCTCGGCGACTTGTTTCTCTTAATATTCCTAGCAGTCGGTTTTGCGTCAAATATTTTTGGTTGGTCGATTCAAATCTATTCATTGGACATGACCAGCTAATTTTAGTCAGACTTAAAAAATCTGATGGGTTGGATTCAACAAATTTTTCCTAAACTTCGTAGCTATATTGTATGCGACATACTCCATCTTCATTTTTGACTCCAAATACCTGCCCCAGAATCATTCTTTAAAATATTAGCAGACCATTTCTCCAGCGTTTGTATTTATAAGTGTTTATTTACTAGCAGACGTAGTATGTGAAAATTAAAAATACTCCCCTAAACAACTGCGCTTAAAGGTATCAACAGCTGCTGATTGAGAATTACATTCTTTCGTAAACATATTTTTCCTTCTTCTTCTTTTGACCATGTCCATTCTTTATATAGGCCTCTACATAGGTTCGCATTACCAGTTTTTTTGTTTTGTTTAGAAATGGGTGTACGCCACTTGCCCAACCTATTAGGTTCATACTCTGACTTCAAACACAAATTGAAAAGATATATGTGTATTTGTCAGACCTAGGATTCAAACTTGGGACCCACGATAGTATAAATCGAATCGTAAGCCAGTCGGCCATCGTAGGCGTTAACATAATATTACAAACATATAAATGTGATTAACAATGATTCATACATATCAATGCGTGTCTTTATTGAAAAAAAATTGTACATAATGTAGGTATCTAATAATATTTTGATATTGCGATTTTGTATATGAGATATTGTAATTGTGAGTCAGCAGTGATTATTTGTTTTACCGAGATAGTAATTTGGACTTCAGATTCAGATTCTAATGAGGACTCTACAACGTTTTTTTTTTGATAATTGTGATAGTGTCGGTCTGATTTCTGTGGTTAATTTCCACATAGGCAGGTACAAAATATGGGTATCGTCAATCTACTTCTATGAGATAATGTAACTTAAAGATTCCATCGGTGCGAATTGTCATTTTACGCATGTATCGTTATGTCATAAGGTTGTGTCGAGGCTCTGGCAGGAAACTAAAACCGGCCAGAAATGAAGCTTTATCATGCAAAATGAATATTATTAGGTAGTATGCAAACTTAAATTTAAGTTAAAGAAAAAAACTGCGTAGTATTTAGTAATTTGAGGAGATTGTAATAGCTTGGTTATGTATACCGTATCAATGACAATAAGCTAGCAAAGAGTAACACCATTTATTGAAATAAAAAGCAGAATAGGGAGGCTTATGACTACTAAAAACAGCCTATGGATAGAACTATGAATAGAAGAAGGCAGTTGTTGAAGCTAGTCAGTACACAGCCTGGTAACGCAATTTTTAATGAATTAATTATTATTGTTATAATATTTGAAAAATGTAACTTTTTTTTTAAATTTGATCACTGTCACTTTGTAGACACACTTTTCCAAGATAATTGAAAAAAGGTTCATTTTTTGTTGTTAGATTCCATCATTTTGATAGGTTTCCCGTTCGGGCTGTTGGTTTAAGATAAATCCTCTTAAATTATTCAACGAAGTGTCAATAAATTTTCGCTACAATGAGATCGCAAAATCTGAGGCGAAAAAAAACTAACCTTGGCCGAGTGAAATAAATTTCGCTTCCGGAATTACCGTAAAAAGCCCCGGTAAAAAAGGCCGGAAGGCCCCAATAATTTCCACCGTGAGTGTATGGTAGTGCCGTATAACCTTTTTATCGGAAGGGGAAAATTAATATTTTTTTTGTGATTTTTGAACTAGTGGACTGTATTGTATGGGATCATAAGGAAGGGAGGGGAGTTGAATCAATAAAATTATGACACCAGGAAAACGTGAAGGTTAATTTATATCACACGATTTATTGTTATTGAAAGAATATTGTACGGGAATAGTTATTTACTGGATAATTTGAAATGGTATATTTATTTAAATACACTTTTTTTGGGTTAGATGTTGTTGTATTATATTATGTGCATTCAAGTGAGTGAGAATGGAGAGGAAGGTGGAAAGGAAATGCTTACCTTAACCAACTAATATAATGCAGCCATCATACTAAGGTTGGGAAACTGGTATTTGGGAAGACGTGGGTATCAATTCTGCAGAACGCTTGCCTGAAATTATGTTGATCTCAATTGGTGACTAAAAATCGGTCGACTTCAGTTACAATGATACATTAGTCTCATAAAGCGACGTTGCATGTCTTGAAGACGTTTTAGTGCTCGTCACGCTAACGGCATATCCGTATACGTCTTCTACGAATAAGAAAGTATGCAAAAATACTATCACAAATATAGCACATTAGTGTGAGGTTTGATAGTTTTAACAGAAAACATACTTGGAGTGGCACCGGGAATGGAACAGCACTACAATATAGGCCGGATAAAAATTGTAGTCGAGAATAGCAACCGTACAAAAAACATATATGCTCTGCTTCATTTCTGTGTAGGTACTAGAAAAGAAAAAAATCAGGTTTAAGATTGAATTGTTTACATTAAACAGCGTATATCAATGATATTATTGTTGCTAAAAAATATACCTTAAATGTAAATATGAATAGACGAAATCTTTTTCACTGATTATCTAGTCGATTTAGTTCTGTATTCTTTGGAGTTCAGGTTAACTTTGAATGGATGACAAAGAGCTATAATAATATGTTATAATTTCAGATGAAGTGGTAAATGAAAACTCATAGTCTATTCTATTCACGCATGGCCGAAATCGTATTGATTTATATCAAGACTTTAACACTACAACATGCTTAATTATATATGAGAAGTTAAGAAGATAGTTACATAAATCTCTCCTAGCCTACAAAATAATGAAATAGTGGAGGTTATATTTATTATTTATATTTTTATGGTCAGTCGGCGGTGGAAGCCGCGTGAAATTACAAATTTACAAAAATTAAGGGGACATATTCATGTCAAATTACTCCTAAGCACAATATTCTATGTCCTCGCATGCTTTGGTAATGCATTGTTCTGTTGGTAACATAATGTATTTATTATGTTAAGCTAAGCACGATTTTGGTATATATATTTTATTAATTTAATAAGTGAAACGGCGGATCGCGGGTTCTGTATCACTAGTGTCCGTAGTAGGGATAAGTGAAAGACAATAGGCTAAAAATAAATTCGGCCAGGAATTTTATAAAAAAAATACTTGAAAATATTCTTCTACATAAGAGGTCTGAGGGTTTCTAAATAAAACCACACGATTCTCAAGGACATTCACGACTATATTTTTGAGCGTTGTATGATTATTATGATTTTTAATGATGTAGATAGAGCTCCATTTATGTATGCTAGAGATTAACATGGATATCCATAGGTAAAAATATTTTAAAGCAATGAAGTATAACCTTTTTTTACCATTACGTTGAATTTATAAAATTAATAATAATACTTTACGGACCGCACAGGGTACAAGTGACGCGGAAAATATAATTTATATTCTTTCTCGAATTGATAAATATTATTGTATTTTAAATTAAATATGTATCAACTTACATACCAGATACTCGTGTCATTACACTCTATATGACGTACATATTAACAATAAAGATGTCAGCTGTTAGTGAGATTACCGATACACCATGGTGGCAGCAAGAGGTCGGGGTTAATAATTGCATGTGGTTACTACTCTAAATGCAAAATAAAAACGCTTTGTAAACAAAAATCAATAATCTAAATGTAGTAATATCATGTACTGGTTTCGTACACATGCAATTGGGTAGAGTGCCAATTATCGGTGCAAATACTCACTAAAAAGACGATTGCAATGAATAATTTGAATGCATTTATTAAGTACCTATATATACAAGAGATTTTTAAATAAAGAATATATATTTTTTATTTAGTAGTAGTATTAGCATATTCAAAAATCAGTCAATATAACTTCCACCCCCATAGAGGCCAATATGTCATGGTAATTTTGTTTTTTTAGATATCAAGTTTTGTTTTTGCTGCGCGAGTAATTTGAAATATTGAGACTCTTTCTTTCAATACCGTAATATTATGATGATGAGTTATGTCCTAAATATTGGAAAAAAATACTTATAAATAAAAAAAAATATTTATTTTATTTATACTATTACTACGTGGCCACGATGCGTAAATATTATCTTAGATAGTAAGGCGTAAATCGGATGATCAATAAGTTTAGACTAGAACTCTTGTCATTAGAACTGGTTAATATAATCGTATCTTCCTGATATAATTAGCAAAGTAGATTTCCGGAGTATCACATTGCAATAATTAGCATCTGTACTACAAAGTTGTAATTCAACGGAGTTTGTAGTTCCAGTATCGGGTGTCGGTTGAAGTAAGTATTTCAGTTCAGGTGTTTAGTTAGCGACAACAACATTGGCTAGCAGCAAACTGAAGGGTCGGTTGTGTATACGGCAGGGTTGACAAACCTTTTTACGTACGCGTGCCAAAATTTTCCAAATAATATTTTTCGACTGTCTGACGTGCCGACGTGACGAGCAGTTTTTCATGGTGAAAAAAAAGTTTTTTTAAAGTTTTATAAAAAAATGTTTTTTAAGAATTCTATTAAAAAAGTTTAAAAATTACAATCGAGTTCTTGATATTCTATCTTTCACCATATTTCTAGCCGTAGGCATAACTTTTATTCTTTGAATATTTTTTCCCTTGTTTTCAAAATTCTCAAAGAGATCGTGGAAGCATTTAAACCACTCTTCTTTCATTTTATATTTTTCATCACTGAATGGTTTTCCATTTTACAACGTTTTTATTAGGTCGTATTCTTATTTTTCCGGTGGTTGTTTATCCGGTACAAATCTGGCAATCGATTTTAACTAACTTCCCGACTAGCTAGAAATTTGAAACTGTGAGAATATATCAGAACATGATGCCAATGGATTTTTTAATACTTTTAGCCAGTTTTAAGTGGAATTAAATTCATTTTCAGTTAATTCTGTTTTGTATGAAATCCGTAATCCAATCCACTATTATTGGTTTCTAGGGTCCTAATAACTAAATTATTAATATATACGTGCGTTTTTATGGAAATCAATATAAGTGTCAAAATGACATTTCTATCAAACACAATTTTTTTGATCGTTTAGGGGGTACATGCTCATCGTAGGTCAAAATTGAGTTTTTTTGTATTTTCAAACCATGATCCTGGACATTCCTTAAACGTTGTAGATAACCTATTTATATAATTTTGAAGCCTTATTAGCCTTTATATTTATTTTAAACATTTGATGACTGCATAAAGTATTTTTATTACATAAAATAGTATTCTTTTAAACCTCTCGCTCTAATGATTTAGAATATAGTCATATTTCGGTACATGAATGTGCAGTGGTGTTAAGATTTTTTACATTTATTAATTTTTAAACGCATTTATAAAACTATTAGTATAATTAATGACGAGATAATTTTAGTAAAATATTTACGATAAAAAATTATATTGATAATATCTGTGATCCCAAATTTTACAAGAATTAGGCATTTTATTATTCAAAAGATCGGCAAGATTAACAGATTTGAAGATAATTCTACAGACTCTAATTATAAGGTATGTCTTTGACCATTCAAGTGTGATAAACATCCTACGAATATTGATTGCTTTATAATAACTATTGATCTAAGCATAAGGTAGTTTTTTTTTAAAATACGCTATTTCTTTAGGCATTTCCCAGTGGTTAAGCTACAACATACGGCCGTAGCCGTAAATTGACAAACTATAATTGAAGTAGGGAGTAAAATAATGTTAACGCAGTACACTGTATGCTGATCCCTATGGTATCCGATCCGAGGTCAATACGATTTTAGGAGGAACATTGAGATACAAAGGTAAGTTTTTATAAAAAAAAACAGGTATTAATGGTTATCATGTATACTGCTGTTATTAATAATTATATTACTGAAAAAAATGTAATACAATAGGTTTATTCTTTTTAAAATCTCTATATATATATAAATCTCGTGTCACGATGTTTGAGGTCGCACTCCTTCGAAATGGCTCGACCGATTTTTATGATTTTTTTAATGTATATTTTTTAGGTATGAAAATAGGTCGTAAAGTATATTTCATACCACTAGGTGATTAGGGTATCTCTATCCAGAAAATTTTTCTTTTATTTTTTGACAATTTTTTTGTATTATTTTTATTTGGCATCAAAAAATACCTATCACCCCAAATTTTCTCCCTCCTATCCCCACCCTTCCATTTTTTAATCGCGATTTTAGTATTTTTTAAATTTAACCGTCGTTCGTATTTCAAACAGAACAAAATTATTTATGTTGTTGAATGACAGATAGCGCTACATCCGAGAAGAATTCAAGAGAAGCGTCGCGTCATTTTGACATTTCGTTCGGAATATCACAACGCAGTGCGTGCAAAATTTTGAACGATTTATTTTAATTTATCTTTTTGTGTGCGTGTATTACAGTGAACAATGCCAGCAAGACGCAAGGGGGCCCATTGGGCCGTCTAACGAACAAACATGCGAAATAGTAGAGCAGAAAGAACAGACGAACAAATCCAACAAGATAACGAAAATGTGCGTGTGAGTATGTCGCAATTGCGTGCATTTCAATCACAAGAGGCACGAGCTGAACGAAATCAACAACGACAATTGGAACGGAGCCAAGCGCGCCGGTTCGTAGTTAACACACGCAGAGAAAATGACCGACAACGCCAACAAGTACATCGAGCATTTACATTTGCTTCGTTCCTTCGTCCCGCATTCGAGTACGAGCCAGATATTGAATATTCCGCTCATCCGAAAGTGCTGATTGGTGCAATGGACAAAGAATGTCCCCATTGTCATGCGATCAAATTCAAACATGAGTCAGCCGGGATGTGTTGCGCATCAGGAAAAGTGCAACTATCAGAAATTGAGACACCACCAGAACCATTGAACGGCTTGCACATCGGCAGGGTTCCAGATTCAAACCTGTTCCTGAAGTTCATTCGCACATTCAATTCATGCTTCCAAATGACTTCGTTCGGAGCAACAGAAATAGTTCACAATACTGCGGCAATGGTCAACAATTCCATTCAACATTCAAAATCAAAGGCCAAGTGTACCACAAAGTAGGCTCATTCCTGCCAATGCCAAACGAACCACATACATTTTTACAAATCTACTTCATGGGCGGTGAGGACATCAATCGTGTGGATGTAAGTTGCGGCTACAATAACCTCAATTCGCCTAATGCCAGGCGCATCGTCGGCGAACTGGACGCCCTGTTGAATGAGCACAATGAATTATTGAAATTCTTCAAAGTACACATGCACGAATTGCAAAGAGACAATCATACTATTGTCATCAATCCTGATAAAACACCAGCTGGAGAACACGTGCGTCGATTCAATGCGCCTGTTGTTGACGACGTTGCTGGAGTCATGGTTGGCGACCGCACATCGACGCGAGATATCGTGATTCGAAGAAGAAAAAATAATTTGGAGTTCATCGCTGACACACATCGTTCATACGACGCTCTCCAATATCCGCTAATTTTCTGGAACGGACAAGACGGATATTGCATAAACATTAAACAACGAGATCCCGCTACAGGTAATTCATTCATTATGAACATCATTACTCATTTTGAATTGAGAAAATGAATGGTTGGTGTTTTTTTGTTTTTATCGGCGGTCATCGTCTACAGCGCTCCATTCCTCTTTATGTCATAGATCCCATCCCCACACACTTACAATACATTCGTCATTTTTTATTTAACAACCAAAATATTCACTAGAAATAATTTATATGGCAGAACAACGTTTGCCGGGTCAGCTAGTAATTGTATATTATTATTTACATTAAACGTAATGATTATTATTGAAAAGGATTTGTCTGGAATTTTTTTTACAATGCAATTTGTCATTTATGCATGGATTTCGTCGTTTCCGTTTGCGCATCGATTGGTAAACAAAACATAAAAAACCAAAGAAAATACGCATGGCTATGTCATCATTATTTTTTAATATTATGTATTAGTAAGTTCTTATATATTTATATGTAAAACTTTTTTATAAAAAAACATTTTTTAAATATATATAAAATAGGTAAACTTGATAAAATAGATATATAAAAACATTCGCGTGACATGCAAAATCATCTCGCGTGTCCCTAATGGCACGCGTACCATAGGTTCGCCACCCCTGGTATACGATATGGCGTCGGTGCGGTTGATTAAATCTAGAGTTGCGATACACTAATTAGGAACTCTGTAATATTCTAAATTAGCTGTCGGATTGGATTTGAATGCAACTATGAATGACGCAATGCTTGAATGATATTGACCGTCTATATGCGGCTGTTTTCTTTTCTCATTAAAACAATTAAATTACTTACAATGAACAAGACATACAGTAGAACATCAGTTATCTTATTGGGATGAACGTACTTTTGTTAGAGTAAGATAGAATTTCTACGGCTGAATTAAATATTTTTTGTACACGTCGCCGGTAAATATTGATTTGAATGACTACAGTCATTTAAAAACTGCAAACACATTTTGCTGATATTTGTGTTAAATATAAAGTTAGTGGTAATTAATTTTAGTTAATTTAGTAGAAAATACGGTTGACTATATTGTGTTTAAATTAAACAATATTTCTCAAGCAGAGGTCATGCGGCCTCGGGATAGTACACTCTGCAGTAAAAATAAAATATTAGAATAATGTATACAAACGCAGTCGAAAACGTTGAATGAAAAAAATAATCACTATATTAATTAAATACAATGCAAATAAAGTGTACTATGAAAAATTTAATTTTAAATTGTAAATTAATATTAGGGGTCGTGAATTAACGCAATTTTCATAATTGACAACCAACTATTGACATTTTAGTACAATATGATCATTTTCCCTGGTGTGTGAGTTCGATTCAGAGATTTGATAAATTTTATGAGTAGGTACATTTCCACAGCTCTGGGAAAGGGCCAATTTATAAAACGTTACTGCATTCCCTATATCTCGTTAAATCTGGATTTAGTTGGAGAGCTGGATCTGCTCTAAAAAACTCGTAACCATTTTTATATCATGAATAGAATAAAATTGATCGTCGTTATTATTCTATGCCAGTTGACGCACGCGTAATAAAAATTTAAACTGGACACATTTTTAATACTGGTTGTCTTTCATGTTTGCATTAATAATCGGTAGTCAATAGATGTTTGCTTTGTCGGATATACCTAACAGATTCAAACTATATTTACTTTTGTTAAAAATCTGGAATTATGGCACCATGGTTTTCCCTCCACTCAACTCTTTCCTTCCACCACCTGCCTCAGGGCTCAAACTTGGGGCCATTGCTGTTTACGATTTTTATAAATGGTTTTTGTTGTTCGCTGATGACTTGAAACTCTTCTTGGGTCACCTTGGACGATTATCGTCAACTTATACTTGATATAGATATATTAGATTGGGGCAGGCGTAACAAACTGGACTACAATATTGGTAAATAAAATAAAAGGCGCTAAAATGTTGAGAACTCCATAGTTAGAAGCAGACTTGAGAGTGGGTTTATTGTTTGGGCCCCGTATCGGTTGAAGTATGGCTTTATGGTGGAGAGGGTGCAAAAGAAAATTTTGAGACTCCTTTACTTTCGGCTGTATGGATATTATCCGTGGCTCTATCCGACTGATTTTCTCTTAGGAATGCTTACATAACTCTAGCTTAAAGTTTAGAAGGGATATTTATTTAGCTAGGTACCTACATATGTTTTCCGACTAATACGCAGCGTAAATTGAAACTCTGCCATTCTTGAAAGTATTGAATTGTGTGTCTCCGATAATTATCTTAGAAATTGGGGGCATCCGTTGTTTACTCTCCCAAGGTGCAGAGCTAACCTGCCATTAGTAATGCAAATTGGGAGGGCAATAACTATGTTTAATCAAATCGATTCGGATGTTGATATATTCTACGTGAGGGTGAATATAGGTGGTCGTTGTTTTATAAGTTTTTTATGATATGGTCAATCAACCTAGTTCACTCTGTGTGTTTCCGTCTACCTACTTTTATTTTTCTTATTTTATTATTTTATTATTTACTCACATTAATTACCATGTATTTTTATTTGAAAGTTGTTAACACTTTCTTTATATCATGTCGTGAACGTTTTGAATTTATAATTTGTCATGTTCATTATAAGTAAAAAATAAATAAATTTTAATTTAAGATAAGTGTAAGTATAACTTAAGAGTTTTGTGTACTATCAGATGTATAGCGCTTTGAATTTTCATTCCTAGATTTTACAAAATCTCATTTACTTTTCTATGCTTTTCACTATTGCACTATCGCAAATATTTTCTCACTATCGCCTTGGGAATCGCCGTAAAGATAATACTTAGGATTAAAACACGTTTTAATCAAACGATTCCAAAAAAACCTTCCCTTTTCTAAATCGTGAAAGCGAAAGAAAAAAAAACCGCTTTGTAGAAATGAGAGAAGAATCTGTAGGAGAAGTGAAGAAATAAAACAATTACTTGGAGTGTTAAACCTTATTAGTCTGTAGGCAAGTTCCTGACAGCTTCTTTAAGAGTGCGATAAAGGGAAGTATGTAAGGACTTATTTTAGGTCAGATTTTGAACAAATCGCCCTCTTATTTGCAAGCACCGCGATTAAGTAGGCCAACTCTTTCACCCAAATAAATTAAATAAGTTTTGCGAAAGATAAAGAAAATACTTAGGTTTACTATTTCCATAACTGCGTGCTCTAACTTAATTTATAATATATTACTTAACGTTGTTTAATCATTAATACACTTAAAAAAAATGTTTTATAAAAGTTACGAATACGCAAATTTGCTATATACCAATCCTCATTTGTGATAACGTCGAATTAACTATGATTTAATGTGGTATTGGATCGTAATTATACATATTGATTCAGTATGTATAACTTCTTTTCACCTTACACGATTTAGTGCGGCACTAAACAAAAAAAAACCTTCATAAAATAATTTAGATTTCACCCGAAACTCTTTCATTCCACGTTTCTAAAATGAGTATAATCGATATTTATAAACTTTTGTACTATCCATTTAATAACCCACTCGCTTATTTTAAACGCGCCATTTCCGATATATTGTGAAATTGGCTTTGATCGCAATTGATGTATGCATGTACATTTTTTTCGTCTATTTTTCTCCTTTTCTTATTTCATTCTTACAATTAGTCAGAATAGATTTTCAATAATATATCTCTAAGTTGTTCATTATTTATACATTTTTTATTTATGTATTATGTTTGACTATAATAGTTCATAGATACACATAAATGTTCTGTGATCTGGAAACTTTACTCGTTACAATACGTCTTTTACTGCGATGTTCTAAATATGTAGCCATGTTTTCATTAATAGTGTTAAATTAATTTACAATATAACATTAATATTTTCTTAAAAAGACAATATTATATGTCGTTAGTCATAGGTGAGATGAACAAAATTACTTAGAGTGTAGATGTAATAATATGTCATTTAAGTAAGAATGAAATTAGATACATATTGAATAACAAGATTGGGTTTTAATTTAAAGAAAAAGAGGTATGAGATAGTTCGATTTCAATATAGAGATTGCGTATACTATTTATAACGACAATAAATTTATGTGCTCGGCATAAGCGGGACGACTTAATTAAGAGAGAGTGTTTATTAAAATTCTAAGTTTGCGGACGAGTGGGCATATAAATTATTCAGCAGCCGTCTAGCAACTTATAAAACTGAAGAATTACCGTACTATAGTGATTATAAATAAACAGTATTTATACATAAATTATTTTTATTAAATAATTAAGTACTTAACCATAGTATAAAATATACAATTTTAACTTCTGTAGACTTTATAGTCTAGAATAGTGAATATAAATTTAGTTGGAATTTTGTTTTAATGGGGAGTCTTATTTTACGATTTAATCGCAATATATTACAATAATCAGAGATTTCATAGTTTATCTTGAAGAAATATAATTAAAAATATTTTTAACTTATGTGTTCACTACATTACATGTGGAGTTATTTTTTATAATACATAATTCTAGAATGTAGCTTTACAGCTAAGACCGGCGCAGAGAACACTTGTCCAATATAGGAGGAGATAGTGAGAGTTCTTACATCATGCTAGGACCCACTATAAGTTGTCGAGGTACTTATGATGGTATATTATACAATTTAGTGATAACCTTAATAACTGGCAAAAACAGAAAGCGTGGTAAAATTAAATGGTTAACCAAGTTATTAAAAAATATGTGCAATAGAGGGCAAATAAAATTAAAACAAAAAACAGTTTGTATAGCCAAGTAAGGGAATCACCAGAAGATCAACGAGACATGCAATATAGAATTATTTAAAAAGTAAATTATAATATTTGAATGACTTTTAGTAGGAATAGTTTTTAGAAATTTTACCAAACCGTTACTTACACCAGATCAACATAGTTTGGCAAAATCGAGTCACTGGATTATTATTACTCATGATTGGTTTTGACTCTTGAATGTGTAGTAGTGAAATATATGAGGTCAAATATTCACTTTAAGGATGTGTCTATTTTAGACAATAATTTTCGACAATCGAAGTATTTATTGAATAGTCTAAAGTTAACGCAATTGATGAATGAGTTACTATCACTCTGAAACGTCATTGAAAATGCATCGTTAGAGTAATACGATTTTCCACCTGTGCGGATGCGAGACCTACATGTCTTATCATAATTACATCTCGATATAACCTCGACTGGGATTTCATTTCGCTTTAACGATTCGACTTCATTACGAGCGCTGCGACGCCAGCGACGCCGGCGAAGACTTATCACACGTATCGCTGAATAATTGACGGGGCAGCACGCTCCGCTAAACTGCTCAAAAGCGGATACGGACGTAGTGCTACAGCCTTATACTCGTATATGAGGGATTAACGACGTAATACAAACAAGTCCTCGCATGATAGTTTTGTTGAAAATTATTATACTCATTGAAGTTATACTTCTTTTGGAGCGTTTGGTAGAGAGTGAAATTGAGAGCTGCGCGCGCACACTGTTACAGTGCGTGACAGTATGAAGTTAGCTGCGAATCAGTCAGATGTATACAAACGCAAGAATTGTTCCGTTGCCTAGGCAGCGAATTTATTATTGTCGGAAATTTTCATTTCCTTACGTAAACAAACGATTAAACGTCAGAGTGACAGTCGTTACTTTAAAAATAAAAACTACGAGAGATAATTATATAATTTAGTATATAAGTTAAAGTGTACAGCAATAAGCCAACGGCGCTCTAATAAGCGGCCCCTTTTCTTGAGTGTGTAATTTAACAGGATAATTAAGAGCTAGTCGGAGAATCTAGGTTATCACAAGTTTTGTTTTTGTTTTGTTACGCCAAAGAAGTATAACTTTTAACGCAGGTACATAAAGTACACACACGTTTCGTCTTCTTATTTTGTTGTTACGATGGCCGCGCGGCTTCAGAGTCGGCCTATATCGTCGTGGATCCCAGGTTAGAATTTTGGGTCTGGCTAAGTACACATATTGTTTTACAATTTGTGTATGAGTCAGAGTATGGACCTAATAGGTTGATCAAGTGGCTGACATCCATTTCTCTTAAAAAAATCTGTTAATACAAACCTCCACTATGTGGATGCCCATATGATGTTACATGGTCGAAATAGAAAATAGAATAGAAATAATGTCTGGTGGAGTAAACCTATCGAAATAGTAAAAATAACACGAGACAGACAATCAAAAATTTAATAGTAATACTATCGACCGAAGGTACTTGATAGAATTTGAATTTAAATCCATTAGAATTTTAATCAATGATTTACTAAATTAAAAAATATACGTGGAATTAGAGATATGTATTATTATTGATGTAAGTATAGGAGATCTATTTCAATGGTATTTCTTAACACCACGACAAAAATGTATGGTGTTATAATCGTCTACCATTAATGTATCGTAAATTTGATAGAATAATAGCCTGAAGATGGTACTAGCGGGAACTTTAATCGAAATTGACAAGCATGCCATGTTACTTGAAGATTAGTTGCACACTTTCCCAAACAGTGTAGCTGTAGTGCATAGTAAAGACTAGTAAATAATATAATGGGGCAAAAGGCATATGACACAACTTGGAGCTTTATAAACTTCTCGGGCAGACCTTTTAATAAAAGTGAACAATGCCCGGCAGCAGAGTTTGTTCACCATATATTATGCTCTAAAATTATATTTTGATGTAGATATTTTTGAGTGTATTTAAAAAAAATTTGAACATTGCATGTGTCAAAAATAGTTGAAAAGTTTAAAAAAAAGTGTACTGATCTTAATGCATTTTCAACTTCTCATATGCTGCAGAGCTTTTGGTCTAGCAAAAGGCTTATGCTTGAATAACGGCGTTGCTTAACGATATTGACGTCAGGCCGGTAATACTAGACGACGTGCGATAGATTTAAATAATCTAGATGAGAATTAGAAGTTTGTATATAAACGTTGTAATGTTTTATTTATAAAACAGTATATTAATTAAACAAACAGAATGTTATATTATGTAACAGTTTTTTTTAAGAAATAGCAATTCGCCCAACCAATTCAGCTAATGCAAAGACTCAAAGATATACAGAAGAAACTCACTCTACCACCAAGGATAACATGGGTATAATATTGTTATTTTAAGTATTATAATATTGAAGAATATAATATTTAATAATACAACATTCTTATTCAAAAGCTTAGAAACCTTTTTTTGTATCAAATGAAATTCAAACAATTATCTTTTACTTTCCTGGCGAAGGTTCGGTATATTATAACCACTGCGCTATGTGACTATCTCATATGTAATTAAAGATTTTTATAATACCCATGATTTTGATGCTTTCACATATTTTAAATTTAGAATGTTAATTAATATTCATCCAGGTTTAAATAAAAACGAAAAAAATAAATAATTGCAAGTTCAAAGACGTCATAACTTAGTCACAACGTCATAACCAGAGAAACCCCAACTAAGTATGTGAATTAAGTTAGATAATGTTACTACTATTAAATTACAAAGCTGGTAGTCATTATTGACAAATTTAGAACATACTACTTCAGGTATCGTAGTTTCACTTAATAACAACGACCACATAAACATAGAATATTTACATATTTAAAACGATTTGATTGAACAATATATTATCCTTCGTATTGATTGGGCGATGATTTAGGTTAAAATAAGTAGTTCTGGAACTTGAAAATCCAGATATTTTTTCTAAATAAAAAATTATACTGAACATACATAATTTGAAAACATCTCATGCATATTATACCCACTAGAAAAAAACGTTTTTTAGAAAAACTTGAACTTGAAAGGACTTGAAACTGTAATCTCTGGATTTGCGCCAATGCTCTTTTCCAATTAAATTACCGGCATCCTACTTGATTACGATGATTTTAACTAGTAGTTCTTACATGAAATGTTTATACAATGTTGGCTATCGGTTTTTGTATATTAAATCTGGGTTATTATGAATTAAATGTCTTAATTACTAACTGACGTCACGGATCACTCTGATATTTAGTTTTTATAACGCCCTTAGACTAGTTCTAGTGAGTAGATGCGTGAGATGTTTTCAAATTATGTATGTTGAATATACAGAATGTTACATTCTCAAATTGTGTGAATTATTCGTTGAATAAAATAAGTAGTTTATTAAAAAAATATTATACATTTTACCAGTACCATGAAACGCCTAAAGCTTTGCCGTGGTGTCCTAGCAGTCCTAGCAGTCCTAGCATGCAAAGGCTGTCGAAAATGATCTCTCGTAAAAGAAACCGAAGTCGAATATGTGCAGTTTTTTTTCATAAGTGGGTCTGTTGCCGTAAAATACACGCTCACTTGAAGCGGTGCTACGAAGGTCTACGACTCATCTACGCAAGGTCTACGACAGAATTATTCTTGGGTTCTAATTCAGGAAAATATTATTTGAATATGGTTAGACTGAACTATGATATTAAGTAGAATGTATTCATGCAAATACGAATATGTTAGTTTCCAAAATAGCATGACAATTTTTTACATATGAACGCTGAGAAATTGAAAGCAAACCGATTGCAATTATTATGAACAGTGCATGTGGTCTGTATTAATATTTCGATTGAATAGTGACTGGGTTATCTTAAGTATTTATTGAGTTATTGATGTATATGTTATGTACGAGACAAGGGTGAGAAATATAGACTTAGGTTTTCGATTTTTTAGCTCGTAATGCAAATAACTGTAGAGAGCAGAGTGGAGAAGAAAATTTTCATGGCTATGCAACCTTCGTAAGTGGTTCTATGCCGCAGTAGTGAGAAATGTAGGTACTTTTACTTGGTTACTAAGATGGTACCAATAACGGTGAAACTTTATTGCAATTTGGAATATAAATAATATACTTCATGTGACATGAAACTTCATCTTTGAGGGTGACGCATGATTAACTGATTAAGCATTTAATTGTGTTTAATCTTTGGTCAATGCTTTTTACACTTTTATTATACATTTTTTTTCGACCATGCCGATCCTAATATGATCATATGGGCCTCCACAAAGTAGAGGTTTGTATTAACAGATTTTGTTTTTTTAGATAAATGGATGTCAGCCACTTGCTCAACCCATTAAGTCCATACCCTGACTCACACACAAATCGAAAAACAATGTGTGCTTGCCAGACCCATGATTTGAACCTGGGACCCAGTGCGTGATGATCCAATGCTTAAGCCTACTTACCTAAAGTTTTTAAATATTATGTACTAATGTAAAATGGCATATTTCCAACTACATTAGATTCCCACCAGTAGCAAACAACATTTGAAAAACACTTTTCGAATATTAGTCAAATAACTAAATGCTTGTACCATATTTTTTTTTAAATTCCATCACTATCAAACAAAAGCAACAAATTATGTTTTTTTTTTTTTTTTTTTTTTTTTTTTAAATATTAGTGTTATTATAAGGATTCACAGAGAAAAGTACTGATATTTTAAGAGCTAGTAAATATTATAATAAAAAATAGCGGACCGTAAATTTTTCTATTAATAAACCAGAATACAACTAATGATTGATTGCACGTATCGGAAAAGAAGATAAGAGAACAAAAAAAGTTTTAATGCTTATCTAGATTTCCTCATGAAAATGCTTTTTTCGTACGTGTTTTTTTTTGTTTCCGTGTAATTTATGGCGCACAAAAATAATAAATCTTAAGCAACATGAAATGGGAGCATTCACCGAAGTAAGCCAAATCAAATTGTCAATACAAAAGGGATTTGGGTGGATAGTTCGACGTTTATGTTCAATAAGCACTATTTGAATATTATGTCCCAGAGTCTTGACAGGATATTCTCAAGTTTGCTTTACATTCAGTCGTTAGGGGTTTCACGTATTTTTCAGTTCGCAAAAATGCGCTACGAAATATTTTTATTTAACATAAGCAATTGTCCGCGACTTGTCCCCGCGTAAAATATGGAAATAAAAGTAAACATATGCTGATTCGATTTAAATGTAATTATTTATTCACCTCTATGGACGACGATTGGATATATTTAGATAGGTATTTAGCAACAGTTTCAAATTCAAATTTAAATTTATTTATTTTACGTAATATAATGAACATGAAAAACTATAAATTCAAAGCGTTCACAACATGATAATAAAGTAAGTATTAACAATTTTCAAATAAAAATACAGGGTAATGTGAGTAAATAATACAATAATAAAATAAGAAAAATAAAAGTACATGGAAGCACACAGAGTGAACTAGGTTGATAGACCCTATCTTAAAAAACTTATAAAACAACGTCCACTTAAATTCACCTCACGTAAGTGGAATATATCAATATCCGAAGCGATTTGATTAAACATAGTTATGGCCTTCCCAATTGGCATTACTATGATAGGTTGGTTCTGCACCTTGGGAGAACAAACAACGGATGTCCCCGATTCCTAAGATAATCATCAGAGATTTACTCGTTGCACTCTACGTTATTTTCACTACGTTTTATATTGTAATTTTTTTTTTTTGAGCATTTGGCAAATGGAAAATATTAGAAAAACTCTAAAAAATGGTAGAGTTTTTTCCGCAGAATTTAAACTCAGATAGCGTAGTTATTTTTGCAAATTATTGTTGGTATATGAAAGGCTTTTAGGTATATTTCAGAGTTTTTTTTTAATTAATCAAATAATTTTACGGTAAAATAACAACTATTTAAAATGAAGTGTTATCAACATAAAACTTATTTAAAGAAACAGACAGTCTGTGACTGATTATGTGCACTATAGAGAGGAAATTATTGAGCTGCGTTTGCAATCTGTCGATATGGGTCGAATCCCGAAACTGGTCCCACGTTGGCTAAATGGTAAACTATCCAACGCTATGGCCAGTGGGTGCTAATATAGTTCTAGTAGCTGCAGGTTTTATAATTATTTGATTTATTATTGACGTAATACGAATAAACACTGAACTGAGGATGCTGTAACTCTTTTACTAAACCAGTGAAAATTTAATCTTCCCAAAGTTTGTGATTAGTGCAGTTATTAGTGATTAGCAGTTTGCGAGCGGTCACACAAGTCACGTCGTCGAGGAACTAGCCGGGAAACAAAACTGTTTGAAAACTTTTTCTCATTACATATGACTTTGCGCTGGGATTTTCACAAAGTTCCTAACTGTCGTATGGCATTTTTCGTGTTCTCGGTGTCACATCCTCACACCAATTAAGCGCATCCTTACTGCTTCAGATGGTAGGTAACTGGAAGAGTTTTAAACATGTTATTCAATACATTTTATTACTATTAAATATTAGATATTTTTGTGTTACAAGTGAAAATGGTTGGTTTTACGATAGTTTATTTTTATAATGTATTGCAGTATCAAAATGGAATTATATTCCCATTTTTAAATTGGCGATATACCCTTTTTTGCAACATAATTATAATCAATTATATTTGACATATTGACATGTATTGGTATTTTATTTAATAAATTGATTTCTGTTTTAATATCATTGATATCATTTTAAATGTCCTTTTCTATGCTTTTGGCAGGTTTCGGAAGTTATAGATAATAACAATATAATGTGTAAAATTACACATATTATAATAGTATAATTTTTATTAATATATAAGTATAATAGTATAATATAATTTTGATGATATGTGTATATAGTTTTTTTAATATAAGTTTGCATCATTTGTTCGTTTTAAATGGTGTAAACATGACAATTTTATAATGGTTATAAAAATCTGTGGATATTGTAATAATAAACATTGTTTAATGAAAACTAATTTCTTTCCACCAAGAATTATTAAAAGTTAAAATAACTAAAATAACTACTGAATAAAAAAGCATTCAGGAAATTTCATAGAGTAATTGTTACAGTATATTTGCTTTGTTTTAACAGAATATGGCTAGCAATTTTATTATGATCGTAACTGAAAGGATAATAATACATATATATTTTTAAATTAAATTCATGAGCAGCTTACGCGTCGGCCTTTAATGTCTTGGGTAACAGGTTGAAATTCTGGGTGTGGCAAATACACGTATTGTTTTTAAATTTGTGTTTGAAGTCAGAGTATGAAGCTAATAGGTTGAACAAGTGGCTAATATTTATTTATAATTAAAAAAAACTTAATAAAAACTTCCATTGTGTGTAGGTCCATATTATGATCCTAGTAGGATTGGACATGGTCCAAAGAAGAAGAAGAGTTATCATTTATTCACTCCAAATTCCTTATGTTTATAATTATATTGATTGTAGACTAAACGTGTATTTTTTTTATCAAAATATATAATTTGTTAACAGTATTTTTTAATGTGGAATGTAAAAGTGAACAAAAATGTGAGTGTAAAAGAATTAAAAGTTGTCTAGGTGATTTGATAAGAATTATAATTAATTCAATTTCTGTGAGCATTAACGTTATTAGCAAAAATAAAAAAGCACTTAGCTAAATAGGAAAAAAGTTTATCGGAGGGAAAAAAAATCCTTCGATATCTGAATGTTTGTTTTGTCAAACGGCAGGCTGCGTCTCGTAAAAGAAATCTGCCGCGGGAAAGAGAAAGATCATAAAATTTTATTCCACTTTCTCCCTGGGCTTAATGTCAGCCGTATTATATTTATTTGTTTGAACTATAAGCTTCCATTTGATTGAGTGGATACTTACTTCTTTATTGGATTATTTTTCATTTTGTTTTATTCGTCGATATTATTTTCAATTACAGAAATCTACTGTGAAAAGGATAATAAATGAAAGTCATTTTTCGAAAAATAATTCTTCACTTAAATTTCACATTTTTATGTTTATGCGGTTTATTATCTGTTTTTATTGACTTTTAATATAATTGGTATAAAAAGCACCATTCAAGATAATAATTATTCCAGTATGCAGTGTAATATTATAATAATTATATCTCCACTAATAGTCGGATACAGAACGCTACTGGATAAAAAAAAAAACCTCACTAGTACCTTGCGTATCTTTATTTTTTACCCTTTCCTACCACTCCTTAATTACAAAAAATATCTTCAGTGTAATATAAACTATTGGAAGAAAAATTGAATAATGCTTCTAATAATACATACTTTAATTTTATTTCTTATTATACTTTGCCATGGAATTAAATACGGAAAAAGTTAGAATTCAGAAATATATCTGATTTGATTTACTTCTTGATTTCTTGATTTCTTATTATTTAAATCAATGATATATATTATCTAGGTGCTCATTTTTATTTTTTTATTAATATACAGTCCATATCACACTCACGTAAACTGTCATGATCGACAACGTTTGGAGTAGGCACAATAATATATACGTTCTTATTCGTGATACATTGTTGGAATTTCGTTAAGTTTTAAGTTTTATTGTTTAATCTTTGAGGTATTAAAATGAAACTCTACTTAATTAAGACACAACGATGTGGTCTATAAGCTGTGAAAGTTTAACTAATATTTGCATTGTTATGTGTGAGTTAAATTAATATAACAAATATACATATTATGTACAAAAAAACTATTTAAATTTATTTGAGTTTTGTACAATTCTTTTTTGAGTTTTTTATTTTTATTTTATTAGATAATAAGGTTTTTACTTTATTTTATTGTATTAAATTGCTATATAAAAATAATTAATTACTGTATTCATTGTCAGTATTTGCTAATAATGAGTGCGCATTTGCCGAAAGGAAAAACCCGGGTCACAAAAATGACTCAAATGGAATAGTACAAAACTCAAATCAATTTTAACTTAAATTAAAATTTCATCACCCTCGGTCGATAATATTAGTTAAAGAAAAAAAACTATATTTTGCTTAGCTGTCACGAACATAGTCATAATATACATAATATATAATGATATAAAACAGGCGACTCTTGTGGTGCAGTGCGTAAGGCGCTTGCCTTCCACCCGAGAGTTCCTGGGTTCGATTCCCGGTCAGGACACACAGTATGTATGTGTTTTTCTCAAAGCCTGGGTGTTTGTGATTGTTCAAAATTACTAACAACCACCTTGTACGAAAAAGCAAGGTTATGGTTATTAATAATTCTAAAAAAAAAAAAAAATGATATAAAACAAGGATATTATCAATATTTTCTCTATTTGAGGTAAGCCGAGTGGAAGTTATTGTTTATTGCTATTTATTATTCATTTTCTCGGCCCAATATGATCATGCTGTTGATTAATAAAAATAAAATCAGTTTTTGCCAAAAACGCGGAATCGAATCCACACCCATAGCTGCAGAGACGGGAGGTCTACCAATTATGTTACAGCGTGACTATAATGTGTATAATAAATAAAATGATGAACACACTAATTAGGTAAGTACCCAAAACCTGAAGTTTACCGTTAGAAGTATTTATAGCCGATAATAAACACAGCTGAAGTGAAAGGAAGACGTTTAGGAAAGTTGTGCGAAGATGTATCTGACACGTGAGTGGTCCTCACAAATAAAGATTGCTCAAAACAAAGCGTCGGCAAGACCTTAGGCATCCACTAAAGTGGCTGTGGCCCACTAAGGCATTTCGGCAGAGGGGTGCTGTCCTATTTACGTTAAAGCTGGGTCCTTCATAATATATGATGCGTCAATTTTGATGCATTATTTATATAATTTAGATGTTTAAATGTCCAATTATGTGTACATAATATAGTTTGATAGAATGCTTTATTCATGGTTACTTTTCTATAATTTCACAAATTATTACGGTGTGTACGAGTCATGATACCTATTAAAACATTTTTTTTTTGTTAATTCTACGATAATCGCTTAATAAGAAGAAACAAAAAAACCTTGTTTTGAAATTATTATAATGGAATATCACGTAAATGTTACTAGTATAAGTTCAAATTTGTATTTATACTTATATTAGTACATATTTATTTATTTTCGTAGTTTTCATAGTTTTACGTTTTGAAATACTACTGAAAAATATGAATAAACGCATTATTTATTAATTATTTAAAACTAAATATAGAGAATATTTAAAATGATTGGATTCTTATTACTGAAAATACATGATTTTGAAAAACCTTAGAAACACCTGTATTAGAAAAAATCATCGGAAACGTTTGAGAGGGAGTTATTTAAACTCATTCATTCAGGGTCCAGGTTTGAATCTCAATCAGTCCAGCTTCAACTTTTCTTCTAGGATTTTTATAATATATATATTTCTGAGGTATTTTGAAGCACACTAAACAATATATATTTTTTTGTTTCGTAATAAATGATTGGCGCATGATTTAAAAATTCAGCATTATGGCGTTATATAGACCAAATGATTATTTGGGCAGAATGCCAGGGTAAAGTTTGATTTATTATTTATTTTAAAGTGTATAAAACTACAATTTAATTTTATTGTTTTTTTATAGCAGCAATATCGACAGTATATTTAGCTTAGGAGGGAAAATATCTGGTATTTGTTTTAATTTTGAGAAGATTTGTCGAAAAATTTAAGTTGTCAATTATTGTAAAGACTTGGCGATACTTTCTGGTCAAAAACTATTTATCACTCTTTCCAGGAATTATGCATAACACCTTTATTAAGTAGTTGAATAATAACATAGAGATTAATTATAACTAGTCAACAGTCTCATCTATTACTTAAAACCTATAAAAAAAATCTTAGCCCAAAGTAGGTTTAAGGTTTATTAATTAAGAACACGTTGATTGGACATGTTGCACGCAACAGTAAAACTGGGATTGTACTTTCTTAATACGCACCGCACTGCATCCGTTGTACAAAATGTCGAAACCTAGAAAATTCGTGTGTTAATAAGGTACATAATATATCAAGATCAAAGAAATAAGATTGAGCATTTTCAATACGCCTTGTCTGCTCGTTGAAAAAAAAACCTTTTGATGATATAATGTGAAATGGAAAGCGACTTATAGGCGATAAAAATATTATATTATAAAAATAGCATAAGAAACAGTGCAAGTATTTTTATTAGGTAAATACTACAATAATTACAGTTTTCAATAAATATGATAAATATGAATAGGGTTATCCAACACGTAGTACCTACGAAGTTCACAGTCCTCTCATTTGCTACCTGTCAAATATTTCGAGCATATTTTTGACATATCGCCAGTTGAAAATCTACCATTTAACACAGTGGATCGTTTCGGATCGAAAACGCATAAAAATCTACAATCATTCTATGAAAATGGCAAATATTCGACAGTCGTACTGTGAAAATTATGGTCAAAATTCGGTAGAAATCATTAACTAACTGAAGGCTGTATTTGCAACTGGTAGTATTTTGTATCGCCTGACAATATTCGTCCAGCTCGTTCACGTGAAACCATTGCTGCTGTTTGCAAAAGTGTAGCCGAAGAGCCAAGAAATGTCGATTCCAATGAGGTCTTAGTAATTTGGCCTCTTGTACGGCTCGTGATGGTGAATTTTGCACAAAGACCTTCGACTACACCCGTGTAAGATCTAGCAAATGCAAGAGCTAAAGTCAACTGATCACGGGCATCGTCACAGATTCACCGGATGGATATTGGAAGAGCAGGCAACGGATTTTGATTTATTAATTTCACCTCAATGAGTACGTTAATAAGCATAACTGCCATATTTGGGGAGAGAAAAACCCACAAGTGATTCAAGAGAGGTCGTTACATGGTGCAAACGTTTATGTTTAGTGCGTTTAGTTTTTTTTAGCTGGATGCGTCATCGCGCCGTACTTATTCGAAAATTATAAAATAGCGATCATTCCGGTTAATGGCGTCTACTATAATAGGCAAATGATAACTAATTTTTGTGGCCGGAATTAGACGATTTTGATTTAGAAAAAATTGGTCCAAATAGGATGGAGCCACGTGTAAATACAAGTTCGTACCAGAACCTAGATAACCCTATATAATAAGGAATTTATCCCGTGATAATATTATGATAGGTGCCTAGTCAACATTATGCGGATTCTTGGATAGTGATAAATAGTTTATTGTATTTGTATAAACATGTATAGATATTATATGAAGTCGCTATATGTAAAATCAGTTAGGTGTCTCTATAAACTTTTAATAATCATCAGGTATGTGACAACCTGGGATGGGTCCTGCCTTCCTGCCTCTTTCCACCTGTTCCCATTCAAAATTGTTACTTTAAAAGCACTAAATGCATAGAAGCGTCACCAAAATACAATGAAAATTTTTAAACTCTTAATTACGACGTCACATCGCGTTTCGTTATTATTGTTGTGACCATTTGTAAATCTTGATTTCCCATTTTTTTTTCAAATGCTCAGATATGGTAAAGATATGCAAACGTCACAAAATAAAGAAACAGTTAATATTATAAAGCTTACAAAATTTATTCGTTACTTTATCAGTGGTGAACTGAATTAATTCTTAACGTATTGCGGATCCAGGTTGACATCAAACCTTTTAGGCTACCAGGCGGATGCAATCGCCGTTTAACTAATTCGTTAACGATATCCGATATAGGGCTCAATAACGACTAATAGCGATTCGTGATATTTTATGAATCAGGTGCAAATTCAATTCTGTATGACAACCGTACGATAGTGACCGATAAATTCACATATTAAAAGAATTTTGAGCTGGTTTTTTCCCCTTGGTTGGATTTATCGACATTATTCCATATGTTAGTTCATTTTTATTCATACGGTGCACGTAGTCTCTCAATTATTGACTGAAATGCGTTCCTATCTTGGTATAAATCATAGAGCTCAGCATTGTATATTCTCTTTGAATTGTTGTCGTCTTTGATATACTCGGAGATATGGTAAAGATGCTTTTTTAATATATAAAGGTCACTATCGTTCAGATTCCAGAGACGTAGGTGAATACAAGCTTTATTTCTGAGATTTTTATTCACTTTTATATTTTTTCATTCTGACATATCCAGAAACAAACTGTGTATCACAACTGCTAAGGAATCAAAATAGAATATTGGGTTTCATAAACATATTATTAAATAACTCAAGGTGCGTAATATTTATTGTTATTGATAGAAAAATATATCTTGCTGTTGGTCAAATAATAATATAGCAATATCGACTAATGTAAGTTAACAATTTTTTATGTAAGTCCAATTTTGTTATAGAAAGGAACTGGATTTGAGTGCTAATGAGCTATATTAGATTGTAGAAAAGTATGTAACCAAGGAAATAATTAATATATATATATATAATAGAATATTTGATAGTGGCTAATTGACTTTATAAATAATTAATATCCACTATAAGCTATTCAGTGTCCGGTTAAAACAGAACTAATTGATTGTAGCATATAATTATATTATCTCTGTTAATTAATTAACTAAGCTCTCTCCTCTATTAAATTTCAACATTTTAGATTGTTGTATCAAACGTCCTCAGGACACATTTTGATAAAATTGCAAAATTCGAGCCGTTAACATAATTTGGCGCGCCCACCCAATCTCTAATTAAGAATTATGCATGTCCAGGTGTCACGCTCAATCACGCGGGAAAATTTATGGGAGTGTCTGGCGCAAAAACAAAAATAAGCAATTTCATACATAGATATACCTATACGCTTTCTGAATGCTATTAATTGTATAAACTATATTTTTATTCAATGAATAATTTACAAGATTTAAGAGTGCAACATTCTTTTATTGAACGTACATATTATATACAAGAAATATATAACCACAAGAAAAAAACTTTTTGAGAAAAATACGACGCCCAGCGGGTTCGAACCTGCGCCTCTGGGATTCGCGTCCATGTGCTCTATGGAATTTAGAAAGTATTGTAAAAACTGCCGGTAAATTTCATTGCAATTAGATAGGAAGGACACACAGGTTATTTGGATTTTTTTTATTATTTATTAGGATTATTTTGGAATATTTAAAAAAAAGATATTAAGTAGATATTTAGTAGTTATATTATATTTCTCTGGGGTATTTTCGAATTATATACTTATGCTATTAATTGTATTTTAATTTAAATCCTTTTTAATAATCTGCATTTGATTGGGATAACAAAAATCTATTCTATTTTATAAAATGATAAGTGAGTAAGATTAATTGTCATGCTCGGATGGTATACTTCTGCTATAAATTTACTTGAAAACTAGTTATATTCTTATACTTATGTAGTACGTACTAGTATAAAGGCAAAGTTTTCAGAATTGAACGCATCTCAGACGGCTGTGTAATAACTTAAGAAACTAGAGCAAACGCGTGCTACTAATTAATAATACTCATTGCAAGTATTGAAGAAGATTGGATTGTGTAGCATTGGATGATTGGACTAACTTTTACTAGAAAAATATAAAACTCTCGTACCTATTAGACATTGAGAAGAATACTTGCACTCATGAGGATTTTAATATTTTAAGTTTTTCTTTCTTAATTGAGGATTATATACAATATTTTATATCATAGAGCATAATTATTATAATATTATATACTTAGGCGGCTCTCGTGGTGCAGTGGGTAAGGCGCTGGCCTTCCACCCGAGAGTTCTGGGTTCGATTCCCGGTCATGACAAAAAACATTTATGTGTTTTTCTCAAAGTCTGGGTGTTTAAAATTAAATTAATTGTAATTAATTAAAATTACTAACAAACCATCTTGTACGAAAAAGCAAGGACATGGTTATTAATAATTAAAAAAAAAAAAAAAAAATATTATATACTTTGTAATTCTGCAGCAGCAATTTAAATTATTTTATTTATTTATTGTACCTACTAGTCGTTATTCTTGTTGGATTGAACTTTTTTCGCATCCTTCCCAGCTGTCTCATCACATATACGCTACTACGGCCAATCATGATAACTTATTATTGACAATTATTCATATATTATGCAGAGCAACAGCCAGGACAAAATGCCAAACCGGCCGGGACCAATATGTGAAACCGGGACAATCCCGGTCAAACCGGGACGTATGGTAAACCTACTTATAGAAATTAACAGATTGAAATTATAAAAATGAATGTCAATATTTACACAATTACACTTTCAAATTTTATTTTGCTTATGTTTGTTATAAGACTAAAGGGTATATTAAAATGGTCACATTAATTTATATAATTTTAAAATGTAATACAATGGAAAAAATAAACTAACATTGAAACGTTTTATTGTTGACACTTTGTTTAAAATACAAAAACCTCAGTTACATGCCACAAACATTGAATTTATTGCATATGTATTTGACAATATATGCTTGAGTTTTTTGTTACCTTCTGTTTAGGATTAGGAGTTTATCCTAACTAAAATGTAAAAATAAACTAATATATTGACAGTGATGTTTTTTTATGCTGACTCCCATTTGAAATATTCCTAATTGCTATTGTATATACCATTTTTAGTGTACATAATTTTTAGTGTATATAATTTTGTTGTCAAATTATTGTTGAATTAATATAATAACTTAAGCGACACAAACATATGAATACATTGTTGTATAATATAATATTGTCACTGAAGGGTTTGGTGTTTGGTGCTCGAGACCAGTTCCGAGTATGAGTGTAGACGTTTTTTAGCCTTATCCAATATTGGATCAGGTTCAAGTCAGCTAGATGTCTTTGTGTGAGATTATCAGATGTGCTGTTTTTGTCTTTCTTTCTTATTTACTCCTCATGTATTTTTGGTACATAATGCATGTCCTATAGCGTATCCTCTTCATATATTTACTCTGTGGTATATTTATACAATATGCAAATAAAGCAGTCAATATAAAATAACTCCATTATAATAGATATACGTACATAAAATACAGCACCTTCTTTATTATATAAATATATTTTGTTTTTTGACATTTAATAAAATCCTCGCTAGATGAGAGAGAGTGCATGCGAATATTTTGATTTTTATTCATATATTCAATACTAGATGAAAAAAAGTTGATGTATTCACAAATAAGTATCAAATAATAAAATCGTAAAATCTCAACGGCGGGGCCGCAAAATCTGCTTCTACGCCGCCGTAGCAGAGCCGTAGCAGTGGCGTAGCACTCGACTATCAAAGATGTCCCACATTTCACGACGTGTGTCTTTAATAGAGTTGATAAACGATCGGGAAGGTCGTTTATCAAGATCTGGCAACACGAAGTGCCGACTTTACAATGGGGTATAAACTTCCGGCTTGCGAACGTTTTCTGTTAGTAATAATATATTGGTAAAAGGATCCTTCACGACGTATTGGAAAATCGTCATATAAAATAAACATCATTCATAAAAATATCATTATAAAATTCGATACAGAATTTAATGGTATACGTTAGATATTTTCTTGGAAAAAAAATCGATATTTTAAGAAATATTAAAAATCTTCCTACAGCATTCGCAAAAACTTTTTAAACTACGTTTAATTGCTAAAAATAACTATACGCAATAATAAAATAAATACCTAACTTTTAATAAAATAATGAGTACTGAATACACACTTGTGGGAAATAACCCATGGCTTATCAGCAGAGAATCAACTAAATAAAATTGTATATCACTTATATACCGTGATAAGCTATTTGTTTCACTTTAACTGCCACTCAATTCCTAAATACTTTATACTTATTAATTATTTATAATGAAAATTAACAATACAATTTATTAAATCACAATTGAAATAGTCTGTCGCGCAATATACCCGCATTATTCTCACCTTTATGTTTCGAATATGCGCCAACACAGTTGTTAAGTAGTTGTTTTATGATTTACTCCCTTTGTGATCCAGACCATTTAATTATTATATTGCATTAGGAATGAACCTACATTCTGTTTGTGGATATTGTTATTTTTACTTGTGTATTAATCTAACATTAAAAGAATTCTTTGCAAACATTGATCTTTGCAGTATAATCTTATATTCTCAATATTTTCGTATAAATAATATATAAAAGGAACTGTTTCTGTCAGATTCGACGTTTCTGCAAATTTATCAATGAATTTTGGTGTTTAGCACATAAATGTAAATTGAATTGGCAATGCAATAAAGATTTGGTTATTGTTCAATTTGTTTGCTGTTTTTCACTACTGATTTGAGAATTTCTATAATTGAACAGCAATTATTATATATATATATATATATACCTTCCATATTCATTATATGAAATATCAATAAACTAGCAGTACATAGTCATTAAAAGTAAAATCAAACTGGTTGCACACAGCTCCGTAAAGCCCTAAACAAAGAGGTTCTAAGTCGATGAATCGATAAGGTAGCCGCGGATTCCCCTAATAAGTCAGCTATGTCAGCTTTCGAAGGATAATGTATCCTGCGTGGCGGCTGCTCTGAATACTTAACTACCCCAAACACTTAATGGATTCCGGGAGCATATATATGTATATTTTTTAACCCCATATAACCACTTGCTGAAGAAAATTACTAGTTATCATCTGTTTTTTAAATACGTTTAAATTAATTTCTCGTTTTTTTTAAATTACTTGTTGGATTTTCGGTAAGAACTTGTTTCATTCCACGGTTGGTCAATAGCATCGTGAGTTCCAGGTTCGAATTCTGGGTCTGGCAAGTACCTACACATATTGTTTTTCAATTAGAGTATGGACCTAATAGGTTGAGCAATTGGCTGATATCCATTTCTCGTAATAAAATTCTGTTAATACAAACCTTTACTCGGTGGAGGTCTATATAATCCTATTGGGATCGGACAAGGTTGGTCGGATTTGATTCAAAATAATATCAAGGGTCGTAAGTCAAAACGGCGTTTATGTTATTATATAATAAATTAGTTATATAAAGAAATAGATTTGTATTATTCAGTATGTCTTAAGTGTGTGAGCATCAGTTTTTTATTGTCAAGTTGTAATTACAGTAAGTACAGGGTAATTGTTAAGAAAAAGTATATGAAAATATTTTATAAATTATTGCATTGTAGTGTTGCAAATTTTCATTCACGTATTTTTGTTTAGTATTTTCAATATGTAAGAATATTTTTCAGTATATTATTCACATACCGGTACAAGGTACAATGCTCAAAATTTGAGCTACGACTTTCAAATGTCATCGAGAAAAAAAAGGAACGGAAATTAAAATGGATTGGAGAGACAGAATGACCAACGGATTTTCACTCAGAGGATAAGAGGAGATAAGACAACGAAACCTTGGTAACATTAGAAAGCAAGAAAAAATAATCGCATACATGTTCTAAGATAATATATAATACTTAGAGATCGTTTTAAAATAATTGAGTGAATGGTCACTTACTTTAGTCAAATTGGTATTTCTTCGCTAATGTATATTATCTTCTTCGTCGTTTTAATCGTGATAACTCTGAATCAGCTGTGTTCATTTTACCAGGTCCCATGTCAGCTTTGAGGATTTGAGGCACACCTATATTGTAGTAAGGATTGGGATGTATTCTAAATTATTTTGAATAACTGCACATTATAAATAATCAAATGAGTTAAGTAGGTAAACTCTCATCTTGAATACTGCCTGTATATTATTAATTTCTACGCACAGGGAGAAATAGCATTATATATTGTGCACATTCAACGTCAACTAGTAAATAAATACGATATACTATCTCATTCAAAAACAATGTGAAGAATATAATTGAACATTATTTGTAATCATTATCAAAAATATTACGAATATTAATAATTATTCAGATTTATTAGTTGAATAAAAAATAGTTTATTGATATAATTTAAAGTAGATATTATCATTTCCATACAAAAAGATAGATTCATGTAGTTCATTAGCCTATGTTTAACGATGAGCCAAACTGCATATTTTATATTATATTGATTAACGTATGTTAAGGAAGTAGCGATTACATTGTTAAACTATTTATTTTGCACGATTGTACTGATTCTGGTCTTTTATTTTGCAGTCGTTCAATGTATAGATTATTTCACGAAAATACACGAAAGTGAAGTAAGTGAACGAGAGATACAAATTAACTTCGTACCTTTTCTAAAAATAATTGGCGATCTTTTAACTTTTGTTTCTTTAAGCCGACGTATTTTTTTTTCGAACGAGTCGATGGGGTTAAAGAGGCTTTCACGTTAGCGACATCCTCCCGCTAACAGAGTGCGAGGCTTTTTGGAATGAAAATGAAAAGGATTTGGAGAAAATCGAAAAGCACTAGTGCTTGTGCCAAATTGGCATTTGAAATATTACCTTACATGCTTGCGGATAACGTTCATTGTTTTTTTTTCATGCAGATTTTCACTTTTTCAAAAGATTTTTTTGGCAGTGAAATTGATACATAAATTTCTTTTTCTTTGAAATTTTATTGTAAAACGAGATTTTTTTGGATACAATATATTATTATAGTTGCTATGTCACCATAATCATCATCATCATCATCATTAAACTTTGAGCAATCCAATGCTGCATAAAAACTCCCCCCTTTTTCATTTCTCTCAGTGAAATGATATGATATGCCACGTACTTTAACCACGTCACCCATTAGCGAAGTGTGATTTTTGGAAATAGGTAGGCTATAATATGAGTCATTGTCTACTATATGTAAGCAGGTACTGGTCAGTTCTATGTATGGAACTTAAAAATATAATATTATTATTGATGGTTTTTTGAAATTATCTAATGTTTGAACATACATTATTTCAAAACACTTCATATATATCGATACCATAGTTCAATAGGGGAACAACTCAAAAAACCTTGTTCCAAGATAATGGCGTTTGAATTTTTGCAGAAGTTCTTATTTTAATTGTAAAGCCTTGATTTCGATGAAAGTGTATTTTTTTATATTTAATTTAGTAGAATTCATCATTGCACAATGAAATTGTATAGTTTAATAAAGAATTAACCAATAAATTCATTATGTAACGGAATTACTGATTAATCTCAAAAAGGGTTCGATTTTTTGACACATTGAAGAAATTTTTGACTATTTTTTTGCTGAATCATAAAGAGAAGACGTTTCTACATCGAATGGCATTCTTAACTCAAAACCTTAAAATTTTGAGTTGTTCCCCTATTGAACTATGGTATCGATATATACTAGAATAAAATGAAAAAAATATGACGCCGCACGGTATTTGAACCTGTATTTACTAGATTCATGCCAATTTTGCTTTAACAATTAAGCCAAATGCATCCTATTTAATTACGACGAAATTGACAAGTCGTTTTTACATCTTGAAGTGTACCTAAATCTTATTGGATATCTTTTTTTAAACATCATTGACTATCTAGGCTGATAATAAAAAGCCTTCAACTTTATAAAATTTGCGTTGTATTAAGATACTTTTACAGTAGATGCCATGATATTCTATACACAAATATGATAAATTTAAGTAACAGATTATTACAGCCGTTGAACATACGAGTATTTGTGGTCAATATACGACTCAGGAAATCTCGTGGTAGATATATTGATTTTATTTTGTTAACTGTCAGTTCATGGTGCAACTGCATTGTATTGTTGTATTTAATTTAATAAAACGAAATTTCTTTGTAGTACTTATTCCACTTTTAATCAATAGATTAGGACCGGTTTCGTCCGCCCCAGAGGGACATTTTCAACTAAAATTGAGTTGAAACTACTAAAAAGAGTTGAAAATGTCCCTCTGAGGCGGTACCGGTGATACCGGAAACCGGTCCTAATTTATTGATTAAAAGTGGGATAAGTACTACAAAAAATGCGTTTTATTAAATTAAAAACATCAATAATAGATATATTGTAATAACTATTATATTATTACGTATCGAAGCCATTGTTAGTCTGTTACTGAAATAATGTAATATACAATAATAAAATTATTTATTTAAAGGTTGGCTTTAAATAATTGCTCATTAAGTACTACTGATGTCACTTATCCAACAGTCTACCTTTTATGATATACCTTTTGGATGTTTAATACCTTCTGACTAGTAAGTGTTGTCTCTTATTTGAGATATGTATCGAGTTCATTTCCATTTGAGGGTTTTAGAAAACTGTATTAGATAGCATACCCGTATTTTGTCCCTTTTCTGATCATTACGTATTTTGGTCGTTCTAGGATTCACCTTTCTATACAACGTTATGTTATTCTTATGTTTCTGGATATAGTTTTATTGAGGATTCATATTTTTCATGCATGATTATGAGAAGTAGACACTCATGGTTGAATATGTTGCATTTTTGACACAATGGATGGTCAAAAGCATTCCTGTCCAGCTGTGAGCAATTTTATTGATTATATAATATACTAACTAAATAAAATATATCTATAGATACTTATTTAACCATTCTTACAACATGATTTTTCCCTACCATTAAGGGGGGACATGCTCGTCGAAGGTCAAAATTGAGTTTTTATTGTATTTTCTAACCATGATCCTGGACACTCCTTAAACGTTGTAGTTAATCTATTTATATAATTTTGAAGCCTTATTATCCTTTATAGTTATTTTAAACATTTGATGACTGAATAAAGTATTTTTGTTACATAAAATAGTATTCTTTTAAACCTCTCGCTCTAATGTTTTAGAATATAGTCATATTTCGGTACATAACTGTGCAGTGGTGTTAAAATTTTTTACGTTTATTAATTTTTAAACGCATTTATGAAACCATTAGTATAATTTATTACGAGATAATTTTTGTAAAATATTCACGATAAAAAATTATATTGATAATCTCTGTGATCCCAAATTTGACAAGAATTAGGCATTTTATTATTCAAAAAATCGGCAAGATTAACACATTTGAAGATAATTCTAAAGATACTTATTATAAGCTATGTCTTTGACCATTCAAGTGTGATAAACATTTTATGAATAATGATTGCTTTATAATAATTATTGACCTAAGAATAAGGTAGTGTTTTTTTGAAATACGCAATTTCTTTTGTCATTCCCCAGTGGTTAAGCTACAACATACGGCCGTAGCCATAAATTGACAAACTATAATTAAAGTAGGGAGTAAAATGATATTGACCCGCGTGTTTGAACATGTACCGCTTAAAAAAAATAAAAAAAAATTCGGTTAGGTACATGTTCAAACACGCGCGTTAACATAATTTTAATCCCTACTTTAATTATAGTTTGTCAATTTATGGCTACGGTCGTATGTTGTAGCTTAACCACTAGGGAATGACAAAAGAAATAGCGTATTTCAAAAAAACACTACCTTATTTTTAGGTCAATAATTATTATAAAGCAATCACTATTCATAAGATGTTTATCACACTTGAATGTTCAAAGACATAGCTTATAACAAGTATCTTTAGAATCATCTTCAAATGTGTTAATCTTGCCGATTTTTTGAATAATAAAATACCTAATTCTTGTCAAATTTGGGATCACAGAGATTATCAATATAATTTTTTATCGTGAATATTTTACAAAAATTATCTCGTAATAAATTATACTAATGGTTTCATAAATGCGTTTAAAAATTAATAAACGTAAAAAATCTTAGCACCACTGCACAGTTATGTACCGAAATATGACTATATTCTAAAACATTAGAGCGAGAGGTTTAAAAGAATACTATTTTATGTAACAAAAATACTTTATGCAGTCATCAAATGTTTAAAATAACTATAAAGGATAATAAGGCTTCAAAATTATATAAATAGATTATCTACAACGTTTAAGGAGTGTCCAGGATCATGGTTTGAAAATACAATAAAAACTCAATTTTGACCTTCGACGAGCATGTCCCCCCTTAAGCTGAGTGCCATTGTAAATATCATCATAATGTGTTCTAATTATTTCCGTTTAACAAAATTAGCAAAATTTATTAGATGTTGTGTAAAGGGTACATTATCAAAGAAAATTTTCTTAATCACTTAATAAGTTAACACCAAAGAATTTTGACTATACAAATTGCAAGTTTTATACGTTACTTCTGCTATGACATTTTGAAATTATTTATCAAGCACATGTAATATAGTTTAATTGGTGAACTTCATAAATATTAAGATTCCATTCCGACTTTCTTATATTCGCATAAACGGCCATTTATAATATTATGTTAGTTGTGATTATTTACTCCAGTGCAGTCATAAACGGTTTTATACAAAGTTTACATGATATGACTGCTTCTCAGTGTCACGATATATGGGCTGCTTATCTGCTCATTGTGATGGATTGTCTTTTTATACACCCTCCAAATTGGCAAATAAAATTTCATAGCAGTGGTATGAGCTGTGAAGTTCTCTGCAAATAAACATGCAGTGCAAAGTTAGTTGTAGCTAACTTAATGAGTCGACCAGTGATATTTTTTTTGTTTTAATTTTATACATTTAGGCATTTTTGGTTAACATACGTGTACGCAGTTTTGGTCTCTTTTCAGTTAGCACTGCCTTATCAGTTTAAGTCTTTGCATTGATTAAAATAAATTACAAGATGTATTATTAATTATTACTCACAGTTTTATAACCAATTTAGTCTGATTCATATTGAGAGTATCAGCTGGCTAAGTCTAGTATTTGCTACTCTGCCGTATTGCATCTCGTATTATTTGGATTAATTATTCAAACGCGATTGAAAAACTGATGAATAGCATTTTTATATTTTTAAGTTAGATATAGGTAAGAAAAATATATTATTACCTACGTACTTTTTGCAATTTGATAAATTGTTAAAGAAAACAAAATAAACGTATGTGTATATACATATTGTTGTTTGCGTAGCCATATATATAAATCGCACAAGAAATATCAATAAGCAGCACAAAAAGTTGCAAAATAAAAATCTCTGGTCACGTGTTATTTTCTGTATTGGCAACACCGAGAGATGATAAATATCGAAAGAAAAACAAAACGTCCGGCGACCGAATCGCCCTGGGCGTTGATACAAAACTCGAGAATGTTTCTACGACGTTGCTTTTTGCTCTCTCTTTCACTCTATATTCTTTAGTTCCCTTTATTTCTCGAACCTTCTGTTTCCCTAAGTGAATTTGCGCTAGTTCGGAAGTGAAACTGCAGTGGTCTGGGCGCTTATGTCAGGACTTTTAGCCGATGATGACATTGCAAAAACAGGCTATTTGAAAAAAGCACAACCGGACCATCTATATATTTAAAAAATAGCTTTTTTTAAATACAAAATTGTTATTATTTATTTTCTGAATCTAAGTAATGTTGTACACAATTAATAGTTTATCTTAAAATAAACTTCGTACACTCAAGGTATCATTTTTTTATAAATTAAGCATTTAAATTATTTGTTTGCTATCGTATTGGTAATATAATAAAATCAAAGTAGTAGAAGTAGTAAAGCACATAAAATATTGGAGAGATCCGTGACGTCGGTTAGTAATTAAAGTAGTAGGTACTTACTTTGATTTAATAAACAAAAACCGATTGCCAATAGTAGCTTGATTTGGAAGAGCGCTGATGAGCAGGTATTAAAGGCCAATAGATAAAGTTTTTCATAATTAGTATGTCACCTTGTAGCATAGTAGACAATGCGCACGGGGCGTAAACCCAAGAGATGCATGTTCGATTCCTGCCGGATGTCTTACTTTTTTCAAAAAGATAACACAGCACATCTATCGATTTGCTGTGTTTTTTGCTTAAAATAGCTGGCCTACTGTTTTCTTGTTTATGATTCTAGAATTTTTACATAAACGTAATACCGCATGTAACTGGTAATAATAAGATAACCTCAAATTAATCATTCACTAACTTCATATCGCCCTACATTTTTAATGATATTTTAAGACTCAAAAGTGATTAAGTTAGAAATTGGACTAAGAATCGTGAAAAAAAGATTCTCAACCTTTTTTTGGAGAGTGTGCAATTGGATAAACTTGATCAAAATGCTGCAAAATCCAATGAAATTATAATGGCAAATAAAATTTTAATGACCAGTTAATTACTTTTTAATTACCATATTTAAATATCATGTTAATTATATCTAATGGCCAACTACTGAAAACACTCCAGCCCGTTGTTAGCACTAAATGAGATTTATTAATTTTAATCTTAATCTATCATAAAACACATTTCTAACTATCTAGTCTTATTAAATTAATGATATTTGTACTTATGTCTCTGAACATTTGATATTTAAAAATAATGCAAAAGGAAATTCCTCAATATTCCTTTTTTCCAATGCGAGCCGCATGGCTGCTTCTAAGTTTAAATCTGTCAACTGGCTTCGATATTTGTTTTTTATGAAGTGCATTTCACTGAATAATCTTTCACAGTATACAGTAGTAGGAAAAATTGACAATATTAACTCATTTAGTGCTGACACTGCGACAGGCGCGTTTGGCGCGACTGGCCATTAGATATAATTACCATGATATTTAAATGTGGTAATTAAATATTTATTAATAGGTCAGCAGTTTATGGATCATTTTTGAGCGTGGAAAGAAATTTAAGACAAGTCATGTGTAATCAACCAATTTCATAATTTAAAAAATACATTTTTGAAATATTATCATGTGTGGCCGTGGTGGTCACCACGGCCACACATGAAAACCACTGGTGTAGACCCTACATGAAGGACATTATGATTGTCAAAGCCGTCAGAGGCAATACATTTAAAATACAAAACTTCGTTTGATATCGCTTCTGCGTAGCACGATATGAGGTTTTTGACTAAAACTTCTCTCCTTAATATACCAAAACCTCAAGTGTACGTTGCACCATGTGGAGTAACAAAGGAAAATAAGAAATGCATAATTCAAAAATAAGGAAGAGTTTTGCCTACAAATAGGATGACGTTTTGGGAGTCTTCCCACCAAAACTGACGAATTTTTGTATATTTAAAAATATATATTGTCATTCCAATATAATTTAATAAATAAAATACCATTAAATTAAAAAATAAGTATTTAATTTTACAAAAATATCCATTACAATTTAAATTATAAGCAAAAAAACATATTTACTGTTTTTTTCCTTATGAAACTGACATTATCCTATTCAAAATCATAAATAAAAAGACAATAGTGAAGTTTTATAATCAATATTTTTGTAATTTTGCCATTTTTATGTAATCAAAATATCAATTTTTAAATAATCTATTATAAACCGAAACATTTATTAAAATTGATTAACTATTAATGAAGCAGCAATGAAAAACATGATAACCTCTCTTTTCTCAAAATTGACTTTTTCCCATTAGCTGTGTTTTTGCTTATGGGGGCAGTACTGCTCTATGGTGTCAAAGCCTGGACTTCAAAGGAAAGGGCAATAATAAAATTAGAGCTTTTCGATATGTGGCTGTATTAGCGTACGTAGTATGTAGTAGCAATGAATATATCATATGTCGATCACATTATCAATGAGGAGGTTTTGACATATATAAGCCAAAAGACGAGAGAACTTTGAGGTACCTACTATAAAATGCAGAAAAGTTTCATACTTTGGCCATATTGTTTGTAATAAGAAATATGATATACTCCAAATTTTAATTCAGGTGAAGGTATGGGGCAGTAGAAGAAGAATCTATTGGACACGCAACCTTCGTAAGTGGTTTAATGTGCTATGCGTTGATGATTTGATACGACCGACCCAGGATATGGAAGTGTACTACTAGTTGGTCGCCAGCCTTCGATGGCAATGATTTGAGTTACCCCATCTCCATTCGCGATATACATGCAGCAGTGATTTGTACACGGCCGCCTTCCATGACGTTATAACAGTTTCAGAATGAAAAGATTTTAGTACCATACTTCATTATCCCGAAACAAAGCTACAAGGGACTGTTAGTTGTAGCAACCATGCACCATGATGCTTAAAGAAAGCGTTTAGAAAATAAAAAAAAGAATCTTAACTATTTATCTTTGATGACATGAAGTGTCCTTTGTACCCGTGTACTGAAACTCTGCCGAAACAGGGAAGTTAGGAGTTGAAAGTGATGAATCTAAGGAGGGATTGGCGGATAGCACTAATATGAGAATACATTTTGCATTACAGATCCATTAATTAATTGTAGCAAGAACATACTAATTATTATCCAAGATAAATTGGCCAATGCAGTACTAAAACAAATAATGTATTGTCGTAGTGTAACAAGTCTAAAAGTTTACGAAATGTTTATAAATAAATAATTATAATAATAGAGCATAGTATTTTTTTTAAATTTATAAAAGGATACCCTTATAACATTGAAGAGAATATTACTGACCCATATTGTGTTCGCATCTTTTGTTATGAGCTAAAATTATCCGACAATATTAAAGATTAAATAGAATTTATGGGTTTATCCACTCGAAAATTTCGTACGAGTGGAATTTCATAAGGTGTCTGGTATCATGCATTATCACTTATCTTATGTCCACTTTCCCCCCTAATCAATTACCAGTGAGAAACCCTTAGCGCTATGATCGCAATAACGTCACGCCGTCCCCGCGATAAATCGCTCCCCGGGCGCGTCCTTTGAGAAAATGTCAAACAGATCGCCGGGTTCAGTTATCGGCGATAATGCTCGCCGTGGAGTTGCAAGAAGACGTTCTCGAAGCCAGAGGTGTCCGAAGAAGTATCGATATGTGATATGTTTTGACAGATACCATTGTCAATATGATTTGCCTCATTACAGCTTGGCTTGGCCAAACCAGCCATGTTGTTACTTCAGGCATTGATATTTTAGTAGTTTTATCGATATTGTGACACCATACTGATACTAGATAAATTTATACCTATAAATAGTTGTTTCGATATGATGGTCATCAGCGCATCTATTCTATACACAAGATTACTTTCGGCCCGCTACGGCAGCTATCTAGGGTAGGAAAGTATCGAAATATTAGCATTTATTGTAAAAATTACACTAAGTTAGGCGTCTAAACAGTAAAAACTGACTGTCTCGCTCTGAAATTTATCATAGCCAAGAGAGGTGCTGTTAAAACAAAGCACTTATTGTAAAAATTACAACTAACGTATTGTAATTATTGTTACAATCAGTGCTAATACTTCGATACTTTCCTACCTTAGATAGATTTTGTAGCGGCCGAAAGCACTCTTGTCTGTAGAATAGATTGGCAGTTATTTTATTTAGATATGACAACAATAGCATTTTATTGTTTTAACTTGCATTGGTCAACAACCACAGGCCGTGTCAGCAAATGCTCCATGATTACAACAACGCGATAATCAGCAAATTGACAAATTAATTATCGTATTTCGCTTAATCTACGGCCAGTATATTCTGCAAGTGTGACATATTACGTTGGTGAGGGTCGACAACTTCAAACCTTGACAGCGATGTATGAAATGGATTCTAAAATATGGAAATGTGTTCTATAGTAGTTTTAGCTCAACAAATATAAGTGTTACAAAGTTGTGTCGGAGTGGATACTTCAAGTCTTCTTAAAATTTTAAAGAATTCAATTTTATAAAATTCATATTAAGCTTCCAAGGATTACAAATAAAATGGGTTGCTGGATTTGGACCGCGGGCTGTAGTTTGCTGATTCATGGGTTGAAGGCACCAAGAGAAAACCGCCTTACATCCTTCTCATATTAAAGATAGCGATTGTTTATCTTTTATGAAAAGTTCATGGATCTTGATTTTGGATATACAGAGAAAAAGAGTCTTAAATTTAAATATGATAAGTACAAATTAAGCATAGTTACTTTTAACGATACCAATCTTGATGCAATATCGGTATCAATACACTTGTCTTGAGAGAGACAAAAAGAGTCTCGATACTTTTCGTATGACTCGATACTATTCTTTCGGTATGACATCTCTATTCTCATCCGGGTGCGGGCGGTTTCTGTTAAGTGGCCTGACATACGCCCACACCCTGCTCGCTTACCCGCCTACTGGGGTGACACTAAGACGTCTGTATCGGTCGTATCACATCGAATGATCTAATCGTGTGTACTTACACTTATGCACGGTTATTTGCGATTACATGGACGACAAAAAAGCTCAATAACAAAAATACAATATTATGTGTCATTGCGTGAAATTATCGAATATTAGTAGGTGAATTGAACAAAGGTTTGGTGTGGTCGCAAGTAGAATGAAAAAAAAACAATGATGTAAAGTATGCCCGCTTGCTAATGGTATGGCGATACTTTTTAAATAAATTAATAAACGTTGGTTTTACGTGGAGAAAAAATAATATTAACTGTCTAAAAATTGGAGGCATAGTGTATAAATAACCTGCCGTTGGCGAGGCCAATTTTAAGGACTGTAACTGTATTGCTTCAAATTTAATATCATCATCAAAATCATCGTCATCAGCCTGAGTCTCTCCACTGCTGGATAAAGGCCTCTCCAAGCTGATTCCACTTCTCTCGGTCCTGTGCTTTGCGTTGCCACGTACTTCCGCAGAACTTTATCATTTTATAGATCCAGCGGCCGCTAGGTCTACCTTGCGGACATTTTTAATCTCTTGGGTACATTTGGATGACTTAATTTGTCCAACGATTGTCCCTTCTTAGAGCTGTGTCCAGCCCATATAATATGATATATTTCACTTACTTGGAGATGAGTTTAGTTCGTCTATATTTTCCCACGATGAGCAAGCGGTAAATTATCGGATTATAATGTCATGGGCCCCGGGTTTGATTCCCGGGTATAGCAAATTCACATGCTATTTTTCGGTGTATATTTAGACCCAGATTATGTTCAGCAACTAATCAATTATTGAATAATTTCCTAGTCCTTGATTGGTATGGAGTTTGAACTCTTAAAATGATTGGTTCATATTAGATTTATGTCAATATAATACTACTACCACTACTACACCATGTTCTATCCTTGGAGGATCATATTATGGGCCTCCACAGGGTGGAGGTTGTATTCACAGATTTTGTTTTTACGAGCAATGATGTTAGCGAATTGCTCAACCTATTATGCCAATATAATGTGTCAATAAAAATGGTATACATATTATGTTTTTAAACTCTTTAGAGAACTCTAGAGAAATTCAAGAGAAATCTGTTTTGAACTAAATAGTTTCCGGTATAATTAAGTGTTTGTTATTTGTTAATACTGTATATCCAATACCTAAATAAATTACATGTACCGAATACTGATTTATGGGTCGGGTTTGATTAACTTGCGTCTCTCAGTGTGATATTGCCGTAGTGTAATCTTGTGCCTGAGAAACTGTCGATATTGAATCGGAGTGGCATTGCTATTTTCAATTAACCCGTCTTTCAGGAATAGATTCGGTAGTGATGGAACCTGCGAATAGTTGTAAATCAATAAATGCTTCCGCAGAAATTCAACTAATTTAACTGAATTTAGAATATTTTAGGTTAAGAATATCATGATCACCAGGGGCGGCTCAACCTTAAGGGTTCATAGGGACCATCCCCACATCGTTATCATGTGGAGAATGCGTAAAAAACGTCCGATATTTTTATCATTGTCATAATATACCTACTTAATAAAATTATAAAATGAATTATTTAATTTATTTCATCTATCTAAACACGTCGCAATTTTAGAGTGATATTTATTAATATAATATAAAGTATGTAATAACATAATAATGATTAAGCGGTATTAAAATAACTTATTAAATTAAATTCGCCCTATTTCACGGTGACATATGTACAGTGACGTCCCGTGGGGGTAGGCAGATTGAGCGTCGCTTGGGGGCGGCAGTTACTCGAAGGAAGGCACATCGAGTAGAATCATTTGGTATATATAGAAACAGCTACCTAAACTTAATAATAACGAAAATATCTTTCCGTTAAAAAATCAGCTCACTGGTTGGAAACAAAATGTATTAATTAACAAAGGTTCAACATGACTATATTTTTTGACGGGTTCGCAATGTGTGAGAAGCCACTGTATTACCAATGTCAAAAAATCCCACTTTTGGGATTAATTTTGTATGTTTTAGTGGTATATTATTTTGTAAGTAGGTACATAATGTATCCATATAATATATTTCTTTGATATTTGAGTTATGAAAGGATGATAAAAAATAGAGCGGCGTTTTGGCGCTGCCATGGGGCGGCATTTTGTCTAGGGACGTCACTGCCTATGTACAAATTAAGAAAGCTATGGCGTCTATTTTTCTCTGATCAGGGTCACTCAGTCCCATCCCGTTGCTGCGGTACAAATCTCTTTCTACAAAGTATGTGAATGCATTAGCGTTATTATACACATACTAAGGACTGAAAAGAATGACCCTATAGGTGAGTAAAAACGCTCGTTGTATGTTGTTGTTCAAAACTGATGATGGTAAATTTATAATAATTATTATTATCAATTAATAAAGTTTATATTTTTAAGCAAGATTTTTAGATGTGATTAAGTAATGACTCAGATAATCATATTATTTATTCTGAAAAATTACTCATTTCCTCATTAATAAAATCATTTTATTATAAGTAGCTTCGTACATAATGTACCTATAATAACATGAGAATATAGGTAGGTAGATACTTGTACATAATATATTTTATAATTAATGTCTAAACCCCACCACCTAGAAAGTCGTCGAGCCAACACTGATGATCACGATTCAAGCTTCTAGCTCAAGTTTAAGTTAGGTAACAATAGCAAAAGTCTATATATATATATATATATATATAAGTAAATGATAAAATGATTCATCCAATATTCATAATGTTCGTGTGATTTCGAAATATTTGAATTTTGACTGTTTCCATAACGCCTAAGCGCATAAAAACGTGATTAATGGGGTAGAAAGATCATCTAGCTGCAACCATGATCTATTTCTATATCAGTTATTTAGGAATAAACAAATATGTTTAAATGTTAATGTTATGTCTCTCTACAAAGAATAGTACAATTTATTTATAGATAATATAAATAATTAAGTAAGTTAATGAAACTAAAAGAAATCCAACGATATTCCCTGTACGGAAATGTAAATAGGTACTATATTGTACATACGCCTTGAAGAATAATATTCATACAAAGTTATTCGAAATGTAGTACAAGGTTGATAGAAACAGATTGTCCCGACCAGGTGTTGTTATTTACTGGAATGCAAATTGAGAAACACTACTCGACCGCAAGTAGCAGGCAAGTCGCAGGTAAGCGAAGCGGGAATGTGTTCCTCGCGACAGATGCGCAGGTTGCAACGTTTCCTTTATCAAATTAGCTGGATCACGATACGGCGACACGAGTTTACACTATGCGCTCCTTTGGGATACCATTTGACGCATTAGTGTGTCGTGTAAGTCAGCTATTTTCGTACAATTAAAGTTTAATTTTAGTTACCATAATAATAATATATTATATAATCATTATGACTATTTTGAGATGTTTAGGTGTATGTAAATGTGTAACACTTTGTGTGACGCAAAATACAATTTTTGAAACACATTATTTTGAGGCGATGACACATTGTTAAAATAAATCAATACAGTATGTATGGATATCATGATTCATAATTAAATTATTATTCGTGAATATAGTTGAAAGTGGTTCCATAAAATATTGAAGAACCATTTGCAAAGTATAAACAAAAAATATGTTTGATAAGGAATAGGAAGACATAGGAAGGGATAATGACACTTTGTCCTTCTAAAATCTTGATACTTCTGCATAATATCTACTATAGAAAGAAAAAGGACGTAACCCTCAGTTTAAAAAAAAACGGTTTTATTGGATAACGTTGTACACAACTTTACTAAATACTCGTTGTGCACAAAGGATGTATGCTGCAAATGCCGATTTATTATCTAAATTTAGCAGATAATTAAAAAAAGAAGGAAGGGAAGTGGGAAAAATGACTTAACCATAATTTCTGTCGGTTTTTCTTTAATTAACTCAGTAATTAATAACAGATTTTTTCCGACCATGTCCGATCCTAATCGGATCATATGGGCCTCCACAGAGTAGTGGTTTGTATTAACAGATTTTTGTTTTTTACGAGAAATGGATGTCAGCCACTTGCTCAACCTATTAGGTCCAACCCTGACTCACACATAAATTAAAAAAAAACAATAAGTATGTGTACTTGTCAGACCCAGGATTTGAGCCTGGGACCCACGGCGTTATAGTCCAACGCTTAAGCCATGCGGCCACCGTGGGTGCATAACAGATTAGGAATATAAAACTAAATTATTAATTATCATGCACTTCACGGTTAAATCTATTTTGTATTTGGACCGAAAACCATAACAAAAACGTTTTTGTGCCTCCTGTAACATTTAATTCGTGTGGATTACGTCCTTTTCTCTTTTAAAGTCGATATGTAGTAAGTTTCTCTTGCTGATGATGCGATTTATGATCAATTTTCACTCCGTTTTCTTATTGAGAATATTCTAAAAATTGCGCATCTAACAATATTGCGTTTGGTGTCATTACTTGCCTATGGCCAGTAGCCAGGTTAAATTATTAACTACTATAATATAATAGTGAAGAATTGAATAGTAATATAATTATTATTATGTAAACTGTACTAACAAAAAGTAGGTCATACACCACGACACATTAAATTTTCTCATATAAGAAGCAGTACTGGACAGCTAGTAACATATTGTATTAAATTCTTAAAATAGCCAGTTATTTAATTTTGTTTTTTCCATCACCGTATTCATCCTTATCCTTATGTCTTTAGTGATTTGGGCTCCTTGAAAAGATCATACTCAAAAAATAAATTGGCAAAGTGTACTGTTGGAAGGTATATGAATGCATATGCCGCTCTAAAATATAGACACTTTTTTGAATTAACTGCCAGAGAATTACATTCTAAGAACAAAAAACAAGTAATGACCGGTAATAAGTTGAGCAAGTGGCAAACATTAATTTATTGTGCAAAAGTGCGAGGTAGATTATAGAGTCAATGAAAAATAGTCAGTCATTTCTATTTTTAATTACTTAAATGAATCGACGAGAAACGGACGTTAACCACTTGCTCAGTATATTCATATAATTATTATCTATTGTTAGCGTATAATGCCGGCGCTCCATTGGCACGCAAGTCAGACGATTTACAGTCTTCGGACTTTTTTTTCGCGTGGAGCACCCCAGGTCTGCGGACTTTTTAATCCGCAGACCAGGCTCGTTGGATTTCAAACATGTTTGATATTTTACTCGCCGAGCCGCTGAAATTCGTACGTTCACCACGCTTTACCGTCACATTATTTATATCTATGCCGACGGACGACAGCGCCATCATTATTTTACTGTCATTCAAAGTGTTCGGACATCTCACATCGATAACAACAATGGTAGATCTACGAGTGCATTCGAAAAGTTTCTTGGAAGATTTTATTAATTGTTTTAAAGACAACCCATCGTTGTGGAAGACGACCAGCCCACTATACAAGAATCGTGATGCCAAGTCCTTGGCGTATGCGGAACTTTTGGAGATTTTAATCAAGGTGGAGCCGCAGGCAAGGGTCGACGATGTTAAAAAGAAAATACAGACATTGAGGTCGGGTTACAGAAAGGAGAGAAATAAAGTAAGGACATCATATCGAAGCGGAGCCGGCACAGACGCAGTTTATCTACCCAAACTGTGGTACTATAAAAATTTGGAGTTCTTGAACGACCAAATGGAAGGTACGTAGGAATGCTTTAAAGCTATTTATTATACACGTGCAGATTATGAAATTGTCGTACCTAGCTCTGAAAGTGACATCGCATTAGATTAGCTACTATTAAGCAATTAAAACATACAGCTATGAATCATTTCTAGTCACAATAAAATTATTTATTCTTTGCTGAGGTAGGTAAGAAATAATAATATATAGGTACGATCATGGCGGTGGAAGCGCGGCTTATTGAGTCGTGGTCGGGTCCCAGGTTCAAATCCTGGGTCTGACAAGTACACATTGAATTTCAATTTGTGTATGAGTCAGAGTATGGACCTAATATGTTGAGCAAGTGGCTGACATCCATTTCTCGTAAAAACAAAATCTGTCAATACAAACCTCCACTCCGTGGAGGTCCATATTATGATCGGACATGGTCGAAAGAAGAAGAAAAGAAATGATCATAAAATCAAAAATCGCTCGAGTTAGGTTCCTTCAGAGACAATCAATAAATCGTCAATCATCAATCAAAATTAATGGTACAGTTTGGTTATGAGGAATACAGCGGAAAACACATTTTGAAAATACCCGATATACTGGATTACACCAATTATACCAATATCAATATTAACCGTATGAAGGAATGGGTACTTAGGGGAGAGATAATAAAAAACAAGTTTGAGTATTATGTTGTATTTTAACAATTTACATTTTGTTTTACATAATCGAGCTCAATATCCAGCATGGTGGACGATTTGGAAAACATGTCTCCTGATGAGAGTTACTCCAACTCGTTAAACAACGAAGATTGTATTGAGGTAAAACATTTTAACTAAATTGTTACATTCAATTGGTTTAATTTATCTATTGCTTATCATACTTTCTTGCCATGTGACAGCCCCGGTAGTATTAAAATATTTTTCGAAATCTCCTCGCGCTTTCTTAGCATTGGCAGTCGAGTTCCGATTAGTCGTTGCTTCCAAAGGCGCTAAGGTGTCCTGTGACCTCAGTCCGAGCTCTATTAAACCTGTCTCAGGATTTTCCCTATCAAGGTCATGAGAAGGAGTATAAGTATGTGTTGATTTGCGACGAAGAAAGTTGTGCAGCACACAGCAAGTTAATACAACTGTATTGATATTTTCAATTTTCATGTTTATTGGAGTTTGAAAAATGCGGAATCTAGCAGCTAAAATGCCAAAAACATTTTCTATAATTCGCCTGGCTCTGCATGTCCGATAATTATATATTCTTTTACTGTGATTTAATTGCCTTTGTGAATACGGCTTTATGAAATCGTTACGTAATGCAAAGGCTTCATCGCCAATATAAACAAATGGCAGTGCATCAGAATTAGCAGTAGGTTTTTTTGGTGCAGGTATTTTTAATCTGCCTTCGTCTAAACGTTTGAAAAAATCAGATTTTCTCAGTACGCCTCCATCAGAAATACGTCCATTTGTTCCAACATCAACATAAATAAATTCATAATTAGCATTTGCAATCGCCATCAAAACAATGCTGTGGAAATGTTTGTAATTATAAAAGTGGGAGCCGGCGCCTGCAGGTGGCACGATTGCAATGTGTTTCCCATCAACTGCGCCCAGGCAATTTGGAAATTGCCATTTACTATTAAATTCTTCTGCAATCGTCTCCATTTCTTCGTGCGTATCAGGGAACTGCAACAAAAAATAATCAACATTTTATTTACAGATAGAATATTCGCCTTCAACATCCACGTTGTCGACTACTCCAAGGTCGAATCTCAATAGAGCACCAGAACCCCCATCGTTCAAACGAAAAAAATCGAATGATAGCGCCAACAAAGTGTTAGAATTAATCACCGACAAACTAAGCAAGACTGAAGATGAATTTGATGTTTTTGGCAAAATGATGGCCATGAAACTACGATCGATGTCACAGGGACAAAGATTGCTGGCCGAGAAGCTGATGCATGAAGTTGCCTTTATGGGACAAAGTGACAAAATAATGCCAGCAACTACTGTTCATACTCAACCAGTTTATCGTATATTAAGCAAAAATGTACAAAAGCCGGTATAATAAATTAATGTTTTTTGTATGAATAAATATCTTGTAAAAATATTTGTTTTTTTGTTTGTTTTTATGCCTTTAAACCTTAGCTTAAGCGATACAACAAATGGTAAGTATTTGAGCTATGTTAGCAAACCTATATTATTATGTGGCCTCATTTAGAAATCAAATTCCATGCTTGCTTTTCGAAGAATATGACTAGTATTACAATACATTCAACAGGAATAATTAAGCAGCTTGCTTACAGCCTATATGGAGAGTCCTGGCTAGGTACAGCATTCTAATGGTCTATTGAATATTTAGCATGTCAACGATGGCCTTATTTGTGACTATATATATACCTATCTCAAATGCATCTTGTCTGCCATTCTTATGATGTTGCCGTCTATGATTTATATAGGTAAAACAATCCACTAAACGTTCACTTTATAAGACCAACCAATGTCTACTTGTTAATGATATATTTGTAAATTTGCCCAACTTTATTAGATGACGTATAATATAATACACACCTTGAAATATTCTCCTTTCAAAACGTCAATGATGACTTGGCAAGTTTCGGGAATTATCTTGCCCAGAGTTTGTCTTCCAATCGCAGTTCTATAATGCAAGTCAGTGAATGTTCCGCCGGCAGCCAAAAATCGCAGGGTTGCACATAATCTATCATGAGGAGAAATAGCTTCCCTCATCATAGTATTTTTTTTTTAATAAATGGGGAGACCAAATTATACAGTTCTGTGTATACATCCTCCGACATTCGCAAATAATTGCGGAAATCGCTCGGTTGCAAACGCAATTCTCGTATTAAATTTGTGTGGGATAATGTCGTTCGTTTCCTTATCCAATGTTTCACCCAGTATTTGTGTACCCTTTGCTTCGTTATTACATTATCTGCCACCCAATAACCCAAAAAACATAAAACGTCGGTATCATTTAACGCCATCACGATTTAACTGTCAGATATACGTATATTATCTATGCTGTCAAAGTCGACTGTTTTACTCGTCAAATTAATTATATACTCGTTTCGTTGAACGTCTGTTGGCCAGTAGCAGAACGTAGAAAAATCTGAAGACTAATTGTCGTCGGACTTTTGGCTCGCCAATGGAGCGCTGGCATAACTGATTGCATTATTAGTATGTTTTTAAATTTTATCTTGAATAAGTACTGATACAGAGAAGAATGGGGGGGGGGGAACTCACATGTATGCTGGCAGCGTTCTTCAAGAGTATCACCTTGATTGAGGGTTGTGTGGACATCAGGACATATAATTCAAGATAAAACACGTCTTTGATTTGACAATTTCCCTGCGCAGGGACATTTAATTACATTAAGTTCCAGACAGGTTAGGAATACATCATTAATTGCACTTAAAGGAGTCTTAGATTTAGCTGTCGCACATTCACTTTGTATTATTTGTTCACACAATGGCGCGATCGGCGCCGGGGCACTTTATCGGGGACGCGGTGCGTGTTCCGGGATAATTATGGGAATCAATATTAATACGTTATCGGCAAAAGGGGCGCACTGATATCAATTTAGGGTAACATGTCGTACGGCTTGTCCTGGCGACCACGCCGCTTCCCGCAGGAGCGACGCGTCCGTCGAGGAACGATTTTGCCGCGTCCGGTTTATTTAGGGGTTAATTGCGAACTACAAACTTTTTTTTCAAAAAGCCTGTTGGTAGGTAAGGAGACGCGGGGGTGGACCGCCACGGCTGTGGGGTGAAGGGAAGCTGCTTGGCCGAACAACGGGATTTTACGTCCGTCCGCCGTATTCAAGGTTGGATGCAGGTACCTGCAGTCTACACTTGAAAGGGACTTCGTGTAAAAAATGTGTTCGTAACAAAAATGTTTGAAACGTTTCGTTTGTACTGCAGGGCCGTGCAACCTTTTAGTTGGGGAGGTGTTTTGATATTAAAGTTAAATCGTTGATTTGGAATTTGGAACTGTCGGGCATCAGGGCCTTTTTTATGTCTGGTGACAGTACATAATTCGTAATGTTCCGTCAATGTAAAATTTATATATTTTTATGTTTTTAAATGTTATGGACTTGTAGTATTTTATTTTTGTTCGAATCATTTATGTCAAACGGAATTATTAACGGTGCACATTGCACCATAAATACCGAACATCTGGAGGGAATAGACAATAAATAAGTAATTCCTGTGAAATTTTCTCAGGCGTGGTAATATAGTCTTACGTTGGTTAATCTAGCTAAATTACGTATATTTCTAGAAATATTATGCGATTTTTGTTTAACCGTGCATAAAGATCACTTATTTATAATATAATATGCACCTACCTAAGCATTTGTTATGAATTATGTTATCAAACTGAATACATCTAGGTAATAAGCACTATTATAAAAGTAGTATAAAAAACAACGGTACAATATTAATTCCATTTTGAGAAACATATGAGTTAACGCCATTCATTTTATTAATGCAGTATATACCTACTATAAATCAAAGACCTAGCTAGGGTTACTTTCCAATGGATATGGAGAAACGATACGAGATCATAATTTAAGGCACTACCTATGTACGTAGTATGTTTTCCATATGTAGGTTTAACAATATTTCTACATTGAGTAATCCGATGAACGTAATTATTTTGCAGATATTTTACCGTTATATGATATTTTGCCGATTTTGCCAATATTATATTCAACTGAAATGCAAGAGGGACTTCGGAATATTACATACTCTTCTCTGCCCCAAAACAAAAAATGGTGGTGCCTGTAAAGTTTATATCGAATCTATTTATTTGAGATAGTTGTGACGTTAAACAAAGAAGCATTGCTTGCCTAAATAGTTTCTTGAAGCTTTTTTTAAATTTTAAAATTTTAATTTGAATACCGTTCAAATACACATCTATCGGGATTTTACGACTTAGGTAATTAATACAAAACGCAATCTAGATATTATAATTTTAAAAAGTCAAAGCGCATTTACATCAAATTAAATTAGTATAATATAACCTGATGTATATAATATTGTCAACGCTATAAAGACTTTTCTAGCTTAGAACGTTATGCATAGAAGATAGTTAAGTAGAATGATCGATAAGAAAAAAGTGACTTACATAATAAAATCGCTTCCTATGATTATAAAAATATTGTCGTTGCTTAAATTATATTTTTCGTAAATTATCTAAATAATTTTTAATTTACATACAATGGTAAAAAATATATAAACTGCATAATTTAAATTGAGTAATTTATAAATTAATTGTTAATATAAACAATTTAACGGTAATTTTATTAGTGTTTTAAATGTAAATGCAAGCACTGCGGATTAGGCATTCCTAGCATTATATTTATTTATTATTGAATTGATATCACATTCTCCGTATTCATTGATAATATTCAAAAAATACTATCCACTTATTTATGCTTGCATATTATTCATTCTTTTTATTCTTTTCAACGCCCACAGTGGCCGCTCGGCATAAGCGTTGGACTATCATGCCGTGGGTCCCAGGTTCGAATCCTGGGTCTGGCAAGTACACATAATATTGTTTTTCAATATGTGTGTGGGTCAGGGTATGGATCTAATAGGTTGAGCAAGTGGCTGACATCCATTTCTCGTAAAAACAAAATCTGTTAATACAAACCTCTACTCTGTGGAGGCCCATATGATCCTATTAGGATCGGACATGGTCGAAGAAAGAAGAAAAAAGTTTTGGTAGATAAATGGCTATTGGTGCCTCATAAGCCTGATACGATGAAACGGTTTTCATCTAAAAGAGGTTATGGCTGCGATCACGCATGTAATTGGCGGGTGCATATAAATTAAAATTTTACGGAATATCAGGATTGAAAACTAATACCACGTGAGAGCAGGGAAATATGATTTAAGCAGAAGTGGCCAACGGGCTCCAAGAGAATGCAAGGCGACAGGCGAGCATGTCTTGAAGAAAGCTAGTGGGAAAATGCTCGTTTGAGAATTTTTTAAAAGGAAATTAAAGATGTATTCTGGACACGTTCTAAAATAAGCTTATAGGAAACCTCATCAGGATTTCAGATAAATATTATTTATCCAAATATCAAATGACGTGTAGGTACATAAGCCAACTTAATGAAATAAGTTAAGCTATGCATATAAGCCTAGGCATGATAATTATCCGATTGTTTTCATATTGAATCTTTATCACAAACTGAATTCAATACATAATCATATTTTATGATTTTGCTATTGTCCATTAATAATTTATTAAAGTCGGCAATTATTATTGCCTGGAATACAGTAGGTATTATAACTTAGTTATTTATGAAATTCAAGATGTTTGATAATAGAATTCGGTTGTGTAGTGTATTATCTCGGTACAAAAGTATTTCTTATCCACGTCAGTCAACGTGATACATGATAGAGTACGATGTTTTGGATAGAAATAGGGGGCACGCAATGTTCTTTGATTTAAGTTCAGACAGACTGTGCGTGTACCTAATGTTTTCGGTACACGATGTACCCATTTGAAAAACTTTAGAACAGAAAGCAATATTGTATTATTCCTACAAATGATCAACATAATTAAAAGACGATTATGATAACTAGACAATGACTGAACATCATGTCATCTATATCAGCCGGGGTCGATGCACTATTAGATGAAGGCCTCCTCTAGCTTCTTCCATTCTTCGCGGTCCTTAGTTTTTCGCTGCTATGTAAATCCACCGAAATTTATGAGTTTGTCTATCTAGCGGGTTTTAGGGTCTGTGGTAGTTTAGTGCCATTTGGGTATTACTATATGACGAAATTGAACTTATCCATTGGTTACTTTTATGGGTCTTTCGTGTTATGCCTAACATGCACCTTATCATACCACGTTGCTCTACTCTTAATGTTTGGATTTCTCTTACATTAAGGGACCATGTTTCACATGCATATGAGAGCCTGCACTGGTAGCACTCATTGGTTGAACACTCAAAACACAATGGGAACTCACTTTTGAGGATACTATGCACATGCATAAACTCGTTCTACGCCAGTTGGGTACTGCGAGATACTGCGCAGCGTACCCCGCGCAGATAAGTCCAGCATTATTTTTATGATTTTGGTCATGTACCAAGTTTCATACATACTAAGTTTCATATATACTAACAAACCGCTCTTTTAGTTTCAGAGCGATAAGGCGAGGAGGAATCACAGGAGAGAAGGGTGGAATGTTTTTGATGGAGAGGCATGGCTCGAAATGAACCGGAGCTCACTGGAGCGCCGTTCCGGTTATCGCTCCGTAAAAATATTATTATTATAAATTAAAATAATTTGACCGTCTGAGCTAGATATGCTATAATTAACAAAAAAATTTAGCGCATTTATTTTTATAAAATACGCATACAATTTGATAACTATGTTATTATCTTTAGAAAATTGTCGTACGCGCGGGTTCCTTAGTTCGACAGTGAAGTCAAATTTGAATTAAAAAACAACATTTAAAGTTAAAATGAGAGAAAACGATCTCTGTGAATACGGAATAAGCGTAAACCGAAATCCGTGGCGAATCGGTTTTTATTACTGAAAGCGTGCGTGGAGCATCCAGATGGGTGCCGTCACAAAAAGAAGGTGTTAATACATATTATACTTATCAGCAACGAACATTCTTTCGAAACCATTAAAATGCTAAAAATTTACTTATTGTACTCCCAGTTGCATTATTTTGTATTTACTTTGGTGTATGATGCGTTTAAAAATAATTGGTACGATGTTCAAAGAATTCTCCATGTTTAAATGAAACACAACTCTGATTTAATTTAATAATGACAAACATGCAAAGGTTTCATGTTTGATATTTTCTGTACGAGGGTCTAATTATTATCCCATTTCAAAGTCTTGTTAATTTTTTTATTTCCTCTTCCGGAAAATGATCCACAGCGTTTTTTCTTCGATGTCCTTTTTGATTAAAACATGTCAAGGCTTTAATAAAATATAGGTATGAACCTTCACACAATATATAGGTAACCAAATTAATATAATTGAACATGATTTTTTGAAGACACACACGACGTATTAAAATAAATGTCCGACATTGATTGACATTAGAATGTATGCTAATTATTTGACGAGTAAATATAAATATAAACATAAAAAATGCTCTTATACTACGTACTCAAAGAAAATATCCATAGAACAAAATATTGTTTTTTCTGTATTTGATGTTATTAGAAAGTATGTACATGCGTTCATTTTACGTTAGATTAGTCATTAAATTTGTACTAATAGCTACACATTATAATTATATTGTTAGTTAAAGAAAACAGCGTACTTATATCCAATTAAAACTATAAATACGGTCGAAAGTACTACGCCAGAAACTGTATTCTCCTTAAATTCGAAGCTCTCTTTAATCAGCGAGTTGTGCCAATTCATTGGTGGACAGTTTACTTTGTGTTGCTAATCGGTTTTAATTGCTTTAGACATTTCGAAAAGCGTCTCAGGCTTCTAGGGAGCTTACGGAATATAACGTTGGTATATTATCAGCGTTTCCCAAATAGATTCCGCAACATAAAATTAAAGATTCTGAAAATTTCAAGTTAAATTCAGAAGTGGATATTTCGCTGACCTGATTGCGAAACATGTTGAAAAACTCAGAAGCATTCCTATTTTTAAAAATTCTAATAAAACTTAAAATTTTACACTACTTATTCATGACTCATGTGAATTAATTCTAATTACTATACTATGGTATCGGAATTCTTTTTTGGGTGATTCAAAGTAATTCTAGTACTAACGTAAATTATAGATGGCGTCAAGAGTTAACAAACTTTTTTTTTTGATTTTACCGAGGCTTTGACTGCGACTCGCTGTCATATCGCCTCTTCTCTTCTAGAAGGGGATCCGTCGATCAGGTCTTCACTCCTATTCTGTTAGATAACTTTACAATTTTGCCTGGCTCTTCCGTCTTACCCACCGCCAGGACACCTTTCAATTCGTCGACATTCTCATAGATATCCGCAATTCGCAACTGTACTCTGTGAAGTTCATATTTAGGGCATTGCAGTACTATATGTACAATGTCCTCTTAAACATGACATTCATCGCAGAGTTGCGATTCGCTTCTTCCCATGAGGTACGTTTCTGAGATGTTTCAAAAGTAATATATTTTCAATAAGTAGACAACAAGAATGTAGTATTTAAAATATTGTGTAATAAATATTCTGTATTAAATGACAAATATTTATTTGAATCAAAATTATGTATGTCTATCACTGTATGATAAAACGTAAAAAATTTTCGAGAGGTAAATTAATATTTTCCCTGTTTCATAAGACTCGTTTTGATCTCAGTTGTAAATTAAAAGAAGTTGGATTTTCCCAATACACAAGAATTTTATTGAAGATTTCAAACATGTACTTGAAGACGATATTCGCATGAAAATCGCAGAACATCTTCGCAATTTGTATGAGTATTTATGCAATCCTTGAACAAAAAACATATTAACTGAGTACAAAATTTTTCCGTTCAGTCAGGTTTTCTGTTATGGGTTTAAAAAATCTGGTGGATGTTACTCGTGATAACAGTTGTCCTTTTCGGGCGATTAACGCGACAAACGTCTCGACTGGAATATTATGGCCATCAATTTAAGCCAGACGCATTGTAGTAACTCTCTTATGTATGCACAGTAACGCCCCTGTCACGACGGTGACATCACGCGGCTAGCCGAAACGAATAAAAAAGCAGCTATTGCACATGCGCCGATGTAACATTTTGCCATTATACTTGCGCCCTATGTCGATTGAAATTTGTTACAAGCGACAAGAAAAAATGTCCCACTGATACTATATGCGGTAGAGTGTATTAAGATTCACGTATTTTGTGAATGTCAACAAAAGCACAGTATTGTCAGTCAACGTGCTGCAGTCGGGACAAGTTTTTATATGGGACCGGTCTTAGTGAAATGTGAATGCAACCTTTGAATACAAAATAATTATTACCAACAATAAAATTGAACTAGAACAAAAATTTGCAAAAAGATGCTAATAGTAGGTAAATATTTCGATTTAAATGTATTTTACGGTAAACCAGAAAATATATCACTTGCATGTTTTCCTGTGTTGTGAAAAACTTAAAGGGTTCTGTGACTAAATATAATTGGGAAACGCTAGTCTACATGTAATCTACTTAAAGTTTCGTATAAATAATGTGTACGACCAAACAGTTTCCTGTAATTTCATTTATGACTGATATAATTATGGAATGAAAGCAATGTACGAATTTTCTTGGAATCAATTATTCTGCTGTGAAAACTGATTTATGTAGTAATTATAGGTTTCTCTGCGTAGGTTGGATAATACGAATAATAATTATTGTCTTTCTATTTAAAATGATGTTAATGTTTCAGTATAGATTTAGCTCAATAATCAAATTCAATATTATTTGGTTTTTAATAATATACGTAATAAGGTAGGATTTACAAGACATCATATCATTTTATTTTATTAGGTACGACTTCAGTACTTACTATTGATTTTAAGTACGGTTGAAAAATAATAAAAAAATAATCACAAAGTAAGCAGTATTCTTTGTATGAAATACTGGCTTGTACCTAGGGATTGAAATATCGGTATCCCAGTATTTTCGATTCAGAAATACCAGTTTCAAAAATCAGACAATAGGTACATAATATATGTAGTGTTATCTCCCTCCATTTTTGAAAAGCACGCTGTCACTTTTATTCTTTGTGGTTTTTCGTCTGGATTCGGGACTTGGAGGTGAACAAATAACACACCGGAATTGTGTTGGAAACGGCGAGATGTATTTACGTTTAATATTATCTAATGGTTACATTTTTATACAGTTACAATTTCTTTTATATGCGGAGCTTGAATAAACGTGGTTTTTATTTTACTATCAAAATCCTTCCTCCTCTCTTCTGCCCATGCGCGCCAAGATCCGGCGCAGAAAGCAATGCGCAAAAATGGTGTGTTGCCATTCTTGTTAAATTACATTATAATACAGTTTAATTATTTATTTATTTTCATAATCAACCCTTACTATTTGTCGATTTGGTATCGATTTGGGCCTCTCCAGATTCACAGAGAGATCCCCAAATGGGGACCATTCGGGGGTGTAACAGTAGGTATTCGATATTGACAGTGGAAATAAAATTTATTAGTTAAGATAAAAATAGGAATTTAATTTTTTGTCGTGTTACACGATGTTTAGTGTACTTCCGTGGCCCTTCATCGTGGATGGTGACCAAAAATGACGAATCTTAATATTTTAAAGAGATTTTTACATATATCATATTTATTGGTAGATGTTTCTGTTTTCTACAATTATTTTACGAATACCGGTATTCAATAGGAAATACCGGTATTCGTATCATTCTGTATTGCAATCCCTACTTATACCTACATACCTGTACTTATGTGCTTATCTAAATAATGATAGTTCAATGTATGTAAAAAGTATAGCTTGTAAATGAAACAAATGTACAATGAAAAAAATTCACAGGTAATTTAGTCATTAGTACTTTTTTCAGCTTCATTTTCATTTATACTCAGACGTCATTGTCAATGATGAATTTCCAATATAATAACATTTTCTTGTAATGTTTAAACATCTTTTAGTATTTCCGGCAGCAGCAGGTGTTGAAAGCATATTTTTGAATGTGCATCTTCATATCGTCGAAGAGATTCTACAAGAGTTATTCCGTGAAATCGTTTTTGGTATTGTGGGTGTGCTTACTGTCATTAATTCTTCAATACTATGTACGTATTTTTTTCGTAGTTTTCCCATTAGAAAATAGTCCGGATTAGTTAGGTCTGGTGATTCTACGTAAAATTATTTGATTTATAAAGATATCATGAAAAAAAATAGCGGCTGCAATATCCTGATGGAATATACACGCATTTAATTATATGGAATACATTTAATCTAATATACGAAATAAGATACAAAATATATTTTACTATGCAGCAACTTTTAAAAAACCCCATAGTACAAGATGTTAGGTAATTTTTGTAAAAAAAAATAGTCTATTTTCTTTACTTATATGTGATCAAACGTATCTCAAACAAAAATATTGACACTCTTACATGCACCAGTATTGCATAATACTATAGTATTATAAGTAACATGGTTTCACAAGAAAAAAAATGATAATATTAGGTAGGAGTTCATGTGTGGTATTTATGACAGATAGAGCAGATAAAATAGCAGTGCATTTTCAGTGTTGTTTTGAGCAACGATAATTTTATTAGGTTCGGTTCTGAGGAACTAAAGTAATTGCTTTTAGTAATAACTGCCCACGTTGAATTTGCTAGTTTCCACTGAATGCGGTTTACTGCGGAACTGTGTCTTCCAGTTCAAAGCCACTGCCTCAAACCAATCACATCTGACCACTGGGACTGAAACAGTGTTAATATAAAGACGTCTTAACTATTTCATTTCTGACCATACTTGATTGTATGAGTATAATTACTTGAGTTATATATTTTATAAAATCTATGTCATATTAAAAGGGGAGCATACTACGTAGGTACCTAAATTGTGTGATATTATTTTTATGATAATATTTCTTCTATCTTTTGTCACATACGCTTTCCTCTCCTTGACAATATGTAGAGTTTTTTTTATAGATTCTATCCATGAACCGTTCTTATTCATCATTTTAAGTGTATGTTTATTGCATAATAAGAAACACGAGATAATTAACTAAAAATTAAACGTACTGATACAATATGCAGTTGATAAAACAGTACTCTGTATCTGTGACAAATCTCATATTTTTTTCTTCTAGTAAAAACCGACGTCGAGTTATCATCACCTGTAAATCTTTCAGACGTAAACTATTGTTGAATAATTAAAATAATTAATGTCAATATATCCACGAGTGTTTTATAATTATTTTATTTGAAAACAGTGTATTTAATATTCATTAAAAACAGTATGTGAATAATCTTTTTTTGTACGCCATAAGTAAAACCCAATCAATAACCAATTCTAGTAGGTATATATATATATATATTCATTGCAATGGAAAGAGTAATAACCAGGCTTCATAGATATGCATACAGTATTCGCGAAACAAATCATTGATTACCTATGACAGCGCTTCTCAAGCGGTATGCCGCGAGGAATTGGCGAGTGTACCGGAATATATTAGCGCCTGTACACGTGCATGGATAGTGCGTGCGTGCATTAGTGTGTATTTTAAATTATCACGATAATAATTTACTGTTTACACGTAAAAGTGCTGACTGTCTCTCCGATCTCATTCTTCAAGAGTAGGCGAGACGCGATGTTATCATTTTATCGTACTATTTGACAGGTCATAAAAATCGGTTAACCTCAAAATAAGTCTGCTCGGTGCAGTTAGTTTTTTTACTGGCAGGTTTGCCACTATCGTTCTACTGCGCAGGCGTAAATATAGAACAAATCCCAACTGTCGCGAGAAAATTCAGAAGCTTCCGAACCTGCAAGCAATTTTCAATATGCATGCTAATATATGTTGACGCATGCATTTTATTGTTATGGCTGCGATAATACGTACTGTTAGCAGTAAATTCATGAACGTGCAAACGGGGATTAACGTTGCATACGTAATAATCGGTGGTCAGACGTTGATAATTATCAAGAATTAAAAAAAAGAAGATCTTTAAAATTATTTATATCACATTAAAAGTGACTCTTTCAAGCATCAACATATACGTAAAAAAGTTGTGCTTACTCAAATTCATTAAGTAAGGTACCTATGTCCAATAAATAAAAGAATGTTACATTCTCAAATAATTTTGTTTTTATTTTATATTAAGAGAAAATTATATTTTGTTAAGCTGTAATCGCATATCTACTATTACTTTTTAAAAGAAAAATTTACTCAAAATTTGTATATTTAAAACATTTGAGGAAATGTTAGGTCGGCGTGTGAGAAATACCTATTACAATTATAATATTATGGTCTGTCGCAAAAATTGTAAATTTTAAATAGTGTACTGTAACGCAAAAATAGTAAAGTAGCTCTGGTCTATAACACTATAATTTAGTTTTTTATGTCATTTTAATAACAGCGTACCGATAAAGCTTCTTTGATAGTATTTATAGCTGTAATATGGTCGTTTGTACTAAAAAAAATGCAATAAAGTATAATTACAGTTTGAAAACATTGCCATACGCCGCGAAGCCATTTCCCTGCGTATTGCAATTAAGTGTTCATGTTATATTTATTTTTTGTTACAGGCAATAATAGCGAGTAACGGCAGACTGACTCCGGCGTTCGAGTACATCAACGATATGCGGAACGCGAATAGGTCAGTGGAAAATTTTCATTTTGTCTTTGTCCGCCATTCGTTTCGCATCTGTCAAATGGTGTTTATGATTACTATGAAACAATTATTGAAAGTTGGCAGGTAATAACCACACGAATCTTCTAAATTCAGTCAATTATTATATATTGTAAAGTATGAAATTAATGACGTACCTATATTTGCACATTCAAAGTGTAATATAGTTTGCACAACGGATCATTTATGAAGATAGTAATAATTATCATGTGAATAGTGTTTACATTAAAATAAATTATTCAAACAATACCAATGAATTCGTTGTTATTCATTTTTAGGTTAGGTTTCAGTCAACGCAAGCTACAATTTATTAAATTATACTATATTATTATGTTTTTCTTAAATACCTACTTAGTTATTATAGTAACGATTAGTAATCTAACAAAACCAAATACGAAAGTATAAGTATAAGAAAACGTCATCCATTTTGAAAAATAATGTTAGAATGATTAATTTTTATATTAGAAATTGCAATTTAATAACCACATATAATACCTAATGTATAAATAAAAAAGTATTGATACATAAATATAAAAATAATACTTAATAATACATAATATGTTGTTTATTATTATTAAATCAATCGTAAATGATTTATAGCACAGCTGTTACGAGTAAAATGATAGTATGAATGTTTTGATAAATTGATTGTGCTATCATATGGCTAGTCATGAATTGATAGTGGTCAGTAAACAGTTTTATTAACACAATGTATTTTTATGGACTCAATCATGTTGTATGATATTTTATTTAATATTATAAGGTGCACGCGTGTGATTATAAACAAAACTATTATTGTATCTAAATTGTAGTAGTTTTTTTCGTATGTGAAATATATTTCCAAAAATAGTTTGGTCTATAATATTATGATGAAAATGTAACAAAAAATATGTACCTATTCTATGTGTAATTTTCCATTATCTGTATTGATCTACAGAATATATAAAAATATTATAGTCAAATGTCGATATGCCAAGTTTTATTTTGCTTGTATTATATCGCAATAATCGGTTAACAGTCTGTTAATAATTATTTTATTTTCATACATTTTTAATGTGAAAATAGAATACTATAGAAAAACTAATTCTTTAGTCAAACACAAAAGCATCGTTTACCACAAAATATTCGAATACGGATTTATCGATATTTGAAAATAAAATTAAAAAAACCACGGCCATTCACAGAAAATCACATTGTCAGAAATAGTTCTCAGATAGGCACTAGCGGATTCTCAATTCTTTGCGGGGCGTTTTTATAAGCTTGGCTAATAACAGAAGGTTTTTTACGCAGGTTTCTCCGCTGTTTTTACGTTAATATACATCATTTGCTCATTGAACCGGTAGGTACGATTGATTTTACGATCTCAGGATAACTCAAACGTGAATTAAAGATATATTTTTAATTTTAAAAATAAATTTAAAATGCGCCATGATGAGGGTGTTTGCTTTATTCTATGCATCAGTGTCGACTAAAAATGTCATATAAAATTGTAGCATTTTAATACATTCTAAATTTAATGTTATACATAATATCACAATAGTTTTCCATCATATGCCAATCTTTATCAATTTTTAGATACAGCGCGCTTCAGGCCATAACATAATACATAATTATATAGGTAAAGAAAAATATAAACGACTTTTAAAAAACTCACTTTAGGTACTTTAGGAATAGGTACTAATAAATCAGAAGTTAAAATGTATATAGTAAGATATGTCATTGTTAGAATTGAATATTGAAACATTAGGTATGATTATGATCTCAGAAGAAGTTATATCAAAACGAAACAGATCGTTATTACGCCATCGTCATAGTTGAGTATGTTATCTTTGCCCATTACATCAATGTCGACAAAAAATATGTTCATATATTTACTATTTTTTTGATAGATTAGGAATCATGTAGATAAATATATTTGATTATTAATTATTATCTTATATTACATATCAAGATAGGTATATAGAATATGTACAGGTGATATCGATGAAATCAGGTATTTCTTAGAATTAACTGTAGCAATATGACATAAAAATAAAACAAAATGTTATTACAAGAAATATTTTTACCAATCCAGAATTGAAACCTACATCTGTGGCATTCCAAAAAAACGTGGTCTGTATGTAGACCTCAGAAACATAATATTATATTAAGTAGAAATCGAAGTCGTCAGTCAAAAAAGCCGAAGAAATTGTGTTGCCTAAAAAATCGTCTTCAAACAATAGACAGGTGTGAATAAACAGTTACATTAATTCTCTGGGAACACGTAATGTATTATGCAAAAACATATATAATATATAAAAAGTCGATTCCGCTTAATTGGGTCAAATCGGGAATATGAAATTTGGCTCAATTAGGCGTCTGCCCCACATAAAATTACACAATGAATATTTTTTTTCAAATAATAATAAAAATTGATTTATTTCTATTATAATAGCCAGGTGAATAATAAATTCCAAAATAAAAGAATAGGCGAACAAATAATAAGTAGAAAAGACAATTTAATTGTGCGAAAATGCTACACGAGTGTTCACAATCTTTAATTTCATCGTAACTAGGGATTCCAATCCCGGTATCCCGGGATCCCGAGTTATTTTCGATACCTATGAATCCCGGGATTGATAAACATAATCCCGGGATTTCGGGATTGATTTGTTTTATCAATTTTTATGGAAAATAAAATAAGAACGAAAATATAACAAAAAAAATACTTTTAATAAAGAATTACTACATTATAAATAAACTGAGTTTGAATGAAGTTTGATTTATACCCATGTTTAGGTCACCGATTCATTTTATTTTTTCACATAAATGATTAAAAATGAGAAAGATTGGAAAAAAACAATGCTTCACACTTTTAAAAAAGTAATTCCGCCATGATATCATACGTTTTACGGCAGTTTCATATTTGGCTGACTAATTAGATTTATGAAGCGGAAAGGCCATAAGTACACCATGATTATTTGCTTTATTATTTTAAATCCCTCTAATCCATGCATTATGTCTTTACTATCAGAAACAGCAATCTCATATTAAATTCAAATTATTATTTATATAACAATATTATTTACTCCATTAAACTTGTGTATTTCCAAGATTGAACGTATACAATATTAAAAATAAATGTCTTAAATAGTATAAATTATACTAGATTTATTTTTGACCAATTTTCTTAATGTTATTTGTAAATATAATTTTTTTATATTAACAATGGAAAAAAATGCCAATCCCGGGACCACTCCCGGGATCCCGGGATTGTCAACTTGTAATCCCAAAATCCCGGGATCAGAATTTTGGCTCGGGATTGGATTCCCTAATCGTAACATTGTAAAATTTTATTTATTGTCGAAAATTCCTGATATTAAATTTAACAACAAGAACTTGTAAGTGTCCGTATTGTCTTCATTTGCACGATGATGAAGGCTGATTTCATCAGCATTGCAAATGTCACTTGCACAAAAATTCAATAAACACTTAGATATTTTTAGACTGTTCAGTGCATTTACTGTCCCAATTAAGCGGAGCGATGTAAATTACTGTTAGTTAATTGAGGTTTGGCCGAAATAAGTGGCTATTCTAATTAAACGTTGGCCCAATTAAACGGATAAATAATATAAGCACCGGATAAATGCCAATGTACAGTAGTACCCAAGGAGCAATAAATTACCACAGGGATGCCTTAAAACCAGCTGTATAGAACTCGTAAAGTTTGGTGGATGTACGAACTTTGAGTCGAAAATAGTGACTGGAGCTAGATGAGGTATTCATCTGGCAATGGATCGACTTAGACTGATGATGTTATACACACACACATATAAATATCAGTGGCGAAGTGCGGATGTAGGCTTTTAAGATCCGTCATAAATAGTGCACATTAAACTTGTCAGTCATGAGTACTTGTACAGATGGAGTTGATATTTTAAAATTCAATTAAACCCTGCGAGACCAAGCCATAATAAATAATAGTCAACAAATACTCGTCCATCTATAAAATAACTAAAATGATGCAATTAAATCATACATAACTATGGATATTTTATAGATGGAATATTATTTTTTATCAAAAAAAAAATGAACTAACAATATGTGTAATATATATTCTTAATCCAACGAAAACAAATAAGTATGAATGAAAAAGTGAGCACAATTTTGTCGTTTCACCCAAAGTATACCAAAACCATTAATGTTTGGTTTAGGCAGGGTTTAATATATTTTTTTAAACTAACCAAATCATCTGCCAATTATAGTCTTCGCTGAATAGATACAAATACGTATGACTAACAAAGTTTAATGTGCACTATTTATGGCGGATCTTAACAGTCTACCTTCACCCTTTGCTACTGTATTATATATAAATATGATATACTTGCAGAGTTCAAGGGAAGTGGAAGTCAATACAAATTATATTAAAACATCGTGCTCGCTTTTGAAAATAAAACGTCCTTGTTCATCATACTTCTCATTTTTTCGTATACGAGTATAATGGGTTAATTAGTAAATTGTCATTTGCTTGGATAAATAAAGATAAGCATAGCAAACGAAAAGAGGAGAATAATAAAATAAACGGTCTGGCACAATGACTTTCTATTTTCACTTCTGTCAAATTCAATTATATTTTTCAAAACAAACATTGATTGTATCTTTCAAAGGAATATTTTTTCCGCTCAAAAAGATTTTATTCATAATGATGATAAATCATCTAGACAATCACGACGGTAATGAGAAATATTTATCTATATTAATTTTATTTACATTAACACAGATAATATTTCATTTGAAGTATGAATGGTCACACAATTTTATTATAGTATTATTATAGTATTTATTTCTGTTATTGTTATAGCTGTATAAAAGTACCTAAGTAATAAAATACGAAATTAAAGAAAAACGTCGGCAGCTACTGTCCGATAACCAGATCTCGTCGATAACAGGAAGTCGCTGTAGTCGCATACTATATAAGACTTCTCAGTGACGTACCAGTCATGGCGGCAACGCGTGTTTAAATAATGTATTGGCTCTTTGATGCGACTCATTTTCATCTTCGCAATAAACTAAAAGTTTACTAATAATAATTTTAACATCAGTCCTGATCGTTTTAGATATATTTTTTATTACAATAAGCATCACATTAAGTAAATTGGTGGATTTGTATACCACGTTAAGTTAATAGATTAATAGATAAGTTTGGGGGCTTTCCTGATTTGAAAGTGCGATTAACTGCACAGGAGGGGCTTATTAGTTAACAGTTTTAACACGTGGACAAGTAGTTTTTATACGACAATAGTTGTCTTCTTATCTATTCTCTGTAATTCATGTTGTATTACTTTATTTGAAAATCAACATGTTGGGCTATCGTAAATATTTTGTCTTACCAATAAATTAATGTAGGTACCTAACTAAAGATATTTAAGTGACGACCAAATCTCGTATCTGATTATGTTTCGGTTGTGACTTACGTATTTATTAGTTGCGAAACAATAATTGTCCTTCTATATATTTCAAAAATTATACCCTTTTTGAACTGCTAATTATTTTGTACATAAAAATTGCCAACTAGACCGGACCGACAGAAAATTGGAGGCTTTTGAGTAGTATCTGTATTGGCGTATTACTAGTTCTAGGCCAATTATATTTCTAATTAAGAGGGTTTTAAGCCGAGTGTTTTAATAGTTACTATCAAGCTCTGAACTGCGGCACACTTGAAAAATATTATGTGGAAGGAGAAATATGATTAACTCATAGCTCAAAATTCAGGGAATGTGAGGGGCACAGAATATTCTCTTGGTTAGGAAATCAGTCCGCAAGTGGGTCAATGTCTAATGCGTTGATATCTAAAATCACAAATTCTAAATTTGAAAGACCGGAGGAATTATTTATTTTAGTCGGGTCATGAAAGAAAACAAATGATACCTACTCTCATAATAGTTTGACAGATGCTGATAGTGTGGTAATTGCATATCAAGTATCGAGAAGTTAGTGTGTTATCCAAAAGCTTTAAGAGCGATTATAATTGAGATAGGCTACTGTAACTTACTGTACCATTAGGCAATTAATTTAAAAATATAAAAACATATGGATGAGAACTGTATTAGAACTATATGCTAAGTGTAGCTTTTTGACAAATGTACTAGTTCAGCGATGGCAAAGTCAGGAGGTTCTACAAAGATTCCACCAGGCTGATGCTAAATAATTGAGTCTGAAACACTAGAACAAAGACAGTAAGACAGAACATGTAATATGAGAATGCTGACAGGTGGTACTGCTACCTGGTAATATTTGCTAGTTAATAAATCAAGCCAAAGTGAGGTTATTGTTGGAGAATAAATCAGGGTCAACCTTACATTGAATTCCACATTTTCCTTTGACATATTTAATGAATCCGTTATCATGATTGAAAATATATCTGTAACCACAAACAAAACGACTTTGGGCAAAGCCGGGAGCTTTAGCCAGTAAATTTATAAGTGGTATAAAATAAAGTTTCTACAAATTTAATACAAGCTCGTCTGTATTTTAAATTTTAACGTTCGTTTCGAAACGTAATCATGTTAATGAAACAAGAAGATTTTGTAGCTTTGTTGTGTCGTGTCATTATTATTAATGCGTCATGAAATAATTGTTAAAATATGAACTCCTTTTTACCATTTTAAATGGCTTTTTGAATTTGAGACTCACTCAATTAATCAAATGTTCCCCGAGTACCTAGTTACACAGGCTGGGGAAATTACGAGTGGAAATTCAGGCGCGTTACTGTTTTATTAAAACTTCACGGAAAATATAACTGAATACGGAAATTTCAAAAACTCCAGTTGTTTTATACTTTTTTCCGTTTCCTTTTCCATGCCACATATTATAGGCATGAATTAATAGGGTATTTTAACAGACTTATTGATATTATCGGGATATAGTATCGTGTTTTAATATCTTTGTTTGGACTATTGTATGTATTTAATATGTTAAGCAAGTTGCTAATACTCATTCTCGTAAAAATAAAAATCTGTTAATACAATCTTCCCTCTGTTCATCCTATATTATGATCCTTTAAAGATAGTACATAATGATGTAATAATTATAAATGGTTGCTACTTTGTTAACCATTTTCCTTACCCATTTCATCCACAATCTCTATCAATTATTATACATAGAAAAAATAGCACAATGTTTTAGTCAAACGCAAGAACGAATTTACACTTATGGTTTGTACGTTTGTTTTTTATTATTAAAACAAGCCATGATGCATAATTACAGAAATACCCAGGTTTGGAAAAATTATATATTGTGAATTGTGACCTTACCGTAAATACAAACTCGGTACCGTCGATATGGAAACCCAGTAAGTGGCCAACGCATTGGATTACGACAACCTCTAATATTATCGATGTAGAAAATTTAGATAAAGGTATGTATAACCAAATTAAATGTTTCAATAGAGAAACAATACAAAATGATAATGACATATTTTTACTAGGATACACTCTTGTCCTGTTGCGTCACGAATGATGATGATTTTCCACATCATCTTATATCTGCAGAGAGAAGACAATTTTCATTAATGATTCTATGATGATTACGTATTTAATCTAGACTAATCATTGGCGTACATTAAAATTAGATAAATTTTCGTAAGATTCTCTTTGAGGGGGGTTGAAAATAAACAATAGAGTAGGTATGTTTAAAAGGCTTTCACTTAAACGGCTCAATTATTTTGTCATTATGATGACGTCTCGTAATTTCTTGTGATATAATAAATACACATAACGATTATTTATCTAAGATTGATCGATTTTAAATAAATTGGTACTAAAATTTAGAATATAGGCTACTACGTCATAAGATATCCGTGTTGGTAATATGTAGTCAATTTAATTTTAACTGTATCTTTTTTTGTTAACTAATATATTGAATCTTTTATTGGTTAGAGTTTGTAATTGAATCATATTTTCCATGATATCCATATTATTATATATAATGGTTTTTAGGTAGTGAAACATATTGTGATAAAAAAAGAATTAATAATACTTTTTACCACCAGTGTAAAGTTTTCCCTACCTCCACCCTGATTGTAGAGTCGTTTTTCGGCTGTTGTTATTTGGGTCGTTATGGCGTTTCTCCTCATCATTAGTTTCCGTGAGCAAAGCAAAGGCGACCGTAAGGCGGATGAAGTGAAGGGTTGTTAGGAAAGGGATTATGTGTGTCAGCCAGGAGATGATCTCTGTGATAAATCGACTTTGTTTCTGCGGCGAACAAAAGTTCACCATCCACCAGATTCTGGCGACCCACTCCTGATCTTCCGCGTGATAATGTATATGCCGCGAAGCCTTCAAAGGATTGCCATTATGGAGTTTCAGCGTGATCTGATAACCGGTTTCCATTATATTACTTGGCATAATACATGCCCTTTCAGTATGTTACAATAATTATTGCAAACATCATTAATTTAAAGAGAACACAGACCTTACATTTTCTACAAAGACTTTAATTAATGTGTTCACATATATAATGCAAAATATATTTTATTTAACGGCCCACGTGCTCGTCGTAGGTCAAAATTGAGTTTTTATCGTATTTTCAAACCATGATCCTGGACACTCCTTAAACGTTGTAGATAATCTATTTATATAATTTTGAAGCCTTATTATCCTTTATAGTTATTTTAAACATTTGATGACTGCATAAAGTATTTTTGTTACATAAAATAGTATTCTTTTAAACCTCTCGCTCTAATGTTTTAGAATATAGTCATATTTCGGTACATAACTGTGCAGTGGTATTACGATTTTTTACATTTATTAATTTTTAAACGCATTTATAAAACCATTAGTATAATTTATTACGAGATAATTTTTGGAAAATATTCACGATAAAAAAAAAATTGATAATCTCTGTGATCCCAAATTTGACAAGAATTAGGCATTTTATTATTCAAAAAATCGGCAAGATTAACACATTTGAAGATGATTCTAAAGATACTTATTATAAGCTATGTCTTTGACCATTCAAGTGTGATAAACATCTTATGAATAATGATTGCTTTATAATAATTATTGACCTAAGAATAAGGTAGTGTTTTTTTGAAATACGCCATTTCTTGTGGCCTTCCCCAGTGGTTAAGCTACAACATACGGCCGTAGCCATAAATTGACAAACTATAATTGAAATAGGGAGTAAAATGATGTTAACGCGCGTGTTTGAACATGTACCGTTTAAAATTTTTTTTTTAAAAATTCAATTAGGTACATGTTCAAACACGCGCTTTAACATAATTTTACTCCCTACTTTAATTATCGTTTGTCAATTTATGGCTATGGCCGTATGTTGTAGCTTAACCACTGGGGAATGCCAAAAGAAATGGCGTATTTCAAAAAAACACTACCTTATTCTTAGGTCAATTTTTATTATAAAGCAATCATTATTCATAAGATGTTTATCACACTTGAATGGTCAAAGACATAGCTTATAATAAATATCTTTAAAATCATCTTCAAATGTGTTAATCTTGCCGATTTTTTGAATAATAAAATGCCTAATTCTTGTCAAATTTGGGATCACAGAGATTATCAATATAATTTTTTATCGTGAATATTTTACAAAAATTATCTCATAATAAATTATACTAATGGTTTTATAAATGCGTTTAAAAATTAATAAATGTAAAAAATCGTAACACCACTGCACAGTTATGTACCGAAATATGACTATATTCTAAAACATTAGAGCGAGAGGTTTAAAAGAATACTATTTTATGTAACAAAAATATTTTATGCAGTCATCAAATGTTTAAAATAACTATAAAGGATAATAAGGCTTCAAAATTATATAAATAGATTATCTACAACGTTTAAGGAGTGTCCAGGATCATGGTTTGAAAATACAATAAAAACTCAATTTTGACCTTCGACGAGCATGTCCCCCCTTAACGTAAAGGAAATTTAGATAATATGTAGAAAATATATTATCAAATTATTATTATTCTATATTCTATTGTATGGTTAAGTATATATTTTCAGACTAGTGGCGAGTAAGTTTTTCCGTATTCCTAATTACCTAATCAGATTATTTTACAAACATCATTGATTTAAACCTTTTTTATTCAATACAGTATAGGTCCAATTAAGATTTGAGTAGGTAACTAGAATTATTTTTATTAAAAATGTGAAGCTTAGAACGAGAGCTTTATAAAATTTATTGAGCACATAATTAACTACAACATAATACATTGAAAACTGATGATGTTTAAGACTTGACTAAACAAGGTTAACATCTATGCAATTCAAATCGATGTAACATTACAAATTTTGATTCATAAGTGAGATTTATAATTTTTTTTCTGTTTTGTATGAATTTAGAATTTTTGGAAAAGCATAGGTACCAATTAGGAAAATCCTACAAAAAAATTGAGGGATATTAAGATTAAAACACACAAGATTTACTTGGTTTGCGAATCATTTATCCCGATATTTTCTAATAAGTATACCTGTCTTCTAAGTCTTTTCCAAGTTATATAATATTTACCTGCGTAGAGACCATTGAATTTAGGGTTACATGTAGGTTGTACGTTTGCAGTTCTTCGTGGAATACTTATTCGTGTGCCGCAGTACGTGAAACATGAGTTCGTGCAACATTTATTCAAATGACGAGTTCTTCGTTGAACATTTCACCGTGGAATGCGTATTCTACAACATGTGGAGCTAGTTTGTTGTTCCAATTAGATTCAATACGAATTTTATGAGATGTCTTTATTGGTTTTAAATAATTTAATGTTGAAACGACATAAATAATATACCTATACGATGTGATTGTATTTATAATCTACTTACCTACCTATTTTTTAATTTGTGTTAATTATATTACAATGGTTTTATTACGTATTTTTAAGTGTTTTATTTAGACATTAATATTGTAAGTTACCGAAATAGCAATATTTTGTTAAATATTATAAATAAATAATATTATATTTATAATTCCCTGTGGAATATATTAGATAGTATTAGCTAGTATAAGTATATTAGTAAGTAATATGGCACTTTAATGGTATAAATTATCAACAGCTATTGGTGGTAATTGGTAAAATATTATATTAGGAGATTATCTTTATTATTAGAATATTATGGTTTCAAATGTTTTATTCAGATTACCATAATCTTACCAAAACATTTGAATAAAAAAATTATGTGAAAAATGTTCTCTTATTGTATTAATATGTATATTTATATTTGTATATAAAACCAGATCAAATGTTTCTTATACACATAAATTTTGCGTGTAGACAATGGACTAGTTGATTTGAAACCTTTATTAAGTAGGCATTATTGAAAATACAAAGATGGCAATACCTACCTACTTTAACTTTTACTATAGATAAATGCTGTTATTTAATTCATTTAGGACATTAATGATTTTTATAGATAAGTACGTAGTAGCGTAAAGACCCAATGGGTTGGGCGAATGGCTAACAAGTGACAACATTCTTTGGTTTATTTATTAATATAATTTCCATTCAATGGAGCCCAATGTATTGCGCTTTGGAGCAAAAATGTTAATTATTTAGCTAGTTCCAGTACAAGCGATTGTTTAATACCTTTCAGACTTGTTAATTGATAATTTTAACAATAATGATGCACTATGGATTTTTTTGTTGTTTTTAATACAAGTAAATAATTTGGACAAGACTAAAAAATAAAGCAATTTTTGAAAATTTTTAAGAACTTTTCAACACTTAACTTAGTATATATTAGACAATTTTGACATAGGCACTTCTTTTACATAGATCCAGATTTATAATTCCTTGTGTAATATATTGGAATCATGTAAGTATAGATAATTGATGATTTTTATTAGTAATATTATGTAGTGCCAGCTATTTATTGGTGGGAATTAGGAAAACATTATATTAGGTAGGTATATTTATAAGTCATAGTAGTAGTAGTAGTATAGTCAACAACCACGTGATAAAGAATATGTTATTTTCAATATTTACATTATGTATCATAATATGCATTAAAGTTTCTAACATAAACGAAACGCGCATTCAATATTGGCAATATTCGAAGACACTAAACGGGCTTAGTATTTCTTGCATTGCTGGCTTCAAATTCTTGGTCGATGGTGACTGGCTTTTACATATCTTATTACTCAGTTCTGTGGTATGACCTATAGATATTTAAAATGCACCATTATGCAACTGTAACAAAAGTAATCTATAACGTAAGTGTATTAAACATTACATATTATTATTTATACATCATGTATGTGTGAATACTTAGTAAACAGAATACAGTAGGTACGAGTACCTAGTTAAATAATTAACATTTTTGCTCCAAAGCGAAACACATTGGGCTCCACTGAATGGAAATTATATTAATAAATAAACTTTTTGCCAATAATGGTTGTCACTTGTTAGCCATTCGCCCAACCCATTGGGTCTTTACGCTGTATTAACACACAATAGTTTCAAATGTTTTAATCAGATTATTATAATCTGATTAAATCATTTGAATGAAAAATATAGATATTATATGAAAAATGTTCTCTCAAATATAAGTATAAAAAAACGAATCAAATGTTCTCCTACACATTATTTTGCGTGCGGACAGTGGACTAATTGAATTAAAACTTATTGTAAGTAGGTATTATTGAAAATACAAAGATAGCAATACCTACTTTAATTTAAAAAATAAATGTTTTTACCGAGGTATATAGATAAATGCAGATATTATTTAATTCGTTTAGAATAATATTGATCTTTATATATAAAGTACGCAGTACCTACCAACATGTCCTAAATATAATTAAAAAATCAATAACTAAAATGTAGTGTTTTGAAATATGTAAATCAATTACAAATCCGTTGTATTTTGGTGGTGGTATTTTGGAGAATGCATTTCATAAAAAAGACAAAAGACGTATCCAGATGGTAATGATTTTGTATAGAAATTATGTCAGTTTATTGTATAGGTTTCTTCTATTATTATTGTGTGCACAAAAAACATTTGGCCACTGTAATATACCTAATATCCGGAGTTTATAAATAAATGTACCTACCTATATAGATAAATGGTGTTATTTAATTCATTTTGAATACTACAATACAAAACTATATATAAATAATATAGGTACCTATATGATATAATTGTATTTATAATATACTTTTGGTATGTAAGTATATTATAAATAAAATTATATCATATAGGTACCTATATTATTTATATGTAGTTTTGTATTGTAGTATTCAAAATGAACTAAATAACACCATTTATCAAGCCTAAAAAGCCAAGAACTAAATAACATTATTTATAAAGCCAGCAACGCAAGAAATACTAAGGCCGTTTAGTGTCTTCGAATATTGCCAATATTGAATGCGCGTTTCATTTATGTTAGAAACTTTAATGCATATTATGATACATAATGTAAATATTGAAAATAACATATTCTTTATCACGTGGTTGTTGACTATACTACTACTACTACTACTACTATGACTTATAAATATACCTACCTAATATAATGTTTTCCTAATTCCCACCAATAAATAGCTGGCACTAAATAATATTACTAATAAAAATCATCAATTATCTATACTTACATGATTCCAATATATTACACAAGGAATTATAAATCTGGATCCATGTAAAAGAAGTGCCTATGTCAAAACTGTCTAATATGTACTTTATGTGTTGAATAGTACTTAAAAATTTTCAAAAATTGCTTTTATTTTTTAGTCTTGTCCAAATTATTTACTTGTATTAAAAACAACAAAAAAATCCATAGTGCATCATTATTGTTAAAATTATCAATTAACAAGTCTGAAAGGTATTAAACAATCGCTTGTACTGGAACTAGCTAAATAATTAACATTTTTGCTCCAAAGCGCAATACATTGGGCTCCATTGAATGGAAATTATATTAATAAATAAACTTTTTACAAAGAATGTTGTCACTTGTTAGCCATTCGCCCAACCCATTGGGTCTTTACGCTACTACGTACTTATCTATAAAAATCATTAATATCCTAAATGAATTAAATAACACCATTTATCTATAGTAAAAGTTAAAGTAGGTAGGTATTGCCATCTTTGTATTTTCAATAATGCCTACTTAATAAAGGTTTCAAATCAACTAGTCTATTGTCCACACGCAAAATTTATGTGTATAAGAAACATTTGATCTGGTTTTATATACAAATATAAATATACATATTAATACAATAAGAGAACATTTTTCACATAATTTTTTTATTCAAATGTTTTGGTAAGATTATGGTAATCTGAATAAAACATTTGAAACCATAATATTCTAATAATAAAGATAATCTCCTAATATAATATTTTACCAATTACCACCAATAGCTGTTGATAATTTATACCATTAAAGTGCAATATTACTTACTAATATACTAATACTATCTAATATATTCCACAGGGAATTATAAATATAATATTATTTATTTATAATATTTAACAAAATATTGCTATTTCGGTAACTTACAATATTGTCTAATTAAAACACTTAAAAATACGTAATAAAACCATTGTAATACAAGTTACACACATTAAAAAATAGTTAGGTAAGTAGATTATAAATACAATCACATCGTATAGGTATATTATGTATGTAGTTTCAACATTAAGTTATTTAAAACCAATAAAGACATCTCATAAAATTCGTATTGAATCTAATTGGAACAGCAAACTAGCGCCACATGTTGTAGAATACGCATTCCACGGAGAAATGTATTCCACGGTGAAATGTTCAACGAAGAACTCGTCATTTGATTAAATGTTGCACGAACTCATGTTTCACGTACTGCGGCGCACGAATAAGTGTTCCACGTTGAACTATTTACGTACAAATTTCCGGATACGTGAATTTAGCACCATAATGATTTTAAAATGGTAATCACAATCATTTAAGTACATCTTATTATTATGTATTTCAGTGAGGGACATAATTACGAGATAATTAATGTTGAGAAAAAATACTGTTACGCGATGTTTTTAATTAACACAACATAGTAATGTATGTGCTTCTAAGGACAACGCGCGATTGAAGTTTTTTTTCGTTTTGCTCTCTATTTTTATAATTTTTAATATCGTGGTCGAAAATGCATGGCAAATATATACGGAATCATATAATATAATATTCTATATCACTTTCATTCATTTCATATTCACTTATATTTAGGTTTTCTGCATACCTACTCACAAAGTTACTCATTAGTTACATACATGACTTACTTGTATAACTTTAAGGCCACTTTGATGCTTCGATGATAGTTGTACACATTTTATGTGGCAACCAGCGATTTATGTTTTTTTATTGGACATAACCAAGTGAGAGTCGAGCAATATACGCGGTTGGCCGGTCAACTTGAAATCAACACAATCCGCGCTCCCCCACCTCGTCCACCTTATTCACCTTGCCAAGTACTTGTGTTTTAAATTAAATGACATTTGATTACAAAAGTTGATGATTCCAGATCAAGCGTGGGTGTTTTTTGTTTGATTACAAATTGGACGTAATGAGTTTCAGTTACACAGTCCAGATTCACTTTTCCGAAAAAAAAAATGTACCGTGTAAGTTTCTCTTTAAAACGAAGATACATATAATTAAATTATTAGCGTTATCGACAATTACTTCAGACGATAAATAATTTAAATTGAATTAAGTATGTAATCTTAAAATATTCTCTCATATCATATCTGGCAAGCATATGGGCGTAAATAATTTTCAAACTTAGATATATTGAAAATATTCAATCGATATTTTCTATATTCAAGTATGAAAGCGAACTACTTACTTACAAGCGAGCTTTCCAGTGGCATTCGAAAGCTTGGGGGAGGTTTGAACTACCAGTTAAGTTTCGCGAAAGTTTCCGTGCTCCTCTAAAACGAAAACATTTTGCCTTCTCGCGTAACTCGAAAAGTTAGCGGAAAATAAAAACATCTCTCCCAGACAGATTTCTGTGAGCCAACTTAATTCTTAATCTGAAGGGTCACACATTTGAAGGGCTTACGGAAAATTTATCACGCGGACGCCAAGGAAAAACAACATAACCGTATTTTATTTTTTACTTGGTTGCTGCTTTTTAAGGAATATATTTTTTAAAATCCTCTGGTGTATGTGTAACTTTTTTAATTGGTTGTATGGTCGAAATATTGAAATTTATTAATTATTAATAACTAATCCAGTGCATCGTACAAGATGCTCTGTTGTCCATTTTTTGGCTTTCAGGCTTTATTTTGGTAAGCCTTTTAGAAATAAAAAAATAGAAATACTATTCCATCGTTTTTACTCATTGACTGCTGCGAATAAAAGTTTACCAGAATAATTATAAAAAGGGTTGCTTACCGTTCATATTTTTGTTATAATTAATAAAAAACAGAAAATTTTTACATATTGTGTATTATTTTACAGTTTGTAATGTACTTATTCATTATTTGTAACATGTTTAGAACGTTTATAACCAACAAGCGAGACATATTATTATTATGTCTGGGATCTGGGTTTTGAGATAACTGCAATAAATTGTCCGCATTCTAACCCCAGAGAGCTGGCATCATATTAAATATAAATGATTTTTTTTTAAAGTTAGGTAATAGATTAACTTGACTCTAAAATCACATTAAAATGAGCCATAAGTCATTGTAAAACACCCTATTTTTTTAGTCACGTAAAAAGTGTAATATCTCTGAGTGGCACGCAGTGGCTGGATATCGTTACCTGAAAGCAACAGTGGGATACATAAAAAAATCTAGTTTCGAGATAATTGAACTTTCATGTTTGTTTCATACAAATCAAATTGTTAACTATGTGTTTATTTTATATTTTCTGCGGTTTATAATAGATGATTATATTACTATTAGATGTATAATAATATGAACAGTGGGTTATTTCAGTTATCCTACTGTTGATTTGACGTTACAGGACATTTTTTAATAAATGCAATATTCGTATTTTACAACGTTTTTCTCAGCTCGTATTCTTATTTGTCCAGTGGTTCTTTGTCCGGTACAAATCTTGCAATCGATTTTTAACTAACTTCCCGACTGGCTAGACATTTGAAACTTTTAGAATATATCTGAACACGATGCCAATGCATTATTTTAATACGTTTAGCCATCTTTAAGTAGAATTGAATTCATTTTCAGTTAATTCTGTTTTGTATAAAAAGTTATTTCGACACCATTATTGGTTACTAGGGGGGGGTCTGGGCTCCTAGCAACTAAATTATTAATATATACGTGCGTTACTATGGAAATCAATATGACATGTAAAAATGACATTTAAGTATTATTTCAATCAAGTAAAAAATTTTATGATCGTTTAAGCTAGTCAAGTCAAGTTTATATGATTCAACAGAAAATTTAAAAACGTTGTATATAAAAAGTTCTTTTTATCCTGTAATTATTTCGTTTAAACTGGGTAACGCAATTTAAAAAAAATCTGTCTTTTATTATGTAGATACGTATAGCTTTCAGCAATCGATTGGCATACTTATCTCATAATCGTCTTTTTTCACTTTTACTGTTACTATCAGGTAGCAAAATTTTCTGTTGATGAAGTGTATATTGGTTAAAATAAGTGCGTGTCACTTCTTTAATGTGTATTATAAAATGGTAAAGTAAAGTATATTCATTAAAAAAATTACCATATTTATCTGCCAAACTTAACAAACGTTGCTGAATTACACCACTATTATTTTGTTACAGTGTGAAGTCCCGTCAAAAAGCGGAAGGAGACCCATCCGATAACGAGAAACACGTCCTAATCCTGGGAGCTGGCTTCGTATCAGCACCACTAGTTGAATATCTGCACAAAGAAAAGAATTATGCGATTACAGTCGGTAAGTAGTAAACTTCGTAACATTTTTATATTGATTTTCAGAATAGTATTATGTAACTACTATCTAATTTATATAAAATATCATTGAATTTATTAAATATTTTTTTAATACAATCATATTATTATTTATCTAGATTGGTTATAATTTATTTCATTTAATCTGTACACCGGTGACTTAAATCGACTTAAAAATGTAACGATATTATGCGAATGTTAATAATAATTATACTTACATAATTTATCTCAACATTCTGAAAACGAGGTATTCTTTTCAAATGATCCATTGTTAATACTCCAAGAAAAAATGATATTTATAATCGACATAGATATCAAATTAAAAACATCCTGTAGATTTTATTACATTTTATATTATCATTTTGTAAAATGAAATGCTGACTCCATTAATGTTTTTAGTGTTTGAAATGAGTTAGGGTTAAAAATCCAAACGAAATACGCTGTAATGCTAAATAATAAAAAGGTTAAACTTTCATACAACGTGGTCAGCTATATATTATTTGAATCTTGTTTCGTATATAAATAAAAAGTATCTACTATTATTTTACGTGAAAACTGCTACTAACTAATTTATTTAATTATATGTTACATTCGTTTGTTTGCATTATAAAATTGCTTTATAAAATGTTCATTTTTATTAAGTACATAATATTACATTTGATTTTTGTAAAAAAAAAACATGACGAATTTCGAATCTTATTATCGAGTGATCTTAGCAATTAATTTATCATTTTGTAAGAAGAAACCGTACGTAGTAGTCATGCAAAACGGGTGTAATAAGTTTTCTTGTTAATTTCATGTCATGTCTCGTTCTTACAGAGTCGAGTCACGAATCACAAAAATTCACATCGAACGCATTAGAAGAGAATGCTCAGGCTTGCTTCTGTCTTCAAATCGTTCATTGAGTACCGTTTGACTCGCTCCTGTTGTCACAACTTTCATGAAGGAAGTTGGCTGGGTAGAAATGAAAAGAGGAAAATGAGGAAAAATTTTTAGGCATGCCATCTGAATCAGTCACGAAGCCCGGTGAACGACTGTTTCATGGGCAACATCAGACTCGCATGCTTCAAGTCAGTTGAACATGAATGACGTATCTGTATTTATTGATATGGCTAGTATCTTAACTTCTAACTTCGATGTATTTTAATGATGCTTCTGTCCAAATGATTTGTTATAAGAGCTACACAAAAGCACGACTAATAAAGAAAAGAATTAGTGTTTTTGGTCGCTACCAATAATTGATCCGAACTGTATGAGACCCATGTTCAAAATACTTATGAGTCTTAAAGTGGAACTACACCAGAAACTTTTGTCGCCAACCTCATAAAATTTAACGATAATTATCATATTTTATTGGAACATAAATTACATTAATCGTTTTTTGAACTAATTTGACAAATGTTGGAGTTGACAACATCGTCCTCACTGAAATCAACAAGTGGTGACATCTCAAAATGAGGTCACTCATCATAAAAATAATCGCTCGAGTTCCCGAGTTTTAATTACTTTTATCGTTTTAGGAATCGTATTTCACTTACATGTTGATGTCGAGAATTGTCGACGCTTGTTTCGAGGAGCGTCGGTATTTTGTCAAAAGAGCGAGCAACACACTTAATGATTCATTAATAATAAAATTATTCTTAATACAATTCACATACCAGTTGATTATAATAAGTGCTACGTGAGTAGGTACTGGAATTTAGTGATATCGACTCTGTATTTTTTACTCTTTATTCTTCCGTGTAGGTAGCGATTGCCAATCAATTGGAGCATATGTCTAGCACTTATTTTGATTAGTTATTTATTACGCATTTTGTGACATTTTTTACAGAATCAAAATAGTATTTTACTCTCCGAAATCTCGAAAAAAATTTCTGAGAAACAACGCGTACGTATTATAAAGCAGTGGTTTCCAAACTTCATATTACTACGCCTCCCTTTAAAAAAAAGGCTCTGGTCAAAAAAGCTGAGGTCATAATGAGGTCATAATGAGGATTGGGTTATATTATCTATGGATGCAATATCGCAAGTCATTTTAACGTACGCATACGTAGAAACTGTAAAAAATAATTGAAATATGCACGAATAATAATTCAAAATACTAATTAACATTGGAGTATTGGAGAAAAGAAACAGTACCTGTCAATGCGGTCAAAAAATTAATACTCGCAAATATCGGTACCAATTATCATAAATTATCAAATGATGTTTGTCCAAACAATCGAATATCAATCAATATTGGCATCGAAAGAAAGTATTGATACCGGCAATATATCGATATCGGTACACAAAGTAGGTATCTATATTTTTTGGACGGATTTAATTTTATTGTAGTGTCATTCATTTTATATATTTCATTGAGGGAACACGTGAAACAGCGGCGGTGGTTCTTTTGTTGTTCTGTTATTACATATTAGTCATATTACATACCTACACACTGGTAAATCATGGCACATTGGGACAATGATAAAATTATCACAGCTATTGAACATTACAGAGAAGAAAGGTGTGTATGGGACCCAAAACATCCCAATCACAAGTGCCGCAATTCCAACCACGACGCTTGGGTAAATATATCCAATGCGGTTGGAATTGACAATACATTGTATGTGTACACGCGGTGATTGTATCTAGGGATTACCGAATGAATATATCAATACCGGTATTTCAGAATTTCTTATTGAATACCGGTATTCGTCAAAACATATTATAGAATAAAGAAGTACCTATCAATAAATATAACTATTAACATCTATTTAAAACACTATTGTATAGCAACATAAAGAACCTAACTACATTTTTTTTATTATGATGACCTTTGTAATAATGTATAGATCATTAGTATAGATATTTTAGAACTGCTAATTTTTACAAATACCATAAGTCCGGGTACAGAAAACCTTGCTGAAATTCAACGTTTGGAAATATTTACCATGAATATTTTCTTTTTTGAAATATGTTAATTCATCGCGACAATTATATAAGTATATTAATTGAGGGATTTTATTTTAATATTATTTAACTACATTGTCGTCCAGTCCTATACATTAAATTTAATATAGTATGTAGTAGTAAGTAATGACAAAATAATCTTACATTCATTTTCGAAAAACATAAACGTGTACTTACGCTTTCTTAATACCGAAAATACCGGTATATTGGATTTTTGAAACTGGTATTTCGGTATCGATAAATAATTGAATACCGGTTATGAAATATGTACCGGTATTGAAATCACTAATTGCATCATTATTATAACACGCGAGCAGTGTTCCAACTAAAATTTTCAAAATTCGTAATATATTATATTCAAAGATGTCGTTTTTTTCTCTAAGGTTTATATCGACCAAATTGAAGTAGGTACTAACCTACATCTACCTATTTTGGGTTAGCCGTGTCAGATCACCAACGCCTTTGAGATTGCAATATAGGTAGAGCTATAAGTACCTATAATATTTATTTCACTGTAATAGGTACCTACATTTTAAAGAGTGCATGAGTCCCAGCCGCAAATATCGAGCGCGTTTTGATATGTAGGTATAGCAGGTGTCCCGCGCTCGCGACAAATGCGAATAAATAATAATAATCAGGCGAACGTTCCGTGGCTTACAAGAAAAAATGACGTTGCCGCGACACGTTGCCTCTCTGTGTGGACAAACGAGCAACGTCAACAAGTAGCAATACCTTCGATTTTATTACCCTATTCCGAGACATAGTCGTAAAATTTTATGAGGTTGGCGACAAAAGTTTCCGGTGTGTACTAGACTTTACGATCGCTTACAACATTATTATTATTTTATTTCATTAAAATTAATTCAACTGGTTAGTCTGTATAAAATATGTGAGAGAAATACATACATAAAACGCACGCCGTGGTAGTGAAACTTGTGAATCCAATCACGCCATCTTGTATTTCGTTATATCGTGGCTAGTTGATGGTATCTAGGTATATGTAGCAAGCCACCTGTTTAAATAACACGACTTGTCGATGGTATAATAACAAACATATATAATAAAGAGTGTCATGATTATTTAGTAGTAAATGTACTACTACATGTCATAAAGAATAATTGAAAAATTATACAAGGAAGTATATATTTGCTAACAATTTAAGAATTAAAATATGGTAATTAAACTGTGATACTAAGATATTTTTTATAAACATCTAGCAACAATTATATTACGTCAATCGTAGTCCCAGATTTTGTGGTATATATTTTCAAACATCACGGCTAGCTAGTTCGAATCGTATCAAAAATTTGTGGGTCATTGGACCATATCAGCGATGAAGACGTTAGCCATTCCATCGACCGACTTACACTGAAAGTGTGACAGAGACAGAATAACTCACCGTTATTGTCATATGCAGCTTGGTTAAAATTTTTGTTTCATTTCGATTTCTATTGAACGAACTTACAGCGTGGAGTATGCATATAAAACCTTATTAATAATAAAATCTTGCTTTTAGTATTTAAGCCTTTATATTTTTGTATATTATGTGGATCAAACATTGAAAGTTTCTATTAATAGTTTTAACTTTCAGAGATATCACAATAAATACTAAATATATTGCGCTGTCAAAAGCAATTCATAACCAACTAACCAGTCACCGCACAAAAATAGTTAACAAATAAATAAGTAAGTGATCCGCGGCGAAGTGTTCAAATAGTGTGACAAGAAGAGAGAGAATGACAACTTGAAAATCGACATGGTTAAATTAGCTCCAGCATTTCCAACCTTCATAGTGTTGACAGCCTCCACTGGGTAATGTAAAGCAGTGGTTCCTAATATAACAGATATATTTGGAATATTTTTAAAATTAATAGCAAATTACAATATTATTAAACAGTAAAGTTAAATTCATACCTATCCCATATATTTCAGAAGTTATATCTCACCTCACCTACATTGATATTTGATAGGACGTGTCACGAAATTTTATATGAAATATATATTTAATTGATTTATATAATTCATTGATACCCGATATATCTCAAAGATGCAATTCTACCTAACAGATATATCTCAAATTCATTATTGTCTATAGAGCTTATATTTTATCGGACAGATATATCTCACAATTTATCTACATATATTATTGACAGTTATATCACGCAGAAACGCCTACTAGTTTTGATGTATATTATGTTAACTCGTGGGATTTCAAATGATGAAATAAATTGATCGACTAGGTACTTGAAATATATTTATTATATAGACACCTACTCTGCAATCATGACAGAGCAATAAAAGTTTTAAACAACAACAAAATATATTTACATTACAAAAATATATATCACAAAAAATACATAATATTAATAACCATTTATGTTTTAACAAAAAAAAAATCGGTGCAAAATTATTGTCATAGAATAACTCTGAAAGGAGTTATGATTTATTTTTCCGGAGCGACCACCATATTAGATTTATAATATCACACAGACTACGTAAAATTACTTAGATCAAAGCATTTGGTAAAACATACTAGAATACAATATAAGAAATGTATCGTCGCTGTACTATTTTTTAAGCCATTTTAACTTGACAAAAAATATTTCAGCCACATGCTGAACCCTTTCTAATCGTAAGTCACAGGGTACGTACTACGTATAGAGTAAACCACTCAATTTGTAATAAAATAATAATATGTATTAAATAATAAGTAAATCCAACGCCCACAGTTTTTTTTCACTTTCTGAACAATTTGATATTTGAGGGTTACGCTACTTGGCCTGCACAGTGACGGTATTTAATGTGGTCTTCATTAAAATTTTCACGACCTAATAATTATTATTATGCTCCAGGATATAGGTACGTAATAAATATGTGTCAGACATATTTCAGTTTTATCTTCACGGTACAGAACAAAATATAATAGTTATTAAATTTCTGATACATTGAGAAACGATAAGCAGTAAATAGTGAAACGAAACACTGCGTACAATAATTATAGATGTCTAAATAAATTAATAGTTAGGTACGTAACTTTTAGATTCAACTTATAAAAAATGTTAAACGAAAATATAGTTATTGAATTAAAGGCGGTGTAATAAGTGAATAATTGCACTTGTGTCTATGTGGCAGAACTCCATTATAATGAATTTGAAACGAAGTATTTTCTTCTCGTGTAATAAGGATGACAATCGTGTGTAGTAGTGGTAGGAGAGGGGCTCATGAATAGAATTCTCGCTTTAGAGTTGAGAGCCACTTGACTGGCCCATGACAAAGTTGAGTCGGAAGAGTTAATTGTTTTGCACGGTGCCAAGTTCCACCGAGAGGGGGGAATTGAGCGCTTAGTTGCAAAAGCCGCCACAGAGGTATCGAAAAAACAATACAAACTGATAATGGCTGTGCCAAACTTTATCATTTAACTATTTAACAAGTATATAGTTACCGCATTTTTTCAAATATTGATATTTTTAATACATTGACCTACCTGGCTTGAAATGCTCGGTGTTGCCTTTCGGCTATTGACTATAATTAAGTATTCAAAATATTATTTTATTTTGTGAATGAAATTATATTTAAAGTCATTGAAAAAAGTTCGCTTATAGAATTTTAGTTTATATTCATGTGCCGCTGATAATTTATAATACTATAAAATATTAAATCTCATCGATTACTGTTCCGTTTACGTTTTGATCGTGCAGTAAGGTGTCAGCCTACACTGCCTTAGACCTAGCAACAAAATTACATGTAATTGGACCCAGAGTATTGACCTATGTCCCACAGTGAGTGACACACTTTACAATAACAATATGTTCTAATACTGTAGACCCTACAGGAGACTACTTCTTTGTTATTCACCGCATCCAACTGAATTTTCACTAATCGCGTCTTCGTCATCAGTTGCTATATGTAAAAAATATGCTGTCTGTTTACTTTTCAAGATAATGTACGATGGATTGAGTTTTTCCATCTTCAACTGCCATGTATATGCAGGCATGATTGTGCACGGCCGCTATAAACGTGTCAGAATGAAAATGTTTCAGTGCCACACTTCCAAGTCCTGAAACGAAGCTGCACGGGACTGATATAGCAACCATGCACCTTGGTGCTTGGTGATTGTGTTAACACAATCACTGCTAACCTTTAATTTGCCTTTTAATTACCACACTTAAATAACACGTTATATATATCTAATGGCCAACGACTCCAAACGTGCCAGTCGCGGTATTAGCACTAAATGAGTTAAGAAAGAGTTTAGAAAATTAAAAAATAATCTTGACTTGCTCAGCCGTCATTTATCTTTAATGACATGACGTAGTAGTGTCCTCTGTACCCGTGTACTGAAACTCTGCCGAAACAGAGAAGTCAGGAGTTGATTGTGATGAATCTAAGGAGGGAGAGGAATTATTCAGTCCTATCTATATGACGCAGCATATTTTTCAAAATCCTCAAAGTTGGCCTTGGTTGGTATCAAGTTGGCGTGGCCAATCGGGCCCATGTGTAGATGGACCCTGGAAATCAGCTCCGCTCGGTCGGATCCCATCAGTGTGCAGTCCTAGAGGACGTGTTCAGCGTCTTGTGGTTGTGCCCGAATATGCATTGCGGCCCATGTCATATCTTTTCGATTTTGTTAGTCGCAATTTTATTTTATTTTGTCGCAATTAAGCATGGCAGTCGTAGCATATTAGTAATGCACAGGGCGCGATACCCGAGAGTCTCAGGTTCGATCCTGCCGGGTGTCTTACTGTTTTCAAAAATGATTTTTTTTCTATCGGGTATATTTTCTCATGAGTGTTTTCAGAATTATGTATGTTCTAAACTAAAATATATGTTGAAATAATGCGTGTGAACACAATATCAATATTGATGTGGTGGCTTTTGCAACTTAAGCGCTCAATTAATGTGTTATTTTAGCCGAGGCGGCGGCGGTGGCGGGTGGGTCGCACACAACTTTCAACAACTATGTATTTTACAGTCAACAATGGCAAAATGAGTTTGTGAGTGGCTCTAAAGCTGCGACGGCTCTAAAGGAAATTGGAAGTTTCGGTGTCGCTGCCGATTCTGTGTCGGGGCAAAGCGATCTGTGTATTTTAACGGTTTTGTTGCCTTACGGTAAATGAGATTTTCATCGATCGGAGCCCTATCGATTGCACACTATAAGATACGAATTCTCTTTTATGACATACCTACAACGTTCAATTCTTTACAAAATAAGTTCATATTATACAGTGAGATATAAAGATATATTCTTAGATATATGAAAATATATTAAAAGCGGTATCTTAAGGGCCCACATATCCAACGAAGGTCAAAGTGAAGGTTTTCTGGTATTTTCAAAGCATTAGCCGGAACATTCCTTAAACGTTGTAGATAATCTATGTATATAATTTTGAAGCCTTATTATCCTTTATATTTATTTCAAAGATTTATTGATTGCATAAAGTATTTTTATTACATAAAATAGTATTCTTTTAAGCCTCTCGATCTAATGTTTTAGAATATAGTCATATTTCAGTACATCCATGTGTAGTGGTGTGAAGATTTTTTAGATTTATTAATTTTTAAACGCATTTATAAAACCATTAGTAAAATTTGTGTTGACATTATATAGTGAAATAATTACGATAAAAATTATATTTATAATCTCTGTGATTTCAAATTTGACAAGAATTAGGCATTTTATTATTCAAAAAATGGGCAAGATTACCACATTCAAAGATAATTCTAAAGATACTGATTATAGGCTATGTTTTTGACCATTCAAATGTGATAAAATATCCTACGAATAATGATTGTTTTAAAATAATTATTGACCTAAGAATAAGGTAGTATTTTTATGAAATACGCCATTTCTGTTGGCATTTCCCAGTGGTTAAGCTACAACATACGGCCTTAGCCATAAGTTGATAAACGATAACTGAAGTAGGAAGTAAGATCATCTTAACGCGCGTGTTTGAACATGTACCGAACCGAAAAAAAATCATTTTCTCATTTTTATTTTTATACTCTTAATTTTTAGAATATATAGATATTTTGTATTAGGTACATTTGCTAATTCTATTCGTTAGATATGTGTTTTTCTTCATATTATGTTCATCAGTGACGAAGGGTGGAGGTAGGCTGTTAATATTCGTCATAAATAGTGCACACTAAACTTTGTTAGTCAAACGTATTTGTTTCATTACTTTCATTGAACTAAGACTATAATGTGAGTGGTTCATAAGCTTAGTGAACGAAGTCCATTCTGGTTAGTTTTTAGATCGTTTTGAGTAAGACTAGGTTCAAACATTATATTTGACTATTTCTATTTCTGTAAGGGTTACATGTTATATTGAGTACATTTAAATAAGTATTCTGTAAGAAATTGTAAAAAGATATTTCTACATCGAATGGCAGTATCAACTCAAACCCTTGAAATGTTGAGTTGTTTCCTTATTGAAAATAAATGGTATTGAATGGTTCTGTTTCATGATGCAGTCGCTAGCGGTTGAACCGCAGCGTTTTACCTGCTCATGTAGAATGGTCATTACGATATGGATGCATACTTTCAAGAAGACTATCTGGGATTATATTGTTAAGTCATTAGTTGTTAATATTATTATTATATAATATTTGATTCAATCAGTATTATTAAATAATCATTAGAGCATTGCTTACTTACTGTTTGGCCTGTATTTTACAATATATTATTAAAATCACCAGTTTTTGAATAGTATAATAATATAAGAATTAATATAATTAATAATAATTAATCTTTCCGAATTTAAGTAAAGTGAAATAATACAATTCCAATGTTAATGGCGAATAATTCTCAAACTAAATACAGTCACGTTCAATTGATTATTTTCAACGCGTGCTTATTAATTAATTAATTATTAAATGGCGCTCAAAGAGCTTTTGTTAAATTTTTGACAGCCGGTTATCGCTTCGCAAAATTAATGGCTTGCAAAGAGAGCGAGTGGAGAGAACAAATTAGCAACGTGAAGAAATTCTAAAACACGCCCAGTAATGATTTAATTTTTTTTCAGAGAATATTTATTATCAGAAGAATTTTTTAAATATCAAAATTCTTTGAAGTTTTCGCAATCGATTATTTTTTAAAGTAAATTTTAAGTTGACAATTTGAGTACCTATTAAATTGGTTGTACGCGATTCAATATGGCGATATTATGTTATTACCTAAAGTCAAATAAAAAAAAACCCTTGTACTTAAGTATTTATCGATAACAGGAAATGAGCTATATTGGATAACTCTTGATTCTTCAGAGCTTTATCGTAACGAATAATAGACATCTGAAATTAGATATTCTCACTTGGTTATGATCCAACAAATTTTATCTCACATACATAATATCTAATATGCATATTACAGTATGCACAGGTGTGGATTAAATCTATCTCTTTTATGTGTGTGACATATTCGATTAGAGTTGATAACTGTACTCTGTATATACTTACCTATTTATGATATCCATTAGGATTAGACTGATACGAATACCTTGATATGAGTTGATATACAATTTTAGCGAGAAAGTTCATAGGGGATGGTATGGCGAGGTGTGAATTTCATTGACTTGAACTTCAAAAACATTGAAGTAGTGACATACGAAGACCAAATACAAACATATAGCAAAATAGACCAAACCAAATCTTTAGTAGCGTAAACCACACAACCCGTCCTCGTCCGTCCCGCCGTCTTGTAGGGGCTGTGGAATATTTGAAAATATTTTATTTTGGTTGAGTGGGTGTAACAATTGGAAATTTGACGCGCGCGGCGTTCCTTCACCGTATACTTTGGGCTTTGCGCCGTTATGTTGTCACCACAATCCTGGTAATAAATAAGTGCGATATATTGGTTTTGAGTAAATCGAGCTTGAAGATTGAATTCAAATGAGTGCAATGGTGCTATATGCAATAGAGTAGAATTCTGGGTGGTAAAGACAATCAAAACTATAAACATTTCCGTTTTTTCTGAGCTTTTGAACTTTTCCCGCTACTCATCAGCAACATCTTCTTGGCTACGTGTTAAAACTGTGAACTAACATGCTCCGCCCATTTTTAACCGCACTTCCATTATATACTAACAAGCTCCTCCCATTTAGTAGACAACAGCGCCTAGAAACGTAGCCAAGGAGATGTTGCAAAAGAGTACACAAATGTATTTTCAGAATTATTTAATTGAATATTGCTATCAAGTTCAAGACAGTTGACATCGTACAAATTTGCGCATTTTAATCAAAAAATCATTTGACAAGACCGTGTGTCGCTATTTCTGACGAAGCAGTAAAACACTACACATTTGCTTGTTTATGAATACGTCTAAGGCAGATATTTTTTGCACATATAACAGTTTTATTCTTATGTTTATGTTAATTTATTTTCTGATATAATATAATGGGCAATGTATGTATTAATAATTATTACAAATTAGAAACGGGACAAAGAGTAAAATTTGTCTGATTTTTTATCGACTCGATAAATTAGTTTTTTAATGTTTTCAAGCTTTTCCGGCTTGTTAATTCAAAGTTATCGTGAATCTGTGAACATTGCTGTCATATGATCATAAATCATTAAATTTTTCCTGATCATAAATAGTTTCCGTTCGTGAAGTATAAACGATAGTTCAACAATTTAAAACCTTCTAAGTAACACTATTAATTAAATACTAGTGAAAGTAGGTATTCATGTGGGTCTATTCTATACTTATCGAACACTAAATTGATAAATAGTATCAAACTAAGGGTAGGTTTGTATCAAAATATTAGCACTTATTGTAACAATTACACGAAGCCGGTTTTTATTGTTGCAATAAGTGCAATATTTTAACAGCAGCAAGATAGGTGCTGTTAAAATATAGCACTTATTGCAACAATAAAAACCGGCTTCGTGTAATTGTTACAATAAGTGCTAATATTTTGATACAAACCTACCCTAAGTGTGATAATATTTTTCACTTTATCACTTTAGCGGTCGATAAGCATAGAATAGACCCAATGCTATGAATAACATTTCTAGAGTTCAGTGTATTACTTTAATAGTGTGGTTTTCTTCGCTATACTCGTAGTTAGTTACCTATGGATAGCTTTGCGGTATAGCCGCGTCGATTGGAAACTTTTACACATGGTTATGACGGAAAAGTTACTGTGTGCATATTATTGTATATATATTTTTTTTAAATAGATTAGTGATTATTAGAGTTACACTTTACTCAGATAGTAAAATACGTAAACAGATACAAATCGAATTTTTGTCATATTGATAATAGTGTGACAAGTAAAACAGTTAGTTATAGAATTAATAAACAATCTAAAGAATTCTATATAATTTATTATATTATCATTCCGTGTAAAATGGAATTCTGTACATTTTAACCTAATTTGTTAATAAGAGAAAACATAGTTTTATTGAGATATTAAGGTAATAACAACAGACAGTTAACAGTAGTGTTACTTTGGAATTTGTAAGCATCTCAAGTACAATTGGTTCTCTCAGAAAAGGTAAATCTAGATAAAAAAAAAACATTTTTAGGGCCAATACTGTGTATGAATCAAAACGTTAGGTCATAAGTAAAAAGTTGCAAAATGGTCCGCTGAAAGGAAAATCTTGAGAGCAATATTTGGACCCAAAAATGAAGGTGGAGTGTGGCATATATTATGATACGAGTCTGTGAGGAATTCCATGAACCGGACATAATTCAGAAGCATGAAATTTTCTCGAGAAATATGAAGTGATCGTCAATGTTATAATTATTACTCTTAAACTTCTTGTATAATATATTAATTTCTTATTTAAATGCAAACTTGTTGATTTTTTAACACTTTTACTCAAATTTATGCACTCCTGAAACGTCTTTCATTTGAATCGGACATATTTTAAAATATAATGATACTTTCAAAGATAAATGTCTCTTTTAAAAACGACACACTCCATACTACTGCTAATCTGTAAAAATGGTATCTTTGTCGGTCTTCAAATCCTTTATCGATCGTAATGACCACTATTTTATAATTTAAATTCCGTAGAAAAAAATACATAGAAAAACATTATTTTTTTAAGAGCACAGCCTTGCTGTTACAGTCAGCGGTCTGAAAGGTAGAGATTACTTTGATGATTGTTAATCTTCGCTAATTGCACAGTTAGTGTGCGTTGCGACACACTCTCCGGTGGCGACAGAAATACAATATTATGTCCAAGCCATGTGAAATTTATATTCCTGATTATGTTTGTCACTGAAGACAAACGTATTAGTTTACTAACTCGAGACTTTGTAACGCGGTCGTACCAGTATTTATCGTACCAAGATTCCTCAAAAAAAGATAGTATGGATACCGAAAAGTTTAACGTGAGGCTTGGCGGCAGCGCCCGTATTGTTTTCGATTTGATTGTGTATTGTGAGAGTATTGCCAGGTTTGGAAGATATTATTTTTCACTTCCTTGAATAGGTATATATTTTCGCAAATTTCAAATACAATGGTAAGATATATTTTTTCCCAATAACTTGGGATAAAAAAACTCAATGACTTAAAGATAAAAACTACCTCACGTATCACAAGCATCAGAGCTGGTATTAACGAACCGGGTTATGCACATATTTTAAGTTTCCGGAGACAGGTTTATGTAAACCCAGAAGACACCATAAAACTGCCAGAGTCAATGCAAATAAATTTTGATAATACCCTCTACTGGATTTACTTCTCCACCGAAAAATTGACATGCTTTATTTGCAAAGAAGAGGGCCATCTGGCCAAATATTGTAAAACAACTGGAAATAATGAACCTCACACTGTACAATTGCCTGAATCTCTCAATGTAGGTACCAAAGGTGTTAACCTCTCTTTCGTTAGAGAGAGAAAATACACTCCAGGAGGATGAACTAGCCGCAGATATAGAGTCGGACAACTCTATTATCAACAAGGATACGCCAATCGGTTCAAAAAGGCCGTTGACCAGTCCAACTGATATCAGCAGTGTAGAATTTGAATTTGAAGATACAGTGAAAAATAATGCAATCACACGCATTCCTTTTCACTGTATACGACACCAAAGAAATCGAAAAAAGTATCCACTGAGGATACAAATGAACTTTTGTTACCTGCCAAGGAACATGTTGAAAGTAATCGTCATAGATTTCCCATCGATTATGAAACATTACTCAGTTTCCTTGTGAAAACACATGGAAATCCCAATACCGAAATGATTGCTAATGAATTTACTACTGATATAGAAGCTCTTAATAACATGCTAACATAAATCTATAGTCATTTAAAAGAACGTAGCATTAAAATTCGCATAACAAGAATCAAGAAAAGACTCAGTAATCCACAATTAAAAGTTTCCAGTGAAGATATTAGTTCGTTGGAAGGACAAGAGGAACAATAACATAATGCATAATTCCAGCAACAAAGTTAACCAATTTATTCAATCTGATATACGTATTGTTTTCTGGAATACAAGAAGCATTCTTAATAGACTAGAGGAGCTTAGAGTGATGCTAGATGAAATTGATATTTTTATAGGCGTGGAAACATGGTTAAACGGCACTATTTCTCACATGGTTATTAGCTTCCCAGGTTTTATGGTGCTTCGGCGAGACAGGACGTACGCCAGAGGAGGAGAAAATCTTGGGAAAGAAAAAGGAACACACTACTATCAAAACTTTTATAGTAGATCTCCTAAAACTTGGTTTAGTAAACATTGTAAAATAAAGCGAGATGTAATAGTGACAATAGCTAGAAGCAGGACAGGGCATTACAGTCTCAACGAATCATTGTACAAAATTAAAGTGGTAGATAGCCCTCAGTGTCAGTGTGGACATCCCACTCAAGATCTTAACCACATTGTCTGGCAATGTGATGCCTATGACCTGGAGAGAGAAGTGTTATTGAATAAGTTGGGAAAATGCAGGTTATACCCTCCTTTTACGATTAATTCGTTCCTGGCAAAACCAAATATTTCAGTTATGAAAATTGTACATGAATTTCTCCAAAAATGTAACGTAAATGTCTAGTGTATAATGTAACAAAAATGTAATTCTGTATCATTAATAATGTAACTATTTATTCCTGTCGTTAAAAAAATGTATGTATACTTTTGTAAACCATTGTAAAGCAGAATAGCCTTCCATTCAGAGAAGAGCTCAATTGCTTCCAAATAAAGAAAAAAAAAAAAAAAACTTGGGATAAATTTTATATAGCAACATTGAAATTTCAAGTGTGTTTTGTACCAGTCATCGCGGCAACTCTTTCGATAACTATGTTGAAGGGCCGAATGAGTTTATTTTGTCGTTTTTGTTCTTCACAGTAGGAGATAAGATGACCTGTAATCTTCCTACTGTCACTTTTCAAAACTTTTGCCATTATTAACACGTCTAAATGACTGATACCGCGTGCTTATAAGAAACGTCAAATGCTTCCAAGGTGAGGGGAATGATTACTGAAACGCGAGAGGAGGGGATTCTAGTTCTTCAAGCCACCGCACACCAACTTAAACTTTTCACACTCTAACAAAAAAATGCTAATATAGAATACTTTATGTGCAGGGAGGACTGTGCAGTGTGAGGGAAAATAGTGAATAGAAAAAGCCCTAGTATAAAACATTTGATAGAAAACGTGATTTAGAATTTAGAATGAAATACGACGAAATGAAATAGCTTTCCATTTTTTCAAATACACAATAGCTTGAATGAAAACGTTAGAAAATTATATATATATATATACATAGTGCAGAAATTAGATTGAATCTAAAATCGTGCGGTGTGAAAACTCAGCGCGTGCTATTATTACTAAAGAAAAGTATGTAAGTATAGCGCCCGTAAAAGTCAGTCGATAAGCAGAAAGCAAACGATGGCTGCAGATAACACGAAAGTTCCAGTTAAGCGGTTGCGATTATATTGCCTAGAAGTTTTTCTTCCCTTGTTTTCTTTACCGCAGAGGCTAACGACCCGATTGGGGAAAGGGCGTGCGGGATAGTGGTCCTCGAGTGAAGCCTCAAGCACACAGCGCTCGCATTGGGCGGCCATGGAAAATATTAACCTACATCGAAGATAATAGACACAGGAGATAAATAGCTATTATACACAGAACAAAAATCAACCCCTCTTTACGAAATTATGTTATAAAAATAACTGAATAAATATTATAAAAAGGTTTTAATTAACTATTTTTTTATTAATGTAACATTCTAATTATTGAACATGAATAATTTTGAAAACACTTCTGAGACAATAATTTATTATAACCTAGAGAAAAAAGTTAAATCTTGTGAAGTATTCGTCGAATAAAAAAATAGTTAATTAAAAATTATTAGCTAGTTCAAGTAAGTTACAACCAAAAATCTTGGAGTGATCTGTGACGTCGGTTAGTAATTAAAGTAATACCTACTTTGATTTAAAATAGTAGCTCATTTTAGAAAGCGCTTCAGTGAGTATTAAAAAATACAGCAGTTAAAATTTGTCATAATTGAGTATGACTCCTTTTGCATTGTGGTCAATGTGCGTGGGCGTGATACCCGAGAGATGCAGGTTCGATTCCTGCGGGGTCTTACTTTTTTCAAAAAGATTTTTTCTATTGGTTATAAGATATTATTTTCTCAGAAGTGTTTTCAAAATTATGTATAAGTATTATATAAAGATTACTTTATGTAGGTATTACATAATACATGCAAAGATACGGCATTAACAGTACAAGAAATTAATACTGAATTAAAACTTATTGTTATTTAATGCGAACAGGAATATATTTATATTCATTGCATTTTTTTATTTTTAGATTGCAAATAGTTTATAATACATCATATTATCGTTATAAAAAATTGTGATTAAAATTAAAATGGTATGGTTTGCTGTTCTTCTTATTGTTTTATATAGCGTGGAGGTATGGACACTAAACCAGAATATGTCACGGAGGGTTCCACGAAAAAATAGAACACGAAAAAACAGAACTATGAAATTTCAGGAAATATGTAACATTTAATATTGATTTCTTTTATTTTGTTAACTGTCAATTCATGGTGGAACTGCATTGTATTGTTGTTATAATTTAATAAAACACATTTTTTTGTGGTACTTATTCCACTTTTAATCAATAGATTAGGACCGGTTTCATCCGCCTCAAAAGGACATTTTCAACTGTTGAAAATGTCCTTCTGAGGCGGATGAAACCGGTCCTAACCTATTGATTAAAAGTGGAATAAGTACTACAAAAAAATGCGTTTTATTAAATTAAAACAACAATTTAATATTGATTTTGTCGTATCTCTATATTATGTTGTACTTATAGATGTTTAATAACACAGGTTTTAAATACGCCGCTAAAAATCAAAATACATAATTTCTGCATTCCTAATTGCTGGAAAGCCTCAATTAAATGGGACTCAACTCTGTGTTGCCGGCAGGCTAGGTATATCTCGTCTTAATCAATCTAATATGTTCACAATGCCTGGGCGACTAGGTATAACAAAATAATGAGTATAATAATTTTGTGGAGTTGTGCATGATTATCAAAATCAAGCAGATAAATTGGGGTTTTACGCCGAATGGCCAAAATTTAGTGATTATATTATAATATATTTATTTTATAAACTTCCGTTTTAAAATTAATATTTAATTAATAAATAGATACTACAAACATGAATGTTTTATTTTTACACTGGCTGTTCTGTTTTGTCACTGTTCTGTTTCTTCACGTTCTGTTTTGTCCGGTTACCGTCACAGAGAGTTGAGGCTTTAAACATGTGTTTGTATAGACGCATCCTCAAAAATCCTTGGACTGATAGGGTGGTAAATGTTAACGTCCTCAAATGAATGGTAAATGACCGATAAGCTCTTCGTAGTTTCAAAACCATAAAATACAGTAGGTACGTTGGCCACATTAATATGACAGAACAAAAGTGCACTATTCCTGAAATCATTAACGCCGCGTATTGTACGAAATTTAAATATGATAACAACAAATAAATATCCATTTGCATTACCTACAAGTATCTCTTAAGACATTTATTTACAATCTAAGATAAACTTGTAATGTTAAGTGATCGTTTGCGATCGGGTCTTCATCGCTGTTAGCTAGCGGCATCTTTATTTAAATCTTATGATTACTTAAGCAGGTTGCTAAAAACTATTTTCGAAACAACAGTAAATAGAAAATGGAAGAAAAACTTAAATTCTCTCATAATAATATCATTCTGAAGACTGGAGAACTTTAATGGAATAAACAGTTTGGCGCGTCTTGAAAATTGCTTCCCTCTCGCTCGGACCATGCGAAAATACTGAGACGGAAAATTCTTAATCGGCGAAACAATCGTCGTGAAAAACATTTCTTTCTCGCTCTCTGCATCTAGAATTTTATTGTGAAAAATAAAATAAGTTTGTTTCTTACTTACTTACTTACTTGTTTGAGTGGTAACTCAATTTGGGCGTTTAGCGTGTTTGGAATCTGGGAATTCCGCGTTGACAGTTGGCTTTGTTCGTTTTTATTATTTTTTTTATTCCAGCTTAAGATTATTCTTTATTTGAATAATACCCACATGTTGCTAGTTGGAAAAAAACATTAGTAAAAATGTAATCATATAATATCTCTACGATTAGTGTTTTGACGTAGAATACGTTTTTAAAATCGGTTCCATATCGGATGCCATCTTGTTACGAAATTAGTAACAAACTTTAACAGCTATAGCTTAGCAACCAATCAATAGATATTATCAAGCAGTATGTAATTAAAATTTATATAGGTACATACATTTACGCGTGTCGGATTCAATGCCAATGGGTGTCATGGTTAAGAAGCTCAACCATTGAGATAGTATAATTTTGAAGCCCGAATCGTATCGCGATTGGGCATTAGTTTTTTTTAGTAAAATGTATAAGTACTAAAGATAAAATAAAATATATAATTAAAGTCCTGTAAATATGGCTGTCATATGAGTTTTTTTCTGTTACACACCTCAGGCTATCTATCTTCAACAGGTACCTTTCACCACAGACTGGTATAACTTATTGACTCGACTGTAATTTCAAATTATTGAAAAATCAAAAGATTATGCAAAACTTCCTATTATTAAATGTTCTTTTTTTGAAAATAAGGAGTCAATATAATATAAACAATTACTATTTTGAAATGGCATAGTAAATATATTTTTTTAATATAGCGGTTATTTAACACAATGCTTACGGGCCCTTTTAATTAATTTTGTAATTAACGTGTTAATTTGCATTCATATCTCAAGGCACGAGTTAAAAAAAAGTGATAATCTTTAGAAATATTTTGAGACCGGCGATCTATTCCCGTATTTGGTACGTAAAGGTAAAGTTAACGTCGATATAAAATGTAATAACAGAACTGGTAGGTGCTCCCGAACCTTTTGGATTTTGACATGTTGGGGTTTTGACATGTGAGGATTTTGACGGATTGAGATTTAGACTTGTTGGAGATTTATTGTTGGAATTATGACCCGCACTCGTCAGTAACATAATATATATTTTTTTTATTTCCACTATTCTACTAAAAAAAACATTTCAAATATTGACCTAGATTTAAAGTAATCTGAAAAGTTAATGAGTTACTAATATTATTATTCCTATCTCGAGATGTTCAGTTTTTTGACTCACACTTCTGTCATTGGTTGAATATAATATTTTTTTGGTAATACGTGTATGCAATAGGTGTAGGTATGTAAAAGGTAATATGCAATGATTGATGATAAATAAAAATATAGCACTACCAGCATATTACGCGTACTTTAAAGTTTTTCAATGTTTTTTTTAGATTTTTAAAAAAACATTATAGCGAAATTATACTACCATCTCATCGACTCGTAGTCGTATTTGAATAAGTAACAATAAAGCATACTCTACATATCACTGCATTTGAGATTATTATACGTAAGGATAGTTATATTTCTAAAGCAATAATTCCATCGGAAAAGAATTAACAATAAATAAATATCGTCGTCATCAGGGGTCGATTCACTGCTGGATGAAAGCCTCTTGTATTTATTTCCACTTTTATCCGTATCCTGTTCTTTGCTGTCACGTAAATACAAAAATCTCAGTCGATTTGTTAATCTATTGGGATTTACGGTTGGGGTATTGTGCTTGTTTAATGACAATTGAGTAATATATTTTATGACTTCATTTATTCAGTGGTTTTCTACTTGCCTAGCTATTATAGGTCCGGTCCATTACAATTTAATTAGCTAGGTGACCTTTATCACATCGCGTAATCTTGTCTATCTTATTATCCATTGGTGTCTTTTGTGGTCTTTCGGTGTTGTACCTAATATGAACATGGTTGCACACATTAAGCACACATAAGCGTTAGGATAATTAGAAGGTCACTATTAAAGGTAATATTCAGGCGCCTAAATAATTTTTAAATACATTGATATAAACATTTTTTTCCGACCATGTCCGATCCTAATAAGATCATATTATGGGCCTCCACAGAGTAGAGGTTTATATTAACAGTTTTTGCGAGAAATTGATGTCAGCCACTTGTTAAATCTATTAGGTCCATACTCTGAGTCATACACAAATTGAAAAACAACATAATTATGTACTTGTCAGATCCAGGAGTGGAAACTGGGATCCACGATTATAGGTCGACGCTTAATCCGCGCAGCCATTGTGGGTATTATTTAAACATATTTTATGCACCGTTTATCAGATATCGCGACAACAAAAATGCTAATATATAAAGTCATCAACATTATTTTTCCATTGCCTCCTTAAATACGAACAGTGGCCGATGTGTCACCCTAAGCGATTGGCCGATCGAGTTAGACAAAAAAAAAAGTTGTATTTGACCATTACTCAAGCGACCGACTTGCCAAATTTTATAACATCGATCGACGGTCGACGGGATTGTGACGGTTCGTGTAATTGGAGCACGAATAAGTAAATGACTAGTTTAATAATATAATAGTAATTTAATAACTAGGCATAACTACTATATAATTCAATAAACTTATGTACAAGTAAAGATTGTGGCTGTGGAAGAAAGTTTTTTTTAGTAGAAGTGTAACGGATTTGTAAGTACACACCATAAAAGTGTAATACATAAAGTAGTTAGTTTGAATCGCCGCTATTTCTTTGTGGCTTACAATGTTATTTCCAACACAACCTTTAATGAATCAATCCCGTTAACGTTAAAAGCCTTATCACAGCTGTAAGTGTTGTCTAACTGGCACGAAAGCCTTTTAATTTGCCAGAAATGGGAATGAGCCAAAGAAATTGTTGTTTTACAGCGGAGTAGTTCTTTGATATTTGATCGCATCATTCAGTACCTACTTTGTTTTATTATTATTGAATCTATTAATTGTAAGAAAAATTGCCTATGCTAAAATAATTAATTAATATTTTTTGCTTAATTGGTTATTGAAATGTAAAATTTGAATAAATTAAATAATCGGAGATTTATTTGATGGTTTAACAGAGTTAATTTTGTTAATTATTGTAGTAGTTAGTTAAAGTAGAATAATTAACAAAAATAGCTCTGTTTTAAAACCATTATAATGGAGTTTTACCACGTAAACACCAGTTCAATTAATACATTTATTTGGATAGTTTTTTTTAAACATAAAACTATTAACTTTGAACTAAAATTGTGTTAAATAAAAATAATGGATCGTGGAGACCAGTAATTTTTACTTATGACACTCGGTTATGTCTGTTGATATACTTAATTCGTAAACTTTCGGGAGAACGAAGAAAGACGAAGGGTGATTCGGGACGCAGATGACTGACTAATTTTACGGCTCGTGTACACAATAGCACGTGAAATATCTTATAGGAAAAAATGGATGAAATTACATCAACGGTAGATTTTATTGATTCACGAATTGTTTTATAAAACATTTATTAATTTACAAACCAACCCAGATAAATGGCGATTATCACCATGCAATGAACTTTGTAAATTATGAAAAAAGATGTAATCCAAATGTACTATTTTCACCACAATGTGGTATTGAAACCTCGCCACACATCATCATCATAATATTAAAGCGATATCCAAAATTGGTTACACACTGAAAACATTTCATTTACAAGAGATATGTAGCAACTCAAATTCTATGAATTAGCGAAGAAAAGAAAAATATTGATAGCTTGCTAAAAAAATGGTGAAAGAAAGGACTACAATTATTCATCTAGCACAATGTATGTACCTGGTCAAGTAATTACATGTGAAAATGATTATATGGACACCGAGAAAGTCATAGACGAACTGCCATAGGTGTCAAATTTTATAATTAATTTGCAAAATGCGTTATGTAGTGAATATACTCTATTATGTGACAGTGACATCTTGCTAGATGGAATCGTGTATAACTTTCATATACCTACGGTATGTGTTTTGTATAATACATATTGGTACATTAATAAAATTGTGTAGGTGTGCACATATTCCGTTTCTTATTTTGTTCTCAAACACTTTCGGTTCACCCGATGATGCCGAAGGTTGTTGAGTGCCCGACAATGGGCGATATCCAAAGACTATTCATTATACAACTACATAATATAAATTTGACTTATTAAAAGCTAAACTTTCAACTTCACTTTTTTTAAGTCGATCCCGTGAGTCACTGTTAAGGAAATAAAGGTTATTTCACTGTGGACTAGGTATAAAAATAGATAAATATAAATGTGAATTTTACTGAATCTCCCACTCGTCAAACGCAGGAGGAACATATTATATCTATAAATAACTTATTATATTTCCGAAATCAATTAATTGAATGCGATTACTTGGTCGGCGACCAAAATCTCGAGAAACACTTTATACAAGCCAATACCCACCCTCCTCCCTAACCATAAGCCACAATTCCGCCCGTGAAATGGTCATCGCGTCTACCCAATTGGTCTCGCTAATAAAGGCGATCGTTACGTCGTGAATGGGCATTTCTTGCCCCTGCCGGTTCTGGAGCGGTGTGGCCATGCCAAATTTATTGTCCGGGTCTGGGATTGCGGGAGGAGGGGGCGCCGACCTTATTTATTGCCACTCGGTCAGACAATAATACCTGCCTGAGTGCGGACCTGGGTTAACATAGGTAAATCAGCGGTTTCCAAAGGCTGTCCGCATAAACAACTTCTTTTGGAATGTTACTGTTCCTATATTGTATTTTTTCTGGTTGTTTTCTTTTATTAAAACAATTTGCATATAGGTATTTTATAGGGTTTTAAACCACTGGTTGTTTTGAGGCCCCCTTTCTAAAATAAAAAGATGAGGAAGTAAATAATACTTACAATCTTGTCAGTCTTTTTTGTTCCTCTTGTCTCATTGTCGATCATGGAAAGTTTTTAGTAAGTACACTAAATAATCTTTCTCCCTCTTCGATACTCATAGACTCATAGTTAAAACAAATATACGTCAATTGATATTTGTACAATAATTAACTTTGTTATGTTAGGTTAGGGCAAAATCAAGGTCCCTAAAATCGTGATGCCCGAAGCAATTGCCTCCCCTGTCCCCCTTTTGATATGGCCTGCGTTTGTTAAATAATTATATCCGTCAGTGATAAATATGCTCACAATACAAAGAACGATTTCAACCGTAGGTGTTTGATAGTAATATAATATCTTGCAGGCAAATAATTAGTCTATTGATTATTCAAATTAAAAATTATTTATTTGCAATACGTGAACAGTATACCTATATATATATATATATATATATTTTAGAATTATTAATAACCATGTCCTTGCCTTTTCGTACAAGGTGGTTGTTAGTAATTTTGGACAATTACAAACACCCAGGCTTTGAGAAAAACACATAAGTATTGTGTCCTCACCGGAAATCGAACCCAGAACTCTCGGGCAGAAGGCCAGAGCTTAACCCACTGCACCACGAGAGCCGCTAGTATACCTATATTATAAATAATTTCAAGCCATTATTAACGAGATTATTTGATTCAAAATTTGATATTAATATAAACGTAATTCGAGATATGATAATTTTATTTATTTTTTGTGTGATTTATATTGCAGCAGTTGCTTGATTGGTGAAGCAGGCATTTAGAGCAATGCAGGTTCAAGTCTCGCTCAGTACACATATTTTTTTTACTATCTAAAAAATATATGTGGTCAATGCAGAAAACGATAACTGTAAAAATTTTACGGACGTATGGAATCGTATGACGATAAAAATCGAAAAAGCGATATTTAAAGCTAACTAAATGGTACGCCCACGATGACCGAACGGTTTATAATGTCGTGGGTCCCAGGTTTAAATCCAAGGTCTGGCAAATACACATAATATTGTTTTTCAATTTGTGTTTGGAGTCAGAGTATGAACCTAATGAGAAAGTGGCTAACATCCATTTCTCGTACAAACAAAATCTCTTAATACAAACCTCCACTCTGTGGAGGCCCATATGATCTTCTAAGAATCGAATATGGTGAAATAGTAGTAAGTAGTAAATAATTGGAATGTCAATACGTCAGTTAAGCTACTGGGTATCGTTTATGTAACTTTACTTAAGTTTGCATATAAAGAGTTGTTTGATTTTCAACTATAAAAAGTTATCGATAATTTCCACGATGTTGAAAACTGGGCTGAATTCTCTTGTATCATAAAATAATAAAAAAATACCGTTATGAATATTCTAAATATAGCATTGTATGGTGGTCCACGGAAATGAGGTTATATTGACAGACGTTTTTTACAATAAATTATTTTTATTCATTTGCGTAATATATTGGGTCAATAATATACCGAATCAAAGAAACATTTAAAACAACACGCTTTGTTTATTTGAGCGTATGCTCTGCTATCTTCGTCGTCGTCGTCTCTGTAGGATTGGTTTGTTGAATATACCAAAATGTAAAATTTTCAGGAGACGTAAAACAAATTTCATTTTCGTATATTTAAATACATGGATGTATTTAAATTGTTGTTTTTACAACATAGGAGTGCTGTATTCATTACAAAGCGATTTAAAGAAAACGTTGGTTCTGGTCCATTTAGATATAAAAAATCATGCTGCGTTAAAGGGTCGATTTCGACAAAATCGGATATTTCACAAACCAATCCTATAGCAACGAGTATGATACCATAATAATGCTATAACATCGTCGTATTAAATGTAAAACTTATTAGTTGCGGGTGGCGTCTAGATGTATCTATAGTCTATGGTTGCAATCGTTTTTTAATGTAATTAATGGATTTTAGTTTTACTTTTACGATAATATTATACTTACATAGGTATACTATGTTATAATTTTCTCTGTATGGAAAAACATTTTTAAAATAAACACAAAGCAGGTTGTATTCATAAAAAGAAGTGCCGTGCTTAGTGAAGTTTGAAAAGCATTTTACTTAGCAACGGGAAAGTACTTAGGTTGTTTTGAAAAGCACATGAATTTCGTATGTTCGTTGGCATGAATGGCGAAACATATTCGCATAAATGGCGAGAACACAGTTTTGCGTTTCAATAGTAAATGATCAACACATAATACAGTCCATCTAATACAACCTTCCCAATTTCATAAGAAAAATACTCGCCATACAATAAAATTAAGAAGTTAAGAACTAATTTATATAATGTGTTGAAAACTTGGTATTTACCATACATACAAATTGTTTTATGGCACGTATTTTATTCACAAAAAATGGTGAGCTTTATCGAATATTTGTACTGAAAATTACATTTGAGTTTATGTAATGACTTTTTATCTGTGTCAATTTTTAAATTATTCTGAATTTACCAACAATTTAACGTCAATCATCGGTCCGAGATGATCAATTGCTCGATAAATGTGGCGCCTAGATGTTTCCACTCTGGTCCTATCTTCGCTGTCACGTTCATGCCTCAAACAGGATGAGTTTTTGATCCACCGGGCTTTAGAGAAATTGGTGCCCCATGGGTATAATAACTGCATGATTCCAGCGGTTGTCTATTAATTCACATATTGACATGTCGGCCCAGTGCCATTTTATCTACTTGGCCACCTCATTGTGTGATCCTTACGCATTAGTTTATTTTGATGGTTAACATGCACCTTGTTATATTTATATCATATATTATTAAGGTTATTATGTATCACATTAATATGTGCGTTAATAACGGTTGAACACATTACGTTTTAAATTTTTGTGAAAAGTCTCTTTTGTTGATAATATGCAGGTCCCACATAATAATGATTATGCTCTTCATGTTTGTTTAGTTTTGCGAATGACCAGATGTCACAATATTATATTATATATTGTTAATAAATATTTGTTATCCAAAGCGACATAATCTGACCCAAACTATTCAATGTTACCTTGGAAGATATATTCAGAGAACGTTATTTTTTGTAGAACAGGCAAATAACTCAGTCACATTCGCTTTGTAAACGACATTGTTGTCTTTTGATATTTTTTTTTATTTTTAGGTAGTGTTTCGGTAAAACTCAACGTCTGAACTGCGTTGGGTATGGAACCATGTCTAATTAAGTACAATACGCTTTTAAATTATGTATGTTCAATAAAGAATATTACTTTTATTTATAATGTGTGATATTCATTGAATAACAAATATTTTAATAACATAAATCCATTTATTCGTCTGTGACCTAAAAATATTTTATATTAAATATGTATTTATATCCAAGGCTTTACTTATTAATTGTCTCCATTTTCATATACTTACCACTTTACTTTAGTATTCGTTTAATTCATGGAAAAGTATTTTAATGCTACTATGTTGTAATTGTAATGCCTGAATGAGGTAGACAAAGAAGGTAGCAATGAAACATTATACTTACGTAAAAGGGTGTTTTGTTTCCGTAATAAAACAGTACCTAAGTGTTGAAGGTTTCATGAAAGTTTCATATCGAAAAGTATAAATCAAGATTATTTTCGATTTGTATCACATATTTCATCCCAGCTATAAATATCTGTTTCTGCACAATACATCTTTTACACAAATACGTAGGCTCGCACACAGAAGACGTCTTCATTTAAAAGGGTTTGTTATATTAACCGTACTCTGAAGCCATAGTAGATACCTACATTCTATTGGTAAATGTAATTTTGAAGTAGGTATGAAATAAAAGTAAGTCGAATTTATTAATTGAGTACAGTAATAGAAACATTGCTAAACACAGCCATGTAATATAATAACCACGTGCTGCTGAATAAATTTCTCATACTGTGTGGCCAACATTCGACGCATATTCGCTGCGGAAGACGAAAAGTTTCCAGATAGTCAGTATAACTGCTTGCCGATGACAGATTTTGTCCCGCACTTACCCAGTGCACATATTTCATGCCCAGACACTCCCCGCTGATGAAGACTTGGCATACAGCTCTATCCACTCAGAGATCGGGGATACATGTACAATTGTCGGCATCAACCACGATGATTGTTACCTTATATGTAGGTATATTAAATTTGTTTTGTCTTATCTCTTATGGATGAGAGAAAATATACTTACATAAATGAATAGGAGAGAGCGAGACAGGGAGAATACGTTTTAATTGGAGTAAGACGAGAGAAAAGATATACACAAATGCGAATTCTGATTTTGAAAAATAAACTGAATCTGAAATAAAGGGATCATTTATTTTAATCGGGTCGTGAAAGAAAAAATGATAGGACACTTATAATAATAGTTTATCATAATAGTTAAACAGATGAATTTAAAGTCTAAATGTGATTTTAATCAAAATAATGATTTTATATTGCAGAATTAAGCCACATTTAAGATTCTTGACGACTGATAGTGCTGCCACCTGGTATTTTTTTTCTAGTTAGAAAATAATTTAAAAAAAGATTGTTTCAGACTTTTGGATTTGGAATGTTGAATGGTGGCACTGCCACCTGGTAATTTTTTTCTAGTTAGAAAACAATTGAAAAAAAAAGAAGAATGTTTTGGACTTTTTGTATAGGCAGTCTATGGATATGTTATTCTGTCTCATTTGGAAAAATACTTTGTAAACTCGTCGATAAAGACCTCATATTAAACAGGTACCTATTTATCGTTGTTACAGCCTCTCATCTGAAGGAAGAAGCCGACGCCCTAGCAGCCAGATACCCTCGCGTCGAATCAGTATACTTGAGCGTCGAAGGTGAAGATGGGGGCAGTGGTTTGGCCACTCTGGCCAAACGGAGTCACGCGGTGGTGTCACTGCTACCGTATGACTACCATGCTACAGTAGCCAGGGCCTGCATCCGAGCCGGTGCCCATCTCATCACGGCATCATATGTTACTCCAGGAGTTAGGGCGCTTCATAAAGAGTAAGTGCAGATGAATAAAGGTATTTTGTCATTCATATTTTTGAAGTAACACGTTGCAGATATGACCGTATCGCTATAAATACAAGTACATTTTGCAATACTTAATTCCATATTGGAGATTAATTCGTTTTTTACCCAGATCGAAGTATTTTAGATATATGGCTATCGAAGTGCAATGAAAAAAATAATTTTTAAATTGCATAATTCAACTAAAAAGACTATGAATGTCGAGGTGATGTTGAGGATGAAAAAGACCAGATAAATAATCATATAAGTAAAAACTAGAATGTTGTATTATTCTGACCACATCATACGGCATTTCAAGAGATATCAATTTGCGCGATTTATCATCCAAGGGAAGATTTATGGTAAGCGGAACCTATGCAAAAGGTTCTGGATCAAATATCTCAGAGACTGGTTTGAGCCCACCACTCCAACCCTGTTCATACTTCTACTTATTTCACCCTGTCACATCCCAGCATTAAAGCATAGGGCAAGCACAAGTTCGGGCCACTTCTGATCACTGTTGTAGCACCGTTGCAGGGTGAGCGAGATCCAGCCACGGCGACGGAGCCCTTGAGGCTGTGCCACAAGTGTGCGAAGTGTCACTCTCTGGTGGCATCCGGAATACATGCCCCAGCCTCGTAAAGCGTCTCTTCATGATTATCTCAATGACCGAGGGCTGCTGTGTCCGCTCACGAACTTGAGTGTTTGTAACGCGATCGTATCAATGTACCTACCCCTAAGATTAAGCGCAGACATCGATTATCATAGCTCGAAAGCCGAGACCTTTGAAGATTAGTAAGATACCATGTCTCACCGTCATACAGGAGCTCAGGTAGCACGCACGCGTTGAACAAACGCCCAACCCTGTTTAGATATACACAATTATTGCCGGAGTCCGATGAAAGATGTAGCACAGAAAGACGAAAATAATATGATATGTATTAAATAGAAGACCAAAGCGAAGTTAACAATGTAATGTTATTAAAAAAAGTCCAATAGGTAGATACATGCTTGTTGTCGTAAAATTTATTTGATACATTTGAATCAGAAGAATTGACGCGTCTGCTTTTGATGTCTATAATTGACGTAATTATGTTTTACTCTCTTTTTGGCGGGAATACGATACACTGTCAGATACAGGTTTGGTTGGCACTTAACATGATTGCATCGTTACTGGTACTTATGATAAATGGAAAAATTTTCTTTACACTTAATTGGAAAAGAAAAACTAGTTTTGTGCGAGTAGTCTGTTGTAAATTGGAAATGAAAAGCTCGTCTGGCAAACAGGGCGCTTAGGTACTTGATAAAATATGTTTTTGATGGTTGATTAAAATGAATAATTTTCGATACGGCCTGAGGATTTACAAACTTCGAAAAAGATAATTAGTTTTTGTTATTTGTGCTAGATTGGGTTTAATTGGATTTTTTGATTAGTTTTTTTTGTGCCTCGTAATACAATAGAAATCATATCGCTAAGAAAGCTAAGCACTATTGCTTTACCGTAATATTATTTTATGTATAGAGAAAGGTGTTTTTAATGTAATAAGCCTTGATTGATAAGGACGTTTGAAGATCAGAAGGTTAGAAATATTGGCTAGAAAAATAATCTAGACAATAATATATGGCCATTATTTGTAATTATAAAAATATATTTTCGTTCCAATATAAAACATTTCGTTATAAAGAATTATTATAGTATAATAAATTAATAAATGTGTCTTTTTATTAATGATAATATATTTTTAAAGTCGCCAGGCATAATACCAATTAATTAAATCTTTTATTATATTATCTGGTTCTAAAGCTGCGGGTCTTGGCTTAAAGATGACTCTGAGATAGTGTTGAGATTTTCTCACAAGGCGGGGTGGTAAATTATAATACAGAATTATTTATTTATTTACGGTTGGGTTTCAATATTTTACATATAAATATGTGATGGAAGATGGTATCAGATTCTTGTCTAAGTGCAGGCGAGTCATTTAGGTGTTGGTTTCGTTTCTTTCAAATGAAACTAACACCGCTCCAAAGATATTTCGTCGTGGCTTCAATACCAAAAGAATCTGTCCTTCCTCCACTTAATGCAGTAACTGTAGTCTCATAAAGATTTTTTTTATATTTAATCCATTTGTTTAATCCTTAGCACCAGAATTATTCTGTTTTTTTGCAGTTTTTAAGCATGAAGTATTAGAAGGCTGTAATTGATAAAGGTTATAACATGTCAGATAATTCCTTTTGTCTTTTAGAGCTTCGGATGCTGGCATAACGCTTCTGAACGAGGTTGGTTTGGATCCAGGCATAGATCATCTGCTGGCCATGGAGTGCATTCACGAGGTCCAAAATGCCGGTGGAAGAATTGAGTCGTTTGTGTCTTATTGTGGAGGTAATTATGGTTGATTTATTCGAAGTGGACAATTTGATAAAGTTAATATGAGATAAAAATAGAAGCAAAGCTTACTTAAAAAGTTAAAGATTTCCTTAAAAGTCATACAAATTGTGTATGTGGAATACGCATTTTAGTAGTGAAGCTTACGAATCCGAACACCCATTCTTTAGTTAGTTGTGTCCTTGATTTAGGCAGTGTTAGTTTACTTACCTACTTATGTTTTAATAACTAATTATAAATCTCAAAAACCAACTGTGTAGATATAGTGTAACAATCACACAGCGCAATAAAGACGAATCAAAAAATAAATATTCTATTAAAATTAGTATCCACACCTAATGGTATTATCGGTTTCTGATAACTAAAATGTGATTCGTAAATTCATCGATTGTATAATTATGTTATAAGTATATAGCAAATACTGTAAATCGTAGCGCAATATTTTGTAGTGATGCGTTTACTTCATTCGAACCATAGCAAACAACTGGTGGATTATTGGTCTTTAATATGCGACGTCGTCGTTAGCCAGTCCCTCAACTGATTGGCACTGGAGTGTGGTAGGAAGAGAGCGCAACGTGTTGTTGTAAATGATAAGCTGTGATGAGCCCCTTGGCTTCAATTTTCACCATATTCCGATTTGCATTGAACGAACTAATGATTATTATGCTGAATATAACTTTATTACAATATATAGGATAGCAAAAATACAACCAATACGAATGAAACCATTTTTTTTTAGATTTCTGTTCTGCAACATTTTTGAATTGTTGTTTGTTATTGCAGGAATGTAGAGTTAAAATATTTTTTCGTTAATTTTGGCATTTCAATATTTTGATCCACTGTCCACAAGACATTCTATTTCGGGATTCTACTCTGCTGCATGTGTGTACGTACACCCAACTACAAAAAGGCTTCTCTTCAATAGTATGGAATAGAAGGTCAGGAAAACTAGACCGATGTCGTTGGTCTATCATCATCTATGGTATATGGTCTTCTCTAGGGGAGTGTAAGGGGATATTAGATTACAGTTTCGAAGAAGATAATGCAATTTTGCCTATCTATTGGCTTCATATCGAAGACTTTTATTGGTAGTATTGGGCTCATGATCTGGATCGATGCATTTATTTCTGAATACGAGACTCTTATCACCGACCCATCAACTCTGAGGTACCTACACTTTTGACAATAGTCCATCGTGGAAAGTATACTATTAGCATATTATTTTGAGCAAAACGATACAAGTCGATTGCTATATATTATATTCAATGTTGTGAAGCACAAATCAAATTCTGATTAAGTATTTTAAATAAATTAAACTTGAAATTTAACCTCAATATCACGTGGGAGTATATTTTACTAAGATCAAGAACATTGTAACTAATTTATTTCATGCATTTAATTATGTTATTGAGTATTAATATGTTTTGAATTTAATACAACAGAATGGTTAATTAGATAATATTACATTAACTTAGTTAAGTACGTAAATTGATGGAAAAATATCTTATGTTATTGTTCTGCATAATTTAATTAATAAAACAAATTTTTGGTTTTGCTTATTTAGGATTTTAGCTATAGCTAAGGTTGCTATATTGTATATTCCGAAAATATAATTGAGCGAGGTATTTTTTGATTGATCGGTTTTTGTAATCAGATAGCGCTGTTTGTTTGAGGCTTGAGGCAATTTAATAATATTGTATTGCGCAAAATACTTGTTTTATAACACAAAAGTATGGTAAATATATTAAAATATATCAATAAGGAAAAAAATATTGATTTTAATAGAGTATTACCTACTTAACTTTTAGAGAGATTCAACATTAATTTGGTGGTCATTCATTATGATTCAATAATTAATTGTATTTAGTGCTTAGTAGAAATAATTACAAGATAAAAAGAACTTTTTATATATCACGTTTTGAAATTTTATGTTGAATCATATTATAAACTTGACAATTCTATGTATTAATAAAAACTTTTTATTGTACTTGATAGAAATACTGAATACATATAGAATACAGAAATGTTATTTTGACATTTCATATTGATTTCCATAGTAACGCACGTATGTATTAATAATTTAGTTGCTAGGACCCCCTTAGCAACCAACAATAATAATTTTCCATACAAAACAGAATTAACAGAAAATTAATTCAATTCTGCTTAAAATGGCTAAAAGTATTGGAAGAATGCATTGTCGTCGTGTTCTGATACATTCTAAAAGTTTCAAATGTCTAGCTAGTCGGGAAGTTAGTTAAACATCTTCAAGCGTCCAATACAAATCTTGGACAAACAAGAAAAAAATTATACTGGACACACAAGAAAAAATCTGTACCGGATAAACAAGAATACGAGCTAATAAAAACGTGGTAAAATACCTGTGTTCTACTGGTAGATACTTCATTGTATTGTTAACTACGTACATGTATTGAAAACATCTACTTAATTAAAATATATACTTAATTAAAATATTACATAAAATCTAGCGTTCAGTTTTGGCGCTCATCTTTGATTAAAAAATTAATAAAACACAATACTTAAATAAGTGCGTTTTAGAACAAAAAACAGTATTATTTAATGCATTCAGAAGTAGAGTTTATGACTAATATTATCTCGTTATTTTATTTATAGGTTTACCAGCACCCGAGCACAGTGATAATCCTCTTCGTTATAAATTTTCATGGTCTCCAAAAGGAGCTTTACTAAATACCATTGCGTCGGCGAAATACCTGAGCAGAGGACAGGTTTGTCTATATTTGACTACTACCATATTCGACGCTTGAACTTCGATATTTGCGCGCAAAAGTATACGTTCATATAGGTATCTTATTAATAGACATAATTTCTCAACCCCTACGACGAAGATTATTATTATCAAAGCTAAAAAGTTGAGTCTCTTGATATACATACAAAAAGCACATATTGTAGCGTGCACATACTGAACAATCGACATTATAATATAGCGACGACCTCTGTGCAACTTTGAGTAGAATGTAGACCCCGCCATTCCCACGAGGTTCAGAAGTTCAGTCAAAAGGCAATTAATAACAGTCTTTTACAAAGAAAATATATTTTTACATTTCATGCCTACTATATTTTATGATATAAGGTATGCATTTCAATTAAGTTATACTTAACTATTTATTTTTGTTTTATCTAACATTTAACGAAACATTGTTTAATTTTTTTAATGGTAGATTGTTGAGATATCTGCTGGAGGCGAGTTGATGTCCAGCCTGAAAGATCTGGATTTCCTGCCAGGGTTCGCACTTGAAGGATATCCCAACAGAGACAGTACACTGTATGCTGATCTCTATGGTATCCGATCCGAGGTCAATACGATTTTAAGAGGAACATTGAGATACAAAGGTAAGTTTATATTTAAAAAAAAAAACAGGTATTAATGGTTATCATGTAGACTGCTGTTATTAATAATTATATTACTGAAACAAATGTAATACAATAGGTTTATTTTTTTTTAAATAAGTATATATAATTATACTCACAGAGATTCAGTTTCTGAGTATAAATCTCCCTAATATTAATTGTTAAATATTGCATGTTTTAAAAGCATTTTAAACTAGGAATAGAAACTTGTTAGTTGTTGTGTAGAAATTATATTTATATAATTTCTATAAAAAAAAAGTGAACAGACAATAATTCCAGTAACATTGTGGTTTATTTCATGATAGTCAATGGAATTACTAGTATATTGGAATGATATATTGACAAATTTAATCAATATAAAAATATCATCATCTCAATACTACAACTAGATAACTTGATTTTCACTGTTTTTGAGATAGTTATTGAATATGATTCTACATTTTCTTCTCTACCAAATGATAAAACTAGGTAAGTCAGAAGTAAATGGGAACTGTATTAATTTTGTGTTTGAAAATATTAGATAACTTTAAAACCTAAATGCATTAAATTGATAAAACAATATGCCTACAATATTTTTACATACAATTGAACATTATTTAATTGTGTCCAATTAGACAAGCACAATTTTGCATTTTTAATTACAGCCTAGATTTAATTATGTTAATCAAGCAAAGTTTAAATTTCATTTTCTTAACAGTGACCAAATCAAAGTTATCTAGTTGAAGTATTGAGATGACGATATACTCACAGAGATAGAGATTCAGTTTCTGAGTATAAATATACCTACTATTAATTGCTAAAGCTAAGCATTTTAAACCAGCAACAGAAACTTGCTAGTTTTTGTCTAGTAATTTATTTGTAATTATTATATTTATATAATTTCTATGAAAAATAAGTGAAAAAGATAATAATTATTCTAGTTACATTATGGTTCATTTCATAGTAGTCAATGAAGTTACTAGTACCTATATTGGAATGGTATATCGAAAATTTAATCAAAGCTTTTATATTATACCCATAACGGTCATATAATCAAACGTGTTCAATTATACCAGCAACAAATTACTTTACTATAATTTTTATTTCACTACCAAATAGCAATTCATACACAACGTCATAATTTATACATATGGATCAGTATCGGGCTGATAGTATCCTAGAATATTATATTGACACATTTGCCGTTAAAACGTTATATTTTACGTAAATAATAAACGTAATCCGTCTTATTAATACAACATTTCTATGGAGTATCAAGTATAATCCTCAGAATGCTGAAAATTTAAGCTGGATAGATATATTACTTATATGTAGATTATCGGTTAAAAGCAAGCACCCAGTTATGTAAAACATACCTGACGATGGTGTGAAGTACCTGGTGTTAATCTTTTAATGACTATCTTAACTAAACACACTATTAATTATTTATCAAAGTGAAGTAGCGAACGATAATTTTATGATAAGCAGTTAATATCTACGCATGTTAGTTTCTGTGTACAGTTCACTGTCTATTTACCTGGGTAAACAGGGAAAATCTATTCCCCTGATAGTCGATTTTCCTGTTGGAAGACATCAATGAACATTATTAAACATTACACAATTATTATCATAATAAGATTCCAAAGCAATTTCACTGCACGTGTTGAACGTTAGCAGATTGATTACAGTATAAAAAATGAGGCATTCTTTAAATAAAGTAATTGTAGTGGTAAGTAAAACCAGTAACGTGATTTTGTTATTTGTTAGATATTTAACGGAAATCAAAAAATGTAAATTAAAACAGGCTGCGCATAGAAAACACGCTTTTATGATAGTGACAGGTAACAATGTGGCTTTCCAAGCGTTTGCGGGATAGAACTTTTTTTAATTATCGATTAAATACGCAAATACGAAAGACTAGCAGTATTAAATAATATGTCTAATTTTATTATCGAGAACGTTTATAAAGATGTTCCAAAATTCACGCAAGATTTGAATTTTGCGCCATTTGTGCGGGAAAGTGTTGGCAACGAAAAAAAGACAGCGTGACAGTTGACAGTTTGGTGTTATTAAAAATGGCGTGTTACATGAAAAACGAACGTTTTTTCATTGTTGAGCAGTATTTTAAAAATAATGAAAGCTTGGCAGCTACAATCCTTAATTTTCATACAAAATATGCTCTGAATTATGATTTAACTTCGTCAACTGTGAAGAGATTAATTCAAAATTCTGGGAGACTGGATCAATTGGTGATCGTATACACTCTGGCCGTCCTTCAAGAAGTCGTTCAACACAAAACATCGTAGCAGTTTGTGAAAGTGTTGCTGAGAGTCCAGGAACATCAATTCGGACCCGTCGTCGAGAATTGGACATTTCGAGAAGCTCTCTACAGCGTGTATTCTCACGAAAGATTTGCATCTTCATGCTTACAAAGTTCAATTGACTCATGAACTGAAGCCTACTGACCACGCACAGCGAAGAGAGTTTGTTGAATAGATTATGGAACAACAAGTGGATGCTGATTTTTCGAACAAAATTATCTTCAGCGATGAGTCTCATTTTCATCTTGATGCTTTGTTAATTGACAAAATTGTCGCATTTGGGGTTCATAAAATCCACGAGTGATTGTTGAAAACAAATGCATCCACAACAAAATTGAGCACTGTATCAACGAAATTCAGCCACATTTATGCAAAACGGTCATGGAAAATTTAGATCAAATAGTGCGTATGTGCCACCAAAGCCTTTTTATTATTGTCGAGTAAGAATGATAATATGAGTTATTACGAAATGTTATCTAATAAAGTGTGGATGGTGCTTTTTACCGTCAATAATATTATATTCTCTTTATGATTGTTGTATAGGTTTCGCCGAGTGCGTGCAGTGCATGCAGTTGCTGGGATTGATCGACCCGAACCCCCATCCGATGCTACATCCCGACGGACCTGACCTAACTTGGGTAAACCGGAATTATATATATTTTGATCCTGCGTGTGGGTTGAGTCGTTTTTACTTTGGTAGGTACCTTTGTGCTCTACACTAGAGCTTCTCAATAGGTGTACCCAAGCGATTGGTGTTCTCTGATCGTCTAGTTGCGTTTGGTTCGGTGGCATCGGCATTGCAATTATTTACAGCAAAGTGTGAAGACCAATCGAAAATATCAGTACGTATTGGCTAAGCTTAAATCTTTTTTTTTCTTTGGGAAAAAAGAGGTTCATAATGTTTTTTGTTTTAATGTATAGTCAATATTTTAATTCCAACCTTATAAAATAATTATTAGCCTCAGACTTGTTATATTCTGACCTATGGAGAAACTACCTATTTGAAAAAAAACTGATTCTCACAAGTTTGATTGGATTCGAAATCTGTATGCATACATTCATTTTGCATCCATCAATGTTTTGAACTTTAATATTCCATTTTCCATCGTGTCCGGAAACTTGTCACACACTACACCGTGAAATGTATCGGAAATATATGGCCGTATATTAAAGAGCGTCCAACCTCTTTGGGTCGTATAGTATCTACCCTTTTTTCCGACCATGTCCGATCCTAATAGGATCATATGGGCCTCCACAGAGTAGAGGTTTGTATTAACAGATTTTGTTTTGTACGAGAAATGGATGTCAGCCACTTGCTCAATCTATTAGGTCCATACCCTGACTCACACACAAATTGAAAAACAATATTTGTACTTTCCAGACCCCGGATTCGAACCTGAGACCCACGGCGTGATAGTCCAACGCTTAAGCCGTGCGGCCACCGTGGGCGTTAGTACCTACTGACATAAAATTCATGTCTAAATAAAACACGGTTCTTGTCGGTTTACACCTTACAGGAAGCCAGCAACAAACAATTTTTGAAAATAGCCGATTTACCTATTGTATTATTTGTTAGGTTAGGTTAGGTTAGGTTTTCATTCTTGAATTCATGAATTTTGCCAAAATCGGCTATGAAAATTGAATTAACGTTCATATTGAATCGAATAAAATTGGTTACGGTCATCTCTTTCCGATAGAGAGCTCACGGCGAACTGTGCCACGGTGAAATGTTTTGCAAACAATTGACATGTAACCATTTTCCAGTCGACTATTAGCAATCACATAATATGTCTGTAGAAAATCTGTCTTGTCGATGACCACTATAAATAATAAAAAATAGATTGTCTAATCGATCTAAAAATATTATAAATTCTAATGGATTCAAGCTCTGTACTATTCCATTTAAGACGTTTTTTGCGACCCGGGTTTCGCCTTTCGGCATCTTCAGGCGTCGTGTACACTCACCAAAGGCAAATACACACTGACAACGAACACCCTTAACTCTACCTTATATAGTAAATCGATACAATAAAGTAGGTAAAAACTCCATTACCTACCTATTTAGTCAGAAATTACAACAAAAAATACAATAAACAAATTATGAATAGCTGAAGTAAAAAAACCTAATTAGTAAAAACCCTCTCTTATTAATAACAATACACTGGACAGCATATTATTATAATAAATCGTCAAACCTAATAATAGGTCAAAATTCTTTATAACAATAAAAATACTACACTCAAGAGGTGTAAATCGTCAATTCTAAGAAAAAATAATTAATCTAGTTAACAATGAAATATTAGTCTTTAATAATACTCTTACAAGGTACCTACTTTTAAAACATTATTTTTTAACAAAAACAAAATTATACATATAAACTCGCTTAATATAACGCACCCCCAGTAAAATACTGTCGTAAGTCTGAAATGGGCGTTTTCGAGTTATGGATGTGGTTGGATTCGTATTTTTTTTTGCTATTTTAATAAAATACTATCGTATCTCAAACTCAAATAGTGTCGGAGAGAAAGCACTTAATACAGTACATTACTTTCCGAAAACTGTTGAATAGATAATAAAATAGTGTTGTAACTAAGTTACGACAGTATTTTACAAGAAGCTTTCTAAAAAACTAAAACAATACTTTTCAAAAAAATACTGTTGTAACTCTGTTACTACAGGAAAATCTTGAGATACAGCGTAATTTTCTCACTAATTGCATGGATATTATTGTTCCAAAGTATTCAAACAAAAAAAACTGGAAGCAGCAGAGGCAACAATTTTTGTTATCAACAATTAAATGGAAGTAAAATACAAGAAGTATGCAAAAAATACTTTATCAACACATTTGGGGCGAGTGAAAGGTACTGCTCCACTGCATGGAAAACAAGAGATCTTCTTTCCGGAACGCCAATTCCAGAACAAAGAGATCACAAAAATCACAAAAAAATTAGTGATGTTTAAAAAAATGATATAAGAGCTCACATTAAGTCTTTCCCAGTGATCGAGTAACATTATTTGCGTGCACAGACGTCCAAATTGTATTTAGATGGTAAATTAACAATTGCTGAAATGTATCGGTTATACAAAAAACAACAAGCTGACAGCAATATGCCATTTGGAAAAGAACACTATTATACGCATCTATATTTAATGACGAATTTAATATTGGCTTCTTTAAGCCTAAAAAAAGATTTGTGCGTTGAATGCGACCTATACAATAATTCTTCACCACCAGATGAAAAAAAACAACTTCAAGAAAAATATGAGACACATCAACCTGGAAAAAAGAGGCAAGGGATGAAAAGATCAAAGACGTAGCAGAGTCCCGAACTAATGGCCAAAATAGCGTCATTAATGTAGCTGTATATGATTTGCAGACTGTTTTACCGCTTCCTTGCGGAAATGTGTCAACTTTCTATTATAAACGAAAGTTTGGCAATGTACAATCGTACAGTCTATAATATCACTGAAAATATTGCAAACTGATACATGTGGGACGAGAGTCAAGCTGCATGAGGATCCAATAAAATTGGTAGCTGTGTAATCGATTACAATGCATGTAAAAAATATCACCACAATGAGCATTTTATTTTTTACAGTGACAATTGTGCCGGGCAGAATAAAAATAAATACATTGCTGCAATGTATTTATATGCCACCGGGAATTCACAAAAAAATACAACGATCTCTCATAAGTTTTTGGTCACCGGGCATAAACAAAATGAAGGCGATATCGTCCATTCTACAATTGAGCAGCAGAAGACCAGGGCTCTAAAAAGTGGACCAATATTTGTGCCCAGCCAAATGATTACCATTGTACAAACAAGTAAGAAAACAGGACAACCATACATAGTTAAACCCATGACGACAAATAATTTTCTCAACATGAAAAAACTAGCAGATGAAATCGGTAAAAATTACAACACGGATGAAAATGGAGAAAAAGTTTTGTGGCAGAAGATTAAAGTTATAAAAGTAGACAGAGACTATCCATACATTATTATTTTTAAAACCAGTTATCATGAAGAATGTAGGAAATTGAATGTTCGACAACAGCAAATAGGCAAACCGTTACCAATGGATGGTCTCAATATATCCAAAGCATATCAAGAGTGGCCAAAAATAACGACAATTAAAAAGAAGGATTTGCTTTCCTCTGCACCGCTAAACATCGTGAATTTTATTATGATTTTTTGCTTCTCTTCCAAGTGATGTTTAAAAATTAAAAATCGTATGTAAAAAAAATATTTTCCCATTAAATTAAATAATTAAGTATTTTTTTGTTGTTTTGAACTAATAATTGTATTTTTTTTTTTCAATAAATCTTTAAAAATTGTACCATAACTTAATATTTTGAAAACCTTCCTTTACAGTGCCCAACAAATTAGTTGAAATTATTAGAGTGATGGTAGGGAAATTTACATAGAAAGTATTAAGTTGATTCAAATTTTACCATGAAATTGTCAAATATCCTAATAAAATACAGTCGTAACTCAGAAATATTCAAATATCTCCGTTTGTATATGTTTTAGAGAAAAATGATGAATATAGTTGAAAATAGATCATGTTTTTCCATAAAAATGAGTAATAATTTTTACATTCAGACTTTTCCTGTATTTACAAAGAATATTTGAAACTTCAAATGGCTCTCCTGCAAAATGCCAATTTTTGACTTACTACAGTATTTTACTGGGGGTGCGATAATATATAACTCACCTACTATAATATATATACATATATATATATATATACACATATGCACATACGTTATACAAATATACATTCTCATCCATAGACTCTCATACAAACATATATAAATTTTGTGTCAATACAATTGACCATATATAGTCTCATATGTAATACATCATATAGGATATAACAAAGGGCTACTAGGAAAGCTAAGTTGATCGTTCAGTATAGGTTAGCTTTGCAACTGTGCTCTATTTATTTCTAATATTTCTTGGTAGAATAATTTATAATCACCCGTATGACTGTGAAGTAGTTTTGCACCCTTTTCAATGTCAAACGTGTGTTTTTCATTTAATAAGTGGTTAGCAAACGTTGAAGTATCCTTCTCCAATCTTTGGGCTGCTAAATGTTCTGAAATTCTAATATTTAGGCTCCTCGTAGTTTTACCAATGTAAAATTTAGGACAGTTGTTACAGTCTAATTTGTAAATACCGGATTTATTTTTAATCTCTATGGAGTCCTTATTATTTATTAATAATCTACCAACTGTGTTATTACAATAAAATGCCGGTTTGACATTATTTTTGGACAGATGTTTTTTAACTTTTTCACTGGTTTTACCTATATAAATTAATCTACACCAATGATTAGCAATGACCGGTATGGTAGGTTCTATACCTTTATATAATAATTTAGATACTAACTTTATTTTCTTTTTTATTAAAAGTTTGTCTATAAGAGACTCCTCATAACCGTTGTTAATAGCAATTTGTTTAATCGTTGAAAGTTCGTTTTGAAAATTTGTTTCACTTAAGGGCACAGTTACAAGTCTATGTATATCTGAATGAAATCCGGCTAGTTTATATGCAGGTGGATGATTCGAGGAACTATGTATAATGCAATCCGAATATGTCGGTTTTCTATAAATGTTGAACTCATGTATGTTCTTTTCTATGTTAATATTTAGGTCCAGAAAATTAATTTTCTTAACACCAACTTCTAATGTAAATTTAATATTATCATCTAGTGAATTTGAAAAATTATGGAATTTGGTCAGTTGTCTATCTGTACCATTAAACTAAAAACTAATATCTCATAGTTAACTCGATTAATTATTTTTTCTTAGAATTGACGATTTACACCTCTTGAGTGTAGTATTTTTATTGTTATAAAGAATTTTGACCTATTATTAGTTTGACGATTTATTATAATAATATGCTGTCCAGTGTATTGTTATTAATAAGAGAGGGTTTTTACTAATTAGGTTTTTTTACTTCAGCTATTCATAATTTGTTTATTGTATTTTTTGTTGTAATTTCTGACTAAATAGGTAGGTAATGGAGTTTTTACCTACTTTATTGTATCGATTTACTATATAAGGTAGAGTTAAGGGTGTTCGTTGTCAGTGTGTATTTGCCTTTGGTGAGTGTACACGACGCCTGAAGATGCCGAAAGGCGAAACCCTGGTCGCAAAAAACGACTTAAATGGAATAGTACAGAGCTTGAATCCATTAGAATTTAAATTCAAATTCCATCAAGTACCTTCGGTCGAAAGTATTAATATTATTAAAAATATTATGTTTCCTTAAGGCCATGCATTAGTTGAGGCACGGTCTAAAAAGATCGTTGCTAGGCGATGTGCGGATTGCGGGTCGCGGGTGAAAATGACGCCTGTCAAACGAAATATTATTTCTCATATAAATCCAACATACGTCCATTTTATGTTCTGTTTATTATTCTATTAGTATCAATAATAATATATTCATTGACATGTTTGCTTTTTAAAGTAAATGGGTAAAGTTTTTAGTCATCTTTACACGATTTTAGAATTAATTGGCCCGTCGCCATCACGCAGCAAAGTGACGTGCGTCCGACTCCACGTTCTCTCAATGAATGCGAAGCAAGTACAAATTTTCGTCGCGCGTACAGTTGAACATTATTTGGCGTTTCACTGATGCGTCACCTTAAACAATCGCAAGTAGTCTCATTGCAAGATAATAATTATATGTTAGATTACGAATTATTTAAGGTAGCTATATCTACGTCAGTATTCTTCAGTGTGTCGCCAAAATTTTGTGATATAAATAGTGCGTCGTGACTAAAAAAATATTGGGAAGCACTACCCTAGAAATACTCATGAAAGAGAAGATATATTTGTTGACATAAAAAATAGCATGAGTTTATTTTCGGACATGCCGAGTAGTCTATTTTGATCTTTGCAACACGCATGTCAATATTTTTTTTATATCATTGTTTATGTAAACAGGTAAAATATTAATAAAACTTAGTCCAGACTGAGAACATCCTTAAATAGTTTCTGTAAATATTTTCCATCCGCGGTGGAAAATAAAAATATATGGACATTTATATCAGAAAATATAAATGTCGAAACGATACAGTTATGATACAAACAGTTTGTATACAATGTTTATTTATTCACGAACCAATACTTTATCTTGGTCTGAAAGAGGTATAAAATGTATGTCTATCTATATCAGTGGTGAACAATACTTTCCCAGTGTACGATAATAATTATTAATGTAACCTTACAACTTCGTGGTTACCTTCAACTGTGTTGGACAGAGAATCACATGGCGATATTTCAGTTTGAAATTGGATGTGTTTAAAAGAAAAGTTACCGCGTGGTATTTTTATATTTTGCAGGGATTTGACAATAGCTACTACATAATGAAAAGGTTTGATGGGAAAATCTTGGAAAGATTTTACATTGTTACACTGTACATAATTAAACTTTTTTACACTGTTTTAGTAATAGGACTTGCTTAGTCGGTTGCAAGATATAGCAGTCATTTTATTTGTTTCAACCAAAACAGGTCTATCATCACTTATGAGAATTATGAGAAACTTATTTTTACTGATGATTGCAAAAGCAGAATTTAAACAATATATTAGTTATATTCTATCAAAATAATACGAAATCATAATAATTAATACACCAGTTCAGATCCCTTACTATGAAATTTACAAACATTATAAAATGCTATCATCCATTAATTATAAAATTTAATGTTTGGTGCATTAAAATAGGTGCTAGTAAAATTATAACCTTGTAGTGTTGAATTATATCCCCTCGCATAGTTTTTGGTACGTGGCGCGTATAATGATGAATGGGCGTCAAATTGTGAGTTTAAAAAGTAAACAATATTTAAGTTTCTTTTTGTGTCGAAGATAATTATGTAACATACTTTTCAATAGATGCATCGAATTTATGAACAGACGAGTTGATAAATAGAAAATGGATAAATTTGTTGAACCGATAAAAAGATTCTACATCACTGACATATGTGGTACACAGTATTAAGCAACTTACTAAGCTGGGTTTATAGCCAACATAGACGTTCGAATTACAATTCAAATGATACGAGAAGGTTTCAAAAGTATAAATATAAAAATGTAATAAAACTAATTTTGTCAAATATTATGGTTTATAATAATATAGTATTTATATTTAGGACAACACTATTCTCAATCTATATCTTGTGAAAAGGACATATGGCAGATGCTTGGATATCGATTTATCGGTATTTTATTGTCAGAAATTTAATTGTCAGGATTTTGATCGGATTTTGATTCACCCGGTATTATTAATAGATTTCTAATAATCTATTTCCTGGAAATATCAGTATAATGTAAAATTTCGAGACACCTTTCTTGCATATTATGTCAAATGTCTGAAAAATGAAAATATTAATCTTTGAAATATATATATATTTCTGTAGATCAAAGCTAAGCTTTGTCATTATTAATTGAAATCAAAGCAAGTCCGCCATACAAGCAACACGCATTTCTGCACCAGAATGGTCAGTCTGATAGAAGACTTTAATTATTATTTTATAACTTTAAAAACATATTAATCGTTATTCCAGTGCGAAGTAAACTATGAATAAGTACATCTAGTTTAGATATCACTAAACTATTACGTCTGTGCTACGTATTACGGACCATTCTGCATTTGATTGCGATGGGTAGCCTTACGTCTATATGGAGATTTTCATTCTAACATCATGGTTAAAATACCACAGATAAATTGGCATTTTGTAGCTACCTTCTATGTGTATGCAAGGAATGAATTTTGATGATTCAGATATAATATAGGATAACTCTTTTAAGGGTGATTTTCATGAAAATACAGAACAAAGCAAAAATCTGCATGGGTCAGACAAAAGGCAGGGTTAATAACAGCGTGAATGAAACGATTTTTTGTATTGTTCGGGTAAAAGGTGTCCCGCACAAGCGAGTGTCAGTTGCGCAACGCAGGGGATTGCAGCGATTGTGTATAATGCTCTGCCGAATAACGGAATATTAGTAAGTTATAATGCGCAGTCTGTCATAATATGGTCAAAAATAATATTGATATATTTTTTCTTTACATTATTACGATGACGTCTTTGTTTCCCCATGTAGACTAGTGGTTGAATGTGTGTTTAGATAATAATAAACTTTGTACTCTTGGAAGTAGAAACATTACGGCTCACTTAATAATAGATATATCGATTATTACTATAATTGTAAACAATATTGGTAACATACAGTTTCTTCTTATATTATGGATCTGCAGTCCGGGATGGACTGTGGCCACTTAAGTAGACTCCATCATTTATATCAGTCTTCCACTCTCTGTATCCAGCATGTAGGCTGTTGGTAACCGAAAGAAAGTGCTAAATTGAATTTTGATTTATCAGAAGTTTAAAATATTATATTTTACAAAAAAAAAACCGCTGGATCCTTTATCAACTAAGCTTGCAGTGGGTTGCATCCGCGAAAAATAAATATGTGTATAAACATGATCCACTGATTACTTTATATACACTATTGATACACTTTCCTCTTGCTCATACAATAATATGGAATATTATTTGTGACGTCATCGGCGTATTTGCTTTAGACAAGGATCACTTTTTGTGCTCCCCCTTGAATATGTGAAAAGCCTGCGATAATCAAGATTTCACAGCCATATTACACGTAAATATTTTTTTTACTGCTCGTTACAGTTTAGTGGTTAATAAATTCTCATAATCAAATGTTTTGTTTTGCAACCGTGCCCTTGGTTTTTTGGACAAAGTGGGTAATCAAATGATTGCTTTCCATGTCAAGGTAAACATTAAAATATTATGTTATAAAAATAAGAGTTTGCTAACGAGTCTTTGTAATTATGCGCTAAAAAAATATATTTATTTTAATCGCCTAGTTAGGAGTCAGTTGATAACTCCCAGCGCTCGAATGTTTCTACGTAGGTCATCAAACCATCAACGACATCTTCCCGAATTTTTATCTCTTTGTTGTTCACTAAGCATGGGTCATTTTGTTGGTGCTCGATGATCCGTCCGTCTCACTTGCTCGATCCATAGCAGGCATTAGGTTTTGATAAATCTGACAAAAGATTATTGAGCTCAAAATTGCGGTGATGCCACCAGATGCTATTCTCCCAGATGAAACCACTGGATTTTCTTTACGGAGCACAATACTGTTTTAATAGTGTTATTATACAACTGTCACTTATAAAATCACGTAATCGTAAATTGATTTTTTGTAAGCAGCCAACTAAAAGGTGACTTATAAAAAAATATAAATTTACATCATTCATGCACATTAAGCTGTTGGAATAATCAGACATAAGTAACTTTATTATTATATTGTTTTAATCCAGATTTAAAATAATACCGGCAATAAAATGTTTTATGAACCGGTATGTATCCCTAGATTTTTCGTTTTGGCCTCGCGTCGTCCGGTTATATAATATTTCCTCTACTCTGTTGAACACCTCTTGACTGGTTATGAATAGATACATATTAACAGTGGTAGACAAGCAATATTTTATAGCACACTAACAAATATATTACTTAATATGTTTTGTCTTGAATATCTGAAACGCATGAGAAAAAACATAATATGAAAATGTGTAAGAGAATATACGCGCATAAACGCAAATTTTAAACTAACTATTTTTTTTTATTCAACAAATAAATCACAAGATTTCAGAATGTAACTTTCTAATCATTGAACATAAATAATTTTGAAAACATTTCTGAGAAAATAATATATTATAACCTATAGAAAAAAATCTTTTTTTAGAAAGATTTAGTACACCCGAGAGATGCAGGTTCGATTCATGGGGTGTCTTACTGTTTTCAAAAAGACCTTTTCTATTGGTTATAATATATTTATTAGGTTACAAAATTATGTATGTGCAGATTTAAAATTTGAAAAATCAGACTAATCATTTTAATCGGGTCGTGAAAGAAAAAAAAATATTATTATCATAATAATTTGAGAGATGCGTACAGTTCGGCAATAGCATATGGAGCGATTAGAGTATCGAGAGTTGAGTGATCCAAGAGATTTAGGGAAATTATAATATGGATGGTGTATTACTGTAACCATGTGCAACATACATAATTAATCAAAAAATAGAAACATTATGGATGAGAACCATCATCTATCACCTAAGCGTCGCCGTTTGATAAATGAATGAGTTCAGGAGATTACATAGACTCCGCCGTTTTTGCAATTTTCTATGGCTGGGGGTGCAAGTCTCATTCAGGCCAAAATATTATTTTATTTAATATGTTTCTGAGTTGATTACCTAAAATTACTGAAGAAATGTTAAGTTATATCTAAGATTCGAGTGACTAATTGACAACTGATATTTCTATGTCTTTCATAACGATCAGCGAGCTTGGTTGTGTAATTTGTCCATTAGCGATATAGAAAAATTGACTTGCCAACATCAAATTTTAATAAAACTATTCACTTAAACTAGAGATCAAAAGGTTGCTCATACTTGTTTCACTTTATATACTACGCAGCCAAGAGACTTTCCCAGGTCGCGCTTGCGTTTATGATTTTTTTTTCATTTTTTCTGTCCCTTTTAAAACCGCGCAGCTCGTTTACGGTTAGCTGTGAAAGGATCTGGCATTTTTTTGACAGAATTTAAATTGAAAGTGGTTGGAAATTTTCAATCTGCGGGTCGCGGGCCTTTGACTCGTTTTGATTTAATTAGTTCGTCCCTCGACCTTTTTTGAGAGCCGAAAACCAGCAATGTTTTGAGGGTTGATTTTTATACTTTTTGGAAAAACGCCTAATCGTCTTTTATTAAAACAATGTGAATTTGTGACACGTTTAAATTATGGCGCCATTATTTTTTCATTTCAATAGTAACATAATTTGAAACATTATGTTCATTCACCTATAGTTATTTTAATTTTATAGGTAGATAGTGTTTTAAAAATAATAATTTGCAAGTATCTATATACATAACGATATAATATTATTATTTAAAATATATCTATAATTAACTATTTCTTTTATTCAATGAATAATTCACAAGATTTGAGAATATATCATTCTGATTATTGAACATTGTTAGCAAGTGCAAGTAGTTACATCTAAAAAATATTAGAGAAATTCCACGACGTCGGTTAGTAATCAAAGTAATAGTAAATAGTTACCTACTTTGATTTAAGAAACAAAAATCGATTGCCAAATTAGCTTGATTTGGAAGAGCGCTGATAAGTAGGTATTAAAAGTGACAATAGTTAAAATTTGTCGCAATTGGTTATAATATACTCTCTCAGAAAGTGTTTTTCTAAATTATATGTAAAATATATCTGCAGTATTTTTATAGTTAAGATTGTCTACAAGTCGAAAAATGATCCATTATAGGTGCACAATAAAATTATTGTAAAGATATCAAAAATCGTTATGATGTTTTCAATATTTTTTTGTTTTAGTAAATCTAAACTAAACATTATTTGCATATAGCACCCTTGAGTGCCTATATGGTATCTTTAAAGGTGAACAACAAATGAGTCAATATGCGCAATCAGTGTTTACATATGCATGGGAATGTATACTTATTTTATTTTTCATACTGTTTTTGTGATACTGCATTATTTATTTGTTCTTAACACTGTTTCTTTGTTTATAAATGTCATTTTGTAAACGTTTTAAATTTATAATTTGTTATGTCCACGGTAAGTAAAAATAAATCAATTTGAATTTGAATTGAGTAATGTAATGTCTCTTCATGTAAGATAAATTATAAAACTACAAGAAGCGCAATGTGACTTGTAACCATTGTGAGCATGTGAAAGATGAACCCTTAGTGAAAGAGAATTGCAAAAACTTTGAGGAGCGCAATGTGGCTTGTAAAGGTACATGTTGGGCATATCGTGGAAAGACTATAACATAAATCAATGAATAAGGAGGCATACAAGAATATGCAATATATTAAAAGTCACAAAGTTGATAACATGGCAATAGACCGGACGTGTCGCTCAGCTGGACAAAAGGTGTCATTCAGTGTTACCCAAGAGGCATTCAACGACCACAGGGATTCTGTAAAATCTAGTAGATCATCACCATTCCCATTATGTCAGGTCCGAGGTCGAGAAGACTTAGCTGAGTTAGAGGAGGTCTTCATCTAACAGTGATGATGATTATATATGTACGATTTCAGCCTACATTATCTTTATAAATTCATTCATTCAAATAATGTATTCAGCGTATTAGTTAGTACCTACTGATCATTTGTTCGACCTTTAGAGTTCAAGTCATTCAAATAAGAGTTATATTTATATGCGCAGTAGGATACGGTAGTCTCGAAGGACTGATTTGAACCTGAGTCAGAGTCATCGGTCGTGGTGTGAACTAGTGAAGTGACTCGTTCGTAATCCGCATTGGTCGTCTTAAGGCGATACATCAGTGAAACGGCAAATAATTTTCAACTATAGGCGCGACGAAATTTTGGACTCGCTGGCATTCGGAGGGAGAACGTCTAGCTGGTAACACGTCAATTTGTTTCGTGATGGTGACGGGGGTATTAATTCTTAAATCGTATAAAGATGACTAAAAACGTTACCCATTTACTTGAAAAAGAAAACATCTGAATGAATATATTATTATTGTTACTAATAGAATAATAAACAGAACATTAAATGAACACGTGTTGGATTTATATGAAAAATTATATTTCGTTCGGCATGCGTCATTTGCACCCGCGACCCGCAATCCGCACATCGCCTAGCTACGATCTTTTTAGACCATGCCTTAACTGAGGTATAGCCTTAAAAATGGTCGACTTTTTAATTTAATTATTGAGAACGAATCATCAAATGTAATTGACTCAAAGTCTCTTAGTCATATTTAGAGTGACTCTATTTTCATGTATTGTATCATTTTTGTGAATTCATATAGAAACTTTGCAATGTGTTCCAATCGTCGAGATAGATGAAAATAAAGTTTCCACGGTGAAAAAATACCGGAAAATACACCAAGGGTTGTATAAAATCTCAGGGAAAAAGAAAAATATTCGTGCGTTAAATTGTGTAATAATATTACTACTTCCCTTCTCAACAGCGTCAGTTGATCTGCGAATGCTTGGGTCTGGCAGATGACGACATCTTCTACGAGAATCTGAAGACGAGGGTGTCAGAACGAGGCGGGGCGGAAGGAGCAGCGGCTCTCGAAACTCTCGGGTTGCTCGACGAGGCCCCCGTCATTAAACTTGGAACACCGCTCGACACTCTCAGCCATTACTTGTCAAAGAGATTGGCGCTTGGTAAGACAATTTTCATTCCAAATTTAAAAAAAACATAGATTTAATAAATATTTTTATGCAAAAAATATAATAAAATAATTACAAGATAAAAAGAACTTTCTATGTACCACGTTTTTAATTTTTTTGTTGAATCATAAATTATATAATAAAAGAATTATATTAGTAAATAAAAATAAATATATTAATAAATACTTTTTTTTGTACTTGATAGAAATACTGGATAAACATAGAATACTGAAATGTCATTTTGACATTTCATATTGATTTCCATAGTAAGGCACGTATATATTAATAATTTATTTGCTAGGACCCTCTTAGCAACCAATAATAGTGTTTTACTTTTTACGAATTTATACACTATTATTGTATTATTATTATAACTTTCCACACAAAACAGAATTAACTGAAAATTACATCAATTCTGCTTAAAGATTGCTAAAAGTATTAAAAGAATGCATTGTCATCGCGTTCTGATATATTCTAAAAGTTTCAAATGTCTATCTAGTCGGGAAGTTAGTTAAAAATCGATTGCAAGATTTGGACACACAAGAATATAAGCTAATAGAAACGTGGTAAAAATAATACTATTGACCGAAGATAGAGTAGGTACATACCTATTATACGTTTTATAACTTTGCACTTTTACCTCGTATAAAATTAGATCAAATGATATTCATTTGTATTAATATAATATGTACCTACCTACTAATAAATAAATAAATACAAAATATATGTACTTACAAAAAAATATTTTTACAATAATATATTACATCATTTTCATCCTAGAGACGGAGTGCAAAGTTATGAAGCATATACTTCATAATAATAATATTATAAGCACACTTCATAGAATTTGAATTCAATTTTTAATTAACTTGAGTTTTGTAATATTCCGATTGAATAGTTGCGACGTGGATTTCGCCTTTCGGCATCTTCCGGCACTATGCACACTTACTAAAGCTAAATGCACACCGGCAACGAATACAGTTAATTCCTTCTCATATAATAAATTTATTCTATAAAAAAAGATAAAACATTATTACCTACTAAGTAAAGGGGTAACTATAAAAATATTTTTTTAATATTTGAAGTATTTATGGATCTTACGGGTTTTTACAAACGCTAAAAATAATCAAATTTTGTTTTCATACTTGATCCTTTACTTACTGGGTTATAAGGTTTTTACCTTTTTATTGAATCAATTTGGTATACCTATAAGCAAGAAGCTTGACGATGCCGAAAGGCGAAATCCGAGTCGCAAAAAGTGACTCAAATGAAATAGTACAACACTTAAATTAATTAGAATTCAAAATATAAAACTAATACTTACTTAGTATTGTTTCGATATCGATTACAACCGGTTTAACCGGAAAATAAGCGACCACGTTTTCATTTGCTGCGTTATTTGAAATACCTCATAAATAGCCATATAAATATATATTAGAAATAATATTGGTGCCAGGTAGGATTTGAACCCTCATCAACCGGATTCCGGCCAATTTACTTTAACAATTAAACCATCTGTACTATAATGTATTGTAATCACGACAAATTTAACTATGCGTACGAGATGTTAATATTGGTGACCATCTTTTGTGATTTTATTGGTTTCTCCTAGATGTAATGAGTTTTATGACGTTATGTAACTCTAGACATGCCAATAATTGGTAGGGATATTGCAAATTATTGGTTACATAATTAAATTTCTTTTTCGAAGACAGCCATTTATTCAATCATTCATTTGTTTTATATGAAATATACACACACCAACGTCGGTTATTTTAAAGTTACAAGAACAGAATTTTGTGAGGAGAGTAAATGAAGACGGAGAATGAGAAAAAAAGTTATTAATATGATATTTCCTTATGATATTTCAGGTAAGGATGAACGTGACCTGGTCATACTGAGGCATTCCGTGGGCATCATGTGGCCAGACAGCCGACGAGAGAAGAGAGGCATCAACCTGGTGGTGTACGGAGAGAGTGGCGGTGGTCACTCCGCTATGGCCAAGACCGTTGGACTCCCCGCTGCTATTGCCACTAAAATGATCTTGGATGGTAAGATTATTCAATTTATTTTACTTGATATTTCTTCTTACGGTTGGTTTCCGCGAATCCTGAATCCTTGGTTAGAAATGATGGAACTTTGAGAATAGCTATAATAAGCTTTTAATATTAAATAACATAGTTTCACATACTCTAAGCTAAGTTCAGTTAAGGTCTCAATATTATATCTATGTTAAAACTGTCAAAGGATTTTCGCATAATATGTCGTTCTCAGAAAATTGAAATACACATGCTAAAGTTGTGAAAGTACATTTATAATTTATTAAAAAATACAGAATAACATTTATTATCTATAAATGCCACAACTTAATGTGACTGACTAAATACAAATTATAATTTTAACAATGACGTATTAACCATATCTTTTCCTTTTAAAATGTATATTAATCTTGATTTAATTTTTGAGATCATAATCATTCATATCGATTCAATGAGCACAGATATTAGCATATAAACTGTTAACTCTGATTTCTCAGAATTTTTATGTTGTATTTTTTGTAAATTACATAATATTACATAAGATGAAAAAATTGTTAGTCTCCAATTCAAACAGTAATATATACGAAAATTATTATTAAACCCTTAATTTGTATCATATTGTCATCGTGTATGTAAATTTTATATTGCATGTTTCCCTTTTAATATGAAAATGTAGTCTATATGAAAATATCAGTGGGTAGACTGTAGAAATTATAAGAAAATATCAGTAAAAAACACTTACAGACAACATTCCATTTATTTTCATTTATCCCGGGAATGGTATTTCAATTACTATTCTCGGTATTGAAGTTTGTCTTCAGTATTATAAATAATTAGTATAGTGTAGACACATGGTTTGTGTTAGTTTATTTTGAATCACGAGTTTTTTATTGCATTAAAATCGATATAGTCCATTGACGTGTAGAAATCTTAGATGGTAGTTGTTTAATAGATTTAGATGTGGTATGTTTAGCTCACTCGGTAGACTGCTCTATTTTTTAATACTATGTAATATTAAATATATATTGGTATACAAATTATGTTGTCATAATTATTATTATCTGTGAGTTAAAAAAAATCAACAGGTCTAGTTAGCATGTAAAATGCCTATGATAAATCAGTTCAGTATCTTAAAAAGTTATAATCGATTTTAGTATGTCGTACATGCTTATCATTTAAAATGTGTGCATGGCTAATTTATTTTGCACTGAAATAAACATGCGACAATAGCAAATAATAACTGTCTATTAATTTATTGTTATGTGGAATTTATGAATAATGGAAATAACTACCGCTGGCGTAAATGTATTTCAATTACTGTGTGACATATTTTAATAATACATTATTTATTTTATCTACATAATACATACCTAACATCATATTGATTGGACGGTTCTATATCACTGGGCACCACCACTATGTTTTATACTAAAAATGATTGTAATTTGTAGTGACAAAGAATAAATAATTAATTAAGATTATTTTATTTTAATGGTTTGGTTTTATGGGATGGTTATTTTGATGAAAATGCCATCCAATTATTGTGTTTCGGTTAAAGTAATAAGTGATCAATTTTTAGTTTTGGTTATATTATAACACAAATTTATAACTCTGTAAAATAATCAAAATCTAAATATAAACAATCCACAATGGTTGTATAATTCTCAGAATTCTACAAAATCTTTGATGCTATAATAAGTAGTATAACGGATTGTGCACACGTTCGGTGCCGATGTCAGTAGACGTTCAGTGATTCATTTTGTACTGTAGGTTTTACACCGATCTTTAATAATGTAAGAACGAAATGAAACTTTATATTTAAAAGGAGTATAACAAGGCCAATTATTGTCAGTGATGTGGATTGTTTCCAGAAATCAGGTTGAGATTCCTCATGAAAATGTGCCATATTAATATATTAGATGGAAAATTGTAGAATATCTGTGATCTTGAAAAAGTTTATAATTTATTTCGAGATAATGTTTTACAAGGTTTTTTGAGCCTTCTAGTTTCTCTCTTCTTGAGCAGTTATTACCAATAATTGACCAATGGCAATGGTTCCATAGATACACTATCTCTACTCTGTATTAAGTTTTCATCTTTAAATTAAGTTTAAAAAGTTCACTACCAAGTCAGAGTATGAGTCAGAATATGGACCTAATAGGTTGAACAAGTGGCTGACATCCATTTCTCGTAAAAACAAAATCTGTCAATACAAACCTCCACTATGTAGAGGCCCTTATGATCCTATTAGGATCGGGCATGGTCGAAAGAAGAGAGAATTAAAAGATAGCTATTATAATACAATAGTGGAGTTTTTACAAAGTTTAACTAGTTTAATCTACTAGTACACAATATATATATTTTTTAATAGTTATATATAGTATTATACATATTATCATTCTGTTCTTATACTGTTCGAATAGAAAATAAAGAGTTATATTATTACATACGAGTACTTAATTTTTATTAAACTTCGCTTGCTTTAATTATATGTCCTTATTTTTTGAATAATATTATGCACGTTTAATGCTTATGTTTATAGCAATATATTGATGGATCAATAATTACGCTTTCAAAAAGTATGTAGCGAAAAAGTAAACGAAACCGGTTTTTATGACAATGAAATAAAAAAAGGAAAATATATCGATATTTATTTAAGTTTGTGTTAGGATAGTGATATGTCGGCACGAATACTGAAGTGTGTAAACTATCATTATAATAATATTAGGTACGTTTATTATACGTATATGTATTAGTTATTATTGGTATAAGAGTAAGCCAACCGAGTAACCTTAAGATAGTCTATAATTTCGCTAATAATCGTGGTTTCGTCCATGTTGTTTTCAGGTGAAATTCAACAAAGGGGAGTCGTCTTACCTTTTACGCCTGACATTTATCGACCTATCCTGACTCGCCTCAGAGCCGAGGGAATCAAAGAAACCACATCGTCTACTTGGTCGCAGTAAAGCCACCATCAAATCTCTTGCGAGTTACAAGTGTACTGCCTAATAATTAAGACGCTTGCGATATTTATATAAATTTAATATAATTGGATATTAAATAATATAAAATAAATGAACGAGACACAGTAATTATTATTGTCAACGAGTCAGTCTTTGTCCTTGCAAACCAGAAAAAATATTTTGAAAAAGGAATATTACCTAATATAATTAGGAACGTTTTTATAAACTGTTTATTTATTTGAATTTAGAAGGAGAACAACTAACTTTATTATTATTTATTTGAAAAAAAATAATGTTGCGTAAAATAAAAAACGTTTTACTATTTTTTGTATTCGAAAGTTGTTATCTTTGTCAATTTAAATTAAAAAAATGAAAAATGGAACGTTTTAATAGCATTAGTTGTTTATTGTTTGTTAACGTGATCAGATAAATTTCCTAAAAAATAATTTTAAAAAAGAATGTAATATTGTTATTAAATAATTATCTAATGTTTGTTAACCTAATCTGACCTAACCAGATATATTATTGTATTTTTAATCAGTTACCTACTTGAAAATATAATGTTGTTATTATCGTCAAATATTTAACTTAAAAAAATAAATAAAATTTGTAATAGATTATTAATATAAGATTTTTTAATTGAAAATAGAACATTCCTATATGTAACTATATGCCTTGTTCATATTTTGTCAAATGATTTATTAAAATTTATTGCCAGTAAATAATGTAATATTTATTGATTCTAAGCTTGAGTTTATTCAATCGGGTATCAGTAATTTGATACCTATATTTTTTATTATTAAATATAATTTTATGTTATATTATAATGATTGTTGCATATTTGTTATGTGCAATGTGTTTGTCAATATTCATGAAACAATGTAAATGACTATTTTATTAAATATTTTTATAAACCATTCTTTTATTCAACGAATAATTCACAAGATTTGAGAAAATAATTTTATATAAAATTGAACATACATAATTTGAAAACACCTCGTGCATATATTTACTAATTCAAATTATGTAGGTTAAATATTTTTATATTGATGAGTCTATTATTATATTAACTAGGTAAGTATATTATGAAACTGGCTTAATAAAAAACGCAATTCTCTTTATAATCTTTTTCATTCACAATTTTTTAAAGTTAGTTATGGATTAAAATAATTTGATGTTACACTATAAGATGACATAGTGTTGAATTAAAACGTTTAAAATGAGATAAGTAATATCTTTTTTTTGCCTCAACTTAAACAGTTGCAATTTTTGATTAACCCAGTTTATTTCTTTGTTCCAAATATATTTTCAAGGGTGTTTTAATTTTTATTTACCTATTTTAATTACTTACTTAACCTTTTCACGGATGAGTAATTCTTCAAAAAATATAATATTGAAAAGGTTCTTCGGAGCCACATGCAACAAAAATGATACGTATTGAGGAAGGTATAACCACGAACCATACGCGTTGTACAGTGATCCCTCTATCCTCTCACCCGCGAATCCATTGAGAAGCCAGGTGTCAAGAGTGAAATAGACAGGATTGAGAAAAGAAATTTGGGAGACCTGGACTGCAGTTTACGAAGAGATAGGTACAGTATTTATACGGTTAAAAAGGTGGAGAAATGTCGTCATTTTAGAATGGTCTCTGCCAGGAAGAAAATTAAATTGTAAGAGATTTAATAAATACTGGTAAGATTCTGTGCGTCATAATATAAACGATCATTCACCACCGAAGAGTTTGATATCTAATAATCAACCACGGTATTGAGTATTATAATTATGCAATTCTTCTTGGTTGTACCCTCAAGGCTGAGGATTGTGACCACCTTTGAATTTTGTCACCTTTTGAGCGACCAAGACTTTCCATCCCTTCACTTGATCGATCCATCGTGACGACGCTCTTTTTCAGCTTCGCCTTCCCTGGAGGCCACCCAAAACTATCAGTCTCTCCAGTTTGTCCAGTCTACGCTGGACAATATGTCCAAAGAACTGCAGAATGCGTCTCAGACATATTATTATTGTCGAGAGCCGTTTCTTTATCTGCAATCTCTGGATGATTGACCGGTTCGTCCTGTGTTCTGTCCAAGAAATACGAAGCATTCGGCGCTAACACTACATATCAAAGGCATCAATTACCTTTCGTTTCCTTGCCTTCAGGGTCCAAGAGATTTAATAAATACTGGTAAGATTCTGTGCGTCATAATATAAACGATCATTCACCACCGAAGAGTTTGATATCTAATAATCAACCACGGTATTGAGTATTATAATTATGCAATTCTTCTTGGTTGTACCCTCAAGGCTGAGGATTGTGACCACCTTTGAATTTTGTCACCTTTTGAGCGACCAAGACTTTCCATCCCTTCACTTGATCGATCCATCGTGACGACGCTCTTTTTCAGCTTCGCCTTCCCTGGAGGCCACCCAAAACTATCAGTCTCTCCAGTTTGTCCAGTCTACGCTGGACAATATGTCCAAAGAACTGCAGAATGCGTCTCAGACATATTATTATTGTCGAGAGCCGTTTCTTTATCTGCAATCTCTGGATGATTGACCGGTTCGTCCTGTGTTCTGTCCAAGAAATACGAAGCATTCGGCGCTAACACTACATATCAAAGGCATCAATTACCTTTCGTTTCCTTGCCTTCAGGGTCCATGACTCGACTCCGATAAAAATATGGAGAACACCAATGTTTGCACAAGCATAATTTGTGTGGCAACATTCTCCGATCCTACCATAGAGTGGTAAGACGTGTCATCGCATTTTTCGCAATCTGTGTGCACCTTTTTATTTACTCGTCCACTATTTCTAAGTTTTGGAGTGTACTTGCTGTTGGTAAAAGGTTAGCCCGATCGACAACCATTAACTTGGTCTTATTTCTATTAATAATGAGGCCGTATTTGTGACTCTCTTCTTCTACCCGGTGTAGCAGATATGTGAGTTCTCTTTCATCAGCAGCGATTAGCGTGGTATCATCTGCGAATCTTAATAAATTTATTTTCTGACCACCAATTTATTATTATTCTGCCTTGCCAATGATCTAGGCGTCTCCGCATTATATGCTCTCCGTATATATTGAATATCTGGGGAGATAAAACATATCCATGACGAACTCCCTTCTTACTATTACTTCGCTAATTATGTAATATTTACTATGAAATAAACAAACTTGTTTTTTAGTGAAAGATTTTATATTTTATCAAATTAATATTGAAATGTCATTAAAACTTAATAATTCCACAGAACTGTTCCTAGTAGATGGCGATTAAAAGAAGATTTTTTCACAGCCCACATTTAATAAGTGATGGCACATAAAGAGAAAGAATCTGATATTTATTTAATATAGGTATCTGATATTTATTTCATAATTTTAACAATCTGACAAATGGACAATTGAAATTAAAAGTATGACAAATTAGGAAATATTGATAACCTATCTTTGATACTGATAAGACTATTTTAATGTAAATTAATTATTAATATCACAAATTAGTAGTAGATATTAATATTATGTGGACAAATCGTTTTATATTGGTAAATAATTAAGTAGCGATAGTAAGGGTTATAGTATTATATAACTAAGAAAATGAAGTACTGATTAACATATAATTAAAACGATAACAAACATGCGTTTTGACGCTATAACCAAGTTCAATGAATGATAAAATAAATATATGAAAATATTAACTGTAAAATGAATACTGTTAACTGAGAATTTGATGGAAATTGAATCAAAGTAATAATAAATAAATTTACCTTATATGCATATTATACAAACTACGATAATAAGACTAATAACTTGCTTACAAGAACACCCAATCAGCGCATCTATTTTATATACATGACTGCTATCGTAATGCTAAGGTAGTTATCACATTATGTATGTATTGAGGTATTATAATTGTTACAATAATTTAGTTGTAATTTTTACAATAAGTGCTATGTTTTTACAGCACTTCTCTTGGCTGTGTTATTTTTTATAGCGATATAGATAGTTTTGACAGTTATGCGTCAATTACATTGAGCTACTTTAGGAGCTGTTTGTTGGCGAATTTAATAGCGGGCGATTCAGCTATTGCGATTGTGATGACGACACACAAAACTTTCCATTCGCTGAGAAGTAACAAGCCAGCGACTATTTTGACAGAACGTAGTTCGTTTTTTAACCGGGAGGTTGCTACTGCGCTCTACTGTGCAGACGCAGTAGACCCACACGCCGGCGTGTAGCGTGTAAAGTTGACAGGCTTTCAACTTTCCTTGGTAGATTGTTTACAATCTGCTTGTTAGCTTGTTCAATGATGACACTGGGCGACTTTACAGGCAGATTGTAAATTCGCCAACAGGCAGCTCGTAAAGTAGCTCAATGTAATTGACGCATAATACTGACAACTTGTTGTTACAATTATAAAACCTTATTGCATAGATACGATAAACTAATCTTGATTGCGGTCGATAGCAGTCTTGTGTATAGAATAGATGCGCTGATGTCTATCCGCGCGCAATAATAATAACTAGCTGAGCCAGCTGGCTCTCGCCAGTCTGTCTCGCTAGGTCTTGCAGACAGCTTTTCATCATAGTGACTTGGTGTTGGATTTTAATATAATAATTGTAAAGTGTGTATAGACGGCGCCATAGTTTTCCCTTCGGGATGGATTTTCATTCACGTCAGACAATTGAATATTTATCTGATTTGTCAGTTTTACGATATGCATGTCGTCACTGCAAATACAAATTTGGAGTCATGTGCGTAGTCTATTCCGGAGTCTGGCCTTCTCAATATCATCTGACACCATTTCAGGCTGCTAAGCCTAGCAAAACAGCTGGCAATCGCCGATTGCTACCACTGTCATTTTAATTTTAATACAATATATGTGTAGGTATGTGCATTTAAATATGATAAATAGTTATACATCTCAATCGTGATTATCATAAATAGCGATCCAATATAACGCGAATATTAATCTCTTTCGGGTCCCATTTACATAATAGAAAAAGGTTAGCAGCATAAAAAATAAATTTAAACATTATTTTGTTTCATTGTCTATAAAAAATAAATGCTTGGAGCCACAGAATAATATTTTAAAAATCATATTTTGTTTTAAAAATTAACCTTAAACAATATAGTTTCCCGGTGCGGGACATTCATATCGAGACAAATGTTGATAAATAATGAAGTAATACATATTATATCTGATAAGAATAGGAATTTATAAGACCTAAAGATGTGGAATCAGTGGATTGATACAGGTTGATGACGATAATGACGGTATAAATGGGTAGGTATATAAAATCACAAATTTTAAAAAATATTGCAGTTTATATGACCAAGAAAAGTAGAATTAGGTTGGGATAACCTTCATCCAGCAGTGGATTAATCTTGGTTGATGATGATAATGACGATATTATGAATGGGAAAATATAACATCAGCAATTTTGATAAATATAGTAATTCATATGACCGACAGAAATTCAAACAACTTAGAGAGGCCTTCATCCACCGGTGGATTGATTCAGGTTCATAATGATAATGGAAATATAAATAGATATAATATATTATCAGCGATTTTGATAAATACAGCAATTCAAATGACAGAAAGGAGTAGAATCAGGCATGGGAGGCCTTTATCCAGCAATAGATGGGTTCAGGTCAATGATGATAAGGACGATAGAAATAGGTATAATATAGTAGTAGAATCAGGTTGCGGAACTCTTCATCCAGCAGTGAATTGATCCGGGTTGATGATGATGACGATATGAATATGTAGATAAATGTAATATCACCGATTTTGATAAATACAGAAATTCATATCACAGAAAGGAGTAGAATCAAGCTAAGGAGGTCTTTAAGTAGTGGATTGGTTTAGGTCGATGATGATGATGATATGAATATGTAAATAAATATAATATCACCGATTTTGATAAATACAGAAATTCATATGACAGAAAAGAGTAGAATCAGGCTAGCGAGGTCTTTATTAAGCAGTGGATTGTTTCAGGTCGATGATGATGATGATGATAATGATGATAATGACGATATGAATTAATATGTCAATAAATATAATATCACCGATTTTGATAAATACAGCAATTCATATGACAGAATGGAGTAGAATAAAGCTAGGGAGGTCTTTAAGTAGTGGATTGGTTAAGGTCGATGATGATGATGATATGAATATGTAAATAAATATAATATCACCGATTTTGATAAATACAGCAATTCATATGACAGAAAGGAGTAGAATCTGGCTAGGGAGGTCTTTATTAAGCAGTGGATTGGTTCAGGTCAATGATGATGATAATGATAATGACCATATGAATATGTAGATAAATATAATATCACCGATTTTGATAAATACAGCAATGCATATGACAGAAAGGAGTAGAATCAGGCTAAGGAGGTCTTTAAGTAGTGGATTGGTTCAGGTCAATGATGATGATGATGACGATATCAATATGTAAATAAATATAATATCACCGATTTTGATAAATACAGAAATTCATATGACAGAAAGGAGTAGAATCTGGCTAGGGAGGTCTTTATTAAGCAGTGGATTGGTTCAGGTCGATGATGATGATGATGATGACGATATGAATATGTAGATAAATATAATATCACCGATTTTGATAAATACAGAAATTCATATGACAGAAAGGAGGAGAATTAGGCTAAGGGGGTCTTTATTAAGCAGTGGATTGGTTCAGGTATATGATAATGATGATGATGATGATGACGATATGAATGTGTAGATACATATAATATCACAGATTCTGATAAATACATACATTCATATGACAAAAGGAGTAGAATCAAGCTAGGGAGGTCTTTATTAAGCAGTGGATGGATCCTGGTTGATGATGATGATGACGATATGAATATGTAAATAAATATAATATCACCGATTTTGATAAATACAGAAATTCATATGACAGAAAGGAGTAGAATCTGGCTAGGGAGGTCTTTATTAAGCAGTGGATTGGTTCAGGTCGATGATGATGATGATGATGACGATATGAATATGTAGATAAATATAATATCACCGATTTTGATAAATACAGAAATTCATATGACAGAAAGGAGGAGAATTAGGCTAAGGGGGTCTTTATTAAGCAGTGGATTGGTTCAGGTATATGATAATGATGATGATGATGATGACGATATGAATGTGTAGATACATATAATATCACAGATATTGATAAATACATAAATTCATATGACAAAAGGAGTAGAATCAGGCTAGGGAGGTCTTTATTAAGCAGTGGATGGATCCTGGTTGATGATGATGATGACGATATGAATATGTTTTTAAATATAATATCACCGATTTTGATAAATACAGCAATTCATATGACAGAAAGGAGTAGAACCGGGCTAGGGAGGCCATTATCCAGCAGTGGATTGGTTCAAGTCGATGATATAAGAATGATAGAAATAGGTATAATATCACAAATTCGTTAAACCGATAGTAGTAGAATCAGGTTGCGGAACCCTTCATCCAGTAGTGGATTGATCCTAGTTGATGATGATGATGATGATTATGATGACGATATGAATATGTAGATAAATAACATTAGAAATTTAATACTGTCAAGAATACAATCAACGTAGAGAGGCCTTCATCCAGCAGTGGATTTATTGAGGCTCGTGATAATAATGGCATTATATATAGATAGGTAGATTTTGATAAATATAACAATTCATGTGTAAGTAAGGAGTAGAATAAGGCTGAGGAGGCCTTCATCCAGCAGTGTATAGGTCAAGATTGATGATGATAGGGACGAAAAAAATAGGTAGATATTATACAATATCACACATTTTGATAACTATAACAATTCGTATTAATTTCTTTCATTGTTTGCAATGGCAACTTTTTTAGTATGGAAATTAGTAGCCTAGGTAATTATTCAATAACAAAAATAGTGGGTGAACAGCCACAAAGTATTTTAAAAAAATCAAATTTGGAATATCACATTATCTATGAAATGGCCGTCAGTGGCGTACCCCGCTGTCAAAAGATATTATACGTATTAAATTGTAGCAAAATTATGGGTTTTTCACCGGAAAAAAGTGCGCCAATGCCTACATTACGATATTTGAATAAAAATAATCGAATTCGTTTGTCAAATAAAGGATTAGAAGGTCTTAAGCGACAAAGACGTCATTCTGACAGGCGTGGACAGTAAATATGGCGATCGTATACGGTGTGTAAGAAAATATCGGATATAAACGTCAAGTACCTGTAAAATCATTGAAAATTTGTGAAATGTGGTCAATTCAAACGGTAGATGAATCGGTAGCGCTCATTTCGAAGTGAAGATGTAAAAATAACAATAAAAAATGTCGCTTAAATGAGCCGTTAGTGCGTTTTCCAAAATCTCTTAGGATAATAATAATGAAAGACTAGCTGAGCCAGCTGGCTCTCGCCAGTCTGTCTCGCTAGGTCTTGCAGACAGCTTTTCATCATAGTGACTTGGTGTTGGATTTTAATATAATAATTGTAAAGTGTGTATAGACGGCGCCATAGTTTTCCCTTCGGGATGGATTTTCATTCACGTCAGACAATTGAAAATTTATCTGATTTGTCAGTTTTACGATATGCATGTCGTCACTGCAAATACAAATTTGGAGTCATGTGCGTAGTCTATTCTGGAGTCTGGCCTTCTCAATATCATCTGACACCATTTCAGGCTGCTAAGCCTAGCAAAACAGCTGGCAATCGCCGATTGCTACCACTGTCATTTTAATTTTAATACAATATATGTGTAGGTATGTGCATTTAAATATGATAAATAGTTATACATCTCAATCGTGATTATCATAAATAGCGATCCAATATAACGCGAATATTAATCTCTTTCGGGTCCCATTTACATAATAGAAAAAGGTTAGCAGCATAAAAAATAAATTTAAACATTATTTTGTTTCATTGTCTATAAAAAATAAATGCTTGGAGCCACAGAATAATATTTTAAAAATCATATTTTGTTTTAAAAATTAACCTTAAACAATATAGTTTCCCGGTGCGGGACATTCATATCGAGACAAATGTTGATAAATAATGAAGTAATACATATTATATCTGATAAGAATAGGAATTTATAAGACCTAAAGATGTGGAATCAGTGGATTGATACAGGTTGATGACGATAATGACGATATAAATGGGTAGGTATATAAAATCACAAATTTAAAAAAATATTGCAGTTTATATGACCAAGAAGAGTAGAATTAGGTTGGGATAACCTTCATCCAGCAGTGTATTAATCTTGCTTGATGATGATAATGACGATATTATGAATGGGAAAATATAACATCAGCAATTTTGATAAATATAGTAATTCATATGACCGACAGAAATTCAAACAACTTAGAGAGGCCTTCATCCACCGGTGGATTGATTCAGGTTCATAATGATAATGGAAATATAAATAGATATAATATATAATCAGCGATTTTGATAAATACAGCAATTCAAATGACAGAAAGGAGTAGAATCAGGCATGGGAGGCCTTTATCCAGCAATAGATGGGTTCAGGTCAATGATGATAAGGACGATAGAAATAGGTATAATATAGTAGTAGAATCAGGTTGCGGAACTCTTCATCCAGCAGTGAATTGATCCGGGTTGATGATGATGACGATATGAATATGTAGATAAATGTAATATCACCGATTTTGATAAATACAGAAATTCATATCACAGAAAGGAGTAGAATCAAGCTAAGGAGGTCTTTAAGTAGTGGATTGGTTTAGGTCGATGATGATGATGATATGAATATGTAAATAAATATAATATCACCGATTTTGATAAATACAGAAATTCATATGACAGAAAAGAGTAGAATCAGGCTAGCGAGGTCTTTATTAAGCAGTGGATTGTTTCAGGTCGATGATGATGATGATGATAATGATGATAATGACGATATGAATTAATATGTAAATAAATATAATATCACCGATTTTGATAAATACAGCAATTCATATGACAGAATGGAGTAGAATAAAGCTAGGGAGGTCTTTAAGTAGTGGATTGGTTTAGATCGATGATGATGATGATATGAATATGTAAATAAATATAATATCACCGATTTTGATAAATACAGCAATTCATATGACAGAAAGGAGTAGAATCTGGCTAGGGAGGTCTTTATTAAGCAGTGGATTGGTTCAGGTCAATGATGATGATAATGATAATGACCATATGAATATGTAGATAAATATAATATCACCGATTTTGATAAATACAGCAATGCATATGACAGAAAGGAGTAGAATCAGGCTAAGGAGGTCTTTAAGTAGTGGATTGGTTCAGGTCAATGATGATGATGATGACGATATCAATATGTAAATAAATATAATATCACCGATTTTGATAAATACAGAAATTCATATGACAGAAAGGAGTAGAATCTGGCTAGGGAGGTCTTTATTAAGCAGTGGATTGGTTCAGGTCGATGATGATGATGATGATGACGATATGAATATGTAGATAAATATAATATCACCGATTTTGATAAATACAGAAATTCATATGACAGAAAGGAGGAGAATTAGGCTAAGGGGGTCTTTATTAAGCAGTGGATTGGTTCAGGTATATGATAATGATGATGATGATGATGACGATATGAATGTGTAGATACATATAATATCACAGATTCTGATAAATACATACATTCATATGACAAAAGGAGTAGAATCAAGCTAGGGAGGTCTTTATTAAGCAGTGGATGGATCCTGGTTGATGATGATGATGACGATATGAATATGTAAATAAATATAATATCACCGATTTTGATAAATACAGAAATTCATATGACAGAAAGGAGTAGAATCTGGCTAGGGAGGTCTTTATTAAGCAGTGGATTGGTTCAGGTCGATGATGATGATGATGATGACGATATGAATATGTAGATAAATATAATATCACCGATTTTGATAAATACAGAAATTCATATGACAGAAAGGAGGAGAATTAGGCTAAGGGGGTCTTTATTAAGCAGTGGATTGGTTCAGGTATATGATAATGATGATGATGATGATGACGATATGAATGTGTAGATACATATAATATCACATATATTGATAAATACATAAATTCATATGACAAAAGGAGTAGAATCAGGCTAGGGAGGTCTTTATTAAGCAGTGGATGGATCCTGGTTGATGATGATGATGACGATATGAATATGTTTTTAAATATAATATCACCGATTTTGATAAATACAGCAATTCATATGACAGAAAGGAGTAGAACCGGGCTAGGGAGGCCATTATCCAGCAGTGGATTGGTTCAGGTCGATGATATAAGAATGATAGAAATAGGTATAATATCACAAATTCGTTAAACCGATAGTAGTAGAATCAGGTTGCGGAACCCTTCATCCAGTAGTGGATTGATCCTAGTTGATGATGATGATGATGATTATGATGACGATATGAATATGTAGATAAATAACATTAGAAATTTAATACTGTCAAGAATACAATCAACGTAGAGAGGCCTTCATCCAGCAGTGGATTTATTGAGGCTCGTGATAATAATGGCATTATATATAGATAGGTAGATTTTGATAAATATAACAATTCATGTGTAAGTAAGGAGTAGAATAAGGCTGAGGAGGCCTTCATCCAGCAGTGTATAGGTCAAGATTGATGATGATAGGGACGAAAAAAATAGGTAGATATTATACAATATCACACATTTTGATAACTATAACAATTCGTATTAATTTCTTTCATTGTTTGCAATGGCAACTTTTTTAGTATGGAAATTAGTAGCCTAGGTAATTATTCAATAACAAAAATAGTGGGTGAACAGCCACAAAGTATTTTAAAAAAATCAAATTTGGAATATCACATTATCTATGAAATGGCCGTCAGTGGCGTACCCCGCTGTCAAAAGATATTATACGTATTAAATTGTAGCAAAATTATGGTTTTTTCACCGGAAAAAAGTGCGCCAATGCCTACATTACGATATTTGAATAAAAATAATCGAATTCGTTTGTCAAATAAAGGATTAGAAGGTCTTAAGCGACAAAGACGTCATTCTGACAGGCGTGGACAGTAAATATGGCGATCGTATACGGTGTGTAAGAAAATATCGGATATAAACGTCAAGTACCTGTAAAATCATTGAAAATTTGTGAAATGTGGTCAATTCAAACGGTAGATGAATCGGTAGCGCTCATTTCGAAGTGAAGATGTAAAAATAACAATAAAAAATGTCGCTTAAATGAGCCGTTAGTGCGTTTTCCAAAATCTCTTAGGATAATAATAATGAAAGACTAGCTGAGCCAGCTGGCTCTCGCCAGTCTGTCTCGCTAGGTCTTGCAGACAGCTTTTCATCATAGTGACTTGGTGTTGGATTTTAATATAATAATTGTAAAGTGTGTATAGACGGCGCCATAGTTTTCCCTTCGGGATGGATTTTCATTCACGTCAGACAATTGAAAATTTATCTGATTTGTCAGTTTTACGATATGCATGTCGTCACTGCAAATACAAATTTGGAGTCATGTGCGTAGTCTATTCTGGAGTCTGGCCTTCTCAATATCATCTGACACCATTTCAGGCTGCTAAGCCTAGCAAAACAGCTGGCAATCGCCGATTGCTACCACTGTCATTTTAATTTTAATACAATATATGTGTAGGTATGTGCATTTAAATATGATAAATAGTTATACATCTCAATCGTGATTATCATAAATAGCGATCCAATATAACGCGAATATTAATCTCTTTCGGGTCCCATTTACATAATAGAAAAAGGTTAGCAGCATAAAAAATAAATTTAAACATTATTTTGTTTCATTGTCTATAAAAAATAAATGCTTGGAGCCACAGAATAATATTTTAAAAATCATATTTTGTTTTAAAAATTAACCTTAAACAATATAGTTTCCCGGTGCGGGACATTCATATCGAGACAAATGTTGATAAATAATGAAGTAATACATATTATATCTGATAAGAATAGGAATTTATAAGACCTAAAGATGTGGAATCAGTGGATTGATACAGGTTGATGACGATAATGACGATATAAATGGGTAGGTATATAAAATCACAAATTTAAAAAAATATTGCAGTTTATATGACCAAGAAGAGTAGAATTAGGTTGGGATAACCTTCATCCAGCAGTGTATTAATCTTGCTTGATGATGATAATGACGATATTATGAATGGGAAAATATAACATCAGCAATTTTGATAAATATAGTAATTCATATGACCGACAGAAATTCAAACAACTTAGAGAGGCCTTCATCCACCGGTGGATTGATTCAGGTTCATAATGATAATGGAAATATAAATAGATATAATATATAATCAGCGATTTTGATAAATACAGCAATTCAAATGACAGAAAGGAGTAGAATCAGGCATGGGAGGCCTTTATCCAGCAATAGATGGGTTCAGGTCAATGATGATAAGGACGATAGAAATAGGTATAATATAGTAGTAGAATCAGGTTGCGGAACTCTTCATCCAGCAGTGAATTGATCCTGGTTGATGATGATGACGATATGAATATGTAGATAAATGTAATATCACCGATTTTGATAAATACAGAAATTCATATCACAGAAAGGAGTAGAATCAAGCTTAGGAGGTCTTTAAGTAGTGCATTGGTTTAGGTCGATGATGATGATGATATGAATATGTAAATAAATATAATATCACCGATTTTGATAAATACAGAAATTCATATGACAGAAAAGAGTAGAATCAGGCTAGCGAGGTCTTTATTAAGCAGTGGATTGTTTCAGGTCGATGATGATGATGATGATAATGATGATAATGACGATATGAATTAATATGTAAATAAATATAATATCACCGATTTTGATAAATACAGCAATTCATATGACAGAAAGGAGTAGAATAAAGCTAGGGAGGTCTTTATTAAGCAGTGGATTGGTTTAGGTCGATGATGATGATGATGACGATATGTATATGTAGATAAATATAATATCACCGATTTTGATAAATACAGCAATTCATATGACAGAAAGGAGTAGAATCTGGCTAGGGAGGTCTTTATTAAGCAGTGGATTGGTTCAGGTCAATGATGATGATAATGATAATGACCATATGAATATGTAGATAAATATAATATCACCGATTTTGATAAATACAGCAATGCATATGACAGAAAGGAGTAGAATCAGGCTAAGGAGGTCTTTAAGTAGTCGATTGGTTCAGGTCAATGATGATGATGATGACGATATCAATATGTAAATAAATATAATATCACCGATTTTGATAAATACAGAAATTCATATGACAGAAAGGAGTAGAATCTGGCTAGGGAGGTCTTTATTAAGCAGTGGATTGGTTCAGGTCGATGATGATGATGATGATGACGATATGAATATGTAGATAAATATAATATCACCGATTTTGATAAATACAGCAATTCATATGACAGAAAGGAGTAGAATCTGGCTAGGGAGGTCTTTATTAAGCAGTGGATTGGTTCAGGTCAATGATGATGGTAATGATAATGACCATATGAATATGTAGATAAATATAATATCACCGATTTTGATAAATACAGCAATGCATATGACAGAAAGGAGTAGAATCAGGCTAAGGAGGTCTTTAAGTAGTCGATTGGTTCAGGTCAATGATGATGATGATGACGATATCAATATGTAAATAAATATAATATCACCGATTTTGATAAATACAGAAATTCATATGACAGAAAGGAGTAGAATCTGGCTAGGGAGGTCTTTATTAAGCAGTGGATTGGTTCAGGTCGATGATGATGATGATGATGACGATATGAATATGTAGATAAATATAATATCACCGATTTTGATAAATACAGAAATTCATATGACAGAAAGGAGGAGAATTAGGCTAAGGGGGTCTTTATTAAGCAGTGGATTGGTTCAGGTATATGATAATGATGATGATGATGATGACGATATGAATGTGTAGATACATATAATATCACAGATTTTGATAAATACATATATTCATATGACAAAAGGAGTAGAATCAAGCTAGGGAGGTCTTTATTAAGCAGTGGATGGATCCTGGTTGATGATGATGATGACGATATGAATATGTAAATAAATATAATATCACCGATTTTGATAAATACAGAAATTCATATGACAGAAAGGAGTAGAATCTGGCTAGGGAGGTCTTTATTAAGCAGTGGATTGGTTCAGGTCAATGATGATGATAATGATAATGACCATATGAATATGTAGATAAATATAATATCACCGATTTTGATAAATACAGAAATTCATATGACAGAAAGGATGAGAATTAGGCTAAGGGGGTCTTTATTAAGCAGTGGATTGGTTCAGGTATATGATAATGATGATGATGATGATGACGATATGAATGTGTAGATACATATAATATCACAGATTTTGATAAATACATACATTCATATGACAAAAGGAGTAGAATCAGGCTAGGGAGGTCTTTATTAAGCAGTGGATGGATCCTGGTTGATGATGATGATGACGATATGAATATGTTTTTAAATATAATATCACCGATTTTGATAAATACAGCAATTCATATGACAGAAAGGAGTAGAACCGGGCTAGGGAGGCCATTATCCAGCAGTGGATTGGTTCAGGTCGATGATATAAGAATGATAGAAATAGGTATAATATCACAAATTCGTTAAACCGATAGTAGTAGAATCAGGTTGCGGAACCCTTCATCCAGTAGTGGATTGATCCTAGTTGATGATGATGATGATGATTATGATGACGATATGAATATGTAGATAAATAACATTAGAAATTCAATACTGTCAAGAATACAATCAACGTAGAGAGGCCTTCATCCAGCAGTGGATTTATTGAGGCTCGTGATAATAATGGCATTATATATAGATAGGTAGATAATAATATTATATCACTGATTTTGATAAATATAACAATTCATGTGTAAGTAAGGAGTAGAATAAGGCTGAGGAGGCCTTCATCCAGCAGTGTATAGGTCAAGATTGATGATGATAGGGACGATAAAAATAGGTAGATATTATACAATATCACACATTTTGATAACTATAACAATTCGTATTAATTTCTTTCATTGTTTGCAATGGCAACTTTTTTAGGAAATTAGTAGCCTAGGTAATTATTCAATAACAAAAATAGTGGGTGAACAGCCACAAAGTATTTTAAAAAAATCAAATTTGGAATATCACATTATCTATGAAATGGCCGTCAGTGGCGTACCCCGCTGTCAAAAGATATTATACGTATTAAATTGTACCAAAATTATGGTTTTTTCACCGGAAAAAAGTGCGCCAATGCCTACATTACGATATTTGAATAAAAATAATCGAATTCGTTTGTCAAATAAAGGATTAGAAGGTCTTAAGCGACAAAGACGTCATTCTGACAGGCGTGGACGGTAAATATGGCGATCGTATACGGTGTGTAAGAAAATATCGGATATAAACGTCAAGTACCTGTAAAATCATTGAAAATTTGTGAAATGTGGTCAATTCAAACGGTAGATGAATCGGTAGCGCACATTTCGAAGTGAAGATGTAAAAATAACAATAAAATGTCGCTTAAATGAGCCGTTAGTGAATTTTCCAAAATCTCTTAGGATAATAATAATGAAAGATTATTGTACCATATATAAATAAACTAAATTTCCGTTTACAATAATTAATATAATATGGCATCCTCACAATTGTGGCTTTTCTCGTAATAAATACGGGCAGTTAAGTACTCATTGCTTTTTATTTATTATTAATATGGTAAAACGAACTACCTATATTACATTATAGTCCACAGGCAGACTACAACGGTATGCTTATTTGTCTTACTCATAATATTGTTAGGCTATTCTTTTCAATGGTGGTTACGTTCACTTTCTTCTTCTTCTTTTTCGATGGCGCTACAGCTCAAGTCGAGCCCTGGCTTCCTCCACCGCCATCCTCCAGCCGGGACAGTCCTCCGCACGTCTTTTCCAGTTCATGATTTTTAGCATCTGGTTGGCATCTTTTATAATGTTGTCACCCCATCGTGTGCATGGCTTTCCCACTGGCCTTTCGCCCCTGGATTTCCTTCGAGGATCTTCTTCGGTATCCGTGACTCAGGCATGCGCTGGACATAGCCTGCCCAGTTCAGCCTCTGGAGTTTTATGAAGGTGGAGAGTTTTGAATCTTGGTATAAGCGGTATAGTTCCGTGTTGTACCTAATTCTCCACTCCACTCTCAAAGCAATCCACCATTTTAGCTGCTTTCACATTTAGCGTCCATGACTCGCACCCGTATGCAACGACTGTGCGTATGACGGTTTTATAGAGCCGGGTCTTAGTTTTTCTGTGGACATTTCTGGATTTGAATATGGGCAGCAATGAGAAGTACCATTTATTTGCAGCGGTTATACGGGCGTTTATTTCTTCCAGTTCATCGTTCTCTTTTGTAATATTGGAACCCAGGTATGTGAACCGGTTGACAACCTCAAATTAATGGTTTCCAAAACTGGAACTTTGGCCCAGCCTAATGTGATTTTGTCGGCTTTGTACCATGACTTTAGTTTTGTTTTCATATACTCTTAAGCCAATCTCTAGTGCGGCCCTTTGGAGATGGTCAAATTCTTTCTTCACAATCTGTATGGATCTGCCCATCATGTTGAGGTCGTCTGCGTAGCCAACCAGTTGGCTCGGTCTGCTTAATATTACGTTCACTCTATTGTTGTTGAATTTTTTCATGATTATTTTTCTCTATGGAACCAATCTGATATTGTAATTATAATTAATTGCCAAAAGCAAAGCCAGTTTGAATTTTGTTTGAGATTCCCACCATTTTAACCAGATGCGCTGTCTTAACGAAATCGAATAACGTAGCCTTTTTGAAATCATATAACTGAGAAGGATGAGTGATCAGATTAAGGCGAACAGGTTTCCATTCAAAATATAGTTCCTTTTCATTTGGCCTGAGAGAGCTAGTTTTAGAACAATATTGTAAAACATAGGTTGTGACAAGTCGCAGTTTGTTTATTATTCAGGCTAGGGTTACATTGTCTCCTATTTTGATCGATGGCGATAGATCGCCAGGCATATGGCGGGATAATTTTAATGTGTATTTTAGGGAATCTTATAGTGGTGTTGCCAACTTGCCAACCATAAATAATACAATTGCAAACTGTATTGTGTCTATACGATTCGTTGGAATACCTACTGTAACTCATTGGCGAAGGGTGGAGGTAGGCTGTCAATATCCGACATAAATAGTGCACATTAAACTCTGTCAGTCATTCATATTTGTTTTTATTGAACGAAGACTACAATTAATATACAGATGGTGTTGGTTAGTTTTTTTTTTTAAATCAAATCAATTAAACGTTGCCTTAACCAAACCATAATAGTTTTAGTATGTTATGGGCGATTCGAGAAACTAGTGCACACATCTTCGATCCTACTGACTTGTTTTCGTTGATTTAAGAATACATGTTACACATGTTGTTGGATAGATTTTTTTAAATCGTTGAGCCTTGCCTAACCTAAACCATAGTAGTTAATAATTACAAGATAAAAAGAACTTTTTATGTACAACGTTTTTAAATATTCTGTTGAATCATATAAACTTGACTTGACTAGCTTAAGCGATCAAAAAAATTTGTACTTGATAAAAATAATACTGAAATGTCATTTTGACATTCATATTGATTTCCATAGTAATGCACGTATATATTAATAATTTAGTTGCAAGGACCCCAGACCCCTCTAGCAACCAATAATGGTGTCGAAATAACTTTTCATACAAAACAGAATTAACTGAAAATGAATTCAATTCTACTTGATGATGGCTAAAAGTATTTAAAAAATGCATTGTCATCGTGTTCTGATATATTCTAAAAGTTTCAAAGGTCTAGCTACTCGGGAAGTTAGTTAAAAATCGATTACAAGATTTGTACCGGACAAAGAACTACCGGACAAATAAGAATACGAGCTAAGAAAAACGTTGTTAAAAAAATATTATTTTATCTATATAATATCTAATAATATGTATGGTTTAATGGCATAATTTTAGATATTTTATAGATGGATAATTATTTTTTGACGATTATCTATAATTATGGCTTAGTTTTCGCAGTGATTAAATTAATATCAGTCTGTATCTATAAGTATTTCTTCAATTTACAGATCACCATCTGTAAATTGAAGATATAGTTTAATGAAAACAAAAATACGTATGATTGACAAAGTTTTTTGTGGAATATTTACGTCGGATCTTATAGCCTACCCTCACCCGTTGCCACTGCTATAACTATAAAAATATAGAAACTATAGAACTAGAGAAAATATTAATAGAAATCAGAAAATTGATACGACATATTAATTAAATGTCTTTATTGTTTGTGTATAAGCGTGCTCCACAAAAAGTTGTTGATAAGTATTTTAATTCATACATCAAAAAAAGGTAACTCTAAAAAACTACAATGAAAGATAAAGATAATTGTTTTTTCTTCTTTTGTAATTAGTCAAACAAAAATATAATAATAATTATTATATTATACTACGTATGCAAGTCTCGATATTATTAAAAAATGATTTAAAATTTAATAACATACTCGTATAATATATGAAATTATTAAATTAGAGTGTTGTCAATGAATGTTCATTATATTACTAGACTTATAAGTAGTCACATATTTTCTAGAATTATGTAAATATTTTCTACACGAATCACTGAATATAACAATATATTGTATATCAATAGTACGTACAATTATTTGTCATACATCAATTTTATATAAATTTATTAATTAAATTATGTTTCTTGTAACTATTCCAAAGAGTTTGAACAGATAAAGAGAAAGCCTGTAAAAATCTTTCTATCATAATACCCATAGCGTTTCCACGATGTTTTTCGATTGTAACTATAAAGAAATTATCATTCTATGCATTGATCTAAATAACATTGTATAAAGACGTGTTTTAGGCTTTTGATATGATTGTGTATTTTTCAAATGCATGCCTGTCCGCAGTTGTGAAATTTGCTACAAATTAATCTAAAATGCTAAGAACACAATTATTTAATAATTTTCGTTGAAACCTTTTTTAACTGCGTTTCATATTATATAGATGATTTATATTCTGCATATAAAGGTTTTCGACATCTTTGACTTAACATTCATCAAATTTAAGCTATCATAATAGTGTATTTATATTCAAAAACCATTAAATCCAGCTTATCTCAAAATTGTAGATTGTTGACATAACCTATTTTGAAACCAGTAGTTTAACGTACCTATTTGTTTATTGTTTTTTATATTCTTTAATATAAAGATGTAAATATATTTTGTTTCAGATCTTTGGACCAATCATAATAATATGACTTTTACGAGGAAAGACTATTGAACAAAAGCCAAGCTTTATATTGATGTGTGTTGAAATGCATTGTTAGTGGTTAACGTTTATGGTTTAGCGATAATTATATAACATTTGTAATGTTATAATCTACAAATTAACGTCAAAAATATTGGCAAAGACATTGAATAATAAAATAGTGATCAACGAAAATTTATTGAAATGATTTGATCGATTCAATAAGATAGGAAAAATAATTATTTTTGTCTATCAGATAATAATATAGTGATAACTGATAATATTTGTTTTTTTAATACACGGTATCTAATAATTAATTATAATATGTTTATTATAAAATATCAATGGACTTGATATTTGAGATTAACAGATTATGTATGAAAGGGAAAACCTAAAAGTAATATAATATCTACAAGAAATGTTTATTCAGTAAATATATTTCGCTTTTATTTATAAGTTTTGAAATCAAATATTATATAAAAAGGACATTATGATATATTTATAGAAAAAAGAAGTTTATTATATTGTGAAGCATCGCGATTATTTCAGTTCCACAAAATCTGTCTTTCATTATTCGGTATTCGGGACTATGTGGTTTTAAACAAAAAGGTATATTTTTGTCAACTAAATAAATGCAGTATAAAAAAAGGTTAGTTCAAACCGGGATCCAATGATCGAAAAAAAAAACAAACACTATCTAGTTGAACGCAATAGTTCTTAGATATATTATCATGTCGATATTATAACATTATTTATACGACACGGCACAGCGCGGCACAGCGCGGCACGGATGACACAGACAGAAATTAAAGACGATGCTAATGATAAAGTGACTGTTAGGTTACGTAGCTATATGACTATCAAACATGTAATTATAGCTCCATATCAGGTGTTTATTGCTAGAATAAAATCAAGGAGTGACTGGACATGAGTAAAGTACGCGAAAATATAACGCTGGTCCTCGGTGAATGCAACAAAATGCGGTGGGATATGAGTAGAAGCCAGTGACACTGGCTAGCTGCGGATTTCGAACTGCTTAGCGACTCGCATACGGCATAATTATCAAAATCACATTATAGTTAATTTTAAATTAATGTGTAATTTTCGACTCTCCCTTCAGAGTAAATAAATCAAATATAAATGTTATTATATTACGGATTTTTTCCGAAATATTGTATCCTCTCATACCATGATTCTGTAAAAAATGGTATTTGTAAGTTGTCGAAGTCTTAGTATTAAAATTAATTATATTATTTATAATGTTATATTGTTATGAAGTGTGGATTCGCTATTTGTATGTGTTTTGTTTACGTTTACCAACATAGGTACTGTTATGTTTATTATACCTACCAGTTTTATATGTAAATATTATATAAATAGAACTATGGAATATGTGAAATAAAATATATTATACGTAGATAATCAACATAATATTATAATTAATTGGTGCATCTCACATATAAATAATTACAAGATAAAAAGAACTTTTTATATACCACGTTTTTAAATTTTCTGTTGAATCATATAAACTGGACAATTCTATGTATTAATAAATACTTTTTTTTGTATTTGATAGAAATACTGAATAAATTTAATATAGAACACTGAAATATCATTTTGACATTTCATATTGATTTCCATTGAAACGGACGTATATATTAATAATTTAGTTGCTAAGACCCTCTTAGCAACCAATAAATATAATAACTTTCCATACAACACAGAATTAACTGAAAATGAATTCAATTCTGCTTAAAGATGGCTAAAAGTATTAGAAGAATGCGTTGTAATCGTGTTCTGATATATTCTAAAAGTTTCAAATGTCTAGCTAGTCGGGAAGTTAGTTAAAAATCTTCAATCGTCCAATACAAATCTTGGACAAACAAGAAAAAATTTGTACTGGACAAACAAGAATACGAGCTAATAAAAACGTCGTAAAATAATGAAAGCAATATAAAGATTCTTATGGGTTGAATAATTTTATTCATAACTCAAGAAAGAGATGACAAGACCAACAGTAAAGTTGTTGTTTCTGTTTCATCTTAAGCCATTCATGAATCGCCGCATGTTTAAAAATATAAACAGTTCTCGTAACACGTGTGGCTCGTATCTTCACAGATGACCCTCGCGTAAATACAAATTCGGCTCGTGACATAAATACGCGAAGAATGATCGCGGATTGTCAGTGTGTTTGGAGGAATAGCCGCGCGAAACCGGTTTATATACCATAATTAAAATAACAGCTGTGTATAACAATATAATTATGAGGAGTCTATGGGTGTTTTTTGCCATAGCTCTGACAGTGGGTGTTGTGACTGGATCTAAGGATTCAGACATGGTAGACTGGTGGAAGACTGCTCAGCTATACCAGATCTATCCGAGGTCTTTTAAAGACAGTAACGGAGATGGAATTGGAGACATCAAAGGTGAGATATGACTTTGTTGTGTTGATTTTTTATTTCTATTTTTATTTCAATTCGGTAACCACGTGGTCAGAACATAACGATTCGTCTATGCTAATAGAACAATCTTAAAAAATTTACCGTTTTACGCTATTTATTGGGTTTGTTCGCTTTTCGAAAAGATCACTGTAGGTATATATTATTATGCTATATTGCAGGAATAGTGAACCTATGGCACGCGAATGTTTCATTCTTACATTTCTTATATTGAATAAATTCTGTTGAATAAATGAAAAATTGCGTTTTATTCAATCAAACAACAATACGAAATAGTTTATTATGTTAATATTATTATTGTGAAGTTGACCATTGAATTTTAAATCGTCCATTAAACTCCTGAAGTATGTCCTCTAGTTTATGTATAAAAATGTAATATTTACATAAAAAAGTAAGTACATAATATTTTGAATAATTTGCGGCCGTAATCGTAGTCCAAAGCGTAAGACGATGGCCTTTATTGTCTCGGGGTTCGATTATCTGTGAGGTTTTCTGTCATTTCTTTAGTTATGTGTCTTATTATTTGTTTCACTTATTTACTAACTACACTACTGTTACCGAGTGTCTTTGGATATTCTAGTGCTCAAATAAAAATGATACGATATATTATGTATAAGCATGAATTAATATATATATTTTTATATTAAATAAATAAAAATATTAATCAGATAAAAACTTATTAACAATGAGATAACGGTATTAATTCTATATCTTATTTTTTATAGAGTAACCTACATACACAGTAATTTCGATAAGAATACACACAATGTACCAAAAGTAAAGACCTTCATAACAATATATTAAAGTATGTACCTACATACCTGCCAATTTAAACGATTTTAAAAGGAAATTGAAGAGACACCCCTCATAAAATATTTTGTTATGATTACGGTAATTTCTATTTATTACATAATGATTTTATTCGTTTTTTTCTAGATTATATTTTTAATGTCAATACTAACTATAAGTAAGTACCGCATACGATTTTATTATACATTATCACAGTTAGATACTAATATTCTTTATAAAATCAGGTGTTGATTTTGTTATAAATATCAATGAAATATTAATTTTTAACTTACAAAAAATCAGTTTGCCAAGAAACCAGTAAAATAACTTTAATATATAATATGTATTAATAGAAAACTACAAAAATATAATATTGTATCAGTGCAAGTTTGTTTTTTCGAATAAAATGAAAAAACTTCGTTAAACCAGTATTAAACGTTCAGTGTTGAAAAATATTTTTAAATTATCAATAACCTAAATGTACAGTTAATACTTTGAATGTATTCAATCAGGGTTGCATTTACAAGACTAAAGGGGCTATGCCTAAGGCCCCGCACTATTAGGGACTACAACGTACAAAAAATAATTTATACAATAAAAAATTGAGACAGTGGAAACATACTTCCTCACCCAGATTGATAAAATTACGTGGGTTATTTCAGTCAAATGATAATATATTCCAAATGCTAAGAAAAGTAATATCGTAATAACATGGTTAAACACAATTTGTGGACAAATAAACTATATTATGAAAGTCACGTGTTACATTTTAATTATTCTTTTTAGGACTTGAGCATGCGTAATAAAAGTTACGATTTAAATATATATATAATAATTTTCAGGTTCCTACAAGTTTTTAAATAAACTTCATGGCATCGATTAACATATTATTTAATGATCTTATTACCTTGTTATAAATTACATAAAATAGTAGCTATATATCGACATAGTTTAAAAAAACTTCAATAGTCCTGTCGGTATTAGATAATTATCAGCAAGGAAGATAGTCAAGTCAATAGCTGAATTGGTTAAGGTACTCGCATAGCAGACGATAGAAGCTACGGTAAACGTCCGCGTGGTAAAAAAAACAAAAGAATCCCACTTGGTGGAAGTTTGATTTAAAAATTTTCGAAATATATTATGTATTTTATCTATTTTCTACACATCCTTATATCGTATGGACCTTATAGGTTGAGCAAGTGGCTGACATCGATTTCTCGTAAAAACAAAATCTGTTAATCCTCGACTCTGTGGAGGCCCATATCATCTTATTAGGATCAGACATGGTCGGACTGATACATCTTTCACATATATCAATCGTGAATGAAAAAATCAAATTATTAGCAATATGAATTAATTATCTAATTTTTTAAATTATTAATAACTCGACAATCTGCTACAGCCCAGGAAACAACGCCACACAGTTTGTAAAGCGCTGGTCTCTAGCCTATCATGCTTCATTGATAATTATTTTGGACAAGAATTTCCACAATTTCGCATAATATTTACTTGTTTACAGGAGTACACTGGTTATGAAGTCCGAGTGATGTAATACCATTTCAACCGTAAACATGACAATAATGTTATGAATGACGTCTTCCGTACAAATGATGACAGTCGTAACACAATTGAATTATTGTATTATGGAAACAAATGTGTTATAATAGTTTTGTATTATTCTGCAGGCCCGCCGCGTCTATATATTGTGTAAAATGTGCACTGCGCAAGAGTGGCAGAATTAATAGGTCGGTTAAAAAGGATCTGTAATTTTATTTTTCATTAATAATAATTATTACTTAATACATTTTTAAATGTCAGTAACAGCCGAAATTTTTAGATTATATAACCTCCCAGCTGACTACTTGTACGACTTACATAATATATAACTTTTAGGTACATCGACAAGACATTTATTTCCAGATATGATAAATATGTAAATTAAAACGCATACTTAAGAATTAATGCTGAATGTTTTAATTTATATATTGTGTATAAGCATATAACTAAAGTACAACCTTATACATGCTGATGAAAGTTTGAAAAATATATCAAATGATATACATTATAGACAAATGAGTAAAACTTCTGTCTGAAAAAAGGTGGTTTTATTGAATTTTATAAAATAACGAAACATAAATTTCAACCAGGGATTTTTGAAAGACTGGATGATTTACATAAATTCGAAAAAAACATAAAGAAAAACCAGTTTATTGTTTTTTTTTAAATTACAATAGGCAGCGTATTTGGTATGATTGAATACCATTAACGTCAATTTCTGCAATGTGAGCCAGAGAATATAGCTCAGTGGTAGAGCATGCGACTGAAGATCAAACGGTTGGCGATTTGTTTTGGTTATGCCCTTAGAGAGTTGGCTGTAGCGATTTTTCGTTACAAATTCACCAAATTTACTCTACTAGAGATATACTTGATGATTATATAGTATATTTAAAAAATAAAGACTTACAACACTCAGAATTAGTCGTAAATTACCACAATTAAAGTGTATAATAGAAGTCTCTCCTATCGCAGGACAACGTCTTTGGATATAATGTATATCTTATCAATTCCTTTGATAACGACCAGTTAAATAAAATTGTGGGCAATATAATCCTTCGGGTGGGCCAGTTATCCTGTATTCATTCAAATAACATTTTGTATAACTTCGGGGAAGAAATTATTTGATTACAAATTGCATTCATTCCAAAGTCGTTAGTCAGCATCTTCTGAAAAATTAGCTTTAAATCTTTCAACTTGTAAACTTTTAACAAGTTAAACTTTTCAATTCATTTTCATACCGTGGTAGCGCACCGGTGGCGAGACGTTGATATATTTCAGAGAAAACGTAGAAACCTTAAAATAAAATAATAAAAAGCAAAACTGAATACAAATTATTGAATTTGCTGTGTTCGGTAACAGTGAGTTCGCTTGAGCAAAGCAAAACACTGCAAAAAGAACAAGGACGATATAGCGAAGAAAAATACGTAAACTTTGGAGGCGTCGCGACGCTGGTTTTCCTGGCGCATTGTAGCGGCAATCATGGTTGTTTTATACAATGTAGCTTACTGTAGTGTTATATAAAAGTAGTTTATTTAACAAAGCGTTATTATTTTACGTTACTGTACGTGCAGTAAAATATTATTTATTTTTTTTCTATAACCTTAGAACGTATTATGATAAATGAACTTAATTTGAGTTACCCCATCTCCACCCGTCATATATGTTTTATCATATTATTTCTGTATATACAACCCATGGCGGGCCATTTGGAAAAAACGTAGTCGCATTCCAATTATTGTGGCCGAGCACCATTAAATCTCCCACGATGTATAGTACGGTGCCTTTCTACCGAAACCTTCTTCTTTGGCCATATCCGCCCCTTAGTTGGAGCATATGAACACCTCGAGGCGCCTCCAAGAATCCCTGTCGCTTCACCGTATAGTCACTATATATAGTATTTAGCGACTTTCCAGACTTTCAAGAACAGGCAAGCCAGGTTGAAGTTCTCTTCTGGCATCCGCATTAATTCTTCATCTTCACTCTCAACGTGATGAGAGGCTGCTTGATGCGTTCTCTTATCTCCTCATTACTCCTAACATACATAACACCATACCATCCGCACACCCAGTATCCGTCGCAAACATCTTTTCTCGAAGCTCAGTATACAGTTGCTCTGAGCCTTCATGATTTGCTACCAAAACCAGCTTTATAATAATGCAAAAGTTAAATAGGCGGAAATTGGTTTTACTCGAGTATAGTCCCAGACATTCTGCATCGAGTTGAATCTTCCTCCGGGCATTACCATTCAAATAGTGAGCTCTTTTCGCAAAATGTCATTTGTAGTGATGTGCACACCCCCAGATATTTAAAGCTGTCGGCACTTTCAATGGTTTGCACGTTGCAAATCTGGATCAGGACAGGCACAAAAAATTGATTTTATTCGCGTTGATTTTCAGAACTATATTTTAGTTCTATTTCAGTAATTATTTATTTTTTACTACTTATATAATATTGTATTCAATAGTGGCGAAAGAGGGAAGTAGGCTGTTAAGATCCGACATAAATAGTACACATTAAACTTTGTGAGTCATATGCATTTTTTTCATTGAACTGAGACTTGTAACGGATGAAAAAAAGGTGTTATGTAGGAATTAAGAAGGGTAGGAATTATGAAGGAAGGTGCGTCTGGGTATGAGGATATGTGAATATGGGTGAGGATATGGATAAGGGATGGATATGATAGGAAAGGGCAGAATGGATAGCAAAGAGACAGAGCATGAGAAACGGGATCAGGATCGTGGGAACTTGAAATACCTCTCAAGTCTAAGTAACCTGTCGGTCTGCATGCGGTCATGTTTGGTTTCTGTTGTAATTAAATAAAAGGGAAATTAGGGCGCCACTCTATAAACGCATAGAGACAAAATAGATTAGGAAATAAATAAAACGCGATTAAGATAGTTTAATAAGTGTATAATTAGGCAATTTGAATTACATAACAGCAGGAAATAATATAATAAGATAACAAGTGTTAAAATAATTAAAGAACAAACAAGCGCCTGCATAAAATAATTATAATTATCAAAATTAGAAATAACTGGAACTCAAAGCCATAATGTTCGGTGGACCGTTTAAATGTAATAAAATTGGACAATACTTATTTTAATAAATTTCCCGATGTCGTCGCCACCCAGCCGGAACCTTGTTTCGGACCATCTAACACGTGACCATTTCGGCCACGGGGTCCAAAACTACGGATGAGCGAGATGTACCAAGGATGGGCGTCCGAAGCCAAGAGAGATGTACCAAGGATGGGCGTCCGAAGCCGAAAGAGATGTACCAAGGATGGGCGTCCAAAGCCGAGAGAGATCTACCAAGGATGGGCGTCCGAAGCCAAGAGAGCCGTCAAGGATGAGCGTCAGAAACCGAGAGAGCCAGAATTGGTCGGCCTTCACCGTATATAATCTCCGTTCACCTCGCGCCGGAATTGTTCCAACGGCCGTCTTTCAAAGTTTCGTCGTCGAGCTTGGTATGCCAGTCTAAAAAAACCGGAAGTCCTAAATGTGGGCATGTTTTAACATGACAGACTACAAATTGCAGATAGTTTTGGTTAGTTTTTGAAATTCAATTAAACCTTGCGTAAGCCAAGCCATAATAGATAATAGTAAAAAAATATACGTATATCTATAAAAATTCTAAAATCCTGCAATTAAATTATGCATAATTTTTGATATTTTATAGATAAAAGAAAATTGTTCACTTGTTATGGTTTGGTTTAGTTTAGGCTTAATGAATTAAAAAAAACTATCTATGTAATAATATAATAATATATTCTTAATTAAACGAAAACATATAAGGATGACTGAAAAAATGTGCACTATTTTTGTCGCATCGCACACAGCATACCTAAACTATTATGGTTTGGCTTAGGCAGTGTTTAATTGAATTTTAAAAACTAACCGGTACCATATGCAAATTGTGTTCTTAGTTTAATGAAAACAAATTTTTAACAAAACGAATATTTCTTTTATTGTGTTAACTGTCAATTCATTGTGGAAATGCATTGCATTATTAATTTTATTTATTAAAACGCAAATTTTTGTTTGTTCAAAATGTTTCTCTGAGGCAAACGGAACCGGTCCATAAGTGGAAAAAGTACTATAGAAATTTTCGTTTTATTAAATTAAATTATCAATACAAATAAGTATGACTGAAAAAATTTAGTGTGCACTATTTTAAGTCGAATCTTAATAGCCTACTTCCACCCCTCGCCACTGGTATTCAATAAGTTTTAAAAATATAAATAAACATTATATAGTGTGAAACACAAAAAAGGCTTAAAATGTTACACTAAATTCTCGCGCCAGATTTTTTCAACCGGACAAACCTTTAGCATGCAAAACATTTTCTCTTTTCTTATAGTATTAAGGACTTATCAGATTTTCCGTTGAGTTAATCTGTAGAGAGAAAATCCGCTTAGCAGTCTTTTCGCTTTGTTTTTATCGCACATTTATTTTGTCGCCAGCTGACCAAGTTGTTTCAGCTGGAACGAATGACAAATGATAACTAGACTGGCCATGACACTTCAATATATTAACTTTATTCTATGAACGTTGGAGATAGTGAATAAACTCTAGTCGCTGAATGCTTCTCACAAAATATAAATTCCTTGCTAAATTTTACTATATTATTATTCCTCTAACATTTTTAAGGACCGCACGTTGGACAAATGTAAATGATTATGACAAATAATAACAATAATGTACGTTATAATTACGGTGACCATGCGTCAGTGATAAAGACTCCTTACTAAGCAATTATTTAGCGGTTAGATATCTTAAGAAAATAAATTTTAATTATCGACGAGTAGGTTTAATTAATTATAATGCCAACAGTAAATATTTGTATATACATAATAATATATTATATTGAACGTACATAACTTGAAAATACCTCAGATATATACCCACTATTTGATGGATTTGTGCTCGTATAACCACCGGTATCGCGCCAACTGTGCATTAACCAATTATGCTACGATCCTCCTATCTAATTACGACAATTTAAACTAGTAGGTCATATTTATAATCTTTTTTTTTAAATTTATTTATATTTATATTTACATAATAATATGGTTGTATTGTTGCTTTATTGCTTAAGGAACGTTTTTAAAGCCATAAAAATAAGAAATCCCTTTAGAAATAAAAAGGTTGTACCTGAGTGTAGTATTATGAATTATAATACTCACATCGTGAAATCAATAGTTTATGATGTTTTCGCGGAACACCTGTTTATAGGCGATCTAGATATTCTTACGGTAATCCTTGTCCGTGGGAAGGTTCCATGTGCCTATGTAACAATAGATCCCTGCCCAGTATTCAACCCATATATTGAGAATGTAGTCAATGTAAGGATGACTTTTAAATGCCTGATTTTGCAATTGTCAATTAATTGAATCCAATAAAGTATTTTAATAAGATAAACTCGTTAATTACTAATTTTGGATAATTATAGCAGCGTAGTTAAACCGTGATATAATAGTATTGAAATGAATTTATGATGAAGTTACGTTGGTTGAATTTTAGGAATCACTCAGAACTTGCAACATTTGGTTAAAATCGGTGTCAACGCAACATGGCTATCACCGATTTTCCCATCCCCCATGAAAGACTTCGGATACGACATTTCAGATTTCTATAACATTGCTCCTGAATATGGAACTATGGCAGACATCGAAGAACTGATCGCCGAAGCCAAGAAATTAGGTATACCACACTTATGTTTATTTCTGTGTTTCACTTTAACATACTTTATTCCACTGTGTTATTTAGACGAGATTTAAAATTTCTTAAGACCTTTATTAGAAAAATACAGAAAAATTACAACTTTTATAGTATTTATATTAATTAGGCTTTATCTTTCAATACTAACAATGTGTATAAACCACATTACTTTTATGTTATTAAAATTTTCATTTATATTTTATAGGAATCAAAATCCTCCTGGATTTTGTACCAAACCACACGTCAGACGAATGCGAGTGGTTTAAAAAATCAGTCAATAAGGTGAAAGGATTTGAAAATTTCTACGTATGGCACCCTGGACACATAGATGCTGCAAATCCAAAAGCCAGACCTTTGCCTCCTTCCAATTGGGTATGTTATTTGTTTAAATTAGTACGGATTATACCTTTTCATTAAAAAATATATATTTAATCGATTACTAATGTAGGCATATAATGCCAACGTCATAATATACTACTAAATAATTACAATTCTCATAAATGACATTTTACCATATTAATATTCAATCGCAATGAAATTATAGCCATTTTTGAATTATGGTATTTGCGTAAATTATTAAATTATTGTAAATTGATAATAACATATTATAATGGTGAAAGTTTAAAACAGCACACACAATATAAATTGAATGAGTAATTATGAAGGAATAGTTATTATCAAATCTACCGCAAATATATTATTCAAATTTTTTTTACCGAAAATCGGTTTTTTTTGGATGCCCACTTATTGAAATAAAAATAATTATGGGAATATAATAAGGCCTAGCGCAGACTAAAGTTGAGACTGTAGTTAGACAGTCTACGTGTCTAGTCCGGACTGTGAGAACAAAATGGGGATACGTACACTGACGAAGTTACGTCTCATAGACACGTCTGACTAACTGATGTCTGTAAAACAGTCTTGACTTTTTACTGCCAAAACCATCTGAGCGTTCGCAAGGAAAATACATATTTTGTCTTGCTCTATTTGCTGAACTATGTTTACGGAAGAAGAACAAATAATAGAAAAATTAATCGAAGGTGTGGAAAACCGGTTGATTCATTATAAAAAAATAGATAAAAGAATATTCAGATCAATTTAAAAGAGAACAAAATAGGAATAAGTACTTGGTATAGCCTGACGTAGATTTTTGCCTTGATTAAGTAAAGGTTCAACCAATTTAAAAAAAATTATCAACCCTGAATATACCCGATCAAAAATATCCGAAAAATATTTGTGGATGATCTTAATATAAAATTTTCTATTTATTAGTCTTTTGCTATACAGGTCATCTTCGTTTACGTATACGTAATAACAGGATACTCAGGGTAGCAACCTCAGTAACGTCTATTTTTATACTAACCAAGGAATTTGTATTAGTCTAAAGACCGATTTAACTTGATGTGCGCTGTGTGCTAGTCAAAACTGTTTTTTGTTTACAACAAAGACAAGTCTGGCTAAAGGCTGTCTCGACAACGGTCTGCGCTGGGCCTAATGGTGTTTAATTATTTGTTATACATTTTTTCAGATATCAGTATTCAGATTTAGTGCATGGACGTGGAATGATGTTCGTAAAGAGTATTATCTTCATCAATTCTTGCCTGAACAACCAGATCTCAACTATAGAGATCCAGGAGTAGTTGCTGAAATGAAGGTTGTATTTTGAAATATTATTTTTATTAAATACAGCAATGCTATGATCGTGGCCCCCAAAAGGGGACGACGACCACAGGGCTCTAGCCTAGAAGCCCGGGTTTAAGGTGCGCCCAGCGTGGCTTTTTCTAATGTGGATCTGGGCCGCCTCACGAAGAAATATCTTTAAAACAGTTTTTTTGTTTTACGAGAAATAGATGTTAGTCACTTGCTCAATCTATTACATCCATACTCTGGGGTTCAAACACACATATTGTGTAAAATTGTATATGTAAAATAACATGTAATTTTTTGCCAGTCCCTGGATTCGAACCCGAGACCCATGCCTATATAAGCCGATGCGGTGACCTCTCGGCCAATTGCCTGATTGCCAAAGAGTATGATTCAGGATGTGGGGACCATAGCTATAAATTTATAACATGTATGTATACCTTCGGTGGCCGAGCGGTAATGAGTCAGCTCATAATGTACTGGGTCTCGGGTTCTGAGTCGCTGGTTCCGAGTCCCGAGTCTAGAAAATTCTCATTTTGTTTTTCAATGTGTTTTTGAATCCAGAGTATGTGTATGAGTAACTAATAGGTTGAGAAAATGACTAAAACGTCCATTTCTCATAAAAACAACAATCTGTTCAGAAAAGACTCTGTGATGTGAAATGATCCTGTTCGATTTGAACATGGTGATATAATTCAATATTTATTCAGTTTACGTAGTCAGTATGATAGTAGGTGAGGATGTTTGATAGTTTCGGCAAATTTTCATTCATACAAAGTTAACTGTGTTAAACATACCTATGTTCAATTTTTAAGATTAGCTAATTTGTCAGATCCCAGTCAGTTTCCTGTTCTCTTTTTTTTGTTCGATTAGAAATATTAACAAAAAACTTTTTTTTATAGAATGTTCTTCTATTTTGGCTGGCTAAAGGAGTGTCTGGATTCAGGATTGACGCAATCCCACATTTGATTGAAGTAGCACCAAACGCGGCCGGAAACTATGAAGATGAACCTGTTTCAGGACACACTGACGATAAAGGTTGTCAAAACATATTATTAAACTCGATCTTGAAGACTTTAAATCGAATAAGATGGTTTTAAAACAGTATTTTAAAATACACACACTTTTTTGACATACTTTGTGAACTGACAACGTTCATGGTTTGATCTTTTAACTTTCGTTATAATAAGATATATAATTAGATAGTAGTGACGGTAGGGTTATAGTCTTAAACAGCTGTAAAAATATAATAGGTTTAATATCGTGAACTCAATAATAAAATTAATGTTTCGACACTGTAGTTGAATGTTCCGTATTCATTATAGATACCTACCTATATAAATTTATAAACCCCACTTTTTATTTAGATATCTATACACTTTTCTTTAGTTTCATAACCAAATAATATGATTATCTAATAATAATAATATGTGAATTCTAGAATCGTATTACGCTATATATGTATATTTGCATTATTATTTAGAAATATGAATATTTCTTTTATTGTGTTAACTGTCAATACATGGTGGAACTGCATTGTATTATTGATTAATTTAATATAACGCATTTTTTTGTACTTATTCCACTTTTTTATTTAATAAATTTGGACCGGCTTCGTCCGCCTCAAAGGGACATTTTCAACTGTATCTCCTTCAACTGTTTATCCGTCAACTGAAAATGTCCCTTTGAGGCGGACAAAACCGGTCCAAATTTATTAAATAAAAAAGTGGTACAAGTACAAAAAAAAAATCGTTTTATTAAATTAATCAATAAATATGAATATATCTGTTTAAGCAATTAATGTTTTATTAGCAGTCTTTAGACTGTAACAGAAAGCTTTTATGAATATTTCTAACTGAAAGTTTGGGGTTATGACTAACATTTTGCAACTAGTGTGCTAAATTGATTTTTTATTTTTAGATAGCTACGATTACCTCGTTCATATTTATACAAGAGAACGCGAAGAAACTTATGACATGGTCTACCAGTGGAGAGACGTTATTGACAAATTTGATAAAGAGAATGGAGCTGGTACCAGGTAAAAATATTTACCTTGCCTTATAAAGAAATCATTTAACTACGAGATTGATTAACCAGTGGTAAAATAAATATAATTTACGTTAAATTAGTCAGTGAGCCATCGATTATCACAGCTTTTCCATGAATTCAATAGAGAATACAAAAACTGTTATGTGTCTAAAAATACGCCGGTGAAATGTTTCAGATTTTATAAGCGAATGGTAAGCGTTTGTCAAAAAGTCTTTTGTCTAGTTTAGTTCACTTTATACACATACTATTAATTATCTTTCGCGCGTTTTGAAGCCCTGCAGTGGAAGACAAGTGGTTATGTTTTTAATGTATAATAACTATTTTAAATAGTAAAATATTTTGGTACAGTTCGCTTATGAGGAATACAGCGGAAAACACATTTTGAAAATACCCTATATACTAGATTATTTGTTAGTTTGGGTTAGTTTATGTTAGGTTAGGTTGGGTTAAGTTAGGTTAGGTTTTGTTAGGTTAACCTAACAAATAATCCAGTATATTGGCTATTTTTAAAATGTGTTTGCCGCTGTATTCCTCATAACCGAACTGTACAAATATTTTTTATCTTCTTATTTCGACCATGTATGATCCTAATAAGATCATATGGACCTCCACTGAGTGGAGGTTTGTATTAACAGATGTTGTTTTCACGAGAAATTGATGTCAGCCACTTGCTCAACCTATTAGGTCCATACCCTGACTCAAACACAAACTAAAAAACAATATGTGTATTCGCCAGACCCAGGATTTGAATCTGGACCCACGATGCTATAGGCCGACGCTTAAGCCGCGCGGCCATCGTGGGTCATTTACGTTGAGTAATAATTATATAATTAATATATAATTTTAAGTAGATAAACTACTGATTAAATTCAATTTCATTTACATTGGTGTATTGTAATAATTACAGAATCAATGTTAAATTTTATTTAATTAATAATCGAGATAATATATTGGTTTTCCTTTCAAAATAAGGTTACTAATTTGATATCGTTTTTGTTGCTTTCGCCATATTTTTGTGGCCCGGAGCAGTTTTGCTGTACTAATTTTACCCCCCGGACCAATAAAGGTTGCCCGTACTTATATATACGTAGTAGCTTTTCATTACTCAACCAATATGTTTTTTCCTACTTCTCTTTAAACCAGAAAGTAGAAATTATAGTAATATGTAAACATGTCTGAATACAATGACAAACTGAATTTAGGAGTGATTTGGTGCTTTAGATTTAATGAACGGGAATTGAATGTACGAGTATGTAAACATACCATTATATTTGAAATCAATAGGTTGCAGAATAGATTTTTGAATAAGGATATTATACCGACACAACTTTTGGGTAGGTATAATAATTATTTATGTTGAGTTGAAATGAAAACGCCACGTTAGTTTGACGAAGAATAAGATTCTTATGATTATAATATTCAGTATCGCTGTTTCTAGCTTCCAGACCAACTGTTGACTTTATTACATGTTTTTATTGTTTTAATTAAATATTATACTTATATACCTACAATCATACAATGTATAATATACATTGTAAGATTGTAGGTATTTATTGTAATAATGTAATGATACTTTTATTCATTTATGTATTTAAAAAAATATATACATAATATATACTACAATCTGGATGCAGCTAGGATTAGAAACTTCTTCCACGACGATGTATAATAATTTGTTAATGTGAAAAAAGCTTATTTGAATTGTCAAAATATATTAAAAAGACTTCTAAAAGACAATCTAATATGCATCAGATTAAATCTTTTCTACCAGCTATTCTATTCCCTCGTATTTTTTCAAAAAGATTTTTTTAGTTTTTATATTATATAATATATTATATTATATTTCTCAGAAGTGCTTTTAAATTATGTATGTCCAAGAAAGAAATGTTACAGTCTTAATAAATCTTGTGAGTTATTCGTTGAATAACAAAAATAATTTATTAAAGTATTAGCAAGTGCAAGTACGTTATAACTAAAATTTTGAGAGATCGTGACACCGGTTAATAATAATGAAGGTAATAATATAAAAGTCAAAATGACGCAATTTAGAAATACTTTCAGAGTATTGTAAAAACCACCAGTTAACTTCGTCGCAATTAGATAATATAACACGTAGGTATATTTAGTGCTCAGAGCACATTGGCAAATTGTAGGGGGCGTAGGTTTTGATCCAGCTGGGTATTTCAAAAAGATTTGACTATTGTTTATATTATATTTCTTAGAAGTAGTGTCAAATTATGTGAGTATAATATACTTTTAACATTGTATATATTTTGTTTACCTCTATGATTAAAATCATTTTAATTTCTGATGATTTTTTGAAAAAACCGAATAATTCTTCTTCAACAACTTTGCTTTATACAAACTCTAACATTTCGGGTTATTTTGTAGTGAACGACAGAGAATTATAAGTTGTTATTTCAATTCTTGGGCAAGGAGTGGTATATGATAACGAATTCGAGCGTAACGCGACGCAGATAACAAACATGGAATTGATTACAATATGTAAATAAATATATATTATAGTTTCTAAATCGGCCATATATTATATACTATGAAAACGTTGTTCGCTATTTATGTATATCTGGTAGTTGGGTGAATTGATCATCTACGATCTAGGAGGCGTATGTTAGTGTTCAACTGAACCTTGTTTATCCTGGAATAAATATAATATATTTAATATGTATATTATACATTATTATTTGCTGATTTTAGTGTTATGCTCATGGAAGCAATGAGTGAATTTAGCCTGGTGATGAAGTATTATGGAAACGCGACTCAAGAAGGAGCACACTTCCCTTTCAACTTTGGCCTCGCTTTCCTCAACAAGGAAGCAAACGCCGCAGTGATCGTAGACAAGATCCAGAGCTGGATGGACGCTGTTCCACCGAATCGAGTTAGCAACTGGGTTGTAAGTTCACAAAATATTAACTAAACAAATAATAATTACTTTACTCTATTACGCTCTGGTATCGGGTTTCAGGGAATGTACAAGGTCGTGCCGTTTCTCTATCTATCGCCATGTCCATCGCCTCTTGCTATGGCTGCAGTGACTATATCATTATGTACATTTTATACTAAGGTTGATGTGAAATGTTATACCTAAATAGAACAAGAAAACATATGGATGCTTGTCAATTCAATAGAGTTTTAAAATATTTCATCGTTCTGGCGCTCTGTTTTTAAAAGAATAAGATATAATAAATAAGAGAAAAACACATAGGTACATATTTGATAAATACTAATATTATTTATTTTGAATAAAAAAACCAAATTCAGTCGAAATTCACAAATAAGTTATGAATATTAAATTTTATTATACATATTTGCAAGAGAAACTTGTATTTTATTATTGAAAACCAACAGTTAAGTACAAATTATATTACATTGAGAATTATATAGAGAATTAATAAATTAAAATTATAGAGAAAGAATAATAATATCTAAAGAGTAAAACAAAATAAGTGATAAAAAGTGTAATTATATTAAATGTATATAGTATTCCAAAGTAGCAGTGGTGAAGGGTGGAGGTAGGCTGTTAAGAAGTAGTGTGCACTTTACCAGTTATACCTATCGTTGTTTGTTTTAATTAAACTAAGTATACAAATTCCAGATGGTGCTGGTTAGTTATTGAAAACAACGAAGCCCTACCTAAACCAAACCATAATTAATAGGTGTGCTATGGTGTGCACACTTTATCAGTATTATAGATGCTGTCGGTTAGTTTCTTTTAAAATCATTAAGCCCTGCCTAAACAAAACCATAATAGATATAAAATATTTTTATATCAGCACATATTATTTCTATAAAATATCTGAAATTGTTATATATGATTTAATGGAATATTTTTTTATTGACCGACAAATATTTCTTGACTATTATCTATTATGGCTTAGTTTACTCAGGGTTTACTTAATTTTTAAGAACTAACCTGCACTATTTACAATTTGTAGTATTTGTATCTAACGTACTTGTTTTCATTGAACTAAGGCTATAATGTGAAGACAGTGTTTATTCGTTTTTAAAATCCAATTAAACCCTGCCTAATCTAAGCCATAAAAGATAATTGTCAAAAAAACATTCATTTATGTATAAAATATCTAAAATTATCAATGTCGGATCTTAACAGCCTACCTCCACCCTTCGCCACTGCAATGTCATATTATATTAAATTCACTACAAAATATCAAATCCAATATGATTTTTGCTCACTTAAAGAGCAATACCGTGCATATAGGTGCTTTATTGAATTTATAATAGACACCGTAAACAATAATTACAGCAAGTAAATTTTCCAAATGACCTTCAGACAGGAGGTGCACTCTATTTCGCCATGCTAAAGTTGTTACCACTAGTGTAAATTGAATAACAACGTGTTATTTTTAGAAGATTTGTATTAGGGTCTCATAAATTAATAGTAAGCAATTTGTTGTACAAACCCTTTTGTAATTAACTAGGTAACTAACAAAAGTTCCAAGTCTTTCAATGGAAACACAATGGCTTTGGATGAAGTACCTACCATGTTAATAGCATGCTACCCTAATATGTTACGGTGGCGATAGATATTTGTAGCGATAAAGGTCAGGATGCATTGAATTAGCTGAGAGAATGCGCACATAAACACAAGCTAATTAGATTCAATATTTACTCCACGGGCTAATTAGTGCACGGCATATTAGCGTTTAGCTCGAACACTAATTATTAATTGTCAAATGCACAGATTGCGCTGAGTTTTATCGGAATTGCATGCAATAATTATTATAATTGAAGTAGCTATAAACTTGTGATTATATTGAAATGCACATCGAGTACTATCACGTGACATCACAGTAAGACGGGAAAAAACTATGCAATGTCGTTTTTCTTGTTGTTTAAAATGTTATCAGACTGATGCTCACGTCCCGTAGCACATTTTAAATCTTTAAACGAACATTGTCAGTCAGCAAAATCTGACGAAATCAGCAGAACAAGGGTGGGGTCACCTCACGCAAACCGCACTGCATCGACGCCTGCATGAAACAATGAACGTTATTTATCATTTACTACATGCCTACACATTTTTGAATCATGTTAAAATTGCGTATTTTTTGTTTTTTGCGGTTGGCACTATGTATTTTCTATAAGAATTTGGTCTATTATATATGGTCTGAGGGTTGGGTTCTGTTCAAAATATTATTGAATTTACAGAAACTCGTTATTAGGTTACTCCACCATTGAATTTATAGAGATCGTGTTCTTTCAAACTATTCTGCAAAATGACGAAATCATAGACTAAATTTGTCGCCGAAGCAGCGTGACAGTACGCGACATGCATCTCAATATAATCACAACTTAACTCAATAATTCAAGTGGATTTATTTAAAAATACATTTAATTTTACCTCGCGAAAACCAAGAGTTATATTTATTACACTACTATAAAACATCACACAGCCCTTAGCCTTAGCAAAAGGTAGAGGGCCCGCTTCAGGATATGGATGTCATGGGACGGATGGTATGGAGTAAGATGAATTGTAGGATTTATTATGTAGTAGATGGATGTTAAGAATTCCAAAAATAATCCAGTCGTTAAGTACTTAAATTCACCGGACCTACATTTTTTTTTCTAAAAATATCCCGTCTTCCATGAAAAACATTGTCCCGTTCGCGAAAGTCTATAAAAAGCTGTAACTATGTTCACAAAACATTAAACATAACAACATTATATCCTTTTTACGACTTTCAATGATTAAGCGGTCGTACACGTGGGATATGAACACATAATGTCCTCATTAATTTCAGTTATCTACCAATGGTCTATTTAGCCGAGGGCAGTACGCATTCTTAAACCATTAGGTACTTAACAACTGCCATAGAATGAGTCCAGCCATTTATCAAAATTAATATCGCGGTGCCCCAAAAAGTTATTTTCTTTCGCAAAAAACAATGACGATTTGGTATTATTGGCAGAAAAGAGTTTTGAGAAATCGTCAATCGAATGAAAATGTCATATATTATATTCTACTAAGTATTATAATGTACATTTTCATTCGATGTTTTATTAACTTATCTACCAGTGGCATAACGTATATAGATGCTGTAGATACGTCATCTAGCATATAGCATCCCCTAAAATAATGAATAAATAATATTACGTAGGTACTTCTTAGTTATTTATAATATATTTCCTTTAATGGATTTAAAATAGTAATATTATGCTATTTTTTTAGAATAACACAAAGCTTCCGTTCAGTAATACTACACATAATATACAATTTACATAGTACTTCATCACTACATCGCCTGCTTGCCTAGACTAGAGAGTTGTTTCAAAACGCGATATTATTGATTTAATATGTAGATGGTAATAATATTATGTAATAAATAGTGTGTACAATATCACTATTTTTCAACAGTATCCATACGACCAAACCTAACGTAATCTAAATTGATTTAATGTAACATAACTTAACCTAATTTGTCTCCTGGTACTTAAATATCGATATTATTCACCGATAGATACATTGTAACACGTTTCTACTTTTTTTTTTTTGTGATTTTACCGAGGCTTTGACTGCGACTCGCTGTCATATCGCCTCTTCTCTTCTAGAAGGGGATCCTTCGATCAGGTTCTCACTCCTATTCTGTTAAATGGCTTTATAATTATTTTGTCTAGCTCTTCCGTCTTTCTTTCTTTCTTCTTTAGACGCCAGTGTTTTATGCACCAGAATCGCTCTCCTCCGTATCCATCCCTTCTGTATTTTCGATACATCGTGTAATCATTGAATTTCAGATAGTCTAATTCAGACCTCAGCCAAGTCTCTGAGATTAATGCTATTGAAATTTTTTGTCTTATTAAGTAGAGTTCTATATCATCCTTTTTTTGCTTCATACTTCTGGCATTCCATTGTAAAATCCTAATTTGTTTTTTATTATCCATTTTGCTCCAGAACCTCCCCTAGAATTTCCTTTAAGTGTCCTTCTTTGAATTGTTTGCATACCCAGTCCACTGCTTTAATTATTAGTTGTTTAATGATCTGCTGCCAGTCTCCCCCTTTCAGCAAGACTTTCATAATTTCTCCCATCGCGTTAACCTCTGTCTTCCCCTTTGAATTTTTCTTATTTTTTGTAGGCTTTACGCTACTACCTGTAGATATTATTGTTGAGCCTGAAGCTTCTACCACCGCTTCTTCTTTCTTTTTGTTTTCCTTAGTTTTTTGAATTGTTTCGCTTTCATCTCTTCCTACGATTTTTTTTTGTTTTAATATGTCAGCATAGCTATTATTTAACATATTTTTTTTTGCTTCCTTGAAAGGTATGTTCATTTTTTTCATTGCTTCTTTGCAATTCTTTTCCTCTTGCCACTTTGGGCATTTTTGGCTGTTTGTCGCGTGGTTACCTTTGCAATTGATGCACGTAATTTCCTCATTTTTTTCGCAGGTTTTGTGGTTTTCACCACACTTAGGGCACGTTTCTACTGTACGACCGCAATTGTTCGCGATATGCCCATATCGCCAGCATTTGTAGCATTGCATAACCCTGAATACATACGGTTCTACAGCAAAAGAGACTCCATATATGTAAATTGTTCTCGGCAATATTTTCTCCCCAAATTTAATACTGACTGACGAGGTCTTTGTCAGCTCTCCTGTATCACCTTTTCTTGTCAACCTCTTAAGGTTGATTACTTTTGCATCACTTTTGATTTCCATTTGCAGTTCTTGGATGTCCATATCAATATCGACTTTTCTTATTACTCCATAAGAGCAGGAGTCATTCTCTTTGGTCACAAAACCGAGATCTTTGAGTTTTCCAGCTTGTTTCACTTTATCTGCTTCTTTTTCGTCTTCTACTTGGATGTACGTCTTTAAATTTTTATTGTAAATTTTCTGTACTTTTACTCCTGCCTTATGCAGCATCTGCGCTATTTTCAATTTTAATGGAATTTTACTTCCCGTCGCTATCATGACGATGTTTTGGTTTCCCTTTGGAGTGACCCCAGAGTCTCTTCTGGGTTTTTTTCCAGAGGTCATCGTCTGCCATTCTTCTTCTTTTTCTCCAACCACTTCCTCTTCATCATCGTTTCTTTTCTTCTTCGTTTTTTTGGTTTCATTCACTTCCATCGTGGTGTTTTCCATTTTATTGCTTTTGCCGTTCACGCGGTCTTGGAATTCGCGCAACAGTGTGAACAAAAAACAGTGTGGACAACCCCTCGCTTCACAGCGTTTGACGCACTCCCCGCACAAAGTGCACTATCCGTGCAACAATAAATATTTTTCACTTTTTCTCAAGCACTGGCACTGATTGTCAAAATCACATGGGACCACACATGTTGAGTTTATTGTCAAATTCATTTACAAACAATATTATTTTTGTTGTATCCCATATTTATAACCGTTCGCGAGTAACCAGGCGAATAGCGACCCGAATACGCAAGCGAAGTTGTACAACCTCACTCCACCGCTGTTGGCTTCGGACTGACGTTTCTACTTTATAAGGAAAATATAGATTTTTTAATTAATGTCAGTTATCACAAAATGTGTGTAGTATTGATCTCTTTTTGGCATAAATTCCCATATTTTATAGATAGATTTTCTTCATTACCTAATTGGACGTAGGTATATACTAAGATTGCATATATTTTGGTTCAATATTAAATAATTATAATATTTCATTTGACGTTCATTAGCTCTATTACGAATTATGTCCATCATGTACTTCTCCATACCCTAAGTTTTGGATATATTATTATCAAATGGTTCACACTTGGCACGCATTAACTAGGTTTAGCTATTATATTGAAATTGTTTTGAGTTTTCAGATTGGTAATCATGATCAACCAAGAGTGGCTAGCCGTTTTGGTCCAGAAAGATCCGATGGAATCGTCATTATAAACATGCTTCTGCCAGGAGTCTCCGTCACATATCAGGTAAACATATTATTACACTGTATGTATTATAATATGGTTGATAGTAAGTATGTACTTTCTGTTCTTACGTTCTTCTGGCCTTTTCTGATTAAAAAATATTTCAGAAAAACAAAATATATTCAGTTTACTTTATAATACTAAGAAAATTCTAATTTTTCCAAAATGCGGAGTAAATTAATTGGTTGTTTATCAGTACTTAGCAGTATACTAATATATGTACAATATCATTGGATGAAAAGAAATATCTAGAAATAATATTCACCTACTCGGCTATTTTTTTTATTGACTATTTATTCAGGGTGAAGAGATTGCCATGACAAACCAATACTTAAGTTGGGAGGACACTAAGGATCCACAAGCATGCAACAGTGGAAAAGAACTTTATAATTCTACCTCAAGAGACCCACAAAGGACTCCATTCCACTGGGATGATACTAAGAACGCTGGTACGTAAACAGCATAATTTCTCCCATTTCCCCACTCACAACTCGACTATCGTCTTTTGAATAGATGCATCAAGTGAAAGTTTGGTTGGATTCTACGAATTAAAACGTCTTAACAAGCTGGTCGACAATACCTAAACTTAGATTCGGTTGCGTTCTTATCATAGGAGCAGGACAGAAGAGTAGAAAAAAAGATATTAATAATAATAATTGTTCTTATATGTTAGATCAGATTAAATGATATTATTTGAAATGGCAATACTAGGTATATTAAAAAAAATGCATCTAATATGAAAAAAAACGTGTTGAAGTTTTGCCTGCTAGAATAATTCCATAAAATCTTTATTCTTTTGTATATTATTGTATGTTATATATTATTACATGATATAATATATGAAACTTTAAAAAAATCAGCATTGTAATTTATATGGGTCAATATCCAAACAGCCTTTCGTGATATAAATACGTCACTTTTATTGTTATTTTAAAGTAAATCTTATTAAACGAGAAAAAAATTAACGAGAGATTTTATATATACCTACCTACTTAAAACTGAACTGTACCTACATTGCAATAAGGGTGATTCTTCTGATGTCTGAAATATTTTTTGGAAAAAGTACTAATTTTTATGTATAATTAAGTAGATATTCTGAATCCTGCAGATATATTGATACATCTAATGCTCCAATTCACAATGGCCGCAGCAAGGCGAACGTTAACGGTCGTTGATACGTGTTAAAATACCGACACTATGTCGAAGTATGGCAAAAATTTACCGGTCACGGGCCACACAACGCGAATGTCGCTCTCTTCACGCTGGTGAACAGGTACATTCGCCTTTCTTGGGCCATTGTAAAGAGGCAGCATTATAGGTATCGATATACTTACAAGAGTGAACATCGCGCTGAAAAAAATACATGCCATACGCAATACTCTCCTACCAATATTGTAACCGAACTATAGTTTAATAATTATAGTATTGTACTTGTTTTTAATGACAAGATTGTACTCTACTAATTTCCATCAGTATAAACTGTATGTGTATAGCAATGTTACTGGATGCTGGCATGACTCGGGCAGATGCAAATAGACTGGCGAGTGACAAAGATTCTTGGAACCGCCATGCGGTGGTCATATGCTCCAACCATTGAGATGACAAAGAAGAATAATATATCTTTGAATTTATTTTGTCAATTTTTATTATAGGTTTCTCAACAGCAGACAAAACATGGCTCCCTGTTGCAGATAACTATAAAACTCTTAACTTGAAAGCACAGATAGCAGCTGACAGAAGCCCGTACAAAGTGAGTATCTACCTAAATAAAATGTATAATTATTGTTTTGATATCCGTAGTAAAAAACCTTTTAAAATTACATCATTCTATTTTATAGTGCCATAAATAGACACCTCTTTAAAATAGTTACATTTTATGTTTAGAAATATAAAAATTATTTTATATATCTACAAGTATTAAACATTAAGGTTGGTATAAGTACTTAATTATTTGAAGATAGCAAGGGGTGTCTTTCACGAAACGAGAAGCCTCCTTAGCAACCTGAAACTAGAACTGAACTAGAACTGTTTGCTGTTATCTCATTCTATTCCTCTTTTATGGTGTAAAGGTATGGATGCCAAATCAGTGAATATTACAGAGAGTTGAATCCTTCGAGGTATGGCTGTATATGTGTATCCTGAAAATTCATTGGACTAACAGGGTGACAAATGTTGACGTTCACAAACGAATAGAAAATGACTGTGGAATTCTGTGAAGTAGCAGTAGAAAACTACAGTATTTGTGCCACTTTATGACAGAACAAAAGTTCAGCATTCACCAACTTCTTATTTAGGAAAAACCAATGGAAAATAGTACATACATATTTTTTAAGAGATGTTAATTTTGTCTTCCAGATGTATAAAGCGTTATCTGCCTTGAGACAGTTCGGAGTGATTCGCAAGGGCTCTTTGGTCGTGAAAAAAATTAATGATGACGTCTTAGCATTCTTGAGGTATTTTCCCACCAGATTATACTAAAACAACTTACTTCATTGTTACTATAGCGGCTCTCATGTTGCAGTGTGTAAGGCGGTGGCCTTTCATCCGGGAGCTCCGGGTTCGATTCCCGATGAGGACACAATATATTTACGTGATTTTCTAAAAGTTGTCATCGGGCCTCTACGCCTGTTGTAGTGTTAAAAAGGAATATATTCTTATGTAATTTTATAAATATATTTTTAAAATATAAGTATGTACCTAATCTAAATCATAAAAAAACTGAAACAAAAAGGTTCAAAAATATGATATTATATAGAGTGGAATTCGACCACAACATAATATCTTTTGCTTGTCAGGCGATAGCTTTGACCATTAAACTACAATTATTAATAACTTTTCAGATATTTTTTTATAATATTATATTGTGAGGTGTTATAAAAATTTCATTAATTATGAGTAAATACCATATTATTTGTAATATATTGAAGTCAATGACGTTGTTTCATATTTTATACGAGGCTTTTCCATACTTATTATGCATTTTCAATTAATAATGCTACGTCTTGAATCTTGACTAATTATGTAACTACATCTAATTTTGAATAATTATATGTATAATTATTAATATATTAACTATTGGCAAAAACAAGAATATCGATACTATGTTTCAAACAATATAGAGGCCATTTTATAAATAAAAAAGTGATATTACGTTGATGTGCATCTGAATTAATGCAGAGATGCTGATGTTAAGTCAGCCTTAACTGAGACGTCCTAGTACGATACTAATAATACACGTTGGTTGTTACTCTGACTTACACTATAATAATATACACTTGTACACATATATACTATGCATTTGACCGTAATTGTATAAATGAAAGAAAAACATGTTACTATCTAATATTAAAAGTACATATGGTTTGATTAAATTAATATAATGTTCTCTTTTCTGTTTTTAGGTATGAAAGTACAGACGATTCCATCATTATTGTGATAGTAAACACAAGCAAATCAGCCCACGTAGTCAACATTAACACGGAATTTGAAAACATTCCCATAATTCTTGACGTTGTCATCACCAATGTAGCATCAACACGTAATCCAGGGTAAGTGTTCTTTTCTGATCATAATAATAAATATACGTTAATATTAGATTCAAGCATCTAAAAATGCATTTCATTCTAGCTTTGATACATAAAAAATATTCCCAAGTTCATAATAACGGAAAAAATAAGAAAGACTTAATTTAAATAATATCTGGAAGGTGGGGTTAGGTAAAAAGGTTTTGTAGAAATACCTTCTTTGTAAAAATAGCACTTCTGAAATAAAATAAAACACTAAAATAGAGCACATAATAACAACATAATACAATTTATCGTTAAATTTGAAATAAAACGGAAGAAAAAATACAGTAACTTAAAAGCAGCATATCACATTATGAAAATAAGTGGGGAAGGTACCAGAAAAAAATATTTTTGTAGTATTTGGGTACCTAAGCGTAGGTATGGAACATATCAATAGAATAGTTACTATTAGAAAGAGAATGAATCCTTGGTATTGAAGAACAAATTTGATTTTAAAAAAGTCAACGTGTAAAGGGTCGCAATTTTTTGTCTGCATACAGGGACTCTAAATTGGTTAATTGAAAATTGAATTTACGGTTTTAAATATAACCAAAAATGTCAAATATTTGCCAACTTCATTATTATGTGGACAGATTAATCATCTCTAACAAAATACTATAGACAATGGACTGGAATACCATGTTTAAAGTCAATAAAACGTAAAAAAATATGCTGACATCCTTCATTATAATGGAGGGACCATATTATAGAAATGTGTTGCACAAATTGGGTGCACAAGCTAGTTCCACACGTTTTTGTTTGTGCAATATGGTTTATTGAATGAACTTCGCTTATTCCAATAATTTGTTATTTTTCTAATTAACTCCATCCCAGCAATTTGAAAACATTTTTTTAAGAATTATTAATATAAATTGAAAATATGATATCTTCCATGTCATGAAGTTAACTTCTTATAATTATTCATTTGACTAATATCTGGCTTTAGAATTCTAAATATAGTATTGTTTTATATTGTTCAGTATGAATTCCGTACATTATCGTATTTATTCACTCTTGTTTTTTAGATTTATATGACAACATAACACAAAGGTCTCAGACGTCGACTTTCGTGAGCTCAGTCATATTTCATACAAAATTTGAATTCAACGAGCCATTCCATAAATAAGAAGAGATATCTGTGTTTGAAATTTTAATCAGTTCGCGGAGCTTGGCTAGACCTGTATTTTAAAACAGCTATCCAAATAATAAACTAAAATACTCTATAAGACAAGTCCTACTTGTAAATTCACTTAAATATATTACAAGTGTATGAGGTATTTTTCTTTAAATGTCAAGATGTCAAGAAACTTACCGTAAACACAATAATAATATGATAGGTCTTAATTATTGAAATAATATATTGTAAAGTACGTCACATTTTGCGTACATGTATGGTATGATATATTATATAATTAATTATATAACACTAGCTGAGCAAGCTGGCTCTCGCCAGTCTGTCTCGCTAGGTCTTGCTGACAGCTTGGCGTCCTAATGAAATGATATTGGATTTTAATAAAATTGTGAAGTATGCAGAGACGGCGCCGTTTGGCATGTCGCTGATTTGTTACTTTTACAATTTGCAAGTCGTTACTGTCGATATAAATTTAGCGTCATATGTATAGTCTATTATGGATTTTGGCCTTCAGGATGTCATCTGATACCATCCCAGGCTGCTAGACCTAGCATAATACCTGACAATTTGATTGCGATTGAATATAATGTAATAGAAGAAGGTTAGCCATATAAAAAATAAATTTAAACTATTAAGTTATTTTGTTTCATTGTCTAAAAAAATGGTTGCAGCCATAGAATAATATTTAAAAAAAAAAAAAATTGAATTAAAATTTTAGCGATAATATGTTTCACGCTGCGGGACGTTCATATCGAAACAAATGTTGATAAAAGAAGAAACATATAGATCTGAGAGGAAGTAATTATTAGGTTGGAAAAGAATTCGTCCAGCAGTGTATTGATATAAACTGATTATGATAATGGCATTATAAATAGGTAGATTATGTATATTATATAGCGATTATTCATAGGACCAAAAAGAGTAGAATCGGCTTAGAGAAGCCTTCATTCAGCAGTGGATTGACCTGGTCTAATGATGATAACGATGAAATGAATATATTATATTGAAATATTTGATAAATGCAGCAATGTATATATGAAACAGGAATGGAATTAGTTTTGAGAGGCCTTCATCGAGCAGTGGATTGATCCTGGTTCATGATAATAATGACGATATAAATGGGTAGGTAAATTTTAATATCACCAATTTTAATAGATATAGCAGTTCATATGACCAATAGGATTATTGATACAACCTTCATCCAGTAGTGGAATGCGAATAAGCATAGTGATACATATTAATTCTTCTATATAACCACGCGAATGGAAATAATGGATAATACGACGTAGACGACTCATAGTGTGATTAGGGTATGAAATTATCATAATTCACTATTTTATTTGCTTATACGCACGCATGCATTTTACTAATATTATGTAATAAAATATTTACAATATAAAATGAAATAATATTATATACGTTGTGTAATAATTACATATAGTAAATGTCATTTTTAATAATTTACCTCCCTAAAAATAATTATGTTTACGTTGTCTTTGAATATAAAAGTTCGAATAAAAATATTTTAGTCTATGTTTGTTATTGTGAATTATTGTAAAGCTGATAAAATAAATGACAGTCGGATAAATGTCAAAAAATGCAATTAATAAGATTCTGCGGTACAGTTCTGTTATGAGGTATTCAGAGGAAAACACATTTTGAAAATAGCCGATATGTTAAGTTTGGTTAGGTTAACCTAACAAATAATCCAGTATATCAGCTATTTTCAAAATGTGTTTTTCGCTGTATTCCTCATAACCGAACTGTACCAGTATGGACATAATAGGTTAACCGAGTGGCTAACATCCATTTATCGTAAACATAAAAAAATCTGTAGTAAATGTGCCGCAGAGGTGGACATGAGATTTTACAACTTTCTTTTTAGACCAAACCAAAACTAACCTGGAGAGTGAAAATAGTTAGTTTTAACACCACATTTCATAATTGGGGAAAGAGAATAATTGACCTCAATACTTATAATAAATAAATTTACTTCAGTGGGTCCAATTTCAAACAGTTTGAAAAATGTAACACTGATCGGTACTATCAAACATAATTGAAAAACGTGAGCAGAATAGTGCATAATACTATTATTTTAAATAACTTAATAATTTGAAAGTCAAGACAACGTACCTATCACAAAATATGTTATATATGAAATCTATTACAATTTAAATTCAAATACCATCGTTATACATTAATATATACATATCTACGTACTCACCGTAATTACTATATTACCAGATAAATAGAATTAGGTTGGAGAGAACTTCATCTAACAGTAGATTGATCGAGGATGATGGTGATTATAATAATGATTTGAATAGGTACCTAGGTAAATATTATCACAAATTTGATAACATAATTTGTGTACGAAAGGAATGGAATTACTTTGCTTGAACAGTTTGATGAAGGTTTGGATTGATTCAGGTTTTTGAAACCCACAATGACTGAGTGGCTAACATGTCGGCTTATAATGTCGTGGACCTGACAAATACATAATATATTGTTTTTCACGGTCTAAAAATATAATATCAGATATGAATGTGACCGTAAATAATATACGTCAAGTGTTGCACTAAAATAATGTCATAATGACCAGAAAACCAGAATGATGTTTTAAATCAGGAGCATATGCACTTACCTGTCGTATAACTTCATCAACAGTAGATACACAATAGGTATTTGCTTCACAACTTAAATTAGAATGGTGACGGTGACACATCATAAACATACAGCTGTCAGATTGATGTGACATGGTATACTTCGCCGGTAATATGAATCTAATATTATAATTTTATATTATCTAATAACAACTTCAAACGATTGAATGTATTATTAGGATAAGTATAGTGTTTTAATATAATATAGGTACACATGTATTAGGTAGTTTTATTTAACCTCTACTGAAAGCGTAATATTATGTTAATTACGATCGCACCAAATCGCTTGATTGAGAATAATATCCGGATTAAAAATTCACTAAAACATAAACAATTCGCCAAATCACTTGATTGAGAGTAGTATCCGTTTCTAAAAGTCACCAAAACCTAAATAAACATCTTTTGTTTCTAATACAAAGGCATTATTTATCATATTGTAATTACGATTGATGGAGTAGCCGCCATTTTGAAATATAATATTTTCAGTGTTGCAAACACATCGAAAAAATAAATTCCCTAATTAATATGTGTTGTAAAAAAAGTCACGTGCCGATCGAAAATCTATTGTAAAACAGTCAAAATAACCCTAAAAAACCCTAAAACGCAACGAAATTTATCAAATTCCATACTTTTATACTTGAATAAAGAACGTTTCTCTACTGAATTTTTCATTTAAACCTATTGGACATGACGAATAAGTCACACAATCGCTCGCAAAAACGGGCACAGCTGTAGGATAATAATATATAGGAGATGATTGTATTGACAATCAAACGCATTGACAGACGTATTATTATAAGTGAAAACAAAAGAAATACAACAAAACGTCAAAATATAAAATTTGAAATCAGATTATATTATTAGGCTAATCAATTTGAAGAACGTATTATTTAAAAAACAAAATCTGTCGACCGAGGGTAGATGGAATTTGAATTAAATAATTGATTAAAGTTTTGTACTTACTATTTTTTCCAACTTTTTTCATTCGCAATACTTTACCTCGTTCCATTATGAGTAATAATATTTTAATGTTCTTAATAAACGTATAAACAGTGAGTACCTATCTTATTATAATAAAATATTATTCACTATTGCAATTAATTTTCATAGAATGTATCCTCTTTTTAAACAATGTAAATATAAAAATCAGATTTAGCAACTTTTTGCCGGCGTTTAAATTCAATATTATTATTATTATGTTTAAACTATTTGACATAAAAGTAACATATATTATATTATATGTTGAAGCAGAATATATTATTTTACTGGTGAGAAATATAAAGATACACATGTACCATTCAAATGGCACATAACTGCTAAATATTTCACTTATTTATAAACTTAATTTTAACTAATAAAATATTCTTATTAGTATTATTAATAAGATGTTCTTTGTCACAAGTTTATAAATGAACTAATCATTATACAATAAACCATTTTCAAGCGAGGAAAAAGTTGAAAAGTGGTCCAAAACCATTAGTTTCTAAATTTAAAAACAAACCAAAACCAAACACAACCTACGTATCTCTGAATTATAGAAGATTGTTTTACGTTTTGGCTTAACACAAAAAATATTTTTTTAACATAAAATAAACGTAATATTATTCTGATTTCTTTTTTCCATTTTAGAGATGCTGTGATATCAGTTACTGTTGATTTGGAACCCTACGAAGCGGTGGTTCTTGGAAATGCTGACAGAAGATTCTCCGGAATCTACAAGAAAAAATAGATTAAAATAATATTTTAGAAAATATAAATAATATCTACCAAATAAAAGAATATTAATAATTAAAATAAAAACGCTGTTTTTACCGACAATAAAATAAGTGTTTATGATTAAAGTACCTGTTTTTTTTAAATATACTACCGCTCCCTTGATCGCTCCAGCTATAATGTACATATTGGGGTCGCGGCGCTCGTGGTGCAGTGGGTAAGGCACTGGCCTTCCGTCCGAGCGTTCTGGGTTCGATTCCCGGTGAGGACACAATATTTATGTGTTTTTCTCAAAGCCTGGGTGTTTTGTGATTGTCCAAAATTACTAACAACCACCTTGTACGAAAAATCAAGGACATGGTTATTAATAATTACACATTATTACACATACAAACACCGAAATAAAACTCATTAAATTATGAATATTAATTAATTCATATAACATACCATGATAGAATAGCTATCTACCATCAGCGAAGGGTGGAGGTAGGCTGTTGAGATCCGCCATCAATAGTGGACATTAAACTTTGTTAGTCATACGTATTTGTTTTTATTGAACTAAGACTACGATTTACAGATGGTATTGGTTAGTTTTTTATTTAAATCAATTAAACCCTATCTAAACCAAACCACAATATTTTTGGTAATTGTGCGCACTTTTTTATTCAAACTTATTTATTTTCGTTGGACTAAGAATACATATTACACAAATATTGTTGGTTCATTTTTTTTATTAATTCATTAAACCCTGCCTAACCAAACTATAATAGATAAAAATATTATTCTATCTATAAAATATTCTAAGTTATGTACGATTTAATTGAATAATTGCATTAAATTCAATTTCAAAAACTAACCAACACAATCTATAAATTGTAGTCTTATTTCAATGAAAACAAATACGTATAACTAACAAAGTTTAGTGTGCACTATTTATGACGGATCTTAACAACCTACCCCCATTCTTAGCCACTGCTATCTACAAAACATCTACAAACCATCTTGTACGCAAAAGAAGGGCAAACATACAGGAAAAAGGTGATGCGATATTTTTCTTTTGATACAATTTTGAATGGAACTCAACGCTCATTGAACCACGGTATCTATATGTCATATGATAATAGAGGAAACAGCTGTACGATACTATTGACAACTAGCAAATATTACCAGATGGCAGAACTACCTGTCAAAATACTCATATGTCTTCTCCTATACGTTTATGTATATGTTCTGCCGTACTGACCTTGTTCTGATATATTAAACTCAATTATTAATTGTCTGTGAGCTGCTGCATCAGCCTGTCGAAGACTTTGTTGAGTCTCCTGATTTTGCTGAGCACGCCATGCTGGACTCGTTCATTTGTCAAACGGCAATGCTTACCTGATGGTTCTTCTTTATCCGTAAGGTTTCTATGTATTCATTGATTATGTATATTGCATAGGGTTACAGTTGTGAGTTGGTCACAGCACCCTACCTCTATTATAATTACTCTTAAATATCTTGAATAATACACTAATTGTTCAATATTATAATCAACCGATATGCTATTACTGCACTGTAAACATCTGTCAAACTATTGTCGAATGTAGAATGTCATTTGTTTTCCTTGTCAAACGGATTAAAATAAACGATTCTTCGATTTTTCAAATTAAGATTTTGTAAATACGCGTATGTACATCTTCTCCTTGTCCCGGCCTCTCTTACACATTTTCATGTTTTTTCTCATGCGTTGCAGATAATTCAAGATATAAAGTAAAAAGTAAACCAAACATTTTTCCGAATCTACCTATTTAAAAAAAAATGCTCTATCATAATTATAATGTCGAACTTGTTTGAATTAAAAATAAGTTGCAACATAAGAGTATATAATTGAAATTCGAACCTGATACTGTTCAATAGGTAACACACTTTACCACCCATCCATCATAGTATATGGGACCTAACGGAATGAATGATTATCGCTGGACTAATTTATTGTTAGCACACTTGAGTGGATGGCAATATAAGTCTTGGGTAACTGCTCTTGCGACAATCCCAGTCATAAAAAAATCCAATGCTTTACATAAAACGTAGGGTCCTGCGATACGCCCGATTAAGACTGGATGTGGTGCGGGGCGGGTATGGTTTATGGGGCCATTAACTTAAATACTAACTATTATATATAAATCTTTTTGAATACATGATTCAATATAATATATTATAAGTATTATATAATAATATATTATACTACACTTAAAAAATGCCATTATTATTGTCAAACTCACTCTACTCAAACAAGGATAATAGAAACCAGAAAATAACATTTTCTGATGTATCATATCTTGGATCACAATTTATGACATAAAAACTCCCATAAATAGGCTGTGTACATTTTCCTGTGACGAAAATAGGACAACACTTTTCTTTAGATATCTTTTTGCCAATTTTAATACAAACCTCCACTCAGTGAAGGCCCATAATGATCTTATTATGATCGGACATGGTCAAAAAATAATATTTATATTGTCATATATTTTACATTTATAATGATAAACCGTCAGTAAGACAGATAACCGTAAGTGACAGACCGTCGAAATGGTAGACGAGGTGGGGGCGTTTTGCTGGCAATTAGAAATGGGGTAGCATTATCCACACAAACTTTATATCCAACCAGATCAAATTTAACTGAATATGATTTTGATTTTAATTTGTGTAAAGTTAATTTTAACTTTTGTTCACTGTACTTGGCCGCTGTATACTTCCCTCCCGGCAGCTCAGCGACTACATACAGTGATTTTTTTCACATAATAGAAAATTTGGTACTGCCCAACAAAAAACTAATTATTTTGGGAGATTTTAATTTGTATTCCGCTGGTATAATTGAATCTGATTATACCAGCTTTAATAATTTATTTAATTTAAAACAATTTTCTTCTGTGAAAAATAGTCTCGGTCGGACGCTTGATTTGGTGCTATCTAACGTTGGTTGCACGGTGGTCAGCGCGTGTGATGAGCCTCTCGTTCCTGAAGATGTCTATCATCCCTCTACTTGCACAATTTTATCTTTTAAGCATGTATCGCACAGAAATGATTCGTCGATTCCTCCACTGAATAGGCATAATCCGCAATGGAATTTTTCAAATGGAAATTTTTTAGCGCTGTATAATTCTTTGAGTACTACAGATTGGACCTCTTTATATGAACAAATTGATGTAAACACGGCATTAGCTATTTTTTATAATAAATTTTATAATAGTCTGGACTCCTGTTTCCCTCGCCGGCTCGTTCATCTACCGAAGTACTCATATCCTAAGTGGTTTACGCCAGAAATTATTTATAATCTAAGGTCAAAGGCATATTATCATGCACTGTGGAAAAAACATAGACGGACTGCAGATTATAGTAAATTTTCCTGTTTTAGAAACTCATTGAAGTGTGACATCTCTTCGGCTCACAAATCATATCTAACGTCGATTGGTCGAAATATTGTCTCAGATCCTAATTGTTTTTGGAAATATATTCATTCGCTTAATTCCAGTAGTACTACAAAAGACAATGCCATGATGACGTTGAATAATGATCCTATAGAGAACCATGTTATATCTGATGCATTTGCTAAGCATTTTGAATCACTTTATAGCTCAATAGAACCGCTACTTGACCCCGATTCTGCTGGTCCTTCGTCTGCAACGCAAGATATTCAAATCTCAGCTTTTGACGAGAAAGATATGGAATATGGGTTTTCAAATTTGTCTCCCAAAAGTTCATTTGGTCCAGATGGCTTGCCACCTTATGTGGTTAAGGGCTGTTACGAACATATATCCTTTCCGCTTAAACATATATTTAATTTAATCATAGCATCCAGCACTTTTCCTGATGCATGGAAAATAACCCGCCTAAGGCCGCTTCATAAAAAGGGATCTAGATCAGAGATCTCTAACTATAGGCCAATAGCAGTTCTTTCGGCTCCATGTAAATTATTTGAATCGATATTACATATAAACATCAACCGTCAAATAGACTCTCGCCTCTCCGATTCGCAGCATGGTTTTCGACTTAGGCGGTCCACAGTAACAAATCTTATAGTGTATAATAATTTTATTTCAAATTCTATGGATAAGTCAATTCAAGTTGATTCTGTGTACACAGATATTTCCAAGGCATTTGATCGTGTTGATCACGATATTTTATTACAAAAGCTTTGTACATTTGGCGCGTCATATAGTATAATATGTTTTTTTGCTTCTTATTTGAAAAATCGCCGTCAATTTGTTGATTACCATGGGAATGAATCGCGGATTTTTAGAACAAACTCTGGTGTTCCTCAAGGTTCAAATCTTGGCCCAATTTTGTTTTTAATATTTTTTGATGATATTGTCAAAGTTATAACCAATTCTTCTTGTTTGCTATTCGCAGATGATCTTAAACTTTTTCGAACTATTGAAACCCCATTATGCTGTGCGATGTTGCAGTCTGACCTAGATGCTATCTCGCAATGGTCTATCTTAAATAAACTTGAATTCGCTACCTCCAAATGTAATATTATTTCATTCAATCGTTCAAGGCACACCTTATTGTTCCCATACACATTGTCTGGTATAATATTGAGTAGGGTAACGGAGATAAAAGATTTGGGAGTATTGTATGATACAAAGTTCACTTTCAATCAGCATATTCTTAACATCAGTACTAGATCTAGCAAAATGCTTGGTTTTGTTATGAGGGTTTCAAAATCATTCGAAAACGTCCGAGTGCTACGTACATTATACGTATCATTTGTGTTGAGTATTCTTGAATATGCCAGCATTATTTGGAGTCCTAATAGGTTCATGCACACAATTAAGCTGGATCGAGTCCACAATAGATTTCTTAGATTTCTCTACTTAAGAACATACGGGTTCTTTCCTTATGATAATGACAATAAAATGAATTTCCCGACTCGTTTTCTTTTGGGTATGCTATCAATGCAATCCCTGTCTACCCGAAGAGTGATTGTTCTTTTAAAGCATTTCTTTTTACTTCTTCGTGGGTTCATTTACAATCCGCATATACTGGCAAATATTAATTTTCATGTTCCCACCAATATCACTCGCAGCTCCACGGTCTTCAAGATACCTCATCGCAGGACAGATGTTATGTTTCATGATGCTGTGTATCGTGCAATTAGCTTATTTGATGTCACCATAAAGGTTGATTTGTTTTTTATTAATTATATAATGTTTGTAGACGTTTTAAATAGGATAAATTTATAATTGTATATATTATCATATTTCTTTAATATTTACACATGCTGTCTTTTCCACTTTCTTGTCATATTAGTTGTTATTTGTAATTAAGATATTTTTATATATTTGTATGTATTATGTATTATGGCGCATTGGCCAAAAGCTGTAATGCCGTAATACTCTTTTTTATAAATAAATAAATAAATAAATAAATAATTTGGAAACACTCTCAGAAACAGACATATTAGAAAAAATATAAAAAAACTAGTTAAAAACACAAAATCCAGTTGCTAATACTGATGAAATATCAGAAATAATTGAGTTTGTTAATTTAATAATCATAATTAGATAGAGCACAGTTGACTAAATTGGTAAATCATATTGGCAAAAATCCGGTTCGACTATTTTCCGCCGCCATATTTTTGTTTTCAAGATTTTTTAGAATATGCATATTTCTGATGTACCTATGTCTAAATTATGTATGTTCAATAAAGCATGTTGCATTCTTAAATCTTGTGAATTATTCGTTGAATAAATAATTTAACATAATTAAAAATTTTCTGACCATGTCCGATCCTAATAAGATCATATGGGCCTCCACAGGGTAGAGGAGATTAACAGATTTTGTTTATTACGATAAGTGGATGTCAGCCACTTGCTCAACCTATTAGGTCCATACCCTGACTCACACACAAACTGAAAAACAATATGTGTACTTGCCAGACCCAGGATTCGAACCTGGGACCCACGGCGTGATAGTCCAACGCTTAAGCCGCGCAGCCACCATGGGTGTCATACTTACATATTGTTTTAAATGAATTTATATCTTACTAGTGAGGCTTTCACCTCTGGCCACCTTCGTCACCCCGATCCGCTCCCTCAGCCTCTATCCGCTCTTGCACTAATGCAATATGATGGCTCATCAAAACGTCTTCCGTTCAATTTTTTGCGGGATGCGTCGGAGGTAAATGGTTTGTCTTCAAATCGGTTGATTGCAATAATCTTTTTTGTTTAGAAAACCAAGATGGCAGTTCTGAATGCCGCAGGAAGTTTTTTCTTTACTTACCCTCTAACTAGGCAAGACGATTTATATTTTATTAATTATTATTTTAACACTACAACAGGGGTGCCCAGTGGCGAAGGGTGTAGGAAGGCTGTTAAAATCCACCATAAATTGTGCACACTAAACTTTGTCAGTAATATGTATTTGTTTTCATTGAACAAATACTACAATAATGTACAGATGGTGTTGGTTAGTTTATAAAATTAGATTAAACCCTGCGAAACTAAACCATAATAGATAATAATCAAAACATACTCGTCTATTTTTTCAGTGGAATTTGGCATAAATATTATAGCTATCTAGACCAAGCGATACACAGCACACCCGAAACACAGCCGATATTATTTGAGTAATGTTTTAGCATACTAGGCGCACATGTCCAGCATGGTCGCTGTTAGTCACTTCCAATCCGCCAGTCACTGATGACACGCTCAACGGTTACCGCTACTATGCCTCCAATTTAATAAAAATAGGAGAAACTGTACAAATATACCGCCGTGTATTTTGAAAATATTATGTAAAAATAATTATATGAAGAAGAAAAAGAGCCCATGGGACTAATTTACATTCTCCTCCTTGGGGTCCCCCCAATATTAAATCCTGAGTGCGCCACTGAACCTACACCATCTGTAAATTATAGTCTTAGTTCAATAGAACAAATACATATGACTAACAAAGGTTAATGTGCACTATTCATGTCGGATATTTACAGCCTACCTCCACCCTTCGCCCATGATGGTGCCCAATGATAGTAGTATAATTAAAAAGTAGTGTTATCTGTAATATAAGTAGTGAAAATATATTTTTACTTCAACGGGAATCGAAGTCCCCGGATAGGCCAGTATCTTACTCACTGCACTACAAATGGTAGAAACAACAACAGAGTAATTATGTAAAAATGTCCCTATGTTTTCTTCTGTTTTAGGGATTATGGGGCCATGGTCCGAGCCCCCTCGTTCTCGTGAAAGTTGTAAGGTTTTTATTTAGATGTAAATTATTTTCCAAAATTAAATGTAGATATGTATAATATTATGCACCACGTGGTAATTTCTGATTTTGTTTTAAATAATTTCACCGTTACATTAAAATCTCGGTTCCGTGGCGTATTGGCCCTGTCTCTACATCGTAAGGTTGAAGTATTTATTTAAAAACACATTAACGAATTCGGCATTACCGTTTAATTGAAAGCGAATGGTCAGCCCACTTAAATATACAATATAATACCGTCCATCATTTTCGTGATACAAAATTGAAATGATAATAATATTATATTCGATACACGAAGGTAAATGTGATATTTTCACATCTGATGCCCGGTGAACTTATTTGTGGGCCGGTTCAACACGTCTCGGCTGACCTACTACCGGTTCGCCTTTCGTCCTATTTTCGTTCTTCTCTCATCCTCCTTCCGTGTCCGGCGAGCGTGGCGCCCCTAACGACGCCCCGCCAGGTTTCATTTCGGACGCGACGAGAATCTCGATCTCAGCTACTTTTGGCATATTTACGCCTTGAGGAAAATGCAAAAACAATTTAGAGGATCCATGCTTGGACGCCTTTGGTTTGTTACAACATCATAATTAATAGACAATAAGGCAAGTGTTTTCAAATACAGATAAGTCCATAATTAAATATTTGTCATAAATTATGTTTTTAAGTTTCAAGGGTGAGTGTTTTTGTTCTTACTTTTTATTGTGTTGTATTTATAAATTAAATCAAAAAACTACTAGAGCTCAGAGTAATGATATAATATATAGAGCGTCTATTTTTCTGCAAAATGAAGCCATGTTTCATGCGTATAAGCACACTAGAACCTTGATTTTATTATTATCAACTTAACTATGAAGCGTTATACCATCGCGCTGCTTCTCACTACGACTATCAAATTTAAGCATAACATAGTTAACCATAATAATAATATGATCTTTTAAAATAACTAAAAATAATTACCACTAACTTTATATTTAATAAAAAAACAATAAATTTTAGCAACACGTGCTCGCAGTTTTTAAATGAATGTAATCAGTCAAATCCATATTAACTGGATACGTTTACAAAATATATTTAATTTAGCCGTATAAATTCTATCTTACTCTAACGCATAGATCGGAGACATAAGCGTGTCGAATGATTACTCACTCGCACTTATGGTTCGTTTTTGTTTAGACTTTGTACTAGAGACCTACCGTTTTTTATTAGTTAATAAACCCGTTATCGTAAAAAGAAAAAAAATAGATTAACCGCCACGCGAAGATGTTTCTTGAAAAATTTTTGTTTTACGTTTTACGAATTTTACTCACTTGTTCAACCTATTAGGTTCATGCTCTGTGTCAAAACAACGTGTAATTTTACCTTACCCGGAATTCAAATCTGAGAAACTCCACTTTATAATTTTAAGACATTGTTGTCGCTCGACCATCGCGAGCCATCAGGATTTAGTTATATCATTGTAATAATTAATCGATTTAAAAAACTGATTCATTAAACTTCAAAAATGGTTTAGTTTTGGTGGGCTTTGGAAATTATTGATCATTACAAATTCTATAAAATTACGAATAGAAATTTTAAATTCAAGATTTATTTAGTTAGTACGTATTCAATACCATTGACTAATAAAAATCAGACAAATATAAATGAATAACAATTTTTTGCTAGTAAATTTGATATCATCCAAATCTGGAATGTTATTTTTGTTTTCTGTGCGTAGACAAGTTTAAAATTGTTTGTCCGATGTGTTTTAAAGTATTTAGTATATTTATATCAAAATGCCATAGTGTAAATTCGTTTGAATATAATACGAGTATATTCGTTTGAAATATGAGAATGCAACCGAAAAACATTTATATTAAAAAAATTAAAACAAATTTTAAAATATAATAATATTATCATTATATGGATTGAGAAATAAAAAAATAAGAGTAATTATTATCTCGGAATAAGTTAAACTAAGGTTTGGGTACATTTTAAATGTAAAATAATGTTAAATCTATCTCAAATACGCCTTCGTTATGGATAAGGTCTCTTTGTTCATTGTATCAGTTTCGACTAAATATGATAAGGTTGTAAGTATTTATAGTTAATTATTATGAACTTATCAAGAGAATATCAAGGGTATACAGAAAATAAGGACTGATTGCTAACTTAAAGAAATAGTATAAGTGAATTTAATTTAACTTCTTATAGTAAATCATTACAGAGAATCGAATAAATGATCTTTTTAACTGAAGTAGAACATCAATTTTTAAATCATTATTTTGACAGTCTATATCAAACATGTCCAACGCGCCGATCATTTTGATCCATTACACCATATTATGCTCATAGGGATTGAGTAATAAAAATGTGAAAAGCCTGTATGTTCGGTTTTATTATGATTTCATTGAGATTTTGAAGAGAAAGCATGAAGCATTCCTATTTTTATTTCTTTGACAAGCCTGTTTCCTCAATAAAATAGTCTTTATAATCTCGTAGTATAACCTTATTCGTATTGCATCACTCATGGCCTACCGCAGAAGTGAGAGAAAGAGAAGATGTGAATTCCCGTCTCTTTAACTACTGAAACTTAGTTAAATCTTACAATCACGTAGTAGGCTATTTTTAATTTAACAATGAGTGTAATGACTGCCTTAAATAAGACCACACTTATAATTAATGAAAAACAAGACGTGTTGTTGTTTGATTTTTAACGCTACAGTGTCCTCAGGTAAATATAGTACGTGTGTTTAAACTGAATAAAGACAATGTGAGAGTGTAGTAGAGCACTGCCCACTTGAAATTTAATATGCCTGGTCAATAAAACATTAATTATTACACTTTCAAAAGATTTAACGTTTTCTTATTGGTAATGCATACCTATATTGATTTTTTTTTTTTAATTTAGTCACAATAATTTGTAAAATGTATAGATCACTTGCTGTTAACATCTTCCCCATCTCAAATAATATCGATTATTCTCCTTTTCCCACATCTAATGTACTTACTATTTTTGCCTCTATCACACAGTATTTATAATAATATTAACTTTAGTTTTTTTTTATGTGTATGAAAACTTAATTTGAATGCAAAATAACTAAACGTCAAATTCGTTTATTGCTTGTCCACTAAACCTTTTAGAAAGGGGCAATTACCTACGTGACGCCTGAAAGGAGTTAAAATAAACCCACCACTAAAGAAAAGTATTTTTTTTTCTAGACGTAAAATGACAAAAAAAATCCTAATTAACCAGATTGAACTAACTGTAGAATTATACATAATTTGACGAATATTGGAATATATATGAACCGTATTAAAACGATAGTAATTTTTTAACAAACTATTTTTTTTATTCAACGAATAATTCACAAGATTTAAGAATGTAATATTCTAAGTATTGAACATACATAATTGCGCTTTAGAAAGTATTATAAGAGCCAATAGTTAAAATTTGTCGTAATTAGTATGACAGCTTTAGCAAGTGGTCTATGCTCGGCGGGCGCGATACCTGGAGAGATGCAGATTTGATTCCTGCGGGTTGTCTTACTTTTTTCAAAAAGATTTTTTTCTATTGGTTATAGTACATTTTTTTAGAAGTGTTTTCAAATTTATATATGTTTAATTTTTGTAAACTAAAAATATCATCATCATCAGCCGGGTTCAATCCACTGCTGGATGGAGGCCTCCCCAAGTTTCTTCTAACTCTCTCGATCCTGTGTCGTTTGCTGCCACGTATTTCCGCCGAACTTTACCAGTTCGTCAATCCAGCGGCTTTTAGGGCGACCCTGTGGCCGTTTTGTACCCCTTGGGTACCACTGGATAACGGCGAGAAATGTGCCCCACCTATCTCCATTTCAGCTGTTTGACAACGTCTATTACATCGCGTACTACTCCTGTCTGCTTACTAACCCATTCGTTTCTCTTACGGTCCTTCCGCTTGATGCCCAACATACACCTCACCATGCCTCCCTGTGCGACTCTTAGCCTTTGGACATCTCTAATGTTGAGGGTCCACGTCCAAAAATATAACGTTACCATATTTCTACAATAGCCGGTGGCTAAATCTTTTTTTACGAATCGTTATTATAAAATGATAGCTTATTAATACACTGCGAGGCATCTTTTTCTAAATAATTGATTTTTATTCTCGATGTAAAACAATACATGATGAATTCATTTTGAGTAAACAATAAATTGTCTCTAATGTTTTTTTTGTACGTCAAATATTTTCAACATGAATAAATACAATCTTCTAGGAAACCCGTATATTCCAAACTCACCATTTCTCAATGCCCGTTGAACTGAAAGTACGGTAAGTTATACTAAGTTAGGCACTCTAATTCGTTGACAATCTTCAACCTTTTCCATTCTCAATAAATATTAACTACATATCATACAAAAAAGGCATTGGAAATATTTAGTTTTTAAAGCAGGGTTGGTGATCATTATTTTTGTGGTATATGTAAGATATTGCAATTCCGAATGCGGAGGTTGTCTAAATATAATTATTTTAATATTAAAATACTGACTATTTTTTTTTCTCAAAAATTATACAGAAACTAAAAAAAACATTATCAAACTATTGTCACTTTTTATTGCAGCATTAGTGCTCTACACGTTGGTATGTTTGGCAATAAGAAAATAAAACAATACACGTAGATGAGCAATGCACATAGCTCCAAGAGGTATAAAATATCTGAAAGAAAGATCTAGACGCTGTGGGATTATTAACGAGATACGTAATTAAGTTTTAGTTGTTTGATATTTAAATTATATTCAAATTTGGTATAATGTCCAACGAAGTTTAGTTTTTTATATTGATACATAATATTATTTGATTAATAAGAACATAACTGTTTTATCGTTGTTTATTTTTTCATGTTTATTTTAATATTACATGATAGAAGAAAACCAACGTTTTGTGCAATAGCATCAGCCCTGATCCAGATTTCCCTCTGATTAGCAGCTTTAAATACCTGAGGGTGCACATCACGGGAGATGGGATTTTGACGAGAGCGCTCGCCACCGGAATGGGAATGGCTGGAGCAACATTTTACTCAATGCAGAGTGTCTGAGACTCAAAACCAAATTTCGCCTATTTGCCGCTTGAGTTCTGACGGTGCTGCTTTATGGTAGCAAATCATGTTACCTTAGGAAGTCTCAAAGCAACCGTATACTAAGTTGTGAAAACAGATGTTTGAGACAAATGCTGGATGTACGGTGGAGTGGTATGACCTTAAGAGTAACGAGACGATAAGAGAACGCATCAACCAGCCTCTCATCACGCTGATAGTGAAGAGGCAACGTTGTACCTAGCTAGGCCACATGCTGCACATGCCAGAAGAAAACTTCAACCTAAATTGCCTGTTCTTCAAGCCGATCGGATTCCGGTGTCCTGGAAGGTCGGTAAATACTATCAATAGAGTGTATACGGCGGAGCCACGGGCTGCTGGTTTGACCTGGAATGAAGCAACTAGACTGGCAAGCAACAAGGATTCTTGGTGGCGCCGCCTGGTGTCCATACGCGTCAATTAAGAGGCGGATATGGCATAAAAGAGAAAAAGATAGTATTTGGTAGTTTTATGTCTATTGCGGACAAAAACAATATGCATGGAACAGTTTATTAAATTGAGAGATTATGTGTAAACTGTTTGATTGAAAGGTTTGATATCGACTGAGACCGATAGTTCTAATTTATGTGGATAGATGTGACTATAAAGAATTGCATGGCCACGCAATGGTCAGACATTCAAGGATCGAATTTAATAGAAATAATGATGTCACATTTATTCCACATAATTTAATAAAATTCAGAGGCGGATTCATCGATTCAGGTAGGCATCGTTAACTGATCAGTGATCACAGTTTTTTTACACCTTAGTTTGGTGGACACTATCATTTAACAAAAGTGAAAAATTATTATTATATTTATTCTTTCTGTGTCCGCCTATTATTGGGACCATCGCATATTATTGTATTCTATATTATAATATTTATACCTATTCTCTGTGATTGATCCTGTTGGCTGACCTAAATAAATAATAATAAAAAACATCGGGAAAAAGGTTTATTTTTATACATTAACAAAACAGAACATGAAAAATATATGTCTTTTTATTGAGAGAGCAGTTTCTAAAAAAAGCAGTTGATAAAGCTTCCATTGACCGTAGCCAATTATTTAAATTGGCAACATTCACAGAATAAAGCTCGTGAAGTGTCTCCTATTGTGAAAACTGCCTGATTCGGACTCAACTTTTGCCCCTTTGTGGATCGCCATTCAAAAGGTCTTCATAGAAAGAAATCGCTGAGCCGTTGTAAGAGATGAACCCATTGTAGTATTTCCGACGACAATTTAATAGGAAAATACAGACGCCCGCGTCGTCATGAAGAGTTTTGCCAAAGTGATCATAAAAACAGACATACTCTGTGACTCAATATGTATTGTTGTTAAAAAACATTATTTTTAATATTTGCCAAACTCTATTTCAGTACAGAATAAAATACTTTATTTACATAATATAATATCCTTTATAACATTTATGTTGCGGTACTACGTAACTATAAGCAATATTTAGGTAAAAAGAGTAATATTATTTCACTTTTAAGCGGAATAAATAGATCTCTACAGAGTTAAGTTAAATAGTACAGTTATTTACGAGAAACAATCAATATCCATACGTCCAAACTCTTGAATCATTGATATAAACCAAACGCACACTGAAAAACAATATATGATTATTACCAAATATGAATACTTATGGTTTTAAAAAGCACTCTGCCACTGCGTACTATTATACTTTGAGTCAAAATATTATATCGTATCAATATTATTACACTCCACCACACCACGAGATTCAATAATTGAATTTAATTATTAAAAATCGTAGTGAATGTAATTTCTATTCAATAATGGAAATAATCACAAACACCCAGGCTTTGAGAAAATCACATAAATATATTGTGAGTTGTGACCTCACCGGGATCGAAGCCAGAGCCACCGAATGAAAGCCAGCGAATTACGCACTGGACTACGAATGCCGTCTCATCCCTACTCTATCGTGGACTTATAGTAAAGAAGTAAAAATATATTGTGAAATTCATAATAAAATATCAGAGAGTGGAAAATGAGACTTTAACGAAGCAACATCCCATGCATTTTATGTATTTATAGAGTGCAATTCAACATTATGATATTCAGAAAAACATTATCTACATACTAAAGAACTAAGACTAAGTAAAATCGTTATTATTGTTATTTTAATTGGTCCAAAATGACTCGGATATCACTCGTCGCAATTCCATAAACAAGGCGGTATCTATCTATACGTATACTATACGGTTATCTCTATAGCACAGGGAAGAAAAAAATACGCGTTGTTCATGGAGCATTCCAGACAATAATGTATCCAACCTAACCTAGCCTAGCATAACCTAACCTAACCTAACCTAATACATAATCCAGTAAGTATATCGGCGGTAAAATTCGTTTGCCGCTAGTTTCTTGAAAACCGACAAGAACCGTGACGAATTTTATTTCAGTACTATTTATACGACCCAAAGAGTTTGGATAGTCTTTAATATATGACCTTATATTTCCGATACAACATTTCACGGTTACAAAGTGTGATACGGTGAACTGCATACTTACAAATTTTCGGACACGGCGATAATTAACTGCCAGAATACTACATATCATATTAAAATCACCTTTACAATGATTTTGTAGTTAAGTGATATATTAGTATAGGCCTGATGTAATATGATAGCCATATTTAGGAGTCACCATTTAACTTTAATGCCACTACCAGTCCATCATCTATCCTTTACTCTTTACTCCACACTAATCGCACCCCATTCCGTGTGGCCGAATCGTAACCCAACCTTTTCATACAGTTCACTTGCTTTGGTTATACATATTATTGTCATCAAATATTTTGTGTTTTATAACAAAACAGGAATCTCTCCATGTCTATATACAAACACATAGCGTCATTATCTTGCCGGAAAAAGTACAGGCTGATGGCAGATAACAGTAATTTACGACAGATGTTTGGACAATGTTTGCTACATTAAAGCAAAGATCTCTTAAGTATTCCGTTTCTCTCATTGGGACTATTGTTTGTTTACTTAATTTTGATAAATTATTATTGTAATACAGACAAATATTGTTATATCTTTGACAATATAATATGAATGTCTTAAAAAAATAAATTGTTATAGCAGATTCAATTCTAAAGTCTGTACCCAGTAACATCCCATGGGGTAGGTACCTAATAGTTTCCTACAAACTAACACGCCCCCCACTCGAGCTTAATTATTGAGTGTATTACGAGATCTTATAGTCCGACAACAAGAAATCTACGATAACAGTAAGTCGCTGTTGTCGCATATAGATGACTTCTCAAAGATGTACCTGTGCAAAAGACGTGTTTAAATAATGTATCGCCTCTCTTTTTTTTTCTTCTCCGCATAAACCAAAAATTTACTAGGTAATAATAATTATTCCATCACTCCTGATCGTTTTCGACATATTTTATTATAAAAAGCTTCAAATTACATAAATTGATCGATCTGTACACCACGGTAGCATAAAATGAAATGATAAATTTGCGTTCGTTCCTCATTTGAAAACGGACATGCGATTAGCTGCACTTGAGGGCGTCGTTAGTTCGCAGTGGACAAGAAACTCTTATTCGACAATACGTTTGATGTGAAGTGTCAGCAGTCATACCTGAGAATGTCTTAGGAGCAGATGCCCAAGACTGAGTCACACGCTCAAGTGTGCTTTGGCTGAGTTTACTGAGACATAATCTAATCAAAGTACCCATGGGAGAAAGGAGGACAGAGAATTGACAACAATAAATTATTATAATTAATTTACATTGAATATGTAAAAAAAAAACTAAAACAATAGTAACATACAAAACAGCAGAAGCATAAAAATCCTGATAACATCACTATTATTGTATTTTAACAACCATTGTTATACATATTAAGTGGTAGTATATCGCTTATGCAATATTTTAACCAGGGTGTCTTCAAACCTGTCATCACCACAGACCTCCGCGTATCTGCCTAAATCACCTCTTGAGAGCAGGTGTCATGGAAATGCTCATTGACATTAACCGATTTTCACGACATGTCAAATAACACCATACAATGACAACATCGCGTCTCGCTTCCGCTTGAAGAAGGAGATTGGCGAGACAGTCAGCACTTTTACGTGTAAACAGTAATTATTATCAAGATAGTTTAAAATACACACTATTGGTGCCAGTAAATTGATGCACGTGTACAAGCGCTATTTATTAGTATACAATAGTTTTTATGTAGTTTTGATCTGATATTTTTTTTGTAAGTATGTAAATCATCGCATCACACAGACATATTGTTGTATAGATTCAATAGAGGATTATTAATGGTATATTATTGAAAGTGACTACTGAATGAAGCTTATACATGTTTTGAAATACGAACAAACACAATATTATAGACACGTTTGGCTTACAATTTTGACATGAAAAATTTTCCACTTAAATTAATATTCAAATAATATTTTAATTTTCTTATTGTATAATATTATTAAAGAAAAACTACCGAAAACTTTGAATGGGAAAACCATTGACCGCCAGCTGATTATAAAGTGAAAAGTTTTTTGAAAAAAAACTTGTAAGTACCTATCCGTTTCAGCGAAATATTGAAAATATTTTCATATATTATTCAAATAAGAAATTTGAATAATTTGAAAATAAAGTCTCCACAAAGTTTTTCAAGTCTAAATAAGTAGTTACTGAATACTCCGAAGTCAACAATCTAATGTATTTCAATTTGAATTTGACTTTGATATAATGTTTTTACTACTGTACAAATGATGATTTCAAAAGAAAGTTTCTTATCAATTATTAAAATAAATATTAAATTTAAGTGACTTATGATGACTAATCCTGAAGATAGTGTTCTAATTGAGAAGAGAGCAGATGGTACAGATTAGAACGTTGAAGACTTACAGTTTTTTTCTTCTGCGCCTACAATATTGTTATAGCCCTGCAATCTGAGCTTATCTTTATATTATTCTTATCAAATGTTAATAAGCAGTACAATGAATGTCTCGCAATGCGTTTGATAACGATTAGATTTCTCACTTATTGCATCAAACTTCCTTCCAAAGGATATTGTTGTCTGAGAATGTCAATGTTTGTTTTATAATATGCTTAATCAAAATTAATAGCTTTACAATTCTTTATTCAGTTTAAATTCAATCTTAGAGAAAAACGCATCGACTGCGTTCACTGTATCAAACCATACTATAACAAGTTATTGTCCAATGTAATCAGCTTTATTCATATTATATTAATAATTCGTTTCAAATAAAGTCAGTTTAAATATAAAAAGTGTTTATATGAAAATGATCCCGCCGTTCCATAACAATAATATTAATTTGCGACAACATTGAATACAACTCAAAATAAATCGAGAAAAATTTCTGAAAGCTAAAACAAGGAATTCGGCTTTCAGGAAATAAGTACGAGCGGTTTAGTTTCATCCAAAGAACGCCACAAGCTATTGATATCTCAGATTATTATTTCACGTAGTTCATAATATGAGCAAGATCAAAATTAAATAATAAAATTGTCGGATGCATCTGTTACACGCTTACTTACTTGTACGCTATAAAATCCATAACGTCTTTGGACACAAATATAACGAAATACTTAGTAAGGATATTCGTACATAACAGTTCAGTAGATTGAGAAAAGCCCGGTAATTCATATAGTGTTTTACATAAATAATATCATTATGAAACTAGTAATATTAATTTAATTGATATAAAACTGTATGGTTTTATGAAAAGCGATTATTAAGTTCATACAAGTAAACTTTGACATTTCTTAATCATTCCCTGTCATATTGTATAATGTTCAATTATTGTAAATTTATTTAACCACGTAGGTAGGTCATAGCCCCACATCCTGAAGTGGGCTCCCAGGCCAGGATATTTTGCAGAACCCCTACATGTCACTAAGGTTAAAGGCAATCTGACACTCTACAGTGGTATTTTCCAAATGTTGTTCGAGGTCAAATTTAATACAATTCAGACTTTTTTTTACTATTAGAGCAAATTTAGGATGTGTGCTCATCTGATTTATCTGGTGGACCCGCCACGGTGACCCTCGAAGCCCGGGCCCCTTGGCTAGAGCCCTGTCAGCCCCCCCCCCCCCTTGCGGGGCCATGAGCTAGGTATATCGTTATCTGTAAGATAAGATTATTTAAAATATATGCACATAATAATACAGTCAAAATCTAATAAAAATATATAGGTACTCGTTTTTTTATCTAATTGTCAATAAATGTATTTTTTTTAAACATAATGATTAATTAATTAAAATAATAAACATAATTTCCGATATATCCAATTCTATGTTGCTTATATGAGAAAAGATATTGTTTTAATTGGAAAATAATAATACGATGGAAACTCACGTTAAAATCAATCATTTATATTATTTGAAAAACAAAAAACGTCATTTTCCACAATTTGAATTTGAAAATTGACGCTCAAATTTAAGTTATTCTCATGAAGGCAGTGTTTTCTTCAAAATGAATTTTCCAGGACGGGAATAACTATCATTGAGTGATACTGAATATTTTATGAGATTATACGTGGGGTTATATTATTAATGGTACCTGTATGGCATTGGTCTCATTAGTACCAGAGATAACTGGTAGGGAAGAAAGGTTTTTAAGTGGGACGCCTTGGTCAGGCGAAAAGTGGGTGGATACAACCCTAAGCGGATAACCGAAGCAAAATAGCTGTAAAGGGCACTAGACCAAAGGGAATGAAATAAAATATGAGAATTCCAGCAGTGGACATCTACTAGTTGTTGGGAAACAAACAAGAAGATTTATTCGAATGTAACGACATGGAGAAAACACTAAATAAAAACAAAAGTAAAATTAAATACCGAAGGAACAAAATGAAAGTTGCTTGCAAACAAGACTCGTCATTTATATGTATATAAATACATTTATCTGTATAGGTAGGTAGTAGGAAGTTTTTTCATAACTCAAGAAGCTTTTGGTCACATGTAAAAAACTTTTGAGTTTCTTTCTGTGATACATACATCGGTTAACAGATTAAAATATTAATATATTGCGACATATCCTGAACATAATATATTAAAAATTGTATACAGTAGCGAAGAGTGAAGGTAGGCTGTTAAGATCTCCCATAAATAGTGCAATACTTTTTTAGTCATACGTATTTGTTTTAATTGAACTAAGACTACACTTTACAGATGGTATTGGTCAGTTTTTAAAAATCAATTAAACCCTGCCGTAAACCAAACCATAGGTAATAGTTTTGGTACCAATATTTTGGGCGATACGAGAAAATTGTGCACACTTTTTCATTCATACTTATTTGTTTTCGTAGGATTAACAATATATATTATTATTCTTGGTTCATCTTTTTAAAATTGTTAAGCTCTGAGCCAAACTAAAATAGATAAAAAAATTATTCTGTCTATAAAATATTCAATGTTATGTATGAATAATTAATTGCATAATTTTAGATATTTTATAGAAAGACGAGTATTTTTTAACTATTATCTATTTTGGCTCGGTTTTCGCAGGGTTTAATTGAATTTTATAAACTAACCAACTCCATGTGTAAATTGTAGTCTTATTTCAATGAAAATAAATACGTAATGTTAAGCTTTAATATTCTGATCTGGTATGTCTAAAATACAAGACGGTGCAAGACGAGACAAACAGTCACGAAAGATCCCAATAGCTTAGACCGTTAGGCCATGAGCATTTGATAACCACTCGCAATTAGTCATACCCGTAGTAATTTCTGAAATCTATGTATGTACCGCTAGACACGAAGTTCAAAGTGAATGGGTATGGGGAATATACACTGAAAAGTGTAGGGGTTTGCGGTTAACGCCACCATAAGCAATAAGTAGTAGGCTGGTCAGTGGCGTCTGATAGATTTTGTTAATCCTGTCCCATCCCGCGGAAAATCAATAATGAAGTATTACGGTTATTTTTCAAAATGGAACTCCCCTCCTCATTTATCATTACTGTGTATACATAATTTGAAAACATCTCATGCATATACACCGTGTCATATTTTTTTCTACAAAATGATTTTCTCCAGTGTATATAATATGCATGAGATATTTTAAAATTATGTAGGTATATTCAACATATTATTATATAATGTTACATTCTCAAATATTGATTCGTTGAATTAAAAAAAAGTTTATATTATGATTACTGTGCTTCATTCAACATTAATTTTTCTTTTTGAGAGTAGATTAAAATATAATATGATTTAGGTGTCGCATTTATTAAATTGAAGAATATCTCTAAATGCTTTATTATACAAGAAAAAATATTCTAAAAGTACCTACGCCTCACACAAAGAGAGATTTTAAAAACTATGGAATGAAATGAAAAAAAATTCTCAGATTCTTTTTTCCTTTCCTTTTTCCCCCACAAAGGGACTGGTCAAAGTTGCAGAGTGGACAAAAACATATTTGCATTTCCTTTGTGTGCGGAAAGAAGCAGGTCAAGTAAGGCGCAACGCCTGTTAAAAAAGATAAATCACAGTGATGTGATAAGAGATACGCGTCTGACAGGCGTACACGAATGTATTATATTATATAAATAAATCATGTGCCATGACAGGAATAACTTTATTGTAAAATACCTACTGTTATTTTTCTAACTCTCTGTGGATTATTACGAAAGTCGTATATTATAGTAGTATTATTCACAATTTCGATTACCGACAAGAGCTGTTTAACCACCAGTATAATTAAATTTGATAATAGTTTCATGGAACCCTTTCAAACTGAGTGTAATGCTACTGAAGAGACATAAACTATTTGAGGTATTTGTTTAACTTTTCTACTTGACACATTGGGGAAAGGGAAATTGTTTTGAGGCACACCAAATAAAAATTACTCCAACTATATTATATATTGTCGTATTCTCTTGTACATGTGGAGTATTAATTATAGGTAGCATCTTGATCTCAAGTAGTGTTTTCATTGTTGTCTCTGCAATGGACGGCTTGGCCGATGATTCAGCCATGGCATCAGCAAAGTCTGCAATTTTGTAACGGGAAAGTTAAAATTAAAGAGTAATAAATTATTTAATTAATATATTCCTCAGCCATATGACCATACATTAATCATATATGAAATTTGTTCAACACTTATCCTATATTATATTTAATTTATTGGTAAAATATTATAAGGTACAGAGGCCCAACATGTTGATTTTCAAGCAAAATTGTGTTATACTGTAGCTTTTTTTAACTTTAAAGACATTTAAAGCAGTATAATATCAAAAACGCTAGTTTGAATGCCATACGCCAGATGCGTATTTTGAAAGATAGTGATGTCTTAAAACATGCTAGATCTAGCAAGAAAATCGTTAAATTTGCAACGCTGGTTATGTATATATGTATTTGTAGATATGACGTGTAGATGGTAGATATGTATTAAGAAAGAAACATGGTGAATAGGCTTATAAATGATTGTAATTTTTAGGCATATAAGTAGCAAAATATGTATGTTACTCCTGACTCCTGCGGACCACTACCTATATTGTAATTATATTTCCCCAAAAATCTTCTGAAGTAAAGCAATTTAAGTATATATTATCAGAAAGAATAATATTGTATTGTTGTCCTAGTTCTAAGTATTTTTCAACCCAGAATGTATTATATGTGGGTCATTCATTGAATTTTTAGCTTTCTTCAAAACAACTGGAATTATTACAGAAAGGATTTGAGATGTGACTCGTTGCATCCCTTTTCTAACCAGTGATAAATGGTTCAACAAATAACTTTACAAACCATTTATATTGCATACACTTGTCTTGTCAAATACCTTTATCAAAAACTTCTTCTTCTTTCTTTGCCCATATCCGCCCCTTAACTGGAGCATATGGACACCACGCGGCGCCTCCAAGAATCCCTGTCGCTCGCCAGTCTTCTTGCTTCGTTCCAGGTCAAACCAGCATCCCGTAGCTCCGCCGTATACACTCTGTAGATTGTATTTAGCGGCCTTCCAGGACGCCGGAATCCGGTCGGCTTGAAGAACAGGCAAGCCAGGTTAAAGTTCTCTTCTGGCATCCGCAGCACGTGGCCGAGCCAGGTCCAACGTCGCCTCTTCACTTTCAGCGTGATGAGAGGCTGCTTGGTACGTTCTCTTATCTCCTCGTTGCTCCTAAAGTCATACCACCGCACACCCAGTATTCGTCGCAAACATCTGTTTTCGAAGCTTAGTATACGGTTGCTCTGAGCCTTCGTAAGGTGCCATGATTCGCTACCGTAAAGCAGCACCGTCAGAATGCAAGCGTCGAATAGGCGGCATTTGGTTTTGACCGAGTACAATCGTGAGTCCCAGACATTTTGCATCGAGTTGAATGTTGCTCCAGCCATTCCCATTCGGATAGCGAGCTCTTTCTGCAAAATGCCATCTCCCGTGATGTGTACCCCCAGGTACTTGAGGCTGTCAACGCTCTCGATGCTCTGTCCATCGCTAATCAGAGGGAAATCTGGATCAGGACAGGTGCTATTGCACAAGACGTTGGTTTTCTTCGCGTTGATTTTCAAACCAACGCGAGAGGAGTTGTTATGCAACCTGTCGATTGTCTCTTGAATGCCCTCGATTGAGTTGTCGAATATGACAGCATCATCGGCGTATTCCAGGTCGCATAGTTTCATCGTGGGGGTAACAGGTATGCCTCGGTCGGGTGGTATTGACTTCCGTAGTATGAAGTCAAAGAGAATGATAAAGAGAAACGGTGCAAGGACACAACCCTGTCTGACTCCGGTCGTGACCCCGAACCATTCCGTGACAGTGTCTCCAATTCTGACACAGCATTCGCTATTCTCGTGCAGGCTTTTGATTATGGCAATGATCTTGGGAGGGATCCCGTATGCTCCCAGTATCATCCAGAGGGAGGGGCGGTGCGGACTGTCGAAAGCCTTCTCATAATCCACAAAACAGCAGGCCATCGGACTGTTCAACTCATGGCTCTGCTGGAGAAGACATCGAAGGTTGTGGATTTGGTCTGCACACGCTCGACCAGGTAGAAACCCGGCTTGGTTTTTCCTGAGGACGTGCATTATTGGGTCCCTTATTCTCATCAAAATGATGTTTGCCAAAATCTTTCCCGGAACACTGAGTAGCGTAATGCCTCGGTAATTGTCGCAGCTTAGAGGGTCACCTTTTTTAAGAAGTGTGATGATTTCACCGTTCACCCAGTCCCTTGGGCAGCGCTCTTCTTCCCACACCTTTGTCATCAGATGAAACATAGGGTGCAGGATTGCGCTCAAGCTGTACTTGAGGAATTCAGGATGAATCCCGTCTTCCCCCGGTGCCTTTCCGTTCTTGAGCCTTTTCACAGCCGATTTTATCTCGGTGTGCGTGGGCGGGCAATCGGAAATGTCGGTCGCTCGGGGAATGTCCAAAAGTAAAGCTTCCGCAGATATGTCAAAGGATCCAAGGGGGGTGGGCGGTTCAGCACTCCGCAGAAATGATTCTTCCAAATCTTCTTGACGCATTCTGCGTCAGACTCTATTGCTCCACTGGGACCTCGAATGGCTCCGGGAGTCGGTGGTCGCCTGCCGCAGACTTCACGGGTGATTCGGAAGAGTTTCCTGGTGTCATTTCTGCTTGCTGCCTCCTCTGCCGCTTCAATTTGCCGGTTCATAAAATTGCGCTTGTCCAACCGCACGGATCGTTTGACTACCCTGTCTTGGGTCTGGTAGTCAGTCCGGCGGTCCTCGGTTCGGTCGGGGTCTCTCTCTTCGTCTCTCAAGGCTTTCAGCCTGGCTCGTTCACCAATTTCAACCCACGTTTCGTCAGACATCCACTTTGGCTGCTCACTCCTTCTGGTACCAAGGACGGTACGAGCCGACGACACAATCGCACTCTTTATGAGGCTCCAGTCCGCCTCAATGAGGTCGGATTCAGATTTGTGCCGCTCGTAGATACGATCTACACTATCTCGTACAGCAGTTTCGAAGTCGGTCCGAATTCTTCGGCGTCGGAGCTTCTCAACGTCAATTCGTTCGCACTTTGGAGGCCTCACCTGGCGACTGAGTTTTACTCGGATGTTTCCAATAAGTAACTCATGATCGCTATGGATATCGGCGCCTCTGTAAGTACGCACGTCGAGAAGTTCCTTTCGGTGCTTCAAGCTGTATAAGAAGTGGTCAATCTGCGAAATCAAAATGCGTTTATCAAAAACTATAAAACATTAACCAGGCATACGTTGAATTTGTAGTTCATTCGGGCATAATACTAATATCCGTACTAATTGTATATATCGAGTAATATACGAAGGTTGTTATTACAGATATCAATGTATATTTTTTATTACACTCATATTTTGTATTTGCCTTATATACCCAATTCTAGAATATATCATATATTATATGATTTGGTACAGTTATTACATAGTCTACATCCAAACCAATTGAAGATTTCAACTTAAATGTATACGTTATATTTATTAATTTTGAATTTGACGTTTCAACTGAAGCTATATAACTAATAAATAGTTTTGTGAGTAGGGGATCCAATCTCGAGCCAACAATCCCGGAGTTTCGGGATTTCAATTTGACGATCCCGGGATCGGCATTTTTTTCTATAGTTAATACTCGTATTAAATTGTGATATTATATACAAATAGCATTGATAAAATCTGTCGAAAATGTCTAGTATAATAAAATTTAGGACATTTATTGTTAATATTGTGTTCGTTCAATCTTAGAAATACAAAGGTTTAATGGAGTAAATAATATTGTAATACATAAATAATAATGTGAAAGTAAAACAGTTTTATTTGTTTATTTAAGAAAACATAACAAATACAAATACAAGTTAATTAAAATAAAAATAAATAACATATTGTGTTAACAATAAATACAATACATATGTACCTATTATAATAAAATTCGCAAACATTCCGAGAATCTAACAATTGCTATTCTTTCGTGGATATATATTTGAATTAAATTCAATGAGAAAATTAAAACATACATCTATAAAATTCGATGTATAAACGAAGCCTACACGTCCGTGGCACTGGTGGCTAGACGCCGTTTGCATGCCAGCACGTCAGTGACGTCTTTAAATAAATGGATTTATAATTTTTATGATATTGTTATGATTGCCAATGGTAGCAAAAAATGTGTAAGTATTTATTATCCGACATGTGCAGATATAATATCATCATCATCATCATCATCAGCCGGGGTCAATCCACTGCTGGATGAAGGCCTCCCCAAGCTTTCTCAAACTCTCTCGGTCCTGTGTCGTTCGCTGCCACGTATTTCCGCCGAACTTTACCAGTTCGTCAATCCAGCGGCTTTTAGGGCGACCCTGTGGCCGTTTCGTACCCCTTGGGTACCACTGGATGACGGCATTTGTCCAGCGGCCGTCCTTTCGGCGAGCAATGTGTCCCGCCCATCTCCATTTCAGCTGTTTGGCAACGTCTATTACATCGCGTACTCTTGTCTGCTTCCTAACCCATTCGTTCCTCTTACGGTCCTTTCGCGTGATGCCCAACATGCACCTCTCCATGCCTCGCTGTGTCGCCACTAACATAATGATTTTGTGAATGTGCGAAATTGACTATTATATGAAATGGGAAAAAATTTGCCTTATTCATGTAATAGTCAAGCCCGTTGCATTATTCATGAATAAGGTAAATTATCTGCCGAGTACGTGAATTCGCCAGGGTATGGGATTCTTAAACTGTCAACATGACAGTAGAAAAAGTAAATTTAATACGGATGGTTTTATTAGTTATTATTGGACATAATTATAATATAATTATAGTTAGGTTAGTATCACTTCCCTCCATTTCGGTATGTGTGGATTTTTCTCAACTGTCACTTTTATTTTTAGTTTTCTTTTTTATCGTCTGTATTTGGGATGAAGGTGGATAATTGACACACTGGAATGGTTTCGGAAACGACGAGGTTTATTTGGTGTTAATGTATACTATATGGTTACATTTTTTTATCATTTAATTCTACGGAGCGCAAAATGTACGCGTTCGCGATTTTGCTGCTTGTCGCGATCTGCCCGCCAAAAAAAAAACCGTTGGACTCGCGAGCTGTGCACAATGCGACGTTGCCATACGTGTTTTTTTTGGACAATGTTGCCGGTCAGATATTATTTATTAGTGGTATTATACATTATTTAATTATTTTCGCAATCAGCCGTTATTATTTGTTGGCTTTGATACCGATTCGGGCGTCTCCAGGTACACAAAGACACACCCAAATGGGGACCATACGGGGGTGTCACAAGCGCACCTCTCTGGAAAGGCCCGAATGGGGTCGGGCCAACTAAGGGCTGATTACGATAGCGTGTGTAACTGGACAGTGCGGTGGCTTGATAAGGGGTGGTTGCGTCTCTAGACGTTGAAGGATCGAAGCCCCACCGGTACGTCGGCGGCCGGAGAGACTCGGATGCAGCACTGTAGCATAGTGGTTCGCGGTTCCCGGGCCCACCGTAAAGCTGCTGAGAGAGGAGGGCGTCGCGCCCAGCCCTCTCAACACCCTCGGACCGTCGGCAAACGGAGAGTTTCGGATGCAGCACTACGCCGCTTTGTGGGCGTAGTGGTTCGCGGCTCCCAGGCCTACCGTACGGGCGGATGCTGAGAGAGGACGTCGCACCCAGCCTTCCCAACAGCGACCGTCCGAAAATCAGTCGATCCCTCACGAAAGTGCATACCGGCACATTACTCGACCCCCTTTTTTGCTCGCTTGCCCTGCCGCGGCTATCGAATTACACGCACTGCACTGATATTATACTAATATAATATGCGAAAACTTAATTTTATACTTAAAATGGCTTTAAAGTTTATAAAAATAATTTTAAAAATATATCAGGGCCCGAAATGGACCGGAACGCCATTCTGCCTCATACAACCGCTCCGGGTTGTAAAATTTTTCACTTCGAGCACTGAAATAACTTAATATACATCGCTTCCAACACAAAACACTTAAAACTAACTAATCTATGATGCTAATGGCTGAGGATGCTGCTTGGCTGCTTTCCGCTGATGGAGGCTGCTTTGCTCAGCTGAAGAAGGCCGCTTTGTAGCTCTCTTCATCATGGTGCATCTGGGCCAGGGCTGATTGCAAGGCTCACAGACACGCTGCTGTTGACGAAGAGGGCTCAAGCGGCTGATGATGCAGGGCATTTGATGCCGTTTTCCCTCGTTGGAGCCAGGGTCTTGCCCGATACACTCGTCTGTGGGCCAAGTTCGCTGGCGGATGCAGTTGGTCGGGAGTACATCGGGAGCCATGACTTCGCAATCCGGGTGTTTCTGCTCTTTTCTTCACTGGCTTGGCTTTGGCAGCATCCTCTTTCTACTGCTTATTATTATACTTTGTTGAGCGCCACCAGAGGCAAGCCTCTGGACGTTTTTTCCTCGCCGTTTCCTATTCCGGTGTTTGAATCTCAGGGTGTGTCCGGGTGAAAGAAATTTCACCTGCTTCTTGATTCCAGACGATCAAAATCAAGAAGCATAGTCCCACGTTGACTGGGGCCACTTATCACTTCCCTCCATTTCGGTATGTGTGGATTTTTCTCAACTGTCACTTTTATTTTTAGTTTTCTTTTTTATCGTCTGTATTTGGGATGAAGGTGGATAATTGACACACTGGAATGGTTTCGGAAACGACGAGGTTTATTTGGTGTTAATGTATACTATATGGTTACATTTTTTTATCATTTAATTCTACGGAGCGCAAAATGTACGCGTTCGCGATTTTGCTGCTTGTCGCGATCTGCCCGCCAAAAAAAAAAACCGTTGGACTCGCGAGCTGTGCACAATGCGACGTTGCCATACGTGTTTTTTTTGGACAATGTTGCCGGTCAGATATTATTTATTAGTGGTATTATACATTATTTAATTATTTTCGCAATCAGCCGTTATTATTTGTTGGCTTTGATACCGATTCGGGCGTCTCCAGGTACACAAAGACACACCCAAATGGGGACCATACGGGGGTGTCACATTAGGTTAGGTTTTGTCATTCTAAATTCAACTGAATGTCCATTTTGGGGTTAGCTAACAAGTGTCAACAAACTATCACAAACATACAATCGACCATTGCATGTTTGATACCCAAGCACGAATCAAATCGCGAAAATACCTTTTAATAAAATTCTTCCGTTATCATATTATAGTTCTAGATTTTTTTTGGGCATAGTAAATGGATATGAACGTCATTGTTGTTATTGATTGGTATATTTTTATAATATAATCAATGACATTTGATATATTTGGTAAGTTTGATTAGTTGCGAAAAACACCACCGGAGCGCGACCATATATTTTTACCAATGCAAGAGCATTTGACACATTTACTTTAGTTGCAAAAAACACCACCGTAGCGCTACTATCTAATTTGCTCAATGCATATACTAAGCAGTAAAATTACTGCCGAATCCACGCACTCGGCAGACATTTTGTCTAATTCATGAATAAGGCAACGGGCTTGCATTTTTCATGATTTAGGCAAAATTTTGCCAATTTCATGTTATAGTCAATTTCGCACATTCGGCGTAACATATACATACCAATAATTGATTATTGGTAAAAAGAATCCAACCCAAAAGTTTTGAGATTATGTTTACTAATCGCGGGATTTATAGGTATTGAAAATTGTTCGGGATTGGATTCCCTATTTGTGAGTATGATGAGAATATTTGTGGAAGTTTATATGGGATGGTTTACATGTGTCCAGTAATGACGAGAGTTTTGTACAAACTTGTCACATTATTAATATAATATTATGTTGTCGACGACGATGTTGAAGGTTATTAAAATGGAGAAGAAAGTAGAAGGTTTTTAATTTCTACTGTTTTATTGTATGTGAATGTTTGTGTTTGCCATTTTCATTTATATACGTTGTACATTTTCTAACGTAAACGTGCATTTGTAGACATCCAAATAATTCAATTATTATAATATGTCCTGTCCTACGAGAGTTACCAAGTTTTTCTTAAAATTGTATTTATTCCAGATCAGTTGAGTTAAAGACAGCCTTGTGGCTTTGGGATCTCTCTTATTACAATGTGACGTGGAAATATATTATTTCTAAGGTGGAATAATTAAATAAGAAATCCCTCACCTGAGATACATAAAGACATATGAATCTGTGCAGCTGAAAGGTGATGTCACGTAGAAACGCGCTAATTATTTAGCTTTCAATTAAACGCCTAAGTGCTCCATCTGAGAGGCGGAATCAAGCCAGGTGTCTCTGACGGAAACAAATGAGTTTATATATTTAAGCCACAGGCAGAAAATTGGTGTAATCTTTCTTCGCATTAATGCATGAATCTTTGAACAGGATGTTTCAAAATATCAATTCAAGGAATAACTTAACAATAAATGTTTAAAATTTATAATCAAATAGTACCTATCAATGTCTCATAGAAAATTAACGTATATAATATACATACTAATAATAATATTAATAATAATAAAAATACTGATACAAAATATCAATGTGTAGAAGTGAAAATATAATATAAGTATATATTATATAAAAATATTAGCGGGACATGAGGCATAGGGAATCCAATCCCGAGCCATAATTCTGATCCCGGGATTACGGGATTACAATTTGACAATCCCGGGATTGGCATTTTTTCCATAGTTAATATATTTTTTTTATATTTACAAATAACACTGATATAATCGGTCAAAAATAAATCTAGCATAATTTATACTATTTAAGACATTTTTATTATTAATATTGTGTACGTTAAATCTTGAAAATACATAAGTTTAATGTAGTAAATAATATTGTAATATAAATAATAATGTGATTTTAATATGAGACTGCTGTTTCTGATAGTAATTAATGAATGGGTTAGCGAGATTTAAAAAAGTAAAGCAAATCGAGGTGTATGGCTTTTCTGCTTTATAAATCTAATTAATCAGCCAAATATGAAACTGCCGTAAAACGAATGAGATCATGGTGGAACTACTTTCTTAAAAGTGCAAAGCATTGTTTTTTTCCAATCTTTCTCATTTTTATTAATTTATGTGAAAAAATAAAATGAATCGGCAACTTACATATAAATCAAACTTCATTCAAACTCAGTCTATTTCTAATTTAGTTATTTGTTATTAAAAAAAATTTCTGTTATATTTTAGCTTTTATTTTATTTTCCATAAAAATTGATAAAAAAAATCAATCCCGAATTTTTCGGGACTATGTTTACCAATCTCGGGATTCATAGGTATCGAAAATAGCTCGGGATCCCGGGATTGGAATTCCTAATGAGGCACGAATTCTGAAAGTGTCCAACCGCCGAAATGCATACTGGATACCAAACCGGAGAGTTAAAGATCGATAAGCAGATTCAAACTTCGGTGTTTAAATTGTGTCAATCAGGTGACTTGAACGGCTGGTACAGGCACTGGTCCAAGATAGTGAAATACGGATAAAGTTCTTCAAGAAGGTTTGGACAACATACTGGGTTATTCAGACACTTCACTAGTCGACTGTCTCTACAGGATGCAAACCATATATTCGGGAAATGTCTGAAAATGTACTCTGGAAGAGAAGCTATGCTCAAGTCGGTCCAACCAGCTGTTGGGTATATCGTGCAGTCCAACCTGGTCGCCACAATGGCCAATTTTCTTACGTTTATTGCGATCATTTAGTCTGTTCCAAAAATGGAAGTGAGTCTTTTTCTTTTGGAAATTATTTATTTTTTAAATAATCATTCTTTTAATATCTATTATATATTATATATTTATTTAAAATTTAAATCTTACATTTGAATGAGAAATGTAAAAAATTGGATTAACAGGAAATCCTAGAGATTAACAGGTATACATTTTTGGTTAAATATTAATAATTGTATTATCGGTTTGAAGTATTTGGAACCCCTTAATTATTTTTTTGTGATGAATCAGTTACGTTATTTTCGTCAAAGAAAATCACCCCTGGGTGATGCTGAGGTATTTCTGTAGCCTTATATTCACCGTGTATAACGGAATCTGTGTTAAAGCCCTTACACTGAAATATTTGTAAATTATTTCGTAGAAATATTTTCTGCGATAATTATTATATCATGTGTGTTAAATGCAATGCGAGAAAACGAAGAATTACGTTAACAGCAGAGAGAAATAACAAACATAATATAACAATAATTGAATTCTTCCATTAGAAAATGATAACGTATGGAATTTCGTAAGTGTGCCATTATGAAACCAATATGATAATATATGAATGATATTAAATTCTCGATATTGTTTTGTTAATCAATAGCTATATTCTTGTTATTTAGTTCATGTAAAGGAAGTCTATACGTGAAAGAAAGTACATTGCATGAATGCGATCGAATTTAGAGGGCGGTAAAAATTGTTTTCGTTTGTTAAAATAAGTATTAAAATGAACAAAGGTTAGTTAATGGCCGTCGTTCTTCACAAAGATACCATTATAACCAGAGCGTTGGAGCGGAGCTCGGAGCAGGAGCACGGAGCACTGGAGCAATGGGATTTTACCCGGAGCAGGAGCGGAGCCGGAGCACCAAAAATGTGTAGTGCTCCACTGCTCTGAATGTTTTTTTATTATTAAATTTTCGTCCTAAAATCCAACGACACTTTGCAACATTAGAATTTTATGAAATATGTCAATACTGCCGAGTGGAAAATAACGTCACTTTCTTAACAGAAGAGGCAAATAATGAGAGATGATTTATTTTGCTGTTGGAAATTTCAATAAAAATGGCGATTATTTTAAAACTACTTATTTTTTAAACATTTGTATACATATATAATACTTATTAAAACATTTTACCTGGAGCGGAGCCTCTGATTATAACTAATATTGTAACAAAGTAGTAAATAATATTCCTAATATAATATTAAAATAAAAGGTTTTAGGTAAGAACATAGATAGACTAAGTTAGTTATTGACGCATCCCATACCGATCTGTACGCTCATTTCAGTTTAAAAATCAATGGCTCAGTTCCATAGTGCTACAACTAGGAATTAGTAGTTTAGAGTGATGGCTGATCAATGATCAAAGAGAAAAAGACCTAGATAAATGCAAGATTGCCAGAACCATAAAACGTTATGTCGAGTTGTGCGTCTATGGAATGCACATTCACAATAGACTATTTCTACAAAGCGATATCTCAATTTATTTGTTTATGGGACAAAAAAATGTTTCAGTTTATTTATTTCCATTTAAAAACATCGGCCCTACGAGGACAACTAGTAATTTTATCGAGTTTTACTGAAGAAGAGCGATATACAAATATATTGGCTAACATTACTTAAAACTTTTAACTTATCATACTATGGAACTGAGCCATCAAAATACACTATTCACAATATAATTAACAATTCAAATATTTAAATATTCAATTATAATACCTACTTATCTAGGGGAAAAAAATGTAGAGTTGGTTTTAATATAGATGTCCGTGGGCGGTTTTTTTAATTTTGTATACGGCGGCCGAGTCCCTTAAAGCGGGCCTGTTCATGTATGGCCTTTAGCTGAAACATATGGACACCACGCGGCGAGTTCAAATATCAACCTTCTTAAGTCATGCCAGCAGCGTCCAGTAGTTTCGCGTCGCATAGGTACACCATGCAATAGTATTTAGTGGTATTTCCAGACGTTGGAATCTAGTTAACTTGAAAAAAGGCAGACCATCTTGAGACTCTCAAAGTATGCAATTTTCGTAGTAATTTTTGGTTAAAAACTATAAATTCACAATCTGGTTTATAATATACGACAGAAAAACATGTTTCCACAGGAGCTATTTTACGGTTGTTCCAACAAAAACATAAAAGAAACATTCAACTCGATGCGGAATGTCTAGGAATCACGGCTGTACCCTTAGATTTTTACAATCTGGCGGTGCTGCTTTACTGTAGCGAGTTATGGCACTTTACGAAGACTCAGAGTAAAATTATACTGAACTTCGAAAAACAGATGTTTGCGGTGGAAACTGGGCGTGTAGTGGTATATCTATGTGGAAATAAGAGAACGAACCATACAGACTATCATCACATTGACAGATATTGGATCTGGTTCAGCCACGTGCTACGGATGGTTCGAGAAAATTTCAACTTAGCTTGTCTATTCTTTAAGCCAATGAGGTTCCAGCGTTATGAAAGGCCAAAAAATACCATCCAAATAGTGTAGACCATTACTTCTAAAATTGGGGGGTGCAGCCCTCTTGGAGGCCCTAGAGTTCCTGCCAGGGAGACGCAAAATATTTCAGTATTTGAAGAAAGAAAATCATAAAAACGTGATTAATATCTCGCATTAAGCAGAGCAACTTATTTGCAATACAATTTGATAAATCTACTGATATCACAAACTACGCACAGTTAATGGTTTTTGTAACATAACATACCAAATTCATGATGATTTGCTTTTCTGTAGGAAACTTTTGGCGATAATAAAAGGAATAGCTGATCTACCATAATCTATAAAATCATGATCAAAATATACCTAAGTATATGTAATAATAATTAATGGTAAATGAAGTACTGATGGTCACTAAAGACTGAAATTTTTGGGGAGGGGAGCCTTGAATTTTTTTTCTGACTTTGGGGGCCGTGGTATAATACAGTTTGAGAAGCACTGGTATATACGGCATAGCTAAGGAATACTGGCATGGCATGAGAAGATGCAAGAAGAAGATGCGAGCGACAGGAGTTCTTGGAGGTTCCGTGTGATTACCATATTATTCTACTAAGGAGCGGATAATATTATGTATTATAGTACTCAAATAATATATTTTTTATCTTATATTACCTACCATTAAATAGAAAGAAGTTTTATAGGAAATACTTCTCTTGAAGCGGAAACAAATACGTCATATTTTTGCGGTAATTCTTAGAATAAGAACGATTATGCAAGATAGTTATTTCAGGAAATATGTCCCATGTCCATACCAATAAAGCGCTTTATATTGCAAAGTAGGAACAGCTAAAGTATGCGGACAGTGACATTATTGCGGCGATCCGGCCGGCCTCGTGAGTCCTGATATTGCATACTACATAACGTAGCGTCCACTCTCCAGGGGCTCGTAAGGCCCTGTTTTTTTCATACTTACAGCAGGTTGTTGTGTCTTCGCCCGGTAAACAAAGATATTACCAGTTTATGAATATTTCCCGGGAACGTTCAGTGGGAAGCGGACGAAGCAATTCGCAACAGTTCGTAATGGGACTTATACTGTTTGTGTAGTTGACCAAAAGTTGTAATGTCAATGTTAAGGTATTTTGAGTCAACAACGGATTATGTGTCTATATATAAATATGTATTCTATAAAAAAATCAACGATATTCGATATATCGTTACTTTACTATTAAAACCTCATCTGTTTGAGAAGAACGTTGAGAGGAAGGAATAGACGTAATAAAAACAATATTTTAAACACCTTTCTAATCGATTAATCTGCTAACACTGGTTGTGAAATACGAGGTTTTAATTTTATTCCATGCTTGAAACCACAGGATCTACAAGTTTTTTTTAATTTGTCGATAGATGGACAGCATACCTACTAGTCTAGAGAACAAAGGTTTTGATATGATTTTAAATGTCTTTTTGTTTAAATTTTGTCGAACAAACTTAATTTTTCCGTAATATCGGACTTACGAGGTCTTAATAGTAAGGTGACGATAATTATAGAACATACACATAAAGCACAAATAAATTAGCATCATGCCTGATTTTAGAGGGCATGTCAAACTTTCAAAGTACAATTCCTCTTGATTTTGAGACTTACCAACTTTTGGCAGTAACCCCACGAATAAAAACGTAAAAAGTCATAACCACTTAGACTTGGGTTGAAAAGAGTAAAAGAGAGTGACTGGAGCTACAAGGAAAGGTAAGGTAATACAACAGGGGTGATTTTAATAAAACCCACAAAAGCAACCGTAGACATTCTAGTCCCTCATATTTACTGCGTACGAGAAGATTTCGATTCCATTCAAATGCAGCGCTTCTAACGACGCTTATATTTCAAATGCATTTTATTTCGAATGTTCTACATTAATTAAAATAGTATATTATCTTTATTTTTTTCTGGTTTACTTACCTCCTTGATATTTCTGTGCAACGGATACATTATTTATAATCTCACAGAAGATGTGAATTTATGCAAAGTAATTCGATAGAAATTGTAAAATAAACATTAACGTATTATATAATTACGTTTTATGTCTTATATAGCAAAATTCCTTAGAATCGTTTACCATCTCAACAGTCAAAGCAAAAATGTTTAACGTTTACTGTGCGTAGTTACTATGTTCTCTAAACGTTCATTAATACTTATTTTTTGATTCTATATTTACACAGGTGCCATTTACTCAAACTATTTTTATCTGAAAAAAATTGAATTTTATGCGCCCGTTAATAATGAACTACGTGGTCGTAGTTCTGATTGTGTTGTTTCCTCGTGTCAGGCATATTAGGTACCATATTAGCTAGGGGTGCGAGATGAATCAATCAATCAATCACTCTCCAGATACGTAGATATTTTCGGTGATGTGCTGTGTATTTTGTTTATGAAATGTTATTTTATTTGTAGCGGTCAATGACTTCGGGCATTGTCAGCATTATTTCATTAGTGTAAGAATTAGCAAGTCATTTAAACTATCGCACAATCGTTGCATCTACAGACAGCATATTCTACTACACGAGACATTCTTCGATAGGATCGAAACTTTCGAAGTGCAATAATGCGAAGGCCAGCAGATTTCTCAATAGCTAACTTCATCAGCAATGATTCGCAATTTACTGTATATTCATGCATATAATTAACGGGTCATAGTTGATAAGTTAGTCAGTTTAAATACCTATTAGTATCAATCTTAATTTCAGTACGATCAATAAGCTTCGTGTCAGTCGCTCCGCACCATATTCTGTTCCACCAAGACTCGGACCTCGGAACAGTATCATAAGTATTGTAACACAACGTTTTTGTAACATACTCCTGTACCGACTGTTTACGCTGCAAATAAAACTCGCTCCTCCACCCATCGGAGCAACCACCAAAACTCAAATTCTCATCTCTCCTCCTGACGACTCTCTCCATCTACACCTCCTGGTCATCCCCAAGCATGCTGTCTCATCCGCTCAACGAGACCCACCAAATATTTTTTGACACTGTTATTTTTCTGCTTCCGTGGATAATATTGCATATTATGTATTTTTATTTAACTCGTTTGATTTTTCAATTTAAATCTCATTATGTGAACGTCCTGAATTCTGATTTGTTGTGGGCACAATCCGGCAAAATGTTTTGTCTTTAAATACGTAAATAAATAAAAACATAAGAAGCTGATACAAAATAAAGAAGGGAGTTATTTTAACTGTTCAAAACATATAGTTAAGGGACCACATGACCAACGTAGGTCAAAATGGAGATTTATGGTATTTTCAGAGCATAACCCTGGACATTCCTTAAACGTTGTAGATAATCTATTTATATAATTTTGAAGCCTTATTATCCTTTATATTTATTTTAAACATTTGATGACTGCATAAAGTATTTTTATTACATAAAATAGTATTCTTTTAAACCTCTCGATCTAATGTTTTAGAATATAGTCATATATATTTCAGTATATCCATATGCAGTGGTGTTAAGATTTTTTAGATTTATTAAGTTTCAAACGTATTTACAAAATCATTAGTAAAATTAATGTTAACATTTATTATATAGTGAAATATTTACGATACAAATTATGTTTCATAATCTCTGTGATCCCAAATTTGACAAAAATTAGGCATTTTATTATTCAAGAAATGGGCACGATTAACACATTCGAAGATAATTCTAAAGATTATAAGCTATGTCTTTGACCATTCAAATTTGATAAACAACCTACGAATAATGATTATTTTATAATAATTATTGACCTAAGAATAAGGTAGTATTTTTTTAAAATACGTCATTTCTATTGGCATTTCCCAGTGGTTAAGCTTCAACATACGGCCGTAGCCATAAATTGACAAACGATAAATGAAGTAGGGAGTAAGATCATGTTAACGCGCATGTTTAAACATGTACCGTTTAAAAAAAAAACGATTTTTTTTCGGCGACGTCGACGAATTGTTAACGTATGTGCGCAGCGTTCACCGCAAAAATTTTTCCTCTGTGACGCGTAGAGAAATAAAGAAGAAATTTTACTCCAACAATGGCCTGCCAAGTCCTGTGGGAGACCTCGCAAGATTTGGACGTAGAAGGTACTCTTCTGATTACATGCAAAGTATTACAAACTGCTTCTAGCTCGGAATTATTTTTTGGGGGTAAGAAAGAGCAATATCTCGAGTATTAAAAGTCAAACGAGGGTAATAATATGCGAATGGGATTAATCTTTCATATTATAAGAAAATATATTTTGTACTTATATAATATACAAACAAACAGTTAAAAATCTATTTAGATTTAAATTTCAAGAGTAAAGTGAATAAATATACTATAAATCAATGCAGTCGCCAATATTAGCGAAATTTGTAAAGCGTTTAAATATTGCAATTCAATTTCGTCATATTTGGGTAGGACGCAGGTGGTTAAATTGATAAATCATATTCGCCATATTCCAATGTATACAAGTTCGAGTCCTGTTCAGCGTTATTTTTTTGAGATTTTTTTCTAATACTTATGATATTATCACAATTTATGTACATATGTTTATTAGCAGTGTCTTTTATTTGCTCTCTTAACAGTTTTTATGCAAATGTGGAGCGGGGGGGGGGATAAAAAAGGTTGGAAACCAGTGTACACGTTAAGAACAAAACTTTCTACAAGACAGATTCAAGGTAACGACTCAGATAATGTTAAAGCTCAGGTGTATTTTAACACAATTCCATGCCTTAGCATAACATCAAGAAATACGTTAGAGGCTTTATAACTGTTAGAATGACAGGGGTCCACTTATAACGAAATACAAAATGTATTTATACACTTAACAATTAAGTACATCTATATACGGAAGGATAGGTAAAGTTTACTTAGGTACGCGGTACTTTCTATTTGCACATAATTTATAACAAAGACAATGTTATATAGGTATTATATACTGGAATGAAGATGTTGATATGGGTAGCGATTATTTCCGTAGTGTAAAATTATAATATATTATGACATATTACGATGTACGAAAAAATGTCTTTATTCTTGTTTATATTAGGTATATTATTTAATTTAAGATTATTTAAATAATCTATTTTTTAAGAACATCTACAATGTAATATAACAAAAAAGATTAGCCTGAAACAGTCTCGAAGGGTTGAGGTAGGCTGTTAAGATCCGCCATAAATAAAGCACATTAAACTTTGTCAGTCATACGTTATTATTGTTCTCATTGATATGGGACTACAATTATTATTATTATTTACAGATGGTTTTGGTTAGTTTTTAAAATTCAATTAAACCATGCAAAAACCAAGCCATAATAGATAATAGTCAAAAAATACTCGTCTATATAATAAAATATGTAAAATCTGCAATTAAATCATAATATATAACTTTGAATATTTTTATAGATACGAGTAGAATAATATTTTTTATCTATTATTAGGTATATTTTGGTTTAGGCAGGGCTTAAAGAATTTAAAAAAATGAAACAACAATATGTGTAATATTTATTCTTAATCCAACAAAAACAAATAAGTACGAATGAAAAATTGTGCATTATTTTGTCGAATCGCCCATTTGCCCATAACATACCAACGCTATTATGATTTGGCTTAGGCTGGGCTTAATTGATGTTTAAAAACTAACCAACACCATCTGTAAATTCTAGTCCTAATTTAATAAAAACAAAAATTTATGTGGATGTATGACTAAAAAAAATTAGTGTGAACTATTTATGTCGGATGTTAACAGCCTACCTCCACCCTTCGCTACTGGCCTGAAGTCACTCTATAAAGTTGGTATTTACCATAAATTTTTTTATTAAACAGTTTTGCGCATGTAAACGTATCATTTGAACACTTAATAATAATTGATGAAGTCACCTAAATGTCACAATGTTTTCTAAAAACAACCAGAAAATCATTTTCATGTTTTGCAAAATATTGTCCATTATTTTATGGGACCTATCACTTCCGGTCAAATTTGAGAGGGTGAAATGTCTAGTTACTTCCTCCCGATTGTATGGGCGCCAGTAGAGATTGTCGGTGGCTTGGTAGTCTTTGGAGCGATAAAGAAACACGGATGATGGTTTCAAGAACACGGTGCGGTTTATTGATGAATACAATAATTACGATTGTTACAATTTGAATAAAATTAAATATAAAAATGTTCAAGGGACAAACCGTGCTGACGGTTTGAACGGCCGGAGGGTGTCTGATGAGACGTTTCACAAAATCGAACAGCATCTGGCTGCCACGTGTGATCAAGAGTCACAAGTATAATACGAATATTATAAAAATATCTTTTAGATTATTGATCTACTAACAATATCTGACGATAAGGACATCTGATATTTCCTTCCTAAGACCGGCGTAGAAACATTTACTCATTATTATTAGTCTTAAATATATAATCTTCTTCTTATTGTGCCATCCCCTAGCGAAGATCGGCCGCCATCAAGGCGATCTTATCTTTGTCGTCTGCCACCCGGAACAGTTCAGTGGAGCTGCACTCGTACCAATCACGGACGTTCTTAAGCCACGAAATGCGGCGCCATCCTCTACTACGCTTCCCATTGATCTTTCCTTGCATGACAAGTTGGGGAATGCTGTATTTTTGTCATCTCATAATGTGGCCGAGGTACTGTAGTTTCCTGGTTTTCATACTACGTAGAACTTATCGGTCTTTCCCCATTCCCCAAGGAATTTTGAGGATGCGTCTATACAGCCACATCTCGAAAGCTTCAAGTCTCCGTGACATCTCTTGGTTTAGCGTCCATACTTTCATACCATAGAAAAGAATTGAGAGAACATAACAACGTACCGTACCATACGCAGTCTAATAAGTAATAATGAATATTATTTAAAAATGATAAGTATTAATCAAGTTGTCAAAGGGTGACTATAAAATGTTATTAAGTGCTGGAAATTGATCCGTTTGCAATCGACCCTGCTCATACTACTATGAGTCCGCCCGAAAGTGGGTCCGGCCTCAACCAAGTGTCTCCAGAGGAGACCTCCCCCAAATGGTCAAATTTGGGGCCGGTGACACTCCACCACAACATAAAATAATATAACATGTACGTATAATCCAATTAATATCCGTGCGTAATGAAAATAAATGCAATGATATCTTCTTCTTTTCGTTCATCTGTCATTGAATTCAATATAATGTTTTTAGAAATGGCACTACACAGAAGTTCCGTGTGTATTTTTTCAAGTTTTATTTTTGAAAATTATATATAAGACTTTACTGGTATAAAGTTTTCGGCACAGATTATTTATTATTATTATAAGTTTGTAGGTAGAACTACGCTGTAAAAATAATAATAAATAATATATAATAATAATATGATGAATTAATATTATTATTCCCTATCATGATCAACGTCATGCTTATTGTGTATAATATATATAGTTATAACATTATTTATGAATTTTATTTTTTTATCCTTTGACGTGTTAATCGATATCTAGATTGTGGTAGTTATTCTGTGAGGTTGGCGAGTGATATCGTTAACATCGCAATTACTATCTTGGACATCCTGTGCAATATGTCGGGAAAAATTATCAGGTCAGCAGTACCTAGTGTAAATTAATGCATTTATGTCAATTTAATAAAACACAGGAGATGACTGAGCAAGATTTCTTAGAGAGGTTCGCTTTAAGGGGATCCTATATGCTAACAAAGAACCTAGCGGAAAAATACGAAGCTTGCAATTTATTTGAGAATTCTTTTTGGTAATTTACAATTTCACCTTTATTAAGTAATAAATAATATTATGTATCTCAAACATTGAAAAGATTTTTTTTTTAAGTCAAAGATAAACTTACAATTGTAAAAAAAATGTGAATTTGTCACATATTTGGTATATAGGCTACGTTATTATTACGTTATATTTATTTAAAAAAAATAGTTTTCAATTTTTCACCGTTTAGATTTTTGACTAATTCATAGTTTTAATATTTTTTATATCTACTATTTTAAAAAACATCGATTTTCATAAAAAAAATATAAATGTGTATAACTTGAAATCCTTTTTATTTATATCAAATCGAGCGATTTACGATAAGAAATTATATTTATAATCTCTGTGATCCCAAATTTGACAAGAATTAGGCATTTTATTATCCTAAAAATGGGCAAGATTACCACATTTGAAGATAATTCTAATGATACTGATTATAAGCTATGTCTTTGATCATTCAAATGTGACAAAACATCCTACGAATAATGATTGTTTCATAATAATTATTGACCTAAGAATAATGTAGTATTTTTTTTGAAATACGCCATTTCTATTGGCATTTCCAAGTGGTTAGGCTACAACATAAAAGAATACTATTTTATATAATAAAAATACTTTATGCAGTCATCAAATGTTTAAAATAAATATAAAGGATAATAAGGCTTCAAATTTATATAAATAGATTATCTACAACGTTTAAGAAATGTTCAGGCGAATGCTTTGAAAATACCATAAAATCTCCATTTTGACCTTCGCTGGGCATGTGGGCCCTTTTGCAATTATCTCAGAATGGTGAAATATGGAAGTTATCGACACTGAAAATAGTCACTATACATACTTCTGCGTCAAAAGCCGATGATATAAAATTATATGAAAAGCAATAATATCAGAAAATATTTTTTTTTCTATCATTTGCGTTGAAATATTATAATAAAAATTCAACACCTAAATAATTTTCTTTGTAAGTTATTGTTTAATATATGTACAGTACCCACATTAAATAGAGGTAAATGCTAACTGCTCAATCGATATAATAAATAACTAACCGCCTTCTACATTATGGTAAACGTTTCTGTTAGACGTTCAAAGGGGCGACCACTAGCCCATCGTTGTAAGGATGAATTATAAATACGCGGGGCGCAGATGAAGCATTGTAACAGGAGGTATAAAGCCTCACACCCTCCCCAACAGCCTTGGAGACAATGGCGTGGAAGGTTATGAAATAGAGAAAATAAAATATAAGTATCAAAGATATATTAATGAGTTGCGTAATAATAACCATTATGGAGACGACAGGTAATTTTTCTTACTTTATTGTTTGTTAAAGGAAATATATTATCTTAGAAATGACTTGTATTTAAAGTAGAAAGTAGATAAAAACAGACGAGTTCTAAGTCTTTTGAATTATTTGAATTAATGACTAATCAGATTACTCGATTTATCAATTCTAAATTACAAAAGAAAGTGAATTTCATTAGCAGGTAATTTAACATACTAATAAGACACAATATTTGAGACTGTAACATTCTATATATTGAACACACATAATTTGAAAACATTTCATGCATGTACACACTATAAAAAATCCTAGAACGCAATTCGATAAATGCAATAACCACTAGTTAAAATTGTTGATATTAAATAGGATATCCGTAGAATTGGAAAAGCACAATCGCGTTCTCGCAATCACAAGTCTGTATCGCTCAAGATATGGACATAATACCACAATGAGTTCCAGATCTTCCTGGATATTACATTCATCAATCTTTACAGAGCTCACAAAAATCTTCTTCCATTGAGAATATAGAATTTCTTACCCATTTTTTGGCCTCAATTTGGCGTCAATATCGGCTCCTGAAAAAACATAAGTATTATTTGACCCGTCGTTGTAAGTTTCATAATCGTGATAATAGCACATTTTCAAAATATTTTTTTATATTCCTACATAATCTACAAGTTGTTCAGAAATTTTACCTAAATTTATTAATTTTCTACTTTTGTATGGTACATGCACCCTTAAGATAAATAAGTACTTAATACTATGATTTTAACCTGAAGATAAAAAATCAACACTATCAGGTGTATGATAATAATTGGTTGCCCTACAAGAAAACTTAATAGTTTCTTATGTATATTACAAACCTCTTGCACTTTTTGAGAATGCAGAATAATAAATACGATTTATTTGTTTTGTAATCGGTTTGGTAATTATTATTCGAAAAGCTTAGACGTATTTCTAAATGCGGCCTCCATGAAGGTTTGGTACTTGATTAAACGTTGCTCATCTATACAGCATTTCTTAAAATAGTTACAAAACAATTCTAATGGATGACACATTTGACCAAGGAATAAAGACAATGTATTTATTTACACATAGTTAAGATTTTTTTCTCGAAAAAACTTTAAAACTTCTGATTTTTTCGCATAGTTTAAAATAATCTGTTGTCTCGCGGACTCTGAAAGCCTTACCTTTGGTGACTTCCGTTTCTGTTTTAAAAACATCAAAGGTAACGGAAGTAATATTTTATCTATTGGGTGTAATAAAATATTTTCGTAGTATGGAACGTGTCCCAAGCGCGAAATTTACCGAAAAACTGCGTCATTGCCTAATAAAATTACATCGTTCCAATTCAATATATTTAATCCATTACTTCACTGCTACTAGGTGAATATCTCTTCTTGTTTTGATGTCAATTCTTTTTTTTATGTAATTCAATATCGACACCTCAATTTACTACAACTAGATAACTTGATTTTGCACTGTTTTTGAGATAGCTTTTGAATATGATTCTACATTATATCCTTCTCTATAAAATAATAAAACTAAGTCAGAAGTTAATGGAAACTGTATTAATTTTTTGTTTGAAAATATCAGATAACTTTAAAACCAGAAATGCATTAAATAAATAACATAATATATCTACAATATTTTTTCATATAATTGAACATTATTTAATTATTCATTTTGCATTTTTATTTTAATTAATAATTATAGCCCAGATTTATGTTAATCATGTAAAGTTTAAATTTGATTTTCCCAACGATGACGAAATCAGAGTTATTTAGTTGTAGTATTGAGGTGACGACATACTAATAATGAGGAAATGAGCGTATCGAGGGAATGTAAATAATGGGTAACTGAAAAGAATAGTGCACACTAGGACTATAATAAAATTACAGTCAGTGGCGGCTCTAGCACAGTGCAAATGGTGAGGTCAGTCATTACAAAGCAGTATTTCACATCACCGACAGATAATCTCTTATACCTTTATTAAAAAGATATACATTTCTGCGTTAAAACAATGCTTTCAAATAAACTGACTCTGTACCTGATATTATTAGACACCTATATATTATTATAGTAGCATTTTTATAATAAAATAATAGTTAGGTAGGTGTATAAACATAAATTTAATATAATTGCATTAATATATGGAACGTAATCCTATAGATTGACCAATGTGAATTGGCATCTTGGTATACATTAAAAGGGTGACAGTATGTTCACGCATTATTAATACTCACACAATGCTCTAATGGTAATTAAAAAAAAATCTCATCGTGGTGTACACTAAATCCACTTGAAGCTTTCACACTTAATATAACATACGTCATTATACACAATACATTTAAACATATATGCAGATTCGTCAGCGTGAAATACAGAAAGAAAAGTAGACAGATAATAAGGAATAAAAAAATATTTTTATATCATATTATTTTGAATATCAAAGAAAGATACTTCAATTTTATTATAAAATCCATCTTAAGCCGTGTGATTGAAAAGTACCTGCACTTCACCATTCCACCGCTACTATTTTACCACTTTACACGATTATGATGAATCGGTGCATGCGTGTTATTCACGAGAAGTTTTCTTTTGTAGTTTTTGAAACTATAACATCGGTAAAACTGCAAAAGCTTAATCAATATTGGTCCAGTAGTTTTTTTTTTTAGTTAAAATGAAATTAAAAGAGTCAAAACGCAGAAACTCAATTAATGTTATGTAATCACGTACGAAAACGTATTTATATAGTTGCGAAGGCTCCATACTAGGCGATTATTTGAAGCCTACTTTCTAAGAAAACTATATATTTAAGTATTTAATTTAAATTAAAACAAATAAATAAAATGTACAAAATCTGAAAATATTGAGAGTCATCTATAGTCAGAAATTGAATTAAGAATGCCGGCTGTTTAATTTAGTAAATTTAAGAATAAAAAAAAAATGATAAGCGCCATCTGTTTTCAAGTGAATGATTGAAATCCGAACGTGATAATCCAAAATTAATGTTGTATAGATGTGACGTCACATCTCTTCAGGCAAGTCTACAAATTTGGTCTGAATTTATAAACACCTTAGAGTCAGCTTATACTCTTTATGTGAATGTTTATTGTCGATGGTTGCCGCTTTAAGCAAATAATACATAAATAAAATGATTTAAAAAAATAATTTATATGGGATTCAATTACAATCAAATATTGATTTTTGCTAAAAATAAAAAAAATAATTTATCTCGTGATTTTTATTTATCAGTTAGTTGAGTCATAAACTAAGATAATTTATTCAGTTAGTTATGTCAGTTGAGATATGATATTGTACCTAAGTCAGTGTTTTAAATATAAAAGTATTTTTATATATATATATTATAAACTGTTGTGGAACAAATACACAACAACGGAATTTTTCAAAGATGAGAACATATTTCCAATATTATGATAGCTCACGGTGTCGAGCGGCTTACTCGTCGGCTGATATTGTCGTGGGTCTCAGGTTCATATATATAATATTGTTTTTCAATTTGTGTTTGGACATAATATGTTGAGAAAGTAGAAAACATCCATTTTTCGTAAAAACAAAAAATCTTTTAATACAAACCTCCACTCTGTGTAGGCCCTTTTGACCTTATGAGGGTAAGACATGTTCAAAAATATGAATAAAAAGGATAGATGCCAAATAATATTAGTTATTTATTGACGTGTCTTTGTTACTTCTTTAAACCTGTTTTTACCTACTTGTAAAAAGAATTTTCCGGGAAACATTAAAAACCGACCATTTGCGGAGACATCGTTCTATCGAGATACTAAGGGTATTTTTTTACCGACATGAATAAAATACAAACCCCTTATATTATGTTTCCTACACGCACGCCTCAGTTTCGCAGGGGTAGAGTAGCTTTACTACCCTAAAGTGCCTGTTCTCAGACCGTAAGACGGGACTCTGGGGTACAGTATCGGAGCGGGAAGAATAATTATTACTGTAAAGAATTACTTGGAAACGGTGCACTCAAGTGTCAGGAGGTGCAGTACTGAGGAACACATGCGCGTTAGTCAAGAGTGTGATACTGGCACAGTGACTTATTGCAGGGATGCACCAAGGGTGGCTGCCGTCCGGGTGTGAGCTCAAAATTTCCCCCCTCCCCCGCCCCAAATAAAACCTTTTTATTAATATAAATACTTTCGACCGAAGGAATGACTTGATGGAATTTGAATTCTAATGGATTTAAGTTTTGTACTATTCCATTTCAGTAATGTATTTGAGTTGAGTAACCTTTTTTGTCATTCGAAATTTGATGGACCTCAAAATGAAAAGTTAAAACAATTATTTTATTGTCATCAAAATATTGACTTATTATTTACCTATTAAATAATATATTATTCTAAATTATAATATAAAGCGTAACAAATCAATAGATATGGAGCACGGAGCATATATAATATAAAGCATGAAAACATTTATAAATGAATATTTAATGACATGAAAGAGAATTGCGCCGCAGGCGACTTCTTTATCATTAAATTCATTTTATATATTTAATTAAATAACAATATAATAACAATATGTTAAAAAATGTTTTGTCGGACTTTTACCGCCCCCCCTGAATCATGCCGCCCGAGTGTTTGGCACTCCTAACACCTACACTTGACGCGTTCTTGACTTATTGCATTGTACAGAAATTAAAATTAAAAGATTAACAAATTCCAAATTCCAGACGGTCACAACATAACATGAAAAAACAAAGAAATATAAGCGGTTTAAAATAGGTATACTTATAATAGAGAAAATATGAAAATTATAAAGTATCTACCTCCATGGTAGTATACCAAGTGAGTAAAGTTAATCCTATTTTAAGTATTTATAAAACAATGTCCTCTTAAACGTTCACAACATGAGATGGAGAAAAAAAAACCATAATAATTATTTATTGTGTAACAGTATTAACAATATTCATATAAAATGGAGGTACACCGAATGATAAGATGAGAATATGAAACTATTTAATCTTCAAGATATTTGGTTTAAAGTATATACATTTCTGATATTAGTATCAAAAAAAAATGTAGACGTAGTGGCACTCTCAATTATTTTAGTGTGTTTTTTTCGAATAATTCATATTAATTCACGATTTCAGGAGTAAATTTTGACCAGAAATGGCTAATATTTTTGTAATTTAAATCAAAGCTTACATGATTTATAACTGGCATCAGAATTATTATAATTTCCTTGCATTATCTTGGAGGTAACGGTAGTGTCTCAAAGTAAGTTATTAATTTTTCAAAATACCACATCTCAAGTAATAGTTATGTCAATGTGTATCTAGTTGATAAATAAAGTTAATTATTACTATGAAATATTTATGAACGAACATTATTTTTATTGAGCAAATTAAATTTTTGATTCAACTAGTGGCAACACCTTGCTGTCAAAATAAATATTAATGTCGGAGATTTAGAAAGACACGCATCAATTAAAGTTTGGCTGTATTTCAATCAAATAAAAGCAGTCGTTAATATTTCAGTGCCGGGACGTGTCGGTATACACTTTCGATTTAATTTCATTGGAAATAGTTTTCAAGTTTTGGGGTTGGTACAGCCCTCGAAGGCTTAAAGCTAGGATAATGAATCGCACTATACAGAATGTTCCAAGATTGGTACCTATATTATTTTATTACGGCAAGTAGTTTTGAAAATACTTTGAAGAAGAATATATTATGAGAAAGGTCACATGGTTTAAAAATTAATTAGTGGCAACTAATATAAAAAACTAATAAGTCACACATCATATGATTTAAATCTTACAAAAAATACATACATAATTTGATGTTAAATTTCACACCATAGAGAGTAATGAATAATGAATGATCTAACTTTTAAAATAATGTGCCGGAATTATACGTAAAAGTGTTTAAAAAATAATTTGAATGGTATAAATATATAATTATGTTGATATGTCTTATTTAATATTTTATATTATGTTAATTGCAAACCGGTGTTTATGAGGGTGGATTGTTTTTATGAATTTGATAGTAATTTTTTTGACCATGTCCGATTTGAAGAAGATTATTATAATAGGCCTCCACAGACTGGATGTTTTTGTTTTTACAACTTGCTCAATCTATTAGATCCACACTCTGACTCTAAGCACACATTTAAAAATAATATTATGTTTTTTTTTCTAGACCCAAAGAAAAAACCTGAAGAAAAAAAATGAAACTAACATTAAAACCAACCTTTTACGCTTGCCGCATAAAAAAGTCATTTACCATTATATTGACTAGTAGATTGTCTAGATTAGATTATTCATGTTAAGGTTATTGTAAGCGGAGTTTAAAATATATAGAAAAGAATCTAACAGATTTAAGTGTTGTAGGTACTATTACATTTGAGTCGTTTTTTGCGATCCAGGTTTCATCCAGGGCGTCGAACCGGAACTGAACTGAAAACGAAAACCGAAAAAACCGCTATTTTTGTCGGAATGAAAACCGGAACTGAATCGAAAAAAAATATCGGTTTTTTCGGTTCGTATTCACATAGTCTTACTTCCCACTTTAGTTGTCAATCATCTGTCGTAGGCACAACACGTCTAACATCCTGGGTCTTGACCCTTGAATTCTTAGACTCTTGGATCACTCACTAATATCCAGTCGGAGCTGAACCGACAACCGGAAAATCTGTATTTTTTTCTGATAGAAAACCGGAACCGAACCGATATATATTTTTTACATGAGCCAGAACGGAAACCGAAATGAAAAAAAAACGGTTCAAAGCCCTGGTTTTGCCTTTCGGTATCTTCGGGCAGTTTGTGCACACACCAATGGTAAAAACACTATACAGAGTGTATGCAATAAATGCTATGTAAAAAGTAATAATTACAAGTTAAAAATAACTTTTATATACCACGTTTTTAAATTTTCTGTTAAATCATATAAACTTGACAATTATATGTTTTAATAAATAATTTTATTTGTAATTGATAGAAATACTAAATACATATTATAGAATACTGAAATGTCATTTTGACATTTCATATTGATTTCCATAGTAACGCATGTATATATTAATAATTGAGTTGCTAGGACCCTTAGCAACCAATAGTAGTGAGTAGTAAATATTACTTTTAACGATTTTTTTCGAATACAAAACAGAATAAACTGAAAATGAATTCAATTCTGTTTAAAGATGGCCAAAAGTATTTAAAAAATGCATTGTCGTCGTGTTTTGATATATTCTAAAAGTTTCAAATGTCTAGCTAGTCGAAAAGTTAGTTAAAAATCTTGGACAAACAAGAAAAAAATTGTACTGAACACACAATAAAAAATCTGTACCGGACAAATAAGAATACGAGCTAATAAAAACGTGTTAAAAATAATGTATTGCAAAGGACATGCTGTACGTTTAACCGTGGCGTTGAAAGCGGATATTGAATTCATATAAACTGGAATTACGTCTGGATTAAATTCGAATAATTTTGTTCGAATGTATAATTGAACAGGCCCAATAATAATTTCACTTCTGTTCATTATTGAGATGTGTAAATTTAATCGACTATTTACGGCTTAGATTCGATGACCTTTGTCAAAATAATGGTACAAAAGACAGGGAAGGAACCCTTTTAGGAGCTCGCCGCGTTTTATGCGATAATTTATAACGTATGGATACTTAGTGTCAGAAAGTACTTAAATAATAAAATACCAAAGTCGGCGAGAAGAAAAGAAATTCTGATATCTAGTACACATAACGTGGCAAACCTAATATTTTTACCCATTCAAATATTACTGGAAAAACAGCGTGAGTACATAAATAATGAAAACTAACTAAAAATTGTATCCGAAAAGGCACCGTTTTATAGTCCTTTGTTTTTTAAAGTTATGTAGGTATCCAATATTTGACCAAATGTACAAGCCTGGCTTTTACTGTTTTCATTTCAAGTGCTTCATTTTATAATTAAATTTAAGATAATTTTGTATATTTTTGTATTTGAAAATAAAAGCTGTTGATTCTTCAGGTATCACTATGTACATATTACACACTGTTTAGAATTTTTTTTATTGGTTCTACAATCTAATACATATTTTCGTTGATTTAAAGGATTATTGTTTGTGTTTGAGAGTGGGTCGATTGTTTAGGCCCCGCATCGGTTTAAGTACGAATTTATATTGGAGTTAGTCCAAAAGATTTTTTTGTATACTTTCCGTGGCTTTATCCAACTGACTTTCTCTTAGTCTAAATCACAGGTTCACAAACTTACTTCAATCACCACCCACTTTGAGATTTAAAAAAAAATCTAGTGCCCCCCATATTTTTTAACTTACCTTTTTACATTACCATCTGTTGTGTATATTAAATACATTTATTGCAAATATAATTTTTAAACATGCATTATTATATGGATATGATAGATATGGTGTGATAAAACTCATATATTAAAAGAAGGCTTTGAATTTAAAACTTATCTAATGTGAAGGATGAATCTGATGCATTTCGACGAGTTTGTTAATATCAGGCTCGAATTCACATAAAAACAGCCGTAAGTCGCGTTCAGTAACGTGCAGCCGTTTTCTCTTTTTAGTAAGCAACGTTGCTACAGCACTAAATCCATGTTCACACAAATACGACGATGGAAATGCTATCAGAAATCGTTGAACAACCGACCATAACCTAGTATACAGTTGAAAGATACGCTTCTGCCACCAAAATTCTTGGTTAACATTAATTTTACTAATGGTTTTATAAATGCGTTTAAAAATTAATTAATCTAAAAAATCTTAACAACAATGCACATGGATGTACTGAAATATAACTATATTCTAAAACGATCGAGAGCTGGTTTAAAAGAAAACTATTTTATGTATTAAAAATACTTTATGCAGTCATTAAAGATTACAATAAATATAAAGGATAATAAAGCTTCAAAATTATATAAATAGATTATCTACAACGTTTAAGAAATTTCCAAGGTTATGCTCTGAAAATACCATAAAATCTCCATTTTGACCTACGTTGGGCATGTGGGCCCTTTTTTTCGTAATTTTTATGAATTTCATTTCGTTATTCATTTTTTATAATTGGTTTCTAATTTTGCAAAAATAAAACAATATGCAATTTTTAGTCCTAAATCTGCTTGAAGGTTTTTGTGATTATCATAAAATGTCAGAATATGGAGGTTACCGACTAAAACTAATAACCTTGTAAAGAATCGTTACTCTTTCTGATGAGGATCAGCTTGTGAGTTTGGTATAACATTTAAATGATAAAATATGGATAACCACAGATGAAGGTCGTATCTATTATAGAAAAGGTTCACATCAAATCTAATCAAAAGCTTGTCATGACTACAAGTCAAGGTACAACATATTGCCTTTTGTATGAACATACAATACACATATTGTGGGTGTACTATTTGAGTTGTGGATAAGTGAAGAGAATACACACATACGTCTGATAAGTTGGTTATTTTGACGCTTTAAAAGGTGAAACTTCTCAATTTAATTTACTTGACAATACCACAGTAACACTGGTACAGCGGGAAACGTCTTCAAAATGCGATAAAACTTTCCTAATAACAATCCAAGTTGAAAATTTACTTCCGAGAATTCTGGCGTAAATATTTTTGCGGCGTACATAATATGACTTACTTAGCACGAGAGGAAGGCGATGCTATTTTTGTGATTGTTTTCGTAAAAAATAAACAAGATTCGCAATAAATTATATTAAAAATATTTCATAAATTACACAGATATCTCAATTGATAGTTCAATATCATGGAAAAGTTTTAAAAAACACCTCTATTAATAAATATTATAGATTAATATAAATAACATACATGAATTTGCATATGCGATTAGTTAATTAAAATAAAATACAATAATATGTGATAATTCTTTAAAGTTTTAGGCTTCAGCCAATATCTCATTCTAAATCATATAAACAGATGGCGTATTCCTATACAGAAGTCCAGGGAATACAAAATTAATAGGAACTGGTGTTTACTCAACCGAGTGTGGTATAACAGACTTTGGAACCCGAGTGTGGAGTAATATGGGATAAACCTAAACACGTGTTAAAGAATGTCGTATGTTCGATACTTAGTTATGTTTGTATTCCTATTAATTTGTGTTCAATTTTCAATATTTGAGGACAGTCGGCGCGCTTTGTGTTGCTTGGGTTGGGTCATATAATAATACAGCAACTGGTATTTTATTTTAAAATCCTTTGAAAGAGTTTGTCAGGGAATTTAAGTCAATTAGAAAAATCAACAAATTAAGATACATAACCACTATTGTATTTTTTATAACGGAAAATTCGGTCTCTATCGTTGCCAGTTAGTGTAAATTGAATGCTAAAATAGATCATGTTTTCTGAATGAATTATGGATGTGCTAGTGTCGTAAAGGTGCACATATTTTGATGGGCTGGTCAGATTGTTCGATATGATTGATGACAGCTGTCCATAAGTTTTACGAAATAAACCCTAGTAGGAACTCGGATACCGGCACTTATCTCCCCCCCCGTAAGCGAGGTATGTACAAAATCAAAAGAGACTGAGTATCTCTGACTTCAGATCGGGTTATAGATGCCTAGACGATGGTTGTGTAATCTGCAAAAATAAAGGTGATGATATTATAAATATGTTAAAAAATTTTGAAATGAAAACACCTAATGATTTTCATACCCAGGAGAGGAGGTTTGGGATAGAGATGTTTATAGGATAGTTGTGCAGTCGACCACTTTAAATATCAAAGTACCTAAGCATGCTTTCGATCAATTCAAACAGTTTTTTATTATTTATTTTAGTTATATTTATATAATGAATATCGATTTTTAAAGACAATAAAAATAATTATGTTTATGTTGAAAACCGGATAAAAATAACAATTACGATTAGCTTACGCAAGATTATTATTAGTAGATACTAATAAATAATTTTGGAATAACCACAGAAACGTACTTGCTTATTAAGCTATCATTAACAATATAATTTAATAAATTAATATATGACCTACCTACTCAATATGTTTTTACAAATAAACACGTGTACAGATATCACTTACCTAACATAAAGGTAAAACATATTCCCATCTCAATTTATTTTATGCGCGAAACCAAACAAAACATTGTTGGCGTCAAAATATTTTAAATAATAAATATATGATGTTAATTCAAATGTGTTGCTTGTCAAAGCGCGCTTGATTTATTTTTAATTAAAATCAAATCAAAATGGTTGATTGTTTTTAGCATTTTGCATTACGAAAAAGAATCGTTGGTACTTTTGTACAAAATGTTATTTAACCGACAGGAATGTTACAGTAGGCTTCATTCAAACAAATATTGTATTAGTAGTTGTTTATACTGATTAATATAATATGTGGTGCATTTTATTTGTTGTAATTAAGTATGTAGAGCATTCATTATATTACCTACGCCAGTATGAAAGAAAATTATATACTTCAATTATCAAGTCTATATTGTGTATTAAGACTCTTGTATCTGATTTGATTCTGACATGAAAAGTACATAGTAAGCTTACTGAGAAATTGTTCGATTTGTACATATTTATTATTCGTTGTTAATAACAATACTAATTGTTTGTAATAATTATACTCAAATTTTGTTTCGTATCCGCAATAAGTTAGGACGGCGCGGATATGTCACATAATTTGATTCATTGCTGATTAGCTGAAACCGCGTCAATACAGAGCTAGCGCGGATTCTAAACCAGTAGGTAACATATTTTATATATTTTTTTGCGGCTGCTCTGTTTCGCGTTGCTGCCGCAGATATTTTGTAAACAATTAATATAATATCTTAATGCTACCATAGTAATCTATGTCCAAAATAAATCTCGCCGTTTTTTCAACACCATCCGTGTTTTTCTTTATCACCCGAAGTAAACAAATAACAGCCGATGCTATCCATCTCACAGCAAATCAAGCGACAGGAAGTACTAAAAGCTCTCTCCATACTTTCGGTGGTCATACTGTATACTATATATTAAATACGGTCGTTAATTATTAATACATTCTGTGTTTTTGTTATGCTATTCCATTAACACATTAAGAATCCTTGTGCGACAATACTTAAAACAAAATTTCTCTATAAACGTCTCTAGAGTCCACACATTTAAAACTATTTTTACACTACGCATACAACACATGCTTTAAATGAAAATACTGTTTCCAATTTGACTATTTATTAATAAAATTTGTAATTAAAATTTAATCAAATCGACAAATTAACAATATTTTATTATGATCGATGTTTTAAGGGTCGCTGTTTTCCATTCGGCTCCAATATAGTAAGGGTATTTTGAAGATTCGATTTCGTATTAGTCCAGTTCTGAAAAGCTCTATTGCATTGATTTTCAACCGGTGTACTGTGACTGATTTTATTCCTTTGCATTCATGACTCTTGTAAATTCTCATAAAGAGTAATATTTTAGTAGACTTTTTTCATGAATTTATTCTTCTCGTATATTAACTGTAAAAAGTCGCAAGGCCTCATTTATACTTGCACGATAATGCATATAATTTATTTAAGTTTTTGGTTATTGTTTATTGGTAGTTTATCACTTTCTTTTTACCTAGTTAATTTTCTTATATTATAATTTTATTACTGAAACTTTACTACAGTTGTGGCCGTCTGATCTGGTCACCATAAATGCCAATTTTATTAATTAAATTACAATGTCTTTTAGATAACCTGAAAAAATTTTTTACGTAATTTTCTGGGCAGTAAAGTTGTGTATCAACTTTTGCTCTATTAAAAAGAATCGGTGTGTGTACTTATGTACGCGTGTTAGAAGCTATACTTCTTTGGCGTAACAAAACAAAATAAGTCGTTACCTGAGTCTGTTAATATTACAGAGGATTAGGTTGATGAAAGCGTACGCGATTCATCTGTGTCTCATATAGCACACAATAATTGTAATTTAATTATAGTATTGGACCAAAACACATATTTGCCATACAGCAGTTATAATCGATTCAGAAGTGCCCATGATGAATTGATAAAAAATCAAATTTTAATATATTTTTTGAATTATTTACCAATTCAACATTCACAAAATTTATTATTTAATGATATATAATTTTACTCATGTAATACTTACCTAAATATAGCCTCAAATCTTGATAGACAATCTTTACAATGAAAAATAAATATACACTCCAATATAATGCATGTACCCTTGAGACCGAAATGAATATAATCATAATAATAAATTATGTGTTGCATCGGCGCGCGCAACTTCCGTCACACGCCAAACGTGTTAAACAACAAAAACAAAAAAAACTATTTTCTCGTACTGCTCTCTCCTATGGGCACTCTCAGCTTAAAGTTAACTTAACTCATTCACAGAACACTTGAATCCGAGGTGACCCCAGTCTTGGGTACGTGATTCTGAGACATTCACCTGTATAGAATTAACGAAGATGCTGCACATCAACACATAAGTGTTTCGTAATGCATTGCAGGTCGGTTTTGGTTTGTGGGAATATACTGTAGTAATTAAATAAGGAGCAAAGATCAATAAATAGTAGGTAAAACCATTGTGTTGGTTCTCGGATTTAGGTAAAATTCTATAGCAAACTGTTTTGTTGTATTATTGTATATAAACACTGCATCTGTTTATTTAACTTAATCTGATAATGTAATGTTAGTTATTGCTTGAAATAATAATGTATCCGTTTGGTAAGTGGGAGGTAAGGAGTTGTTATGGAATAATATCACTTATATGAATATATCTTGTAATATATAAATTTATTAATAAAGGCTGCGCCAAACCATTTTGTTAGCCAGTAAGTGCAGTAACATGAAGTATCTTAAATTATAAAAGATGTTGTGAGCCTTTGTTCGGGGCTTGATATCCGGGAGCGGGGAGGCGAAGGCAGGACCGTCTGACCGCCGGAGCTCCCGCGATGATTGTCGATCTCTTTAAAATGCCGTATCGTTAATTAAACATTTAATTAATAAACTGCCGATGTAAATTATGTTAAAATAACTCTGAATAAATTCAAACTGTTTAAAACGTTATTGTTTTGGGTTCATAATTGCCGCGGTAGTTGGCATGCGGCGCGACCTCCACCTTTGCGTCGCCGTGTTGGGCTAAGGCTTCCCAATGAAGCCGTTCCCTAACATGATATTTGGTGTCAATGGCAGTCTGGTAAATCCGTGCTATAACAGAGTGTCTTAAGTATGAATCCCAGGCATGAATCACATGTTATTGTTTGTGTGTGAAAACTTACAGGTTGAGTATGTGGCTAATATCCATTCGTCATTCAAATATATTTTGCAAAATCTTTTCGTGATGCGGCCGAGATCCAAATGAGATCGTAGAGACAAAGAAAATTTTACTTATAGATATTATACTATGTACCTAATATGTAAGGTCCTAGTTTTATGATGCGTGGGCATGACATGCTGAAGTATGTACGCTGTACTCAGCTAACAATAGTTAAGAACATGAAGAGAACTATAGATTTCTAAGATCTATATCGAGTAGAGAGAGTTATAATATAGAGAGTTTTGTTTCATCTATGCTATGGAAGTGAGCCGGTAAATAACAAATTTCCTCCCCGTGATGTTCAGCCCTCATTTTGCTCTGGATTTAATTAACACCTGTGACGTTTCTGGTTAAATTTGATGCTTGTACTCTGAGAACACATGATTTCACCTAACATACTGAAATGACAGAACTAATTAATACACTGATGGCTGTACCTTAAAGCTATATGACAATACAGGTGCCTTAATTAGAAATTCTTACCTTTCGATATTATCAGTTTACGTCTATAGTGAACGTTGTCTACGGCATTGTACTTTATCCGGTTTTGAAAATACGATAGTAGATACCCTAAGAGGGAGACTAAGATGAAAATATTGTAGGTAAGATAATTAATAGTTCCTTAAATCAAAGATATTGTAGATTGAAATGCGTGAGTCCCTATGTCCTTCCTGAGATATATATTTCACTTGGATTAAGAATAATAAATAATAATTATTATTTTATTTAAATGTTGTCATGCAGTGAATTTTTTAACTTAGTACTATGTATTTTTATTTTCCCGGTAATCATGTTCAAAAAAGTGTTACATTAGCTCTATCGCACATAAAACTTTGTGTCGATTGCAATACGTCGAATTAGTCGATGTGATTTTGTTGTCATTCGCAACTTAGTAACTTAATGTTCCACCGCACATAGCGTCGGTATAAAAAAAAGTATAAAAACATCTGCTTATCGCATTTAATAAATTTCACTCGACATGAGCCGCAGGTTAGCAAAATATTGTATCGGCGCATGGGCAGATGCTGCTTTTTGCAGTTAGTCGTTCGTTTTGGCTAGCCGCGTGACGTTACTGTGCCAGTATGGTCCCGCATATGTGTGTGAAAGAGACTTGCAACATTGCCGGTGTTTAAATTTCTGACCGTATTTTGTATATGCGACTTTAAAACTTTTGAAGAAATAAATAAACCACTTTGTTGACAAATAAACTGAGATAAAAGAATAACATGGCAAGATTAATATAGATATCTACCTGTTTTTGCTTAAAACTGCTTCTATATACTCATATATAACGTAAAAAATGGGTGTGACCATTATAAACCTTTTAGATGCCCTAATTTTATCCCCTTCCTATAGTCTGACTTTTTAACCAATGCGCCCGGAAGTTGCGTAAATCGTTGAAACTAAAGATGAAAGAAAGACAATTTTAATGTTTAGAATTTTTTATTCATTATGTATAAGGGAATTCGAAATTATCAAAATCTTGCAATCCTTATTTCCTGACGTGTTCACACAGGAAATTCACAGAACGCCTTGCACCGAGCGCATAAGTAGAGCGGTCGGACTCTACTTCATCATTCTCTCTCTTTTTTAAATCTAAAAAATATTATTAAAAAAAACAATGGTAAAAATCTGTTTCTGAGAATTTCTTAATAATTTTCAGAATTAAGTATGCACGTTTACTGTCAACATTTATAACGTTGTAGAATTAGCATTTTTAAAAACAGAATACTATAAAGACATTTTTTTTTATTAAAATTCAAAATTATAGATGCAAAAAAAGATCATTTGAAATTTACTTTATTTTAAGTAAAATCTCATTAGCTTCTACGTGTAATCCGCACTATACGAGGAAGACGAGATTATGCTATCGGAACAACTAGAGTTAAGCAATCCAATGCGATCGAAAAGCTCTCGCGTTATCCCACTTAGTCTATTTTTGCCGGTTCTCCGAATTGGCACAATCCTTATGTCGATAGCTGTACTGGTTCCCGGTAGGATCCAGTTCACTGCACACTTTGCTCAGTTAGCTTTGATACTGTACAAATCCTTCTAAATGTACTTTTGAAGAAGGATTATTATTCAAGATCGTATTTCATATAATTTTAAAATCGCGATTCACTAAGTACAGTTTTACAAGAATAGGTACTTATAAATAAAAAATAAACAAAAAATCTATTAAATATAATATAATGTAAAAAATTAATATAAGTAAAACAGTCACAAAATACAATTATTTTATTCAATAGAAGATCATGTAAAATATTATACAGTGTAATCTAATTGACCTGTATTCGGTGGTATAGTATTCTGGTTCGGCGGAGGATAGGTATTGCAGATGAATAATAATATAATAATGGTAATTCGGTGCGATGTGTCGTTAACGGAAACTTGTAATCGAGTGAGATGTCCAATTGATTCTAACCCACTATTTATTGACAGGGGCACAATGAAATAATATGTAGAAATTATTAATTCGTAATTTTATGAAATTGCAGGTACGCTATCTCAACATTAAGAAATCATATTATATTATAAGTACTAACTGATTGTACGTGAAAAATTAATATTTAATACATCATATTTTAATTGAGATCTGGATTACAGAAATCCGATGACAGCCACAGAAGGTACCACAAATGTCAATATTTTTGACAAGCACCAAGATCTGTCCCTAGTATCTTTTAGTTGTGCAGACCCAGAGTTTCAAAATTGGTAAAGCCCCTGAAAGAAAATTTAAGCACAGGAAGAAAAATATATAAAAACATGCTATGGCATGGTAATTGTTCTAAAAGTTCAAGGTATTGTAAATTAAAATGTGTTAGATCGTCATCGTCAGAATATATTATAATATTACAATAAATATTTTTTTATTGAACCAATCATTCAAAAGATTTTAGAATGTAATACCTACTTATTATTTTATTGAACATACATATTATAAATGCACTTCAAATATTATATTCCTGCCAAAAAAAGATTACGCATACCAGAACTAGAATCCGCATCCATTTTACTTTACTAATAATTGAGATATGTGCGGCTTATCTATTTACGATAAAAACGTGGTATATAAAAAGTTCTTTTTATCTTGTTTTTATTTTTAATTTTAAGATATAGTTAAGTATTCACACTATAAGTAGAGAGAGCCCTAAAGAAATTCTTAACCACCGATTGAACCCTACATGAGATTGTTACACAATTATGTAGAAGCTGCCGAAAGAACAACATTAAGCTACCATAAATATAAATATGACCATAAAACTTTAGTACTTAGATATTAAAAAAAACAAATATCATTTAAAAAAAAACAGGAAAAACTACTTTTCAACACAGACTTACGACGAACTCAACTAAGATTGAAGCAATTAAATTGGTGGATATAACCAAACATATTTGAGAATAAGATCGTGTCATGGAACACAAAATAAGGAAGTGGTTAGCTTTTGGGTGTGGCTGGATGATGGTAAAATATTCGAATTTGAAGAATTATCGAATAAACTTAAACACGTGTTAAACAATATGATATTTTCACTGCTTTTGTCTGCATCATAATTTACAGAAATATTGACAATAATTGTGAATATTCACGGAGCTTTATATTGCTTCCATTTTATGGCCTGAGACGTAAAATATTTCTGGCTTCAAAGACTTGATGTGTGACGGGTGGATTTCGCATGGATATCACTAGACATTACCACACGACGCAAGAAGTTACAAGCAAGGTGTTCATTGCAGTGACGGCATGGCCCCCACACAATGAAGCGGGCCTCCAGGCTAGGATCTTTGTCAGGCCCCCTTACCTATCGCTAAGGTTAAAGGCATTATGAGGCCTTGTAGTAGCGCTTGGTGTTTACAGTAAAATTATGGATACTTATTGTGATTTTATAGTATTTAAATCCACTTGAATTATGGAGTTATCGAGTACCGACACACAATTAAAAACATCACCACATACTTTAAAATATTAACATTATTGAAGTAAAGTAGCTCCACAGGCGACTTTTTTTACTGTTGAGCAACTTTGTGATGTGTTTTTATCAGGCTCAGGCTAGAGCCCGGTCAGTCCCCCCCTAGTGGGGGCCATGAGTGACGTTTTGGATATAGGGGTTTCGCGCAGGGACATATTATAGCGGTACTGCACGTACCATTATGTACGGACCATGAGCCATTCCCTATATATAACTTTTCTCGCTGGATTCATACGTAGGTATGCATGTCCAAGTCCCAGAATTTACACACTCTACGGTTGTTATGTGCCAATGCAAATTTAATATTGAGAAAAAGTGTTTGGTGTTAAAAATTATTTAAACGCATTTCTCTCTTTGATATAAAAGTAAATTGATGCAATTTTTAACGAGTTTAACTTAACGGCGCGTTCAATTTTAAAGCCGTTTGATTATTATGGGAGGTATTAAACGAAATGCTGACAGGATTACAAAAAAGCACACCTTTACGCTTTGAAAGCACGCCCGGCGAGCTTTCCGTTAAAATGATCCGATACAGTATTTTCAATTTAATTTTAGATATTTTACGACTTTGAAGTTTGTAAAACTGAATGTTTAATGCAACCCATAAACTTTCTCATATGCTTAACCCTCATTTGCGTCGTTGTGAATGCACGAGGCAGCCATTTTAGAAAGCTGGCATTGTTACGAGTATTTAATTGAATTTCGCAATCACACGAAATATGCTGATAAACTAGAAAGCTGTATGAATAGTATGGGATGGAGCTAGCAGAGACAATGGCCTAAATGTATTTTGTAACGTATGAAAACGTAACATATAAATTTATAAAGGTTATGTAGCGGTCAATGACCTCGGGCCTTGTCAGCATTATTTCGACAATGTAAGAATTAGAAAGTGATTTATCTACCGTTCCATCAACAGTCAGCATATTCTACACAAAATATTGTACGATGAGGTTTGACCACCTCGGGCTAGGTCACCGAAACACTCGAATTTGCAATAATGAAGAGGCTAGCAGATTTTTCAATTACAAAATATATCATCAATGACTCGCAATTTACAGAATATTCATGTATATAAATAGCGAGTCATAGTTGATGAGTAAGTATCAATCTTAATCTCAGTCCGATCAGTAATCTTTGTATCAGTCGGATCTCTGTCTAAGCATCGCTCTGCACAGCATCTCATTCACCAAGCCTCGGACCTCGAACCAGTAACATGGCTGTTGTAACGATTGTTTACGCTACAATAAAAACTCACTCCTCCTTTCGTCGGAGCAACCACCGATCCGACTTTTATCTCAATGTCACCTTCCACAGCAATCTTGTCACTTTACAACAAGAACTGCTAAAGTTATAAAATTGATTATGCTTAGTTCGCAGTGCCAAGTAAAATATTATGTAGTAGTAACTACCGAATAACGCTATTAATAAGCCATCCATGGACTAAAACCGTATGCTATACTAAACTTATCCTTTCTGGTCATGGAAATATGTTTCCACAAAGTATATTATAAGCGTCTGATCGTATCCGTTTATACCATACACTTACACTTACAAATTTAGTGAAAATATATTATTTTCATGAACAAAAATCATAAGTTTAGTATGGCACACGGATCTAAACCGCATACAGTTTCAGTCCATGCTTGGCCTCTAAGACATATGGATTAAACTTAAAACTTTTGCGGGTCTCGTTGTTGAGCTGTGCTTGGGGAGACCAGGAGGTGGAGAGATGAGAAATCGAGTTTTGGTGGTTGCTCCGATGAATGGAGAAGCGAGTTTTATTTTCAGCGTAAACAGTCAGTACAAGAGTATGATACAAGAGCGTTATGTTACAATACGTATGATACTGTTCTGAGGTCCGAGGTCGGTGGAACAGAATGACGACTTACACGAAGCTTTTAGATCGGACCTAGATTACGATTGGTACTAATAAGCATTTAGACTGACTAACTCATCAACTATGACCCGTTAATTATACGCATGAATATTCGGTATATTTCGAATCACTGCTGATGAAGTTTGCAAGTGAGAAATATGTTGGCCTTTCCATTATTGCACTTGAAACGTTTCGATCCCATCGAATAATGGCACGCGTATATAATATGCTGACTGTAAATGCGACGATTGTGCGATAGTTTAAATGATTTTCTAATTTTTATACTGTCGAAATAATGCTGACAAGGCTTGAAGTCATTGACCACTACAAAATTATGGCAACCGGCTATTTGTATATTATTAATATGATCTATGTGTAAAGCTAATAATGCGCGTCCATCACGGTGGCAAAGGTATAGTTGGAAAGATTTTTGGCACATCTATCGCATGGATACGACAGAGAAAGAATTACAAAAAATATTATGTTTTTTATGAAAATTGGTATCTTTTATTATTTTTTTTGCAACCCTATATTCACTCGTGCAATATACTTCCTTACCTAAATGAGTAAAAATAATAATGGTGGTATATCGGTCGCGACCCGTTCGCTGCGGTTAATGAGGCTTCGCCGCGAAATGAAGCCGCCAAATTGAATGGCGCAGGTAAATGATGGTTGCGCGTATAATCGGTAGCCGCACAGCGCTGCAACAGATGCGGTCAGGTGTGCCAACGCCCGTCGCAGTAGCAGGTTAATGATTTTGGCGCGAACAGCGAAAAACTTTAATCCAACTAAGGGCCATTTGATTCTACATGAACAAAATGAAAAGCCGAACCGACCACTAACCGCTTGAAAATTTTACAAACTACACGAGCGGTATAAGGTAATAGTTGGACTACAAAGCCGTGGGTCCCAGGTTCGAATCCTGGGTCTGGCAAGTACAAAAATTGTTTTTCAATTTGTGTGTGTCAGGGTATGGACCTAATAGGTTGAGCAAGTGGCTGACATCCATTTCTCGTAAAAAACAAAAATCTGTCAATACAAACCTCCACTCTGTGGAGGCCCATATGATCCTATCAGGATCGGACATGGTCGAAAAAAAAAAAAAACTACAACAGCGAACAACCGCTCTCTGTCGCCTCCAGATACTTTCGGATCGCCACCCGCTTTCCGAACGTATCTCCACGCAGCCGTAAAACTTTAATATAGATGGGCTCTTTATAAAGCCATATTATATTATAGTTTGCTTGATGGCATGAATGGTCCAAATATCGGATAACAGTCGAGTTAGGGATATCTTTGGGAGCTAAGTCTTTACGATCTGTTGACGTTGTACGAATGGTGTATATGTAATTATGTCATTTTAATGCCCCGCCCAACTATCTGCTATGTCAGATTGTGGATTCGTTTGTAGCAGATGTTATTTTTACTGAGAGCATTTGAAACAAAATTAAACACAATTTTAAATTCATTGAAACAGTTATAGTCTATAAACTAAATCATTTTTTTTACCATGTCCAATCCTAATAAGATCATAATATAGGCCTCCAAAGAGGGAGGTTTTTATTTACGGATGTCTGTTTCTACGAGAAATGAATGTTAGCCACTTACCCAACCTAATAGGTCCATACTCTGATTCAAATACTAATTGAACAATAATATGTGTATTTGCCATACCCAGGATTCGAACCTGGGACCCACGACGTTGTAGGCCCCCGCTTAAGCCGCTCGGCCATCGTTCCTCTAAGGCAGACGAAAGCGGTCAGTAGGTACTATAAAATTTGCGTTTTTATTAAAATTAATGATAAAATGCATTTCCACCATGAATTGACAGTTAACATAAAAAAGAAACATATTTCTTAGATCGAGTCTTAGTAGATAGTTGATATAGGTCATATATGAATATATATTATAAGACTGAAATATTTAAAATACACTCGCTAAAAGATAAATAATTTTGTATGCGGGGAGGCTTTTTTGACAGCTCAATTTTATGACGTCATCGTGACATGATGTTGATATGATATTTCGACATGACATGATGAAAACGCGAAGTGAACGAGTAAATGATGTGTGTAATAATATTGTGCGGGATTTGCTAACAACCGGTTCGGAGTCTAAGTATACCCAACCTGTGAGAGGAAAATCCTGGGACGCACGAATGATGGTGGAGTGGAAAGATTTTGGAACTTGTATATTTCGTATATGATATCTAAAAATATGTCAATTTGGTATGGTATTTTACAAATAGTTAATAACATATGTTGGGCTTATAATTATGTAATACCTATTTAAATTAATAATTATATCAAAGAAGAAGATAGACATTGATAATTATACTCGGGAAGTTATTGTTACTAAGACTAATAACTAATAAGCAATAGAAAATTCACACTTCATCTCTGAAATTTATTTGCTAGCTGAACACTGTGATAAAAAGATTTGACATTGGTTATAAGAACCTAAGATCCTAAAATAAACCATCGTTATTATGTTTAGATTGACATTCTGTTAAAAACAAACACATCGCCAGAAGTAGTAGTATAGATGTAAATTTTGGGAACGGTTTGGATATGACGATATTACATGTGACTGGACGGCGCAGCCCTTTGGTGGTCATGCAAAATCTCCGCCGCCTCACATGTAATATACCCATATCCGAACCATCCCATAAATGTCACTTCCTGCAATTTGTGATCCTTTATCGACTGCAGTTAATTTATATTTTATTTTCGAAAGATATCGAGAATATCTGTAAATTCTTCTTTATTATCGTTTCCATCAAGACCTCCGTTGAGCGGGTTGTTTATGTTACCATTGAAAACCCTGTAGCAATTCACTTATGCACTATTGCTTAATTTAATAAATCGCAAACATTTTTTAGTACTTATTCCACTTTTAATTATACACATCTGGACCGGTTTCGTCCGCCTTCGAGGGACAATAGGGTCTGCTTAGCTCATCCGGTGTACTTCCTTGTGCCTATCTAATTTATCTACTGATATATCTCTTTTTTTATGTAATACTGTTATATTTATATATCTTTGCTTCTAAATGTCATGTTGTGAACGTCTTGAACTTATAATTTGTAATGTCCACAATATGTTAAAAAAATAAATAAATTGAATACATTTTCAACCGAATAATATTTATAAAACAGGTATTTACCAAAACAAATTCGAAAGGCGACTCAAATAATCTACAAAATATACATTGAATTATCCATACAATAATATTTTGTCGATAACAATTAAATTAAAAATGATGAAATTGGATATTAATATTTCAAACTACGTCATTAAGGACAGCTAAAAAAATATTTTAAATTATAAGCATAAAATAAAATGTGAAACAATAAGTACTTAAAATAATATTTCAATATATTACCAAAAAAATATTTATGATTAGTCAATATTTTAATAACACAATAAAATTTGATTATTAATTATATTCACAATAAAAAATTAACAATATTACCACTTGATGGACAAACGAATATAAATACGAATATAAACGAAAACATGAGTTAACATTAAATAAAAAATTAAATAAAATAATAAAAATAATGTACAATCTATAAAGTTATGTTAAATCAATAAGACAATCCCTAACATTATATAGGATACAATAACACACTCTACAGTTTTGAAGATCATCGTTCGAGAAAAGATCGTGATGTCTTTCACCTAGTCACATCATGAGTCGAAATCCTATCGCGTCTTCTTTATTCTATCATGTTTGGTGACTACTAGCTTGCTTGTAAATAAAGATAATAATTAGTGCGTAAACAAGAAATGCACGAGAAGATTCATATCCTAACAACAGGCTCGGAAGTATTGGTGCGAGCCGATTGAATGACACCAGTTTATGTATTCATTCTGAATGGATGCCTTTTAATCAAAATGTCAACACAGTGTCAGCCGCAACTCTCCGGTTAAAGTCGAGCATTTCAGAGAGCTATTATTTGTTCCGGTCGCTTTGAGAGATTTGCAAATAATTATTATGCAGGCATAACGAGGCGGCACTGGGAATATCGTTTTATAGCATGTGTAGAAAATTTTAGCGGTGAACGATTTTCGTTATTTGAATTTGTTGTCCGGATACCTACTCCAAATATTCTATTATGTAAAGTGTAAACCATTGATAATAACGAAATGAAATATGTTGGAAAAGTGTTGAAAATAATGAAAACGATGGCCGAGCGTCTTAAGCGTCGTCTTATAATGTCGTGGGTCGCAGCTTCGAATCCTGGATCTGGCAAATACACATATTGTTTGTCAATTTGTGTTTGAAGTCAGAATATGGATCTAATAGGTTGAATAAGTTGCTCATATCCATTTCTCGTAAATACAAAAATCTGTTAATACAAACCGGGGATTTGAACCAAAAACCGAAAAAAATCGTTATTTTTATCGGAACATCCGGAACCAAACCGAAAAAAATATCGGTTTTTTTCGATTCGGTATATGTACAAAGATTTCAAAATCAGCCATAATGGATGAATAGGAGAAAAACAGCTTTTTTGTTTTTTCAAGTACACAGTCACTGTGGTGAAAGTTTATATTATTTCGATAATAATATGTCCATAATAATTATGATCCTATTGGTATCATATATTATTATAGTCAAAAGTAAAGATTCAAATTATAAAATTATGGTAAATTATGCAAAGGTATTGTTACTATCATACAAAACATCCTTTTTGAATTATGAATGCAGAATTTATTTATATGTTTATTTAAAACAAATGATTATGGATATAATAAACCAGAATTCAGAACGTCCATAAGATGAAATTTAAAATGAAATTGCACTGGTTCTAATCAAACGAGTTAAATACAATTATATATATAATAAAACATACATATTATTAGTCTCAGAAGAGAGGACAACATAAAAAAAAGTCGCCTGACGAGAGGAAGCAGTTTTAATTCAGAATTGGAAATACAACTAATATTATTTGATTGTAAGAGAATCATAATATGGGCCTCCACAGAGTGGAGACTGTATTGACAGATTTTTGGTTTTTCGAGAAATATAATAATATTTTAGCTACTTCTCAACCTATTAAGGTCAATAGTCTAGGTAAAATATATATTGAAAAATAATATGTGGATTTCCCAGACGCGGGATTCAAGATTGGGACCCAATACATTATAAACTCCACCGCTCGGCCATCGTAGGAGCTGCGCACCTACGACATTCAAAAAGATCACACGTGTATTCATGAAGACTGATTACTCAAAGACATCCATTTTTATAATATCCTACTTTTTCATGAAGAAGAGAGCAAACCGAATTATTTTCGAATAAACGAATCCAGTTTTGAAAGCTTAGACGGCTAACTTATTTTAACAATTATAATATCTCAATACATAAATATGATAAACAACCCTCGATTGCCGCCTTGTTTATTGAATAGATGCCTCTGATAGAGGTACATATGCTATTGTATACGATAGATCAGTGTTTCCTAAACTTTCGACATCTGTGTACCCCTTCTATAATTTTCGTAACACTGAGACCCCTCGTCAAAAAATTGCATATACTTTAAAAACAATAAAAATATTTTTTTTCCTTTTTAGTACATAAACAAAATAATAATAAACGAAAAATAAAATTCATTCATAATAAAATATAAATAAAAGTTATATTATACATAACATTCATTATAATTAATTGGCGAGATAAATGAAAATGTTTATGTTGAGACAGATCATCATAATTTGGTTCCTTGGTTGTTAATTTTAATCTGAGATGCGGTTCCACATCCAAAAGCCTTTTTATTGACTTAATGTCTACAAATGCTGAAAAAGCAACTTCACATAGATATGAAGTTGGAAAAGGCAAGATGTATTTCAGGACTTTGTCTGTTAAAACTGGATACACATGTTGCATTTGCAACCAGAATGATGTTAAAGTACACTCCTTCTATTTTTTTTACAAGAATCCGTCTGAAGCTATTTCCAACTATTGCTCTTCTTCCGCATACGATAAGCCTTCTAGCATGCATTTTGTATTGATGTCGTATTAATTCTTGTTGCACCAGGCGGTGCAGCGCGTACCCCCACCTAGCTCTTCCCGTACTCCAGGGGGTACGCGTACCACACTTTGGGAAACACTGCGATAGATTATATTAACAGATTTTAAAAATGAAGATTATTGTTTACTATAAGCGGTATTGGAATCCGCATCCACGAATTTGATAACGTACGAATTCTGAAAAAGAAATTAAAATTAACCATTTTCTGAATATAATACTTAATATACTTTTGATACCAAATAAATTAATAATAACTGATAACTCACCTTTAAAGGTTTCACAATTCGTAAGCGGTAAAATAATCGGACACGTTTCAATAACTCCCCGCTGAAGCTCTCCCCAGAGGAAACAAATATTTATTTTTAAACCATGTTAACCTCTGTCGTTTGATTGCTCATATTTGCTTTACAAAATAATATTTCCGCGCATAAAATTTAATACTTGTTCTTGTTATTAATAAATAAAATAAACAAATAGATACATTGGACAAGAAATTAATAAAATATTCCATTACAAAATTTGTTAATTTTATTTTCCCACCTGTTACCTCTTAATATGAAAGTGGTACATCCAAATATTGATATATTTTATTTTATATTACATTAAAAGGATGATGTTAGTTTTAAAATCAGTAAAAAATATCAAGCACATTTAGGTCTATTAGTAAACATTTAGAAAAAAACGTTATATAAATCAAAATAAAAGGTCATTTTTAAAGTCATAATAAGAAAAGTAGGTACTTACAGAATCTGAATCAAGAAAAATCTAAAACAAAATAAAAATTAAGGTAACCGACTTATAAACTAAAAGCTTCAGTTATTAAAGCAGAAAAATTAAATTAGTTTACAAAATTGGTCTGTTGATTATATTATAACAACGAGAAAAATGGTATTTTATATCTTCTTCTTATTGTGCCATCCCCTAGCGGAGGTCGGCCACCATCAAGGCGATCTTATATTTGTCGTCTGCCACCCGGAACAGTTCGGTGGAGCTGCACTCGTACCAATCACGGAGGTTCTTCAGCCACGAAATGCGGCGCCGTCCTCTGCTACGCCTCCCATTGATCTTTCCTTGAATGATAAGTTGGGAATGCTGTATTTTTGTCCTCTCATAATGTGGCCGAGGTATTATAGTTTCCGGTTTTTGATACTACGTAGAACTTCTCGGTCCTTCCCCATTCGATTGAGAACTTCAACGTTTGTCACCCGGTCAGTCCAAGGAATTTTGAGGATGCATCTATACAGCCACATCTCGAAAGCTTCAAGTCTCCGTGACATCTCTTGGTTTAGCGTCCATACTTCCATACCATTGGAAAGAATTGAGAGCACATACCATACGCAGTCTTAGACCTAGATTAAGATCTCGATTGCTAAGGAGGCGTCTCATTTTGAGAAAGGCGCTCCTTGCGATCTCAATTCTAGTTTTTATTTTATGAGACTGGTCCCATTTCTCATTGACCCATGTACCTTAATATTTATAATGGGTCACACGTTCGATTGGTTCGCTGTTAATGACAAAATTTGTGTTGGTGTCTGGTGTCACTGTTTTTGATACTAGTAATAGTTTTGATTTCTTGAGGTTCATTTTTAAACCATAAGAATTACTGACCTCATTAACCTTTTCTACCAGTTGATGTAAACTCCTTAAACTCTCAGCAATCAGCATAGTATCATCGGCATATCGTATATTGTTAATATGTTTGCCATTAACCATAATACCCACCGATTCACCTTGTAAGGCTTCCTTGAAAATAGCTTCCGAGTACATGTTAAATAGCAAAGGTGACAATATACAACACTGTCTTACACCGCGACGAATTTTTACCTCTCCACTGATTTCGTTTTCAATCTTTATATGCGCTGTTTGATTCCAATATAAGTATTTTATATAAATAAGAAATATTGAAGCAGTAGCTCTCAAAAAACAACATCAGATAGATCCTTAAAAAGCGATAAGTAGGTACTTAAAATCTAATTATGTGATTTAGAAAGACAAAAAACGAAACAGTTTAGTATATCAATAGTTTGCAACAAATTGCGCGCGAGTAATCCCCTGGGGCCGCTGGTGTCGTCTTTATTCAATTCGTTGATTCACGGTCAGAATCATACATTCGTATGCTTGAGCAATAGGTGAACTACCGCTTCTAGTATTCATTACGATAAATTATTAATTTTACATTGTGCAGAGTCAAATGCTCCGATTTAGAGCGAAAACACTTATTTGTCTTTGCCTATAGCCACGGGATAGATTCGCATCAAATTGTCATGTCCTACTGTAGCGAATCGGGAATATATTTTTTTTTCGTTTCACTGACAACACAAACGTGATGCACCTGTGCATTGAACGACACTGTGTACATGTCAGGAAGATTGCGATTTTGAATCACTTATTTTTCTGTCTTCGTACGTCATGGTCAAGTTCAAGTCCCGACTCACTAACTCTTAGTTAAATAACGCTTATGCATTACAATTAAATAACGTGATTGAATGTATAATATTTTAATAGTGGTTATTAAATTAACTAGATACCTATCTCCCAAAAGACCGTTTACACCGTTGATAAATACAAATTACCATTTTCAATATTGACATAAATAATGATTAAGTTTATTAAATACATGATTTATTATGTAATTAATATATCTAAAATACGGGTTTTTGAAGCATATTATTATATTTTTTAAGGATTATAGTGAGGTACTTAATTTTCAAATTATAAATAAAATGAGAGTAATCTATCTAGTGAAATTGTTTAATTGGATATAATAATTTTCTGATACGCCGTCTTGTATAGCGACTGGTCTATTCAGAGAACATCATTTTAAACACGCGCCTGTCAAGTTAGGTCCCATGGGTAATATGCGAAATAAGTCTTAGAGCAGGGGATCCAGTATTTTCATACACAATAATAATCAGGGCGCTCATCATAGTAGTGCAGCCAAGTTTTTAATAAATACACTGAGAAAATCGAGTTATAATGTAGACAAGTATTACGATCTAGAAATTTGCATTATAGCTTACGTTATGGGTTCGCGAATAATAAAAATAATATTATAAAATAGTGAAGTTTTTTTATAACATTCTAATCCATTGATTAATAACATAACTTTTACTAATACTACTACATACAAATTAACATAAACTTTTTCAGGTATAAAGATGTAAACTATACTTACTAATCTATTGAAATGGTAAAAATATTGTTGATTATATTCTGTGGAAGTTTCATATATATTAGTTTTGTAGCTTTTGGGTTATAACAGAAGAGACAGACAAAAAATATATATTCAAATTTGTGTTCGAGAAAAAGGAAAAATATAATATTACGTTGAAATTACAGACAGCACTTCATTATTAATTGAACATACATATTTTGAAAACACTTCTGAGAAATATATATTATAACCAATAGAAAAAATATGATACCCAGCAGGATTTGAACCTGCGTCTCTCGGGATTCGCGCCCACGTTTATTGACAGTTATGAATGTTATGATAAAGGAATTGTATCTAATTGCGACGAATTTGAACTAATGGTTCTTACAATACTCTCGTAAGAGGTTCGAACCTGCTGGGTGTCGTATTTTGTATATTTCTCAGAAGTGTTTTCAAATTATATATTATGTTCAATAATAATAATGTTCTAACTATATTTTGTACGGATATAATAAAAATAAATTTAATACACTTATATGGATTTTTTGTAAAATATTGGCAGTGAAAGGAAGGCTTTCGGATTTTTTTTATAGATAAAATGCAATTTGGCTTGTCGCAGATTAGCTTGACGGATAGAAGATTTGCCTCAGTTATTTTTCAAATAGCTGTTAACTTCGTACGATTTTTTTCGAAAACTCATATTTGTTATGAATATTTTATAACTTATCAGATTCGATATAATACGTAGTATCTGTTTTCAATTTTAGGTGATCACTTAATTAATTTGTAATGAATCAAGTTAATAAATTGTGGGGTTACTGCCAAAAAATGGTATGTCTCGAAATCATGTTATGGAGTACCTAATTGCAATTTGAAAGTATAAAATGCCCTATAAAATCAGGCATAATACTAATTTATTTGTGCTTTATGTGAATGTTCTATATATCGGATGGACTGAGTTTTTTTTTCTAGGATACATGTTTATATATGGACACTTAACTGTAATCAGGAAAAGAGTGTAGTAAAAAGTTTAAAGTTACGAACCGTATCAACATATCTTGAATATCCCTGTTTGGTGTACCTCCGTATCAGTGTGTGTAAAAAATAAGAAAATATGCCTATTATATTTAGACAAACTTTTAGTTACACTATGCTATTAAGGTTTGACTTCTAATTATAAATATATTATTCTCATATTAATACTATCGGCCGATGGTACTTGATGGAATTTGAAGTTAAATTCTAATGGATTTAAGTTTTGTACTATTTCGTTTGGATCGTCTTTGGAGACAGTCCCTGAAGATGCCGAAAGGCGAAACCCGGGTCGCCAAAAACGACTCAAATTGAATAGTACAAAACTTAAATCCATTAGAATAAAATATTCTCATTTTTAAAAGTAATTCCTAAGTAAGTTATATATTACCATTTCAATTGACGTACAAACAAAACTAACCACAATCAAAAATTCTGTTAAACATCAGAGAGAAATAAAATTCATAGTATTTCTAATAGATTGACAAAAGCATATTACATTTTCAGCGAGCACATATAAAACTCAAACCGAAAAAAGAAGAATAAAAAAAATCATCCAATCCAAACTACTTCCTCTAAAATATACTGAACAAAGTTTATAGTGATTGGAATCAAAGGTAAAGCATACTTATTGTGGAAATCCATAGGGGATTTTGCCTACCACCTGTCGGAAAGGCGTAGAAAAACTTTTATCCGGCAGCTGTCCGGAAAAATATTTAGCCCGGCCGGAGGAGGAATAAATACTTAGGGAAAATTTAATTAAGGCTGTCGTGGAAGTTGGACGATGATCTGATCTGGAACTTTCCAAGGATAACAAATGCGTCTATAATTGAAGTTTTTTTTTGAGGAGAGTGAAAAGTTTCATTTTGGAAAAGTTCAAAAATTGTTCGTCAGGTATATTTTTAACTTGTTTCAACCTTTAGCATTAAGTTAGTATTGATATTTATGAAATATTTTATTCCTACAGAGTTTGTGATATTATATAGCTGATATAAAACGTTCTTCTCCATATTCTTTACTAAACAAATATAATCAATCATTTTACATATTATTATAATATTATGTTTTGGAACTCCTTTAGGCAGGCCATTTCTCAAGAGATTAAGGCAAATAAAAAAAAGCATGTGAGTCCTCTTTAATATACCGAATAATTTAAGCTGAGGTCAATGAATTGTGTACGATTTGGAAGTGGCCAGGACCCACATCGTATTGTAGTACCGATAGTGATTGTGTAACTGTATGGTAAGAAATATATTGAATTGCAAATTGTAAAATTCAAAAGTTTAATCAGGTAAACAAAAAAAATGTATTCGGGCTAAAAATATGCTGTATCTTAAACGCTCTTCGCGTAGATGATGGTTGTATTTTTTTTCTTTTAGGATCAAAGTCAACTAACTTTGATTGTTAAGTAGCAAATACTTAAAACAGTTTAGCATTTTCATTAATTAATATACACCAATAAAGTGTACTGCGCAGCCACATTCCATGTTTTTAATTTAAAACGATACGTATCATTTCGACGTCACTTCTAAGCAGTGTTGCTACCTGATATTTACAAAAATATGCCAGAAAGGGTAAGATAATAAATAAGATGGCAGAAAAATTCTAGATTTTTTAAAATTTTGCTGTTGTTTTAATAAGAACAAAGACCGAAGAGGAATTTAGTATTTTAAAATTAATAAAATAAGTCATAAAATTAAAAATTAATCCAACGCATATTCTATTTTATACACAAGACTGCTTTCAGCCTCCATGGCAGCTAACTAGGGTAGGAAAGTATCAAAATATGAACACTTATTGTAAAAATTACAATAAGATAGCCATCTTAAATGTCAAAACTGTCTATTTCACTCTAAAATTTATCACAGCCAAGAGAGGTGCAGTTAAAACATAGAACTTATTGTAATAATTACAACTAACTTATTGTAATTATTGTAACAATAAGTGCTAATACTTGGATACATTCTTACCCTAGATAGTGACCGAAAGGAGTCTTGTATATTATAGAATAGATGAGCAGGTAATAAATTAAGTCAGCATTTCGTATGAAACATTTATTTAATTTATATAAGACCAGAATGTTGATTTCGAAGCAAATCTCGTATATTAAATATCGTATAAGTATATTATTATAATAGGTTTAAACTGATTGCATTATTGAAAAACACTAGATTTAACGCCATACGCGTGATGCGAATCTTGCAAGCTAGATGCCTATTCAAAAATACTAGATCTGGTAAGAAAAACCCCAGGTTGGCAATGCTGCTCCAATGTGCCTGGTATATCTTCAAAGAGATACCACCTGTCGGTCCACCCCATTCTTAAATGATTAGATAGGGGAATATAGTAAGTATAATTTATATTATTTTTAAAATGACGAGTGAAATTATTTCTACTTAGATAATTATCAATACTTTAAAAATAACTATACTAATATTCTTAAATAAAATCGGTTTCGATTACTATTAATTGAATTATGTGGATAAAGTGCATACTATAATATGCTGCACTGTGAATTTCTAGTACCTAACTGTTCCAGTCATAGTGATTACATTAATTGATATTACATTTGTTATGGAAGCTTTGTGAATAATTTCCCAGTAGTTTACCTCTGTGAGTGAGTTCCCAAACCTCCGCATTGCGCTAGTGGCGGATATAGCGAAGGGTTGTGCAGGGGGTGGCTTTTGAACTGTGAACGTGAATGAGGCGGGCGGTAGGGGTAAGGTAACCACCACTCAGCTGTCCACAATATCGTGTGAGGTCGGTTGCATTCGTCACGACTGGTCTTTGAAACAATAGTCATACGGAATTGTATGCCTTTGGAAGTTTAATCATTTATTCTAGATATACAGAGAATTTACGTAAAGGAAACAATATTTTGTTGATAATTGAAGGTTATTAAATTGTGGTTATTGGTAGCTTCAGAAGGTTTGACTTCGGAACCACGGAATTCTCAAGATGTTGTATCGTCAGCAGGTAATTAATATTGCAGCTGCCGGCTATGGAAAGCAGGATATATTAAAATAAACTCTGATCACTTCCTTTATTAATTAGATATTTTAGTATTATATTGAACGGTAAAAGCTAAGAGATCGAACCGCCTGGAATACTATAATATTAGACGTACTTAGAGGAGCATGCATATAATTTCAAATTACCTTCAATGTAAATAACATCAATTTACATGAATGAGCGAAAATACAATGACAGTGGCTAAACTATTAAGCCTTTCGCTCAAGAGAATACTCAAAAAAGACGAGACTGAAACTAAAATTCCAGCCAATATCTTGCTAATGTATTTCAATGGTGACGTTCGCTACTAACTGAAGATATGCGACATGCTAGTCTCCCAGTCTCTCAATTTCCAGTCTCCTATAAAATAGTGGTGCCAATATCAGTAGATTCCATGAAAAATCATATTTTATTACCAATATTGGTAACACTGAACTGAACTGAACACGCAATGACAAGTCAAGACGTCAAAAGTTAAAGATGTGCAAACCGGTTTTTAATTTAAATTTGTGGCAGAAGTTGAGAAATACTCCTGCCTGTATAATTTTATTACAAGCTGCCAAAATATTTCCGTAAAGTATTACGAAAAAAAAAACTTAGAATGAAGTAAGAAATGGGTTTGACAGTTTGAGGTTATGAAATTATTATTGCAAGTGGGTTTCTGTAGCGCCGTATGCTAAGCATCAGTCATAGGCCAGTTTATGACCATCACCAACCAGTTTTCTCTACGCGCACCTTGTATTACGCAGTGACGTTTAATTTTTTTTATGACGTTAGCAGATTGATCAGTATTTAACTTGAGTGCGTGTTCCAAACGTACATATTTTTTTTCAATATCTAATCAGATGTTAAGAAATATAGCCAAATGTTTCAACTCTAAACCAATAGTACTCGTATTCTCAAATATTTATCGGAACTTTTGTTTTGGCCAACAAGTTCTGTAAATATTCCTCTTCATACAGCAGCAATGTTTTCACATGAACAGGTTGGACGAACAAGTACAAGGAAGTGTCAGGCGATCCAAAACACTACTGATATTTTCAATTTATTTAATCAGCTTGCGAATACAGTCATCAGTTGACCGATGATTTATACCGAATTCTTACCTTAATTTTTGCAGTACGACCGTCAAAGATTGGCCACTTTCGTAGTATATTTGTGATTGATTTACGATTTGTATGCGTTTTGTGGTGGAAAAACTGTACATTTTGTTAATTGGCATCTTTTTAAATGATCATATTATATTTGACAAGTAGTGGCAAATAACATGACCACGTACCATGAGTTGGATAACCTGTAGTATCTATCGTTGTTTTCATTTAATATAACGTTTATGTATATTTTTAAAGTCTATACAAAAATGAATTCTACTGTATTTATTTAGAATTAAAAAATGTTACGCACGATATAAAACTGAGAATTTGTTATTAAAAATATTAATGAACTATTATTTATCAAGAGTTATTAGAATGTATATGTTACATTGTACATTCTTTTTAAAAACAGTAATCATTTTTTTCCATTCTTTATGTTCAAATAACATTTGTATGACAAAAAAATATTCTTGGAATTTAATATAATTTGAGTTAAATTTAAAATAAGCGAGTAGAAATGGAAGAGAAACATCTCTTATTTCTAAAAAAACCAGCGAGATTCGTTAGGTAAACTAACTAGTTAAACCAGCAATATTCTTACGATGAAAAATCGTTATCGTTAAAATATATTTTATAATCTCTGCGTGTGTGTATAAATTACAATGAATGACGGACGGGTTTATCGGAAATGCGGTGTGATGCAGGATGCATAGTTTGCTCTGCTTAGCTCATTAGCAAGTTTTGCATTACCTCCCGATAACGTTAGCGAGGAACATGTATGCTTAGCAAGGGAATTGAGATCCAAAGCCAATTAACATTAGAAAATTATTAGTAATCGATTCATATTATGTATGTACAATAAACTCTATGCTTAAGAAAAGCTCTTATGTTTTGGAACTTTTATATTATTATATCAAATTAAATTTAAAATAAAACTAATTAAGGGAGGTTAAATTACTCGTAGCTATATTATTCTATCTCAAAGATTCTCAATGTTATCTTTGCTCAGCTTACCTAAGAAATGTTTGATTCATGTTTGCACCCCCAATAATGTTTTGAAGATGAAGAATTCTTTGAAGAATTTAAACTTTTAGGAAGCTTTCAACAATATATTTATACCTTTTTCCTGAAGATTAAAATATATTTAGATATTAATTCGTTCCAGGTAGCGTTTGGGTGAACTCTTGCGATTTCAATGTCCCTACTAGGTCACAATTACAGGTTTATTTTTACAGTTAAAAATATGATTTAAGTTTGTCGTAGTGATACACATTTGGGATGCAAGTTGGGTGAAGATGGATGATGATGCTAATGTAAAAAATTGTTACGTGGATTGATATCGCGAGTTTATTTAATGGTTTACACAAGTACAATGATATAAGTACAGGAATGACTGTTATACACAATACAATAATACAAGATAAAAGCGGAGTAAGACATTCAGCTTGAGGCGCTGTGATACAGAGTGACATCTGAATTCAATTTTGATGGACTATTTATTAAAGTCCTCAGGATAAAATAATGCTGACACTGAATATCCAATGAATTTTGGTCAACTACATTTTTGGGTATTAGCTGACCGCGTTAGAAATTCATGTTAAAAATAGTAAATATTAATTGATGAAATCTTTCTAATTAGTAAGTAGTAACTGGATGTGTGTGAATTTGTATGTTAAGGAAATGCATGTAATAACCAATATCATAATCGCCGTCAGCGTTCTCTTCGAGCAAGCGATACTTGATACCACTGACGGTCTATGAAAATATTCATTAAAATAAAAGAATAATTTCTTTGATATCCTATATCGCGGACATAAAATTCGTTTTTTTTGTTTCAGTGGCTAGATAAAATAGATATCTATATTGTGTAATGTGTGTTAATATCACAATCGTAGCTCTACAATTTTCCTCATAAATGGCAATAGGTACCTACTAGTATTGATAAGACATCAAATTGCATGTGAATCATGTCCATTTTGACAGTTCCTTCAGCAGTATAAAGAGGTATTTGCTAATATTAATAAAGCCCGAATAATATATACTTTATGGTTCGACGATTTAAAGGCGTTCCCGGAAAAGGGGTCTATCTATATAATACATCGTGTCAAAAAGTAATTTTATTGACTAAAACGGGTCTATCATTGCTCACATTATTGGAAAGCTTTATTATTTTAACTGTCATACTTTTTGAGATATTAGCAACACTAAAATGCTTACCGTAGAAGAGGGGTCTATATGATTATTTTATTATCCAAAATAATAAAATATTTTTTTTGTCAATGATAAAGTGTGTTTTCATGAACAATTATTATCACAGATACACTTCAAAAGTCTATATAATCGAATAAAACGTTTTTTTTCTCCTGAAAATTTTTGTTTTTGCATATAGACCCCTTTTCCGGGGACGCCTTCATTTATTAAAATTGATCCATGTACTATCAAATCATGGTAAGTATATACAGTGAAAACATTCCTGAATTTTACAAAAGGAGTTTTAACTTTTGGTCCAAATATCTCAGGATCCATTTTGATGGACATGATCCATAATTATTGTAAACCACCCATATATACATATCTAATTTAAGGCTCTTAATTTCAATGTCGGTAACCTCATTATTCCGTCATTATGAGATAACCGAAAAAAAACCGCCAAGTACTCCGCTGAGAACAGCAAATAGAATATGTTATTTTTGCTACCACGTTAAGCAAATAATTGGACAACATGAATAGCGACATAAAACGTCAACGTTAAATATTAAAATTAATTATAAATCACGTTTAAAAAATTTAAATTGAACAAATGGCGGTTGCAACGACTTTGCAACCAACCTCCGGTTTAATTGAATTTTGTTACCAAGCCTACAGAATCAAGAAATAAAACGGAGATTACCAACCCCGATGATTAATAGCCCAATTTGATTGACCCTATTCTTTAGTTCAAAACATATGATCAACGTATTTGCTTAAAATACCATTGTCAATTATTCTCAGCTACACAATTATAAATGATAAACGTAATTAAGGGCAATGCTTATACCAGCAGAGGCACCTAGCGGAAAAATACGAAAGTTGCAATTTGAGACATTTTTTTGATAATTTACAATTTCAACTGTATTAATTAATAAATATGTAGTACCATCTGAAAACATTATAAAGATTTTTTTTAAATCAAAGATAAATTTACAATAATTGTGTAAAATGTGATTTTGTAACATATTTATGTCAACAGTTACGTTCTTATTAGATTATATTTTATTGTCATATTTTTATTATTAAAATTTAGTTCATTAAGTTTTCAAATTTTTACCGTGTAAATTTTTGACTAATTCATCGTTTTGATATTTTTTATATTTATAAAAATATAAATGTGTATAACTTGAAATCCTTTTTATTTATATCAAATCGAGCTTCAATATTGGAACCATACCTAAAATAAAATTTGTTCAATTGTTATTGTAAATCATGGCGTAAAATTATATCTAAATATATTATATTTGTTCAATTATCATTAATAATTCTGAAATAATTGGCATATTATTGGGTTGTGCAAAATGGTGATAAATATTTCTCCATGATAAAAATAAGGCTTCCTTTGTTGAATCTAAGTATAGGGGAAACGCGTAATCACTGCCCATCATGTAATCCAAAATCGCTTTATTGCAACTGCCAAGGCTTTATAGGATGAGAAGTCTTTAAAAGGTTGAGCCGAGATGCTTTTTTAGGCAGAACATTCGAAACAATAAAATTTTATTACGGTCATTAAGTAACAATTGGTTTATTTGCGTAAAGGTGCTTTATTGTATGAAAATATCCAAAAATAAATCAGTACTTAATGTGACTGTCGGAGGATTCGTAATCCGATAAATTCAATATATAGGGTGTATCAATTAGAGCTGACAGTTTTAAAAATACTGCCATTTTGGACAGGTGTCACTTTATCATACTGTATCTAGCGACAGAACACGAAGAAAGATATTTAAAAGAATTATCTTATAATTTAAAATTGAGCTTCAATATTATGTAAATATCGATTCGATAAAAGTGACTGAAATGATTTCTGATTGGCGAGATGCTCAGTTGAAACGTAGTTGTAAGAAATAGTTCGCATGGATCATAAGATGGTTAATAGTTTAAGGACTATAATATACAACCTCCCCATAAAGTAAATGATGCTAGTTTGAGTCCTTTTCGGTCCAATGTTTTTTTCTATAATAAAGTATTTAACATTCTTATAACCTTGTCTTTATTTGTAACTTTGCGGTTTTCATGCTACTCCGTTTCAGAATGGATGTGATGTTTCATGATACTGTGTATCGTTTCATTAACTAATTTGATGGCATCTTCAAGATCAATGTATATATTTTTAAACTATTTTTGTGGACGTGTTAAATAGAAATTTATAATTGTTTTTATTATTTATACTATAAAGATATTCCTATCCCCTTCTTCTTTCTTGTTTTATATTTATTATAATTAGTAGGTAATTAAATATTTTTTTACCTTCTTCTTCGGCCATATTCGCCCCTTAGCTAGAAAATATGGTCACCACGTGGCGCCTCCAAGAAACCCTGTCGCTCGCCAGTCTGCTTGCTTCGTTCCAATCAAACCATATATCTCTCTATCTCTATCAAACTCTATAGATATTATTTAGTGGCCATTCAGGACGACGGAATCCTGTCGGCTTGAAGAACAGGCAAGCCAGGTTGAGGTTCTATTCTGGCATCCGCAGCACGTGGCCGAGCCAGGTCCAACGTCGCCTCTTCACTAGTTCACTACCATCTAGTTCAGGAATACTGTTTATAATAATAATTGTAATAATTGTAATTTGTATTATATTATGTATTATGACTCATTGGTCAATGGATATAATGCTATAATATTCTTTTATAACATACATACTTTGAAAATACCTAATATAACCAATAGAAAAAATCTTTAAAAAAAAAAATACGACGCCCAGCGATATTTGAACTTGCGCCCTGGGATTGCGCGCCCATGTGCCCTATCAACTAAGCTATAAGCTAGAGAAACATGTATGACCTACTGGTTTATACTGTCGTAAATATATAGGAGGCCCGTAGATTAATTGGTTAAAGCATATTTGCGCGAAACCAGTGGATATACGGGTTCAAATCCCGTCGGGCGTCGTATTTTTTTCAAATGTGATTTTTTCTAGTGGGTATCTGAGGTGTTTTCATGTCATGTATGTTCAATATATGTTACATTCTCAAAGAATTTGAATTATTCGTTGAATAAAAGAAATGGTTTTGTATTTCAAATCAAAGTATTAATAATATTACCTTAATTACTATCAGGATCTCTCCAAATTTTAATTATAACTTAATAGCACTTGCTTTTAATTTAATAAATTATTTTTGATATTAGACGAATAATTCACAAGATTTCATCATCATCAGCCTGAATGTATCCACCGCTGGATTAAGGCCTCTCTAAGCTGATTTCACTTCTTTTGGTCCTGTGCGTTGCGTTGCCACGCACTTCCGTAGAATTTAAAATTCTTAATTCTAAACATGGGCGTGATTCTCAGGGGTGTGGGTTCGAATCATGAATCAATATGAGAATAATATATTACAGTCAGTCATCTCACTCTGATTAACGACACTTTTGTTCATACAGGTCGTCTATTTTGAAACTAAGCACCTTACACTATCGAGATTCGTTTCTAAGGGTGGTTTCTAGTTATCAAATGTGATACCTACCTGAACTGAACTAAATTCTTTGGCAAGTTCATCAGTTATTTGGTCGAGCGAATCATCTTGTTAATCTATTTTGTGTATTGTTTGAAGTATTCTCTGTTATTATTGATTAAATCTCTGAAAAAATACTAAAACCGGAAGTGCTCATATTTTATAAATAAAAACATACTTTACAATGTTATTTAAATGCTTAATGCTTTAAAATATTATTTTTTACTCACCCTATAATAATGCTACAAGACTGATCTACGCTCTGTTTATTTAATAAATAAAAAATGCTGTATTATTAAAAAAATGGTGCAAATTTGTCTGTTCTATTTTACAATGTTCGAGTCTGACAGAGTAAAATACGTACCTATAATAAGTAAGACGTTACTTGACACAATTCCATCGATTTCACTTTTAAAAAAACTGGGTCCAAATTCCATCACGTTTGATGAAGAAATACCCTTAACAATAATGCCGTTATAAAGTGGGCAGATATTATTTTCACTTAGCGTTAGTAGGACATCAAAAAGGAGGTGAAATTTTATAGTTTGACTCTTGAAAGCAGTTCGCGTCACGCGATCCTTGCAATTTATGCAAATGTGTTTGGAGAATTATTAGTGCTCGTGTTCACGCGCCCGCACTTTAGGGCTAATTCTATTGCGTTATGGATTGCTAAAGTAACGCTGGGTGAAAGGGTATTCCCTCAATTTTTATCACCGTTCGTAACACTATCTCTAGCTATGCGTGATTAAAAATTAACATCGATATTTTGACCAATTATTTATAATGAGCATTGTGTAGTATTTACTGCGATCTAGGAACTCGTTTTGGTTTTATATAATTTACATTATATTACTACGAAATACAAACAGAAGTTTCATTTTGAATTTATATAAATAGACAAGCTAAAAATTTCATCGCCATTTTAATATATGATAATAAATTCCATTAAAATTAATACGCGATCTCATACTTCAAACCTGAAATCTTCGGTTACATGTAAATTGTAGGTATAAAATTTTACCGAGGCACAGTTCGCCGTGAGCTTTTTTATCTGAAAAAGATGACCATATACTATAGTACGGTCTCCAATTTTATTAGTTTTATATGATCTATTCAATTTTCATAGCTGAATTTGGCAAAATTCATGAATTCAAGAATGAAAACCTTACCTAATCTAACCTAACCTAACAAATAATATAGTGTATCGGTTATTTTTTAAATTTGTTTGCTGCTGGCTTCCTGTATATTGTAAACCGACAAGAACGGTGTTTTATTTAGACATGAATTTTATGTTGGTACTATACGATCCAAAGAGGTTATTATACGGCCATATTATATTTCCGATACAACATTTCACGGTGAAGTGTGATACGGCGAACTGCATATTACGTACAAGTTTCCTGACATGGAGATCTTCATATAATGTTTTTTTATAAAACTGACTTTTAATACCGCTATTGATTTGGAACCCTCTCTTAAAAAAAATCATGAATAGTTTCCAGTTAGAAATATTAAAAAAATATGGGTGTAGTGGACCTACTTGTCAACATTAGTAATGGAATTCATCGGTGCGGGACCCCACCAGTAGAGATTTATTTTAATTCTTATAAATATTATTGTTTTTCCATAACATTTTACATAACGATTTAACATATTTACAAAATTAAATAATTTATTAGAATTATATCAATTATATTGGTATCTAATTGACATTATGTATTAAACGTATAGTATTTAAACAATGTGTAATTACCTATCAGTGTCCATTCAAAGATGCAAAACATGGTCTCTAATCAAGGTACACTACAGTTAGACCGTGACACATAACTGTACATGTCAAGGCAGTGTTCTTATTTACACCCGGTCAGAAATAATACGTGGCCAAATATAGATATTTTTAGCGTTACCTTTTCTTCTTTTCATGTTATATCCGTTATCGGATATCTGCGATGAGTACAGCCATTTTCTCCCTGTCCATCGCAACTCTAAATGCTGAGCTCAAACCAGTCTCTGACGGTCTTCAGTCAGGACGTTCTTTTTCTACACGGGCCTCCGCTTATTGGGGAAGATCTTCTCTTCAGCGAAGTTGATATCTCGTGATGCTGCATGATTTAGCCAAAGTATGCCAACTTTTTTAGCGCTTGACTTAACTATAATTACATGAAAGCATACATAAGAGAACGTCAGTCGGATAAAGCCACGGATTGTATCCATACAGCCTCAAGTAACAGAATCTCAAAATTTTCTTTTAAGCCGTTTCCACCATAAGTTCGTACTTCATCTGATGCAGGACTGAAAAAATAGACCCAGTTTTATGACAGTTTCGTACTTAGAAATTATAAAGAAATATTAATATAATAACATCCAAAACATACGCGGGAAGAAGGTTGCGTCCTGTTACAAAAAATAATAGCAATATGACCACTAAATACTAGTTTACTATCAAACGTAATGCCAAGATCCTTTACATCAATACTCGTATAGGTAATCCTTTTGGAAATCAATGTCAACGTATAATTAATTAGTATGAGAGTTAACAACAATATTTTTTTGTTTTATTTAAAAAGCATAAAACTAACTTTAGTTATTTTGTTTTGAGTTTAAACTTTTTTTAAATCACATTGTATAAGTTACATAATAAACTAAAGAAAACATTCAAGTGTAACTGATATTATTTTTCATGCAGCGGATAATATTTGAGTTATTTATAAAGATTTTTTACAACAGCAAAATATGTAGGAAGTTGGTAAACAAAGGATAAACTTTCAAAGTTTTTAACGTAAACTTTGTAGCTAGTTAATTGCAGCATGAAAGTTTACGATTCGTAATGAAGCATAACTCCGCTTACATGAAAGCTTCTGATTAATCAAACCATGTAATCAAAGTAACAAACACCGGATTTTTTCCGAATTAAGTTTTACAAAAAATATTATTGTCGTGATAATAATCTACATTTTATTTACAATGTCCAAGAACGTTGCAATGGACTGACTATGTGATTATATAAAAGAAAATATGGTACTGTTCGGTTAAAGCGGATACAGCGGAAAACGCATTTTGAAAATAGCCGATAAACTGGATTATTTGTTAGGTTAACCTAACCTAACCTAACCTAACCTAAACTAACCCAAACTAACAAATAATCCAGTTTATCGACTATTTTCAAAATGCGTTTTCCGCTGTATCCGCTTTAACCGAACAGTACCGAAAATATTATTAAGTAAGTATATTAACAAAAATTTTAATAATAAAATGGGATCCTTCAACGGATTTACTTTTATAACGTTTTTTTAATTGTAAGTTTATTTTTGATTTAATTCTTTTCTATTTAATATTTTTCGATACATATATAATTTATCTAACTTATTAATTTAAGCACTTCAAAATCAAGAATATCAAAAGAAATATCAGAAATAATTATTGCAAACTTCGTATTTATTCGCTAGGTGCCTCAGGTAAAGGGTGCATTCACCTGAAGGGAGAGCGTAATTATTTTAGGTACCTCTAATGACATTTAAATTATTAACCCCACCAAACTACATCAGGTCTTAATCGTATCATGGAACTCTACGCTTGGTGTGAACCATCATTTTTTTATGACTGTGAATATCTCAAGAGCAGTTACCTAAGGACTGAGGTCACCGTGCACTCTAACATACTTTGACTGAATTTACATGAGTATACGTTAAGTGTACCCATAGAAGAGAGGAGCACACGGATGCCTGTTGACTTTTAACGACAGAATATTATGAAGAATGCAATGTAATACCAATTTTCTGATATTTTACATTTTTAAGTTTTTTAATTAATTAATATGAATTATGCCTGCCGCTACTCATTTGGGATGTAACCCTATTGACTGAACCTTGTAAAGCTCACCTCATCTCAACGGATTCGCATTTATTTGAATGAAAATAAAATTTGTTAAACATAAAAAAATGGAACGTATCAAAACATTTGAATCGTTTTTTTTAATCAAATTAAATACTTACAATTTAAAAAGTCCCTTTATAAAATATATGTTTGTTGATTGTATTTTATGGCTATTTTTTTCATTGAATTACAGTTTGTTCTGCTGTATTTTAAATTTAATTAACCGTACCTATATATATTTTTGAAAACTTAAAAAAATGTTTTATCTCGATCGAGTTAAGTATGCTTAGTGGTCACTAAATAACAAATCCGTCTCTTTTCTACGAATTGCGAAATGTGTGAACGAAATTAACATTTGCACAACATATTTCCAAAACCTTTTACCTACGATAAATAAATCGCATTACGCAATATTGTCAAAATATTGATTTAACGCCTGGGAATGTCTGAGGAATGGGTACCCAAGACTAAAGTGGCCATGCACTTAAGTGTGCTTTAATTGATTTAACTGTGATACATTCTAACAAAAAGTGCCCATGGGAGAGAGGAGCACGGAGAACTAACAACAAATAAATTACACTAATTGAAAAATACTTAGTATGTACAAAAAAGCTTATAGCAATAAAGTTGGTCTTTATAGCGACCAAGTCGGACAGCCCGATGGGCCCAACAGCTGGTTGGACTGACTCGAGCATCTCCTCCAGTGGTATGCGTTTAAAGAATCCCTTAAGTATTATGTATATTATGTACTTACTGATTATGCTATCGTATGATTAATTTTATTTAAATATACTTCACGTAAAGGTTATCATCATCAGCGTAAATCTATCCACTGCTGGATTTGATTCCATTTCTCTCGGTCCTGTGCGTTGCTTTGCCACGTACTTCCGTAGAACTTTATCATTTCATCGATCCAGCGGCCTCTAGGTCTACCTTGCGGATGTTTTGTAAAGGTTATATGCTATCAATATTACATAAGTAAATATGTTTAGAATATAGGTATAATAGCTATCATGACGCCACAATCTATAGTACTTCAACGGCCGCCTACCAAGATTCAATTAGTTACAAATACTAAGTAGATAATAAAGTATGTACTAGATTTTTTACAGCATGTCTTCATGTAAAAGTCACCGCACACCTCTGTTCTTTTCCATTTCTTTTTCATGACGTCGTTTTCCACCACGTGGAAATGTTAATCGGGTGACAAGTCCAAGCTCATAGAGCTTAGCAGAGAATCCACTGTGTCAAGTCAAAAATTGACTGTAGAGTCAAGCGTTTTTAAAGCAAATTGAACCCAACAGTAGCACTTTATCATTACGATTACAACATTCACCGCGGAGAACTGCGACTTAAGTAACACATTAAAATTGATATACGGTCATGGGTGATAGCCGCCAAAGATAAGGGCGTAAAAAATACCCTTGGATTCTTCCTTTGCATGCAGAGTATAGTAAATCTCGCGGGTGCGTGCTAAAAAACGCTTAGGTTAATGTTAATTTACGTCACTTTCATGTGTGGGTAATATATTAATGGTGGATAGCTTTATCAAAGAATGCACGACTTGTTTTTGCCACCGCCAAAGGGTTAATACTATTTGCAATGTAGGGTATGCGATTATGTTATTTGGGTTACTAAAGTGGGGTTCGTTGCTGATACCGACCGGACAAATTGCCTTGAAATAGTTGCTTTTTTGATACAGTTATACACTGCGGTGGGAATTAGTATTTATTACCCTGTGGAATGTTTAAAAAGTATTTATAATTATACTGCTGAAGGTCGGGTAATAATAACAGTAGCGAAGAGTCGGGTTGAGACTAATTATTTTACATTTTCAATGGCTTGAAAAATATATTTTAACTACCTACGCGAATTTGTTTAACATATATAAAAATCTTGGAGTGATCCGTGACGTCAGTTAGTAATGAAGGTAATTCATACATACTTTGATTTAAAATACAAAAACCGATGGCAGTAATTCAATTTAGAAAACGTTTCAGAGAGTATTGTAAAAGCCATTTGTCGCAATTAGATAGGATTCCTATAGAATTGTGGTCGATGTGCGTGGGTGCGAATCCCGAGAGATGCAGGTTTGATCCCTTCTGGGTGTCGTAGTTTTTTTCTAATGGTTATATATTTTCTCATAAGTGTACTCAAAATTATGTATGTTCAATAAAAATAATGTTACTTTCTTAAATCTCGTGAATTATTATTCGTTGAATAAAAAAAATAGTTATTTATATTCGGCATATTATTTATTTTAATATAGAAACGTCGTAGGTTATAATATTGTATACATTAGCATAAAATCGATAACAAGTCAAAACGATTATTTACTTTAAACAAATATATTTTATTTGAAATGAAATAGGTAGTTAGATTATTTTTAAAAACCATGCTCTATCACCGCTTCTACTAGTACCATCCCTTAGCAAAGTGCCGCCCTTAAGTAGCCCTAGCATGCCGCCCCTTTCCTTTTTAGTTTAAATTCTTCTGCTAATTCGTGAAGTACCTACCTATTTACCTATTTTATTGATTGCTTTCGGATGCCTTAAGCAAATACATCAAAATTCTTTAAAATTACATAGACACCACTATTGAAAGATATAGTATTGCTACGAAACCTACTCTCAAACAGTAGTAGTATTAGTACTATTAGGTACCTTAAGCCTGTGGTATCCGTACGATAAACCGCCATTACGATATGTGTTATAATCGGTATTACAGTATATTATGTTGTCAGGATTATTTATGCTTCGATTATTTTTTTAAACTAAGAATTCAATAGGTCCTTTATATTGCTTGTAATATATTTTATCAGAAGTGTTTTCACAATTATGTATGTTCAATAATATAAAGGTTAGATATTATGTTTCAACCAATATTTAAGGTACAATTATAAAATCTATGTACGTCTACTAGTAGGGTGGATTATCATAAACCGAATTCCCGGATTAAGCTCCGCTAAACTAAAAGTGATGTCGTAGTTATCCAAACTAAATCGATTGCATCCCGCCTTGAATAATAATGCATGTTTGCATCAGTTTTACTATCTGGTTGCAACGTGCAGAATTTGTAGCTACGGGGTCGGAAATTTTCCAAAGTCAATGTTTGTGTAATCTTCTTGCTATGTAAAACAAAGCTAAATTTAGCGGAAATTAATCAAAAGTACACTTAAACCGTGGCGGATACTGCGAGGCTTGCGGTGTGATGTAACAAATGGGGCGATAAGAGAGAGGATGTCTTAGCTTCTTATTAGATCTTAAATGAACATGACATGGTCTTGAAATTGTCTCATCCACATGCTGCGAAATGCTTATAAAAAGTGTCAATCCAGCATGTATCTTCGACTATATATGTTATTGTTGGAAAACCGCTAAATCTACTCTAGAAAATAAAGAAAGTTGATATGTAAGTGGATAATTTAAGTATTAAGAGTTAAAAACGGATAATGTATACTATAGATATTATTGAGTTGTTGGTTGTGAAGATATAACATCTATTAATTGTATGTAGAAGGTTGCGTCGTGTGTGTGATATTATAAATGTTCGGGGCACAATATAAATAAGACACAGCGTTGATATTGTTTGTTTTATATTGTGGTAAAACATTTTGGATTGTACACGGCATTAACGAATAGTGACATTGATATTGAATGTAGTTAACGTAAGATTTACATTGTGATTTTATTGGATATTCACTGAGTTGCGATGAATATCTGACTGTACAATTCTAGACCAAAAATACAACTGACTTCTGAGCTCTCGTTTCCTCTTAGTATTATTGTCTGTGCCATACAAATGACCATAGACAATAATACGTCGGTTGTAGAGTTAGGGTAAGCCTCTACAATACGTATTAAATAATATATGTATGCTAGAAAACAAATTAAGGTCATCCGATATATTATTAGACATGCACATAAAACTCAAAGAAAGTAGCATTATGCCTGATATTAGAAGGCATGTCAAACATTCAGATTACAATAACTCCATAACATGATTTTGAGATAATTACTGTAACCCCATGATACCTGTAACGTTTTTATGTTTTGTTTTGCTGTCATGCTTATTTTTTTTTTAATCTAATTCCTATTTACATAACAACTTGAAATTCAGTGCAATATTATAGGTAACAATACACTCTATTGAAATTTCAAACTGTCCATTTCTATTAAAATGTAGTGTAAGGGACATTTTAAACACTTTCAAAATGTCCCTTTGAGGTTGGACGAAACCGGTCCAAATATAATGAATAAAGGTGGAAGAAGTACTATACAAATTTGCATTTTTAATAATTAAATTAATACCACAATACATTTCCACCATGAATTGACGGTTAACAGAGTAAAAAAAAATAATGATATGCCTTCGGATAGAAATATAGAAATACTTCTTCTTTTTTCGACCATGTCCGATCCTAATAGGATTATATGGGCCTCCACAGAGTAGAGGTTTGTATTGACAGATTTTGTTTTTTTACGAGAAATGGATGTCAGCCACTTGCACAACCTATTAGGTCCATACCCTGACACACACAAATTGAAAAACAATATGTGTACTTGCCAGACCCAGGATTCAAACCTGGGACACACGGCGTTATAGTCCAACACTTAATCTCATGAACTCAATTGTATTTTTTTCAATAGAATTTTCAAATTTTTTTTTCATTTTCCCCCATGAAAAACTGCTTGTAGCTGACAGTCGAAAAATAATATTTGCGAAATTTTGGCATGCGCACGTAAAAATATTTGCCAACCCTGTACTAGTATCGTATTATACACTGTTTGAGTGTAATACAAACTATAACTAAATGTCTACAGTTTGCTATTTTAATAAAAATAAACTTAGTTTTTATTGTAGCGATCCGCCGGGCGACATAATTGGTTAACGATACCCGCGATGCAAATTTGATATGAATTATTCAAAGGTTTAATTAAAATATTGAAAAGATGGCAGCCATTATTAACAAGCTGAAACTACATACAAGATAATTGCTCAAAAAGGAATAATATTTAAGCTAAAATAGCTTATTGTAAGTTTACTTTGTATTGAATAAACTGACAGACTTATTTAAAAATGAAAATTTACATCAAAGCTAAGTCCCGAACTCACCTTAATTTTTTGAAGAACATATCATTAGAAGCTATGTATTGAATTTCAACATTCTGGGTATATGGAAAGTGGACAAAAAAACAATGGCATTCTGATCGCGACTCGTATAAAATACTCGATAAAATGTACAATCGTTTTCCTTAAAATTCGAGAACGCTAAGAGAATGAAGGGTGAGGCAAGAGTTGTTCAGTTACTCGGTAGGTACTGGGAATTTTAATAAAAATTATAGAAATTCGTGGCACATGTTGGTAAGTCGATAATGTATGTATTTAGAGTTAACGATGGATTATGTGTCTATATTTAAATATGAATGCTAAAAAAATTCAAGGTTATCCGATATATATTATACAACATGCGCATAATAGCAGTACGCCTGATTTTAGAGGGCATGCCAGACTTCAAATTGCAGTTACTTCATAACATGATTTCTACAGAGTTACCAACTTTTGACAGTTACACCACGACATGTCTTTTTACGGTGCCCGCAATGAACGAAAGGTAACGTGTCCGCCAACGAAGTAATGTTTTTCCAGTATAATCCTGGGTCGTAAAAGTTCGCTTTTCTTATACCAAAATATTTTCGTATTAACGGCTTTGTAAATAAACAAAAACCAGTATAGAAGCAATAGAAACCATGACTAAATCACGAAAGATCAATAATTCATTGTATAAATATTTCGATAGAAGATACACATTCATGCATGTGTCTTACAAAACGTGATTTAGATTTTGGGTGACGGGTTCTGCTATTTAATACAATGTGTTGGTTGATTTTAACATCTGGCTGTATTGATGGAATCTCCCTTGATAGTGTGCTGCCATAAATAAGAAATTTTGTCACTGCCTGTCTCTGAAGTCTCCAGGTAACCATCTTCAAAGAATCCAGTAAGGAAAAGAGAATTTTCGAAATTTCCCTCCATAAACTCTTCGTGAATTTAAAGTCTCTGAATGATAAATGGATTTAAAAAAAAAAATAAAAAACGTTGCTTGCACAGTCGAGGAAATTTTCAGTTTTACTTAGTTTAAAAGGAGTTATCAGTGAAGTTTACGTGCCTTCCTCTAACTCGACGGCTTTCTCTATATCAGTAAATTATACGTGTTTATAATGATGAATGCTTTCTTCTAACTCGAAGACTCGAAGGCTTTCTTTTTTTACCATATTAATCCATCCTTGTTTCTCCAGAGAATTTAGGCCCTTCCGATACTCTGCTGTTTTTGTATTCGTTTCTGAAGTGTCATCCGATCACTTGCAATATTGCAGTCCAGATACAATTAAAATAATCATATAAATGTATTTCATTGAAAACAATAATAATCAACATATCAATGCACGTCGGCTATGTAATGATTTTACATTATTCACCGTGTTACATATTCGGAAATTATGATATATACCTATGTAACTTCGCCCTGTTATTCTAATATGCCTATAATACCACCTCTTCTATGATTTGTGGAGAGCATGAGAAGTCAGGTTATACCTATAGGTCTTCATTTTTCGTAGATTTAAAAGAAATCTATTAAGATGGCGTCTGTTGCCGTAATATAATATTATATGAATCTACCATTAATATTTGTATAATACTGTAATATTTAATATTAATAGCTTTTCGTGTTTGCGTAAATAATTGATACTCAAAATGATTTTATTTTATCGGAAACAAGTCATTGATATTTAAAACTGTAAATTTTTGACGTTTGGTTAAAATACGTATCTATATGACAGCTGTCAGATTTTTTTCACTCTTATAATATTATAATACTCATTAATAATCACTATTTGTTTGAATAACGGCTGATTAATTTTTAGAGATTTTTGACATCCTATGCTAAATCCTAAATGCAATATTGTAGAAATGATTATTTTATAAAAAAAGTATGCTCCACCTGTACCAATGAAAGCAGTAGAGGCTCTCCCAGTATAAACTTAGTTTTATTATTTAAAGCTGCCAGAGTTGGAGTTGAGTTGCGTTGCGTTACTTTTTACTGAATGTCAGAGTAGAATTAGTTAAATTTGAATAACTTTACGACTCATAACTTCCGAGAACAAAGTTTCACTAGACGAGTGCCGGATGTATTGTGAGCCCCCTCTTTGTTAGTTAAGATTTGTGCATAATTTATTACGTGAAATCTAACTGCATTATCCAGGAAATATTATTAAATTTAATAAATGTGTTATAACTAAGAATCTAAGTGAAAAGTTATATTATTAATTGTGGGGTGTTGTTAATTAATATTAAAAGAGATTTCAAAAGTTCAATTAGTTTAATTAATTATTTTTAACTGGATCAACGTATTTGTAGCACTCCGCTCAATATAATCATGACATGACATAACACACGCGCATTACACACTCACGCAAACAAGTCTTTTTAACACTATTGATAATAGATTTATTTGAGTCGGTTAAATAAATATACAATTTTGACTTTGCGATGGACTAAGCCATGATTGCGGACTTAAGCGGGACGTTACATATTTATAATATTATAATGTAATGCCAAATGCTGTGAAATCGTACGTGCTGATTCATATCCAGCATTTGGCTTACGCTGTGTTATCCTAGGGTCGAACACTCATGCGGTATTTTTCTAAATATCATATCGTAATTCGTGGGTATACTGCGGAAAAGCATTATGTCAAAATTTTACTGTTAAGACTTGATGAGGTAATATTAATAAGCGAACGCTATATAGTCTAAAAAAACACACAAAGTCATATCTATACAACTAGCAAAGATAATTTCTGTTATACGTCAAAAACACATACATATTATATTCAGAGAAAAGGCATTAAGGGACTTATGAAATGTTCTGTGCAAAACTGCAATTAGTCATACTCAATGCTATATCGCAGAAAGTAATTTGCATGTGTTTATGGAAAAAGACATTTGTCATTATTCGTATTTTGACCGTTGACAAGTGTGTTACTAATTTCTAAACGTATTCAAAAATGATGGCATGGGCTGCAAAAATATAAAAAATGGCAAAAAACAATATTGTGTCATAGCAGAAGAAAGCTTTTTAGTAAATATGCTAACTGACTCAAATTGGCAAAAAACGAGTTAATAAGTAATCTTTTCTGACCAGGTTACAGAAAGAGTGCCTGAGAATAATGGGTGTGATAAGATGTCATTCATTTAAATTTCGCTAGCATACGATAATCTGCGGATATTACAAATGACGACATTCATGCTATGTACTTTATTTATTGATAATCAGTCATCGCCGTTGTTAACAATTTACAATTTTTATCTGTTTTTGCAAAAAAATATACATGCTATTGAGTCAAAATAAATCAACATTTTGATGCCTGAGTATATCGTAAATACACTATAATTTATCTCTAACAACGAAGAATAAGTGTAGGTACTGTACTGGACTTTTTTTATAATGCAAACCCAAAATAGTATTAATTTGGTAAAACAAAATTAAATATTATGTAGGTACGCTATTATTATATTGTAATCGTTGTCATTTGGCTACTTTAACTACTTTAAAATATATTTGAATTTATTTGATTTACAAGATATATTCTGTACTACCATTAAAACACAATGTTTGTCCGAGATTCATAAGCTCCAAATTGGAAAGATCTATAACACTAAAATTTGAACTGTAAAATTATTATTTGTCAAAAAGTATCAACGAACGAGACTATTTTGAGACTTTTGTGTGATTTAACGATATATTATTATTACGAGGGTGGGTCAATAATTCCTTAGAAAAAACCATTAAAACAGTTTTTATTTTTGTATTTTTTTTTTATTTCTCAACATAATCTCCTTGGAGCTCAATACACTTGGTTCGTTTCTCAATTTTTTTTAAACCGTCAGAAAAATAAGTTTTCGGAAGGTCCTCAAAATAAGCATTTGTCCGATCGATGACTTCTTCATTTGCAAAAAAACCTTGTCCACTTAGCCATTTTTTTAAGTTTGGGAAAAGGAAAAAGTCACTGGGGGCTAAATCTGGCGAATACGGTGGGTGGTCGACCAATTCGAACTTCAATTCTTCAATTTTAGCCATTGATCGTAAACATGTGTGAACACGGGCATTGTTCTGATGAAAGAGGATTTTTTTCCTGTTTAAATGAGGCCATTTTTCTTCAATTTCGTTTTTTAGCTGGTCCAATAAAGATGCATAATTATCCCCTGTTATTGTTTTTCCTTTTTCCAAATAGTCAACGAAAATAATTTCACGTGCATCCCAAAATACAGTAGCCATAACCTTACCAGCTGATTTTACGGTTTTCGCCTTCTTTGAACATGGTTTGTCTTCGCAATCCACTGCTTTGACTGTTCTTTCGTCTCGGGAGTATAGTGGTGTATCTATGTTTCATCTACAGTCACAAAGCGACGAAAAAATTCATCCGGATTGCGTTGCATGAGCGACAATAGGGCTTTAGAGGCCACCACCCTATTGCGTTTATTGTCGACTGTGAGCAAACGCGGCACCCATCTTGCAGAAATATTTTTCATGCCCAATTTGTCATGTAAAATAGAAATGACGCTACCTTTTGAGATCCCTGTAACCTCAATTATCTCACTCAACTTTAATCTTCGATCACTTAACACCATATCGTGGATTTTATTGATCATTTCTGGTGTAGTCACCTCTACAGGACGTCCTGAGCGTGGTTCATCCTTTTTTGATGTTTAAACGTTTAAATTCATTTAACCAGTTATAAATAGTTGCAAGTGAAGGAGCAGATATGGCGTGAACTAAATCCAACTCATTTTTTATTTCCTTTGCTGTTAACCCTTTTATATTAAAATGTTTAATAACAGCTCTAAACTCAATTTTCTCCATTTTCCATTTTTCCATTTTCCACAATTTTTTTTTTAAATGTACGAAAAACACACAACAACCCGACCAATCTGATTGAAACTTCGCAGCATACTGAATTGGTAGTGCCGCTGCATGAAAACAAACCGCTTACAGTACTAGTCGCGCCACTTGTCGGCTTTTCTAAGGACTTATTGACCCACCCTCGTATTATGAACATTTGAAGTTTTTCACACATTATCAAAATTTTAATTTATGGACCTAATAGTAGGTATAATGATATTAAGTAAATCAAACAGTATATTGAGAGTGCTAAGCTTAAAGGACGTTAGGTGAACTCATGTTGAAAATGTAATTAGAGCTTTGAAAATGGGGAATTAAACAAAAAACAGTATGACGAATCCGATCAAGTTCTTTTCTCAAATTGCTTTTTTGTTAATTGGTAAATCGTCATTAACACTCTTCTCGACTAGACAAGTATATTTTTCATTAAGTGTCAGTTAAATAATAATTATAATGATTCACATAGCAGGGTGTAATATGATTTTCATAACTTTTTTTTCATGTTTACTACATTTGCCAACGTAGTGCTTAAAAGCTATGAAAAGAAAACGACCTTCAGAATTTTGAAGATTTCAAAAAGCTCGCCGTGAATAAGGTCTCTCAAATGCACTTTTTTTAAGTATGCCAGCGAGGTCTTTCAGGCAATTTTTGTTGCATGGATTTAATGAAAAATAAATTAGAAAATCCCCTGAGAGAACTGAGAGGTAGATTTTGGAGGGAAAAGAAAGAAAAAAGAATGACCCCCGCTCAAGAAAGAGAATATTATGAAGCCGACCTTTTTTATTCAGAAAATAATGAACAAAGTTTGTAATATAACGAGTACCTATGCAGCGGCGGGGTATATTATTATAACTAAATTGAAATTCAGATGTATGAATATGTATTCTAATACCAAGAAAGGGTTATAAAATGATTTTCTTTGAAAGCATTGATCAATACGATAGACTGGAAGCTCTTATCGTGATCGATTTTTATTCCAATGGTTTTCTATTGTTTTCCCGTTTCTAGGTCAAATCTAGATGTTTTTTTCAATCACCACATTGTATTTATGAATAGTGCGTGAACTCATTGAAAGAATGGCTCAGGAACTGTCATAAAAATACGTTAAGAAATGTATATCTAGATCCCGGTTTGAAGATACGCCCTGAATTTTGGTTTTGTATTATTATACGTTTCGATATTATTATAGATGCTTTTAATTAAATTGCAGTTGTCTGTCCAATATATGAAAATCTAGGGCAGTCATTGGATTTAAATTGTCTATGAAAATTTATGACACCACAGCTTATTTATACAATAAATTATCAAAGTTGAGTATTTATGCAGGTTCATAATAAACGGGACTCCAGAAGCATTATATTACATGGAATGAATAATTTCAAAAAATCGAATATCTAGTTGCAAATTAATTGGTAGCACTGTTGTAGATCAACCGACATTTCAAGTATTTCTATCGATATTTTGGCCAAAAAAGAAGAAAAAAATTGTATTTATATAATACCTACAATTGAGTCACATAGACCTAGAGTCATAATAGGATCATAATTTTGTCAATTTTGAGTTAAATATACCAAGTGATTCTTAAGGCATAAATCCATAGGTACAATTATTGGCACATTGGCTATCAAAAGTCACTTTAAACAATGTGAAAATCGTTGACTGTTGGTGTCATAACACTAATTAATTAAATATATATATAATTTAAAAAAAATAATGTACTTAAATCGACTCACTCACTCATTAATATTCAAGGGAGTTTAATACTTTTCTTCTTATTACAAAAAAACAGTGCTCTGGTGGTTTTTTTTTTGTGATTATCTCAAAACTCGATCGTTAAATATGTGAGTAGGCACTCTAGCTAGGCAACTCAATTGTACGGTAGGTAGTATAATATTATGATGCAAACTTCATTTAAAACTATTTCAAATTTGCATGAATCCATATTCGCTAATCGTTCTGTATTCACTATACGGTTTTTATTTCAGCTGTGACTTAACAATTATGTAGGTATGCAAAAGAAAAAACAAATATTTTTAAAATAGATACCACTTTTCAGTACAGAGAAAAGTTGATTGAGTTTTGGACAACGTTCTATATGAATTTATAAGTTTATGTTTAGAATATACTAGAACTAGATAATTCAACGGCATTGAATAGAATTTCATGGAACGTTTTTATTCTGGTTTCACGTTTCTTTATTCCACTACCGTCATAAGTAATATTATTATGTATTTCGACCTTATTTTAAAATTTTCCTACAGATATTGTAGATTTATAATGTCGATTGGTCTACAAAAATATAACATATCACCATCCAATATGACATGAAAGGTAATAAAATTTTATAACGCTGTATTCAGACTTCTCACGTTTTTTCTAGGGCCCGTCGATGTCTAACAGTATATTTTGTACCTATATAATATTATTCAAATGGTATAAAGAGTATTTATTAAATTTTAAATATATTACATTATACCTATATTATATACCAAATAAAAAAACTATAAATACAGTCTTATTCTTGAATTTAATATTACAATTCAATTGTAATTTATTTATAATTCACCCACAATTGCTTAAATTGTATGCTGAATAATAAAAAAACAGAATAAAAAAATGTGACGGTTTATAGTCCGTGCTAGCATTTTATTTCAAAATGAACAGTTATGATAAACTGGAGTGACAAAAATAATAATTATTTCTTGCATACAATTACAGCTTTACTTGAGGTAATTTCACAGATGTGTTGAGCGCATGCGTGAATCCAAAACGGTTTATCAATAGTTTGAAAATGATAATAGAATATATATTTTTTAGGCACGACTAAAATGTAAAATCAACGATTTTATAGTAGCATACAACACCATAATGTTTTTTTTAATTTATGTTATTTGTCCCTTTGACAGCAGTTGTCGCTATAGGATTTGTTTCCCGAATAGACCAAATGTCAATTTTACAGGAGACGAAAAACAAATTTCATTGTCGTATATTTAAATATCAGTAGATGTATCGATCATTCTTTCTACACTGTATGATTGCAACATTATCTAAGAATAGATTCCAAGAATAATATACTGGTATAAATCATTAAATGCACAGAAAATGCATTTTATTTACAAGTACTCACCGTGGATATTCGGGAAATTATTAGCGCTCTCTCATGGATATTCAGGACAAAACATGGACGTTCGGGATTTAAGACCGGAGCGTATTGCTGCATGGCCCACGGATTACTGAGTGGTCAAAAAGTACGCGCCTCAAATGTTATATTTATTAACACGATAATTGTCAATAATTACTTCTACTATTTAAATACTTAATGATCGTTATTACACAAGTTCGTATGTAATAATAACATGCGGCAATCGATTTTTCGGTTTTTTTGGGATTAAGTAATAAAATAGTTTTCAAGTAATTAACTATTTTTTTATTGAACGAATCATTCACAAGATTTAAGAATGTACCATTATAATAATTGAACATACATAATTTTTAAAATCACTTCTGAGAAAATATATTATAACCAATAGAAAAAATCTTTTTGAAAAAAGTTAGACACCCGGCAGGAATCGACCCTGCATCTCCTGGGTTTACGCCCCAGTCCACGAATTATCCACTATGCTACGAGGTGACATACTTATGACGACAAACTTTAACTATTGGCCTTTTAATACCTGCTCATCAGCATTCTTCAAAATCAAGCGACTATCGGCGATCGGTTTTTGTTTATTAAAATATTAGATATCCTTTAATGCAAAACAAATTTATTTATAATTTACAATTGACATCCCAAATTTGTTGCAAAACATTCAAAAGGTCGACTTAAACCAAGCTTTTGTATCTTTAAACCGCTCTCCTGTAAAGTTGCGATTTTGAAGTTACAATACTCTACGTAGGAGGCGTCGAAATAAAAGGAGGTATCTACTACTTCAATTACTAACTGACGTCACGGATTTCTCCAATATTATATGATGGTACTTACTCGTACTTGCTAACAATTTTATATTAATACTTTTTCCAAAAAAAAAAATCTATGTATATATATATCTCTATATTTATATATATATATTTCTATAATTAACAATTAAACTTATTACAAACCACCAAATAAATATTATATATTTACTATTATAATTGTAAGGAATAACAACACAAATTAATAATAGCACGTATAAATTAATTACCATTGGCTGCTAATATTAGATAGGTACCAATATCCTAAGTATATAATATTCACCAAATAAATAGTTACTAACATACATAATTATTAAATTAAATTAACTATCAGCGCATTCAAAAATAAATAATAGCATCGCCTTTATTTTCATAGAAATACCTAGATTAAAAGTAAAATAAAGACAAATAATGTTTGATTAATAATAATTTGAAATAATAATTATTTTTTACGTCATAGTAGTTGGCGGGTCACACTATAGAATTCATATAACCGTTGGGATTTTGTGTCATTTATCAAAACAAAATGCAGTTATTTAGGTTAAAATACTCACTTCCATAACTCAACTCTAAGTTCAGGGCGAACTGGTGATGTATGAGCTATGAATGATCTCTTCAAATTTGATGAATTCACTATTAAAACAATAGTAACTTTAAAAACAATATCAATAAGACGAAATTTGAAAGAGGACTACGGAAGGCCGAAAAATATGAAAGTGGGCGTGATTGTTTTAGAGCTAGACAGCGTCAATGTGGGAGCGAGATGCACGGCGTCAGCGCGGTTTGATTGGCTAAAGTCATATTCGGGAAATAAAAACTCAGCCAGAAATCTACTTCGACCGAAATTAACTTGGATATTCAGGTACGAATAGTTGGACATTCTGGAGAACACCACGGAGTAATTGTAACTTAACATGGCGTATTCGTATTTTTTTTTTAAATATCTCTGTTCCTAGATAAAAATATATTGTTTTTATAAATGATTTTGGTAGAGTTCGATAAAAGAAATTGAACTGCATTAAAATGTCGATTTCGACAAAAATGGATATTCGGGAAACAAATCCTATAGCGACGAGCTGATTCACAATATATTGTATCCTATCACAAATCTGCGCATCTATTCTATACATGAGGCTGCTATCGGCGGTTATCGAGGATTGTTTATCATATTGAGGTAATATGGTTACAATAAGTTAACCGTATATACAGCCAAAACTGTCTATCTCGCTCTAAAAGTTAGCACAGCCATGGGAGGTGCTGTTAAAAGATTGCACTTATTGTAACAATTACAACTAACTTTTTGCTTTTTGTAAAAATTAGAATACTTCAATACAAAATACCTTTGATAGCCGCCGATAGATGCGATGCTTCGATCCCAAACGCTTGGGCAGTGCCATAAAGTTGCGTATTGCGCATGCTTCAAACTTTGACAAACTGTCCTCAACCATGAACCAGAATATTATGCTAAATACTTTCTATATGGTTACTCTAATTATATATAACTGCTTTATTATATGTTTAATTACGCTAAATAATTTTTAAAAAGGTATATGTACCCACCCACAGATCTGCGTGTCATTGTTTGCGCAAATACTCTAAATTTATAATAACATCGAGATCAAATTAAAATCAAGATTTCGCATGACGTCTCAAGACAGTACCTTCCGTAAACAGACTATTAACTATTTGCTGATAGGTATCTATCTATACTTCATATACGCCCTATGTAAAATAACAGAAAAAAATGCCAGTCTCTCTATAAAGATAGTAAATAATCAAAATCAAAAAAATGATTATTTTACTGCTGTAAATGACAATGTCTTGCTAATATAGAAGTATTATATTTTCTAGAATAAATTATTAACTATTTTATTAAATTATCTGTTGAATCATATAAACTTGACAATTCTATGTATGAATAAATACTTTTTTTGTACTTGATAGAAATAGGTACTGAATAAATATTATAGAATACTGAAATGTCATTTTGACATTATATATTGATTTCCATAGTAACGCACGTATTATTTAATAATTTAGTTGCTAGGAAAACCCCCTTTGCAACCAATAATAGTATTTTACTTTTTACGGATTTCTTCCGAAATAACTTTTCATACAAAACAGAATTAACTGAAAATGAATTCAATTCTGCTTAAAGATGGCTAAAACTATTTAAAAAAAATGCATTGACATCGTGTTCTGATATATTCTAAAAGTTTCAAATGTCTAGCTAGTCGGAAAATTAGTTAAAAATCGATTGCAAGATTTTTACTGGATAAAAAACCACCGGACAAATAAGAATACGAGCTAAGAAACACGTGGAAATGAAATAGCCACAACGTTTTCTAAAATAATAGATACATCCAAAATCCAATTATTCTTTTTCAAGCTTAGCAACATTTTTCTTATTAATTTAAGCAACTACCACGATATATTATATATAATATGCACGTATAATTTAATTAATATAGAGCATCATACAAATGGAGGATTATGAAACAAAAACAGCAGTTTCCACTTTCATTAAATGTTGGCGAGTCATTAAAAATTACGCATTTTTCTTATATTATGTATAATTTTTGAAAAAAGTATTTTTTATAAATATTGTTTGTACCTATACTGATAATATATGACATTAAAATACTTTTTTTTTTAATATTACTACATATAAAAGAGAAATACGACATTTTTATTGACATGCTTTTGTTTCTAGAGGCCTGAAATGAGAACACGTTTTATGGATTCGCATTATTTATTATTTCATCTGTCATACTTTATAATAATATATATATGTATAATATTCTTTATTTAATACATTAATATGTCATGAGATCTAATAACAGTAGCGTAGTGAAACAATAGTGTAATTATTAGCAATATAAGTGAAACAATCACAAATCCCCAGGCTTTGAGAAAATCACATATATGTGTGAACTCACCGGCAATCGAGCGCCTTACGAACTACACTACACGTTGCCGCATTTTTACTTCAAAATAATGTTTTTAAAATTGGAACTGCGTAGAAGATTCGTCCGAATTTCAGGTTTAGGATTTTGGAAATTTAAAATTATATGTAATAATTATTTGGTTTGGCATCACTGATCTGGAATGTAGAACAAGTAAATTTTTAACCTGGGGTCAGATGAACACAAGCCACGCACATGTCCTTCTTCATTGTTCGCGTACCTTCGTTGCGTGAGGTCCACATCTATCATGTGCCTCTCCCAAAGGACCGGCTTTTCTTTGCACACTTATCCGTGGGTTAAATAAAACATCATACAATATATGGTGGAATATATTATGTTAATTTTATTCGTAGTAATTTATATTTTAAGCTGCAAGGTGGAGCATTGAAAGAGCATCTGAATTTAAACTCGTGATTGTCGGAAATTACATTTTAAAAATGCATGTTTGACCCAGAGTGATGATTTAATATGTGGAGATTGCCTAATGACATAATATATTCCTGTCTCAAAATAAACGATAAATATAACATCTACCCTGTGGAGATATACATATCCTAATATATATGCTCCGTTTATGGTTTTAGTTTATGACAATAATGATTGTGATAATATTATATAGGTACATAATTAAATTATGGATTACTTTGTATGGTTCTTTTAGTGGAAGCCAGGGGCAAACTAATTTTTAAAATAGCCGATATACTATATTATTTGTTAGTTTATGTTAGGTTCGGTCAGCTTAGGTTAAGTTAGATTACGTTGCGTTAGGTAAGGTTAGGTTATCATTCTTGAATTCATGAATTTTGCTGAAATCAAGAGAGGCGCTGTTAAAAAAATTGCACTTTTTGCAACAATTACAACTAACTTATTGTAATTGTTACAATAAGTGCTAATACTTTGATACAAACCCACCCTAAGTTTGATAATGTTTATCACTTTATCACTTCAGCGGTCGATAAGTATAGAATAGACCCACTGATTGGTGGAATTTGAAGTACCCCGGTTAAAACGTAGTGCAGTACGTAAGGCGCTTGCCTTTTATCTGGGAGTTCCGGATTCGACCCGGTGAGATCACAATATATTTATGTGATTTTTATCGAAGCCTGAGTACTTGTGATTGTTTCATTTTTATTACTAAATACACTACTTCTTTACTACACTCCTGTCATTGGTCCTCTTGGCCTGTTGTAGTGTTATAAAGAATACTAAACTATATTATATTATATATAGATATTAATATTAATATCAATTCGTATAAATCATAGACTGATCGAGTGCTTGGAAACGAAAGCCTGGCAAATGAAACACGCGTGTTCGAGTCCCACTTGGTACAACATTTTTCTAAATTTTTTATACAATGTGTTTTTTTTAAATTGGTACCTACAACAAATCATCCAGTAAAAGATACCTCGTAGGATCATTTTGGGAAATGTTGGTTCCAGTATAAGTATGATATTTCTATGAAAGATGTTCAGCAAAAATAATGGTGGGAAATATTCAGATGTTGCCAGTGATGATAATTTCATTAAGAATTATTCGTATTAAAACAATGGTTCAAATTATTTTATTATACTTCGAGCCAAATAAACGCTTGATCCTTTATAATAGTACTTCAAGTGTAAAGCGTCAAGCTTATATAATCTGTAACAGGAGTGCAAAATTAATTTAATTTTAGAATAAAATTAATCAAATATTTAATTAATATTATTCTCATCCTGTCGTATTCACGCCGCTTGCCTCAAAGGGTTGATTTTAATTAAGACCCAATCACAACAAAGAGCTAAAATTCAAATTCAAATTCGAAAAGCGTTCCATTCCATTTGCATAATTGCGTCATCGTACTTTTTTCAACTTGTTTAATTAGCCGATGTTGGCTAAACGTCAGAATAGAACTATGACTATTTTGTCTGGCTGTTGTAGTGTTGTTAGACATTATTTTTGAATATATTTTTCTGTTTGAATAATCAATATCTTTTTCAATTTTGTTGATGAATTTATTCAAAAATGTCCAGTTTGTATTTACTTACTTTATCCTTTTTTTTATATACTTTATTTGAATAAATTTTCATCATCGATTTCTGCTACAGAACTAGGGGAGTGTACTTTTAACACCAGAATAGAAAATTAAAAATAACATTTGACTTCCACTATCAAACAGGTAATCTAACGTAATTTTTTTCTAATGTTTTTTTTTCATTTATTCTTGTAAAAAAATTAAATAATAGTTAGAATATATCAAAATAATGCCGATTAAAAGTGTGTGAAAATCAATTTTAAATTAATTATACTTAGTTTAAGTTTAGAAGTCAAACTCACAATGTTAGCATAACGGTCAAGTCATTGAGAGCCAATCAGCTTGTAGCATTTGAGTCAGTTGACTGAATAATGTATTGCACTATTACTGCATGCGGTTATTTGGACTTATAACTCAAATGCTCAATCACCTGATAAATGTGAAATAAAAACTAATAAATCCACCACGTATTTATTTTGGGCGGAAAAACTATCGACCATGGTTTTGAACGAAAATTGGCAAGAGATGAAAAAATCTAGTCGATTTCGGTTTCTGGGGAGACATCTTTTTAATTTTGACCAAAAACGTTGGCAACACAGAAAAATAGGGTATTGTGAAAGAATTGTATGGTGTGTTTTTAAGAAATGCCGGTATTCGATATTTAATACCGAAAAACCGGTGTTGATATTTTTATCCGTTATTGAAATCCCTAGATTCATGTTGGCCTGCTCAAGCAGGCTTCTCCAGTCTATTCGGTTTTCTATTTTTCTTGTCCAGTCGGTCACTTCAAATCGTGGTTTTCCCGCACTCCGTTTTCTTACCGGTTCACTAAACGTGAGGCATTTTATCGGTAGGTATTTTGAGTATTTACCTTTTCTTCATCCATACTTACATTTATTATACATGTTTACAAAAATATATTTGTCGTGACAATTAAATAACAAAACGAAATTTAAAAAATATTTCCATGTTTAAAGAAACGGATCAGAACTAAACATCTTCCACTTTTGACGGAAATGCAGAGTTATGGCATAGTAAAAATGACGGAAGTCATAAAAATGTTTATGTTAAAGCTCGAAGGTTTATAAATACACACTTAAAAAAACTATAAGAATGTATATGAGGGTAAATCGTAAGCACTAGCAGTTGTTTTCACAAAAGGACATTGGATAACACTAGAAAAGAAACAATAAAACTTAATGAACTAAGAACGAAAAAATATATGTGTCATATTTTGTACTATACCGCAGTATCAAATTGTATATAAATCTAAAACCTAATATTATTATCTAGTGTATTTTTTGTTATGAAAATGGTCATTTTATATCGATTCCTAAACATACTATGGATGAATCTAATATTAAGAGTACATATTTATCACTTCAAATATTCGTGTAATTCCATAAAGTAAAACTTTTATATTGATTAGATTCATAGACTTTTTATAGGTTTATATAGGTCGTTGGCTATTTATAAATAACAAATGGATTCATGGTCTGGAATCTTCATATTATAATAACAAGTGGATTTATTCCAGTTACGGGATTAGAATTGCAGACATATTAATACTATCTTCTCTAATATTTGCCAGATTTATGAAGAAAGTGCCAGTTATTTTACCCGTATACTTGTATACAATACTGGTATCGATAGCTTTTAGTATCTATTTGGAAGCGATATTGATAAGGAACATCAGATGTTAACGTAGTTAGGATTAATTCGCATGATTCATAAACGGACATCCCGGATAGTGAAAGATGCGTTTTCAAATCCCACCCGTCCAAGTATTTTCAAGATTTATTCTAATATATACTTAATCTTACATCCACTTAACTGATTTCCCTTCATGCATTATGACGGAAACATTGTCGGTGGTTGTATAATTGGGAATTGGTTTAAACTTTGTAAGGTGGAATAACGATTTAAGTATACTTACTTTATATTTGGGTAAAAACTAGATAAAATTTGTAAATTATAACCAATCGTTTGCTCAGTTGAATAAAAGCGGACCAAAATTCTGAGAAGGTCATGCGGCACTTCAGATAGCGATGACTTTCGTAGAACGAGTCGTCTGACGAGTCGTAGAAACCTCATGCGTTTTTGCAGGCTAGAACTTCGTACCTACTGGTTGCGTTTATAAATTTAAATTAATAATAACTTTTGATCGATACACTATCCATTTGGTAAGCCGACGGTCTCGGGTTCAAATCTTGGGTCTGGAAAAATTCACATTTTCTTTTTTTATATGTTTTTGAATCCAAAGCATGGAACTAAAAGGTCAAGCTAATATCAATTTCTTCGTAAAAAAGGTTACAAAATCTCTCCGTGAGGTGAATTGTACATTTTAAATTACTACCTCCCAGTCTCAAACTTATGATTATTGGACGCTACTGTATAATATTACGTATAATGTTCAAGATTATGTGTTTTCATTAGGTACCAACCTATTAATAACTTAACACTTTTAAAAACCTTCTCTATATTAGGTATTAAACAATGATAATATATATGTATGGATATAATTCAATCCATATATTATAAAATTGAGGTTATTTTAAAGAATTTTATAGCTGTAATAAGAACCATGGAAATATAAACCTCAATTTGAATAAACAAGGAAATATAGCGTAATAAAATTATTATTGCGCTACACAAAAGATCACAGGGATGATTAGAAATTTATGAGCCAGAATCACGGGCTGCAATTGAAAATTACGTTGAAACGTTTACCTCACTCATTAACCGAGTGCAGTTAACTTCGCTTTGTGCATGCGCAAACACATTTTGTAGGAAGTTCTTGGTAAAATTAGTAAAGACTGAATGTGTAAAACTATGCTACAGGAAAAATAGGTAAATTGCAAATATGTAATATATCAAATTTAATTGAATAATTTGCAAGTGGATATAAATGGTATAAACAACTCAATCCGTGTCAGCATATTGATCGACGATATTAAATACCCATTTCTCGTTGTGTCCAATTACGGAAAACTCAGTAGATAGCTGATTTCCGCGATATCCATTTTTCCACATAGTCAGCTATATCCGATGAAGCAAACTCCATATTATAGTAGCTGACTCAATTATATTAATTATTTCCTGAATATTCTTTTCAAGACATTATTTTGATGCTACGTCGATAAATAGCGGATCATAATTCATTAGACATGTCACTCGAATATAAGTTCCCGGTCTGTTAGTATCTCAGTCTCTATATCGCTCCGCGCAACATCTCATCCTACCGAGATTCGGAACTCCGAACCGTATCATAAAATTCATAAGTATTGTAACATAACTATTGTAACATACTCTTGTACAGACTGTTAGTTTACGCTACAAATAAAACTCGCTCCTCCACCCATCGGAGCAACCACCAAATCTCGACTTATCATCTCTCCTTTTGACGACTCCACCATCCATCATTACCCACAGTGATGACCCCCACAAATATATTATTGATATAACTAAAATTTAGAAAGATCCGGAAGCCGGTTAGTAAATAAGGTTATTCATAGGTACCTTGATTATAAATAAATATTGCTGATTTGAAAAAATCTAGTAATTTTTGAACACATAGTATAAAATTTCTCATAAAAAAGCTATACTATTATACACTAGTTTGGATGGAAATCAAAATGATAGCCTTTTATCTAGTATATCTTTATATTAAACTAAACTGAACATACATTATTTGAAAACACCTTAGGTATTATTTACCTACTAGAAAAAATCTACGATGCCCGATGGAACCCGTATCTACTGGATTCGCGCCAAAATTAACGCAATTTGTTAAGCGTCTCAAAATGTAAAAACTATTGGTTAATTTTGTCGTAATTAGTTAGGACGCACGTGACTCAATTAGTAAAGGACATCGCGAATCCAGTGGGTACGACGTCTAATCAGCCGTCGTATTTTTTAAAAAGATTTTTTGTAGTAGTTAGGTACTCTGAGGTGTTTCAAAATTATGTATGTACAAATATAACAACATGTTTTATATTTTATGAGTTATACTAAGTGTAAAAGAGATCTCAGTAATTTTTGACAGAATTATAATATTTGTGTGTGTGTGTGTGTGATAATGCTGACAACTTTTACAGACTACAGTAAATATCATGAGTAAGACATACGGACTTGTGTGTATTAGTATGAATACACAAAAAATCGCTTTAATGGTTGTCAGTAAACAAAACGTCGAATTGTCCTCTTGTCAATTTAGGGCAGACCTGTAAAAAGGTTGATCATATTATTATAAAATACGTTGGTTGCCATCTACATGAAGACTGACGCCCAGATCATGAGATCTACATCAGGATTGAGACGGCAACAAATGAAACATCTCTTCTACAATATATATAGATATACATTAGTACATATTACTCTAGGCATTTTGATTACTGTCTGGGTACTCTAGTTATACACATATTACTCTAGGTATTCGATGGAGAGAACTCAGATACTTCATCCCGTACTGATCTACGAAGTCGAAGCTTCTATGTAAAAGGAAAAGACAACACAAACATAGACACCTCCAAACCAACCCACCCCGTACTACACTCGGTCTTAATCGAGTGTATCACGAGGCCCTACGTTTGGATGTGACGTATCAGCAGTTTTTTTACGCCTGGGAATATCTCAGGAGCAGATGCCTAAGACTAAGATCGCCACGCTCTCAGTTGAGCTTTGACTGAGTTTACTGAAAGACGTAATTTAATAAAATGTACCATGGGAGAGAAAGACATGGAGACTTAACAGAAATAAATGAACTTAATGATATATAAGATACAAAAAAAAAACAAAGCTAAAACAATACGGGCAAATAAAATTGTGGGAAGAGATCTTCACGTCCGCAATCAATAAGACGCCGCATTTTTTTTAAATGGAATATAATTGGCCTTTCCAGCGACCAGGTTGGATGGCCCGGCCCGGTGGGCCCAACAGCTGGTTGGACCGACTTAAGTATCTCTTCCTTCTCGGAGCAGATTCTCGGATATTCCCAGAGAATGTGGTTTGCATCCTGTAGTTCTCCGCAACATGGACATGTTGGAAAGGAAATTATAATAAGTAGTTTGGAAGCTTTCGAGATATGGCAATATCGGCGAATCATGAAGATAACATATTGCCAATGAGTAGGTTCAAAGACGGGCCATTAAAATAAAAGAATTCATAGCTGCATACTTCGTCCATGATCCCGTCCACGTCCCTTCGTATGATTTACTCCAATTTATAATGCAGGGGAAGTAACCTCGGTAAGTGGCACAGCATCCAAGGCGTTGGGGATCTGATACAACTAAACAAGGATAGCGAGGTGTACTGTACATTGGCAACAAAAAAATAAGAAGAAAGTCAAGTTTTAACAACCCTATTTTAATAGGTACTCGTTTTATAAATTAAAATTTATATTAGAATGTATTATAACAAATGAATATTCCATTTACTGTCATTCCCACCATGAACTGAGTGGGCAAGGTAGTACATCAATTTAACTTATTTACAATAAATTGTAATAGTACCTAATATATTATCAGTGGCGAAGGGTGGAGGTAAGCTGTTAATATCCGACATTAATAGTTCAAAATAAACTTTGTCAGTCATACGTATTTATAAGTCTACAATTTACAGATGGTGTTGGTTGGTTTTTTTTAAATCAATTAAATAATGCGAAAACCATGCCATAATAGATAATAGTTAAAAATTAATCATTTATCTATAAAATATCTAAAATTATGCAATTAATCATACATAACTTTGGATGCTTTATAGATAGAATAATATTTTGTATCTATTGTAGTTTGATTTTAGGCAAGGCTTAATGAATTTAAAAAAATGAACCAACATTATGTGTAATAATATGTATACTTAATCTAACGAAAACAAATAAGTATGAATGAAATAGTGTGCACAATTTTGTTGTATCACCAAAATTTTACCAAAACTATTATGGTTTGGTTTTGGCAGTGTTTAATTGATTTAAAAAAAACTAACCAACACCATCTGTGAATTGTAGTCTTAATTTAAAAAAAAGCAAAGCGGTATGACTAACAAAGTTTAATGTGCACTATTTACAATGGATCTTAACAGCCTACCTCCACCCTTCGCTACTGATATTTATGATAATAATATTTTATTTATATGCATTAGTAGTAGTTACGTAGTAATGCAGTAGTTATGTTGGATTTTTTTTAAAATTGTATTTCACCATAAAAAAATTCGTTAAAATAATAACGATTCAAAATGTGCTAAGTACCTAAGTTAATTACTTTTCGTGAACGTAGAAACAAAATGAGTTATTGTATCCTTCATCATTTTCACCCGTTAGCTTTGACATAAATTTGCGGAAAAGAGAACATTCACGTTGCCTACATACAAAGCCTGGAATCTAGAGGTTTTTGGAAATTCACTTGCACGAGCCTGCATTTTCATAATGAGGTGGCCGACCTACAACCTTTGCGTGAACTTTGATGAGAAAGAAAATTATTATTCGTGGAACTCAAAACACTCGGTTATTATTTTTAGAGTGTTCAATTTCAGAAAGTATATTAAATTTATATCTATTCGTATTTATATCTTTTTAATAATATCCACTCTGAATTCTCAGTAGAAAGTCATTATAAATAAAATAAAAAGAAAGTGTAATATACATACTTCTAATGGTTTCAGCATTTAAATGATACAGGTTTTTTAAAAAATATTTCTGCGACGTTTAAGTAGATATTATATTATGTTTCGGTAAATTCATATGTTTTTCAAGTATACGTATGAAAGATCATGTTTGTGTTTATATGTCTATCTAATTAATATTGTTATGTTGGAGTACGGGTTACTAACCTTTAATAATAGCCAACGACCCTGGGAGTCCCACCACATTAGCATTAAAAGGCTTTTTGAATATGGTGAAGAAAACACATTAAAATAATAATTATAAAATTAAAAAACTGTACTCACGTTTACTTGTGAAATCACAATCATCACATTTTCTTTCATGTTACATGAAATTGCCTAGTCTATGTTATAATAAATACTGTCAAATATTTTACTTTTACTGGGCTCTTGAAGAATAAATATTATTAATATTACCAAACGAGGGTATTTGATGAAATTTGAATGTAATTTTTAATTGATTTAGGTTTTTAACTATTTCATTTGAATCGTTTGTTTGCTACCCGGATTTCACCTTTACGCATGAATAGTTATTTTTCACAATATATAGTATTGGTAATAAATAAAAAAAAATACATGAATTAACTGTTTTCGTTCCCAGTGTGAATTGACATTGGTAAGTGCACATACTACCTGAAGATGCCGAAAAGCAAAACTCGGGTTGCAAAAAACGACTCAAATGGAATAGTGCAAAATGAAAATCAATTGGAACTAATTATTACCTTTACCTGTTATAGCACGGTTTAACCATGCTGCTATACTTAGTCAAAATGTTGTAATTTAAGATTTGTTATGTTATTAAAATACTTATATTCAATTAAATGACAATTTTATAATCAGGTATTTAACATACATAACTTATCAGTATGGCGTCTGAAACAACAGTCCGCTTTATATTCACTAGATACTTAATATATACCTAGCTTGAAAACTGGGTAGAGATTTATTGTAATTGCGATATGTTCCCACGGACAAGGGTCAATCAAGGGGAGAATATATACGTCCCCCAAACAGTAGATTTTCCACAAACATATCATAAACCATCGATTTTATGATGTGAACAATTACAATAATTCATGTTACTATACCCTCAATAATATTGTAGGAATATAGCTAGTTCTTAAAATTACACAATAAATCTAGTCTAATTAGTACTTAATCTAAAAAGTATCACTTATTTATAACAAAACATCATCTTCTATTTATAATATATATTTTTTTTTGACCATGTCCGATCCTAATAGGATCATATGGGCCTCCACAGGGTAGAGGTTTGTATTAACAGATATTGTTTTTTACGAAAAATGGATGTCAGCCACTTGCTCAACCTATTAGGTCCATACCCTGACTCACACACAAATTGAAAAACAATATGTGTACTTGCCAGACCCAGGATTCGAACCTGAGACCCACGGCGTGATAGTCCAACGCTTAAGCCGCGCGGCCACCGTGTTTATGCATATTTAACAATTTAAAATAATACTGTGAAAATTCGGTCAGTCATAATTTTACTTATTGATTCATGTCTTATGTTTATTAATGTTTTATAGCATACCATCGGTAATTATTTGACTGTTTTTGTTTGCAGATAATATTATATTTTAGCTGCATTTTTATTAATAAAATTCATAAAAAGGCATTGCAATTTTTATTCTGTTTTAATCAGATTCTCAGATTTCCTCAATGAGGTTAATCAAGTGTCATGTATATATACTAATTTACAATACTCAATTTCATTTTTAATAAATCACTGAAAATCATTTCGATTTTTAGATTATAGAGGCACCATTCATGGTCAAAACCAATGTTCCCTGTATAAGGTGTGCGCGTGTGCGCGCGCACACCTACCAAAATGTGCCCGCATACATGTTTTCATCCCCCGCACAGTCCTCACACAAAAATATTGTAAAATTAAGTTACCTTTGCCAGATTTTAGAAATAACTACAGGTGTTTCCAGTGTATGTAACAAACAATAATTTAAGTGAACAATACGATTGCTTGCACAGTTACATAATATAATTATTAATACAGAAATAATTATTATAGAAAACTTATCCCCTAAAAATTTCAAAAAGGAGAAGATGTGATATTTATTTTCAAATGCGATCATTAAAAAGAAATCCTGTGATAAATTTAAATTGGAATGGCTCTCTGAAATCGTCGAAACAGAAATGCCATCTTCAATGCATTCGCAAAAAGTAAGAATTGGTGATATTTGTTCATTCAAAAACAGATGATTGGGTCAAATGCATCATAATAATTAGCTCTCCGCAGCTAATATGCAAGGAGAATTCACGTCTGGAAAGAAGTGGATTGAATGGAGGTTGTATCTTTTAAAAATGCATTTAAGTCAAAAAGTACACAGTAATGCTATTACGAAATTGAAAATTTTGAAAATAGGCGGACTTTTGAAAATAATGACGGAAACAACCGAAGAATGAAAGAATATGATTGAGATCGCTGAGCGCATAAAATCTGGTTGCGATCTAATCAAAGTGTTAATTGATAATGTAGATTGATAATTGGCAATAAAAATAAAAATGCTTCTATGCTCTCTGTTAAAGATATTCATAATCATGTATCTAACCAGATATTCCCGAAAGCTGGCGAAATAAAAATTATGCGTTCGAATTTGTCGAATGTATTCATGCAGTCATTAAAAAAGATTTTTTTTTTATGAATTACGGAAGTTTCATACATTAATTTTATTATTGTTGATGAAAGTACGGATATATCTGTGCAAAAAATGGTAATTTTAAATACCATAAAAATATAAGTTTTAATGAAAAATTGTATGTGTGTGTTTGTGGGGTGGGGGGGGGGGTGTAAATTTACCGCACTGGGTCATGAGTGACACTGCTCAGATGCGTTGATGATCCGCACACACAATAGAAAAAATAGAGGGAACATTGGTCAATGGATACGCATTGTGCTAATTTAGACACGTTTTATGAACATTATACCCTTATTCTAATCAGTTCTTAAATTGTACATTAAATGGATAATTTTCCATGTAATCTGGTTAAATAAAATCAACTACACAACGGCATGAGATAAACTGAGTCATATTTTATCTTAACCTAATTTTGTAGTATGCATACAAATATATTGTATAGTGAATGCTATTTTCGAGTTGAGTTATCGTTTATATTTCTATGAGAGCTGAAATACAGCGGTTCCTCTTTTATGGGGATTCCCGTTTGTGTGAGATGAAAGCAAAAGCATAAAGATAACATCGCACTGGCGGTATTCCCCGACAAGAATCGTTTGACGACATAAACAAAATTCTTGGATGATGCTGTTTTATATTATTATGTATATATATATCTATAGCGAACTGTAAATATGTTTATGCTGTGTATAAAATCATAAGACTTACTGCAAGGCCCTTTGAATTGCTAAATTATGCGAGTTACAAAGAACCCTCCCTCAATATGGTGTGACTTGGCGAAATGTATCATGCAGTAAAATAAAATATTATAGGCTATACCTCAGTTGAGGCATGGTCTAAAAAGATCGTGGCTAGGCGATGCGCGGATTGTGCAAATGACGCATGCCGAACGAAATATAATTTGTCATATAAATCCAACATGCGTCCATTTAATGTTCTGTTATAGGTAACTTATTTTTTTATTTGGTTGATTACGGTGACCGCGTTCCGACGTAAATGGGATGCCGCTGCTAAGATATCGCCAATTGGACGCCACCGACTGGATGCCAGGACAACTGGACGATGGGACAACTGGGTGCCACACTGATTAATTAAGGCAAAGTTTTTTGTTATTATGTACTACAATAATTGAGTTATATGATATATTGACTGGTGTTTCAGAACCCGTCATTAGAATGGCGACAACGTAATTAGTTTCAAATATATCAATGGCTGCAATACAACAGAAAAATAAAGTACTTATAATATTGTGGTCTATTTTCGCCCTTTTACCACCAATATTATTAATTTCAAATTATTTTTTTTAATTCACCGGGTACAAGGATTTTATTGAAAGTGTTTATAGTGTATATAAGCTTTTAACTTGAATTCACTAATAACATAAATAACTGAACATATCGTAAAGGAATATAAGATTTTGTTTTTCAACTGTTATAATTATGTAAACGCCAATTCAATTATAGTTATTGCAAAGACCGATGTTGATAGTGTGCGATTACATTCTAATGTTGCACTGAACCATATGAATATATTTTAATAATATATTATTTAAATCCCACACCAACTGATATTAAAAATGTTAATTTAAATGTTTTATAATTAATGTTTGTTACACTCGTATAATATGATTCAATTCTAAAGAGAAATTTAATAATATTTTTCATTATTCTTATAGAAGTTTGTGTCTAAAAATACCTACACTGATTAAAACATATAATTCCATGGAATATTTACTTACTTTGTCTAAGATGAATTAATAATCCTGAACGAAAATAGCCTTCTCCTGCTAATCTCTTAATCACCAATTATTTTGATTTAACTTACAAAGGGGCTACTTTTATAAAAAGATCCATGTTACTTATTATGTATACTTTGAATATAGTACTAAACAATACGTCCTTTTGCAAACATAAATACTGTAATAATGTAACTTATGATAAAACAATGAGTAAAATTATAAATAATAAATGATGTCCATAATGCCTCCTTTCTCTTTTGGTGCTTAGTGGGAAAACTCGTAATCATCATTAATATAATTATTATATAGTTACGAACAATATTTTTCACAACTTACAGTCCTCTTCTTCTCCAAGTAAAGATAATCCTCAGTCAGTTGATTTGATAGTTCGCTTGTTGACTTCATTTCCATTTTTTAAGGATACCAAAATCCAACAGTTGCTCTGATTTTCTGGTTTAAAATGAGCATTTACGAGGGAAAATATTAGCCACTTGCTCAATCTATTAGGTCGATACTCTGACTCTACACACAAATTAAAAAACAAGATGTGCATTTGCCAGATCCAGGGTTCCAACCTGGGAAAAACCAAAATATATGCCAATGCTCTTATATTACATAATAACAACGCATTATAAGCTAAGCCGCTCGCCCATTGTGGGAATAATTTAGAATACCCTTATATTTATTTCCTTTATCGAAATATTGCGTTTCTACGCGTTATGGCCAGCTTACTCTTCTCCACAAAACTGATGTCTTAAAAAATACTCAAGCCCAGCAATAAATAGTTTAATAAAATGAACAATTATTAATTTAGAGATATTTTTTATTATTATTTTATAATATTTCAAAATTTCAATTTGATATCTTTCAGCAAATTGCTGATTAAATGTTGAATAAATCAAAATTTTAAATATTTTATTAAAATAGTTTTTCAAGTACGACTGCTTATATCTTGCACTCTGAGGAAAGACGGAAGTGGAGAACTTATGATTTTGGGACAAAATTAACGTAGAAATTATACAGTCCATAGAAAGTTATTTATTGTAGGAATAAACATTGTCAACAGACAAAATACCTCAAAAATATTAGAAGAACGAGGGTTGCATCTGGAATAGGCGAGAGTGTTTACAATTTTTAATGGCAAATTTATTCAACGCTTTCCGTGTTGAAATATACAACGGTACAAAGTTTTATTATAATTAATTAAGTTTTCAATACTCCTAGTTACTATCGCATATCCAACTGTTATAAAAAATACTTTTGTTCCATACTTTATAAAGAATTTAGATAAGTAAAGTTTATCTGTTAAACCAGTATTTTATAATCAGTAAACTATCTAATCTAAAATAAAATGTATAAGTAATAAACTTGTTTTTTATTTGACAAATACTGAAGATTTAAGAATGTAATAAATTATTTATTGAACATTTATAATTTGTAAATATCTCAAAAACGTACATTATTAGAAAAAATCTAGAAGAAAAATCGTATTTCTTTTCAATCTGAATTTTAATAATAAATAGACTAGTCTTTGATATTATTATATTACATCCTATTATATTATTATATAAAAGATCGTTTATAAAATAATTAGGTTTTTTTCCTTGGATTTTGTGTACGCCCATGGTTACCGATCGCCTGACGGGTCGGTTTATTATATCGTGGGGTTCCAGGTTTGAATCCTGTGTCTGGCAAATACACATATTGCCCTTCAATTTGTATTTAGAATAGTAATAGGTTGAGCAAGTGGCCAACATCCATTTCTCGTAAAAACAAAAATCTGTTAATACAAACCTCCACCGTGTAGAGGCCCATAGGATCGGACACAATCAAAAGAAAAGAATAAGTAGTTTGCGAATTACAACCATTGGGTAAGTTTCCGTTGGTCGGCCTGCTCTAAATCCATGCTGTTCATTTGTCGTAAATAACTCTAGTTTTGGAGTAATATGGCTGTGCATGGTCGTGTCAAGAAAGTGGCGCACCCAAGGGGGGCGCCAAGGGGCCCTGGCACCCCCCAAACATGAAAATTATCAGAATGATTTTAAACATTGAAATTGAAAGCTAATAAACTATACCTTGGGCTTAGACAAATAAAAACACGGCAACAAAATGATTTGTGATTCTCCAGCACCGTTTTTAGAAAAAATTCTTAGATTTTAATTTCTAGCACAAAATTTTCGAAACACTCCTGTCGGGTTTTTTAGAAACCCAATCCTTAATGGAACTGTCAAAAAAATCTCGGTGTCCACCCGAATTCCGGAGTGGTGTAGGTCATGGCTGGGGAGGGCTGACAGGGCTCTAGCCTGGGAGCCCGGGTTGTGGGGATCCCGGCGTGTCGGGTTGACCAGATAAGTGAGATAAACACACATCATAAATTAGCTTTAATAGTAAAAAAAAGTCACCTGCGGTCATGGCCATGAATATTTTAGAATTTATAATTGTGCAATATATTTTTTGATTATTATGTGTCGATACTTGGCAGCTCCGTTATTAAAGTATTCAATTATTCCAATAATTCACTGTATAAGTACCCTTAATTTGAACTAGTAAATAAAACAATTTGAAAAACCTTAGTGTAGTGTTTCACACTGCCTTTAATAATAGCGGTAAGTAGAGGGCCCGCCAAATATCCTAGCCTGAGGGCCCGTTTCAGGATGTAAGGGCCATGGTGTAGGTACACCGAGTGCAATAGACAAAAGACTGATAAACGAGAAATTAGGCTGTGTTGTGTTGAGTAGGTTTGTGTATAAGTTAAATGCACTAATACTTTTTTTGTCCATTTTCAATAAATATTTTGGAACCTCAATATTAAAAAACCAAAAATCGATGATAAACATTCGGCGAAAAGAACGACTACACCCACTACAGTCGGTGGTGGTGTGAATCAAAAGAACATTTTTTTCAGTGGAATTCGGCATAAATATTGTAGCTCTCTAGACCAAGCGGGTAGCACAGCAGATAATATTTGAGTAATGTTTTAGCATACTAGGCGCACATGTCCAGCATGGTCGCTGTTAGTCACTTTCAATCCGCCAGTCGCTGATGATACGCTCATCAGTTACCGCCGTCATGCTTCCAATTTAATAAAAACTAGAAGAAAACTGTACAAATATACCGCCGTGTATTGTGAAAATATGTAAAAATAATTATATGAAGAAGAAAAAGAGCCTATGGGACTAATTTACATTCTCCTCTTTGCCCCCCCTTCAATATTAAATCCTGAGTGCTCCACTGTGTATATAGATTTCACCAGTAAAGTTATCGGCCTGTAGTTATCTATTGAGAGTCTGTAGGTGTCAATATTATAAATTTGAGTAATCTTTGATATCTTCCACGTTCTTGGAAATAAAGGTACTCGTTTCCACTGTGAGAATAAATATATATTTGAAAGTGAGCATTTTTTGACACCGAGTCAGTACACTTCTTTAAAAGTGTAGGGACATTATCTTTTATTAGATTTTCCAGTTCCTTTGATCTTTGAATAATATAGATTTCTGGAATTTTGAGATTATCGTCATACATTATTACTTGGTTGGTGAATTCTGAATTCAAATTGAGATATTTTTGACTTCGAATAATATTTTTAGACAATTTTGTTGCTGCGTTACTACGGTTACCAATTTTTAAAAATATAAATAAAATAAAGATGGTAGCAGTAAGAAGTAGTTACGTCTATAAATTAAAATTTTGATAATATCAGGAAAAAATAACAAGTTCAAATTTCACCAATTAAATCACACAAAATTATCAAAATGAGTGTATGAGGATAAAAAACACCCAATTCGTGTCAGCATATTGATCGGCGATATCAAATACATTACCGCAATTACAAATTCTTTAACATCCATTTCCCGTAGTGTCCAATTATGGCAAACTCAGTAAATAGCTTACTGCGATTATAATTTCCGCGATATCCATTTTTCCACACAGTCAGCTATATCCGATGACACAGACTCCATATAGTAGCTGACTCAATTATAATAATTATTTCCTAAATATTCTATTCAAGATAATATTTTAATTGTGAGAACGCGTAATTCATTGGACATGTCACTCGAATATAAGTTCCTGGTCTGCTAGTATCTCAGTCTCTGTATCGTTCCGCACAACATCTCATTCTACCGAGATTCGGACCTCGGAATAGTATCATAAGTATTGTAACATACTCTTGTACCTTGTATCGACTATTGGGTTTGGGTCGAAATCACGAAGGCCGAAATCCCGACTGCTGAAATCCCGAATGGCCGAAATCCGGAAAGCCTAAATCCCGAAAGCCGAAATCCCAAAAAAGAGAGACAAAAACCCATTTGTTCTACAAAAAAATGGTTTTTTGTCTCTCTTGTAAAATTTGTGCAATTCAAGATAAGTGTTAAGATTGCGCAATTATTACTGTTTGAATTTTTTTATTTTTCGGGATTTCGGCTTTCAGGATTCCGGCCATTAAGGATTTCGGCTATTCGGTATTTCAGTATTCGGGATTTCAGCATTTGGGATTTCGGCCTTCGGGATTTCTTCCGGCACCACAACTATTTACGCTGCTAATAAAACTCGCTCCTCCATCCATCGGAGCAATCACCAAATCTCGACCTCTTCATCCACCATGTGCGTTGATCCTATTTTTGGCTAGGAAATCTCATTTATCGAAGATCTTATTAAATAATTAATTAAATATAGTATAAATTAGGAAAAAACTTAAAGGATGTTTTAAAATAAATTATTAATTAGTAGACATAGACCATAAACAATATAGTATCATTGAACCTAACGAACGGAATACCGCACCCTTTATTTGGTACTTATACGTAGATCGAGTTTCACACACGTTGTTTCCCATTATCATGCAATATCGAAGTACAAAGCAGATAAATACGCCCGAAATTTCGATTCAAAATAATTGGATTCACAAAATGGCAAAACGGTATTATTAAAGTAGATCGAGGGGAGAATGGAGATCTCTCCTTGATAATCGACCCAGGAGACGGTCGGATATAATTAGAGATTAAAATTAGATTACAATATAAGTCGTCAACAGGTTCAAATGTATTGTACTTTCAGACAGAATTTCCAATACGTCTTAGTTATCGAATCTGTTGTTGATTTGAATAATAATATAAACGCGCGAAGACAATTTTTGAAATGGAACTATATTTTAATTCAATTTTTAAAATATTGAGAACTCGGAATCATTTCTCCCTTTCCTGACCAAACAATTTTAGCTGTTCTCCCAAAAAAAGATTTTCGTGCAAATTCCAAGAAAAACAAAAGTTTTTTAAAACCCAAACATCGTTCAAGGTGGATGACCTTTTATGGAAATGGATTGGATTTAGCATTTCATTATTTTGTTTAAATTTTGTAAAGAAACTGAGTGGAGGTGTAGTTCACAACATTATATAATGGTTATTAGAAATAGCATTTCTTAAGTAGAGTTGAAATCGATTATATATAATATATATATATATATATAAGTACCTAAGTACACCAAAATTTAATATATTAATTAAAATTCTGTAACAGTGTGAATTTTTCATTGATGAGTGCGTGAAGTACCTGAAGATGTCTAAGGGCGAAACCCATCTCACAAAAAATATTTAAATGGAATTGTATGAAACTAACATAAATTAGAATTTAATATATTTATCCAAGGTAAGTACCTAAACGTTTTTAAGTTATGTGTCTTACTTATTGTGTGAAATTTAACTATATTATGTATACTAACGGTTTTTGAAATTCCATGCCTAAAATTAAAAAAATATATATATATAAAAAACGGAGAAAATTTGAATTAATTTCAATAAATAAATATTATGATAAAGCTCCTAACTTTTCAGAAAAGTTGAAGTAAATTTTGATTATATTTTTTCGACTTTTAAAAGAATTTTTAAGGAAAAAATTAACACCCACTGAAAGAAGAGAGAAAATAGATTTATCTTAAAATATCCGTCTATAAATGGATTATAGAGGGAAATTTTTATTTCGGAAAGTATCAAAAAATATACGTTTATACAAATGTTTTCCGATCATATCAAGTTGACAAAGTACACCCACTCGATGTGAAAGGAGTCTTGAAATATTGCTTTAAATATTATTGAGTTATTGTATTTGCACGATGATTTTTTATTTAGATGATAATATGTGTGGTGCATATTAATTATTTATGGACCAAACCATGAAAGTCACGCATATTCCATTGATATCAGCCATACGTGGTGCTGAATTCTAAGTGGTGTGGATACGTGAAGAAAGCATCTCCATGGCCGAATTATTCGGATGACAATCGTAAGTCATAAGGTCTTACGCCCTTATTCCCTTCATATCTCGTTAACTATCTCGGTCGGCAAAGTTATTAGTATCAGTGAGAAATAAAAATCAAATGTTGGAAAATATTTGTCTAAATCATAGTAATTATTTACATAATATGCACTTAATTGTATATAAAGTATGTATACCCACTAAATTGATTGATCGATCAACCTGAAACTGAATTGGTTGTAATAATTGTATTTTTTTTTGTTTGATTGACCATGCCCGATTCTAATAAGATCATATTATTATGGGCCTCTACATAGTGGAGATTTGTAAAAACATTTTTGTTTTTACGAGAAATGGATGTTAGCCATTTACTCCATCTATTAGGTCCATACTTTGACTCAACCACAAATTGGAAAACAATGTATTTGCCAGACCCTGGATTTGAACCTGGGACCTACGACATTATAGGCCGATACTATAATTGTACAGTACATTAAAATGCCTGCTCAGCCGAACATTTGCGTACCAAAAATTCTAAGAAGATCACACGGCACCTCAATTAGCAAAGGTTTTAGCTAAAAACGAAAGCAGAAAAGGAAGGTGTTTAGATATTGTTGTCACTTCCCGTTCACACAAGGATCGAAGTCGGACTCTATATTTTAGCAAACCTGCGTGATGTCACATTCCTAATTAAGGAACTACGCTGTAATTGTCATTTTTAAATAAATACTTTGACTAAAATAAATCAACTAGCATGCATTGATTCTAACAACTACGTTTTCGAATCGCGTAAAAACCCAAGAGTAAGTATGCAGTGCTTTCGATAATAATGTTGGGCGTGGGTCTGAAAAAGAGCGGTTCTTAGTGGGTTGATGCAACTACATCTAATGAAGACGAATATATTTAGCCCAACACACTGTATAATTCTATTTCAGAATGAATTGAATTATTAGGCAGCCGAAAAATGTTGAGGTAACACCACATTATCGATCTCAGGTGAAGCGAAGGCAAGACGCAAAACGCACGCTTTCATCCAGGCAAGACAAAGGAGCGGCCGAATAATGTTTAATGCTTTTAACGGTGACTCTCAGGAGGATCGTAAGGCCTAATGGCGTTTCTTACTCAGAGTTTTCCGGTATGGCCGCTTGCTATGTGCCTGGGATAAGGGTAAGGACTATAAAAAGCGAGGTGATATGCCATTTAACTGTTTGAATATTTTATTTTGGGAACGATCCACCCGTTGATCGTGTCGAAGATTTACAAATTAAATATCTATTTTTCATAGTATCAAATTATATGATTGCAATAATAAATTCCCAGCTACTCGTCCATTGACGCAAATGCCATTTAGTCGCTGACTCGATCAATATCAATAATAGCGAATAATAATTCATCATAAATGTCACTCGAATCTAAGTACCTGGCCCGTTACTATGACAGTCTCTATATCGCTTCGCACAACATTATCATTGTACATGCGGACCTCGGATCCGTATCCATCATAAGTTTAGTATTGTACATAACTACTGTAACATGCTACTGTACTGACTGTTACGCCGCTAATAAAACTCGCTTATCCATCTTCGACTTCTTCATCATCATCCTCCGACGACTCCCACAGTGGTAACTCACATCGAACCCCACATATTTGAATAAGGTTAAGTGTATGCTGGCGTGTAGCTTTAGACAATGCAATTGGTGCAGAGTTGCCGAGATTGGTCCCATGTGGCAAAAAGCAACTCGTTACATCTCCAATAGTTTCCATGAGCATTTAAAGAATTAAAAGTAAAAACATATTAATATGAGGGAAGACTGTTTAGTGTTGCCACCAAACTGATGAGTAGATTTCTTTTGTTTGGTTATAATTATTATTGCGTCTGAGCGTATTATAAACTCCGGTTAAATGTGAGAAGGAGAAAATGCGTTCACCTTCTCACTCAGTTGGCTGACATCGTTATGTTGCTTGGTGACTTTGGAGTGATACAAAAACACATCGGATGGTGAAGAAAACGGCGAGATTTATTGCTGAATACGAATTACAGCTGTAACATTCACATAAAATAATAGTATATAAAAATGTGCAAGAGATGGACCGTGCTAACAGTTTGAACGGCCGGGGAGGGGGGGGTATCTGACAAAACACTTTACAAAATTTCTCTCAAAAAATCGAACAGCATCTGGCTGCCACGTGTGATCAAGAGTCACAAGTATAACATTATGAATATTAGAAAAATATCTATTAGAGTATTGATTTACTAATAATATCTGCCCGCAAGGATATCAGATATTTCCTTTCCAAGACCAGTGTAGAAATATTTACTCATTATTATTTGACTTAAACATTTAGTAAGAATTACTATTATTTAAAAATGATAAGTATTCATTAAGTTATCAAAGGGTGGCTATAAAATGTTCTTAGGTGCTAGAAATTGATTTATTCGTAATCGAACCTGCTCATACTACTATGAGTCCGCCCAAAAATGGTTCCGGCCTCTATAGGTCTCCGAAAAAGACCCCCCCAAATGATCAAATTAAGGGGGCGTGAATATATCGTCGGTGTTTTGTAAAAAAGGCGATTTAACCAAAATGCTACTTTACAGGAGGAGGATTTTTAACTTTTGACATTTATTTGTTTTTTTACCTGTAGATGATTATAAATATCTAATAAGTTTATAATAAAGCTTAGAAAGAATACTGTCATTATAATAGGTATCATTATATAATATTTTAAAAGGCCTCATATGTCACATTTGCTTTTTATTTCGTAATTTTAATTAATTTAATTTTAGTCGATTATCGTTTTAAGTACTTTCCTTTGGAGATAAAAATTCGCCGTTTTTACACAACAATGCTAGTGGGGTACATATTGTATTTTCATTAAAATCTCGATTTCGCCAAAATGGTTGATTCGCTTTTTTTACAAAACACCGACGATATAATATTATGAAGCAATCAAACCAAGCATCAAAACCGTTCCGTGTAATTGCTGTTGATGGTTGCTCACGATGATCTTTGAATCTGGTTGGGTTTGCAAGTCTACCGGTGTAATCAAGACTTTATGCTTGATAAAATGGTTTTTTAATTTTCTGTAAATCTTTGTTTTTAATAATTTTGAATGGAATTACAAATTAGGCTACTGATAGTTCACGTGACGTAATAACAATCTGTTTCTGGTTTTAGCAATAAAGAAGTAAGGTATATACATGTGTAGTTGTATGTTAGGCATCACACATGAAGACAGAAAAAGGATCTAATCGATAAGCTAGTAGACACGAATATGTGACGAAATTAAGTATATAGTCTTAACACTTAAAAAATGCAGATTTAAAATAAAGAAAAAAATGTCGTCACTGCACGCTACTAACATCCAATGTGACAAAAAACCGTTTCAAAAAATCGAGAAGATAATAATTAAATAAATAATAATGCAGTTTAGTGAAATAATATTATTTACAATATTTTGGATAATAATATTATGGAATTTGTTCAAAAATTTTGCATAAAATGGTTTAAACTTAGATATTTTTACATTGGAGGTTTATTTGGCACAGTCTATTTATATATTGTGTCACAATTGAACACCGCGATTGCGTGCAGAATTACTCCGATGTGAAATTTGATAGGAATACATCTCATTGGAGATTTATAACTTTCAACCAAAACGACATAGCACATTGGATGTTTTTGTCAACGACAAAGAAAAAAAAACAATGATAGTGTTAGTAAACAATATAACGTTTTGTTTGTGAGTGGCTTACTCGTATACCCTATCCTTTTTGTATGGTGGACTAAGGGCGAGTATGGGATGAGAGGCTCGCACAAATTTGGCAGTTGGGGGTTGTGCCCACTTACTTGTGGCGCCGCTGGGCGGGAGGTGCATAATAAATGAACGAATTAAGATTTTTCCCGTTGCTGAAGCGAGCCTAATTATGTAATTATAACGGTATCTTTAAGAAAAACGGTTTTCGATTAACTTGTTATTGCGAATTCATTCGTTAATTTACCTACAGAATTTTGTATTTTCTACTTTTCCAGGTGTCTTTCTTCATTTTTAGCCAGAAATATCCGCAGTGGACTACGCAGAACGTCTGCTTCGTAAACCGTTCAAATTTTAATTGAAATTTCTTTAGTCGTAGTAGAATTCTTACAAGGCAGATAAACGCATTAATTTGTTTTTCTAGCGGTGCATTTAGATAACTAGATCGACTTCAAATCATTAAAATTTTCATTTCATAACCAGACACGGTGATTTTTACAGTCACATGTAAATTATACGTACAAAATTTCACCGTAGCACAGTTCGCCGTGAGATTTCTATCAGAAAGAGATGACCAAATACTATACGGTCTCCAATTATATTAGATTCAATCAATGTCATTGGATTCAATATAAATATTTATTCAATTTTAATAGCTGATTTTGGCAAATTTCATGAATTGTTGAAGAATGAAAACCTAACCTAACCTAACAAATAATCCCGTATATTGGCTATTTTCAAAATTTGTTTGCTGCTGGCTTTCTGTAAAATGTAAACCGACAAGAACCGTGTTTTATTTAGACATGAATTATATGGCAGTACTATATGACTCAGAGGCTGGACGGTCTTTAATATACGGCCATATATCAATTTCCGATACAAAATTTCACGGTGAAGTGTGATCCGGAAAACTGCATACGTACAAGTTTCCGCACACGGATTTTGACTACTCCACACTTCAAAAAATCTATAATTCACGGTGGTTTTAATACAAAATATTTCGAATCGTATTAAACCGAATTCTTTTAGCTTCATTTGAATATCCTTTTTGATTATAATGAGAACTGCAGGATGCTCATCAAATCCTATAGGAATAGTATAGAGACTGACATTAAAATTAAAAAGTTTGGACCTCAGTCGGATCGGTCGGCCAATGTTACTTTGTTTTTACGAGGTATGACATATTCGGTTCGACTCGAATACAGTGAGTTCGACGTAGTGGGTATGTAAAATGCAGTAAATAATTCTGTAATTTTTAAATTAATTTAAAAAAACTCTGTGGACCCATTTTAATTATTACAACAGACCCACCGATACCATGACAACTTTTGTAAACTTTCCTACTAACGCTACCCGATTTGTGATAAATGACAATATTTTAAAAATCGAATGAATTACACATACACAATCAGATTATTATCATTTGTTATACCTATTCAATACTGATGCATTATTATTTTGCTCACAGTAAGTATACATTTTATATTTTTATAGGTCTGGAATTCTGGTGGTATCGAACTCTGGTAAACATGTGTATAAAATTTAATAGAAATATGATTACTTTGAGTCTAGCTGGGTTGTTGATGCTGTGACCAGACATCAAAAACGGATATGAATGGGCGAGAAACTTTTCCCATTATGCCAAGAACATTCGTGAATCATATATTTTGATTCAATATATCTGTGAATCCCACGTAGATTTCGATCTAAAGTGCTTTGAAGGGGCAATGCGAAGTTTTGAGCGCCAACATGCATTTTATTGCGAACTTGCATTATGCAATTAGATATAGCCAAACTCACGAAAGGCAACATACATTTTTATATTATTACTAGCTGACCAGGCAAACGTTGTTCTGCCATATAAATTATTTCTAGTGAATATTTTGGTGGTTAAATAAAAAGTAACGAATGTATCGTAAGTGTGTGGGGATGGGATCTATGACAGAAAGAGGAATAGAGCACTGTAGACGATGACCGCCGATAAAAACAAAAAAAACATCAACCATTCATTTTCTCAATTCAAAATGAGTAATGATGTTCATAATGAATGAATTACCTGTGACAGGATTTCGTTGTTTAATGTTTATGCAATATCCGTCTTGTCCCTTCCAGAAAATTAGCGGATATTGGAGAGCGTCGTATGAACGGTGTGTGTCAGCTATAAACTCCAGATTATTGTTTCTTCTTCAAATCACGATTTCTCGCGTCGATGTGCGGTCGCCAACCATGATTCCAGCAATGTCGTCAACAACAGTCGCATTGAATCGACGTACGTGCTCTCCAGCTGGTGTTTTATCAAGATTGATGACAATAGCGTGATTGTCACTTTGCAATTCGTGCATGTGTGCTTTGAAGAATTTCAATAATTCATTGTGCTCATTCAACAGGGCGTCCAGTTCGCCGACGATGCGCCTGGCATTAGGCGAATTGAGGCTATTGTAGCCGCAACGTGCATCCACATGATTGATGTCCTCACCGCCGCGCCCATGAAGTAGATTTGTAAAAATGTATGTGGTTCGTTTGGCATTAGCAGCAATGAGCCTACTTTGTGGTATACTTGACCTTTGATTTTGAACGTAGAATGGAATTGTTGACTATTTGCCGCAGTATTGTGAACTATTTCTGTTGCTCCGGACGAAGTCATTTGGAAGCATGAATTGAATGTGCGAATGGACTTCAGGAACAGGTTTGAATCTGGAACCGTGCCAATGAGCAAGCTGTTCAATGGTTCTGGTGGTATCTCAATTTCTGGTAGTTGCACTTTTCCTGATGCGCAACACATCCCGGCCGACTCATGTTTGAATTTGAGCCCATGACAATGGGGACATTCTTTGTCCATAGCACCAATCAGCACTTTCGGATGAGCGGAATATTCAATATCTGGCTCGTACTCGAATGCGAGACGAAGGAACGAAGCGGATGTAAATGTTCGATGTACTTGTTGGCGTTGTCGGTCATTTGCTCTGCGTGTGTTAACTACGAACCGGCGCGCTTCGCTCCGTTCCAATTGTCGTTGTTGATTTCGTTCAGCTCGTGCCTCTTGTGATTGAGATGCACGCAATTGTGACGTGCTTACACGCACGTTTTTGTTATCTTGTTGGATTTGTTCGTCTGTTCTTTCTACTCTACTATTTCGCATGTTTGTTGCTTTATTCGTTCGACGGCCCAAATGGCCCCCCTTGCGTCTTGCTGGCATTGTGCACTGTAATACACGCACATAAAAATAGATAAATTAAAATAAATCGTACAAAATTTTGCACGCACTGCGTTGTGATTTGCCGAATGAAATGTCAAAATGACGCGACGCTTCTCTTGAATTCTTCTCGGACGTAGTGCCATCTGTCATTCAACAACATAAATAATTTCGTTCTGTTTGAAATACGAACGACAGTTAAATTTGTTCATACAAAAATAATAAAATCGCGATTAAAAAATGGGAGGATGGGGGTAGGAAAGTGAAAATTTGAGGTTATATGTATTTTTTTATGCCAAATAATAAAAAAAATGCAAAAAAAAAATTGTCAAAAGAAAAAAAAGAAAATTTTTCTGGATAGAGATACCCTAATCACCTAGCGATATGAAATATACTTGTTGACCTATTCTCATACCTAACAAATATACATAAAAAAATTATTAAAAATCGGTCGAGCCATTTCGGAGGAGTTCGACCACAAACATCGTGACACGAGATTTTTATATACTCGTATATAGAGATGTTATAGATGTTACAAAAATATATTACACGATTTCAAGAAGTCTATTATGTATCCATCTCTATGATATCTCCCCAATGACAATAAATTGTCCTTTGTTTAATTCATCGACACCCTAAGTTACTAATTATGGACCATTATTAAGAGTATTCGATTGGTGTGATTTCGACTATTGTGATGTACCTACTTAATATTATATTATTATTGAACCCCAATTTATCCACCCTATCTAGTTGTGTTACTATACACATATAAACCCTTGTACATAAACTAAGTGTCACAAATATTACTTACTTCCAAATTACTTGCCCCGAGTTGTTTCACTGTAGATCGAATTCTCCCGAGTTCTTTCCCTTTTATTTATACACCATGCAACTGTACTTTGAGACCATAACGAGTAAACATTACCTACTGAAGATTAACATCCATCGAGTCTTATTACTGACATACACCTTCCACTGGACCACGTGAAGAATCGGGGCCCGTTGGGAAGGATCTCCGCCGCCGAAAACATAACACGTCAAATAGTCATCAAAACAATATGACATTCTGGAGGAAACTTAATTAGGCTACATTTCAGATCTCAGACCCATACTAGACGGAGAGATATAGAGTATTCGGCATAACCCGGAGATTGATTTTTGAAACAAGCAGTATCTATGTTATTCAAGTTCATTGCTTCAATTTTGTATGAGAAATTTTATTTCTGCTTTGATTTATACAACTGCATCTAAAAGTCGCGGAGGTTTATAAGTTTCACACGCTACCCCGATAGAGGCGCTGTTTATCGTTGGTGGTGCTGGCGATCGTCCATTTTAATTTTTATAGATCTACAACAGATTGAATGTAGCAACGTAATATCATAAGGCTCTGTTAATTATTGTTTTTTAGCTTTTAAATACTATCGTTGGAAGTGTTATTTTGTATTTAAAATTTTATTAAAGTATTTATTATTTTGTAACATAGACAGTTTACATAATATATTATATTTTATTAATAACTGGTTTGTAAAATACGTAAGGAATTTTATTTACACTCTCGTATTTGCCATTCTTATATTAATAAATTAGTTACTTATAAGGTAAATAATTGAAGTAACTGGCATCTTTAAGGAAAAATTAGCTATGTATTTTAAGAATAAGTCGTTTTATTAATGGTTAAGTACTAATCAAATGTGATAATTTTATTACCGAATTTCAGATTATTTTTTTGTTTACACATTAACTTGAGCTGTAATAGAGTCCATAGACTAAAATATAATGCAAACTCTTCGTATACCTATATATAATAAATATAATGCTAAAAAAAAAACCATCGTAAATATATGCTCAATATTTCCGTGGAATTTTTGGACACTGTTCGAAGCATCGTGCTTACTTTTCAAGCTACCTCGCGTTTTCAATTGTATGATACTATTTTTTTCAAAAATTACACTCCTGGAGATCTACAACCTCCTCCAAGAAGAATGTATCTCCGCATTCGATACACTTTGAAGCTCCGGTGAGTGGGTCATATATAAACAATGGATAGTGCACAGCCGCCGAAGGGAATCCTGGATACCAGACCGGACGGTCATAGGTCAGTTAGCTGGCCCAGAATCCGGTAGTTGGATGGTATCAATGAAGATGCTAGAGCGACCGGCGTAGATACTTGGATGGCACTGGCCCAGAATACGGAGAGATGGACGATGTTCTTGGATGAGGTTATGATCCACCCTGAATTGTTTGGCCAAGTATTATGAAGATGATCGAAGGCAGGATAGAGTTACAACATTTTGTTGGTAGGATAGTATAATAGTTTCTAGTAATGTTGAATTTCACTAACGCCCTCTTGTTCCTTCTCCTTAATGGGTTGATATAATAATTATACAAATTAGTTGTTAGAATAGACTAGAAATATTTTGATTGATGTCTCCTTACTGAGATAAATTTGCTCTTGTTGTTCGTAATCTTGGCGAAAAATGTGTTTAAAAGTATGATTATATACGAACTGACTTGGAATAAATAGTTAAAGCTCACATTTTTTTAATTTACTATACTCGCGTAGATATAAAGTCGTAGATTGAAAATAATATAATAGTGTAGTAAATATTGACCTGCATGGATGGAAACCAACCATAAAATATGTCATAAAAGATTCACTTGTCGATATGTGAAAATATAATATGTATCGTAAAAATGAGAATAATAAATACAATATTATGATTTATAATTATATTGGAATATAATTAGGTTTTTCATATTTAGAAAATCAATACTATAGGATTATCAACGGAAGCTTAATAATATCTGACGATGGTTTTGTAAAATTATATTTTTGTTTTATTATTTAAACTAATAAATCATTGATTTAGCTATTTATTTATATAGGTACTGTAATTACATTTATATATTATAAGATAATTGATTATAATAAAAACAAAAAATACATATTATTATTATAATTGGCAAATACATAATAATTATTTTAATTTAAACTTGCAGGTTACATTCTCTCAGAAACATTTGGATACACAAAAACGCTTTAATGTTTGGCTTAAAACATGTCAAGGTACTCGTAGTTGATAATTTAGACTTCTTAAGTTTTCAAGGAGTCTTTGTCTTTGAAAATCATAAAGCGAACATTGTGATTTATATCTTCATTGTCGCTTTTTCATTAACATTTGGGATCATTTCTGTGCCTAAACGAGCTAGGGATTATCTTCAATGGAAATGATTGAAGTTTTATAATTTTTCTATGATACTACATAAATAATATATTTAAATATTTTAAAAAATGTCAATATTTATTATCCAGTCATCATAAAATATGTAAAGATGTAAATAATTATTATCCCGTTAACATGACACTAAATTTCACATATTAGGTAGTACATATTGTTTTCATATAATATTACTATATGGCTGCGTTGTTTGGTGGACTGTAATATTATGACGGGGATGATTTGGATGCGGGGGGGGGGGGGTTATATCAAGAATTCCAGGAACTGCCCATTAATGATCATGCGGTGGGCGCACTGGGTTAGCTCCGTGGTCTGGTTCTCACTCATTAGTACCAAAAAGCCCCCGGTTACACTGTAATTTTTTAGTTACTCTGTAGCTTGTTAAATATATGGTTCGGTAATGAGTTTGATTCTTTATGAATTATGACTGATTTATGTGGCACTGGACAAACCTATAATCTGTAATTGAATTACTTCTTTGATGACACCAGGGTCAAACGAGTGCACGTGTTGATGCGTTTATGGTCTGAAGATAACTTGCCTGTCATTTATTTATTAATGTGTCTGGTACTGCAATGCTTGGATAGCGGCAACAATTATAGAATATTGGTAGGAAATTCATATGGGATTCATGAAACCATGGCACAAACACTATAAATGACTAAAAGTAGGTTCACAAAATAAACAATCTTAACGTGAAAAATACGTATAGGTAAAAAATAAAATAAATACTCAAAACATAATTTGCTTGTCAGCGCGAGGGATGGTTTCCAATCCTGGTGTCCTAATTTGAATTTACATGCGCCTGCCAATTACCTACATGGTCGCAGCCATGATTTATTCTGGATCGGAACCGTTTCCTCGTGTCAAGCCTATCAGGCACCATTAGCGAGGGGTGCAAGATAAGTAAATACGCTCCCTAAAGACATAGGCATTTTCAGTGATGTACTTTGCATTTTGTTTTTGAAACTTTATTTTCCTGTGTTAAATTGTACTTAAGTATGTTTTGATTTAATTTGTTTTTTTGTTATTATTATTATTATATTCTATATTGTAATATTTTGTTACAATATAAATCTCATGTTGTGTACGTCTTGAATTTAGATTTGTTATGTCCACAATGTTTTGTATTCTTAAATTAAATAAATAAATAATAATGTTATATTATAATCTATTAGAAACAAATCTTGGAAAGAAAGTTTGACTGACTGGAACTTGAACTCACATTTTTCACTTTATGGATGAGTGCGTTATTTTTTGAAAAGATTTTTCTAGTATATAATTTTTATAATAAATTATTTACTATTCTTAAATCTTGTGTATATTGAATGACAAAATAATAATAAAACAATGGTAGTCCAAAGTTTTTGTGCACTAAACATAAGTATGGCAATGTTCATGTAATGTCATTGGATCTTAGCTGCCGCCTGAAAAGGTATGATTACAAATATTTTTTTTTCACGAGAAATAATTATTGTTTGTAGTCGACATTAATTTGAACTATAAAATTCATGCTTCGAATCACAATACGCGTTTGAAAGGGAAAAAATGTGACATTGTCGTATGCGACATTGGAAGCCGAAACTCATGGTTTCAGAATCGAACATTGTACTACTCGACAAACACGGTTGGAAACAATGTAATGTTTGTAATAATGTATTTAAAATTTGACGTTTGTAGATTTTCCAATTATTGTTAAGCCTTAAAAATAGCAAAGGAACAAAACTTCTGCAGCGAATAATAACTACTTATATTATTAACAATCGCTTCTTCATGTAAAGTTTTCAATTTAATATATTCCATTGTATTAAATTTAATATTATCTAAAGTCCGTGTCAAATCTCTATAAAGTTTATTTTATCAAAGTTAAGATATTATTATTTATCGAAAAACTATTTCTTACAAAGTTTTGAAATTGTTCTTCTTAAAATAAGTTTTGAAAGTAATACTTAATGAATTTATTTAATACATACGTTATTTTAGCAGAGTGTCAAAACGGATTAAAAGTTGTATTTAAAAGAAAATTTAAATTTCGAACACAAAATGGGCGCCTCCAATATACTTTATTTTAAATTTTTGCGTAGAGTACTTATTTGTTCCAGAAACTACAATGAAATTGTAATTACTATTTATAGCAATTAATACTTAATATTATTTAGAATTACTTTTTGCTTGAAAGTTTTCAAAGCAAACTATACATACATATAGATTAATAAATAATAAGTACATATTACTGTTTATTTTGATAACTAACAATCACAATAAAAACATGTATATTATATTTTATATTACACAATATATACACAATAATATAAACATCATTATGGCACTACATCCTTTGGCGGGTCTTGGCCTCTTTCAAAAACTACCTCCATCGTAGACGATCTAGCGCTTATACCCTCCAGTTGCATTGACCGAGCATTCTTATATATCCTGTGGCGTAGTCCAGCTACGAGTATCTCATTTTTAGCCGTCCAGGCCTTTATTAGCTTAGGGGTTGCGTACATAAGCCGCCTTGCTGGTAAATCCTCCGGCATTCTGTGCACATGGCCGATCCAGCACAATTTATGCATTTTCATATGCCACGTGATATTTTCACCCCCATAAAGTGTGTACAGCTCCTCATTATACCTTGACCAAATGCCATCTTCTTGAATACTCCCAAAGATCCTTTTCAAAAATCTCCTCTTAAAGATGTACATATTATTTTCTCTCTTTCTGTTTACTGAGTAAGTCACATTCTAATACCTACATACGTTAATACTGGATGCAGAAGAGTTTTATATGAGGTTGTTTTGGTTTTCCTTGGGTATTTACAATGACATTAATATGGACGAATCATCTGGAAAAGAAAATGACACTCGCTTTATTGTCGGGTCTGCCGAATGGCATAATCTGTTCTAACGCCATTACAATAAAGGTGATATTGCTATAAATTCCTGATGCTTTTTGTTGGGTCTGCCGAATGGTTTGGTTCGAACGGGTTCGCTCAAATGAACATTGACATTAGAAACACTGCTCTAACGCCATTACAATAAAGGTCATATTGCTATAAATTCCCGATGCGTGATATCGCATAATGGAAATTGCGTGACATCTACATATACATGCGAATGCGCGAATTTACTTGCTTGCTACTGTATTGAGTGCGTCGTCCATTAATAATGTCATTGGGTATTTATTAAAAATGTACTTTCTTAAATACTGATATTTTTTGCCACAGTTAATGCATTGAGTTTACCAGTTACGGATTATACCTTAACATTGTTTATTTATTTCTTATTTAGGTACGTATATTTAGTGATATTTCTCATAGTAGCTAATTTTATTTAATTTATAAGTAATGGCATTTTAATGCGTTTATTAAACGTATTGATATTAGGTATCTAGTTTGTAGAACAATAACAAATGGACATATTATTCGGTGCGGACCGGATAACATGGAGTGATTAGTGGTTTTCGGTAGTCTCCAGGAAAGGTGACGCAGAGAAAGAACATCGGAGCGCTTTACTGATCGAGTGAAGGAGCTTATAGAGCCATCGTTCTGTTCTGAGAAGGGTGGAGAGTCCCGGTCACTAAGAAGATAACGGATGTTCACGAGGGAGTGACCAAGATGAAAAGAATGTGCCTACTATAGTTTTTTTACAAACACTTTAAATTTCCAGCTTTATTTCTTATACGTCTTGTTCCTTTACTTCAAAATATGGGTTTCACATGCTTTTAATAATAATACATAAACGAGAACGTATTCGTTTTCAGTGTGCATTTACCATTGGTGAGTGGACAAAGTATCTGAAAGACGAAACCGGGTCGCAAAAAAACGACTGAAATGGAATAGTACAAAACATAAATCAATTAGAATTTACGTATATTTAATGAAAAATATTATATTATCAAATGTTTCTCAGTAGAAAAAGTGAAGCTATTCGATACGACGTATCTGATAAAACATTTGCACGAGTATTCCATTACACTGATATGTTTTTGTGAAACCGTAATCCAAAAAGGTAAGTAGATCATTTATAGAATAAATTTAACGGCGACGAATACAAAATTTGAAACAAACAATATTAACATATACTACAAAGGGTGGCTCACAAAATAATATGTCCCGGATAAAGAAAGCTGCATACATGATATTTTTGAACCAAATCCATTTTAGGATATATACATAAAGCTTTATCTTTCTGAGTGTGAATACATAAAGAATGCATTTGAATTTCACATTTATTTTATTATATATGTGGGATCGGTTTTTGTAGATGACCAGTGAAAGATGTGGGAACACTTTTGATAACCACTTATTTGATTTGAATCTATATAATGTTTTTTTATGACCGGTGTGTTGGAATGCAGGACCATTTTGTGTGTTACTTCAACCGAGGCCTGCAATGGATTGATTGAATCGATGACACTACATATAGAATAATCTGGTACGAAGAAGTAAGTTATGAAATAGGTACAATATAATAATGTAAGATTATAACTTAAAATTTCTGCACCGAGACCCAATGGATCGAGTTATGCTATTTTTAATTCATCATTATCATTACAACTCAACTCAAAGTTGTTGTAATTGTTGGCTCCAAGTGGTCTTTGGTAGAGATACGTTTTATAACTTTACATTTTTTTACTACACTGATTCGCCTTTCTGCCTGATTACCTCGCATAAAATTAGATCAAATGATATTCACTTGCATTAATATAATAAGTAATATCTAATAAGAAAAAATCTGTGTGTGTACTTATGTACGCGCGTTAGAAGTTATACTTCTTTGGCGTAACAAAACAAAATAAGCCGTTACTTGAGTCAATTAATATTACAGTGGATTAGGTTGATAAAAACGTACGATTTATCTGTGTCTCATATATCACATGATACTTGTAAATTCATTAGTGTATTGGAACAAAACTCATCTTTGCCATACAGCGGTTATAATCGATTCAGAGGTGCCCATGATGAATTCAAATTATTTACCAACTCAACATTCACAAAATTTATATATTTATTGATACGTATATAATTTTACTCATAAATAATACTTCCATAAATATAGCCTCAAATATTGATATACAATCCTTACAATGAAAAATAAATATAGACTCCAATATAAATAAATTTTTATGAATATAAGTTAACAGTGTAGAATGTGAGTCTCCAGAAATTTGTTTATAAACATATATATTATTTTTTGACATAATATTGGTTATGTTTACAACACGTGCTATTTAGTTGGTTGTATTGAACGACTAACTAAATGACACTATGCTCATGCATATGTACCCTTGAGACCGAAATAATAAATTATATGTTACATCGGCGCGCGCAACTTCGTCACACGCCAAAAATACACTGATATGTTTTTCCAAATGCGCCAAAAGAAGTATAACTTCAATAAATAGATAATACAATATGTACAAAAATATTTTTGAAATATATTCTTACATCATTTTCATCCTGATGAAAGTTATGAAGTAGCAACTTTATTTTATATATACGAGTTATCTTCTTTTTAGCATTACAGCAGGCCATGAGGTACAATGACAATAGTGTAGTAAAACAGTAGTGTAGTAATAGAAGTGGTAGCAACCACAAATCAATACCCAGGCCTTGGGAAAATATATAATAATGTTGTGACCTGATCGGCAATTGAACCAGAAGCCCCCGGATGAAATACTAGCGCCTTACGAACTGGACTACGAGAACCAACTATATATACAGTTTTTAAGAATAATTTCACATTAATTAAGCTGCTTTGTCATATAAGTATTCTGTGAGTTTTCCCAATTGATATGTCTTTTAATAATAATTATGCATAATATTTTGAAGGAATATACCTTTATTTCTTGTTCCTTTCTTTAAGTCTTTTGGTTTTCCTATCCACTGAATTTCTGGTGTCCGTATTATTTTTTTCATAATACACATAACATTTATTAGTCTTAATGTCAGATGAGTTTTGCATATTTTTTTAAGACCACACTATTAGTTTTTGATTTAAAATCCTCGGTTTGCTGCTATCAATATTAGAATATTGTCAGCAATAGAGTGCTGGTGATCGTTTGGTAAATTTTATTATAATTGTGAATTAGGTACATTAAATGAAAAAAATAATAATCATTCATAATAAATTAATTATAATTCCGCAGATTTTTCAAATTTAATATATGCATTTATGCGTGTCTTTTAATATGTTTTGTCTCATGCGTTACAGGATAATAAAACATATTATATATAATATAAATAAACGTTAACTAGGTAACTGGTTGTTCTGTAATTTAACAAATAATATAATATGTTTGGAAAAATATGTACTGTAATTCTTTCCATTGTAAACAGATTTTTTTATTTGTATGAATCTTTATATTATTATGCTTATTCATTGTGCTAACCTGGATTGATTTTTGTCACCCCAAAAACAAACGAAGGGAGACTGGCAGAATGTTAATTTCCCTCGCGGTCACGTTATGTAGAAGCCCCAAACCAGCGATACATCTCAATATTTCTCCAAACGCCAGTCTCCTTCCAGAGATTCTGTCTCAATATGAATTTATTAAAAAAATACCTGTCCCATACATTATCCTTCCTAAAACTCAGTATAAGACATTACAATCTATTTTATTTGTCTATAACTTTAAAGAGGCGTAGATTATGTAACTACCGCCTTATCATTTCAATTTCATGGCTTGAAATTAAAAAACAACTTTCGTTAGTTTTGTTATTATATGCTAGGATTTCATTTAGCATATTATTATTTTACCATTATTTATCCGATTAAAAAAATAGCTTATTTAGTATTATAATTATTTTGAGCATTATCAGCTTATCTGTAAAGAAACCAATATAAATATTCCTCTAACGAATTGTTAGTGTTAATTATTAAACGTGTACATTAGTTTAATAATTTCAATATATTCAGTTTTTTTATTAGTGACAAGTTAAAAAGGCATGTATAACTATTTTAAGATATCGCACAATTTGTAGATAATTGAGTATCGGTGGTTTATTTATATTAGACAACATTGTTTTCTTATTTAAAATAAATTGTAGTGGCCAAGACTTTGTAAAGAGACTCACAGATTGCACTGCCCACTTGCCTGGAAGTCGCAAGCGTTATGCAGACGGAATAGGATTTAACTCTATGTTCACTTCGTAATCTTCACTCACAATCTCTCAGCTTCAGCTTAGAATTTACTTAGTATAGTATTTACTCGACAATCATACAGGTCCTCTATTTTGTGACGAAGCATTGTACACTATTGAGACCCGTTTCTAGTTCTTAGTGTGGTTATCTAGTTGTCAAATACGATACATACCTGAAATGAATTAATTCATGTTCGTCTGCTCATTGGGTCGAGCGAGTCATTTTATCTTGTTAATCTATTTCTGTCTACGTTTGAAGTATTCTCTATTATTGTTGACCAATCTCTATGAACTCTGAAAAAATATTAAACAACGGAGGTGTTTTTATTTTATAATAATAAACAATCTTATAAAATTAAGTTTTGTATTTTATCTCAATGTGCTCTGGCTATGCTAAATTTTTGGTGGAAATATTCTTGACAGTAAACACAGCTATGAAAGCCGAATAGAATATAAATTGCCACTACGCATGGTTGCGTTAAGTTGCATATCGATATTATTGACGTGAAAACTTTGTGGCCAGATAACGGCACAACTTCCAGCCTGAGAAGTAGAGGAATGTTCATAACTTTCCATCGGGATCACCATTTGTAGTTGCACGTTATTTTAATTTAAAATTACGTCCAACTACTAAGTTTATTAGTTGTTTGATATGAATACATGTTTGATTATTAAACACAGAGCTGTTTTATGGTTGTTTAATGTGTCATTATTTTATATTTTAATACTACATAATAATATTATCGCTTTATTATCCTGATTGGCAAATCTAGTATTCTAGAAATCGTTATTCAATTGAGAGATTATTTGTGAACTGATTGATTGAAAGGTTTGATATCGACCACTCATTAGGTTATCTAATACAATTATATATGATAAGTTTGAGTGAGGATTAGTTTATTATCGACTGTGATCGTTAGTTCTATTTTATGTCGATATATGATACTAAAATTGCATTCGTGTTCCTAGTAGTTTATGGATAATGGGCTGTTATGATTAAATATAAATTCGACTAATTTTTTTTTCTTCGGCCTCATGTCCTTCCATTTCCGCCTTTTAGCTGGAGTACATGGACAACATATTATATAATACTTCAAGAATCCAGAATGCTTGCCAGTGTTCTTGCGTCATTCTAGACCATGTCAGAATGCCATATCTCTCCCGTATACACTCAAAAGATAGAATATATTTAGCGATATTCCAAGAGTCAGTTCCATCATCGTCTCTTCACTCTCAGCGTAATGAGATGCTGCTTGGTTTGCTCTTTTATCTTCTTCGTAAAGTACCACGATTCTCTATCGCAGTACTGTCAGAATGCAAGCGTCGAATAGGCAGCATTTTGTTTTAACCGAGTACCGTCGTGAATCCCAGTTACTCCGCATCGAATTGAGTGTTGCTCCAAACATTCTCATTCGGATAGTGAGTAGTCTTTGCAAAATACCATCTTGGTATTCAACTATAATAATATGTTTATTTATTTGTTAAAATATATCCACTTATCACACGTATAGACAAAATGGTGAGCAGACTGTGCGTCACATGTTTTCTGTAGCAGAAAAATGAAAAACGAAAAGCTGTTGAATCCGGTCGAGAATTTGCAATACTATTTCACGACAAAAATAAGATTCGGAACAAAAATAATTCGAAGGCAACCACCTATAACATTGACTGTCTGAATCACTGTTCGGATCCAAGGGGTGGGGGGTAGGTGTTTTGCGGCGCCAGCCAGACGCGCTTTTCGCCCGACGTCGCGACGCATATCCACAGATAGAAAGTTATCATCCCCTGTTACCGCTAGGGGTGCAGCAAATGAAATTGTGTTGGCTTATTTGTTAATAATAAATTATAAATTACTCTATTCTATTAAAGTAAATGGAATATACTTAAACTGGTATATTTACAAACTGAAGTCATCATTTTTGTCTCTTAAGGGGGGACATGCTCGTCGAAGGTCAAAATTGAGTTTTTATTGTATATTCAAACCATGATCCTGGACACTCCTTAAACGTTGTAGATGATCTATTTATATAATTTTGAAGCCTTATTATCCTACATAGTTATTTTAAACATTTGATGACTGCATGAAGTATTTTTGTTACATAAAATAGTATTCTTTTAAACCTCTCGCTCTAATGTTTTAGAATATAGTCATATTTCGGTACATAACTGTGCAGTGGTGTTAAGATTTTTTACATTTATTAATTTTTAAACGCATTTATAAAACCATTAGCATAATTTATTACGAGATAATTTTTGTAAAATATTCACGATAAAAAATTATATTGATAATCTCTGTGATCCCAAATTTGACAAGAATTAGGCATTTTATTATTCAAAAAATCGGCAAGATTAACACATTTCAAGATGATTTTAAAGATATTTATTATAAGCTATGTCCTTGACCATTCAAGTGTGATAAACATCTTATGAATAATGATTGATTTATAATAATTATTGACCTAAGAATAAGGTAGTGTTTTTTTGAAATACGCCATTTCTTTTGTCATTCCCTAGTAATTAAGCTACAACATACGGCCGTAGCCATAAAATGACAAACTATAATGAAAGTAGGGAGTAAAATGATATTGACGCGCGTGTTTGAACATGTACCGTTTAAAAAAAAATAAAAAATAAATCGGTTAGGTACATGTTCAAACACGCGCGTTAACATAATTTTACTCCCTATTTTAATTATAGTTTGTCATTTTATGGCTACGGCCGTATGTTGTAGCTTAACCACTAGGGAATGACAAAAGAAATGGCGTATTTCAAAAAAACACTACCTTCTTCTTAGGTCAATAATTATTATAAAGCAATCATTATTCATAAGATTTTTATCACACTTGAATGGTCAAGGACATAGCTTATAATAAATATCTTTAAAATCATCTTCAAATGTGTTAATCTTGCCGATTTTTTGAATAATAAAATGCCTAATTCTTGTCAAATTTGGGATCACAGAGATTATCAAAATAATTTTTTATCGTGAATATTTTACAAAAATTATCTCGTAATAAATTATACTAATGGTTTTATAAATGCGTTTAAAAATTAATAAATGTGAAAAATCTTAACACCACTGCACAGTTCTGTACCGAAATATGACTATATTCTAAAACATTAGAGCGAGAGGTTTAAAAGAATACAATTTTATGTAACAAAAATACTTCATGCAGTCATCAAATGTTTAAAATAACTATAAAGGATAATAAGGCTTCAAAATTATATAAATATATTATCTACAACGTTTAAGGAGTGTCCAGGATCATGGTTTGAAAATACAATAAAAACTCAATTTTGACCTTCGACGAGCATGTCCCCCCTTAACCATATCAATTTTAGCCTACCATGTCTTCCTCTTCCTTTCAGGGTTTGGTTTATTTTTGAATTCATTAAAGACATTTTTTTTGATTTGCAATATAGTATGATAATATTATACAAAAATTATGTCATTTTCCAGTTTATAATATAAGCAAAATGCGCAGGTGAAGGATAATAATATTATCCTGACGGCTTGGATTTTCAAAAAAGTTTTACAAATAAATATAAACTTACATATTATAAAAAAAATAATGACGACATAGCCATGCGCTTTTCCTTCGGGTTTTAATAATTATTTTATTATTATTATATATATATTATTAAAACAAACTAGCCGACTTAGAAAAATTGTGCAACCTGCGGCCCGCGGCGAAAATATTTTCCTAAAAATAAACGAGCCGACTATTTGGCACGTCATACAGTCGAAAAATATTTTTTGGAAAATTTTGGCACGCGTATGCAAAAAGGTTCACCAACCCTGCAATAGATAATAATTTTGAAATTTTCAGGTTTGAAAACAGAAAAAGCTGATTTACTCTCATTATTTTTTATATACAAACTACCCAATTGTTATTACAAAGAAACTATATTGACATTGCGATATAAAATTTATTATCATATTATGAGTAATGTAAATTTTTTTTTTGAATTACTAAAAACCACGTCCTTGCTTTTTCGTACAAGGTGGTTGTAAGTTATTTTGAACAAACCCAGACTTTGAGAAAAACATATAAATATTGTGTCCTCACCAGGAATTGAATCCAGAACACTCGGGTGGTAGGCCAGCGCCTTACGCACTGCACCACAAGAGCCACCGAGTAATGTATATTATGTACAGTATTTATAACATACAAAATAATACAGAAAATTCCAGATAAATACACCACGTCATGGTAAATTGTATTAGACAAAAACAAAACAGTAATTCGATTATAAACTTTCATAAACCAGTTTCTAACTTGATGATAGGTAAAAAAATGTTCTTTGATTTGTCTCCATGTTACCACAGATATCAGTAGTTTTGATCTCACTTTAGAAAGCATTAACGTACTTTTTCATAAAACTAGATTAACATCGCACTCACAATCAGAAATTGAACAACGATTCGACTACAAAATATTTATTTATATATTTATATATAAAATAGGTATTTTTAGTGGTTTTTGTGTTGCTTTGTTTTTTAATAGCTTGGTGAAGCTCTCAAGTGACTCAATAATAGAAGAGTTCGGAGTCAAAAAACGTTTTTAAGCCACCTGTAAAATACGTGTTATTCAATTCTTCGGTTGGTAAAAAGAGATAAAAATAACTGAGAGAGAAGAATGATTACTGATAGTGGCAAAAGGAGGAGGTTGCTTTGAGTTGAGCCTTCTAGCTTGACCTGCGTTATAAAGAAAGTGACTTAAGTTACAAGAACAGCGCAGGATCACTCTGAGTAGAACTGTATTAGATGGTTGCGCCGATTGTGAGCGATTGTCATCCTTATTTCCAACCTAGCCCGACCCGAATCCAGTATTATTGTCACAAGACCAAGTGGCTGGCAGTCACGGGTCATGACAGATCGTGACACAAATAACATTTGGTGACTTCAAGACAGCCGTTGCGCGTATTCAGCTCAAGCTAACAAATGAGTGCGTGTTGCCGCATTGCGTTACATAGACTGATTCAGAAGTAGTTCGTGGACCCTAGCCGATTCAACTTAATATAGTGTGACCGTCGTACAAGCAATACTTTTGATTAGCTGCCAAGCCGTGATACCGGCTGTCATCATTCATATAACTAATCATCATCATTTATCAACCCCATAGTATATAATCCATAAATAGTTTACCGTCAAGTGCCGTGCACAGGGTAACCCAACCAAACAATATCGTACGAGTGACAGTGCAACCAGACCACGGAGTCATCATCAACATAATAAAAGTTCAGTGTCTGGCATTCTGTTAAAATCGTCCCCACCCCTAGATCCGGAATCCACATCATCCCTAAAATTACAGTCCACTGCTAAAAGCGCCACCAATAGATAATTAAATTAAATTTAATATACGTTCAATTCATGTCTCTATCCGAATGTTTTTCCATTTTTCAATCAAATGAAAAATAATAGCTATCCTATATATAATATGTAAATAATTTGCATCCCTGATTTTCTTAGAATAACAGGAATGACTCAGTGTCGAAAGAGAAAAATGTTCACCGTGCAAAAGGGAGTTTTATGGAACGATATGGAATTGTGTTTTAGGGGTGTGGGTGGAAAACTTTCGCCGTTGTTTGGCTATTGGACATTTTTTGGTTTTCACTGCAATCGATGTTAAGTTTGTAAATATCATCAAAAACCACTTTCAAAGATGAATAAAAGAGTACCCTTTAGAATTTCAATTTTAGTTATAAAATAGACTACCTACTCTAGATTTGCTATTATGATAGAAGTTTTATTGAAATTTAAATAATTGTTAATATTCTAAGGTATAAATTTCAATAGGTACATCATTATATTTTATGATTACTTATATACTTAGTACATATTATTATTGTCAGTCTATTTTGATTAAATCCTTTAAATCTAAAGTATAAGATAAAACTCTTAAGAGATAAATTAAACTTATATATTATTATCTACATAATACTCCAATTCAATCTATTGGGGCATAGGACAAGCACAAGTACGCGCCACTTCCCTCGGTCCATTGCCAACTCCCGCCATGCCAGACCTACAGCGCGTATATCACTTTTGTAGCACCGCTGCAGGGTGAGGGAGGGCCAGCCACAGCGACGGAACCCTTGAGGCTGTGCCACAAGGGTACGAAGTATTGCACTCTCTGGCGGCAACACGTGCCCAGCCGCGTAAAGCGTCTCTTCGTGATTACCTCAATCACCGAGAGCTACTGTATCTGCTCACGACCTCGAGTGTTTGTAACACGGTCGTACCAATGTACCCCTAAGATTCGGCGAAGACATCGATTTTCAAAACTCAAAATCCGAGACCTTTGAAGCTTAGTAACATGTCATGTCTCACAGCCGCCATACAGGAGCATAAACCAAACTATTATTAGTAATAATTATTCATCTATATGACAAATTTCCATTCCGATTTTGTATTATTTCATTATTCAAGCAATATTATTTTAAGACTTTTCATATGACATAATATTATATATCACCACTATTACTTCTGATATACCTTTTGTTCGAAATCATATTAGTCTGTCTTTTTCTATTTGTTTTCCGGTACAGACAAAACAAACAAGTCTGAGACTTCTTCACATAAATCAAAGACGTGGAAAAAATAATGCCTCGATGTGGGGATAATATAATACAAAGGTACGAGAAGCTGCATAGAATATAATGTTATATATTTTTTTTTATAATATATATATTTATATAGGTATATATGTTCAATATTATTATTCTTCGACAAACTTCGTGTTGTGATCGGTATATTATATTTTTATAAATATATATCTGTGGCGCTACGGCAGAAGTTGATACGTCCGTTTTACCTTAGTTTACAGGAGATGAAATATAAACTTTGATAGGCTATAAAAAATCAAAATTAAAGGATATTCTTTTAATTCTTTCACTAATTGGTGCCTCACACATCTGGCAAGTAACTAAACAATTGCACTTTGGTATATTTACATGGTTTAGCTGTAAATGGTGGTTTTGTGACAAAACATGTTTTGCCACCATATCCATAGTTTCACACCTCTTATAATGATGAGAAAAAGTTTGTCATACAATAAAAAATAATTGTTGAATTTAAATTAAATTAGATAATTCGAAAGCAATTCAATGTCGCAGCGTAATAGTGTAAAAAAACAATTTTTTAAAAATTAACATTTTAGTAGCACACAAAGTAGGTAATTATATAATACTGCTTCCCCGGCACTTTAATTCTTGTTGCTCCTTACGCTTAATCGTTATTTTTTTTGACGAACCTCTAAGAAAGATATTTCAATCGGCTCATTATGATTCCCTTCGACCACAGTGGCAGGGATACAATCCGTGTTTCGCTCATCAGCAGAATCAAGTTGCATAGGTACGATGTTCTCCAATTCATTCGATGACTCTTCCTCTGAAGTTGGTAATATAATAATCAATATCTTCTACAGAATCATCAGAATAATCTATTGTTTCCTGCCTATTGCTCCCAGCATTCTCACATATTATGTTGTCAATTAATTGAGGATTCATTTTGTTCTGAAATGCGAAGAAAACCGCTATAAGCATTCAAACAATACTTTATAAGTTTAAATAAATACTTACCATACGATTTACAATGTAAATAACGTAACAACATATAAAAATAGCCATTTTTATCATTTATCTTAATCTCATGTTTTGTTGTCAAGTGTCAAACAAAATTGAGGTTATGAAACAAAAAAGTTAAACGCATACAAATACATACCTTCTTTATCTATGAAGTTCCTTTTTGCCAATTCCATTATCCGACGAGTTCGGTTTGAATACATGTTGTATGATTTAACTTCTTTACAGTGTTTTCACACAAAAAAAACAATATTAAAGCATTGACAGTGACAACAGTTCCGTTGACAACTGTGCAATGTTCACACTGATTCAAATTTTTCACAAAAGTGCGAGTTGACAGAAGTTGATAAGTATACATATCGAGTATTGCCACCACATAGTATGAATAATGATGCTGTACTTGTGTGATACCAAACAACGATATGTAACATAACATTTTTTGGCTTCTCATCCTTTTTAATAAATTGATATAACAAGATTGTTCAAACGCTATATCTTTTGCATGAATAATGACTGACATACCAAATTTTGCCACCATATGCCGGGGAATATTTTCTATAAATTAATTGTGAGAATAAACCCAAAATGACAAAAAACGGACATATCAACTTCTGCCATAACGCCACAGATTATATATTTTTGACTATGTGCGATCCGAGGAATATGGGCCGATAACTGGTTTCTCTGTACCAGTAAAAAGTCTTCACATGACCATGCACAGCCAGATTTTTCCAAATTTGAGTCATTTACGACGAATGGACGGCATGGGTTTATAGCAGGCCAATCAATGGAAACTTACCCGATGGTTATAATACATAAACCTCATCTTTTATTTTGACTATGTCCGATTCTTATAAGACTTGCCTAGAGAAGGGATTAGAACAGGTGTGTTATTGTTGATAATACAGAGCCTCGTTACCACTAAATTAATGTATTTAGTAACGTGATTAAGTAACAATTATTGTGTACCTAGTTTTATAAGAGGTCACGGACATAGATATGCTGAAGATTGGGAGGAAAATAATTACCCACTCTGTTTATTCGACGGTACTGTACATTTTCTGACCTTATGTAATCCTATTCTTACGAGTCACTAATGTTACCACGGGAAAAAAGCACATTAAAATATTAATATACCATGAAAAACATTCTCTGATTATACAAGCCTATTCACGTTAAATTCCAGAGTATACTAAGATTATAATTTGAGTGAGTTTGCAGTCGTATACCTTTTCTGTTTTTATTTTGAATACAATTATAACGAGACGTAATAAAATATTATTTTCGGCAAGGGTACGTATTATTTTAATGGACTTACTTTTCTGTATCGTTATGCGACTGGTAATTTTCACTAATTTATTATAAAGTATAATAATTCCGCTGAGTAGATTAGAGTAATTTGACGATATAAATACTCAACTATGTGTATTTGGAAATATAATTATTGGAAATGGTGCCGCAGTTTTTGGAATAGAGCTATAATTACACCAATAAAAGAAATACACTTTATGAATATTTAAAGTCTATTAAATGTAAGGTGTTTTGATTAAACTTCAGAAAGTAATGGCTTAATAAACACAAATAATAATCATTACCATTTGTTCCTTGATTTCAAAGTTGAAAAACTATCAATAAAATTAAACTGTATTAAAAATATGAATATAATATGTCTGTGGCTGTCATCGGATTCATGTGTCCTAGATCAGCGGTCCTCAACTTTTTGGACCTCGCGGACCACTAAGCTCAAAATCTTGAATCCCGCGGACCACTACCACATATTTTTTTCACACTTGTTAAAAATTCGATAAGTCAATATAATGATAAAAGAATTATAATAAATAAACTGATTAACTCAGATATTCATTACGAAAAATACAAAAAAAAACATTTTAAATTTCACAATAATATCAGTGTGTCGATATTTGCATTTTATTTTATCCCGAACAGCAAACTTTATTAAACTTATTTCTTCTTTAACACATTGAATATAGACTGACGACATAATAAGGCTAAAATAGCAAAAAAAATATTATAAGAATATACTGAAACTTTTTAATAAAAACAAAAATTGCAAATAATAATTATATTCAAATTATTATGCGGACCACCAAAATTCTCTCAAGGACCACTGGTGATCCGCGGACCACCGGTTGGGGACTACTGTCCTAGATCACAATAAGTATATTATTATTTATTAAATATTCTTTTTAGTATTATAAGATAGCGGAACCACTTCGCGATTACAAAATCAATTCAACATATTATTATTCCATAGTGCACCGGTCAATAAAAAGCGGGTCATAATTGATTGGATATGTCAGTCGATTATAAGTTCCCGTTAAAAGTACTTCACACCGAATTGTCATTATATTTATCCTCCTCTATCATCATGAACTACCGTTTTCATCTGCAATACATATCCACCGCCGAAGTGGAATACCTACATATCTAAAACTTTGTTCAAATGTATACATTATGAAAGTGGATTCTCAAGTATTGGTATTAGTACATTTTGTTGTTATTATATGAACACCTGACTACTCCAGACAGGGCGTTGACCTAATTAATAATTTGTTATGTACTCAACGTGTCTTTTTCAAATAAATAAATAAATAAATTATTAAAAGATAGAAATTTTACACAATAATGTCGCTGAATGTGCCAATAATATTCAATCTCGGTTGACTGATGACCCGTAACTGAGTTGCGCCTGGACTTGCGACAATAACTTTGGATTATAGGTAGGAGTGAAATATACGTATGAGGGCGACCATAATTGGCTCAGCCATACACAATATTGTCATACTCAAGTAAGTTTTATCATATTATTTAGTCACTGATTTTTAAATACTCTATTGCCTTAATTATAAACAAATAAATTTAAATACAATGTTTCTGAAAAAATAGCCAAATGAAGGATTTAATATATTTTAAGGCTTTTCTAAGGGGTTTTAAAATATAAATATTTTAAGCAACAGCACTCATGACTCTTACTTTGCCAATAAGTATGTTCCATCGCGTTCGTCGCCCGCAAAAACAAAACATAAAAATGTCAACAAACAATAAATAGCAAGGCTCGCCTTTCTTTTGCTCACTTCATAATTTAGTGTTTTCAAAAACGGCGAGAATTGATACTACAGTCCCTTTTTCAATTCTGATAAAATACATCCGAGCTACCTTTATGAAAAACTGAAAAAGTGTAGGTAGCCTTTTAAATTGGCACAGCAGCTGTGACTTTGAATTTATTTTGTGAAGTTGCAAAATTACTGTGTTTTTTTTTTGAAAATATTTAAGAGCTATTATTATTGGTAGGTATAGACCATAATATCGTACTTAATATTATAGCTATCAAAGAAAAATATATATCCAATTATCTCCTCCATTTTTTTCTTTTATTTTGTTAACTGTCAATTCATGATGGAACTGCATTGTATTGTTGTTTTAATTTAATAAAACGCATTTTTTTTGTAGTACTTATTCCACTTTTAATCAATAAATTAGGACCGGTTTTGTCCGCCTCAGTGGGACATTTTCAACAATCACCAACATCTCCTCCATGTATAATTTCATATGTATATTGAACATAATATAATATAATTTATTACAAATACATGATGTGTAGTTATTAAATATCATAATTTTATTAGTGAATACTAATTTACGATGATGTGAGTTATACCGGTGTAAAATATATGTACAGATCTACAAACTTATTTGTAGAATGGCCAAAAATGGAACTACTTTATTCCGACAAGGACTCAGTAGGTTCGTCGAAATAATGTCCAAGAACCTTTCCTTGTAATAAAGTCTGTTCCATGTAAAAGAGTAAAATTATTATCCATGTATGAGCAAACATGGGAGTTTCTCTAGTGTAATCCTGGCCTTACGTTACCTCTTATAACCGGCAGAGAGTCAAAGCAGGGCTTTATCTCGGGGAGTGGTGGGGTAGTTGATAATAGGTATATCATTTACAGTTGGAATTCTACCAGATAAAATATTTTTTATGCACATAGATGTTTGTAATGATATCATCATCATCATTAACCAGGGTCGATCCACTAGTTCTTACCACTCTTCTTGGTCCTTAAACTTTTACTACCAGGTGCATCTGCTGACGATTATAAATTTGTTCGTTCGTATCCCTGTGGTCGTTAAGTGCCTCTTGGGTGTCACTCTATGACCGTGGTTGTCCAATCGTCGATTGATATTTGCGGATTGTCGTTTTGTCAGCATCTTGTACTCTTGTTTGACTCTTAATACATTGGTTTATTTTGTGGTCTTTCTACGTTATGCCCAACATACACATTATATACCAAATTTTGCTACTCGTAGTATTTTGAATTCTCTTAGATTAAATGTCAATATTTTACATGCATACATGACCTGGTTGAGCACTTAAAATGTAGGCATTTCAGTCAAAGGCGCTCCATACCAGTTTGGTTCTGCCAGCTGTCTGAATAAACATTGTCTGAGATACCTATATACTTAAGTAGTTACTGGCCGGCTCGATTTGAGTTTCATCGATGAGGATTGCGTTTGGTCACACTGGAAGAACACTCAGTGTGTCTCAGCACATCATCGAATAGTACAAGACGTAGTACAAGAATAGTACATAGACAAATACTATTATGTACCCATTGTTTATTTATAAATACAAACTAAAAAAACCTTTTAATGAGTATACGTGATAGTATAACATATTATCTACATTCTCTTTGTATTCTATAAGTAATAATAATTTACTGTGGTCAATATAATATCAAATATAAATGCAAGTCCGTTCTGAATTTAATATTAATGCACGCAATATGTAGATAGAAAAGTTTTCTGCATTTTCCCATATAAATAGCTAGATCTCATTATAAATACGTTTACCTCATTCCTTTGTCTTTATATTGTATTTAACCGCAATCCGTATTTATGAGCATTATGATATAATTTAAAGCAAGAATGATTTCCAACAAATGAATAAGTATATTAAAATAAAACAATTTATATTAAATTGGACAATATTAATGAGGAAGAAAGTATTATGTTTTCAACACACTTAAATATTCCGTAAATTCACAGCAAATAATTTAGTTGCCATATATAATATCAATATTTTTAGTTTTACCTATTTAATGGAAGGTACTAATAAACCTCCATAAATTGCCTTTATTTAAAGGAATTTATATTGCGGTTGCGCTTTTTATAGTGGACTGTAATGATTGGAGGAATGATCTTGATGGTTACACGTATGCTGCCAGGCACTGACCTTTTGTGATGTTCTGCAGTCTGGTAGAAGCTGGTCCCTGCGGCATGTCCTCACTAGTAGATACTCGCATGGTACACTTTGGTGAATGATATTATGATAAATGAGGAGACACCGTGTGCCAGTAACACGAGCACAGGTGATTTGATTATAGGAGTTTGCAAGAAGACTCTGATAGAATTATGGTTTCCACGACGGTTGCACTGGACACGCTAGTGGTATTCACTTAACTTTTTGAATCAGTCTTTATGCTTAGAATTGCTCGTTTAACGACGGTAAAGCTGTAACAAGCCTACACGCATCCGCTGTCTTGACGACGATCGTCGTGAAAAGTCTTCAACCATAAATTGTTATCATATGTAACAATTCAGATACTAATTTGATTGTATAGATATTTAGTTTATAATAAACGTTGTATTTCCAGTGTTAAAAGTCATAGGTAAACAAAAAAAATACATAATATATTGGTCGGTATGATCTAAAATCCTCCTTCACATATTATACTTTACATACAATTTTACATAAACTATTCTCTTTTTACATGTCGTAACAAGTTACTGATTGTATTTACTTGCGTATATCGTACGATTCTTGTTGTTAAAATAATTAATAAAGTCAGACGGCTATCATTATAAAAGCAAACGTAAACTAACAGCGATGACAGGATGCCGGAAGCTCACGCCTTTAAGTCAATCTATCACCCTGATCGTCGAGTTAGATTAGGCTAAAATGGAAATATTTAAATTTTACTCACGACTCGATGGAAATATTTAAAACAACAATACAATTCTCGATCGGACCACATACCTTGGGGTCGTAGAAGAGGCGAGTCCAATCGTATAATTTGGATATAATAGATATCGTATTCATTTTTAATGAGAAGTTTTACTCTTATTATAGGTTCCCTTCGATATATATCTTTGACCAAATCCGTCCCTTAGTTGGAGCACTTGGACACCACGCGGCACCTCCAAGAATCTCTGTTGCTGACCAGTCTTCTCCATCAAGATATACAGCCCTGCAGTGTCCTTTAGTCGATCAGAATCTGTTGTGAGAGATGTCCAATCTGTTTAATATATTGGACGCTAAAGACGCACTTAGCGCGTAACGATTAGGTGGCCATTCGGTATAATTAGCATGCTATGTGGTAATTAAAAAATAATTATCTTGTCAGCAGTCAACCTGTTCGAAAAAACGGAATTTCTATAGTTCAAAAATTTCTTTTGAAGGTTGCATAAATGGATGAAAATGGAGTTAACGCATAACCCTCCTCTATGCCAGTCAACTTAACCTTTAAATGCATAAGGACAGCCCTTTAATGTAGGCACATATTATTGTTTTAATCAATCGAATTTTATGTTTAATTTTAATATAAATTAACAGTGATACCTGTGAATAAAACTATATTGTCAGAATATTTGGTGCATTACAGAGAACTGAAAGTTTTAAATAAAATTTTATTCAAACAAATACATTTAATATAAGGAATAATACAGTTTGGTGCTGAAAGGCAACACCATGCAATTAAGGGTCAACTTGTAATATCTGTAGAGTTAAACCAATGTCCCAGGTTGTGTCAAGAAAATATTCTTATAAGCTACCCCTTTTCTGTTCTGTATGACGTGTTGTAATAAATCATAATATATTTAATTGCAAGAAACTTTCTTCTCTAATTAATAAGATTTTAATCATAATTCAACAGTTAGTCTTTTAGACTAAATTTTACCTAATTTTTTAGCAATAGCTAACAAATAGCTTATATAATTATTATTAATCAATACAATAAAAGAAGGTAAAAACCTAATTACCTATTCTCAAGATATTGTTGTGTCAAGAACTTCTTGTCCACGTGTTAATAAACTGTGAACTAACAATCTCCTCCAGTGCTCCAAATCTATCATTTCATTTGACTCTGCGGTGGTGTATGTATCTGTCAAAACTGTGTCTAAAATGATCAGGAGTGATGTTAGAATGATTATTGGTAATTTTTTATTGAAGAAAAATAATCGCATCTAAAGGGAGAGCCGATACATTGTTATTTAATCACGCCTCTAACACGCGTTGCCGCCATGACAGCGGGTACGTTAGTGAGAAGTCTTATATATTATATGACTACAGCGACTTCTTGTTATCGGCCATTTATTCTTATCGGACAGTACTAAGTGTAAAAACTATTTTTGAATATTTGAAGTGTTTGTAAAAACCCGTTGTAGATACAATAAATAACCACTATTAATACATTGAATAAACGAATTGAATTGTTATCACTCGTAAATAACGGAAGCAAGTATGGCGCAGAAAACTACTCAAATGGAATTGTGCAAAAAATAAGTAAATTAAAGTTCAAATTATTTTTTCGAAAAAATGTATTCTACAGTGTGTCATTATGATGTGATCTTAATACGTCATTGGTGTCTACGATGTCTCTAACAATATTAATTATTTCATTAATTCAACACACTAATCGCATGTTAAATGATAATGCGAACGGAAGGGTGCGTAGGCAGTGAATTATGGAGGATTTTATTGAGAGCGGTTGGACTGTGCGATTCCTTTAAAAGTAAAAGTCTCAGGAATATTTTTGAACTCACGCAAGGTGAAGAAGCCTGGATAAACAAGACACAATGAAAATTTTTACAAGAACCGTAATACACACAGGCTCTATTATATAGATTTAGCTGCTGAAGCCAAAAATAATCCTCACGGAACCCCAGGTGCAACGAGTACGACAGGGAATTGTAAGAACGTGGGTGTTTAGGTACATTTTTGTTTCCTTCCACGTCATTGAGTGAAGAGGAATAATTCTTGTCTTACGCGCGCATAATTTTATAGGTTAATCTATTTTTTGTGGATTTTTTTAAAATATAAAACTAAAAAAAAAGGGACAATAAAACTAGTTGGACATTAAAAATTGTGAAACTAATACAAGAAAATATATATTACCATCACGTCACGTGAGTACATGTGAGTTCAAAAACTCGAAAAAACATGTGCAATATCGTTTTACTTGGTATTTAAAATGTTATCAGACAGATGCTTTCATCCCGTAGTGTGTTTTTGAAGAGTTTCAGCAAAATCTGCCCAAATATATCAGAACCACACTAAGGTCACCTCACGACACACCAATAACGTATTTTTAATTGTAATGCTTTCTAAAAGCAAATGATAAGTTATTAACATAATAATTTGTAAGTTTTAAGTTTTTTTTCTCTGGTGGTTATAGCACATAAGCTCACGTGGCCTGATGATAATGTGTTTCTTGTATAACACAACGATGTATGATTCGATGAAAGTGGTTAAAATTCTTATTGAGTTTTTAATGTGCTCATCAGAGATTTTCGTTCTTCGTTTCGTAGTTCTAATTATTGCACTCGTCATGTGCTTCATTCTTGAAAATAGTTGCTCACAAATATACATACTACCAACAAGTTACGAAATAAAAAAGGTGTGATTGTATATATAGTGATTTCTGGATTCCCAGAGTCATCCTTTGGACAAGCTAGCTTTAGGGCTTTTTGTCATGCAGGATTGTCAGGATACTGCTGGGATTCAAATAAAATAGATGAGGAAAAATGAGTAGTTCTTGATTGATGATGAAGTGTCATTGAAAGAATAATACATTGTTTATAAGGTTTCTTTGTAGGAAATAAACCGGATGGGTACATTATATTACTATACTTGTAAAACATAATATGTGGAGCTTATTCTAGAAAATATTGAAGGAACGAAGTCGTACTTAGTTGTTGTTTTTTATTCAAGTACTCAAAATGCAGTCGTAAAACTTTATTTGAACATTTTAAGTCTTCATAAGGAGCTTTAAATGTCGGCATACAATGTAAAAAGCTTCAATAAAATTGTTCGTAATGCTGAAGATGAAAAAAAATGCAACACTGTAAAAGTTTAGGATAGCCATTACATTTATTTCTTGTAAGCATGATGCTCTGCAAATAAACATGAGTACTTTGTCAAGATGAAGCCATTCGAGTTGGAATGTCAAAATAATATTATTAGTGTGATATATATGTTACGCCGAATGTGTGAAATTGAATATTACATGAAATGGGCAAAATTTTGCCTAAATCATGAAAAATGCAAGCCCGTTACCTTATTCATGAATGAGACAAAATATCTGGAGAGTGCGTGAATTCGGCAGTAATTTTTCTGTCTAGTTCATGTCTTGGACAAATTAGATAGTAGCGCTACGGTGGTATTTTTTGCAACTAAACTAAATGTATCAAAATGCTCATGCATTGGTCAAAATGTACATATATTATCTATGGTCAAAATAGATGATCGCGCTCCGGTGGTATTTTTGCAACTAATTAAACTAAACAAATGTTTTAAATGTCATTGATTATAATATAAAAATATACCAATCAATAACTGCAATGGCGTTCATATCTATTTACTATGCGCAAAAAAATCAAGAACTATAATATGATAACGGAAAAATTTTATTGAAAAGTATTTTCTTGATTTGATTCGTGCTTGGTCGATTGAATGTTTGTGATAGTTTGTTGACACTTGATAGCTAACCTCAAAATGGACATTCAGTTGAATACTTTAATTCAAAATTACAAAACCAAACCTAACCTAACCTAACCTAACCTAACCTAATAATAATAATATTATATTATGTCCAATTATAACTAATAAAACCATCCGTATTAAATTTACTTTTTCTTCTGTCATGTTGACAGTTCAAGAATTCCATACCCTGGCGAATTCATGTACCCAGCAGAAAATTGACCTAATTCATGAATAAGGCAACAGGCTTGACTGTTACATGAATTAGCCAAAATTTTGGCCATTTCATGTAATAGTCAATTTGGCACATTCGGTGTAACATATATATGAATATGGTTTTAGTAGGGGTTATAATATCTGTTGTAGATGAACTTAAATAACATAATATAGACTTTGTAGGAAATATTTACAACACATTATTATGTCCTGTATTTCCTGATATCAATTATTTAAAAACTTATAGTCTTGTAGCGGTCAATGACTTCGGGCCTTGTCAGCATTATTTCGACAGTGTAAGAATTATCAAGTCATTTAAACTATCGCACAATCGTCGCATCTACGGTCAGCATATTTTACACGCGTGATATTTTTCGATGGAATCGAAAGTACGAAGTGCAATAATGCGGAGGCCAGCAGATTTCTCAGCGTTTTTGTATATTCATAATACATAACCAAAAATATAGTTTGTCTTTCAGATTGTCTGTTTGTTTTATTATAACTCAAAAATGACTGAACTAATATCGAACATATTATTCACTCATAACACTTTATCACTTTAGCAGCCTTGTGTATAGAATAGACCCGCTGGATATACCTATGCCTACTTGATAAAACTTTTTTTTTTTCAATAGGTACCTGTAACCACTAATTTTGCGCCAATTTGCTTTATCAAATTAAGCTTCACTCTTCCTAATTAAAAATACTTATATACATATAGGTACGTTTTCTAACACTACACCAGATTTAGAGGCCCAATGAAACTAGTGTAGTTTACAGTAGTGTATTTATTAATGGAAGTAAAAATATCCCAGGCTTTGAGAAAATCACATACTTAATTTTAATACATTATGTTCTCACCGGAAATCGAGCCCGGACCTCGCTAATGAAATTAACTTTTAGTTTTACTAGCACGCAATACCTGTAATACGTAGATTGCATTTGGGTGAGGTATGGTCTGCCACGGTCTCGAGATCTTTGACGCTAGGCCACAAGGGTACGGAATACCGCACTCTCAGGCAGCATCCGGAATACAGCGTGTCATGTTAAAACTACGTGAAGCGTCTCTTTGTGACTACTTCAATCGTTGAGGACTGACGTGTCCGCTTACATACGAGTGTTTCTAATACGGTCCTACGAATGTACCTCGAAAATTTGGCGGAGAAACCTCAACGCTCTAAAATGTTCAAAAGTCGCAATCTTTGGACTCAAGTAAAATGGCATGTCAGTAGCAAAGTTAGCACGCACGCGTTGAACAAACACCATTAAATTTAGTCCTCACATAATAGAGCATAATCTGCACGTGTCTCTATTTTTAAAATTAATATTCATCATCATCATTTGCCTAAATCTATCCACTGCTGAATGAAGGCCTCTTCAAGCTGCTTCCATTTCTCTCGGTCCTGTGCGTTGCGCTGCCACGTACTTCCGTAGAACTTTATCATTTCATCGATCCAGCGGCCGATCTAGTTAGACCTTGCGGACGTTTTGTACCTCTAGGATACCACTGGATGACTAAATTTGTCCAACGATTGTCTCTTCTTCTATGTGTTCAGCCCATCTCCATTTAAGGTTTTATGTATAGTATTAAATAGTATTATTATTAAATTACTGAAAAAAATACCAGGTGGCAGTGCCACCCATCAACAATATTGTCAATGCGCCTAATAATAATATTAACCTTACAATAATATTTATTATTCATAGCTCAAAACTGCGTTGATTTATCTACCTATAGATATATTGATGATACCGATTGGTAGTTATCTATTTAGATAAAGCTGGAATATATAATTTTGAATGAGGAGGCGTGTGAGCACAATTCATATACGTGAGAGAGATACTTCTCTCTTCTTGGTCGTGCACTCATGGCTGAGGATCGTGACCACATTTAAATTTCGCCATCCTTTGAGCGACCAAGACTTTCCATCCTTCTCGATCTTCCGCTTCAGAGAGATTCTCGAGAGAGATACAACAGGGGTAATATATTTATGCGGTCGCGCAACAAAGACGCGTAACTTTTTCGAATGAAAAATTAACGTGTGTTAGAGACAGATTATTGTTACATGTGTATACCTTTGGCTGAGAGAGAGGGAATCTATATGTATCTTTGTGCGTTTGCCGTGATACACAGATAGAAAAATCAAGATAAATATTCCGATCCTTATAAGATCATATGGGCCTCCACAGATTGGAGGTTTGTATAAGCAGATTTTGTTTTTACGAGAAATGGATGTCAGCCACTTGCTCAAACTATTACATCCGTACTCTGACTCATACACAAATTGAAAAACAATATGTGTACTTGCCAGACCCAGGAGTCGAACATGGGACCACGACGCTATAAGCCGACGCTTAAGCCGCGCGGCCATCGTGGGTTCATATAATAAAATATCATATAATGTAATTATTGTGGTTTAAATAATGAAATCCTTTATTCGATTACTATCCATGTATTATTAATTAATCCGTCTATTAATTTATTAGTAAGTCAACTAAGTGTGCAGAAGACACATACCCCTTCCTGTGAGCATAGTAGGCCACAAATAAATTTATTCCAAACAATTCCAAGCTGAGACGCTTTTCGGATAAAGTTATTTTGCCAAAATAACATTTGTATCGGAAGTTTGTCAGCTAAACATGGAGGGAAGAAAACATTCGCGCTTTGCGTGGAAAACTTTTCCGCGAACGTCTAGATGTATGAGAAACGACAAAACGATCTTTTGTTTATGGGGAGTATTAATTATATTTAAGCATATCAAAGTGTAAACGGAAAGGTTACACATGTAATTATATTAACATATACCATAGGGTTTAATTTAAATATTTTAATAGTCATGAAAAATAATATACTTTAATCGCTATTTGGATTGTTTCTTCTTTTTCTTCTTTCTCCCTGTCACGACCCAGCGTTGGGGCATAGGGCAAGCACAAATTCACGCCACTTTCCTTGATCCATCGCCGACTCTTACACCTTCCGTCATTCCAGACCAGATCGCTTTTGTAGCACTATTGCAGAGTGAGGGAGGGCCGGCCATGACTACGGAACCCTTGAGGCTGTGCCACAAGGTTACGAAGTGTCGCACTTTTTGGCGGCATCCGGGACACATGTCCCAGCCACGTAAAATGTCTCTTCTTGATTAGGTCAATCACCGAAGGCTGCTGTGTCTGCTCGCGAACTCGAGTGCTTGTAACGCGGTCGTACCAATGCACCCCTAAGATTCGGCGGAGACATCGATTCTCAAAGCTCAAAAGTCGAGACATTTGAAGCTTAGTAAGATGCCATGTCTCACGCATTGAAAAAACGGCATTTGGTCCTCATAGAATATAGCATTGACCTCCATGCAACCCCAAGTTGGCTGAATGCAGAACACACCATACCCATGCGGATTCTTAGCTCACTAGAAGTATTACCATTTGGATTATTTAGTAAAAAGTAATTAATTCGTTACATATTAGTTATTTTGAGCAATTATTTACAAATAATATTTTTTTATGGACTGGCTGTGATTTTAAGTAGGTTGTAATATGACGGGGATGATCTGAAAGCTGGGGGATTATGCCAAAGATGCCAGGTACTAACCTTTGATGATGATGAGGCTGTTACAGCAGTTATCTGTATACTACGAGTGTCAAGATTTGCACTAGTTTGACCGCCATAGTGTCATCAAATCAGTTATTAAAATACGACTTACTGTTCAACCAACGCCGGGTCAGTTACCGTAATTTATAAATAATCATAAACTTATTATCCATCTATCCGCCACAAGTACAGTGTAACCGTGAGAATGATCGTGCCAGTTGTATGAGTGCGTGAATACCATCCCAGCATAAAAGGTTAGTTCCTAGACTGAATCCCTATATAACAGTCCACTTCCAGCATTCAAAACCCCATTCCTACAGTCCACTAAAAATCTTCAACAGTAGATAATATTGTATCATCAACAAAAATAAATTCACAGCACTTTATTTAAATGTATTTGAATGAGAAAAAATAAGTAAGTACACGCCTAGAACATATTTATTTACTTTGGTAACATTGATCAAAATGCAGAATTAATTGAAAATGAAGAATCAACGAAACAAGTGATTAATATTCCATTTTGCATAGGTATTATTTATTATCTTCAAGATTGACTAGAGTTGGTTTTGAAATGGCAAGGTTGTGTGAATAGAATATATGTTTTACAAAATATATAGTCACCTTACTATTAAAACCTCGTAAGTCTGTTTAAAAAGAATGTTGAGGGGAAGGAAAAAACGTAATAAAAACAATATTTTAAACACCTCACTAATCACTGGTTGTGAAATACGAGATTTTAATTCCGTGTTTGAAACCACGAGACTTGCGAGTTTTTAAAATTTGTCGATAGATGGACAGCATACTAGTCTAGCTAGAGAACCGAGGTTTTGATATGATTGAAAATATATTTTTGTTTAAATTTAGGTGAACAAACTTAATTTTTCCATAATATCGGACTTACGAGGTCTTAATAGTAAGATGATGATATGAATAAGACTTATTGCAATCAACGTAAGTTGTGCAACAAGCTTTTGTGTAAAATTATCTTTCAGTTCCTAACAAACGAGGCAGATACTAGTTAGGTGAGTAATGCACCAAATTACGAATGCAAATGATGTCAAGGCATTTCATTATGCACGCTGTGGGGAGGTTAATTGTGTAATGTCATAGCATTCTAGATAATTCTCATCATGCGCGAGTGGTTGCGGAGAAATCCATTAATCTCCGAACAAGGGTGAGTCAAGTAAACTGTAAATAAAAAAATCGGTGTGTGTGTACTTATGTACGCGAGTTAGAAGTTATATTTCTTTGGCGTAACAAAACAAAATATAACTGCAGAATGCACCCTACTTTGAAGGAAAAAAAACTCAAAACCTGTGTTTGAAAAATTTAGCAAACCGCTATTCGACCATATTTGCTTAAACAGATGACTGTACAACTATTTTCGTTAACAATAATAATTTATTACATATAACAAGTAAAACATAGCCTATTATTTAATGGTTTAACTGAAACGTGATATGGCCTTTTGTGATGAAACATAATAATTATTATTGTCTTCAATTATTATAAACCGCTAATAAATAAATTTGGGATAATATTTATTTTTGTGTATGAACTGTTTAAATATTGTAAATTTACAACATACCATTGTTTGAATTATTTACCAACTCAACATTCACAAAATTTATTTATTTATTGATATATAATTTAACACATAAATAATAATAATAATAAATATAGCCTCAAATCTTAATGTGTAATAATATGTTATTTATTATAATTATAATACGTATAATCATTATAATAAATTGTGTTGCATCGGCGCGCGTAACTTCCGTCACACGCCAAATGCGTTACATCGGCGTCACACGCCAAAAATACACTCTGATCTGTTTTCCCAAACGCGCCAAAAGTATAAGTTCAACAAGTTACATCAGATGAAAATAAAATTAATAATGATCACCTTTATGTTTTTTTTTAAAACCTAGTTCAGCACTAAATTAATGTTTTAGTTATTGAAAGTGTCCGAGTGCCGTACATTAGTGAGCAACGTGTCAAAATGAACAAGGTAAAACTTAAAGTAAAAAATATTTATAATGGATTTATAAGAAGGAGTGGAGGATGAGAAGGACAAAGAAAAGAGAGTTTGTACAAAGAAATAGAATAATAATTGAAGAGATTTACTAATTTATTTATTTTTTTCTGAATGAATTAGGATTAGAAGATCCCAAAGAAAAACTTTTTCAACATACAGAATGACAGAGAGTTGCAAAAATGCAGTCAAAAGTGTAACGTACCTACTGGTACCTATGTAATGCAGAGTACTCATTAGCGCGCCGTAACTATGACCTTTGCAGATACAGGAACCAGTATGGGTGCCAAATAAATAGTTAGCGAGCCTAATAAATAATTATTTCGCATCTAGAGTTGGTAACAGTATTTGTGGGTTTATTCTATACACAAAGCGGCTATCGGTGGCTATCGACGGTAGTTTATCATATTTATGTATTGAGTGGTTAATTGTTACAATAAGTTAACAGTTTAAACTATCAAAAGTACTATGTTTTAACAGTCCCTCTCATGGCTGTGTTAACTTTTAGAGCGAGATAGACAATTTGACAGTTTAGACGGCTAACTTAGCCATAATTATTATAAAATCTCGTACAAAACACTAGTAAGATCAGTTTTCATGTACGGTTCGGAGACGTTTTAGTGTATGAATAAAATCATGTAAAAAGAGTTGCTGCATGGTATCTTCGGATCCCATGAATACACACAGTTGCGGTGGAGGCGAAGATACAATAATTAGGAACTGTACACTTTTCACGGCGGCCCACATATTCTTCGGTCCATCAAATTGGGTAGCCTTAGATGGCTGGGATATGTACAGAGGATCAACTTGTAATGCTTGATAAAAAAAATAACATTCAGGAAGCCGGAAGGTAAATCAATACCTGTACAAAATGAAGGGATAGTGCTGAGTTGGACGGAGGTAAATAGTGGAAGAAGAAGGTATCAAAACAACTAAATAAGTTATTAATAATATTATAATAATTCTACTTTAAATTAAACATATAGTATCTACCTACTTACGTAAAAGCTTAAATTTCTAGAGAGCTTATATTGTAAAATCAAGGAATTATCTATTCAATATAAAGGAAGTACATGCATTTAAATCCTCTTTAATTGTATAAAATCTAGTAGTAGATTTCCTCTCTGGTTCTGATATATTTTAGAAATAGGTAGGTAACTATATTAAAACAATCAAATATGCAAATCCGGTACCCTGTTTAATCTCCATTAATGGATAGTTATTACGTTTGGTTATCTCTACATTTTAGTCAATGGAAACGTTACAAAGTAGAAGTAGTTTCCTTTAATGTTTTATGACGTAGCCTTAAATATATATTTATCATAGAAATTTATAAAATTAAATGTGGACAATGCATGCATAAATCTTATAATATTAATATAATGATATTTTTTTTAAATTATGAAATATTTCAATACAATTGCACATTTTTTACTTTCCGAGTGTTTTTATCCTAAGAGCTATCGATCCTTTTATGAAGTATTCCAGGTGGCGCTTTTAGCAGTGGACTGTATAATTTTAAGGTGATGCTGGATGTTGGATTACGGATTTAGGGGAGGTTGGTTTATATAGTATGCCAGACACTGACCTTTGATAATGGGAGGGCTGGCCCGTACTGGAATTGGTTCGGTGTTCACGCACTCGTAAACGGACAATATACTTTTGGATGGTTGATATAATATAATGAAGTTGATGAATGATCATGACAAGTTCAGGATGGATGATTGATGAACGCGACGTTTACTCAAACCGTAACAGACTTAGTGCAATGAAGGTCAAACACATATTTTTTGAGTTAACTTTTAAATCACTCTGTATAACGCGATTCGGCTTGTGAGTATCGACACTAAAGTTATAATAAACTTGCTTCCGTCCGCTTGCTACATATCACGTGAGATAACTAAATGTTCTTTGCACTTATGATCGATTCATGACCCGTAATTGCTCATCGCCTGGTCTTATGACAATACTAAATAAAGGGATTTGAGTAGGCGGGGACTAAGGATGACGGCCACTGTTTTTGGTGCAACCAATCACTAATAACAACGTTATTTGAGGTGTCCCAATTTCAGCAGAGATATTCTGTGATTGAACGGAAAGGTAAATGTAAAAAGAGGCACAGAGAGTCTTGCAGAAAATAGAGGGAAGTACAGATATACACACTGGATTGTCATGCCAACAACGACAACACCCAGAAATTTTGTTATTTAGAGTCAGTTAGAAGCCAGATAGGGTAGTTAAATAAAAGATGTCTTTGCAAGTCTTGGCGAAATGAGAGTTGAAAGCAGATTTGTTAGTGAAATTTTGTGTTCAGAGTTCAGGTCGAGACCTAATCAGGTACTTAGCCATTTTTTCCCAAAAAAATCCGTCAGCACTCTTAAGTTTTCATTCCGAATAGATCATTTTTTCTGATCTCAGTAAAGTTGATTTCCTATTTTGGTTATTATGGTCTTTATTGAAGATATGCATCGTGTCAGTTGAGGTTCTACAGTTACTTCACGTACCAGCATAATTTTCACGACTTCCAAATATGGTACGCATACTGTAAGCCGGCTCTCACATCAAAATTCGTTTCATGTGCCGCTCAGCCATACAACAAACCTTCCAAGAACTGAGATCCAGTGTTGCTTGTGAAAAACGCGCACTTCTACCTAGCGAAAGTAGTGCGTAGCCTTCGAAACAAATAGATAGTTTAATGCGGTGATCGGCGAGCCGGTAAAGGAATGACCAATTCGTAGGTGTTTGTATGTGATTTCGACTCTTCGACTCGGAGCCCGAGAAGGATGCACCACTCCCGTGGTGTACGGATCTATCAATTTACGTATTATGAAGCTTTTTATAATGAAAATATGTCTAAAACGATAAGGAGTGACGTTAGAACTATTAGTTGTAAACTTTTGGTTTATTGTAAAGAAGAAAAAGTCATCTAAAAGAAAAGCCAATTAATTAAACAAGCCTCTAGCAGGCGTTGCCGCCATGACAGGTACGTCGCAGAGTACAGCGACTTCCTGTTATCGCCCATTTCTTGTTATCGGCCAATAGCTCCTGATCGTCATGTAATTGCATATGTAATTACTGTGATGTGAATTATTTAAGGAATAATACCTGACAGTAGTTATCACCAATAAATTGTGTTTTTCTTATAATCCTACATTTATTTTATTTGTTGTAAAAGATATATGAATCAATCGAGTAGAGATAATGTAATGATAAAAATAAATTAAGGACAGGATGAATCTTTTTTACATGAGGCAATAAATCCAATTTTTCGCCTGTCATTGCTGGTGCGCCATTAGTAGTAATTGCGGTCAACTTTACCAAGAACATTTTTTTACCCTTTTTTAACAGAGGTGATATATTATTATATTCCTTTATAATACAAACTATAATGTAATGCTGAATTTAAGTACTTAATTCATCTTTGAAAATATATAATTTATAAATATATACATTTATTAAAATGAAATAATTACTAATTGAGTTACTATTTACTTGGTAGAATTCCATTTTACAAGAAATGAAAATATAATTAATATTAAATTCTACAGGTTTTTTTATAAAAGGTTTGTCGATAGCTATTTCGGTTGTAACACCATTATCAAGACTATTCAGATAGGCCGTTTGCCTTTGCTTAAATACTATACGTGTATAGATAGAGACAGAATACATTTTCTTATTCGTTCCAGCAATATTATGAATTTTTTTACATTATTATTAATTGTAATATTATTAATACTTTGAAAACCCTAAGTGGGTTTTTTAAATTGGATATCGAAATTTTCGAAATTTATCAAAATTACAGTGTTCGATGGTTATTTATTGACATTATTAATCAATTAAAATATTATTAGTATAATTGTCTTAATCGTGTGTTTAGATTATATTTAATAGTGGCGACAAATACATTACCAAATTTTCATTAATTATGTGATTACTTTTGGATAATTCGCGATTAATTTCCAACTGTTCAAGTAAATTTAATTTTAGACCCTTATTACATATATGCAAACATTGTGGCGTTTCATTGTTACTGATGCTATGCGAGTTTGATATCAAATGTTTAGCAAACTGAGAATCTGTTTTACCATTCCTAAAAGACCGGAGGTGCTCTTCAAAACGAGTTTTTATTGACCTGCCAGATTGACCAATGTAGCATAGACTACATGTGCCACATGTTATTTTATAAACTCCGCTTTTCTCCAGTTTGTTGATTTTATCTTTACTATTTTTTAAGTTTAATCCTAGATTATTATTAGCTTTGAATGCTACGTTAACGCTATGTTTAATTTCTTGATAAATTTTGTCTGAAATAATGCCGTGATAACCAATGGACTTGTAATAACGATTTGAATCTTTAACGTTAGGGTATATTGTTGATCTAGCTAATTTAAGTTGTTTTTTATATAATATTTTATCTACCATTGATGTTTCATATCCATTACTTAAGGCTATTTGTTTAATGGTATGTAGTTCATCCTCAAAATCTAATTTTTCATGGGCACGCTAACTAACCTGTGGATCATGGCATGGTATGCCGACAACTTATGAATCCATGGATGTTGCGATCCTTTATGTATAGTAGTTTCAGTATAGGTGGGTTTTCTATATATTTTGAAGTTATGTTTATTATTAACCCTCTGAATAGTGAGGTCTAGAAAATTAATTCTGTTTTCTATCTCTACTTCGACCGTGAATTTAATATTACAGTGCAATGCGTTAGCCCTTTTGACGAACGAGTTAAGTTGACGGTCAGTTCTCAGTCCAGTCCAGAAAAGCGGAGTTTATAAAATAACATGTGGCACATGTAGTCTATGCTACATTGGTCAATCTGGCAGGTCAATAAAAACTCGTTTTGAAGAGCACCTCCGGTCTTTTAGGAATGGTAAAACAGATTCTCAGTTTGCTAAACATTTGATATCAAACTCGCATAGCATCAGTAACAATGAAACGCCACAATGTTTGCATATATGTAATAAGGGTCTAAAATTAAATTTACTTGAACAGTTGGAAATTAATCGCGAATTATCCAAAAGTAATCACATAATTAATGAAAATTTGGTAATGTATTCGTCGCCACTATTAAATATAATCTAAACACACGATTAAGACAATTATACTAATAATATTTTAATTGATTAATAATGTCAATAAATAACCATCGAACACTGTAATTTTGATAAATTTCGAAAATTTCGATATCCAATTTAAAAAACCCACTTAGGGTTTTCAAAGTATTAATAATATTACAATTAATAATAATGTAAAAAAATTCATAATATTGCTGGAACGAATAAGAAAATGTATTCTGTCTCTATCTATACACGTATAGTATTTAAGCAAAGGCAAACGGCCTATCTGAATAGTCTTGATAATGGTGATACAACCGAAATAGCTATCGACAAACCTTTTATAAAAAAACCTGTAGAATTTAATATTAATTATATTTTCATTTCTTGTGAAATAATTACGTTTTTGACGTCAAAGATTTTAAATTAAAAATACGTTGTACACGTGAATTCGTTAAACGATCTCAAAGTATCTATTAATTGAGTCAGAATTTACTTGCTAGAATTCCATTTTATAATTATTATTAATGATAATATAAAATAAATTAAATTCTACAGGATGTTTTGAAGTCGATAGCTATTTCGGGTATAACACCATTATCAAGACTACTATTTAACAGTAAATTATTAGTTTATTAAGTTTTTTCTATTGCAATGAAAATATCTTTGAATACATTTTATATCTATATTAATAGATGCTTTTAGATACTTACTTAAAATCCTGAAAGTAAATACATTAAAACTATTAATTTAAAATTCAAAATTATTAGAGAAAATATAATAAAATACATTTTTAATGATAAACATAACCATACAAAAATATTTTGTGATAATAAGATGGAATCCTAACATGTTATATTTTATAATGTTATTAGATACCTACTGGCTGCGCTCTTGTGGACTGTAGTTTGGGATAATTTTGGATGTGGATGCTGGAGGAGGACGGTTTAAACGAGAATCGATCCAGGCACTGATCTTGATATCGTTCGAATTTATGACTGGAGCAAGACCCAGGTCATACACTCACGCACTAGTAAGAAAATGGTTGTGGTTATCACTCACACATCAAACACTGAAATATGAATGATAATGACAAGTTTCTATGAGATACCCTGTACTGGTAATACGGCTTGGTAGGTGGTCGCATTGACTGAGTTTGTAATGAGACTCGAATTGAATAGTTATTTCTTGGACGACGGTCACACGGTAGCTAGTTAACACGGTCGAGGTCTAAAATAACTAACGTTATCAATCACGGTTGACTGACGACCCATGATTGCGTTGAGTGCCTGGACTTGCGACAATAATTTGAGTTATAGGTACGAGGGAAATATTTAGATGAAGGCGACCATAATCGGCCCAACCAGATATGAGTTTATTTACTAATTAATACACTCAATATTTAAGTTATCAATAATTTCTCTCAAATTGAAAACTGTATTTTTTTAAAGGCACTTACAGTAAAAACAAAACAATGATTCGATTGGTCGATGGTGTGCGTGCGTATGTTTACCCTTAATCATGCTACTAAATACCTGGCAGCTGATGTACTCGTAGCGCTGACGACGATGTACGTGTTTATATAGGTAAATCATTCTACAGTGGCACCATGGGTACGGAAAAAGCGACTTGCAGTTGTGTGGTATTGTTTGTTAGCATTAAACCAGGCATTGCAGCAAGCAATTCCAATACATACGCGTAACGCCAATGGTGCCACTGTAGAATGATTTACCTATACATATACAATCCACGAACCAAATCATTTCGGTTCGTGGATCATCGTTCATCGTTTTGTTTTTCTGTACTTCTATCTTAAGATCGACCAATTTTTTTTGTATAACATAGATACTAAATGTGTAAAACAGTTATGGTGAGTTTTTCTTTAAAAAAAAAAAACCTGTTCCTTTAGGTAAAACTTGTCAACTACTTAACTAACAATAATCACTGTAATAATAGTGATACATAATTCATATATACGCTAGAGCTGACAGAACCGTTATTAATTTAATATGAGAGCAAGGCGTAATATTGTGCGCTGTTAATTTTATCATGACAGAACTATAATTATACATTTTATCAATCAAAAGCAAAAATTCCTTTGGGAAATGCAAATTTTCACTCGGCCCCTGGAATAAAATTAATCTCCCGTATTCAATTTTTGAAAGTCACGTTGCCAAAAATTTAAGGCAGCATTTTATTAAATCATCCATCTTGAAATATTAAAAAAAAAACTGGTCAAGTGAAGTGATTGATGGTGCAAAATTACGAGAGCTGCTTTTTGTAACTGATTTTTTTAAAAATCCAGGAAAAAATTAAAAACCCTTTTATAATAATGGACAGTTTGTAAACTTGTGGTTTTTAGCATAAAACAATGAAAACCTTTTTTATTATTTAATATAAATTTTATTCATAGTTTCTCAAGAGTTTTTAACAAAAAATGTTTTATTTTAGCTTTAACAATTTTATTATTAGTAAAAAAAATACTTTAAAATGTTATATTTTAGAAATAATAATATATTGATTCACTCAAGGGCCTTGGTGCTGCACAAACAAAAAATAGGATTAAACTGCGAATTTTCGCTAAAGATTGTTTTTCTCAATATGATGTCCCTTAAAAAAATATTCATTTAATCAAATATCAGTTAGTGATATGATTACACTATCATAAAAATATTATATTATAATGTGTGTTTCACGAGCATAGTGAACCAAATCCATTCTGGCTATTTTTCAGTAAGCTAGATTCAAATATAATAAATTTGAGTATTTCTTATTTGGTTATGATGGTAAATACATAATATTGTAAAGTCAATTGCAAATACCGATTCAAAGGTTTACCGAATATAGTTTACTATGATTATGTTAACGCGCTTGTTGACAAACGAACAATTAAAAGAAACTGCCAGTAATAATTATGGCTTAAATTATTATTCCCTACTTTATGACGAAAATAGGATGATAATGGTAATTCACGAATTTAATTGATTATTTTGTCAATGTTGGTTCGTGTGATCAGAAAATATAAGGCGACATAATCCTTCAAACTCAAAATAATTATATATTTTTGGGCTATTTACAGTAGGTACCTGGGTCCCTAATCGGAAGCAAGTTGACGAAATTATAATTATTTTTTTTATTGTATGACTCATAGATATTGTAGGCGTAAGAATTAAAAGTTTGTTGATTATTTTAATTGAAAACAGTGATTTGTTTTAAATTAAATTTTATATTGATACTCTTATATTATATTTGATAGATTTTTTTGTTTTTAGAAGCTTACAAAATATCAAAACCTATTTCTTCTCATTGTCGGACAGTATACAATAATTTAATAAAAAATATACTGGAATTTACCCTCCTGATGAAGATATCACTTAGGGTAAAGGTGTTACCACCAACATCATAGTTGTACGATTATTTTATGTTATACGGAATATACAGCGTTAAATTTGTTACCGTACATTTTATTATAAGCATGGCGGTTTGTCCAATAAAGTTTTTTATTTAATAAACCGTGTTCTCAATCACTCAAACTACCTACTCTTATTCATCAGAATTAAATATTTTCGATAACGGGTATCTACACAACAACCAACTGAAATGTTTAACTGCCAATATCTCTGAACGCCGTTTTCAGCATAACGCTCGTTTTCCACATTGCCACATTTTGCGAAAACTTAGTTTAATTTACTAGGTATAGTTATAATTTTAATTCAAGTGTACTATCTAAATTAACTGGATTCAATAGTAGATGGTAATAATATAACACTCATAGTAGAAAATGAATTTAATCTAGTACTAAATTATCTTAATCCATGATGCTCCACAAATGGAGCATTGGGTAAGCACAAAATCTCTAAATTATTTCCCTCGGCCCGACAGAATGTAGACCACTTTTGTAGCATCGGATGAAAATGGCTGACCACGTTGATGTATTCCATGAGGCTATGCCCCAAGGACGCGGAGTATTATACTCTCGGTCGACATCCGAACCATATTATTATGTACCAGTCACGTAAAACACCGCATGTATTAACGGTTATCATCATCACCATCACCAATCCACTGCTCAATAATGGCAGCAATATGGTGGTTCAATATTCATGATTATGTACTCTGATATCTCGTCAATTCAATAGCATGTAGGTGTATTTATTTGATGTTTACTGAAAAGTCTCAGAAAAATATACATATTGGAACAAAAAACTAAAAAAGTTGGATCGAGTCTGGTTTGAACTCATGTCGTTAATTGTTCGGACAAGTCTTCTTATTCAATCGATTACCAATCCACCTGATCCATGTGTATAACTTGAATTCCTTTTTATTTATATAGTAAGTTTATCTTTCACTTAAATATTTTTCTTTTTCATGTTTTCATACATTATTTATTAATTAATATAGTTAAAATGGTAAATTATCCAAAAAATGTCTCAAATTGCAATCTTCGTATTTTTCCGTTACGTGCAATGACATATTAAATGGACGACTCACTTCATACCCGGCGCGCACGAAAAATTGTGCATGAAAGTCATTCACAGATGTATAGGTAGATGTCACGTGACCATTGACGTATCCGTTTCCATTATGCGATACAAGCTTCGAGAATTTATAGTAATATAACCTTTATTGTAATGGCGTATTAGTGTCATGACTCATTGCGTTAGAAACAGATTCTCGGTTACTTACGACTTCTCGGAGATTAGACGCAAGTGAGCCCAGCGATCACAGGCGACTGACTGTCCAATGGTTCCTTTCATTCAATTGCATTGAATAAACATTCATCAATATCTTAAAATGGCATTTTATAAATAATAAATAATACTAACACATGCAAAGTGATAACCCATCTTTCTTGGAGTGTTTAGTAGATTTTTTTACAATTTTTAACTGGGCACATTGGCATTTTGTAACACAATAATAACGGTGGAGTCGAAACCTGACAGTCAGAAATTTTGTATGGGCAGACCCAGCGGTGTCGCCAGACCGCTTGCAAGCAGAATGTTCATTTGAGCGTAGGATACCGATATTAAAATATGAATTTCGCCATCCGGCAGACCCGACGCAAAGTGAGTGTCATTTTATTTTCTAGATGCTTCGTCCATATTAATGTCATTGGTTAGGTGCCTCTTTAAGAAAGGCTGAGTAAAGGCTTCACTTTAATGAAACTAAATACACTGTAAAGTTAAATTAAATAAAATAAAAACATAAAAGGTTGTGACAACTGACTTTGCATTTGTTTGATATCATGTAGAAAAAAATAATTATAGCGCACCGCAAAAGAATTGCTAGGTCTTTACTAAAAAAATGTAATTTTCTTTACTTCTACATTTTCTTTACATTGCGACCTAGAAAATAATCGACCTTCAAAATTGTAATACTCTGGGCTAATTAAGCAAAAAGAAAATTGAGAAACCTCAAAAAAATCAAAGGAGAAGCTCCTTTGATGATATTTCAGAGGTTACCTATCCAGGTTTGGTGACGTCACGCTATTATTTTTTTTATCCAAAATTTATGTTGATTACCAGTGATTCCTAACCGTATTTTGCAAAAATTTGCTAAAACTTACCATGAAAATAAAATTGCAACTAAGATTTTTATGGTAATGAAGAAACTGTGGCATATTTTCAAACAATGAAGTTGTCATTATGGAATAAGAAATAGATGGTGTGTTGAAGAGGTCGAGATCTGGTGGTTGCTCCGATGGATGTTTGAGCGAGTTTTATTTGCAGAGTAAACAGTCAGTACAAGATTATGTTACAGTACCTAGTTATGTTACAATACTATAACAATAAATGATACTGTTCCGAGGTCCCAATCTCGGTAGAATGAGATGTTGTGCGGAGCGATACAGAGACTGAGATACTATACTGCTGAGAACTTATATTCGAGTGACATGTTCAATGAATTATGATCTGCTTCAATGAATAATTGCAGTAAGTTATTTACTGAGTTTGCTATAATCAATATGCTGCCACAGATTGGGTTGTTTATTCCCATAAAGTTTTTTGTGTCAGAATAGGTTACACTGTCACGGAATGGTTTGGGGTCTAGACCAGAGTTAGACAGGGCTGTGTCCTTTTTACGCTTCTCTTCATTTTCTTTGACTTACATACTACGGAAGTCAATACCACCTTACAGAGGCATATCTGTTACCCCTACGGTGAAGCTTCGCAACTGGAATATGCCGATAACGCTGTCCTATTCGACAATTCAACCGAAGAATTTAAGAGACAATCAACTGGTTGCATGATAACTTGTCTCGCATTGGTTTGAAAATCAACGCAAAGAAAATCAACATTTTGTGCAATAGCACCTGTTCTAATCCAGATTTCCATCTGATTAGTGACGGAAAAAACATTGAGAGCGTCGACAACTTTAAATACCTGGGGGTACACATCACGGGAGAAGGCATTTTGCAGAGAAATCTCGCTGTCCGATTGGGAATGGCTGGAGCAACATTCAATTCGATGTAGAATGTCTAGGACTCGTGGTTGTATTAAAAACCAAATGCCGCCTATTCGACGCTTGTATTCTGATAGTGCTGCTTTACGGTAGCGAATCATGGCACCTTACTAATGCTCAAAGAAACCGTATACTGAGCTTCGAAAACAGATGTTTGCGACAGATAATGGAGTAGATAAGAAAACTCACCAAACCGCTTCTAATCACGCTGAGAGTGAAAAGGCGACATTTGACTTGGTTTGGCCATATGCTGCAGATCCCAGAAGAGAGCCTCAACCTTACTTGCCTGTTATTTAAACCAAACGGATTCTGGAATCCTGAAAGGCTGCTAAATACTATCTATAGAGTGTATACGGCAAAGCTGCGGGATGCTGGTATGACCTGGAATGACGCAAGAAGACTGGTTAGCGACTGGAATTCTTGGAGGTGCCGCGTGGTGTCCATATGATTCAACTAAGGGGCGAATATGGCCAAAGGAAGGATATATCATGCCATGGCTATAATTTTATTATTGAAGTAAATTTGGTAGACTATTTGTAGTGTTAAGAGATGAAGCTATAAACATTGACACTATAAACACTAATTGCTTATACTTTTGGTCAAGTGTTTTTTGTTTTCTACAAGTTACAATAATTAATTATTAAGTACATCATAATATTAATATATTGCCATATATGATTCAAATTATGCACAAAACTCCTTTATTCGGCGCTCTTCTTTAAATTACAATATGCCTTTCTCCACCGTTGATCCTGTCAATAATACACCTGTTTCGTTAAAACGCGCTATCTCCAAAATTTTGTATAATGAATATTAACCAAATTTTAAATGTATGTATATATTATAACATATAACTCATATTAGTCTATAATTATTATTCATTTTTCATATGTGATTTCGTTATATTTATGCTCTTATTACTTTCTTAATTTTATATTCTTGTTAGGCTTAACTATATTATAATTATTTATACATGGAAACTTTGTTGGTTGCAATATAATTTCACTGTTCTTTTTTAAACATATTTTTGTATTCAAAATGTAACTGTTTGTTTCCTTAATAAAATGAATAAAAAATAAATTATTATTTCATGGTTAAGTATGTATACTTACATTTCCATTAACCAAATCATCTTAAAATAATTCATGTATCCGAATTTTATACAATAAATTCTCATTTTTTTTTTTTTCTAAAGTATAAAATAGGTAATTTATTATTGATACAAGAATTAGTAGCATCATGTAGGTTAGCAAATGTATTTAAAAAAAATGTTAACAATATCGTCTCTGTTCTGGCAGAACACACTAACTGGAGAATACTAGTTTTGAGTAATTTGACTTTGAAGTCGTTAAAATGTTTGAAATGGTCTATCATGTGAGTTTATTAAGTAATCGTAAAAAGGATGACTTTAAAATAAAGACTGTTTATTTATTAAGAAGGTTTCCAGACGGTAAACTTTGAAATAAGGAACATTTTGGTATAACTAACTCAATATGTAATTTTTTAGAATTAGTATCTTCTGCCAGAACAGTGACGATATAGTGAACATTACAAATTATTAATTTAAGACTTTCACAACATGACATTCAGAAGCAAGGAAATATTATTAGTTAAGTTGGTTCTGCACTTTGGGAGAACAAAAAACTGATGCTGCCGATTTCTAAGATAATTATCAGGGACACACAGGTCAATACTATCAAGAATGGCAGAATTCTCATTTTCATCGCGTATAAGTCGGAAGCAGATCATAATATTACCAATTAACATATTAAACTGTGAGTCAATATAATGCGAATGTTTGTGGTTGTGAATTCGGTATTTCAAAAAAATATTTGTATAAATGTGTTTTATTAGTGTTTTGAAATTTATCGCTCTGCGCCACAACAATATGTATCGGCTGGTAAGTGTTCCGCGAGATTAAAAAAATATCTTTCAAGGCTTACGTCAAACAAAAAAGGTTTTGATTCACTGCTATAATAAAACATCTTTGAGATCGAAAACAATTTTAAATATTCTTTTTTCTGAACGAATCTAAATTTCAAGGCTGTCAGCTCATTTTGATTTGATTTTTTTAGCATTAAATAAATAAAACGTAATATACAGAGTATACGTTGTAATGTCAGTAAACTATAAAAACTCTTATTCAAATTATTCTTTATTAGCTCTTATTATGTTATTATTAATAGGAACTGTGTATTTATGATATATATTTACAAACCATACTTTATTTAATACGTATGTCTAAGTATAAATATAGGCCGATGGATAATGTAGCTCATTACCGATTTAAATTTTTTCTACCAGTGAAAAAAGCTGGAATTAATAATTATTTAACATAAATATATGTAGTTGAAACATACTTAAAGATAACTACTTGTCATACCGTAAAAAATGTGAGACAACTGATTCAATATAATTATTTGAATGTTTATTTACCTATCATTAAATTACTTTAATATTTATTTACAAAAACATGGCCAATATTTTTTGCATTTTCACTATTTTCAAAATACTTTAAAAATGATTAAAAAAATTCTTTAAAAATTCAATTCATAATCTCTACCTACCAATAAATTTATTAATAAATCTAGCATTCTGTAAATTATAATGGCTTAAAATATTTTTTTGTTAATTGTACGATATCTGAGGTATTTTTGATAATACAAATTAATTATTTTGGACTAGACGCCCACCTGCCGAATCATTTCAAGATAATTATTTTTAAAACTCTAAACTGAACGCTTATAACTCGTACATTTTTTTTTCATTAGAAAGACTTATTTCCACCAATTCAAAATATTATTCTAATTTCGTAGAAATAGATTTTCAAAAATTTTATCCGTGTGTACCTAAATGTTAAAAAAACCAAAAATGTATATATATTAAAAACATTTAATATTTAGGTACATAAAAACCATGCCATTTTTATGCACAAAGCTCAAAGCAGAAAAATTAAATGAAATAAAACATCTTTTTTCTAATATAATGCCTTAACGGTTGTAATTTGGAAATAAGTTAGCTTACAATCATTAAGAATATGGGTTTACAGTCTGAAACAACCGAATATACTATTGTTATAACATTACTCAAAAATCTTGGAATTAATAAAAAAGTATTTCAAACTATAATAGAATTCATCCAGTAGTCGTAATGGCGCATGGCATCGTCTTTTCTTGATCTCATAAAATGAGTCACCTTGTGTTGCGATTGACAGGTTACTGCGTACCTTCTTATTACACCAACATAAAAAGATAATTATACTGAGCCATGAAAAATCAATATTTATAAGATTGTTTATTAAAAAAATAAAAACACCTGTTTAAATTTTTATTCAGAGATTGATCAACAATAAAAGAGAATACTTCAAATCGTACACGGAAATAGATTAACAAGATAAGATGACTCGCTCGACCCAATGAGCAGATGAACTTGCCAAAGCTTTAATTTACTTCAGGTATGTATCGCATTTGAAAAATAGATAACTACACTTGGCACTAGAAACGGATCTCAAATTAATAGTCTATGATACTTAATCTCTAAATAGAGGACCTCTGTAATCAAAAGGGTCAGAGCTAATCAGACTAAGCTAAAGCTGGGAGATTGTGAGTGAAGATTACGAAGTGAACATATGGTTAAATCCTACCTATTCCGTCTGCATAACGCTTGTGACTTCCAGGCCGCCTGTTGTTCTCTGTTCTAAGTTATGGCTGCTACATATTGTGTTTTTTGTTGTTTTCAAATTAATTTAATATGAACCATATCTTTGCTTTTCATAGACCGTGAAGGTTAATAATGTTAACTAATTTTTTACGAAAAATAAAATTGTTATTGGTCTTTCGCGCAATCTATTGTCGAATAATAAAAAATATAGCCGTAGTAAAAGCAATACATGAAGGAAAAATATTAAATCACTTCTTACTTTTTACTTAAAAGCTTCTATATTGTTCTACTTTATATTTAAAAATACAAAGCGACTTTAATAAGCTTTTAAAGTTTTAAAACACAAGCTTTTGTAATAATAGCACAAGTGCGTATCCTAGCTGGTGGAATGTGGTATTCCAGGTTCGCGAAACACATTTTTGCTATTAAAATTAATGCTCGGCAGAAAGTTGATATTATGCTCTCATACGCTGATTCTATTACAGCAAGCTCCATTTTGAGTGCTCTTGGAACAGTTTCTACTTCTAAATAAGCACACAATCTAATATTATGTTGATATCTTTTATCAGAATATTGACCGGGCTGTAGGATTAGTTCAAGCTTAAATCAACAGGTTCAATATTCTACTTCAACAGTCAAATAATGATTTTTGTCTTAAGTATTAGTTATTTAATAAACAAGATATCTCCAAATTTTATATATTATATCTAAAATTTAGAGAAATCCTGATACCGGTTAGTAATTAAGGCCATTGGACCCATTTTTTCCTGTCTTCTCAGAATCGTGGAAATGGCAAGGACGTTTAACACAAATTGACACATAATAAACACTTTATTTATTTAAAATTTAATAAATATTATTCAAATAAAACTTTTTGTGTCATTAAAATTTTCTGATTCGCTTTACTTTTTAAAATAAATGACAAATAGTCGGTCCTGTTTTCGAAATTGGCCAAAACGACTGTCACGCCACAGTGAATTTTTGAACTTAATAATAGTTTTGCAGGTATATATTGTATGAAAGAAATGGGTAAAATAATACATTTGATTGATTAACTTACGTACCTTTTTAATATCAGAAAAATAAATATTTAAAGCCATTTTAGTTTGAGTATACATCAGCCAATTTTGAATGATTTTTTCTCACAAAATAATAATATATACTGCACAATAAAAATATTTTTTTATTATAAAATCACATTCAAATAATACTATAAATAATAAATAACAATGAAAAAATAAATAAAACCCTATAAATTCGGTACAATTAGTGACGCTTTATTACCAAAACACGTCGTACGTTTTCATGTATTTATCCTATTTTCAGACAATTTAGAAATATAATTATTTAGCAAAATTAACAAAAAGAGACCATTTGATCGATTAATCCATATAGTTTTTCTAATTTCTCATTTCTAACCTTAGTAGGCTTCTGAATTTCAACGGGTGATGACGTCTTTTTTTTCCAAAATTTTATCCGTCGCGAACAGTATTTTAACTCATAGAAAAATGACCTTTACTCGCATTGCAGTAACAATCAAATTGGCAAGACCACATGACGTAGACCAGGTGTTATAATTTGTGTTGACAAATCAAACATCATAAAATACCACTGAATGTTAAACTGAGAAAAATGTAGTTATATTATATTATTTATTATCTTGTAATACAAATGGTTGCAGCATGTGAGAAATTGTAAGATAATTGAATCTTATAACCACGATGGCTACAAAGAAGTCCTAAAGGTATTCGTTCGGTGCAACATTTATAAAAAAAAATATTTTGGAGCAGTTTAGATAAAATATAGGTGGACTTTAATTATTTTGATAAATACCTACTTGGTTGGGCTTTAAGCGATTTGAAAAACTTTGCATGTACTTAATACAGTTTTTATGTACCTGGGTGGCCATGTTTTGTTATTTTCAAAGGGACGTATCCAGGAGTATGTTTATTGGCATTATCAATAGAAACAAAATAACATTATTTTTCAAGGTCTATTTATTATTGATCTTAAGTGGTTTATGTCACAAATAGTAAATTTGTAGAAAATTTAAAGTAAAATACGTTTTCGAATGCTGTCATAGTAATGGCCACTGAAACATGTGTCATAATTTTCCTAATCGTCAAAATAATAATAAAATAAGTGTTTTGGGGCACAAAATCACGTATATGTTTTATGATGTATGTATTTTTCAGATGGTTTGTGGTAAAATCTTTTTTTTTCACACTGCCACAATTCAACTATTCATAATTAATTGTTGGTTAAATTTTTCATTGTGCACTTTGACTTAATAGGTAGGTGATAAAGTTTTTAACTTACTTTATTGTATTAATTTATTGTTAAGTGAGAATTAGCTGCTTTCGTTGTCAGTGTATATTAAAATTTGATGAGTGCTCATCCTGACGATGTCGAAAGGCGAAAGCAGGATCGCATAAAACGACTCAAATGAAATAGTACAAAACTTTTAGAATATAATATATTTAATGCAGAGTTGAATTGAATGGAATCACCTTAGGCATTTATTAGTAATTATTTAACTCAAATAAAACATATATTGAGGTAATAACCTATTTCATTGAATAATAAAAACAATATTACTCTTCACATCACAAGTGACAAGATTTATATGAATTGTGTATTGCCTGAACTCGTTGATCCTAGACTAACACGGTCGGTGGATATAAGAAACCCTCAATATAATAATTATCAAGTTAACAATTAATATCTATCAATATAATAATATCAATTATTAATTAATAGCTATCAATAGAAAAGAAAATAAAATTATAAAAAAAACAATTTATAATAGTTATTCTAATACATTGCATACCGTTAAACCTATGCACTAATTAAGAAACCAATTATTAATTTTCTATACACTAATGTTCCAAAATCCTCCGCAGCGACCAAAACGTACTGCCGTCAAATACACGCTATTATAATAATTGTTTCTTAAATCATAATTGTTGTGTACTAAATTTAAAAAAAAACGTTCCTCGACAAATATTCATTGAATTGCTTTCTTTTATGAGTCATTTTTTTATAATTTAATAAAAACGCAATAATAACAGAAATCTTTCATGCCATCTTGTGAATGTTTTAAACTTATAATTTGTAATGTTAGCTTATGAAAATGAATAAAATTATATTTGTTTACACTTTCGTGTTTTTTAGTATTGGATTTTTTTTTGAAAAATATTTGCACTGAATTTGAACCTACAATATGATAGGTTCAAGAAAAGGTGTCTCTTCACAAATTCAGCATATCAATAATATGAGGTTCTTATTTAGAGGTCTACTATTTTTATTCTTATAATTTATTCTACCGACTACAAAAATGTTTATAAAATTTGTTAGGAAAAAAATATTATTAATTCAAACCTCTGATTTCGTATCTACTACGCGAGACGCCGAGCGAAGCGATTTTTGTTTTTTTCCTTTGATATGCGCTTCGAGTATTGTTATTTTTTATGGCGCTTACGTCAAATTTGATTCTTGCGAATAAACCCATACGCCTTAAGCTATTTCATATATTGATTTAAAATACAAAAGCCGACTGCCAAAAATTAACGAAAATTAGAAAGATCTCAGAGAGTATTGTATAAATGACTAATTAATTTCATGAACATACCTTAGTTCGTAGAGCCTATGGGCGCGGGTTCAAATCCCGCCAGGCGTCATATATTTTTTTCAAAAATATTTTTTCTGGTGGTTATATTATGTTTCTCTGGGGTATTTTCATATTGTGTACTAAGTTATTGTCTAAACGTAGTATGAAGACATGTTAGACAAAGATGTACTTAAATATTTTGGCGTTCGAGGATGAAATACAAAAAAAATATGTGTTATGTTATGTTACCCGTGCTAACGTATGGCTGCGAGACGTGGACCCTCAACACGAGAGATGTCCAAAGGCTAAGAGTCACACAGCGAGGCATGGAGAGGTGCATGTTGGGCATCACGCGAAAGGACCGTAAGAGGAACGAATGGGTTAGGAAGCAGACAAGAGTACACGATGTAATAGACGTTGCCAAACAGCTCAAATGGAGATGGGCGGGGCACATTGCTCGCCGAAAGGACGGCCGCTGGACAAATGCTGTCATCCAGTGGTACCCAAAGGGTACGAAACGACCACAGGGTCGCCCTAAAAGGCGCTGGATTGACGAACTGGTAAAGTTCGGCGGAAATACGTGGCAGCGAACGACACAAAACCGAGAGAGTTGGAGAAAGCTTGGGGAGGCCTTCATCCAGCAGTGGATTGACCCCAGCTGATGATGATGATGATGTTATGTTATGTAAAAATATTGTACAATTATTGGACCTTTGCAATAATTAAGATACCTTCTACAAATGAATGTAAAACGAATAAATAAAAATTATATATTGTATACATTCGCTTAACAATAAAATTACCACATCTCTATAAATCACCATATTATTATTTTTTGATTCTATGGGGATCATAATAATATGGGCCTCCATAGATTATAGGTTTTATTAACGGATCCTGTGAACAAAATATAATATTTATTTTGAATTTTCCATTATCTTTGAAACCGGGGCCCACAACATTATAAGCTGACACGTTACTTACTGCAAAATAAATCTGTGATGTAAGGTTATCGTATTGTAAGGTTGATCTTTATTATTTCAATTTGCTAAAGTTACATTTAGCTGAGACTACAAATTTTGAAAACTGGAGATTCTGAACAATACAAATTTAAGTTTTTTTTTCCAAATAAATAAGCACAAAATATATTATTAACACTATGAATTAGTCAATCTTTTCAGTACGTAAGTATTTGAAACTATGTTTTTCAACGTTTTTCTTATGTCGTATTCTTATTTGTCCGGTAGTTGTTTGTCCGGTACAAATCTTGCAATCGATTTTTAACTAACTTCCCGACTAGCTAGACATTTTAAACTTTTAGAATATATCAGAACACGATGCCAATGCATTTTTTATTACTTTTAGCCATCTTTAAGTAGAATTGAATTCATTTTTAGTTAATTCTGTTTTGTATGAAAAGTTATTTCGATACCATTATTGGTTGCTAGGGGGTGCAACTAAATTAATAAATAATATATACGAGCGTTACTATGGAAATCAATATGAAATGACATTTCATTATTCAGTATTTCTATCAAGTACAATTTTTTTTGATCGTTTAAGCTGGTCAAGTCAAGTTTATATGATTCAACAGAAAATTTAAAAACGTTGTATTTAAAAGGTTCTTTTTATGTTGTAAATATTAATAATAATGACCATAAAATAATATGTTTTAATAAGTTGGTATCCCATAACTTTTAATTGTCAATTATTATTGTTTTACTCTAAATAAAAAATATATTTTTATTGTTTTATAATTTATCAAGTAATTGAACTAAATAATAATAGAACGAAATATACAAAAAAACCGTTAGAATATTAGATATTGTTTTTCAAGGCTATGCTAATAAAAAACAATTTTGATTTGAGCAAAGTCTGAAATAAATGGCGAGTAGTGACGCATTCACTGGAGACTACATATTAATTTAGAACACATAAATGTGCAGAAGTTTTATTAAAATATATTATAAATATAATATTTATGAAAATAACATAAATAGAAATTTAGAACTAAAACATCAGAAGAAGTTAATTATGAAAGCGCATTTTCTTTGTCGTTCATGTTTTATTCTATTTCATACTTTAATTTGTTCTATTAATAGTACCATTACTAAAAATACTGAGATTTTCTTAGCACCGTCAGCTATCAAAATGCGTAACTAGGTGCTTGAATTATCGGTCTATATTATTATAATATCTTTTATCTCGGCCAAATTTATAATAACTTATAAATATGAGTAGGTAGCGAAATAGTGTACGAATAAAATATGAAACATAAACGGACTACAAAAACAATACTAGGAAGTTAGTTAGTGGTTCTTCGTTAAAGTATAAATTAACTGTTTATTTTTTATTAAGAAAAGTCAATTTTATTATAACAACACCGTTCACGCTTCTAGAATTTCTATGGAACTTTTCTCATACTTAAATCAAATGAACAACTTTGATATGGGTAACAAAAGTTATGTTGGTTTAAACAAGTAAGTATGAGAGTTAACAAGCCAATCGCAAAGCCGCAAATCTAATTGGGTTATTCTACTTTAAGTATACAAAACGTCTCTTGGGAATTTCGTTATGCATTAAGAAAGTATTGCAAGCACGAAGCCAATCATATTATTGTAGAGAAAATCTAATTTAATTGCTTCGCGTAGGTACATAATATATGAACAAATTATGAAAAATAATTTTCTAATGATTAACGTTTTAGTATTTTTTTTTTAACTTAATATGATAATATTATTTATTGTACAGAATAATTAACAGAAACATGTAAATACACTACACCAGAATAATACTAATATAAAAACATAGACATAGGTTGGCAATAATGACATTTATCGCAAGTGTGTAGTATCACATCCGAAGAATGGGGGAGGGGAGAAAGAGGGCGTTAGGCACCTCCCCCCACTTAGCGTGTGAAAAAATGACGTTTGCTGCTGTTTATGACTTTTTAAATGGAAAATAATCACAGTGGTAACATTAAGGTGTCGTATTAACTGTTTACAAAACCGCGAAACGGAGCAGCCGAGAAAAGCTGTTGCTTGTGTGAAATCTCCGCGGGCTCGACGTGACGATCTGTCTGCAACGTACTGTTGTGTACACTAATAATACATCACACCTATTTAATTTACAATGCTATTTGATTATAGCATCATATAAACTTAAAGCTTTTAAAGTAAACAATATAATATAATATAAACATTTATGCACCCACTTAACTGTGTCAACTTAAGAAATGTTCAAAGGGACCTCACAGCATTCAGGTCACCATCTAAAAGCAGTAAATTAACTAAAATGACGTCTTTAACCGGATGCACACCTGCATGATAAATAAGATGATATATGCATCTTTTTATACAAATAGCACTTTACCCTCTTTTAAAATACTGACACGAGTTAAGAAATATATTTAAGTGATAATTATTATTATTATTTACGAGCTCATGCAATCTGTTCTCACCCTTTTGGAGTAAACATCTGCATTCACCCTTACTTTAACTATGTTGATTTAAAACAAGTACATCATTATGAAATTGCTCCCACGCTTTTGCGTGTTATGAAATAAGCCAGAAAAAGCACTTAACTGGTAATTATCAGTATTATTTACGAGCTTCTGTTCAATACTTGAAGTAAAGCAATTTGTTATCTACATTAATTGCACAAATTTGCATCTTTTTGGATTAGTTTAGACACTTATGAATACCTGCATAGTCAAATAATGTTATAAATTTTATTCCTTGTTAATGTAAAACATATATCACAATCAACACGTGCAGATGAAATGAAGTCTGTTCAAGTCAAAAACCCATTAAAGAGATTAGTATAAAATCTCAGGAAATGTCACTCCTGTTGTCTTTAGTCTCCAACCATTGTATAGTACGTAACTTATGTCTGTCAAACACTTTGTACTATAATTATTACTGAAATAAATAGTAAAGTTTTACTTTACGTAAAACACTATTTGCTCCGCTGTGTTCACAATCAATTACAAACGCCCACCGCTCAAGCATCCTAGAAGGTAAATACCCTGATAAATTACCTTCAAAGACGTTTAGTCTATAAATGTACAAGAAAACTGAGAGGAATTACATCAAGGAGCTTCACAGAGTGTCCCGATTCTGGTAAGAAACATAAGGAAGGTTAATATCATCAAACCATACAGGACCTGCCAACCCAGATCTCCTACTTCCTTAAGCTACTCATCACTAGGACATAACAGTACGAGTAAAAGGCACGCATGCTACAAAGATACACGAGTATCGCTGCAGCCGTTCGGCAGCATGCCGATCACGTGACTCTTCAGCATAAAAAAATAACTGCTCGAACTCATTTCTGACGCGAAAATAAACTTTTATATGACCGATAACAGATAATTACATGTTTGGCTTGCTTACTAAGGTTTATAAATGAGGATTTTAACACCGATCGAAATATGCTGAAGGCTAATAATTAAAAATGATATTAATTACCTATTTATCTAATGATTTACACTAATATTTGCTTTACAGGATACCTAATAACTTAATGAAATTTTAAATATAAAATATGCTAAGATTATTAATATATTATGAAAGATTATGAATTTAATTTACAATGGCTGAACACGATTCTACTCAAATTTAATATAAAAGTTTGTAAAAGGTGATTTTAAATTGTCTTATGTGCTAGAAAATTGATATATCTCTTAGCCAACACTGATCATATTTCTACGAGTCGGTCCAATAAGGGTTACGGCATCTTTAAGGTTCTGAAGGAACTAGATACTTAGGGGATGACACCATTTCGAGATGTCAGTATGCAGGTATATATTGTTTAAAAATGAAAATTTGTATAAATCTCCAATAATCTCCATTATTCCGAGTAACTCGTTCTCTATTCGTACGGTTTCATCTAGTAAATCTATGCCTTAGGGAACTACAGTAAGTATATTGTTGAAAGTTTTAAATTACAATTCTTATAATAATTAATTATTTATTATTGTCAATCATTTACGATAGTATATTTTATATTATTAAGTAGTTGAGCTTTTTAAGTGGACTGTAATTATTTTGTGGAAAGATGAGGAGGTCGGATCTGGGGGTGGGAGCGATGGAACAGAATGCCAGAAACTGACCTTTGTGATGATGTCTGATGGTTCCGTGGTCTGGTTTCAACTTTCACTCGCGCGGTGTTGTTGTTTTGGGTCATCCGGTTCGTACACTCACGCACTTTGTGACACAGTTTTGAGGATTATATGTGAGGGTGTATGAATGATGATGATTATGAATGAGTCTGTATCTATTGAGTCAATCACTTAAGCGACGGAAAGCTATTAGAAGCCCGCTCACGCCCGCTGTCGAGATGCAACTGAATCTCCCTTGCAATACCGTCTCTCATGACCCGCAATTGCCCACCGATTGTTCGGGACAATAACACTGGGGGTTAGGAGGTGCGTGAGGGGATAAGGAGTGGAATGGGATTTTAAATGGCCCAACCATTAAGTGTGTATTTAAAATAAAAAATAAAACAAAAAACATTGTTTGATGACCGCACTATTTTTTTAGAATAATGTACCTAGTTGTATTAATTTACAAATTTCTCAACTATATTGTGTTCAAAAACTATGTAAGCGTTTAATTGTCAAAGTTAAGCTATCGCAAACGAGCTTTGTTTGTTACAAAAAAGGTTTATATTCGGTACAAAATGTTTTTATTTTCATTTTCGTGACAATGAGAAAACGCTTTTTCGCGAAAGAAATACCATATGGCGTTTTCGTTAAGTTAACTACATTGTTATTTGTGGTATTTTAGTGGAAAATTGACTTGTCAAAATTTTCTTGCTTATACTAATAATTAATTAATATTTAACTTTTGTTTGTTTTTAAATGTCTACAGTAGAATATTATAATACACTGTACAGTATTGAGTAAAGTATAGTATATATTCTGTGATTAGCTGTAATAGTTATGGATTTATTTGGATAATAGTTGATTTATAGCATGTCTAACGTGTTAATCGCATTATATTATGCCCATGTGAAATGATCCGTGAAAATGTAAATATCTGTACACCCACTTGTACTAGAATATAATTGCATTGAGGCTTTGAAGGAGAAGTATTAACCGATTTATCATATTTCTATTTCCTTAACCTGTTTACGTGAATTTTGTTTTCAAATTAACCATAAGAAAGCCCGCGTAACAATCGATTAGTATTGTATCACTTATTTATGGAATAGGAGTGAGAGAAAGAGAATATAGGATGAAACATAAACAATGGATCATTATTTTTATTTATACATAAATTTGAATTAAAAATAAACAGTTATATTCTACATTACAGTTAGAATTATAAAGAGAAATAATAAATTATATAGAGAAAAATAATATTACTAATAAAAGAGTTAAACAAAATAAATGTCAGAAAAGGTAAAATTAAACGATATAAGTAGGTACCTTTATATATATATATATTTATATACCCCCTGGTTACGTCAAGAGTACCTAAAACTGCAACTGCATTACCTCTTTGGATTTATATAGTTATTAGCTGGATTTATATAGGTACTCAGTTGAACGATACTCACATGTTTTATCAGTCAAGCGACGACCAATCTCAGCCACTGTCTTCAAAGCAGACGGTCCCCAGAATCTAAATGTCTCAAAACCCAGGCCCCATATAAAAAAACCCATATAATTAGATGACAGAAAGTTTCATTTTTTGGCTTTGTTAGACTCAGCTAAGCGAGCTGCTGATTCTGGCGATTGAACCTATTTATTCACGTGAGATGCTGAATGTTGGGCTATTTTTTCATAAAAATAATCAATTCCTTCTAATGTTAATAATTTCATTCACAGTTTAATAACAATTATCTATGAAAAGCAATGGGGAATATTTTTGCACATATTTTTTTTACAAAAGTTATTGGTCAGTTGAGTTTATGATCCATAAATATTATGTACAAGAAAAATTAGATTGAACGTTCATTTAGAGATAATTGAACATTAACTTACATTCAATTATCTCGATCAATGATGGTTATTCTAACATAAAAAATATTATTTTAAGTACGTAGGTATGTAATAAGCATATATGTTCAATTTAATATATCCAAACGAGTATTTCAATTTGTCTCAATTTTGCTTTTGGGTATGGTAAAATAGTTTAATTCAATAATATATTATACTATGGGGATATAAAAAATAAATGTAGTTAATATGATACAATTTTCACAAATACAAAATATAACTGATAAATGTATCTAAAGTAACTGAGTTTTAATTAGGTTAATAGTATTATACAAGACAAATTAGTCGAATAGATTATTTCCATTAGAATAATTAATTCATTAGAAATAAAATGGAGTCCGTGAATCAGATCTGGTTTATTGCTCGCTTAAGTACAATTAATACTTTTATTAAGGCCGAGATACAGTATTTTATTGTCTAAATTTATGACCTGATGGTAAACGATAAAAGTTAAAGGAAAACTTTCTCTTAATTAATATAGTTATTTCTGAAATAAAAAATAGCTGTTGTTGGTATGTTAAAACAGTGATTCCCAAAGTGGCGATATCGCATTCCTTGGGGGCGCCTGAGTAATTCAGGAGGGCGGTGATTTTAATAATTACAGGTGGAAGCAAAAATAAGGTAGAATAAAATATGGAAAAAAACTATTCGTACATGTTTCATGACGTGTTATGTAAATAATTACAGTTAATTTGTGGTGATTTCAATATGTTCGCTAAGGGTTATAAGTACAAACGTTTTCTTTCATCATATTTAGTGGGTTCAACCCAGTCACAAATCTGTTGATTAAAAAAGACACCGACTGTCAATTTAATAAGTCATGGCGACTTAACGGGGATCCAATATGCCAATTTCAACTATATTAATAAATTAATAAATATGTATATGAAAACATTAAAAAGATTTTTTTTTTAAATCAAAGATAAACTTAGAATTGTAAAAAAATGTGAATTTGTCACATATTTGGTACATAGGTTACGTTATTATTACATTATTTTTATGGTTATATTTATTATTAAAATTTGCTATATTAAGTATTAAATTTTTTACGGCTTAGATTTTTGATTAATTCATAGTTTTAATATTTTTTATATTTATTTAAAAAATATATAAATGTATATAACTTCCTATATATTATAAAATCCTTTTTATTTATATCAAATCCTTAAATATTGGGACCATACCTAAATAAGATTTCATATAAATAAAAAGGATTTCAAGTAAATCAATGTTTCCTCTGATATGTATAAGTACCATTAATACTTCGATAATAAACTGGCAAATACTGACTGTTTTTGTCCTGTCATAATGTGGCCCAGGTACTGTCGATTATGAGTTAGGATGCTATGTAATCCATCATCCAATATTGCTTCTTTACTGTTGGAGTCAGGAGAACAATATAGATATCAGTCTGTCTTATTGAGCTTTACAATATACTAATATCAAATTACTGTAAAATGAAGCCCAAATAATATATTATATTTTTCTCATAACTCAATATAAAATTATTACGTATTCCATAAAGCGTAAATCGGTATTGCATACACGAAACATTGTATTCACCATATTACATAAAATACATTTTTTAAATGAATACAACTCATTGATTGCCTAAAAGCAAATAATACTCTGATATTTCGTTTTTAATCAGTGTTCTGTAAAGTAAAATTAAAATTGGAAATCTGTTACGCCAAATAGTGATAAATGGTGGTATAGATTTTTTTGTTAAATGAAAAACAAATTCAAAGTGATGGTATAACGCAGTATGACCTCTACATATGAATCCATATAGTCTACCTATTACTTGAATTTTATTTCATGTCGGTTTTTAAATGAAAAGTTGTTTGATGAGTAAGTATACCACCGAATGTCCGTTGATTGGAATACAATTATTATACATATTTGTTATTTATTTCAACGAAATTAAGGATTGCAATACCAGCATTTAAAAACCGGTATATTTTTTGTATATTTCGGTATTTATTTATCGATACCAAAATACTGATATTTTAGGTATTAAGAAATCATACACGTTTATGTTCTTCGAAAATGAATTCAATGGTATTTTTCGATTACTTACTGCTATATCGTATATTAAATTTAGTGCATAAGTTTTACGCTGCAAAACGTTATCATCCGACCATGTCCGATCCTGATAGGATCATATGGGCCACCACATGGTGGAGGTTTGTATTGACTGATTTTGTTTTTTACGAGTAATTGATGTCAGCCACTTGCTCAATCTATTAGGTCCATACCCTCACACACACACATTGAAAAACATTATGTGTTTTGCCAGACCCAGAATTCAAACTTGGGACCCACGGATTTATAGTCCAACGCTTAAGCCGCGCGGCCACCGTAGGTGTTAACGTTAACGAAAGTAAAAAATAAATATAGAACAAAATATCTCTAATATTTGAGAGATTTACTTATTAGTATTAATTATGTTATAATATTTATAAAAATTAGCAGTTCTACAATATTATGATCTATCAAAGTATACACATTAATGAAGGTCAACATAATAAAGCTAGGTACATTAGGTTGATATAAATTAATATTTTAAACGGATTTCAATAGCTATATTTATTGATATGTATCTACATTTATGTTTTTGTATGTTTTAATGAATACCGGTATACAATAAGAAATACCGAAAAACCGGTATTGATACAATATTATTCATTCGGTTTTACAAACCATTTATCATGTTTATTAAAAAAAAGATTATTTATTCAAGATACACAATATGACATCAAAATTAAAATTAATCAGGTTATAATAAAACGACAAAGTGAAGTGGAATAACTACAAGATAAAAAGAAATTTTTATATACAACGTTTTTAATTCTATTGAATCATATAAACTTGACTTGACTAGCTTAAACGATCAAAAAAAATTGTACTTGATAGAAATAATACTGAAATGGCACATTTATTTCCATAGTAACGCACGTAAGTATATATTAATATTAAAATTTAATATTAAAACCATTCCACGTGAAAACAAAAAATAAATTTTTAACAGAAGTGACTTTTGTGGAATTCAAGAGAGGGAAAGCGATCATGTCTTGCAGAAAGATGCTCGCAGAATTTATGTTGTTAAGTTATTATTTTTAAAGTTGTACTATAATAATAAATTTGAATAAAATGGTCTGGTTAAGTGTCTGGCCTTCTATATACTTATATTTATTACTAGTATAAAAGTGTTGTACTATAAAAGAAAAACAACCATCTACGATTGATGCATTTGAAATGTGGTATTAGAAGCACGTGGTGATGGTGCATGGACGTCAAAAACGAAATATATACGAATGACTGACTCTTTAAGCCATGTCTCAACAAAAACTGCAATACTTTGGCCACATAGCCAGTAATCATAGTAAGATCATGTAAACGCGCGTGTTTGAACATGTACTTAACCGATTTTTTTTAAACGGTACATTTTCAAACACGCGCGTTACCATGATCTTACTCCCTACTTCATTTATCGTTTGTCAACTTATGGCTATGGACGTATGTTGTAGCTGTGGGGAATGCCAATAGAAATGGCGTATTTCAAAAAAATACTACCTTATTCTTAGGTCAATAATTATTAAAAAGTAAATATTATTCGTAAAATGTTTATCACATTTGAATGGTCAAAAACATAGCTTATAATTAGTATCATTTAAATTATCTTTAAATGTGTAAATGTTTCCCATTTTTTGAATAATAAAATGCCTAATTCTTGTCAAATTTGGGATCACGGAGATTATCAATATAATTTTTTATTGTAAATATTTCACTATAATAATGCCAACATAAATTTTACTAATGGTTTTATAAATGCTTTTAATAATTAATTAATATAAAAAATCTTAACACCACTTCCCATGGACGTACTGAAATATGACTATATTCTAAAACATTAGAGCGAGAGGTTTAAAAGAATACTATTTTATGTAATAAAAATACTTTATGCAGTCATCAAATGTTTAAAATAAATATAAAGGATAATAAGGCTTCAAAATTATGTTAATAGATTATCTACAATGTTTAAGGAATGTCCAGGATCATGTTTTGAAAATAGCATAAAAGCTCCATTTTGACGTACGCTGAGCATGCCCCCCCTTAATGTATCTTAATTTTGATATAATTAATTTCAGATCATAGATCATAGCAAAAAAACTTTTAATTTCTATTTTTTTGGATATAAAGTAATATTTTATAATATATATTTTGAAAACATGAAAGTATACATAATTTGAAAACATATTATCATGCATAATATTATACACACTAGAAAAAATCATTTTGTAGAAAAAATACGACACCCAACGGGACTTGAACCTGTATCTGATGGATTCGTGCCAGTATGCTTTTCCAATTAAGCTTCGGGCATCTTAGTTAATTACAACGATTTTAACTAGTAGTTTTTACATGAAATGCTTATCGAATTGCGTTCTAATTCAGCTTAATTAGAAAAGCATACTGGCGCGAATCCAGCAGATACAGGTTCAAGTCCCGTCAGGTGTTGTATTTTTTTTTATCTACAAAATGATTATTTCTAGTGTGAATATGCATGATTTTTTTTAAATGATGTATTTTTAATATATATAATGTTATATTCTGAAATATTGTGTTTGATTCGTTGAATAAAAAAAATAGTTTAATAAACATGATAGTATTATAATTCTTAATAATTAAACATAGTTACAGTAGTAGGTACCTACTTTGATTTAATAAACAAAAACCGATTGCCAATAGTAGCTTGCTTTTGAAGAGCGCTGGTGAGCAGGTATTATAAAGGCCAATAGTTAAAATTTGTCAAAATTAGTATGTCACCTAGTAGCATAGTGGACATTGCGCACGGGGCGTAAATCCAAGAGATGCAGGTTCGATTTCTACCGAGTGTCTTACTTTTTTCAAAAAATATTTTTTCTATCGGTTATACAATTTTTTCTCAGAAGTGTTTTTCAAAATTATGTATGTTCAATAATTAGACAAAATATTTAGATTAAATCTTGTGAATCATTCGTTGAATAAAAGAAATAGTTAATTATAAATTAAACGTAAATTAGAGTGGAATTACAACGGTGTATTGATTGGATTAAAATAGTTTCAGAGGGAATGTTACAGGGTTATACTAGAAGACGAATATGCGATATAAATCCATGCGAGTTGTGTTCTCTTCTGTGTCCGTCAAGGGCTGTGCCAATGTATCGATTAATCAGAGAGAATAATTAATGAAAGGCAGATTGGATCGTTGCTTGGCAGGGAGAGGTGGAGAGCAACAGATGCAATCGCAAGAGGCAATTTGATCAATTTGGGTCACTGTGAGGAAAATCAGGAGAGCTGTTACTTGTCATGCTTTGTCTTCCTGCGTTGATTGTTTGGTGCCTTGATTGATTTGTTTTTGGAAAGGTTTTCTTTTACTATTTTTCAGAAGTATCCATACGTACTGTTTATAACTGTATATTACAGCCCCAATAATTGGTTGATCTAAACCAATAATTTTATTTTATTTATTTAAAAATTCCCACGCTTTTAGGACAAATAATTTCGTAAAAATAATAATAGACGTCGCCCGGACAACTAATGATTAAGGCCATGCATTAGTTGAGGCACGGTCTAAAAATATCGTTGCTAGGCGATGTGCGGATTGCGGGTCGCGGGTGAAAATATTATTTCTCAAATAAATCCAACATACGTCCATTTTATGTTCTATTTATTATTCTATTAGTAACAATAATAATATATTCATTGACATGTTTTCTTTTTAAAGTAAATGGGTAAAGTTTTTAGTCATCTTTACACGATTTTAGAATTAATTGGCCCGTCGCCATCACGCAGCGAAGTGACGTGTGTCTGACTCGACGTTCTCTCAATGAATGCGAAGCGAGTACAAAATTTCGTCGCGCGTACAGTTGAAAATTATTTGGCGTTTCACTGATGCGTCACCTTAATAATTAATGTTTTACAAAACACCGGTTTTATTTTATACACAGTCGAATTCGGTTATTACGATCACGGACATAGCAAGACTTCGCATGTAATGAGGAAACATTCGTTGACATTTTTTACGTTTATGATTTTCTCCATACATTATTTCACTTTTATAACGAGTTAGGTACTTATCGGATATTCCGAGAAAAATGTCAATGTGTCGATAGTTTAAAAACATTTTCGACCCTAAGCAGTAAAATCCGACCGTAGACCGATGCCGCCGGGATCGGATTACGTTTATGACATTAGTTAAGTGTCCAGTTACCTACCTAATTGGTGTTTTCACCGACAATATTGAAAAAGTATCCATGCATATGGTTGAAATTTCATGATTTGTGAAGTCAGTAGGTACCTACCAGCGTTCATTACAATAAACAACTTATTTTGTAGTTTATGAATGCCGTGCTTGTTTCTGGGATGTTTATGATGGTTTTCAGATTTTTTTAAATGTTATATGCTTAAATATAGCGTGGCGCGACAAATGTTATATAACGATATAACGAGCAATGCTTATAACGAGCAAATTCAGTCAGTCCCATCTTCCTCGTAATAATCAAGTTCGACAGTATTTGTTTTATTTTTAGTCCCATGAAAGATACGGTGTATGACAGAAAAGACGTTTTAATCGAATTTGAAGATACACAAAAAATATTAAATTCTATAGAGTGTATTAAAAAAAAAGTTAATCTGGATTCATAATTATTATAAAAATAATAAATATCAGTTCAAATTAATACAAATATAAGTATGTACAGAGTAAAAAAATCCTAAATGTAATGTACCTTTGACAATAAAAAGGTTACCGAGCTCTATTTATGTCAAGAAAATTCTTTGGTTAGAAAAATATATTATATAGTTATCAAAGATTTTTGTTGTGTATATCGGATATCGATTAAATAGAATAATTAGTTTTAAAAGTAAATAAGAACTATTGTATTCTACGTCAAAGCTTTAAGTCACTCCCGTTTAAAAGCTTAAAAACTTTAAGCTCTCGTGTCTCTAGCGCATTTGTAATGCAGAACCGGGATAAACTACGTACACGTTATTTATGTCGTTCTCTTTTTGACTGTGAACTTTAGCAGCGGGATTTAGAGAAGATTTTTCAGTATTATTTTCTCGCTCACAGAATGCAAGTTGATACATAGTAAATCAAGCGGCTAAGAGCGAAACTTAAGTAATCTTTCTCCTGTGTGTGTCTTTCTTTAGTGTTTCACTCCAGCTCATGTATCTGTCTTATACACAGGAGAAATTCACGTAAAGCAAATTCTAACTATTTGCGATATTCTTCTTTAGATTTACTTAATAAAAGCCACATACTTAGATTATATTTGTATTTTGAATATCTTGTATTATCAAATAGTATTTGAAAAGTTTAAAAGACTTTGAATATGTTTTTGTACTTCTGTTTAAATAATTAATTTTATTAATTTGGTCCATTTTTTAGAACTAAAAAATACTTATAATGTGTCGCATTGTCAATGATATTACTGCATCAAAAACAAACAATAATTTGTAAGAACCATAAGTTGGAGAATAAATATTTTCCATAAAAATTTCATCAATTTTATATCAAATTTTCATTCAAAACCATATATATTTGACGCATGTCAGCAAATCAATTTACTGATATCACTCGGGAAAATTCCGTATGTAAAGCGGCTATCTACAATAATTGGTAAAACACAGAAATAAGCGGGCTAAGATACTCGGCACTGCATTCCAAATGCATCCTTTGAGAATCAACAATTTGACTGCTTAATCTGCATACCGGCTAACTCCACTTTGTCAAATTGTTCAGGAAGGCGAAAAAATTTAATAATTTAACTATCGAGCGGAATTTAATAATTGTCTTTTTACAAATAAGCTGCACTGTGAATTATTGCACTATTATAGCTTCCTTTTTATATATCAAGAAAATGTATATAAAGAGCGGAGTTGTTCCATTTATGATATTGGAAATTTACAGTTGGCTGTTTTGTGTTAAGAATGATAACGCATTTATTTATAGGTTTAAGAATTTGAAATTTTGTGTAAGCATAGAAAACATACTTTATAACAAAATGCCATCAAAATCTCATTTTTGGTAAAAAGTGCAGTTAACTGGTTTGTAGATAAGCAGTCAAATTGGGTTATTTTTTATCCAGTTGCAAAGATTCTAAAAGATTTAAAAAGAGATATTTAAAAAAATGTTACGGTGCTACTCAACGACACTTGACAATCTCAATATATAATTATTGTCGTACTGTATCTCGCTCTAAAACAGTTAACACGGTTATGAGCGGACGTGTAAAAAAAACAATACGCGTAATAGTTTAGGTACATCTCGGGATAATTACTGTCTGAATACGATATATCATTTTCTATTGGTTTTGGAGTGAAGTGATATGTTAGAATAGCCCTGTTGTTGGAGCATAGAACGATTAAAAATACGGTAGCCTTTAGTATACCCTTGGCAAACATAATGAATTCAGTATTGTCGATTTATGAAAATGGTTTAAATTCCCTGAGAAACTATTTAGTAGATTTTTGTATACAAACAATCGATGCATATTTACTACATTTGTGAATTGAGGTCGTTTTGTGTAAAAGTAAATAATATTATATAGGCATTGTGGATTGATATAATTTATGAAAGAAGATAGTGGGCTTTGTAGTCTCGCAGTTTGGAAGCTATATCTTTGGGTTTAATGAGAACTTCAAGAAATCGGCGATATCAGAAAGTTGCTTATACAAGACTCAGTGATGTTCCTGCCTGGTAGTTATGCGTGCTAGAGGCGTATTTAAATAATACTCTCCTTTTAAATGCGACTCTTTTATTCTACGCAATAAACCAAAAGTTTACTAATAATAATTCTAACATCACTCCTGATCATTTTATACATATTTATATTATAAAAACTTAACATTACGTAAATTGATAGATCCGTACACCACATGAGCGTAAAATTAATTGATTAATTTGGGGCCGTTTCTTATTTAAAAACGAAAGTACAATTAGTTGTGTTGGAAGGGATTGTAATGTGAATAGGAATTTCTTGTTTGACAATACTTTTAGCTGCAGCCAAGTGTTCACTGCTCGCGTTACAGTGATGACTGTCTTAACATGTCTGCATATTAGGGCGAACGGTTGCACTGTGGAGTTTACGTCTTTAATATAATACTAGCTGAGCCAGCTGGCTCTCGCCAGTCTGTCTCGCTAAGTCTTGCAGACAGCTTTTCGTCATAGTGACTTGGTGTTGGATTTTAATATAAAAATTGTAAAGCGTGTATAGACGGCGCCATAGTTTTCCCTTCGGGATGGATTTTCATTCACGTCAGACAATTGAAAATTTAGCTGATTTGTCAGTTTTACGATCTGCATGTCGTCACTGCCAATACAAATTTGGAGTCATGTGCGTAGTCTATTCTGGAGTCTGGCCTTCTCAATATCGTCTGACACCATTTCAGGCTGCTAGGCCTAGCAGAACAGCTGGCAATCGCCGATTGCTACCACTGTCATTTTAATTTTAATACAATATATGTATAGGTATTGTTATGTTCAAATAACACAACCAACGAGTAAACATAATGATATCTGTAGATATGATGGCAACACCATTTCGCCCGGCGACCTGTAAAAAACATAGCGACACGGCAGCCGAAACGTCAACACTGAAGTTGTTTTCTGACAGGTTCCGCCGATTAAGGATGATATAAAAAGATAATCCGGCGTGATTACGAGGCTTTTTTATACCCAGCCGTCGTCGAGTCCAGTGTTAGCGTAAGCCCCCCGGTGAACTTAGTAACCGGTGGGCTTACTTTAAATTCAGTGCACCCTTTTTACCTGAAAGAACAATGTCAAAGGACTGTCATCCATCGAGTTGAACTGCAAGTATTAATCTGTATCGTTCCCGTGGTCTTTTGGTATTTAGCATCCGGACATCGTGGCTAGTATTATGTTTCTATAGTTAGATCACCATAGCTCCGTTCCAATCTATTTAAATTCAATTAATTCTGGTGTTCTTAGTTTTACCATGTCAGATGTATTCACCATTGTCTTTTGAGAAATTATATTTATTTATTTATTATAACTACCGCCGCCTTTTATTTAACTGAGCTTATACTTTTGTTACATCTGACATTTTCCCCTCCGGGGGTGGCGTCCATTAAGTATTTATTATTTCAGAATCTTCTCGGCCATAAGTTTAAGCCGTGAGTTATATTGTTGGATGGCACGTGAGCTGCGTAGGTACGGAGATCGAGACCATTTCCTGAAACTAACTTTTCCTCGCTCTATCTGAATTCCCTTTTCCGTATTCTATAATTCCAATTGCCCCTTATATATTTATATATGATACCCCCTTGTAGATCCTGTTTAGGTACCCTTAACATCATATCATATTAGTATGTGCATTTAAATATGATAAATAATTATACATCTCAATCGTGATTATCATAAATAGCGATCCAATATAACGCGAATATTATTCTCTTTTGGGTCCTATTTACATAATAGAAAAAGGTTAGCAGCATTAAAAATAAATTTAAACATTATTTTGTTTCATTGTCTATAAAAAATAAATGCTCGGAGCCATAGAATAATATTTTAAAAATCATATTTTGATTTAAAAATTAACCTTAAACAATATAGTTTCCCGGTGCGACACATTCATATCGAGACAAATGTTGATAAATAATGAAGCAATACATATTATATCTGATAAAAATAGGAATTTATAAGACCTAAAGATGTGCAATCAGCTTAAAGAGGCCTTCATACAGCAGTGGACTGATACAGGTTGATGAAGATAATGACGATATAAATGGGTAGGTATATAAAATCGCAAATTAAAAAAGAAATATTGCAGTTTATATGACCAAGAAGAGTAGAATTAGGTTGGGATAACCTTCATCCAGCAGTGGATTAATCTTGGTTGATGATGATAATGACGATATTATGAATGGGTAAATATAATATCAGCAATTTTGATAAATATAACAATTCATATGACCGACAGAAATTCAAACAACTTAGAGAGGCCTTCATCCACCGGTGGATTGATTTAGGCTCATAATGATAATGGAAATATAAATAGATATAAAATAATATCACCGATTTTGATAAATACAGCAAATCAAATAACAGAAAGGAGTAGAATCAGGCTTGGGAAGCCATTATCCAGCAGTAGATGGGTTCAGGTCAATGATGATAAGGACGATAGAAATAGGTTTAATATAGTAGTAGAATCAGGTTGCGGAACCCTTCATCCAGCAGTGGATTGATCCTGGTTGATGATGATGACAATATGAATATGTAGATAAATGTAATATCACCGATTTTGATAAATACAGAAATTCATATCACAGAAAGGAGTAGAATCAGGCTAAGGAGGTCTTTATTAAGCAGTGGATTAGTTCAGGTCGATGATGATGACAATATGAATATGTGAATAAATATAATATCATCGATTTTGATAAATACAGGAATTCATATGACAGAAAGGAGTAGAATCAAGCTAGCGAGGTCTTTATTAAGCAGTGGATTGGTTTAGGTCGATGATAATGATGATGATAATGATGATGATGACGATATGAATATGTAGATAAATATAATATCACCGATTTTGATAAATACAGCAATTCATATGACAGAAAGGAGTAGAATCAGGCTAGGGAGGTCTTTAATAAGCAGTGGATTGGTTCAGGTCGATGATGATGATGATAATAATGACGATATGAATATGTAGATAAATATAATATCACCGATTTTGATAAATACAGAAATTCATATGACAGAAAGGAGTAGAATCAGGCTAGGGAGGTCTTTATTAAGCAGTGGATTAATCCTGGTTGATGATGATGATGATGATGATTTGAATATGCAGATAAAATAAATAATATCACCAATTTTTATAAATACAGGGATTTATATGACATAACGGAGTAAAATCAGGCCAGGGAGGTCTTTATTAAGCAGTGTATTGGTTCAGGTCGATGTGATGATGATGATGACGATATGAATATGTAGATAAATATAATATAACCGATTTTGATAAATACAGAAATTCATATGACAAAAAGGAGTAGAATCAGTCTATGGAGGTCTTTATTAAGCAGAGGATTGATCCTGGTTGATGATGATGATGATGACAATATGAATATATAGATAAATATAGTATCACCGATTTTGATAAATACAGCAATTCATATGACAAAAAGGAGTAGATTCGGGCTAGGGAGGCCATTATCCAGCAGTGGATTGGTTCAAGTCGATGATGATAAGATGGATAGAAATATGTATAATATCACAAATTCGTTAAACCAATAGTAGTAGAATCAGGTTGCGGAACTCTTCATCCAGCAGTAGATTGATCCTGGTTGATGATGATGATGATTATGATGACGATATGAATATGTAGATAAATAACATTAGAAATTCAATACTGTCAATAATACAATCAACGTAGAGAGGCCTTCATCCAGCAGTGGATTTATTGAGGCTCGTGATAATAATGGCATTATAATATATAGATAGGTAGATAATAATATAATATCACTGATTTTGATAAATATAACAATTCATGTGTAAGTAAGGAGTCGAATAAGGCTGAGGAGGCCTTCATCCAGCAGTGGATAGGTCAAGATTGATGATGATAGGGACGATAAAAATAGGTAGATATTATACAATATGACTCATTTTGATAACTATAACAATTCGTATTAATTTCTTTCATTGTTTGCAATGGCAACATTGTTAGATTAATATGACTATATTGTGATCTATGGAAATTAGTAGCCTAGGTAAATATTCAATAAAAAAATAGTGCGTAACAGCCACAAAGAAGTATTTAAAAAAATCAATACTTTAATTATAGTTTGTCAATTTATGGCTACGGCCGTATGTTGTAGCTTAACCACTAGGGAATGACAAAAAAAATGGCGTATTTCAAAAAAACACTACCTTATTCTTAGGTCAATAATTATTATAAAGCAATCATTATTCATAAGATGTTTATCACACTTGAATAGTCAAAGACATAGCTTATAATAAATATCTTTAGAATCATCTTCAAATGTGTTAATTTTGCCTATTTTTTGAATAATAAAATGCCTAATTCTTGTCAAATTTGGGATCACAGAGATTATCAATATATTTTTTTATCGTGAATATTTTACAAAAATTATCTCGTAATTAATTATACTAATGGTTTTATAAATGCGTTTAAAAATTAATAAATGTAAAAAATCTTAACACCACTGCACAGTCATGTACCGAAATATGAGTATATTCTAAAACATTAGAGCGAGAGGTTTAAAAGAATACTATTTTATGCAACAAAAATACTTTATGCAGTCATTAAATGTTTAAAATAACTATAAAGGATAATAAAGCATCAAAATTATATAAATAGATTATCTACAACGTTTAAGGAGTGTCCAGGATCATGGTTTGAAAATACAATAAAAACTCAATTTTGACCTTCGACGAGCATGTCCCCCCTTACGAAGACGTCATTCTGTTGTGCGTTAAAAGAAGTATGGAAAATTGTATACGCTATATGAGAAAATATCGGTTATAAACGTCACGTTTCTGGAAAATCATCGGATATTTCTCAAATTTGGTCAATTCAATCGTTAGATAATTCGGTAGCGCACATTTCGAAGTGAAGATGTAAAAATAACAATTATATGTCGCTTAAATGAGCTGTTGGTGTATTTTCCAAAATCTCTTAGGATAATAATATATAGGAGATTCTTATAATTTGTGATCAGTATACGCGCTGCAGATAATATGGATACTGGTCAAAAACGATACAATTTTTGAAGGCACCGCACCACATGGGGATATATGCTCCATCCAATCAGCGGACATATAGTAAGAAGAAGATAGTATCGACAACTGTTTTAATCCTTACAGTTTTCCAAATATTAAGCATTGATTCTTATGAATATCTACTTTTGGGAATATTTAATACTAATAATGGTTTGTTGTTACATATCGTAATGTACTTGGATGTGTATTTTTTTCACGCATTTAGTTAATCTTGACAGCAAAATCGTGCCTAGCCCTCTACGTACATAAAATATTATAAAGCTCCTGTCCAGTAGTATAATGTAATTATTGCAGAAAAATGTACCTTAAAGTGCACTGTAAAATTATTAAAATATATATATATATATATATATTATGTCCTAAGTATGTAATAATAATATATTAACCCTTGCCAGGCCAACCCTTGACAAAACCTTTTGTCCATTTTTTTGGTACAGAATGGAATCAGAAAACAAATTTAAATACCCGATTGTATTGTTAAGCAAATTCGATACGTTTTTCATTTCCCATCGCGGCATGATTTGTTAGAGCGGACGCCGTCCCAATTTTTGTCACTTATTTTGAAATATAACTGGATTTTTTTGTGAAAATCAAATTAAAAATAGCACAACATTTTTGATTAATATATTCGCTAACATAAAACCGACACGTTATGAGATAGGTGGCTAAATTTTATTATATAAGTCGAAGTACATGCTTATGAAAAAGGAAATAATTTTTAAATAGGTGGCTGCTGAAAATCATCTTTATTTAGTTATCCGTTTTTACCATTTAAAAAGTAAGTGTAAACTATCGAAGTGCCTACGGAGATTTTTAATGTTTCTATGAGGCATGACCCTCCATGTATAGTTATGTTAATATTATATTATACATGAAATAACAACGCTTTTTACCAATAACTTTGTTTTACTATTCACGGAAAGGATTAGTGATGTATGAAAATATTACTTTTCATCAATATTTTTAAGAGTAGCCGACGACCCCCGAGAAAGCCCATGAGTTAGGAATTAATTTAATTTTAATTTTTTCACTGTATAGGTACCTAAAAGGGATAGTTAAAGTTTTTTGTCTGAAAATGATTTTCAAATATCTATTGATGATAAATAAACAAATCTGATACCATAATAGTGGGATGGAAAAATTAAACAAATGTCAATATTTTACAAAGATCTAGAGCTTTTAGAGCCCTGTTAGCTCTCCTCTTATGGAAGCCATGCCTAAAGTCTAAAATATATGTCTACATATCAAAGATGTACCTACTTCTGATCTATGATTTATTTGTCAGGGCTGCATAGCGATAAAAATGCAGGTTATAAGCTATTATTAGTATTTAGATAAATGATTACGTAAAATTGCTAAATAAAACTAATCCTAAAATTTAATGCTATCAATGCAAAAATATTGTTAGGTAATAGATTTTAATATTTTATTTACACACACACACACACATAAACTGTTTAACCGTGAATATGTGCAGATGCAATTTTTACTCGTGCGCAGGAATTATTTAGGAATAATGAGATTTTTTTCGGTTTTTATTCTCGATTGTACTAATATAAATTATATTCCCCTTCGAATGTGTCTTGTTTCGTGCTGAAACAATCGAAGCTCGCAGTAATGAAGTATGTTTATAGTTGCAAATTCAAACACACGTTGTGTTACAAAGCAGCGTTTTCTGTATTATATAATTACCTACTCTTTTTATTCTGATAGATATATATATACATAGAGCCTAAGTAAACTTTTGAATGCGAATATCTACTTAGTAAGTCGTCTTTATGAATACACCAAATTTAATATAAATATAATAACAATATCCGATGTAATTGATATTGCAAGTAGTCAAAATAATTTGGGCATACTATTCCAATGTCTATTTTAGTTTTTAAAAAGCTTCAAACTATCTAAGAATCTAATTTCCTTGGGCCAGTACGAACAACCTTTTTAAAGCCATAAAATTTACAGTATGAATAGAACCTTCCTTGATAGAGTATTCTGATAAGGGTTAATGCATCGAGAACGAAGGTAGCTACTTACATTTGTGAGTATATATTTATACACGTAAAGGCTAGATGACATGGGTTGATTATTTTGTACTCTGGTATATTTATTATTATTATATTTACAATATAAATAGAGTATTTAAGAGATAAAGCTAAAATATAGGGCATTAAGAATAATGATAATCATGTGTAAAACGTTTACTCTTGTAAATAAAAAATATATTCAATTAATACAGCCTTCGTCAATCCTTTGCTGTTGTAGATACATACTATTGTTAAAAACAAATATGTTGGACAGACAAGACGATCTTTTCATGTTCTAATTACGGAGCTTTATTTAGCCGGTGTCAACAATGGAAAATCCTCAAAATTCCTTGAAGAGGACCGAAAAAGTTCTGCGTAGTATAAAAACCAGGAAACTACAGTAGGTACGTCGGTCACATTATGGGAGGACAAAATTAGAGCAATCCCCAACTTGTCATTCAAGAAAAAATCAATGGCAAGCGTAGCAGAGGACGACGCCGCATTTCGTGGCTTAAAAACCTCCGTGATTGGTACGAGTGCAGCTCCACTGAACTGTTCCGGGTAGCGGATGACAAATCTAAGATCGCCTTTATGGTGGCCAACCTCCGCTAGGGGATGGCACAACATTTATTTTTAAATAATCATTCTCTTTAATATCATTAAATAAACTTAATTTGAATGAGAAATCTAAAAAAAATGGATCAACAGGAAATCCTAGAGATTAATAATAGATATATATATAAATTTTCAATTTTGTGTCATCTCCGTTATAACGCATCCTATATTATAATGTTTGGGGTTGTCTTATTGACTTAACATAACTGCATAGATTGTACATTATTTATTATCTTATTTTTATTTAATTTATTTTTATTTTCTTTTGACTCATAATTTTGTCAGAATTAATACTACTTCCATTTGCTCAATTTATTGTCCATCAAGCGGTAGTAATGTATTATTATATTGTAAAATTTTATAAACGATTTATTAATCGAGTGTAGATAATATTATGATGTTATTAAATAATATTGATTAATCATAATTATTTGTTTGGTGATATATTAAAATGTTTTATTGTAAGTGTTTATTGCTTTATATTTCGTTTAAAAAATTAAGAATATATAATTTGGTTTGAACATGCAATTTTATTAATTTTATTTACTAATAGTTATTGACATGATATATTATTATTTTATAGGATACTTTAATAGTATGGTGGATTGTTTTTGTCACTTTTTGATATTCTGTAGTTGATGTCCCTGTGAGGTGGATTAAACCGGTCCAGATATTAATTAATAAAAGTGGAATCAGTACGATAAAAATTGGCGTTTTATTAAATTAAACTTAATTATTATACAATGCATTTGAACCATGAATTGACAGTTATTATAACACAGTAAAAGAAAAGTGAATACATAATAATTGTGACATTGTAGAATATTTTCCATTAAAAAATAACGACATTTACGCTACAAAACAAATCATAATAAATCTGCCTTACAACAATACTAATTGAATTTACCAAAGCTTTCAAAGGAAAATTTATTCCAACGGTTATGAAGCACACCAATATGGGATATGATAATAATTTATTTAGGGGTACAAAATTCGCAAGTTCCCCGGTCGAGCTTTTAAATAATACGTACCTACGCGTTATTAATAAGTATTACAATACGTAATCCGAGAGCGGTTAATTTATTCAAAGCTTACGTATTTATAGTACTAAGTGGTTATATTATATTCGGCTATCTTCATATCGGTTGTAATTCACGAGCTTTTTATGTGACGGATTAATGTCATGGGGGTCGAATGACGCAGATCCGTTTTTGTCAAAATTTTAGTTATTAACATTCCTACTTTTATATTATTTATATTGGTTTTTTTTTTATTATTTACTCTTATTATAAACCATTTTCTTTTATTCAAATGAATAATTCACAAGATTTTGAGAATGTAACATTCCATATATTGAACATTTTCTTCTTCCAACCTGTCACGATCCAACATAGGGGCAAAGGGCAAGCACAAGTTCGTGCCACTTCCCTCGGTCTATCACAAAATCTTTTGCCACCCGCCATGTAAGACATGCAGCACGAAGGTCGCTTTTGAAGCACCGCTGCAGGGCGAGGGAGGCCGGCCACGGCGACTGAGCCCTTGAGGCATACATAACTTAAAAACACTTCAGAATACCCACTAGAAAAAAATGTATTTGAAAAAAAATACGAAACTCGACGGGTTTGAACCCGTATAACCATTGGTGTCGCGCCAATAATCAATCATGCTACGAGCCACCTATCTAATGACGACAATCTAAACTAGTATGCCATACATGAAATCTGTAATGTTTTCAAGTTATGTATGTAAAACAAATTATATGTTTGACATTAAAAAAGCAGGAATATTAAAAAAAAACATTGAAAATAATATACTTAAATAATATTATAGCAGTGGCAAACACTCTTAACTGGGCTAAATTTTAAAGCCTGCCTTCTTAATCAAAATATTTCTGTAATTACATATTAATGTATTTAAATAATAACTTATTTTTTTTTTGTATTCTAGAAAAATAATATAATTTTACCAACATCATCTATCTATAAGTATGTATTATAAATTGATTGTGAGACAGACATGTGGCTATGCCACTAATAAGTAAGTAGCTATGACACTAATACAATCAAATAAAAGCTCTACGGTACATTTCACGTATACAACCCATATAAACAATAATAATTACACACGTATTCTGAAAAATATACACATAATGTCAAAATCAGTTTAAATCTATCGGGTGCACTGAGGCTGTAGGTATAATATCCTATTTTTTTTATATATATATATATAAAATAATATATTTTTTGTTCAGAAAATTACCATGTTAAGTCCTGTAAATATGCCAGTTCTAGGACTTTTTTCAGTTACCTACTACAGTCTCCCTATCTTCAATAAGCATCCTTGGGCACTGTAATATAAATACGCTACACAGTAAATACTAATATGGTCTCCAAAACCAATTTATTCGAGAGATAATTCTGATAGAGTAACTTGGTGATTAAAAATCATTTCTAAAAAAATACTTAGGTCGGTGGCGTAATTGGTAAAGAGCATTTACTTGAAAAGTGACATACTACTCGATTTATATTTTTCCGACATTTTTCGAAACTGGGATTTTTTTTAATTAAATATTTTAATAGACAATGGTTTTAAAATCTAATAAAAAGTATGTTGAACAATGAAGATACCCAGCGAAAATTATTAAAAAGTTAGGCATGTATGAAAAATGTTTCCCCCATGTAAATAACTTAAAGTACTTACTTATAATGCGGAAGGGGTAGGATATCTGGGTGCTGTAAAATGAATGTGGGCCATGATTTGGGTAAGGCTTAATCTTGCGGTTAAATGCATTATGCTCGTTGAATAATTAATTCGAAACTTTAATTCGGAGTATTTTGTTTTAAAGATCATTAAAGTCTTCCTCTGACTTTGCGAGTCATTAGGAGCAAAGTTTTACACACACATACATGACGCATACAGTTTGGCTTGTTTTACAAGTTTTCAATTTTTGATTTATTGAATTATGTAGACTTAACTGTAGCATGCAAGCTTAAATAAGAGGATATATTGCCAATAGCTTAATAACTTTGTAGTGTTTCTTTATTCAGTACGTTTGGTAGTGACTCATTACAAAATAGAGTTAAATGCATCAGTAGCCTGATGCTGGGTACCTCCGCTACACGGAAGTACATTGGGTCATGTATATGTCTGAAAGAAATTGAAAACACAATATATCCACATTCCAATGTAATACCATGTAGCGGATGTAATCAGTATTTACCCACTAATTTCACAACAATGTTGTCTTTTTGTAAGACAAAAAAGTGTAAAAGTGTGTTTTGTAAGCGAAAAACATTGAAAAATATAAAAATATTTGTCAGCTATGGGATTCAAAAATTAAGTGGTCACCCATCCAACCAATATCCGCAGGCAATGTTGGTTAACTTCAGTGATCGACGAGACCGTCATCCAATCGGCCGGTAACATTCTGCGTTAACAATGCACAGAATTTTATTTTCATAGTCAGGCCGAGCGGTAAAATATATACATTAAAATACGTAGTCGATAAAGCAAGCAATAGGTGGTCAAAAAATCGGGAAATGCTAAACAAGCATATTGAGGGGTGAGAAAGGTATGTCACGACTCTTCAATGTGTTGAGAATCAAATATCAATAACTATCGTGACCAGTGATGTTCTGCTTAATAGAAATAATGCTAAATCGCAGTTTATAATTAATAATATCTTAATCTACCATTAACCCTTTTCTAAAGGACATTTTTTAATATTTCGAAATATACGTATAAAAAATTTAGTAATAACAATAACAACGATTATCGATAGACAAAAACATAAGCGATGGGATGTTAAAAATCAATACCAATTTTCTTACAATCACTAGGAATTGAACTGATTGCTTTCATCATATTTTATGCCCATTTTACTAGTTTTCGATTGTAAAAGTTTAAAATAATGGCGATATATTTATCTTTATTGACTTAAAACTAAAGTCTAAACTAAACTATACGCTCCGGCCACGGCTACATGTAAATTGTATGTAAAACATTTCACCGTGGCACACTTCACTGTGAGCTTTCTTACCGGAAAGAGATGGCCGTATACTATGCGGTCTCCAATTTTATTAGATTCAATATGAAGATTTATTCTGTTTTCATATTATCAAATACCTATCCGTCGAAATCTAAATCATATCGAGTTGTTTGCCATTCTCTGTAAAGTAGATACCATAAGCCAAGTGTCACAATACCTTAAAATTAATATTAAGTTTGCTTAATTTATGAGATATTATTTCAATATTTAAATCATGAAGATATAAATATAATAAACTATTTTTTTTAACTAATAATTCACAATATTTAAGAAAGTAACGTTCTAATTGTTGAACATACATAATTTTGAAAACACCTCTGAGAAAATATATTATAACCATAAGCAATAGAAAAATCTTTTTAAAAAAATAAGACACCCCGTAGGAATCGAACCTGTATCACGCACATAGATCATTATGCTAAAGCAGTCATACTTAATTGCGACAAATTTTAAGATTTTAAGTAATCGCTTTTAGTACTCACTGAAGCGCTATCCAAATTGAGCTGCTATTGGCGATCGGCTTTTGTATTTAAATCAAAGTATGCATAACTTTAATTACTTACCGACGTCACGCTTATAATATATTGGTTATAATATATTTTCAAGTGTTTTCAAAATTATTTATGTTCAATATAAATATAAAATTGACGTAAAATAACTTTATAATATTATTATATAAATGTTAAGGTTAAAATCTTAGACTATAGATACATATAGACGCCACCCGTTGCATTGCTAAATGAAGCCGCGTGCCTTGCGTTTGGTTTGTGGGCGAGCGAACGCATTCGTCTACAAATGTTCGAGACCATAGACCATTTTGCTAGTGCTCGCCCAAAGTGCTCGCACAAGACGCTCAGAATTAAAATATAATTTTCTATTTTTTTACGTTATATAGTATTTTTAAGCGGTCAAAATGCAACCCTTAGGTAAAGATATCCATAATTTAAGTTATTTTAAAGAAACACTAGGTCACTGATATTAAAATATATAATAAAATACAAATAAATTATCACGAACATGTATCAACTTACCTATGAAACGTAATACCATCTTCTTGCTTATCAGTACGGCTACCACATTTTAAGACAACACACAAAACCATCTTTTCTACTTAATTAACTAAAAATATTTACCATTGACTTTATGTTTAACACAAAAAATATCAATTTTAGCAACTCGAGCTCGCAAGTTATCGAAGCTATGTGAAGCGTTTCGCCCCGATTTGATGGCGATACTTTTGGAAACTAGCTTACAGATGACCTTTTATCTTACTTTAGCGCTTGTCGCAGAGATTGTAAGGGTGCCGAATACTTTTTCACTCGCACTCATGCGTCGTTTTGTTCAGGCCTTGGTTAAAATACTTATAAATTACTTTGTTCTATTTTAAGTTCTTGTTATTGCTGACTGTTTTGTCTTCCGTAGAATTTAGATTTTGAGATTTTTCCGTAGAACAATTCCGTAGAATTTTGTATGTATTAATAAACACCCGGCAATAATAATTTATATGTAATCCTATACCTAATCTAGTCAATAGTGTTAATTTTGTAATACTCATTTGATATACCACACGTTTCTACATTTTTATGACGTATTGAAACTCTGCCATTCTTGGTAGTATTGACTTGTGTGTCATTATCAATTAATTATCTTATAAATCGGGGGCATCCGTTGTTTGTTCTACCAAGGTGCAGAACTAACTTGCCATTAGTAATGCCAATAATTGGGAGGGCAATAACTAGTCAGTGAAGGTGAATTTAGGTGGACGTTTTTTTATAAACTCTATCAACCTTGTTTACTATATGTGTTTTCATATACTTTATTTTTATTATTTAATGATTTACTCATATTACCACGTATTTTTATTTCAACATTTTTAACACTTCTTTTTCGTGAACGCTTTGAATTTATAATATGTCATGTTCATTAAATGTAAAATAAATAAATAATTGTCGAATATTGTGTAATTAAATATATTATTTTCAAAAAAATGTAGCGTTTTTATTCAGGTGCGATTTAATATCAAAATATTACCTAAAATATTAACTAAACATGAGCTTTTTAAAGGTGTCACTAAAAACCTAAAGCTTAAACTTTGTTTTACGAGTAGCATGCAAATAATAAGTGGTATCAAGTAATGAAAATAAAAATCTCCACGGGACGATATTGCTATTTAATAAACGCGATTTTATTAAATAGCGTGCGCGAAATTGTGTTTACATTCCCAAACGCAACTGGTTAATTGGCAATATTCAAGAATTGAAAAAATATTATGGAACATGTCATTTTGTTCAAATTAAATAAAACTGGCCCGATAGTCGGCCTCATAAAAATGATACTTTGAATCTTTCTGGATAGGGCATTCGTAGCGAAATTAAAAATTTTCTATTACCAAACTTGATTCGATGACTATGGTCAGCGATTGTCTGTGAAGACTCTACCGCGACTAGAGTTGGGTTTCGGGAATTCTCGAGAAATTTTCGAGATTTTCCATCCCGAATCTCGAAAATTGAAATTTTGAAAATTTCGGAAAACCCCGGATCTCGAGAATCTTTTCTCGGGATTCGGGATTTCTTTATAATCAAATATTAATTGAAAAAACGATTTTCTATTTGAAAAAAAGTGGACAGAAAAAACAAACCGTTCATAGATTGATCGGGGCATTTATGTCTCAAAAGCATACGCGATTGTCAGACGCAACGATTGACAGTCTGTTTTTTTTTGAAATTCTATTTTAAGAAGTAATGTTTTGAATTATTTTTGTTTTACTACATAACAAAAAAAATCATATTTTTTTGGAATTTTATCTGTTTTTACACTGATTTTAGGATTTTTACAGGTTTTATTTTAAATTTCCCAAGAATCTCGAGAATTAAAAATTTCATCATTTCGGGAAATCCCTAATCTCGAGATTGAGATTTTCTCGGGAAATACCCAACTCTAACCGCGACTATGTGCGCACAAAGACTCTCCACGCCTTACGATCCTAAGGGGGGACATGCTCGTCGTAGGTCAAAATTGAGTTTTTATTGTATTTTCAAACCATGATCCTGGACACTCCTTAAACGTTGTAGATAATCTATTTATTTATTTTTGAAGCCTTATTATCCTTTATATTTATTTTAAACATTTGATGACTGCATAAAGTATTTTTGTTACATAAAATAGTATTCTTTTAAACCTCTCGCTCTAATGTTTTAGAATATACTCATATTTCGGTACATGAATGTGCAGTAGTGTTAAGATTTTTTACATTTAATAATTTTTAAACGCATTTATAAAACCATTAGAATAATTTATGACGAGTTAATTTTAGTAAAATATTCACGATAAAAAATTATATTGATAATCTCTGTGATCCCAAATTTGACAAGAATTAGGCATTTTATTATTCAAAAATCGGCAAGATTAACACATTTGAAGATAATTCTAAAAATACTCATTATAAACTATGTTTTTGACCATTCAAGTGTGATAAACATCCTACGAATAATGATTGCTTTATAATAATTATTGACCTAAGAATAAGATAGTGTTTTTTTGAAATACGCCATTTCTTTTGGCATTTCCCAGTAGTTAAGCTACAACATACGGCCGTAGCCATAAATTAACAAACTATAATTGAAGTAGGAAGTAAAATGATATTGACGCGCGTGTTTGAGCATGTACCGTTTAAAAAAAAATCGGTTAGGTACATGTTCAAACACGCGCATTAACATAATTTTACTCCCTACTTAAATTATAGTTTGTCAATTTATGGCTACGGCCGTATGTTGTAGCTTAACCACTAGGGAATGACAAAAGAAATGGTATATTTCAAAAAAACACTACCTTATTCTTAGTTCAATAATTATTATAAAGCAATCATTATTCATAAGATGTTTATCACACTTGAATGGTCAAAGACATAGCTTATAATCAATATCTTTAGAATCATCTTCAAATGTGTTAATCCTGTCGATTTTTTGAATAATAAAATGCCTAATTCTTGTCAAATTTGGGATCACAGAGATTATCAATATAATTTTTTATCGTGAATATTTTACAAAAATTATCTCGTAATAAATTATATTAATGGTTTCATAAATGCGTTTAAAAATTAATAAATGTAAAAAATCTTAACACCACTGCACAGTCATGTACCGAAATATGAGTATATTCTAAAACATTAGAGCGAGAGGTTTAAAAGAATACTATTTTATGTAACAAAAATACTTTATGCAGTCATCAAATGTTTAAAATAACTATAAAGGATAATAAGGCTTCAAAATTATACAAATAGATTATCTACAACGTTTAAAGAGTGTCCAGGATCATGGTTTGAAAATACAATAAAAACTCAATTTTGACCTTCGACGAGCATGTCCCCCCTTAAAGATAAAACTTCACCAAATAGATGCTCCACTATACGTTTTAATGTATCAGTTTAAATAACTGATCACAGTCAGTGGCGGCTCGTGGATAAGATATTTGGGGGTGCTGCGGTTGATTAAAAATAAAAATAAATGTTTATTTGGATTATATTTTACTATTAATATCTAAATTAAATATAAATAATTAATTATATTAATAATTAAAATAAAGAACTTTGCATAAATTGCTTGCAGAAATAAATTTTAATAATGTTAATAAATCATTATAGCTATATTTATTTCCTCGGTGTAGAGCGCGTGCTCACTGTAAAATTATGTTAACGCGCGTGTTTGAACATGTACCTAACCGATTTTTTTTTTTTTTTAAACGGTACATGTTCAAACACGCGCGTCAATATCATTTTACTCCCTATTTCAATTATAGTTTGGTAATCTATCTACTATCGTGCATGTAAAGGTATTTCAAGAATAACATGTGGGTTTTCATTACCTCCTCCAAATGCAACAATTGTCTTATTTACGAAGCCGTTTAACCAAAACGAGCTTCATAGGTGAAGATGATTTTTGAAGTTATGCTTCTTTAGGCGCGTTTGGAAAATCAGATCAGAGTGTATTTTTGGCGTGTGACATTGTAACACATTATTTATTTTTTCACACAAAAAACACACTCGATTGGATTCGAACCAACGATTGTTCGGTTATCAGCCGAATGCACAACCATTACTCCACAGAATGATACTGCAATAGTGACGATTATACAGTATAATAATTATTATGGTTTAGAATTGTTTCGTTGCTAGGCAGCGAAATAATTATTGTCGGCAATTCCTTACGTAAACAAACCATTAAACGCCAGAATAACAGTAGTTGTTACTTTAAAAATAAAAACAACGATAAATAATTATATAATTTAGTAATATAAGTTAAAGTGGATAGAAATAAACTAACGGCATTCCAATAAGTGGTCATTTTTCTTGAGTGTAATTTAACAAGATAATTAAGAGCTAGTCAAAAAATCTAGTTTATCACAAGTTTTAATTTTGTTTTGTTACGCCAAAGAAGTATACCTACTAACGCGCATACATAAGTACACACACCGATTTTTTAAAAATATATTCTTTAGATTCAAGTTCCACTGATTGTCAGATTCACCTGACAGCGCGATCGCATGCCTTGATATTAAGAGTCATTTTATTAATCCTTGCTCTATATTGTAATCACACTTTTTCAGTCTATATCTATTAGATATAATATCACTTTTTATTCCTATTGCAACTTTATTCAATGCGACAATGTAGTTCAAGTTCTCGAGAATGACGTGTAATTATTAATTGTTCTGGATTTCCATTCACACTTTGATTGACAACATCGATATTTTCAGTAGTACGTTTACAGTTAGATTCTTAACATCACACACATTACCATTTGACTCGAATTTGTCAATTAAATTACGAATAGTAAGCACGTACTGCCCGAAACGGAGCTCGAATATAATATGCATTATGGTTGTAATACATTTTAACAATTTGAATACGCTGTATAACTCTGTATCTTTACATAACAATTTTTCAAACCATACTGAAGACAAATGTCAATTTGGGCGGAATCAGCGCTCGCAATGGAAACGTTTACGAACCGAAGCGCTAGAGAATTTTCTGGAGATATTTTCATAGTTATTAAATTTTATGTGTATTTTATAAAAATAAGTATGTTAGATTTTTTATAATATGGCATATCTAGCTCACACGGTCAAAATATTTTTTCCATGAGACGGAGCGATAATTTTACTTATGGCACGAACCGGAACGGTACTTCTGGGCGCTCCGGTCCATTTCGAGCCCGGGGGGAATCAGAAAAAAATGTAAATAAACTTATTTGATAATCCTATAATTATTATGTTTTACGAAAATTTGAAGAAAATGATTATTGAGTCTATTTCTGTAGAATAATGTTATACAGAAGTGGTTAATAACCCTTTTCCTTTTGAACGTTTTTTTTCTTGTTACTTTTTGATTTTCAATTATACGGTATTGTATTAATAGCATGATGTGTATTACTGTGTTATATTAGTCGTTTGAATCATTTTTGACGACTTGAAAATCAAATTACATCTACACCCTTCATCGAAATACAATGTGTCTAGTTTCAAACTGATTTGGTTATTGTGGTTTAAATTATTACAATTTCTCAAAATAATAGCTTGAAGATTTATCAAAATAATATAATACGATGTAAAATATTAATAATATTCAAACCGTTATTGAGGGACTTCGGTTAATCTTTTTAGAAATATATATTTATTTTAAGAATTATTAGGGTCTTCGAGATACCGGAACTTACAATAATTGATTTGTTTATTCCGAAATATTTAGACTGAAATAATTCACATAATTTCAAGTGTTTGTGACCAGCTTTCACGTGTTTTTAGTCTGAAATAAAAATAATATTTTTTTCAATTGAATTTATAAATAAGTAAATATTAATACAACTTACACCCGTACAAGTTACCGGTTCCTTCTTTAAGTTATTATAAAATTATCAATTATAATTATTACATACTTACTTTCAGTGGCGAGGTGGGCTGTTAAGATCCGACATAAATAGTGCACACTAAACTTTGTCAGTCAAACGTACTTGTTTCCATTGAACCACGACTATAATGTGTGGATAGTTAGTTTTTTAAATTCTATTAAACCCTGCCTAATTCAAGGCATAGTAAATAATAGTCAAAAATATGTATATTATTTTAAATAGTTTACAGATAGAATAATTTTTTTTTCGATTATGGCTTGGTTTCTTGGCGGGGCATAATAAATTTCAAAAAATCAACACCATCTGTAATAATTATATATTTATGTATTTTGAATTCAACGAAAACAAAAAAGGATGACTGAAAAAGTGTGCACTATTTATGTCGGACCGCCCGTAACATACTTAAACTATTATGGTTTAGTTTAGGCAGGGAATAATTGAATTTTTAAAACTAACCATCACTATCTGGGAATTGTATTTTTAGTTCAATGAAAAAAATATAAATATAAGTGACCAAGTTCAGTGTCACTATTTATGTTGGATATTAACAGCCCATTTCTACACCTTGCAACTGCTATTTATATTCATATTCTCACTATTATATCATGAGGAAATTAAATCTATTTTTTTTCATATTTTACTACTCGATTAGATATTTTATAAATACAATTGTAGAAAAAAGTACAATTCTTAATAAAAGCACTTTCCGGATGAGTGATTTACCCTGCAAGGTAAAAAAAAGTTTAGATGCATAAGCACTCATCCGGAAAGTGATTCCGAATTCCTCTTGAGCCAACTTTTTTTCTATATTTATTTTCTAATAAGTATGTAAGTATGTTTAAAAATTCAGTTTTGAATAATAGAATAATAATTAATTCATTATTATACGTTATATACGTAAAAGAACGCCGATATTTTTTAAATTCTATTTTATTGTTTAATTTGTAGTTTTCTAGAATTACTTTTTTTTTTTTAATTTTATTTCTTTTGCTCCAAAATAATTTTTTGATTGGTTTTTTTCTTTACTGATTTAATTTACCTGTACTTTTTACAACGTTTTTCTTAGCTCGTATTCTTTTTTTCCGGTGGTTCTTTGTCCGGTACAAATCTTGTAATCAATTTTTAACTAACTTCCCGACTAGCTAGACATTTGAAACTTTTAGAATATTTATCAGAACACGATGCCAATGCATTTTTAATACTTTTAGCCATCTTTAAGTAGAATTGAATTCATTTTCAGTGTATGAAAAGTTATTTCGACACCATTATTGGTTGCTGGGGGTCTTGGGTCCTAGCAACTAAATTATTAATATATATGTGCGTTACTATGGAGATCAATATGACATGTCAAATACATTTTTTTGATGGTTTAAGCTAGTCGAGTCAAGTTTATATGGTTCAACAGAAAATTTACAAACGTTGTATATAAAAAGTTCTTTTTATCTTGTAATTATTATTCTAAATATCATCTTGTGAACGTCTTGAATGTATAATTTGTTATGTGCTCAATGTGTCTTTTGTAAATAAATAAATAATTAAATAATTTAATTAAATTTGACTAGCGTCTGACGTGTGTTGCAATTATGTTAGTAATGTCATTTACCTTTACTCCTGATTGAAAGAATTTTAAGTACCTCTGGTTAAATTATTGTATTTCTTTATTTGAAATATTTTATATAGTATTTCCCATCATAAGTATATTATAGATAAAGAAGGCTAATCGATACTTGGTAAATTTTCTTATGAATGAGTCACCTTGAATCATAACTCACGTTTTACAATTTTGTCATTTTTGAGTTAAATATACCAAGTAATTCTAAAGACATAAATCTATATAAAGAAAAATAGTTGGCTATTAAAAGTCACTTTAAACCATGTGAAAGTCGGTGACAAAGTTAACTGTTGGTTAATGAATCCTAACCTAACCAAACACAGAGCTCTATTTTTCATAATGTGCTGTGTGTCTGCAGCCTTAGTAGTATTATATAATATATTTAAAAAAAAAATGTAAATCAACTCACTCACTCATTAATATTCAAGAGAGTTCAATACCTTTCTTCTCATTATTACAAAAGACTGCTCTGGTGTTTTTTTTTTGTGATTATCTCAAAACTTGATTTTTGGAATATGTGAGTTATGACTCTAGGCAACTCAAATGAAGGTATCTACATTGTTTTTTTTAATAACAGCATACACATGAAAATATTTAGTAATATACCTAATATTATTGAGTTTTAAAATAAGAATATCAGCATCTCGGAAGATGGATCGAAGTTGTTTACCATAAATGTGATTTTATTGTTAATATATTCAGCATATTATTAAAATCTTAATCTAATCTAATTTAATTTAATTTACCGTGTATGTATTATGTTTGAATATCCACTAAGCGGAATTAATAAATATGTCAAAAGCAACACTAAAAACGCAAATCGACTGTGGGGTGGTTTGTGGTGGTGATTGCCATTTGTTTGGTGGGGCATGTGTACAACGTGGCGGTGAGATGATTGTTCGGTGGTTTCTACCTTGGAAACAATATGGCGGTCACAGTTTCGGGCGGGAAATTTGTTTGTTTTGCGGTCGCGATCGCTCGCCATTGATTGAAAGCATGTGCCAAGCAAACAACAAATAATAATGGACAATGCCCACAGCTACTAACGACCAAATATTTACCGCATGGAAGTGAAAATGGGTATAAAACGATCGTCACATATCATAATTAAAGGATTCAATGCGCAACATGAGTATGTTATATATTTAAATTTAAAGCTGTCATCATGATCATCAGCTGAAAAGCTGCTGGGCGAGACGAGTTCAATAATAAAACTTAGGTAGAGAGCAGTTTATATGTTATATGCCACATATCGAATCTGCTAACAGTTTACACTATTCTATTAATAAACTATGTATAATTTTATAGAATTTAAATCAAGCAACTCACCCCTCTAACAGGGCGTTTTACGTGGGCGAAGTCGGCGAAGCGTTGAGCGGCACGCGCAATTCAAACGTATAAACGTGTGTGAAAATGTTCGAAACAGTCTTTTTTGGTTGTACGCTTATACGGTTATACGTTTTAGTTGAGCGTGCCTCTCATCGCTTCGCCGACGTCGCTCACGTAAGACGTAGTGTAAGGGACGAGGTCCGACTGCACTCAATTACGGTTACATGTAAATTGTACGTAAAACATTTCACCGTGGCATAGTTCGGCGTGAGTTTTCTATTGGAAAGAGATGACCGTACAATAATAAGACGGTCTCCAATTTTATTAGATTCAATATGAATATTAATTCAATTTTCACAACTGATTTTGGCAAAATTAATGAATTGAAGAATGAAAATCTAACCTAACCTAACAAATAATCCAATATTTTGGCTATTTACAAAATTTGTTTGCTGCTGGCTTCCTGTAAACTGTAAACCGACAAAAGCTGTGATTTATTTAGACGTGAATTTTATGTCAGTACTATACGACCCAAAGAGGTTTGATGGTCTTTAATACACGGCCACATATTTCCGATACAACATTTCACGGTGAAGTGTGATACGGCGAACTGCATACTTACAAGTTTCCAAACACGCTCATTTACTTTTCCCAGCAAACGGAATAACCAGAGCTTTAATTTATCGAAACACCAGACCATTTAAAATGTTTCTTACACACCTTATGGCTAATTTTGAACCTTTATAATAGTATTAAAAAAGTAAATTTGATAATCGTTTCCATTGCAGCCAATTTTTTGTTATAAGAATCAAAAATTTTAAGTACTTTAGTGGATTTTACAGTCTTCATCTATTCATTATAGGATAAAGGCATCTCCCAGTTCATATAATTGCTCTCTGTATTGTGTATTACGTTGCCACATGGTTCGATGGAAGTTTATTATTATTTTCTTGATATATGCCGAGTTTATTTATATACACTGTCATAGAATTTATGATACACCAATATATACACACTTTTTTGTCCCAGATGGATGCAGTTCTTCACCATCATCTGTTTCAGCTATTGTTTGTTTAAAATAACATAAAAAAATCTCCATCTCTAATATAGATGGTGTTATATTCAAAATAATGGACAGATCAGCGTCAACTTTAACTTTAAGTGAAAATAAATATTTAATATTAAATGACATCGAACAGCTTAGAACACAAGTAAAATAAAGCAATTAGAAATTATTTTTAAATATTTTTTTACAACATAACCTATCATTATTTTATTTAAAACCAAATTTTATTATAATATTTTTTAGAAAAAAACTGTAATTATCTTAATACTTTAACTCATGTACTTGTTCACGTTGCCATGGAAACCCCCCAATAATAACATTGTAGTACTTTTTTTTATAAAATTATTTTAAAATACGTAGGTACATATTATATCACCGTTTGGTACTGATAAATAGAATACCATTTCGTCGTGGTTAGCATTGACTGTTTATTTGTAAATCATATTGCTCAGAGGGTATTAGATTTAGAGTTCGTGATTTCTAGACTTTTTTCATTTCTCAAAATTCGAGAATTATCTAAATCAACAACGTCTTTATTGAAAAGAGATTTCGAGAAGGTATTTTTGCCTCTAGAGAATTCTAGAAAAATCGTCTTTATTACGAAAATAATTAACTCTCCTTGTTGATTTTTTATTTAGATATTCATTTCGGTCACATTTTTTTTTACCATCAAATTCCGATCAAAATGAAAGTCAAGATCTTTTTATTTAGCTATTCCGGTCAAAAAAAAAACAACTGGGAAATTTGAGGAATTTCGTTTAGAATTAAAGTCGAGATCCCTTTTTACCGATAAATTAAATTACTTGGGAAATTCCATTTAGGAAATTTCGGAAAATTAGTGTTTCGAGACTTTTCTGACTATTTCTCAAGACGAGATTTCGGTTTATCCCACTAACTACAAATATTGTTTCAATATTATGTATGTCTCTGAGGTGTTCCCAAATGTGTACAGTTAATTGCATGGCCTTGTGGTAATTATACCTAGGTAAAAAATAATTCCGCAAACTCATTTGCGTCGGTAGGTAACGCAGTTTTCCTCTTTCCCACCTTGTTATTTGTCATCGCTGAAGTAAAAAAGAGGAATAAATAATACGATAAAGTAAAAAAAATATGCGACCAGCTTCAACGTTTGTTCAACGAGCAAAAGTTTTCAAATTAGACGCCTTTGTGCCCGGAGACCTAACATAGGTCAAGTAAATTTATTACATAAATTAAGTTTTGTTGTGATATATATCACGGACATTACTTTTATTTTGAAGTATGATATTTGCAACGTTTGGCTCGTGAATATTTTAATTTTTATTCAGATTTTATTTATTTCTCTTTAAAGATTTCGTCAAAATATTTAACCTTTCCCGTTCTGTGATGTCAAGTCGCGTTACAAAAGTTTTATTTTTTCATAAATCAGTTAATATGCACGGTATTTATTTTATATATTACGTAGGTAATATTCTTCGAATCACCAAAAAATCAAAAACATGTGTCGCTAGATTTCAAAATCAGCCAAGTCCATAATAGATGAATAGGAGAAAAACAGCTTTTTGTTTTCTCAAATACAATCACAAGGATGAAAGTTTTTATTATTTCGTGTATAAAATATTTCTTCTTCTTATTGTGGCATCCCCTCGCGGAGGTCGGCCACCATCAAGGCGATCTTATATTTGTCGTCTACTACCTGGAACAGTTCGGTGGAGCTGCACTCGTACCAATCACGGAGGTTCTTAAGCCAAGAAATGCGGCGCCGTCCTCTGCTACGCTTTCCATTGATCTTTTCTTGAATGACAAGTTGGGGAATGCTGTATTTTTGTCCTCTCATAATGTGGCCGAGGTATTGTAGTTTCCTGGTTTTGATACTACGTAGAACTTCTCTGTCCTTCCCCATTCTGGGAACTTCCACATTTGTCACCCGGTCAGTCCAAGGAATTTTGAGGATGCGTCTATACAGCCACATCTCGAAAGCTTCAAGTCTCCGTGACATCTCTTGGTTTAGCGTCCATACTTCCATACCATAGAAATAAAATATTTAAAATTAATAAATTCCACATTTTGATAACGCAGAAATGTTAGAAAGCAGTAGTTCAAAATTCAAAGTAATTCAAAAATCAAAAAGTCAAAAGGCGGACTTGGCTGATTTTAAAATGTAGCGACACACATAGCAAAAATAATGATGACGAAATAATTTATAAAATAATTCATGCTTGTTAATAAACAGTTGCTGCCAAAAGTTGGTAAGTCGATAATTGAGGTATTTTGAGTTGTGAACTAATTATGTGTATAGGTATAATATATAAATAATATGTATGCTTGAAAATTCAAGGTCATTCGATGTATAGAACATGCACATAAAGCATAGAGAACTTAGAATTTCTCCTGATTTAAGAGGACATGTCGAACTTCAAATTACAATAATTACTCAACAATATGATTTCGAGACTTACCAACTTTTGGCAGTAAACCCACATTTTAATATATTATAATTTGGCCACCACTAATAAAACCACTGGATATATAATTAATTCAAACAAAAAACGTGCTTACTCTATACCGTGGAGCACGATTTCCAAGAATGGAGAAACGACATCCAAAAAAAATATAAAGGTATTTTAGCTTTGATGTCATCGAAGTCTTAAATCTAACAAAATTTTGTAGATACCTACGGTTAAATCGCACATATTATATTGCCCTAAAACATTTTGTAGAGTGAACGAATAACATGTGTAAACTTCGTTAGTTAGTCGAAACTTTCAATTAGATTTATATACATCCGACAGAGCTATCACTTGATTAGCACATATTTTTAAAGAAATTCAAATTTAAAAAAAAATCCCTTTTTTATACAACTTAATAGGTTCCGGAAATTTTAGTAAATCTATCAAAAATCGGTTTGTAGTCACTTGATACATTTGAATATTTCGTATTTTCAATCTATTCCATTAAAATATTCACACTTGACATCAGTACTTACATGGATGTAGGTACACAATTTTACAATGTTTTTAATAGCTCGTATTCTTATTTGTCCGGTGGTTGTTTATCCGGTACAAATCTTGCGATCGATTTTTAACTAACTTCCCGACTAGCTAGACATTTGAAACTCTTAAAATATATCAGAACACGATGCCAATGCATTTTTTAATACTTTCAGCCGTCATTAAGTAGAATTGAATGCATTTTTAGTTAATTCTGTTTTGTATAAAAAGTTATTTCGATACCATTATTGGTTGCTAGGGAGTCCTAGCAACTAAATAATCAAATAATATATACGTGCGTTACTATGGAAATCAATATGAAATAACATTTCATTATTCAGTATTTCTATCAAGTGCATTTTTTTTTGATCGTTTAAGCTAGTCAAGTCAAGTTTATATGATTCAACAGAAAATATAAAAACGTTGTTTATAAAAAGTTCTTTTTATCTTGTAATTATTTAATTATAAAATTGTCCAATATTCCAAGTAATTAATTACTACGCAAATTATATTATTGTGTATTGATATGATCCTAACCTACCACCACACAAGCAAATATCTGTCATAGTTGTCATAGTAATAATATGTAAGATGTCATTTGTTTGGTTTGAAAATTATATATTCCAATCCTTGATTTCATCACTTCATTACAATTTGATTGAAAATAGTCACAATAATATACATTAAATTTATATATGTCTAGTAATATAATATGAGTACTCTTGAAATAAAATCGAGTATTGTCGAAATGATAAAATTAACTGTCATGTACAGTTATGAATGATAATCTGCTATTCGATAGATTTGTAAATAGAAATACATACTGTTATTGAGTTATAAATATAAACATAGATAATATAATCTAGATAGGTATGCTAGATTTTAATTAATTTCGTTTGTGAAGGAAGCTGAAATTTCTGCTAATTATTATTTTAATAATAAAACTATACCTACGTTACCTACATAACTAATTATATTTTGTTTTATATGCATAAAGTTTTTTGACCTATTTTCCTTTCTTAGAATTCATATTACATTATCACATGGTTAAATTAACAATTTAATTACATTTAACCTATTATAATGGCTTTAGTTAAAAGTAAGTCCGCAGTTTTGTCTTTGTGACATTTATTACTGAAGCACATTTCAGGATTCTACCTTCATAAATGTCTTTCCAGCGAACTCCTGGTCAATTCTGTAAGCCTGTAAGCTGATTGTCTGAACTTCTCTCTAACAGAACAGAAGTGATGTCTAACCTTTTTGTATGAAGTCTTGTGATGAATAATTTGGATATTATATAAAGAAGCCTATTTCAATAGCATCCATATCCATAATCCGTATCTCAATATATAATCCTGTCAGACCTTGGCCTACTCAAGTATATATTATCTGCTATCTCTCATATTCTGTGATTTAGTTTCCCTGTTTTAAAAACACGGTATGGGAGTGTATGTATTAATGCTATCCTAACTTGACTGTTACAATTTTTCTTCTTTCTTCCAGGTATGTTATCATTACATTGTATCGGGGTTGCGTTTACTCCATCCTTGTGATATGAACCGTCCACCGTAAGCGTAACACCTGGTACCTTGTTCAATAAATGCCATTTTCATATAGTGTGGCTTTGAAAATTAGTTAGTTATTGCTTATTAATCTTTTCGCATTAAAATTGCACCGCAGATGAAAAATTATAAAGGTTAGCAATATAACACGAATAATTCCACAGATGCTACATATGTTTGAAATTATATTAAATGTATTCATCGTGCTATTTGAAAAAGTATGTTTAATTTTAATGAAATATACAAAATCACAGAAACCTACCCAGAAGAAAACTGGTCCGTGTATCGTTTTGTTTAAGGGCGTACAACAACAATGGCCCTGTATTGATAAATATATACAGTTTAGTCTCGTCACTCTATTTTTTGACCATATCCGAAACTAAAAATATCATAATATAGACCTCGTATTGTATTGGAAGATTTTTACGAGAAACGGATGCTCAATACTCTGACTCCAAACACAATATATTGAAAATATTATGTGTGTCTGCCATACGCAGGATTCAAATCTGGGACCCACGACATTAACACACGACGGTAAGCCGCTCGGATATACATCTATTAGTTTGTTGTATATATATGTTGTATAAAATAAAAATGTTTGTGTATTTTCCATACTTATTTATTTGCACACACACAGATACGCACACATATAGACACACACACTTCAACAAAAGTCAATATACAGAAAAAAGCGTTAAATATTTACTTTAAAGAAACAAAGATAGACAATGGAAAGTAAAAACTAATATATATATAAATATACAATATACAATAATATTTTTATATTGCTCAAATTCATACGTTGTCCGAAATTATCATTAAAGATTAAAACATTATTAATAATATCCGCGTGGTCGAGAATTTTAATTTAAAAATCATGCCTGGCGACGAAATATTATTTTTGTTTAATACTATCAATTTCGGGAGCTATTGGTTGGACACTACTGATCTAACGAATAACGTCTCTACATAATAAAATAGAGACGAATTTAAATGTTGAGGATTCTTCTCGGAAAAATGTATTAAAATGCGCGTTGCATTTTACGATAAGGTGATATTTTTATGACATGGAAGTATATTAATTTAAATATAAAATTCTCGTATTCTTTGTCGGGACCTTATGACTGAGAATTGTGAGCCAGATAATTTCGCCGCCTTGTAGCCTTTTCCGATTTAGGGTCTTCATATGTATAAAATATGTGATATTCTTGATCTGGTACGTCCACCTGGAGGAGGCTTTTCCTCTTCACACATCACATTTTTTGTTTCCTGATTACCATGTAGTCAGCATATTATATGGCCGGAGAAAGCAAGCTGAGGAGAGGCTGTCTCGAATTTAGATTGTGCTGGTTGTGAAGTCGTCGGTAGATTTAACAATCCGCGAGATTCTCAAAGCCTGCCTCCAGCACCACATTTTAAAAGCGTCTAAAATCTGTTTTTATTTTACTTTTCCTGTTAAAGTTTTAGAGACATATAAATACAAATGGGGGAAAAATATATCTTACTATCCACATTTAAAACATAATTATCTAGTTACAGTTTTTAAATTTATCTTTCGTAGTTTTTTTTATTTTAGTTTTGTTTAATATTTTTGCTTTTACAAATTGCTTGCAGTTCCGACATAGATTTTTTTGTCATCATAATATACATTGTTCTTTTGATATTATTCTCACATCATCCACCTTTGACAGATAAGTTTGATCTGGAATAAACACAATCAATGACCATCAATTCTCTACTGGTTTTAAGCAGATTGGGTTGTGAGATAAAGTTGACTGTCAATGGCATTATAATAATATGATAGATATACTAAGTCTGTTATCATAGTAACAGTGTATTTATTTTGGGTATCGATTATGTGTGACGAAAGAAATAAAACGTAGAGTGACAGTGACCAAATCTACTATGAACAGTCTAGAATTTACATGAAGACATTTTTACGTATATCTCAAGAAATAAAAATCCAAAAAAATGGATCGTACTCTCTTCTGTATTTTCCACTTTAATGTATAGTATCCTGAATATTACGAGCCACCAAAAACGAATATGTCTAATGTATTAGATATAAATGCTGCTGGCGACGATTGTTGGGGGGTTACTTGGTCTGCATGAGCTGCGCATCAGTTAGAGTAAGTCTTCTTTACACATTGTCACGGTTTAAAAGATTATTTGTTTTCAGTGTTATACTTCATAATAAAAGTAACGGGAAAACTGTAATGAAGTGAAGAAATTTACTGGAAAAATAATAGCATCCACCACATGGCTTGCGGAGGATAGGGAAAGATTGGAAAAGGCAGTTCCACAGTACCGATTCAGGAGTGATCAAGGTAACGATGAAAAATAGACAGAATACGACATACTTACTATATACCGTAACCCCGTTTTTAACTTATTGCTAAGGTGGGAAATGATGATTTTATAATTAAAGTTGCTTTGGTTTCTCTCCAGTAAGGTCTACTCGTTGTATAATGGCTAAGGTAACTTCCGCGTAAACTTAAAAAGACATTTTGATGGCTAACATGTGACTTCGCAATCGTAACATTTTCTTCCATGTTCCTGATTGTTCATCTGGATTCTCACACCTTTAAATTAACAAACATTACATTCTGCAGTAATTTTGCGTTACATTTTTAACTGGCTGTTTTTTTTGTAGATTTTTTATTTTTAATTTATTACTGAAACTGTTTGTTCCCGAAAGAGTTACACAAAAATCTCAGTTAGGCAGATTGGCTAGTTACTTTATTATTGTATTTAGTATATTTGCGGCTTCAGACGACAAGGTCTATTTTAATCTAGGCTCAACTGAAGTAACATTACGTGTGTTAAAATTAAAATTACTGCACACTCTTGTCCGTGCCATTTCCCGCCAGAATCATATAGAGTTTTCACGGGGACACTACCATCACGTATTTTAAGTTACGATATATAGCCGTACATGTATGGAGACGTGTCGGTTGGTGGAAGAAAAGCATATGCTTGTGTTAACATACCTCCGTCACATCATAGAAATCCATATTATATGTAGGTACCTACTTCTTTTAATCTCACAGATGACCATATTTTATTTATTATGTCATATAAAATTTTGTCATTTTTAAAAGCATGCCGTGTTGCTGTCCAAGTAATAAGAAAACGACAATAGAATATTATAAAACCTATCTACTATTTTTATCATTAAAATAAACATATTTTTAATGGAAATAAAATGAAGTTATATTATGTTAACATTTTGACAAACGTAAATACTACCAGGCTTTGCAAAAGAAGTCATGGCTGACAACTATATTAACGTATTTTGTAATTTCAATATTGAGTAATGTTTTCTTTATTTATATTCTGTTTGCTATTATCTCTCATAAACGAAAAACTTTTTTGAGACGCGTTTCTCATACCAAGTTTCATCCCCAAAACATCAAAAACATAAGTCAATTTATCATCCGTCAATCAAACTATTTTATTTTTGTAACAAATACAACATGTTACATGATCGTTTTTGAAATTCCTATAAATACCTAATTAATAAAATCGTGGATATAATAATATAAGCAAATGAGTATGAGATTGTTTCCGACATATACCTTCCAACTTCCTTCTAACCTTCACGAAAGTACAACAGTATTTACAATACTAATAAAATCACCGGGAAAGGGGGTGTAATTCAACTTGTAAAACTTTGTACACCTACTCTATAACCAAACATAATAATTACTTTTATCAATTATTTAATAAGTGCTCTATGAGCAGTCACCGCGATAATCGAAACAGTGGTGTAAAATGTGTTTGCACGTGTTGGTATTAGTGCGAGTAGAGAGTAGATACTAATGATTAGTGCTATTTTTTTTTTATTTTTTTTTATTTATTAAGGAAACAAACAGTTACATATTGATTACAAAATTTTTAAATATAATAATGTAAAGTTATTGCAACCAGCAAACTTTCCATGTATACATTATAATATAGTTAAGCCTAACAAGATAGAGAGTAAGAATAACATACATATAAAGAAATTACATAAGAAAATTACATGAGTAAAAATGAGGAAGATTAATGAATAATTAAATTTTATAGAAAAAGTAACAAAACCATTGATAATTTTAAAAAGAAAATATTGATCAGATATAGAATGCCGACTTTCCAAAGATGGTACTTACTTACATTAAGATGGTGAGAAGAAAGAAAATATTAGAATAAAGAAAATTTTAGAAACTATTTAAAGAAGAATATTAGAAAATATTAGAAAAAATATTAAAACAAAGAAAATATTGATCAGATATAGAACGTCGACTTTCCAAAGATGGTACTTACTTAAGATGGTACAGAGATGGTTATGTCCATATAAACATGCCCATACTGCCCTTTCAAGAAAGAAGGCAGTAACTCGCAAAATTTGTGAAATTGAGTTATGAATGCCATCCGTTAGGTAATTTTGAAAGCTATATAATATTCTGTTTACTTTAAAATCAGTATTATCACTAAAATACTATTAAAACCCTTCGTGAAAAGATGGGCATCTGCTAAAATAATACACATTTCTTAGCAAAAAGGCAGTCATTGCACATATTTATTGCAGTTATTGCTTGTTTATTATTACTTTGTTTGTATTTTAACATCCAAATAATAAAAACAACAACTGTCTTTTGATTAATTCACCGTCATTAAGGGTCACCGAAAAGTAATGTAGTATGTAATTATTATTGAAGTTGGGAATAGAAACTGTGACAATAATCACATTCGCCATGACGTATCGGCTCATGCGCACTAGCAGAAATTACATCTGCGCATGTTCAAGGCTGACGTGTTCTTTGCCTATAATACGTACATACATGAAAATATTTAAAAATGAAACAATATTATTGGTTAGGTAAGTACACGTATCGTTCGTGAACATAAATTTTGCTGTTGAAAGTGTTTTTTTAGAAAATTTTTCATTTAAAATCCAGACTCTATTATATAACTTATTTGAATTTAATATGTACATAACTAAAGCTTCTATGAATGGAAACTAAGTAGATATACATACTATTTCGATGTAATCTGGTAGACTATTACTTGATTAAAACCTTTCCGTTGGAGTGTAAAATGTTATGTGAGTGGTTCTCAACAGTTGAGTTTAATATTTATATAAACTACGTTGATACAGTATAATATTAATGTAGTAGGCAACAACTTCAGGTATTGTCAGCGTTATTATGACAACGTAAGAATCAGCTATCGCAGAATCGCTACCTCTACAATCAGGATATTCTAAAGGTGTGACATACCTACTTCGATGGAAATCGACTAGTGTATTGTTGTTTAATTTAATAAAACGCATTTTTTTGTAGTACTTATTCCACTTTTAATCAATAAATTAGGACCGGCTTCGTCCGCCTTAGAGGAACATTTTCAACTTAACAGTTCAGTGTTCAGTTCAGTTCAAATAAAAGAAATGAAATCGACTAACTCTAAGTTATGATGATTTGCCAATTGGAAACTACATCAACAATGACTCTTGAAATTTACCGAATATTCATTTATGTATATAAATAGCGAGTCACGGTTGATGGGCTATCTCAGTCCGTCCAGTACCTCAGACTAGATCAGTCTCAGTATCACACCGCAGAGTACTCACTTCTACCGAGCCTCGGATCAGCGCACTCTCTCGACGCGCCTCGCCCGGAAGCATTTTCTCACCGTACTTGGGACTAAAGCGGCATGTCCACTGAACCTCTGACTCCTAACATAACTCCTGTATTATTTACTCTTGTACCAACTGTATACCGTTACATAGCAATAAACTCTCGTTACTCCATTCATCTGAGTCACCTCCGACCACTCTTTTTTCATCTCTACATGTGTCCTCCCTAATTGGTTTTTGTGTTATATATTAATAAAATTACATTAACATTAATTACATTAACAATTAATAAAAAATATTATGTCGTTTTTAGGCATTTCATAATCTAGTGTAGATTTTAGTTGAATCTTGATATTTAGTATTTAAATAATATCTCACAAGAGAATAAAATTGTCATTGGTCATTTACTAAATCTAGTTAGCATAAATGGTTTAGATTTAAACCCACATATAAAAAACTAATTAAAAATAATCCTGCAGATACAGGTTCAAGTCCCGTCGGGAGTCGTATTTTTTTTCTGCAAAAACGAATTTTTATAGTGTGTATACCTAATATGCATGGGATGTTTTCAAATTATGTATATTCAATACACACACATAATATATATATATATAAACCTATCTATATTATTGATATTTTATCGCAAAAATATCTAAATAGGTAAAATAATAATAATATGTGAACATTTAAAAATAGGTAAAGGTAAATTAAGCCGATAAGAATAAAAGTTCGGTTTTATGTTTATTAATACATTTTGTTTCCTCTTTCTTAATACTTACCAAATATTCCGGTATTTTCTGATTTTTAAAACCAGTATTTTGGGATAGAAATATTTTTTTTTTCGACCATGTCCGATTCTAATAGGATCATATGGGCCTCCACAGAGTAGAGGTTTGTATAAACAGATTTTGTTTTTTACGAGAAATGGATGTCAGCCACATGCTCAACCTTTTAGGTCACACACAAATTGAAAAACAATGTGTTGTACTTGCCAGACCCAGGATTCGAACCTGAGACCCACGGCGTGATAGTCCAACGCCCAAGCCGCGACCGTGGGTAAAGTAAATAATTATAAGATAAAAAGAACTTTTTATATACCACTTTTTAAATTTTCTGTTGAATAATATAAACTTGACGATTCTATGTATTAATAAATACTTTTTTGTACTTGATAGAAATACTGAATAAATATAGAATTCTGAAATGTCATTTTGACATTTCATATTGTTTTCCACAGTAACGCACATATATATAAATAATTTAATTGCTAGGACCCCCTTAGCAACCAATACTAGTGTTTTACTTATTCCGATTTTTTTCCGAAATAACTTTCCATACAAAATAGTTTTAACTGAAAATGAATTCAATTCTCCTTAAATATGGCTAAAAGTATTAAAAGAATGCATTGTAATCGTGTTCTGATATATTCTAAAAGTTTAAAATGTCTAGCTAGTCGCGAAGTTAGTTAAAAATCGATTGCAAGATTTATATTGGACAAACAAGAAAAATTTGTCTCGGAAAAACAAGAATACGAGCTGATAAAAACGTATCGGTATTGCAATTTCTAGTTTTAACAGCTCAACGAAGATATGGCTTATTTGAAGTAGAAATTGCGACATATCTCTTATAATATTATGTATTATTTTTCTGCTTGAAAATGTATTCACGAGTGAGACCCATCAATGACATCGGAAGTAATAGTGGAACAACTTGTCGTTGTGTCCCGCACAACGACAAGTTGTCAAATTTATTGAAAAATAAAAAAACTGGCGCGTTAAAAAAACTTTAAGAACCACATCTTAAATAAATGTATGAACTGCCGGTACGGGCTGGCTTACCTATTTAATTCACAATATAATGTCCCATTTATACACTCGGACCATGTTTTTCATAGATTACTCATTTGGGGTCACGTGTCTTTGCTTAGGGTCAGTGGTCGGTCGGATTTAGTTTCGTTAGGGTCGTTAAAATAAGCGTAAACAATCGCGTAAACGTAAACGATACGTAAAATTGTATTTTAAGTGGTCGCGTTATTTACAAGGGTCGTTCATGGCACTTTAAAACGTCAATATTTATCTGCGCTGTCATAATCGAATGGCCATTTTAAACTTTAGAAAATTCGATTGAAGCATTATACCTACAACATATTGTTTATTATTAATGTTTGTCATTTATTCCCTAGTGATGACAGCCAATAAAGGCACTTTTACAATGTTAATACAATCAATATACCTGTGGTGTTGTCCGAAGAAGAAGAAGAAGAAGGAAAAATGGAAGTCAAAGGTCGGAAAGATTGTAAAGTTTTTTTTAAAAGAATTGTTAATTAGAGATAGGGCCTGAATAGCGAACCCTCAATCAGAGTAGAAAATGTGATATTATTATGATGGTGAACTGCAGTAATTCAAAGTCTTGGTAAAATTCTTATAAACATATTAAAAAAAAATACATATTTTTAGTAAAAGGGAATGGAATGGCGTGTAGAATGGTGGTTAACTACATCGAATGAATGACTCGAAATGATAGTAATGCATCTCGTGACGGACTTAATGAGTGAGTGAGGATTCATGCATTGCACATGCAACTTATACCAATGCAGTACATTGCAAGAGATATTGTCGCAATTAACCAATCATAACAGACCCTACAACTGATCTAGTTATGATTGAAGAAATGCTGATTATTATTATCCCTCCATTGTTTTGTTTTGACTACAAAACATACATAATATTAAAGTATGTCACTCATTAATTGCTGAGTGGTATGATTGCTACATCTTTGATGCTTTTGATGTATTAAATTAAGGAATCAAACAGCGTTTTATGTTTAATATTATTATTAGTATATTAGTCGAGCGATTTACGCGGTTAGCCGGTCGACTTTATCCGTCTCATCAAGACGTTGTTGTGTGCTAAAAATTTAAAGGTTGGTGATTTGATACTGATCGTCGCTTACAGTGAGTGTTTATTGTTTTATTGATTTTACGATCAGCTTTGACATTTTTTCGTAACACTTCAGTCTGATTCACATGCTACGTGTAAAAAAAATCAACAGTCTTTAAGTTTTTTTATATATAAATAAGACGTTCAAACATATTTTTTTTGTTTTTATTAACCTGTCAATGTAGTTTACAACAAAACAAACTATAGTAGTTATTTTTCGTTTGTGTTTTATCAACATTCATAAAAGTATAATAATACGCCATTAATCTACCTGACGTTTTAAATAAAGTAAATAATAATACCTGGCCATATATAATCAAATAGCGTGCTGTGTTGAGCAAGTCATGGCGTGCCGCACGCGGGCCGCGGTGTTCACTTGACTAGCACTGCCTCAGACAAACAAGTCGATTCTCGGCCTCGTAACGTAATAATTGGATCGTGTATTGGTAGTGAGGTACTCAGTCAATTCGCGACAGAATGGACAAGTGGTAAAAAAAATGTTGGTTAAATTACAGTCAGAACCTGCTCTACAGGCAAACTGAGGAGACTAGTGGGTGTAGCCGTTCTTTTCGCTGAATATTATCATCGATTTTTGGTTTTTTAATATTGAGGTTCCAAAATATTAATTGAAAATGGACAAAAAAGTATTAGTGCATTTAACTTATACACAAACCTACTCAACACAACACAGCCTAATTTATCGTTTATCGGTATTTTGTCTATTGCACTCGGTGTACCTATACCATGGCCCCCACATCCTAAAACGGGCTCTCGGGCTAGGATATTTGGCGGCCCCCCTACCTACCGCTAAGATTAAAGGCAGTGTGAAATACTACATTAACGTTTTTCAAATTGTGTTTTAGTTCAAATTAAGGGTACTTATACAGTGAATTATTGGCGATTTTTAATACATCTATTTTAATAATGGAGCTGTCAAGTATCGACACATAATAATCAGAAAATATATTGCACAATCATATAATCTAAAATGTTCATGGCCATGAAGTGTAATAGCGCCGCAGGCGACTTTTTTTTACTATTAAAGCTGATTTATGATGTGTGATTATCTTACTTATCTGGTCAACCCGACACGCTGGGCCCCCACAGCCCGTGCCCCCAGGCTAGAGCCCTGCCAGCCCTCCTCAGCCATGACCTACACCACTCCGGAATTCAGGTGGACACCGAGATTGTTTTGACAGTTCCATTAAGGATTGGGTTTCTAAAAAAACCCGACATTAGTGTTTCGAAATTTTTATGTTAGAAATTAAAACAATTTTTTTGCCGTGTTTTTATTTGTGTGAGCCCAAAGTATAGTTTATTTGCTTTCAATTTCAATGTTTAACATCATTCTGATAATTTTCATATTTGGGGGGTGCCAGGGCCCCTTGCCACCCCCCCTGGGTGCGCCACTGTATCTATGTTTATATTTGTCTTGATTTTTCTGTATGCAATATGGCGTAAGATATACACACAGACTCTATATCGGTCTGCGCATTGGCCACACTGAACGCATTGAGCGCATCAACTATAATTTTGACAGGTGGCACTGCCACCTAGTATTTTTCATAGTAGATTATGTAGAGTACAAACTATCAAAATGTAGATTTTCAAGCAAATCTGGTGCAATATTGCAGCTTTATTATGAGAAGTTTAAAGCTGTTCGAGGTGTCGAAAAATGCTAGGTTTGACGCCATACGGCAGATGAAAAATTTTCAAACTAGATGACTATTTAAAAATGCTAGATTTGGCAAGAAAAACGGTAAGTTTCCAACGCTGGTCACGAATACCAAGCTCGATCAAGAGTTCGAAAATGTCAAACTGATAGCAAAGCCTCATTCCTGTGGTGACCTCCTGTACCTAAATGCAGTATCTGTTGTAGTTGTAGCCAGAGCACAAAAGTAAAGGACATGGGTTAGAGTTTGGTTGATTTTTCAACATGTTTCTGCTATATAGCGTATTTTATTACCCTATCTGGCATATTTTTGTGAATGACAATAATTAATAACAAGAAATGGATGCATAAAGAACAATGTCAAGTAAAAATACAGACTATAAAATAAATTATATCTTATCAACCCTTCTAGAAAATTCATGTAGACAGTTTCCACATATTAGTGCCTCCGAACACGTGTGATATACATTACATTATAATATATTTGTATGTATGTCTGTAATTCCGAGTTCCGACTATAAAGCATAATGGACGTACGTATCTATATCGGGATGAGTTTGTGTCTTTGTTACGGGATAGAATAAATAGAACAACCATGTATGCAACGTGTCATGCATGCTGCAATTAATCACCTATGACCCGAACATGTCCATGTCACGTGCTGTTACGCTGATGTAGAGATCTCGACTCAGCCAGTACGTGACAGCACGTAACGTGATGGTAATATGTTCGTGCTATTAATCACGTATATGCATTCCACTCACACGCTCACTCACATAAAATACACCGGCTTTACCGTAATAGATACCTACCAATCTATATTGATATTCAAATTGACGAAATCTTTTGCCATGAATATATTACCCCGTTTTGGTTTTCGTCTGTTATTATTTTTAGCTAAATAATATTATTGACTTTAGATAACAATTTTCACAGATGGCACTGCCACGTGATATTTTGAAGTTATATCGTAAAGTTGCTGCCAAAAGTCGATAATCTATATATTTAGAGTTAATAATGGACTATGTGTCTAGGTAGGTTTATATAAACATGTATGCTGTAAAGAAAATTAAGGTCACCTGATGAACATGCACATTGATGGCTTAATGTTAATATCCCGTAAGTGACATTACAAATTGTGCAGGAAGCTAAAAAAACTAAATATTTAATATCCCGTATCTGACTGTTAATAGCACACACAATAATATGTTGTACCTAAATAGCATGCCAATAACCCGTAACGTAAAAAGTGGTAAAGCAAAGCACATAACGCCTAATATAATGATAACATCCAATAAATTGTGAAATATATTATATGAAGATAAACATCCAAATTTGTTATATTACTTACTGTTTTACCTTTTATTCGAAAGTGACATTTTGAATCTGAATTCAACACACGTCATGCAATACGCTTGACAGTTTAGAGGCAAGATACGGGTTATTACAGATTTATTCATGCATAAGATATGGGAAATTACTAAAATGGCTGTATCATTTTTGTTAAAATAACTACAAATACGGGCATTTCGCAGTCGATGGGCAATATTTTTGTAGTTTTTAGTACGTAAAAAAGTCATTTTCATCATATAGGTCAGATACGGGGTATTAACATTAGACCATCGACAAAGTATAAAGGACAACAATATTGGCACTATGTCTGATTTCAGAGGGCTTGTAAAACTTCAAATTGCAATTACTCCATAACATGATATCTAGACTTACTAACTTTAACCGGCAGTAAAATCACGATATCAATAATTAAATACAAAATATGTTGTATTTTGCAATTTAAAGATGACCTTGATAAAGTCAATAACCTCAAGTGCCTTGGCATTTGAGAAAGGCTCGGTAAAATTGTAAAGTTGTTAAAAATAATTGGTGAGAGGATCTGAATAATGGATCCTCACTCATACGAGGCGATATGAGACGTCGAGTTGCAAAATCAGCTCTCGGATTTTTTTTTACTTACGAAAAAATCACAGAAAATGATTTTCACTTCATACTTACTAGGAAAATATAATATATAATTTTATTTTCTTAACGATTGTAATGAAATAAACAAATTTGCAAGGAAGTGTCATATAATTCATAAACAATGGGGTTTTAAAAAAATCTCCATATTTGTTTTTACGACTCGATGACATGTATGACAGCGGGTCGGAGTAAAGGCCTCGGTAAAATATAAAAATAAACCCTTATTCTCCCTCTCCAAATTGTAGTTTTGACGCATTTGCTCTTGGTAATTTTATTAACTATTTATAAGTAAAGTAGTGACGTGACTTCGAAAAGAAACCCATAGATGGCACGCCCCATTGACTGGATGCCGCAAGCACTATGTAGACGGATTAGTATTAAACTATATGTTCCGTAATTGGTATCTCTCACAGTCTTACAGCCAGTCAGCTTCGTCTGATTAGCTCTGACCTCTTTCATCATATAGGATGTTTTGAAACTAAGCACTTTACACTATCAAGATTTATTTCTAGTGATAAGTGTGGTTTCTAGTTGTCAAATGTGATACTTACCTGAACTGAACTAATCCTTTGGCAAGTTCATCTGGTTATTTGGTTGAGCGAGTCATCTTATCTTGTTAATCTGTTTTCGTGTACCGTTTGAAGTATTTTATGTTATTGTCGATTAATCTCTGTGAACTCTGAATAAACACTAAAACCGGAAGTGTTTCTATTTTATAAATAAAAAACATACCTACTATAGTAAGTATACAATTAATAATACTCGTACACAAAAAAATATTTGCCCGAATTACATATCAATACTCAATAAAAGATGGTAAAACTTTAAATCCTGTGGGGTTCGATTTGTGGGTCTTCAATGTGGGTAGTCATCGACGAGTTGAGGATGATGATGAAGTCGAAGTGGGATGCAGGACCAAGTTTTATTTGCGGCGTAACGGTCGGTACACTAGTATGTTGCAATAGTTACGAGTATGTTACAATACTTATGATAATGTTCCGAGGTCCGAATCTCGGTACAATGAGATTTTGTGCGGGACGATACGGAAATTGAGATAGCAATGGACCAGTTACTTAGATTCGAGTGATGAATTATAATTCGCTATTTATACATCAAAATAATATCTACCCATTACAATTTAGGAAAAAGGTATTTTAATCAAGTCAGCTACTTTCTTTCATTTGCGTCAATGGACATCCGAGTAGCTGGCTATTGTATAAAATATAGATATTGCGGAAATAATTATTGTACTATAATTTGACACTACGGAAATGTATAGGAATTTTTAATTCCGGTAATATATTTAATATCGCTGATCAATATGCTGACACGAATTGAGTTGGTATCACCATCATAGTCCTTTATAATAATAATTATTCATGTAATGAAAAATGAGCTAATTTAACTAATTAAGTTGATTTCCTAATATACGTAAATAGCTTCAACCGCATTGAAGTCATTGCAAGATTTCCGGGTGGACACGTTCCGTCGTTAGTGCCATCTGTGTTGCCTCATACAAATAAACAACCCAACAAACAAACACTTAAGGGGCCACGGAAGAACGTGATAACTGCCACACGGTGCGGGGAAGGGTCGGGATGGTGGGGGAGGAAGGCCGAGGATTTATTGAGTTTTGACCACCGCCGGGCGGGAATGGGACAAATCCAGAAAGTTCAAACCAAGACACTTATACTGCTAACTGAAACTAACTTCGGATTGCAATTTGTGAAACTTTGCGGAAAGCTTTAATCTAATATAGACCTGATAGACGAACAAATTCAATTTGTTGAAATATTCTATAGACAAATAAAAAAACCCGGCAAAAATGTACGTATCATTATTTACAGCTTTAATATACCTAATATATAATATAACATAACTATTTCTTTAACCATTTTATTTATTCAACGGATAATTCACAAGATTTAAAAATGGATTGCGACTAATTTTAACGGCACTCGAAAAAGAAAAAGAAAATTATAGTAGTTTGTACTATAGATTAATTATTATTCCTGCAATTTTTTTGTTATTAATTAATGACAGATTAATAAAGGAGGCACACAAGTGTACGCGATGCGATAAAGGTCGCCAATTAGAAGAGAAAATGGCTATTGAGTGAACATATTGCTCGGTGAGTGGATAATATTTGGACAATGGTCATAATGCAGTCATACAGTGTTACTCGAGGAGTGATGAATGACCGCAGTGCAAATAGCACAAAATAGTGCAGTGCAAATAGTGCAAAATAGCAAAACTAACTGCGTGACGTCAATCCAGAAATGTCCACAGAAAAACTAAGACTCGGCTCTATAAAACCGTCATACGCACAGTCGTTGCATACGGGTGCGAGTCATGGACGCTAAATGTAAAAGCAGCTGAAATGGTGGATTGCTTTGAGAGAAAGATCCTGAGGCAGATATACGGACCCATGAATGATGGTGGGGAGTGGAGAATTAGGTACAACATGGAACTATACCGCTTATACCAAGATTAATCAAAACTCTCCACCTTCATAGAACTCCAGAGGCTGAACTCGCCAGGCCATGTCCAGTGCATTCCTGAGTCACGGATACCAAAGAAGATCCTCGAAGGAAACCCAGGGGGGGAAAGGTCAGTGGGAAAGCCACGCAAACGATGGGGTGACAACATTACAAAAGATGCCAACCAGCTGCTAAAAATCATGAACTGGAAAAGACGTGCAGAGGACCGTTCCGGCTGGAGGACGGGGGTGGAGGAGGCCAGGGCTCGACTTGAGCTATAGCGCCATCGAAGAAGAACTGCGTGACGTCACTGTCCTAGCATGATCATTTCTGTGTGCGTGGAAGAGAGTTGCAACATTGCCGGCCTGTTTGATTTAGGACCGTGTCCCAGTCAAGACGAATAAATATTAACAAACTTCTAAGCTACAGCATTTTGTAAATTGCAAAAAACTGACAATAATTGCGCTTCAAACCAGAGATACTTAATATAATTAATTATAATATTGAACAAAATCCACTACGTTATCTGATATAAGTGAGAGCACTTGGAAATCTAAGGATGTGTATTTAAACTTCACTCGGTTTTTCAGTAGATTATTTTAGTATAACGAAACTATGTATTTGAAATATTGTGAAATAGTATTTTGTTAAGCTTTTGTGAACTGTTATTTTGAAGGATGCTTGTGGATTCCAAATCTGGGTGGGGGTCGATTATCACGAGAATTTTGTTGAGGAGGTTGATGAATGATGAGGATGAGTTCAGGATGGTTGTATAGACGCGATGCTCACTCAAACTGTATCAGATTTAGCATAAGAAGGTCGAACAGATGTGTTTTATATGAGTTACGCTGTAGTTAGCGATGGTAAGGTATAACAAACTTACGCGCTCGGCTGTCCTGACGTAACTAACTGTTCTTCGCAATTACGGTCGATTCATGACCTGTAACTTCACTGTCAATCGCCCTGGTCTGGCGATAATAATAAATAAGGGATTTGGAAGTAGGTGGGAAGAAAAGAATGAATGTGAATATTGGCCCAACCAGTATTGAATAAAACATAATTAAAAAATAAATAAAGTTTTCCATGCCTGGTATAAATAATTAGCGCGCTGGTCTTTCATTTCCCGTTATGATTAGGTGCCTTTTATGAGCTATTTTATTTGTTATAAAAAAGCACTTCTCGCTTTGGTTGATCATAATTATTATCTATGGGTATCATAATTAATCTTTGTCGGGGCAAACACAAAAACGTTGCTAATTATGTTCTTCCGAAAGAATTTTTTATGGCATAATAAAATGAAGTTTCTGAGAGGATAATAATTGCTTTCCGTAGCTGCTTCTAACGCGGAAGTAATGAATAAGAATATTGCAGAAATAATAATAAACAGATACTATGATTAAGTAATTAAGCTTACCTGTGAATGTATAAGGATTAAGGGTATCTGGAAAATTGTACGTATACAATATTGAAATTAAATTCATGTTTAAATAAAACACTTATTACAGAAATTCTGAATGGTTTAAAAGTAGGTTAGCAAGTAGATTTTATCAGTGGCGAAGGGTGACTTTTGGAAAGAGGTAGGCTGTGGATAGCTGATAAAAAGAACACACCTGTCAGGTATAATGACGAGAAATAAGAAGATAACACAATATTACTACTAATGAATAGGTAATTATACACACTAATGACAACGAACCATTAATTTAATAAAACTTCAAAAACTCACTGACGACATAAAATTAAGCGATCAGTTTAAAATTCGTATTTTTTCAAAACATTTAGGTATACATATCAAAAAATAGATTAGATAAAAGTTATTTTTATTTTTAAAACAGTCTATATTTATTAATATTCGATTAAACACCATAGATTTTTTTTAAATTATCTTATTATTGATTATATAGTTTTAGGCTCTGCGATCGGAGCTTACCTTAGTTCATACAATTCAATAGACTGGGCGGGGCTACGTGATGTAAAGTCCATATGAAAAAAAATGAGAATTATTTGAAACATAATCCGACCTTTGTTTACGTCAAGACAGATAGAGCACTGTGGTATATTTAAAAAATAAATCATTTTATAGAATACTAGCTGAAGTACCCGGCTTTGCACAGGGTCGCTTCGTGGTTATATTTATCTTAGATATTTAAAAAATAATAAGAAATAATTATTTTTTAATTATTAAAATATCTGTGTAATACAATATGGCAATATGAAAATAATTCTAATAGGAGTAAAAGTCAAACAAAAGAACACCAAATCAAAAACGAATCCTAAATATGAAAACGTTATTAATGTTATTAAATGTAGTAAAAAAAATCAAAATTGGATGGAACAAACAAACAACAAACTTTGTATTTTATATAATACTAATTTAGAAACCTTCGCAGGTGTGCGCACAACAACTGACAAAAGTTTCATCGCAATCGGATGAATGGTATAGGAACGCATATGAATAGAAGAATAAGATGATTTTCTAATTCAGAAATCTTCGTGGGCATGCGCACGACAACTCACCAAAGTTTTATTGCAATCGGATTAGTGGTATAGGAACGCATGCGAATAAAAGAAGAAGAAGATCGTTATACTAAATTAAAAATCTACGCGGGCGTATGCACAACAACTGGTCAAAATTTCATTGCAATCGGATGAATGGTATAAGAACGCATACGAATAGAAGAAAAAGAAGAAAAAAATGGTTGTATCAATTCAAAAACCTTTGCGGGCGTGAGCACAACACTTGATCAAATTTTCATTGCAATCGAATGAATGATATAGGAACGCATACGAATAGAAGAAGAAGATGGTTGTGCTAATTCAGAAACCTTCGCGGGCGTGCGCAAAACAACTGGTCAAAATTTCATCGCAATCGGATGAATGATATAGGAACGCATACGAATAGAAGAATAAGAAGATGGTTATACTAATTCAAAAATCTACGAGGGCGTGTGCACAGCAACTGGTCAAAATTTCATTGCAATCGGATGAATGGTATAGGAACGCATACGAATAGAAGAAGATAGAATAGAAGAAGAAGAAGATGGTTGTACTGATTCAAAAACCTTCAGGGGTGTTGGCACAATTACTGACGAAAATTTTATTGCAATCGGATGAATGGAATAGGAACGCATACGAATAAAAGAATATAGAATAGAAGAATAAGAAGAAGATGGTTGCACTAATTCAGAAACCTTTGCGGATGTTACCACAACAACTGACGAAGATTTCATCGCAATCGGATGAATGGTATAAGGACCATACGAATAAAAGAAGATAGAATAGAAGAATAAGAAGATGAAGATGGTTGTACTAATTCAGAAACCTTTGCGGGTGTGCATACACCCATTTACCAAAATTTCATGGCACTCTGATGAATGGTATAGGAAGGCATACGGGACAGACAGACAGACGAACAAACAGATAGACAGACATTCATTTTTATAAATAAGATATAGCCTATACTCTTCGCGAAGTGCAAGCAATAAGTTCACAAAGTTTTATCGCAATCGGATGAACGGTATGGCAGCGCATAAAATACGAACAAACAAACAAACAAATATTGATTTTTATATATGAGAAGAAATAATATAATCAAGTGATTATATAACTAAGTCAATATGCAATTTAAAAATATTTTTCTTAAGAAGGTAGGCTTCAAATAATCGCCTAGTATGGAGTCTTCACCACTGGATTTTATAAACTCTCTAATTATAATGACAGCGTTATTATCAGATATTTGATATCGATCAATATCAAATTAATGTTCTTATTACATTTAATACAATTGGAACATTACTGTGTGAAATGCTCTACGACTAACCGGTATTTTTTAAGTAGACCCTGCTTTAAGAATATATCATCATCATCAGCCTGAATCTATCCACTGCTGGATGAAGGCCTCTTCAAGCTGATTCCACTTCTCTCGGTCCTGGGCGTTGTGTTGCCACGTACTTCCGCAGAACTTTATCATTTCAGCGGCCTCTCGGTCTACCTTGCCGACGTTTTATACCTCTTGGATACCACTGGATGACTAAATTTGTCCAGCCCATCTCAATTTGAGGCTTTTAATGAACTCTATCACAGTTGAATATATAACAATATAATATAAAATAACGTAAACCTAAACTCATCTTTACGTACTTACGTGGAATATAGCAAAATCCGAAACGATTTGGTTGAATATGGTGGTTATAATAATATGACAAATTAGTTCAGAATCCTGGGAGAACAAACACTGATATTACTAATTTATAAGATACATTCATATTTTTATCAAAGTAGGCAGTGAAATATTTGACTTTTGTTATCTCGGAGAGTAAATTGACGACCTTTTTTCCATCTGAAAAATGTATCATTTATCTAAAAATCTAGATAGATTTCGTTTTAGCGTCATCAAACAATATTGTGAAATATAAAAAGGCAATTGATTATCTATACATCGATAAAATACAAGAAATACATATTCTTATGAATAAATCTAACATGCGTTAATCGGCAAGTGATTTTCTAAATACTTTTTTTATATTTTGGTATCGTTGGTCAAGGGTGACTCTATTCATGGTGATTTGCTAGACTATACTGATTATAAATGTCAAAAAGTGAGTGCAGTTTTAAATAATCAAAAAATAAACACCGTTATATTACATACTACAGCACATGCCAATCAAGGTCTTGGGAAGTTGGTGCTGAGACGCTCTCAGTACAATATTAAAGGGTGTCTAACATTCGTTACGCCACGATATACGCCTTTGTAACGGGTATGGAGAAGTGGCGGGTGATGGAGGGAATCAAGGAATATCTTGACACTTTTAATTCGATTTATTTACATCCAAAACGGCTTTTGATTGATGAGCCAATTAAAAAAAAAATATCTAAAGTGGTGATTTTTTTAATACGATGTTCACTCAAAATTATTAAATTTTTCACAATTCATTTTCTCAGTATTTGTAGGGAAATTGCTTCCACCTGTTAGTATAGCTAGTAAGTTAGTTTTATAATAATGTAATTGCTTTTTATATATATAAAATATAAACAAATTATATTATACAAATAAAAACATGTGATCGCATAATAGTGTTTAGTGCTTGCTAACCCTTTTCTTCTCTGTTAAAATCTAAAGTTCTTTAATCTTTCACAATCAAGATTTTACCATCGAAGATAAAGAAGATGCAGGTAGTGATGGCAAACCTAGCAAATTTCAAAAGAGTTGAATTTACAAGATATATAATATTATATAAATTAATAGACTACAATATTTTGAATAAGACAAGTAGATCAGTTTAGTAGATGTATCTAATTTACGTTTAACACAATCGCTGCGGACTTTTTAATTACTTTTTAATGACCGTATTTAAATAACATGTTAATTGGATCGATCGGCCGCTTAACGGGGACACGGCAGCCGTGTCATCCGCGTCGAATGAGTTAATATCTGCGGCTACATGAACCACTGAACGACGAGTTTCACTCCACTCTCACTTGTCGACCCTTCCGCCGCAGTAAACATAGACATAGTCAGCACGGTATGCCTGCGCAGGGTTTATAAGGTGCATACATATCAGTGGCGAAGGGTGGAGGTAAGCTATTAAGATTGAACATAAATAGTGCAGACTAAACTTTGTAAGTCAAACTATTTGTTTTCATTAAACTTAGACTACAATGTATATCTACACAATTTAGATTTTTAAATTCGGTTAAAACCAGCTTTATCCAAACTATAGTAGATATTAGTCAAAAATATTTGTTTTTCTATAAAATATCTAAAATTATGTCACTAAACAATATTTATATAAAGGGATAAAATATAATATTATATTATAGATAGAAGAACATTTTTTTATCTGTTATAGTTTGGAGAGGCAGGGCTTAATGAATTTTAAAAAAACTAACCAACACCATCTGTAATAATTCTTAATTCAACGAAAATAAATAAGTATGACTGAAAAAATGTACACTCGTATTTTTGTCAAATCGCCCATAGCATACTTAAACTATTATGGTTTGCTTCTGGCGTGGTTTAATTGAATTTTAAAAACTAACCAGCACCATCTGCAAATTGTAATCTTACTTAAACGAAAACAAAAAAATATGACTGACAAAGTTTATTGTGTACTATTTATGTCAAATTTTAACAGCCTACTTGCAGCCTTCACCACTGATGCATACATACAAAATACAACCACATATTATAGCATTAATGGGCGCTACTTGTATTACGGAAATATACATTCTTTGAATATCGTTATATTTCAATGAGTATAAAAACATTATCGACTCCATATTTGTATAAGAAAAATAAAATTGTAATATTATAATATGCAGAAATATATAATATATTATTATGTACCTACTTATAACGTTCAATGAAAAACATCGTAAAGTTTGGATGAAAACGATAAGTTTATAATCGATACCTTCAAACAACTCAAAATTTTAATGTTTGACTGACGAAGAATGTTATTTGATGAAAATACACTCATTCTTTATAATTCAATAAAAAACACCTCATTTTTTTCACTTAATCATAAAAACGAATATAAACGTTTCATAAATTAATCATTTATTCAATTCTATAAGGCAGTGTCTGCCAAACTTTTATACCTGACGACACACTGGGGAAGGAGAAACTGTTGCCTGATACACCAAATGAAAATTCAAAATAAAAAAATATTTTTAAATATAATATACACATAGCAGGTATGTAGATAATCTATATATATAAAAGAAAGTCGGGTTAGTTACACCATTTATAACTCGAGAACGGCTGGACCGATTTTTACGATCTTTGATTTGTTGGATTTGTCTCAGCCCCGAATAGCAGAATAACTATTAAAACATCAGAAAAATTCACGGAAAAGAAAATTATGAATAAAATTAATTTTCTCATACATTTTGACATTTTGAACAATGAACCATTCGCGCATTCGAAAATAAAAGAAAATCACAAAAAATTTAAATCCGTATACAACGCCATCTCTGATACATGGCAGAAAAAATAAACAAGAAACAAACAAACAAAAGAAAGAATGATAGTCGAAATGTCTAACTGTCAATGGTGTAGTGTGCCCAAAATTTCGTGCTTCATGTCAACAGCTCAATTTTCTTGAAAACGCTAAAGAATCGCTGAAGCAATTGTTTCTGCATCTCTAAGTCAGATACGCACTTTATTTACTATCATTATTTCGACATGCTTCCCATCGAATCCACCTGAACTGTAGAACAAATACCAGTGGCGAAGGGTGGAGGTAGGCTGTTAAGATACGCCATAAATAGTGCACATTAAACTTTTTCAGACATACATATTTGTTTTCATTGAAATAAGACTACAATTTACAGATAGTGTTGGTTAGTTTTTAAAATTCAATTAAATCCTGAGAAACCAAGCCATAATAGATAATAGTCAAAAAATACATGTCTATCTATAAAATATCTAAAATTATGCAATTAAATCATACATAACTTTGAATATTTTTTAATATTTTTCATTTATTATAGTTTGGTTTAGTCAGGGGCTTATTGAATTAAAAAAATTAACCAACAATATGTGTAATATGTATTTTTAATCCAACGAAAACAAATAACAAGAATGAAAAAGTATCCACAATTTTGTCGTATTCCCCAAATTAGACCAAAACTATTATGGTTTCGTTTAGGCATGGTTTAATTGATTTTTAAAAATTAACTAACACCATCTGTAAATTGTAGTCTTAGTTCAATAAAAACCAATACATATGATTAAAAAAGTTTAGTGTGCACTATTTATAGCGAATCTTAACAGCCTACCTCCACCCTTCGCCACTGACAAATACAAGGATGACATGTCAGAAGACATTTTACATCGAATTTATGTCAGTTCAGGGAATCCCGATCTCGAGGTGAATGAGGAGATACATAACCAGGCTTTGCTTTTGATCGAAGACATGTGTTACCTCACGTGCAGCAATTTGTTAGTTAGAAATGCCAACGCCAGATCGTAGAATGTACGACGCTTTCAATCGAGAATTGGAACATGAATGTGAATATTATGATCGAGATGCATTGAACCAATCAGTTTGAACGAATGTACCACTGTTGAACCCCCAACAGAAAGAAGTGTACAATACATCAATGAAGGCAATTAATGATGAAAATGGTGGCTTATTTTTCCTCGAGGCGCCCGGTGGAAGTATGAAGACATTCCTCATGTCATTGATTTTGGATACTGTGAGTGCGAGATCTGAAAATACTGTAGCAAATGCTTCTTCTGGGATAGCGGTCACGTTGCTAAAAGGATGCCGAACGCCTCATTCAAAGTTGAAATTGCCCTTAAACCTGCAAACGACTAAAAAACCGACATGCAACATTGCGAAACACTCAGTAATGGCCGAAGTTTTGTTAGCAAGTAAAATTATCACCTGGGATGAATCCACAATGGCGCACAAACGCGCATTGAAAGCACTTAATCGAACTATGAAAGATCTGCGTAACGACTCAAGAAGTTTTGGAGGTGCAATGATTCTACTATCTGGCGATTTCAGCCAAACACTACCAGTCATTCCAAGATCGGCCGCTTGCGATGAAATAGATGCTTGCCTCAAATCATCGACTGTGTGACGCTATGTGAAGAAACTTCAGCTAACGACAAACATGCGAATTGCATTGCTAAACGATCTAAAAATAGAACGGATTGATTTCGTTTCCGCTGAATTTTTGCAATTTAGTCTCAACTATGGACGAACTCATCAACAAAGTGTTACCGAATATCATTGTTTACCACAAAAATCACAATTGGTTGAGTGAACGAGCATTCTTGCGGCAAAGAACAAAGATGTGGATCACTTAAACTTCACAATTCAAAATCAAATCGTTGGTCCACTGCATTCCTTCAAATTTATCGACTGTGTAACAAACGAAGACGAAGCAACCAACTATCCAACTGAATTTTTAAACTCATTGGATCTGCCTGGCTTACCACCGCACAATTTACAACTGAGGGTTGGCTCGGTAGTCATCATGGTTTGAAATCTGAACCAACCAAAACTATGTAACGGAACGCGCTTGGTGGTGAGAAAACTCATGGGCAATTTGATTCACGTGACGATAATCAAAGGATGTTCAAAGGTGAGGAAGTTCTCATTCCGAGAATTTCGATGATCCCAACCGATATGCCATTCGAGTTTAAACGAATTCAATTTCCAATTCGTCTTGCATTCGGCATGACGATCAACAAATTACAAGGCCAATCCTTGAGTGTTTGTGGCCTGAATCTATAAAATGAATGTTTCTCTCACGGTCAATTGTAGGTAAAATATTCATGTGTCGGTAAACCATCTGCTTTATTTGTTTTCGCACCTGACAACAAAACGAAAAATGTCGTATATCACAAGGTGTTTCAATGAAAGGAATCGACCTGAGTGCAACCCATCCAGCAAATAGTTTAACAGAAAGTAGTGCAACAATGCTACGCGAATCATTTCGATTCGCTTCAACAAAGCCTTGCTGCCACGTGAATTATATTCTTTTTTTTTTCTTTTGACCATGTCCGATCCTAATAGGATCATATGGGCCTCCACAAAGTGGAAGTTTGTATTAACAGATTTTATTTTTACGAAAAATGGATGTCAGCCACTTGCTCAACGTATTAGGACAAAACTCTGACTAATGCACAAATTGGAAAACAATATGTGAACTTGCCAGACCCAGGATTCGAACCTGGGACCCTCGACACTATAGACAGGCGCTTAATCTACGCGGTCATCGTGGGTGTACAGTTAAATGTAATTAAAATACTTTTCATTTTGATTTGATTTTTGCACATTTATTGAACTTATTCATTTTGAGTGTTCATTTTAACTTAATAAAAAACTGAATATAATTCAGCTAATAAGTTAACACAAGTATTATTGATTCTGAGGCGGTACGAAGTTCGCCGGGTCAGCTAGTAATAAATAAATGAGAGCTGAGAAACCTAATTTATAAAAATATGAGGATCAAAATCACAAAATATATGTAATGTGTAATCGAGGATATTGACTCTAAACCGAAATCTATAATATTGATAACTCTAACGTGAAAGAAAATGACGTCCTGTGCACGGAATCGTTTCTGAACTGTATTCAATTTTCTCCCATTGTTAACGTCAGGTGTCGACAACCATATCTAGCGAAAGGATGGCCCAATTGTATTCTTGATAATCAAGTGATGGAAAATATATAGAAAATTATGCAGAGAGGCTTTATACCATTTTTTCCACTTCAAACTAAATTTATTTACACCTGGAAAGCAATCAGGCTGTGATTTTTAAACTTTTCTGGACCCCAGTTCTAAATTTACAGCGAAAAAAAATCATTTTTTTTGATTGTAATATTTTTTTCCTTCTTTCGAAGCACACATATATATCACGGGGCACACAGTTTGACAGACGCTGCTATAAAGGAATTATTATCTCATAACGATTTTTTCTTATTATTTACGTATTGAAGTAGGTACAGTAGTGATATGAGCGAGAGATTTTATTTTCTTTATACATAAAAAAAAACAGTCGCATTAATTTTAATGCAGGCATATTATTATGGTATATATTATACAACTACTAGTGGTTAGAGAAACTATATGCCGTGGTCTGTTTTAACCATATTAGGATCCATATTCATTGTAATAAACATCCGCATACGCTGCGTAGCCTACGTCAAATACATGCGACTCGTGTGAGTAAATGTCTTGTAGCCATGTATTGTCACTTTTATTGTTGACCAATTTCACTCCAAAAATTTATCTCCGTTTTTCATATTTTACTCCCAGATACTTCTCACTGTAGTGCTAGCGATTTACGGCTACAACTACTGTTGAGTCCTTCTACTAATGATATCCTTATGTAGTTAAGTGTGTGTTAGTATTAAAAATCATATAAGTAATAGGTTCTTAGCTGTGTTTTTATTTAGCAGCAGTTGATTTCTTTTTACTTCTATGTATACCTATATAAGTATATCGTAGGTTGTTACCAAAAGTTGGTAAGTTGATAATTTAGGTGTTTATAGTTGACAACGAATGTGTATATATAAATATGTATGTTAGAAAAAAAAATCAAAGTTATTATATATATAGAATATGCACATTAAGCACAAATATATAGGCATTATGGCTGATTTTAGAGGGCATGTCAAACTTACAAATTGCAATAACTCCATTATATGATTTTAAGACTTACCAACTTTTGGCAGTTATATAAGTAAATTAAATACCATTTTAAGTATTGCAATATGCTTTTGTTATAAGATATACACTCAAATTATATATTTGCCGCGCGATTTCGTTTCAAATACTTTCTAATTCAATATTAACCAACCCCAGCGTAAAAAGGTCTACTGTCACTGGTGTGGGTAGATTTTTTCGTTAAAAAATCTTAGTAGGGTATCGAAAAAAATCTTGAAAGGAAATCTCGCTTCGTATCGAGTTAAGGAATTTTATTCGCGTTGAATAATATAATAACGCGATGTTTTAATCAGAAAAAATGTTGTAAGTATTTTTTGAGGAAATTTCACCGCGGTGTTTTATAAAGAGTTCTTAATTACACTGCATAATTAAAATTGTTTAAATTTGTAAGCCGCAAGTTTATGATAGCTTTAATCCGTTTTAATGAGACGCAGTCATTTTCTTAACGACCTCTCTGGTCCAAAGTTAAAATTTCGGTTTTAATTGCCTCGAGTTTTTGTTAATCTTGCGGCTTACCTGAAATAGAATATTTCACTTTGGAAAATATTAATTTACACAATCAAAAATCTATTGAAAGTAAATATTTTGTACAGGGATTAATTTTTAGTAAGTACGTAAATTTTGTCGCTTCTTGGATGTAGGTAAATAAAATTTAATTCAAAGAACGTTAACTTGTGGTCACATTAAAATGTTGTCAAAAAATGACACAATACAAAATACAATATGTGGCAGCCATCGGATACCCATACCTCAATAAAATTATAAAACTATTTATTAAATATTCATTCTTCACGTACAATCAGTCAGTACATATACAAAATATGATTTCGTAATATTATAAGATAGCGGATGTGCAATTTCATAACATTATAAATTATTAATTTTACTCTATCATCATCATCATCAGCCTGAATCTATCCACTGCTGGATGAAGGCCTCTTCAAGCTGCTTCCACTTATCTCGGTCCTATGCATTGCGTTGCCAAGTACTTTTGCAGAACTTTATCATTTCATCGATCCAGCGGCCTCTAGGTCTACCTTGCGGGCGCTTTGTACTTCTTGGATACCACTGGATGACTAGATTTGTCCAACGAATGTCTCTTCTTTGAGCTATGTGTCCACCCCATCTCCATTTAAGGCTTTTAATAAACTTTATTACATCGCAAACCCTTGTTTGCTTCCTTATCCACTCATTCCTTTTTTTTGTCCTTTCGCGTTATGCCCAGCTTGCACCTCTCCATACCATATTGTGCTACTCTAAGTTTTTGGATCTTTCTTTTACTTAGGGTCCATGTTTCAGACGCATATGTGATTTCGGGAAGCACAAACTGGTTGAACACTTTGCGCTTTAGGCACAGTGGAAGGTCACTTTTGGAGACATTATTCAGGCGGCCAAAAGGACTCCAGTCTAGCTTTACTCTGCGAACAATTTCATCAAATATATATACATCTACACTTGTTGTCCCAGATAGATGTAGCTTTTCACCTGTTCGAGCTGAGTGCCATTGATGAGGATCTCTTTGTGGCCCGCAAAGCAGTTGAACATAACTTTCGTCTTTGTTACATTTATTTTAAAACCTACTTTGTTGCTTGCTTCAGCGAGTTCCTGCATTCTGCTTTGGAGGTCTTCTAAAGACATATCGAACTGAACTACCGTTAGATGCATTATATTGCATCGATTGTACCCTTGTAGTTATTTAAAGCAGTACTTAAATTCTCACCTTCTCCATCATAACGAACAAGTACTACCATTTTTCATTTGCAGTACCTACCTATCTTCCGCCGAACCAAGGAATATAACAAATATGTATTAAAGAAATCCACAATGGATTAGTTGGAAGAACAGGCGAGTGTATATAGGTATCAAAAATAAGTACAATAGTAATATTTGACATCATGTTATTATGTTTCCGAAGCAAAGACTCAAAATTTTGGATGGACAGCAAATAATTATCATCCCTCGTTAAAAATCTATAAAACTAAAACGTATTTTAAATATAAATTTACTAAAAAATCAAAATATTACAAAAATTAATATTGGGAGTAAACCATCCATCTCTATTTTTAAAGCTCCAACATTCATACTGGTACTCGGGTTCCTTTTATTACTGTGGCGGGGCGATATTATTGCTTAGATTAATTTTTATCAGCGTTACTATGTACAAAAATACAATTATAATTTCAGTAGTTTATTAGACAGAGAGACATTTAAGTAAAGTTATAGATATAGATTCATTGGCTAATATTATTTGGATCGCCCTACGTAGTTTTTAAGGTCATTGTGTTCTGATTTTGAAGATGTATGGCAATTACAATATAATATTAACGTTAGACGCTATAATTCAGTAAAATCAATCAAGTATGTACACTCTAGAATATAATATAAGGATACGGAAACGAAAATGGCAGTTTCGTTTTCAAAAAATATTAGCGACTCAATAGAAATGTTTTATTTCTTTCTTAAATGACGTATAATTTCTGCAAAATTAGTGGTGGCACTATTAGCAGTGGACTGTAATTTTGAAGATGCTGGTTGGTGGTTTACGGATCTCGGAGGAGTTTACACAGGATGCCAGACAGTGACTTTTTATGTTGAGAGAGCGAGCGGGGATCGGTTCGGTTTCAATGCACTCATGCACACAAGCACTGGTAAACGGACGGTTCAGAATTTCACTACCACGGTTTCAATTTTGTTTTGGGATGAATGATGATGACAAGATCAGGATGTATGATAGACGCGACGTTTGCTCAAACCGTATCAGATTTAGCGCAACGAAGGTCAAACATATGCATTTTGTATGAATTTTTGTATGAATATTTATATGAATGAACGCGGGCTCGTTCGTATCATATCAGATGGAGCGCGATAGCTTTTATAAGTCTACGCGCTTGGCTGTCTTGGAGTAAGTAAACTTAACTGTCATCACGGTCAATCATAACCCGTGACTGGTGGACTTGTGACAATAATTGGGGATTTGAGGTTGGTGGGAAAAAAGGATGATTGCGAATATAATTGGCCCAACCAATTAGTATATAAAAACATTTAAAAATACTTTTTTTCATAAAATATACCCTTCAGAAAGACAATATTTAATGAAATTTTATGAAATGTGCTTTTTTTGCTTCTAAAGCTCTCATATTCCCAAAGGCTCAGATGAAGATAAATTTTCCGTCTAAATGAAATTATTTAAAAAAAGAATAAAAACATATTCATTTAATTTGTATACGTTTAATAAGCAACAACTAGGTAATCATTTAAGAAAGGTTGCGATATGAAACGGTAGAAATTCGAAAACACCGGAGAGAAAACCCCTAGAAAAACTGGGGACAAAAGCTATTTTTATTATGAAACAAATATTCAATGCATTTAATTAATTGAGTGAAAGCTTCGAATGACAGAGAGATATAATTATTATTCAAAACAATCCACTCATTTTGTTGTGTCTTGTATTGTTTGAGTTTAACATCTATAAGGGAAAGTTTTGTTTTGAGAAGCCGCTCCTTTTTATTAGTAATGTACTCAAAACTAAATAATTGAAAACGCAAACAGTTTTTGACTGAAGATATTGTTAGATGAATAATTAAATCTGGAAGCACTTCGTAGAAGCCTAAGTATTTATTCATGAGCAGTGAATAGACTCTAATCTTATTTACAAAATAATATAGTCGAGTTTATAAAATACATAATGTGAGTAAACAATATATAATAATAATACTTATATCATTTAGAAAGATTTTAGGAAAACATCTTGATAATCCAATTATTATTATTTATTCGCAAGAAGGCCAATTAGATCGGTAGTTAAGTTATTCAGATTACTTACTCACAAAGTGAATAATGTATGTTCATATCCCATTTAGTGTACATATTATTTTCTAAATTTTATATCAGTGATTCTATACACTAGACTGCTTTCGACCACTACGGCAGCTATATAGGGTAAATTTGTATCGAAGTATCAGCACTTATTATAAAAATTAAAACCCCCGATGGCCACACGGCTGAAGCGTCGGCCAATAGCGTCGTGGGTCCCAGGTTCGAATTCTGGGTCTGGCAGGTACACATACTGTTTTTTTTTAATTTGTGTATGAGTCAGAGTATGGATCTAATAGGCTAAGCAAGTGGCTGACATCCATTTCTCGTAATAAACAAAATTCGCTAAGGGCAGACGTGCTCAGCGTGGGTCAAAATGGAGCTTTTTTTCTATTTTCAAAGCATGATCCTGGACATACCTTAAACGTTGTAGATAGTCTATTTATATAATTTTGAAGCCTTATTACCCGTTATATTTATTTTAAACATTTGATGACTGCATAAAGTATTTTTATTACATAAAATAGTATTCTTTTAAACCTCTCGCTCTAATGTTTTAGAATATAGTCATATTTCAGTACATAAATGTGCAGTGGTTCGACATTATTATAGTGAAATATTTACGATAAAAAATTATATTGGTAATCTCTGTGATCCCAAATTTGACAAGATTTAGGGATTTTATTATTCAAAAAATGGGCAAGATTAACACATTTGAAGATAATTCTAAAGATACTGATTATAAGCATGTCTTTGACCATTCAAGTGTGATAAACATCCTACGAATAATGATTGCTTTATAATAATTATTGACCTAAGAATAAGGTAGTGTTTTTTTGAAATACGCCATTTATTTTGGCATTCCCCAGTGGTTAAGCTATAACATATGGCCGTAGTCATACATTGACAAACTATAATTGAAGTAAAGAGTAAAATGATGTTAACGCGCGTGTTTGAACATGTACCTAACCGATTTTTTTTTAAACGGAATCATCGAGTCTTATTACTGACATATATCTTCCACTGGACCCCGTGAAGGATCAGGGCCCGTTATTAAGGATTTCCGTTGCCGAAAACATAACAATAGACTGGATTTTAATATGGAATAGAATCTGGAACGGTGGGTGGTTGAACAGTGAAATAATAGACAAATATATATTATATATATTATATTATTATATATTATTAGCTAGGGTAGTACATATTATATTGATAAAGTATAATAAAAGATGAAGTATGCTGGTGGTAGATGAAAATTGTAAATAATTTTCCTAGGCATTTTTTTCCTGAAAGCATTCTAAAATTAATGCAGATTGCCGTTCCCGTCGGACCACTTTGTAGGTAATGTTTTTAAATGAGACAAATTTTAAATTAGTGAAAGTTTAAAAAGTGCCGACCATTAGGGTGCCGCGTGCGGTCGACCGAATGGGAAATCGCTGGGTGAGGCTGGAAATTTTAGTCGCCGCGGGAAATGCAAGCGGTGAATAGCCACTTCCTACCTGACTCAGCGACGAATTGGAAGATAATTATTATTCCAAAAACATTACACTGCAAAGAATACCATTTACCATAGATTAAAAGTAGATAAAGTTTTAATTTCCCGATATATTTGCAATATGGACCATGAAGGCAAGAGAACGGAAGGCAATTGATGCCTTTGAGATATGGTGTTGGCGCCGGATGCTTCGCATTTCTTGGACGGAGCACAGGATGAGCCAATCAATCATCCAGAGACTAAAGATAAAGAAACGGCTCTCGACGATATGTCTGAGAAGAATTCTGCAGTTTTTTGGACATATTGTCAGGCGCGGACCGGACAACCTGGAGAGACTGGTAGTTTTGGGTAGCCTCCAGGGAAGGAAAAGCAGAGAAAGAGCGTCTACGCGATGGAGCGACCAAGTGAAAGAGCTGACTGTGGGCACCAACCATTCTGCCCTGAGAGAAACGGAAGATCGAGAAGGATGGAAAGTCTTGGTCGCTCAAAGGATGGCGAAATTTAAATGTGGCCACGATCCTCAGCTATGAGTGCACGACCAAGAAGAAGATTTGCAATATATTTTTCGCAAAGGTCTCGTTGTAGAGGTGAAGACCGCAGTGTTTTGGATGTCCAGGAGGTGTAGATGGACGGCCGTCAGCAGGAGAGATACTCGAGACTTGGTGGTGGTTGCTTTTTGGCTGATTTTATTTGCAGCGTAAACAGTCGTCGGTACAAGAGTATGTTACAAGAGCGTTATGTTATAATAATTATGCTAATGATCCGAGGTCCGAGCTCGGTATAACAGACTGTTGTGCGGGGTGACTGACATGGAGCTTACTAATCGGACTGAGATTACGATTGATGTTAATAGATATTTTGACTGCCTAACTCCTCAACTATGACCTGCTAATTATATGCATGCATATTCGGTAAATTGTGAGTTATTGCTGATGAAGTTGGCAATTGAGAAATCTGCTGGCCTCCGCATTATTGCACTTCAAACGTTTCCATTCCATCGAAGAATGTCACGCGTGTAGAATTTGCTGACTGTAGATGCGACGATTTTGCGATAGTTTAAATGACTTGCTAATTAGTACACTGTCGAAATAATGCTGAGAAGGACCGAAGTCATTGGCCACTACATATTATTAATTTAGCTATTATTATTATTGATTTAATAATTAATTATATTCTTTTAAAATTCACCAGTATAACTATTTAAGCCCCAATTACATGATTTTGACTCTCAGCTACAAATTGTATTATTCTTTATATTTTTGGTGTGGATGAAATAATTGTATTTAAAAACATGAAGTTCTCTGTAGAGGACAAAGTGTGCTGACAAAATTGTAATAGTTTTTATTCACAGGTGTCACTGTTAATTTAAAATGATATTAACACAGAATAGATTAAAAAATATAATTCAGATACATTTTGAAGCAAGGCTTTGAATAAAATGAAACACATAATGTCATAGACGTGCAATAGTATGTGTTGTAACCTTCAACCAGCAATTTCAATTAAAATTTTTTTTTTTTTTAACATATTGTGGACATTACAAATTATAAGTTTAAGACGTTCACAACATGACATTTAGAAACAAAGATATGTAAATATAACAGTATTACATAAAAAAAGAGATAGATCAGTAGATAAATTAGATAGGTACAAGGAAGTACACCGGATGAGTTAAGCAGACCCTATTTTAAGAATTTATAAAACAGCGTCCACCTAAACTCATTCTCACGTAGGTGGAATATATCAACACCCGAAGCAATTTCATTGAACACAGTTTTCGCCCTCCCAATTGACATTACCAGTGGCAGGTTGGTTCTGCACCTTGGGAGAATAAACAACTGATGGTCTCTACTTCTAAGCAATATTGAATGCGCATCAGTGCATAAACCGAGAGCAGTTATCAAAACGAAGGACATGCTTAGAATGACGTTTTTTTCACACATATTTAAGTTTATCTCATCATCTTCCACACTCGGGATCGGTTGCTTGTTACTCCACACCCGTTACGTATTTCAGTTCCCATTAAGATAGGCTATACCCCAATATACTACAGTTTAAGTCTCCTACGAAAATAAAACACAATATCATGCACGTGCAATAGTGTGTGTTGCAACTTTCAAATCAACCAGCAATATTGAATGAGCGTTAGTGCATAAACCGAGAGCAGCTGTTGTCAGAATAAAATACATGCGTAGAAAGTTGTTCTGCTAATCCAATAATACCATCATATAGCACATGTCTACAGGTATGTCCGACAGGTTTCGTTGCAATTAATGAATAAAAATACTTTTTAAAAATTACACCTGATATTAGAGCATAAATTGTCACATAAAAGTATATTTCTCCGAATGACATAAATGGAATGCCCTATTTTAAACATTGCATAAAATGACTATCAGATTTTTGGAATAATGAATTTTGAAATTGGAATAACGGAAACGGATGTGGTTAAATATTATTATTTTACTATGGTTTAAGTACTGGCCTGTTCTCTAAATAGACGATGGGGAGAAGCAATAATAGAAGACGAATGACGCTCGGTTCACGCGTAACAAACTTTAAGCTGGTGTGAGGGGGTCTTAAATATTCACAGGGCCAGGTGGAAGAATGAACCCAAGGGGACAAAATCAGGCGGGTACAATGTCCAAAATCTACACACATCTCACATGTTCTCACTGTCGACACAAGAAGTACGTGGATGCATAATTTTATTGGAAAATACATACTACTACGGTTTACAGATGCCCAAATTCAGGTCAACTCTATTTTTAAATAAAACTAATAATATAAAGGCGATATAGATTATTGGGTGGGTGGGTCGGTATGATGAGGTAAAAAAATGTAAAGTAAAAAATCTAACTCATCTATGATAACAATTTATATTATGCAAATTTAGCTGTTTAATAAACTCATTAAAATACGAAAAAACCTTTACGTAAACACTATTAATAAAACCAAAGAATTCAAAACATTTACATGAATTTGCTGGTTTTTTATTAAGCTAAAAAATATGAAAGCAAACTGAATTTTTAATGATATCAACCAACCATGAACGTATAGTTATCCATCAGTACCGTCATAAAAGTAAGAGACATTCATTAAATAGGCCATCTTTTAAGTATACACTAGACATACAACTACACTAGAGGCTCTTTTTCAATACTTAAAATAAACAGAAGATTGGGAGACAAAGTTTGCATGCACTATGGTGATCAAACTTTGTAATACAAGGAAAATTATCGAAATTGATGGAATTTGTTGATAAGAGGGAAATTATAGTAAATACAGAGACACCGCACTCTTGCAAATTATACTTATTGTCTATACATAATATAATATGACGCCAGTAGGAATAAAAACAAAATTTCAATTATTGAAATCTACCTAATTAATGATTCGTAATCTACCAATATTATTTATTTATTGTAGTATTCCATACAGCCTCAGTTTATGCAGATGAAGTGAGAATTCGTGAATTTCAATTTCAATTTCATGAATTTATCAATTTGTTCTAATTCATTCGCCAATGAGTGTATTGCATGATAACATTGTATACGACTAAATACACGTTGTGTTCAAAGGATGTAAGCTTCAAATGCCAGTTTATTATTAAAGCAATTTAGAAAACGAAGGAAGTGACATCGGAAAAACGACCTAACCATAATTATTTTTATTGTTTTTTTTTTTAATTAACTCAATAATTAACCAAATTATTGATTATCATGCACTTCAAGGTTATGTATATTATTTTGTATTGTAACTTTGACCGAAAACCATAACAAAAACGTTTTTATGCCTCCTGTAAAGTTTGATTTGTGTAGATTACGCCCTTTTTCCTTTTCCACAGTCGATATAGTCAAGAGTCAAGACCCACCTTGCATTGTACTGCTACTGGTGTTGACGATTGGTTATTTGTACCGGCCTGATTTCGTACCGGCGACTTTAGAAGTCTACAACGGCGACCTTTCTTAGGTTGCGCAGATGGTGACTCGGGCCTTTGTTTGGGATACTTTATATTTCTAATATACTTCATAGGTACTTTTAGTTACAACCGATGTTATTTAAAAAGAATATTCTAACTAGAAAATAGACAGCAAATGTGCACGATGGCCGAGTGGCTTAAATGCCGGCCTATAGAGTCGAGGATCCCAGGTTCGAATCCCGGGTCTGGCTAGTACACATATTGTTTTTCAATTTGTGTATGAGTCAGAGTATGGACCTAATAGGTTGAGCAAGTGGCTGACATCCATTTCTCGTAAAAACAAAAATCTGTCAATACAAACCTCCACTCTGTGGAGGCCCATATGATCCTATTAGGATCGGACATGGTCGAAAGAAAGAAGAAAAGAAATGTGCAAGTTTTGACGTTATTAGTAACTTATCATTTAGTGGCCCATAATAATATTATGTTTGAATTGTTGTTGGGTGGAAGAGAAATGTCAGAGTCATTCTAATCAATTCCGTACAAATCTTAGCCCTTTTTTACATATTATCTATACAGCGGACACATATAAAGTTAGAGTATGGACCCAATAGGATGAGCAAGTGGCTAACATCCATTTCTCGTAAAAACAATAATCTGTTAATACAAACCTCCACTCTGTGAAACACCATGATTTTTTTTAGGATCATGGCCACATGGCCAAAAAAAAATTACAGGAAACCATGATGTATATAATTATATATATTTATGTAGTTCGGTTTTATTTAATTTATTTGTCATGCGACTATATTTTTCAAGATTTTTGCTTACAACTTAACATACTAGTTTAAAAAGATTTTCCTTGAAATACGCCGAATATCAAGCATACTAACTAATCTACCAATGAAGGCTTAACGATTAAAGACAAACTCTCAACTATTATAATATTATATGATATAATCATCAAATTTCCCACCCACTTGGAGGTGGGTGATATATTGGATAGATTGGTCATAGTTGATACTATAAACAGTATGGGAAATATGAATAATAAATACTCTCACGCTGGTCTAATTAAATATAAAATGTGGCAACATCTTCACTGATATTATGGAATAACTATAATAAAATCAATAGAAAATTATGGGATACAATATTGTTCAGAGAAGACAACTGATGCTAACATTCAGTGGTACATACCTAAAGGGAATTAAATGAGCACAGTGTCGTCCTGGAACCTTCCGAATGATCCAAACCACATCCTCTGGAAATGTCCTAAAATATGTATGGATAGGGAAGAGCTACTTAAGTCGGTTCAACCAGCTGTTGGGCCCATCGGACCGTGCGATCTGTTCACCACAAAGGCCAATTTTATAGCATTTAGAAAATTTGCGGAGTCATATTGCCAATGTGATGATCTCTTTACTTAGAATGTTCAGCAGTTTTGTATTACCTTTAATTTGTTACTTACTAGGTACAATTTTTAATACTGCCTCTACGTGATTATCTCTCCCACGGGTATTTTAACTTAAAGTCATGTAAATTCAGTCAAAGCACATTTGAGTGCATGGCGACCTTAGTCTTGGGTAACTGCTCCTGATACATTCCCAGTCATAAAAATAAAATTGATGCTTCACATCCAAACATAGTATTCCATGATACGCCAGACTATGACCGGAAGTGATGCGGGGCGGGTGTGGTTAGGTGGGGCCATTAATGTACCAATGAATAAATCTACCAAGGGACCGATAATACTGGAAGCAGTCAGAGGAAGCCTTTATCCAGCAGTGAATCGACTTAATTTGTTGATGCTGTGATGAAGTAAAATAAATTCCTCGCTTCTTAAGCTAATTACATAGGTCCATATCTAAATGTCTCATCTCATTTTTTAACAAAAACGCTGTAAAAATCTTCAAAAAAATGTCACCAGAAATTAAAAAATTAAATATTACATTAAAAAACCGGAAATGATTAAATTACGAATAAATCTGCTATCACAACCTTTGTTAAGCGACGTTCGCTATAAATACGTATTTTTTTGGGAAACCGCCGGCGTTTTTCAGCCTTAATAAACTGTAAATTTGAAATATCGTCCGCCACGGAAAAACAAACGAGGAATAGACCATTGTTCGTCCGTTTTCTTTTAAAAACTTAATCAAGAAGCTTTATGTTAATTAATACTTATCTCCCGAGAGTGATAAGCGGCGAGGAAAAAACTCCATAAGGGTTTCATTATTCAGATTGGAGGTTTATTTCAACGTATATTTTGTTTTTAATCTCATATTTAACATGTCCCTTCAGCGTAAACCGTGAATAATTAACGGTTTTCTGTAAACCAATTTACGGGTAAATATAGGTACAATTATAAATAACCGATTTTATTTCAATCACAGGTATTTTTGTATACCTTACTTTACGCACTTATTATAAATAACATAATAAATTACAAGATAAAAAGAACTTTTTATATACAACGTTTTTAAATTTTCTGTTGAATCATATAAACTTGACTTGACTAGCTTAAACGATCATAAAAAATTGTACTTGATAGATATACTGAATAATGAAATGTCATTTCATATTGATTTCCATAGTAACGCACGTATACATTATTAATTTATAATTTAGTTGCTAGGACCCTAGCAACCAATAATGGTATCGAAATAACTTTTCATACAAAACAGAATTAACTAAAAATGAATTCAATTCTACTTAAAGATGGCTAAATGTATTAAAAAAATGCATTGGCATCGTGTTCTGATTTAGTCTAAAAGTTTTAAATGTCTAGCTAGTCGGGAAGTTAGTTAAAAATCGATTGCAAGATTTTTACCGGACAAACAACCACCGGACAAATAAGAATACGAGCTAAGAAAAACGTTGTAAAATGTGTGCTTGTGACAATGCTGTCGTCCACTCTTACAAGTTTTCTTAGGAGGTGCAGTCGAATGTAATATGTTTTGATTGTTGTACCTCTAACTTTGACATAATTATTGAGTAACTTTTATATCTAAATAAATCTAACCGGTGATTTTTACTATATTAGTGTGTACTAGAGTATACTGTAGTGCACGTCAACCAAGGTCTTGAGAAGTTGTTTTTGGGACACTCGTTCTAGCATTCGTTACTCCACGGAATACGTCAGCATATCAGGTGTAAAGACGTGGCGGGCGGTGTAGTAGAAAGCAAGTTCCTATTATATTATTGTTGATTTTTTACAGTTGTATGAGCGTTGTGAGATTTACGCGGTTGGCCGGCCGACCAAATATTAAAACAATCCACCTTATACAACTTGTCAAGGAGTTGTATATAGGAAGTCTTCGAAACAAATTTTATGTTTGTTACAGCGTCAATTTTATAATTGTCTATGGATGCACCATCGAATTAACCGTGAATGTGCTTCTTTACACGTCAGTTGGATTTAATTTGGCAGTAAAATTGCCGAACCAACCGATGTTAGTTTTTTAATGTTATTAAAAACTTACTTATATTACGAAAATACAATTATGTATAACGAAATAATTATTTGTAGCTACAATAACTACCTATTTCAGAGAGGATTTGTTTCCTTACTTACTAATGTTTAAAAAATCTTTTCAAGACTGACCTGTATAAAAAGAGAGTTAAAAGAGAAGTAACATAATTAATAAAACTAATAAATCGAGAAAAATGTCTAAACATTTTTTTAAACGCCAAAGCTGTCATTTAAATATTTTATGACAATTCAGTTAACTAAGAAAAGGAGAGACGTTTATAAGAAATGAAAATATAATTAATATTAAATTCTACAGGTTTTTTTAAAAAGGTTTGTCAATAGCTATTTCGGTTGTAACACCATTATCAAGACTATTCAGATAGGCCGTTTGCCTTTGCTTAAATACTATACGTGTATAGATAGAGACAGAATACATTTTCTTATTCGTTCCAGCAATATTATGAATTTTTGAATCCAGTTAAAGTCCAGTTAAATTCCAGTTAAAGAATGTTTAGAAATAGTGTACGAAAAACTAGAAAAAGCTAAAGTACACCCATTTGAGTTAGAAGAAATTTATTCTTTAATGAAATTATGTGTAGAAAATAACTATTTCTCATTTAATTCAGAGTTTTATAATCAACTTGACGGAGTCCCTATGGGGTCTCCTTTAAGTCCTTTGCTCGCAGAACTTTTTATGGACAAATTCTAATCGGAATCACTTAAAATAGACTCAGTAGCTGACATATTATATTACCATAGATACGTGGATGATATTTTGATTTGCTGGAAAGGAACTGACCGTCAACTTAACTCGTTCGTCAAAAAGGCTAACGCATTGCACTGTAATAATAAATTCACGGTCGAAGTAGAGATAGAAAACAGAATTAATTTTCTAGACCTCACTATTCAGAGGGTTAATAATAAACATAACTTCAAAATATATAGAAAACCCACCTTTACTGAAACTACTATACATAAAGGATCGCAACATCCATGGATTCATAAGTTGGCGGCATACCATGCCATGATCCACAGGCTAGTTAGCGTACCCATGAACAAATTAGATTTTGAGGATGAACTACATACCATTAAACAAATAGCCTTAAGTAATGGATATGAAACATCAATGGTAGATAAAATATTATATAAAAAACAACTTAAATTAGCTAGATCAACAATATACCCTAACGTTAAAGATTCAAATCGTTATTACAAGTCCATTGGTTATCACGGCATTATTTCAGACAAAATTTATCAAGAAATTAAACATAGCGTTAACGTAGCATTCAAAGCTAATAATAATCTAGGATTAAACTTAAAAAATAGTAAAGATAAAATCAACAAACTGGAGAAAAGCGGAGTTTATAAAATAACATGTGGCACATGTAGTCTATGCTACATTGGTCAATCTGGCAGGTCAATAAAAACTCGTTTTGAAGAGCACCTCCGGTCTTTTAAGAATGGTAAAACAGATTCTCAGTTTGCTAAACATTTGATATCAAACTCGCATAGCATCAGTAACAATGAAACGCCACAATGTTTGCATATATGTAATAAAGGTTTAAAATTAAATTTACTTGAACAGTTGGAAATTAATTGCGAATTATCCAAAAGTAATGACATAATTAATGAAAATTTGGTAATGTATTCGTCGCCACTATTAAATATAATCTAAACACACGATTAAGACAATTATACTAATAATATTTTAATTGATCAATAATGTCAATAAATAACCATCGAATACTGTAATTTTGATAAATTTTGAAAATTTCGACATCCATTTTAAAAAACCCACTTAGGGTTTTCAAAGTATTAATAATATTACAATTAATAATAATGTAAAAATTCATAATATTGCTGGAACGAATAAGAAAATGTATTCTGTCTCTATCTATACACGTATAGTATTTAAGCAAAGGCAAACGGCCTATCTGAATAGTCTTGATAATGGTGTTACAACCGAAATAGCTATCGACAAACCTTTTTAAAAAAACCTGTAGAATTTAATATTAATTATATTTTCATTTCTTGTAAAATGGAATTCTACCAAGTAAATGCTAACTCAATTAATAGAGACGTTTATCTTCAGCAAGAGCGATCTGCACTAAAATAAATTAGATGACGTACCTAGCAGTGGTGAGGGGTGGATGTAGGCTAAAGATTCGACATAAATAGTGCACACTAAACTTTATTAGCCATACTTATTTGGTTTCATCGAACTAAGAATACATTTTTGCAGATGCAAAATCCACTTAAATTTCCAATCGAAAACTAAGTGTTTATTAAGGCTATATATACTTCAGTTGAGACATGGTCTAAAAAGATCGTGGCTAGACGATGCGCGGATTGTGCAAATGGCGCGTGCCAAACGAAATATAATTTGTCATAAAAATCCGACATGCGTCCATTTAATGTTATGTTTATTGTTATATTACTAATAATAATAGTATATTCATTGACATGTTTTCATTTTCAAGTACATGCGTAAAGTTTTTTAATCATCCTTACACGATTTAAGAATATTTTCATCCGACGCCATGACAAAACAAATCGACGTGCGTACACTTCGACTGTTGTTCTCCGATTGGCGAGTCCAGGCGACGAGTGAGAAATTTCGTCGCACCTACTGTTGAAAATTATTTGCCGTTTCACTGAAGTGCGCTCTTAAAATGTTCATTTTCTCAAGAGTTTTATAACAACATTGAGATATTTTATTAATGCTCTATTTTGAAACAAAAATTACTAATATTTCGAAATATCAATATGAGTATTCAAAATTGTATTGCATAATAATGTTATTGTTTAACACATTTAAACGTGACTAAAAAAATATTTTAAAGAGTATCAAACTAATATCACAAAATAACGTTTTTTATGTTGACTATTCATACAAAAAGACAGAAAAGGAAATGAAATTTATATAATCAGATTATATCAAAGGTTGAAAAATTCTGGCAACACTTACGTTATAAACTCAAATAAAAAGAAATACTCGAAAAGAAAATAAATTTTACTAGATCTGGCGACGATTTTTTAAAACTTCAAAGCGGCTAGGTTATATTATTATGGGGTAACCAACCGTTGTAAATTTTATATGGTTTTAATTCGCAATAAAACCATTCACAGTACAATGCGTAAAAACGTATTTTTCCGCTGAAAAAGTGACGCAAGTTTTACTGGTTTATTGTGCAAGTTTTGTAAGACTTTATATAATTATGAAAACCAGAAAGTATTACAGTTTCATTGGCTGTGCGAAAATAAAAAAAATTAAACGTACATAGCGAGTGTTTTAAATTATGGCATGAGATTATCAATTGGATTTTAGTAAGGTAACTTTAGATATTAATATTATTATAAGGAACATTGTAAATATTATATTGTGAGTAATCAAGAAAAGATTTAGGTATATTTACACTTAAGTGGGAATTTGTATTTGGAACACGGCATTTTTTACTTTCGATCTGTATCCCGCCAAACCTACTTATTTATACAATATTTACAAAAGAACAAAAAAACCATACACATAATACAAACCTCCACTCTGTGGAGGCCCATTTGATTTTATTAGGATCGGACATGGTAAACAAAAATTGACATAGTTACATTAAAAAAATATTTGAGTTTCGGTACCTATTAGTCAATTGGTCGCGTGCATTAGCTGATTATCTTCAGCAGAAGTACCAAACTACCTCGTGTCATCAGCTGATGGTATGCCGTCTTATAAATGTTGAAGTCTACAGCTTGAATGGCGCTAAATTTTAAATTTATAAAATATAGCCGAGCGCATTGTTTAGTGAGTGAGCGAATTATTTAATTAAAACATTGCATTGGTTAACAGGTCTTACCGATATACTATAATCTTTGTCTTGTATTGCGACAGAGTTTAAAACGCAAAAATACGCCCAGGAAGCTCTGGGTACGATTCCCGGTGAGGTTACAACATTTATGTAAGTATCCAATTTTCTAGAAAAATAGTGGGTGTTATTGTTTAACTTATATATTAATACGCTACTGGTTCACTATAACTACTGTTATTAGGCCTCAAGCCTGTTTAAGTTGTTATATTGAAAAAAATATTGTGTATTTTTTTTTAAATTTTAACTTACCACTCGCACCCCTAGTTTTAAACTATTACAAGTCAAAAAACTGACATTTTGAGTTAATAATGCAGAAAGGTTGAAAATATCATTATTTATCTGGTCAAAGACTATCACAAGTCTAAATAAATTCTACGGAAATACAGGACAGAAACAATAGTCTATCATTTTTATAAATAGTATTGTTGTGATATTTAAAGACTATGCTATTTTGAGTTGTTATGGTCTTAAATTAGGATTCAAAATTTTAGCGAGTTTAAGACTATGACATCTTGAATTATCATAGGTCAGGAATGGACAAAGTAAATAAAACTTGTGTTGTGGTCACACTGTTGACTAGCCATTCCGAAAATTGAACAGTAGTTTGTTGATAAATACAATAATAAGGAATTATAGAAAAGGATCTCAGAGGAACACATGAAAACCATAAGAAAATTGATACCGAATTAAAACAATATGTTAGAGATCACATCAATTGCATTCCTAGGATAGAATCCCACTTCCTGAGAGCTCAAACTTTCAACCATGTCCGATCTAATAAGATCATAATATGGGCCTCCACGTGTGGTTTGTATTAACAGATTTTTGTTTTTTTTCGAGATATGGATGTCAGCCACTTGCTCAACCTATTAGGTCCATAATCTGACTCATATACAAATTGAAAAACAATATGTGTACTTGCCAGACCCAGGATTTGAACCTATGACCCACGACGCTTACACCAGACTAACTACCAGACAATTTATTGATGGTTCTTTAAATTTAGCAACACTATAGGCTATACAAAGGAAAGTGTCAACAAAATGATCAACCTTTCGTGAAGTTATCTCAGTATTCTACGATCTTTAATACAGAATTTAATATTGGGCGCTTTCAGTCAAAAAAAGATCAATGGTCAGCACAGCATATACAAATTTAAATGATACGCAAAAAGCAAAACAATTAATTTCGTTCAATGTCATATCCCAAATAAAGAAAAAGCACGAGAGGAGAAAAAAATGACGTGAAAAATGGAGCTATCCCTGATCCAGATAATATTATGATAGTTTCATGTTTTGATTTGCAAGCAGTTCTCTCATAACCCTGTGGTGAAGTCTCAAACTTCTATTATACCAGAAAACTTGCAACATATTTCACCATCTTTGATATTGCTGAGAAAAAGGGTTTTGTTGTATCTGGAACGAAGTGACTGCTAAACGAAGTTCTAATGAAATTGGTAGTTGTATTTACATACCATTACTTGAAAAAAAAAATCTAAATAAGAATTTGCATTTTTGGTCCGATAACTGTGCTAGACAGAATAAGAATAAATATTTAGTTGCGTTGTATTTATCATTGGAAACAGAAAATGTAAAGTCTATAAAGCAAAAATATTTGATGGGTCACACCCAAGATCAGTGGATTACGATGCACTCACTCATTGAAAAAGAAAAAAAAGAGAATGCTAAAAGTGCTCCAGTATTCATACCAGCTCAATATAGATACCTATTATAGCCATGGCTGAAAAGAATGGTGAACCTTATAGAGTTAATGCAATGGCAACTGATGATGTATTTGACCTGAAATTGCTGTCCGATGAGCTGAAACAAAATTATGTTATAACTACCAAAGTACGAAGGTAACATGGCAAGCAATCAAAGTCATGCATTTGAAAAGAGAATCACCGTATAGTTTTTTCATTAAAACCAATTTTATTGATTCTTCCTACGAGGAAATTAATATAAGGCATCGCATGACGGGTCGTCCGGTTCACATGGATATGATAATTTTACAGAAAGCTTATAATGAGCCACTAGGAATAACCATGCAGAAAAGGCAAGATCTTTTAACTATATGCAAAAAAATTGATACCGATGACGTACCACAATTTTTACAATAATTTAAAAGTCGCTAATAGTACTCAAGTGGCAAGAAATGACTTGGTTCACGAAGAGAGTGATGGAAATTACTCTGATTAATTCTAAATTATATAATAATTTTCATTACGTAATGTGCAAGAATCTTGATAAGGTAATCATAATCTTATACAATTATATATTTTAAAAATTTGGTAGGTATGTGATGGTTTACCTGTTCCAGTTATTTTATTTTGAAATAAAAATTTCAAATAACCATTTCGTTTATTATTTTACTTGATATGCATAATATATTGAAGAGATTTTATGTTGTTTCATATTAGTTTGTATTGTGTGCATGATGGGTTATTTAAAAATTTATCAAAATAGTCCAATTTTAGACTATGACATTTCAAAAAAACTACCAAAAATATGTGTTCTGTATAATTTTTCAATATAATAATAATCTCATACAAAAATACAAGCCCTGATACACATCGAGCAAGAAAATCAGTTTGGTACATACATTTTTAGATTTAGTTGAGAGGATTTGAATCTTTGAATCCAATTATCTCAGAATGGTGTTTTTTGACTTGTCATACTTTAAAACTAGGGGTGCGCACTATATCACAACGTCTCTTGATGTGGTAAATATAAGCTTTCTTTTCACCATGTTCGATCATAAAAAGATCAGATAGGCTTTCACATGGTGATCTTAATTTTCTTCCTAGAAAAACGGTGTTATGTTAAAATTGAACATACATAAAAATACATTTGAAAACACTTCTGAGAAAATATATAACCAATAGAAAAAATCTATTTTAAATAAAATACGACACCCAGCAGGAATCAGCGTCTTTCAGAATTCGCGCCCAGGTACATTGACCACAATGCTGTAGGCGTCTTATCTAATTGCAAAAAAAATAACTAATGGCTCTTACAATATTTTAACTTATAGTAATTGTAAGAGCCATTAGTTAAAATTTGTTACAATTAGATAAGATGCCTACACCATTGTGGTCGATGTGCGGGGGCACGAATCTCGAGAGACGCAGGCTCGATTTCTGCTGGGTGTGGTTTTTTTTTTTTTTTTACAAAAAAAGGTTTTTTCTATTGTTTATATTTTTCAGAAGTGTTTTTAAATTCTGTATGTTCAATAAAAAGAATTTTATATTCTTAAATCTTGTGAATTATTCGTTGTATAAAAAATAGTTAATATGTTAATAATATTCTTTGCTATAGTCCTGCAAAAAGCGCGCGATTTATGTATCTTCGGGCATTACCTGAGAAAACTGGAAAGTAGCACACTAAGACCATGATATACCTACCATTATACTGATGCGACAATGGACGTTATGACAACGATAAAATAACTATATTTCAAATTCATTAACTACCAGTAATATGTCGTGAATTAGTTTTTTTGGTTCAGTTTTATTGTTAGTACCTATGTCAGTATCTACTATAAAAAATTACTTTGAAAATATCTTTATATGGTTATTATACTACGTTTTAGCATGACAGTGTGTGGATAATGGAAATAGCACTGGTAAAGAATATATATCGCCTCGGCAGAAAATTAAGCTTTTACCATAAAAAAAGTCCCAGGCCGTACACATAAAATCTCTTTCACTTATGGTGTCTGAAAAATTTACATAGTAGGTGGGTGTATCATTTTGTATGAAAGTAGGTACCTACTTATTTACTTTTTTTTATTTTAATCGACTGTTTCAATAAACCTTCAATACGATATAACATTATTTAACACCGTACGTGTTTCTAAATTTATTGATTGTATTATTTCAACGATTTTCAAAATTAAACCAAATTGGGGCGAACATTATTCATTTTATTGTATTGAAATAATATAAACTACTTGGGAAAAAACATGTCTTACGAAAGTACAATATATTAATTTTACGTATGAATTATATGTATATATTTCAACCTTTCCTTTTCTTCTTCTGATTTATTTCACAATGCAGAGAGCCGCGAAAATAATGATAAAATAATACTTGAATGATTTATTAAGTAAAAGGTTTTATTAATTATGCATCATGTATGATTTTAAAGTGAAAATATTATTAAACATAATAATTGCCATAAAAATACGTTTTCGTAAGATCAAACGTCATTTTTTCATGGAAACTGATCAGAGAAGGCTCACTACTACCACTTTGTTGTCTGTTGTTATTGCCTTGTTTAACAATAATTTTCCCATTGTTTCTAATTTTCTACCACAATTATCAAATCGTTAGATGATATTATAGTATGTTTAAAATATGAACTGGTAATGTCCAAACGAATGTATTTGGATCAATTAGCCGGGAATATTTTTTTTTACATGAAAACGTTTGATCGAAGGCTTCTTAGAATGTAAGATGGCCGTTTGGGGTGGTTAAGTGGCGTATCTGAGTATGCACAATAGAAGAAGGCATAGATTTTGTGAGGATAGCTGAATTTATATCAGATTGGTACACCTGGGCCTACTCTGAGTTCATAAAGAATGATGACAGTGATAAGAAACTTGCTTAATCAACATTTTATTGATTAAAACTTACAATTTTTGATGATAAAAGCAACATGTTAAAAATAATAGCAATAAAAATACAATTATAATATGCAGTCGTAAAATATTTCACATTTTAAAAAAAGCCCATTCCATTTACAAAAACGATAAAACACGTAAATGTTATTTTATATTGTAAATAATAAATCACTATGTACATATTATTTAAACCTACCACGCGTGTATAAAACAATGCATATTTCAATGCTGTTTTTATAGCTAAACGATTTCTTTTATGGATTCACTAGCCAGATATTATATTTTTAATATTTTGCAATGTATAACAATTCAAAATGAATTAGATGGGCGAGTAATTATATTTATAGATTATTTTAATTGAAATGTTTTTTATATCTTAACTTTTACACAAACACAAAATACTGTAAATAAATACACTTGCAATAGACCCAAACTAAAAGATACATCGCTGTTTATACTCGTACGTTCTGTAGATCAAACCTGTCTAATTTTAAATGGACTGTATAATAATTTACCACACTCTTCCATTACCATTCTTCAACAGGAACAAACATGTTATATTTGGCTGGGTTTACTGGGGTGATACAAATTTACAACACGTTTAAGCACCATCATAAAGAATAGTCATCGTCATGAAAGTTATTAAGTTTTTTTTATGGGAATTAAACTATTTTTCTACTGTGTGAAGAGCCTACTTTGCGACATGTTTAAGGTTTCCACCGCTACCCTTTATGTATGTACAGCCATGGATATGCACAACCGCCTTCCATGACGATATTACCGTGTCTAATAGAGAAGATGTTAAGTGTTCATTTCGTTCCGAGACGGAGCCACACGGGACTGATGCTGCAACCATGTACCGTGGTGCTTAAGAAGGAAGTTAAGAAAGAAAAGTTTAGATTCACTATGCTGTCCACTAAGGTTAAGAAATACAGAAATACAAAAAGTACAGAGGAGTCGAAACCATCCCGCTCTCCATACGATGCCGCAAAGTTGGCCTTCAGATCCGGGTGGCCAATTGGTCCTATGTAGGCCATATCCTGGTAAACAGCTCCGATCGTTCGGGTGCTATAAGCGGACAATACCAGAGGATATGTTCAACGTCTGGCATGTCAGTCGAGGTGGACGGTCTCTCCGTTATCGTTTTTTTCAGATGTATTCTGCAAGCACCAGACCCGCAGACTTCAACTTCGCACTGAACTAGCCAGTTTCTCACCGGCTACTGCAACTTCATTGCCAGGCTTCCCGAGTTTAGTTTGATAGTAGATGGAATAAGATAAATTGACATATTCTCTTTCTCTCACTCCTGCGACCGGGAATGAATGATATAATACGAATCAAGTGATACTAAACCATTAAGCCGGCTTCTTTATGGTTATTTTTTAAATGACTTTAAAGTAAGTTGGCTAAGGTAATAAAAACATCGGTGTGTGTACTTATGTACGCGCGTTAGAAGTTATACTTCTTTGGCGTAACTAAACAAAAACAAAACTTGTGATAAACTAGATTCTTTGAGTAGCTCTTAATTATCTTGATAAATTACACACTCGAGAAAAGGGACCGCTTATTGGAACGCCGTTGGTTTACTTCTATACACTTTAACTTATATTACTAAATTATATAATTATTTATCGTTGTTTTTATGTTTAAAGTAACAACTGCCACTATGATGTCTAATAGTTTGTTTACGTAAGGAATTGCAAATGGCCGACAATAATAAATTAGCTGCCTAGCAACGGAACAATTCTAAACTATAATATTATTTTGTATAATCGTCACTATTGCAGTATCATTGTGTGGCGTAATGGTTGTATGTTCGGCTGATAACCGAACAATCGTTAGTTCGAATCCAATCGAACGAATTTTTTGTGTGAAAAAATAAATTATGTGTTACATGTCACACGCCAAAAATACACTCTGATCTGATTTTACAAACGCGCCTAAAGAAGTATAACTTCAAAAAGAATGGTTAATGTTTGCTTATCAAAATATTTAACCGTTATGGTAAAGAATACCCCAAACCTCTATACATTATCGATTAACAATGAGAGACAGTTAAAGTGTGTAATAAATGACTTTGTGAAATCGAATCAGTCGATTGCGACGTGTGGGATATTAATCCTTACAGTTTGCGTAAATCTTACGTAACTTATTTCACCCAACATACTTATTCTAATACGTAGATAAGCACCTTTACCTTACTTCATTCAGTAAGATAAATAGAGAATATATTATAATATGTAATTCAAGTTATTTATTAATATATTGTATAAACCTAAAACCCACTAGATAGACGAGTTGATAAAGTTTTGTGGATGTACGTGGCAGCAAAAAACTAGGGACCAAGAGTGTGAAGAGAGCTAGGGAGACCTTCATCCAGCAGTGAATGATGATATTATGTAAATGTTAGTATGTATTTGACTTTGATAAGTAATTCTTGCAATGTTTATAATATCTCTTATTAAATTTGTTGAATATTATTTGAATGTTTCACAAGCATAGTGAACCAAGTCCATTCTGGTCATTTTTGAGTAAGCTAAGTTGAAGCATAATTTTTGAGTATTTCTAATTCTTTAAGGGTATGATTGCAATTTGTATGTTTTATTTTGAGTACATTTAAGTTATTATGTAAGGGAAATTATACTCTTACAGAATAAGAAATACTCAAATTTTGTGTTTGAACCTAGCTTACTCAAAAATAACTCGAATGGACTTGGTTTACTATGCTTGTCAACCACTTATTTCTTCTTATTTTAATTGTTCGCTGACATGTACATCCTTATGTTGAGAATATATTGTTTTATACCTGCAGCGCGTAGATCGTCTTTGCAGTAGGTATCGCTGCAGGGTGAGGGAAGTTCGGGCACGGTAACTGAATCTAGAGAGCTGTGTTACAAGGATACGGTGTGTAGAACTCTATGGAGGCATTCGTATCACATGCCATGAGAAGGGATTGTTTGTGATTACGTCAAGCACGAAGATCTGACATGTCAGACCATGAACACGAGTGTTTGTAACGTTGTTTTCCAAAGTAACACTAAGCCTTCTTTCAGACGGGATTCCGGTGTCGAGCCACCGGCGTGGCTCGATTCCGCATTTACACATAACTAAATGGGAGCGTTCAGACGGAAGACACCCGTATCGCACTTTTTTTAAGCCACCTGTGTGGCGGAGATTCCGCATTTACACATAACTAAATGGGAGCGTTCAGACGAAAGATACTCGTGTTTACGAGAATCGCACACTTTTCCTTTGCCCGCCACAATGTCAAGCCGCTCGAACTCATTATTATTTGCGAGCGCGGTTTTTATTACCTTTTTTTATTCATTGCCTCGGCCGAAGCTCCGGTGATCGTAATAATTAGACACCGGACATCTGGAGTCTTTTTTTTTTGGGACGGACTCGAATATTACAACATTTTTTAATTAAAAAATGCGTTAATAATTTATGGAACCTATGTTTTTCAGAAAAATAAGTTGTACGATGTAGTAGGTACAATGAAATATGAAATAAATGAAATTGATAATATGTGCAAGAGACTTTATCGATACTTAATTATATAGAAACGCTGCTATTAGTAGATATACTATACTATATAGAGAAATTAATGAAGCGCTTACGTATAGAGTAGAAGAATTAGGTGTTAATAGTAATATCTATAATATTTAATAATATTCCACTTTTTATATACCTATTATTGAAATCAAAGTTTAAAATTTCCACTAAACCACTTCTATTTTCACTATCAAATAACAAATCAAACTTGCTCCCATGATGAGAAGGACCGGACAGCTAGTGTATTATTAAAATCGTACCAAATTTGAATGATTTCGTATATTATGTTGATACTACGAAAATATATAATAAAAAACATATTATTATATTATTGTAAAACCAATTCAACGAGGATTCAAATCAATGCTTATCAGCTCGGAGTAAGGACAGATTTTTACACAATGCACAACAGCGGCCACTTGAGAATATCAAGATACATCTGTTATATTTACCATAACTACTTAAGTACTTAAGCCAAACTAGTAATTTTTTTTGTATACTTCACATATAATACGTTTCTTGTGATACGAGAATGCAACAGCTGGATTTAGGGATGGGTAAAATGGAGAATATCGGACCTACGTGGTTAATGAAACCATTTAGAAAAAGTTTCGTACGAAAGATACTTCAAATCGTACTTTTGTGTTTCAAGCAAGTGGTTGGACATGTTGAGATATTCAATTTTAATATATAGGTACTGATGTTGTAATGTTTTTTTGACATTTTGATAGGCCATTTTCAAACACTTTATATCCATCATGCAACATATGTAAGTATATGCGTTTTCTGTTAATTGCTACTCCCTTATACTATAAATTATATATCATAGTATTATTTCAATGAATTGTTTCGGAAGTTATCAAAATGATACAATCATAATTAGTCGACATTGACACATTGTGTATATATAGTACCTAATACCATTGATAATAAATTATTTTATCAATAAATATAAGATATAAATAGGTATAACACAGTTGCAGTGCCTACCATTTCTTAACAAGTTGACCTTCCCTAATAGCTCATTACTTTATCCAATCTGGGAGTTCACACATGAAACTATAATTTGATGTTATAGTAATATGGTAGAAAAAACAAAAAAAACTTAACCTGCGCGCTTGTTAACTGATCTACGTATTTTCTTAAAATCCGACATCACTTCAGTTTTGATGATTATGGATTATAGCTTAAAATTGTTGATTTGTTTTGTATTTAGTGAGTAGGTATATTTCGTGATATTTCACATTAGCTGGTTCCATTGTTTACGGGAAATGACGATTAAACGGGCTTACATATTGAATGTATTAATAGTATGTAAGATATTCATTACGAGTTTTCACAAACACTTCAGATAATCAAAATTTGTTTTTTACTTGATCCTTTACCAATAGGTAAGAAGGTTTTCACATTCTTTTATTATAATAAATTACTATATAAACGAAAATTAACTTTTTTCGATGTCAATGTGCATTTACGATCGGTGAGTGCGCATAGTGCACGAAGAAGGCATACGCCGGGTCGTAAATAATGACTTAAATAGAATACCTAGTACAAAACATAAATCAATTAGAATTTATTGATTAATGTTTTTGCCACTCGTACCCGTTAGATATAGGGACCATTATACCACGTTTTCCTCTAGAAGGTATGTAAGGTACTTTTAAACATTTTTGAACTGATTTTTTGTCCACAAAATCACTTTATATTGAGACGTCACACAACTATCACAACTTACGATGGTTATTGTACATTTTGCATTTTTGTTTATTGTTATTAAATCTTAGTTGATATTATTCTTTTGACTTATTAACTTAAAAATAACAATAATGGATGAAATATAATATTCCTAAAAATTATAATATGGCACTATGTAAACCTGCTATTAATATTGTTTTAAAAGCACATTGCATTGTTATTTTTTTAAGATTATCCTTTGCTTTGTAATTTTATTCTTGTAAATCCACGGTAAACATAAATTTATATACAATATTGGTATATACTACAGCTGATGATGATACATACTATCGTATGGAAAATAACTCATTTTTAAGTAGTGGACTTTTTGTATTCATCATGCGATTGAAAACAATAAAACCACATTCAAAATTTGTCATTGGTAGGGAACCTTTTTTAATATCTGAGGTAGGTGAATTTTAAACACAGAAAATTTTTCAGTGATGAATTTGCGCTATTTCATAATGTATATAAATCAGTCATTTAATAAATAAGGACAAATATCACCAACAAGTTAGTTCAAGTAAACAGCGACTCCCACGTTATCTATACTTAATTAATTGACTTGTTATGCAATAATATGTACCTACCTATATTTTGTAATGTTATTCAATTGAAAATGTCCATTAGGATAAAATCGGTTAAATATCAAAATTATGAAATAAATGTGGAAAAAGTACGAAAGTACATATAAAATGTTTTAATGAAATATGTATCTAGGTACCAGTCGTTTTATGTGATGAATAGTTCTTTACACTTTATAATATGTAAGTATTTAAATCAAATACATAATATAATCATATATCAGATAATTACTTTTTAATTACAACATTTAAATATAAAAATATAATGCTAATTTTGTCGAAAGGCCACCTAATCGGCGCGCCTTTAGCGTACAATGTATTAAATGGCACGGCAGGACTTTTTTAACGTTACACACCTACAAACTTACCTGTAGAATGAACAAAAATGGAACTACGAACTACCATAGGACGCCATTTTGAAAATTTCATTCGAATGTCAGATTTTGTCCAGTTACGAATCTTGATTGGGTAGTTTTCGACAATGGCTCCATTTTTTTTGTAGTACTTATTCCACTTTTAATCAATAAATTAGGACCGGTTTCGTCTGCCTCAGAGGGACATTTTCAACTGAATCTTCCCTTGTTCAGTTGAAAATGTCCCTCTGATGCGAACGAAACCAGTCATAATTTATTGATTAAAAGTGGAATAAGTACTACAAAAAATGCGTTTTATTAAATTAAACAACAATAAATATTAACGTAATACAATGACTAAGTGAAAATCTGAAGCAATATTATATTGCAAAACCTTTAAAAGAATGCAATTACGGCTTACGCAATACATAATATTATAATAGTAGGTTCAAACGAATATTTTCAGGGATGTTTCGCATCTACAGATGTACGCCACTGGTAGTTTGAAGATGAAATTTCTTACGATCGATTTGATGAAATTCTTCAATGTCAATAGTTTATAATCAAATAGACCAGTTTGGGCAGAGCATCCTCAAAATACTTAAATATCTAAAGAAATTAACAAGTAGGTATATGACTTTTTTATCGATATGTAGGTACGGTACTGTTGCTTGGTAATACTAATAGGTATCAATATGATACACTTAGAACATAAAACGGGTCAGCGGACAAAATCTTTCAATATTTGTATTTATATTAGTGGTAGGTACGCAAAAGCTATTCGATATTTAATTATGAAAAACATATTCTACACGCATTTTATAAAAATGGTTTACCATTACTTACCTGCAATAAAACAAACCATCAATTTTGAAATGCGACCTTTTTAATTACAGTTTGCGAATTTGAATTCGTTTGAGTCGCCCGCACGTCGCGTTAAAATATTGGCAAGACGATTATTTTAATTACAATAATTACCATCGCACCTGAGCTGCCAGAAAAAACAACTGACAAATTGTAGAAATCCATACTAAGAATCATTTGGGCAAAAGTCTCCTTAGGATATTGGATTCGTCCACCATTTTAATGTGTTTTTTTATGGGTTGACGGTAGACCTGAAAGATCCGGTCTTTAGTAATAATAATATAAAATTAATACAAAGACCGCTTTGATGCGGCGACACGTGTGCTATTATTATTATTGAAATTGAATTTATCATTGAAACATAATTAATATTAATAGGCATGTTTTTTAGCTAAATAGGCATTTCTTCAAAATAAAATGCATAAATGAAAACAGTGTTTCATACTGAACCAGATTCTGAAAAAAAAATTAATATTATTCTGTTTTCAATAAAAAAGACAATTTAGAGATGGTGGTGTTGGTGAGAAAATTTCTTACGATCGATTTGATGAAATTCATTATTGACAATAGTTTATAATCAAATAGATCAGTTTGGTCGAGCATCTTCAAAATACCTACTTAAGTAGGTATGTAAAGAAATAAATACTAACAAGTTTTTCTCTCAATGTATTTGCCATACTTTGTCGTGTAATTATTTTTATTGCTGAAGCCAGGTCTAATTACCTATTGTCTTTTCATTGAACTCCTCGGCGCTATTTATTTTGTAAATCTTAATTTATCATTGACGCATGATTAATATGAATAGGCATCTAAAATATCTAAAATTATGTGATTAAATTATAGGTAGGTACATAACTTTGGTTATTTTATAGATATGATAATATTTTTTATTATTTGATTAGGCAGAGCATAATGAGCAGAATAAATTTTGAATTATTGTTTATTGTTATTAAATCGTATTTAATATTATTCTGTTTTCATTAAAAAAAACTACAATTTGCAGATGGTGTACTAAGTTTTTTGAAATTCGATGAAACCTGCAAAAACCATAGCTAATAGTATAAAATACTCTAAAATTATGCGATTAAATTATAGGTACACAACTTTGGATATTTTATAGATAGGAAATATATTTTTTTATTATTTGGTTAGGATGGGAATAATGAAGTTTGTATTTATCGAGCGTTCATAAATACAATGTACAATACAAAATTTGTCATTGATAGAGAACCTTTTTTTTAACATACGGTAGGTGAATTTTAAACACAGCAAAATTTTCTATGATAAAATTAGGCAATCTCATAATGTATATAAATCAGTAATTTAATAAATAAGTACAAATATCACCAACAAGTTAGTATTAATTTAAGTAAACAATCGAAACCGACGTTCTCTATAATTTTTTTTTATTCAATAATATGTACCTATATTTTTTACTGTTATTCAATTGAAAATTTACGCTAGGATAAAAGCGCTTGTATATCAAAATTATGAAATAAAATGTGGAAAAAGTAAAAAAAATAAAAACCTTTTATTTTCTAAAAGTGTTTTTTGAATGAAATATGTAGCAAGGTATAGGTAAATCGTTTTATAGTGGCACCATGGGTACGGCAAATGCGGCTTGCAGTTGTAGTGGTATTGTTTGCTAGCATTGAAACAGGCATTGTCGCAAGCAATTCAATACATGCGCGAATCGCCTATGGTGCCACTGTAGAATGATTTACCTATACCTGCCGTTGCATGTCATGAATCATGTGTCTTTCCACGTTATATATATTTAAATCAAATAATAATACCTCAGTAGCGAAGGGTGGAGGTAGGCTGTTAAGATCCACTATATATAGTGCACACTAAACTTTATCAGGTATTAGTATTTTTTTCATTGAAATAACACCACAATTTACAGAAGCTGTTGTTTCGTTTTTTTAAATTCAATTAAACCCTGCGAAACCAAGCCATAATAGATAATAGTAAAAAAATACCTATCTATAAAATATCTAAAATTATGCAATTAAACCATACATAACTTTGAATATTTTAAAGATAGAATAATTTTTTTTTATTCTTTTATAGTTTGGTTTAGACAAGGCTTAATGAATTTAAAAAAACAACCAACAAAATGTGTAATGATATTTATTCTTAATCCAACGAAAACAAATAAGTATGAATGAAAAGGTATGCACAATTTTGTCGTATCGCCCAAAATATACCAAAATTAGTATGGTTTGGTTTAGGCAGGGTTTAATTGATTTTAAAAATCTAACCAATAATATCTGTAAATTGTTCAATAAAAACAAATACGTATGACTAAAAAACTTTAATGTGCACTAATTATGGCGGATTTTAACAGCCTACCTTCACCCTTCGCTCCTGTAATACCTAAATACATGATTGAATAGAACGGGCGTGTGTTCTTTTAGAAATGAACGTTAGCCTGTTAAAAGTCAATTTAAACCATGTGAAAATCGTTGACAAACTTCATTGTTGGTGTAATATGTCGTATATTTCAAAGAATAGAGTTTTGTCACCAACGCCTTCCTAACCAATCGGGGAGCTCTATTTCTCATAGTATGCTGTATGTCTGCAACGTTAGGAGTATTAACTAGTAAAACTTGATTTTTGGAATATGTGAGTTATGATTCTAAGCGACTCAAATATTCTAAATCTAAATAAATTAACGTTTAGTATATTTTAGTTAGTTATAGTATTACTTTAGGTATATATTAGTTGGTATTTGTATGTATCAATATTAGTTATAGGTACCTGCGAAAAAGCTATTAGATATAATATAATTATTAAACAACGTATTCTATACGCATTGTATAAAATAAATGGTTTGTTAAAGTTGCATCGACTAAAGAACATAGTTTATTGCGGCAAGTAATTTCTTTATGATTCAACGTCGTAATAATAATACGTAATAATAATAGTATTGTATTCGTCGACCAACATGTGATTATTATTATATTATTAATGAAACCGCACCATTTAAATTAAACCGCCTAACGCAAAATTGGTTTTACCTTTCACATTTTTGTAATGTGTTTTCGAAATATATTTAGAAATTGAACGATCTTTTGACTTATAGATATGAAATTTTCGGTACATGTAGGAGAAGGGTGTACAAAATGGCATAGTGTTTATTTTAATGAAAAAAAGAATATCAAAACGTATAATTTATTATAAAAACGGAGCACGAATAAAGTAAAACTACTTTAAAAATAAGAAGTAAAAACGTGTAGTTAAAAATCATTTCACCCCTCTGGTTGTACAAAATGGCAAACGACATAAATATTTGTCAAAAATAGAAACAAAAATATATTATCAAATAAAAATTTCATATTTTGACATTCAATTTCCACTGGAAAAGTAGTCATAAATCTTCCAAGATGTTTATCTCCGTTTTTATTGTTTTATTTCTATTTAAAAAATGCCTTCTTTAAGTTCTTCCATTCATTTTCACAGCTAAAACTGCCTGATTTATTTTCATTGTATCCCATGTCTCTTACAGAGTTTTACGTAGGTAATTTCGGAACATAATCTTTCAGAAACAATAAAATCATAAATCACATAATATGCCGTTTTAGCCTACCATAATGTATGCCATTTTATCCCAATCAAATGAATTTGGCAAATTCGTTAAAAAAAATGGAGTTTACACTTCAGTAATTATGATAAATTTACATCGTACATGAACACTAATAACGGCTACTTAAGCTGGTTTATATATATATATATATATATATATATATTTATATCCGACCACATTTAGCGGCTCATGTGTGAATAGACGACCTTCGTCGATCACTATTTCACATGTCATATATAATGACATGGATGAGGTAGCAACTTGCTGTCTTTTTCGTTATATTTAAAACATGGTCAGCTATCACTTAACTATAAATATTATGTTTATACCCAAAAAAATATCATCTATTTTTAATGTCTCTACATTGATCATTTTGATCAACACACTTGTTCGTTCATGCAACGTTGCCAAATTATCTTGAGAGCTAGCTTTGTTCAACTAATGTTTACAGCTGTTGTATTGTTATGATGAGAGTTTTTAAGACCATTTTATATTTGAATGTAAATTACAAGATAATAATATTAGAAAAATAAATAAAATTAAAATTTGTGTACTAACATTATAAGTATTTGAACATTTACAAAGAAAACCAAGTTGATACAGTTGATATATTTTGGAATGAGTTTGTTGCTTTGAAAAATGAAATTTGACTATCGATAAGAAAAATATCTTTTTAGTCGGTATCTTGATAAAATCATGAATAAAAGTATTTAGAAATGATTAGGACGATAGGTATTGTACCTAAATGAATGATTTACATGAGTGGTGTACGGTGTGGTGTACCTTAATTATTAAGGTAAGTAGGTACATGCAAAAAAATAATTCGTCCACACCAGGGATATGTACATACTATTGGAGAAGACAGATAAAGGTGTGAACTGTAATAATTCTAATTAGTTTTTCGGCAATTATAAATATGTCTCCAGTGCCAGTGGCACCCATACTACCAAATAATATTTTGTATGAATAAAATTATCTTGTGAAGTGCATGTAAAAACAATACATAGCATTATGACCACTGTACTGCTTGGGCTTATTTTTTTTTCCACTAAACAATGGCTACCTTTTTTTGTTTACTAATAATTGAAAAATTACTCATTTTACGAGATTCTCATTTTATGCCGTGCTTATTCATAAAAACTTTTTAGATTTTAGAACTGTATTAAATTTAATATTTGGCGTTTTTTAAATCATTCTTTTATTATGCCTACTGTTAATCTTTTCGATGCACCCCAACTATTTTATAACTTTTTAATATAAATTCTCCACCTGAAAGCTAAATATTAATAAAATAACCATACAATTTGAATTTGTGAAATGATACCATCTTATTATTAATTTTTATTTTATGGTTATGTTTTTCACCCTATGATTATTGGTTTTTCTCTTGTGCAGGACAAGTTCAAATGATTTTGAATAATTCATTTTTTTGATTTTTTAGATAAATAAAAATATGTATAACGCGAAATCCAAATCTGTACCTTAGCGTCAACTTGACCCAAGATTTTATAATATTTGTATGTATGTGATGCAATTTTATGTGATATAATAAATTATCTAAATTTGATGATAATTCACATTTGGAATTTTATTTTATAATTATCTGTAGTGTGTTTCCTGACTAATATAAATGGCTTTTTATCCAATATGTAAAGGGTCGCATGTTAATATGTTACCATGAAAGGGGGTCGCGATCAATGGTTCATAATAAGCCAACAACTCAATAATTCAAGTGGATTTATTTGAAAATTACAAAAAATACACAGAATACCATTCATTTTACCTCGCCAAACCCTGGGATTCTACGGAATATCATTTAGGGATAATATGGGGAATACTACTGTAGAACATCATACTGCCCTTAACCTCAGTGATAGGTAAAGGGGCACGCCAAACATCCTGGCATGGGGCCCCGGTTCGGGATGTGGGGACCATGGCCAAAGCATAATAAAGCAAAAAAAAAACTGTCTACGATGAGAATTTTCACATTCAATGACTGGTGTAATTTTGTCAAAGAATGCGGAAATTCATTGTCTCAATGACGTTTCAGGTTTTTAAATCATTCGCATCTAAATATGATAACCCAACGCACCATTTAATTTATATTACAAAAAAACATTGTGTGGTAAAATAGTTCCCATATACAATATGGCGTGGTTTCACGTTTGAAGAGATGATTTTTAGAGACTCTTTTTATATAAAGATCATTTGAAGAAAATGATTTTATGGTAGTTGGTTAACGACGAAATATAGAAAGAATTCATGTTATTGTTCCAGATATACCTATAATAATTAAGAATCCAAAGAAATCATATTTCTAAATTAAAATATCGTGATTTAGTGACAACGCTAAATACATACCAGAGGAATACCAAGAGTATTTTCGTGGGCTTTCCAGACAGTGAAGATTATGCCTGTTTTGTACTATTCTTTTGTTGATAAATGCAAACCTAAAAAACAACGAAGATCTTAATGTTATCTAGCTTATGTATCTACCTACAGAACCCAAATCATTAAAAAACAAGAGATTATAATATTATTTATCAATAGTTATATTTTTTGTTATTTTAACCAATATGCAATATTTGAAAAAACATGAGAGCCAAAATTTCTTAAAAACCCTAAATACAGTCAAATTTACAGGTACCAAAACAAAACATTTTTCACATCATTTTTCAATAGTGCATGAACTGTAAAATTTTTGTTTTTTTCAAGTGAAAAACAAAATACCTTTTTAGTGATGCGTGTGTGTAAGTAAAGTGATTGGTATTATTTTGATTACATATACGTAATTATTTTCGTCGGAAATAATTTTCGATATTTCCATGTCGCGCCAAGTTGCATTAAATGCATTAACCAATGGTTATACGGGTTCAAATCTCGTCGAGTTTCGTATTTGTTTTCAAATATGATTTTTTCTAGTGGGTATATATCTGAGGTGTTTTCAAGTTATGTATGTTCAATATATGGAATGTTACATTCTCAAAATCTTGTGAATTATTCATTGAATAAAAGAAATGGTTAATTCAAAGATGTTTATTTATTGAGTGTATTTATGTATTCATATTGGATCAATACAAGCAAGCAAAAAATAAAACATTTGGTAGGTCGTGCCATTTATTTCAACTTTAATAGTATGCTTATAGTTAAGCACATATCTACTAAAATGTAGTCTATACAATTATTACGCACTTTTTTTGCTATTCAAATCATTTGACGACCTCCGTGGACGAACGGTTAAGATTCTCATCTACGAATCCGGAGATCGCGTGTTCGAACGCGGCGTGCTAAGTCAATTTTATTTGATTCATATGTGTTATTTTACGTTTAATTACTATAAAATAATATAGTATAGTATACTTGCGGCAAGTTCCGGAGCGGTGGATACTCTCAATATCGTGAAAGACAACAATTCAGAATCGAAACGTTGCTTGAAAAGACTTCTAGTCCAAATACTAAACAAAAAAGTATCAAAATACTAAAAGTATTTTGATATCCATTAAAAACCCACTTAGGGTTTTCAAAGTATTTATAATATTACAATTAATAATAAGTATACAAAGTCATAATATTGTTTCAACGAATAAGAAAATGTATTCTGTCTTCATCTATACGTATAGTATTTAAGCAAAGGCAAACGGCCTATCTGAATAGTCTTGATAATGGTGTCACTTCATTCAAGTGTAAACAATGGACCCGTCTCCAGCACCTGTACCTACAGTAAAAAATATTTCTTATGCAGTTTACGCAAAGGATATTTTCGCATATCATTGAAATTATACAATTTCACGCACCGTTCCCGTTCCGTCTCACCTTCCTATCACCTCTTCCTTGCAGTGGCAACGTCGCACTCTCCGATCAGCTAAAGGCGATTAATAATGAACGGAAATAATCAACGAAGTCACGTTCTATATTCAGGGATAAAAAAGTATATAGGAGCCTATTTACTGCCTTCGAAATTATCACTTACCTTATCAAATTGAGTTATAGGTACCTACGGTACCAGCTCGTCGAGCTGGTCACAACTGCATATAAATCTATACCTGACAATGATCAAGTAAGTGACAAATGAGCCAATAAGTCGAAATGATCAGGTAACTCCGGTAATTTGTGGACGGTTTGATTCACTAACTGCCCTTAGACATACTTATATATATATATATATATATATAGATTTAATAATATAAAATACATGTAATATTACCTTTTGTCGACAAGCTGCAAAAATATTCGTTTGGTTCACAAATCTTTCCACTGTATCTTCTTGTACGGCTGTTTTGAGTAAACTCAATATGGCTGAATATTTAAAAGAAAGGTCATGCATTGTTACTCAGCTAGTTGCATCATGTTAGACTGCACCATTTCGCCAGTAGAGCAAACGTTTATTTTTCCCCACTGTGCCATTTTGAACACATTTCCCCTACTATGAATGATAGACTATTAATCCTTACAGCGCTGACAGCACAGCTGTTGTATCCTCATTTGGTGGCCATTATATATAATTAGCATGTTATATAAACGTGGTATTTAAATAGTAATTAAATGTTCCGCGATGAAGCGATTAAACGTAATAATTAACTCAAATCATATAGTTTTGCACTTGTGGAGGTTTAGTTGTGATGGTGCGATATGAATTCAGTGGCTGCCATAGCCACTGCAGTGTAGAGTGGCTGGATTCTTCGGTGGCTCGACACCGGAATCCCGTCTGTGAGAGCTCTAAGAGTAGTTAATAAGTGTACACACTTAACTAATTGCGGAGTTCTGTCGAACTTTATGACGGTTTGTAAGTGCAATTTATTAGTGATTAGTTGAAAGAAATTAGAAACACTGATAAAATGGTAAAGCATAGTGGATAGCAATATAAATAAATAAGAGTTATTAAAATATAAATAATTACAAGATAAAAAGAACTTTTTATATACCACGTTTTTTTTAATTTTCTGTTGAATCATATAAACTTGAGAATTCTATGTATTAATAATTTAGAACAAATAAAGCAATTGTCAACAAATATTTTTTTTTGCTATTTTGCAACAAGCAAACAAATATATAATGCTGAAATGTCATTTTGATTTCCATAGTAACTTACGTATATATTCATAATTTTCTTGCTAGGACCACCTCCTTAGCAACCAATAATAGTGGATTGGATTACGGATTTCTTCCGAAATAACTTTTCATACAAAACAGAATTAACTGAAAATGAATTCAATTCTACTTAAAGATGGCTAAAAGTATTAAAAGAATGCATTGGCATCGTGTTCTGATATATTCTAAAAGTTTCACATGTCTAGCTATTCGGGAAGTTAGTTAAAAATCGATTGCAAGATTTGTACTGGATAAAAAAACCACCGGACCAACAAGAATAAGAACTAAGAAAAACGTGGTAAAATACTGTATGTATGTATGAGTAATTAAGGCGCCAAGCACAAAACAGATTAATAAATAGAATTCCGATAGGCTATTATACCTCAATACACTGCATTTTGATGAAGGGTTTTGAATGTGTGAGTGTCCTATGAAAATGAACCACATAGTATAGGCGTGCAATAGTATGTATTGCAACCTTCAAATACACAAATATTGAATGAGCGTAAATGCATATACCGTGATCAGTTGTCTTTAGTCTAGATGTCTGTTTAAGTTTATCTCATATACTTCGACACTTGAGATCGGTTGCCTATTACTCTACACCCGTTAGGTATTTCAGTTCCCATTATTTCTGAGATCTCTTGCGTCATGTCTAATCTAAATTATAATGCTGACAGATGTTGAAGAAATTACTGTAATTTAGGTAGTTACCAAATATTATTAAATTTATTACACGACAAAAGATATACATATAATATTAATACTTTCGACCGAAGGTACTTGATGGAATTTGAATTTAAATTCTAATGGATTCAAGCTCTGTACTATTAATAAGAGAGGGTTTTTACTAATTAGGTTTTTTACTTTAGCTATTCATAATTTGTTTATTGTATTTTTTGTTGTAATTTCTGACTAAATAGGTAGGTAATGGAGTTTTTACCTACTTTATTGTATCGATTTACTATATAAGGTAGAGTTAAGGGTGTTCGTTGTCAGTGTGTATTTGCCTTTGGTGAGTGTACACGACGCCTAAAGATGCCGAAAGGCGAAACCCGGGTCGAAAAAAACGACTTAAATGGAATAGTACAGAGCTTGAATCCATTAGAATTTATATACATATAATATAAAACTAATTAAAATCAATAAAAAAAGAAAACTCATTCTATTTTAAACAACTGAGACTTTGTACAAACGTTAAAGATACGTGGTTACTTATCTTATTATTATTATTTGTCCTTTGATATAAACTTATTCTATTTAAATAATTTTATGAAGCTACATACTAAACTGAATTTAATTAGATGCCGTCCGATTGGCATCTGTCAAAGTAAACTGATTAGCAAAGAGATCCGTCCATGAGTAAAGTCAAGAAAAAAGTTGAGTGGTGAAAGCATTTCATCTGCAGTGAACATCGCATTTTGTGCGGTAGAGAAAATCAATCTCTTGTTTTTGTCGTTTGGATCATCCCTAATAATTTATATAGTTTTGAATTAGGTACGTTTGCAGCGTGACAATTGTTCTATTTTTGTTGATACAAAAATAAACCGATAATACTAATACAATTCAAAGTAACATTATGAGTTCGTTATTGAACGTAAAGAAATATTTTTACAAAGCCAAAGAATAATATTCTCAATAACCATTATCGGAGAAAAAAGTATGGTGAAATTTTATAACAGTGACGATTCTTATAATAATTCCTAAATGGAAATATGGCGTGCCAGACATAAACTTGTTCGTGTGGTTACTTTTATACTTTGCATTGTATTTTGTTTGGCATGCAATGTATATCGTTTTTTTCTTCAAATAAGTAACCATCACAATAATATTGTGTCAGATCTACACATTGTTCCATCTATTTGAATCTATATTTTCATAAAATAATCCACGTTCTTTTATTGGAAACAGTTGTAGGTAGGTAGGGTATATGTAATGTATATACCTTTAATATATTACATTATATTATATCTTTCTTGATTTATCTGTCTGGGTAAAAAAATATACGGAGTGAAAGAAAGGCAAAGAATAGATATTACAAGAGGTAGGGTGAGTGAAACATAATTAATATTATGTAAATGCGCGTGAGAGGGGGATAAAGAAAGAATATATTAAAAATGGTAAGGCTTGAGATGTCTAAGATGTCTCTCTCTCACATATGTAAATTTTTTATACGAAAGTGTTTGCACATTTGTTGCGCGATCGCATAAATATAAAATCTACGCTGCGCATCACTCCCGAACACATTACCACCACGGCATGTGCTCTCACGTATCTACTGTCACGCTGAGATAGAGATAATATAAACGTTGAGATAGAGATAGTGAATCACTGTCTCTTTCTAATTCTCTTCTATCTTTTTCTTTTACGGGCAAAGCAGTTTTAGGGCATGTGTAGGGCATTTACGATAAAACGATATCCTAATATTATGATAGTTTCCCAACTAGTGAACAGTCTTAAGATTTAAATGGAATATTGAAGTATAGGTAAATCAGTCTTCAGCGGCACCATGGCCAATTTGTAGGTGTGGTGGTATCACTTACACTAATTCCTGTGTAAGTTATTGCAAGCTAAATTTCTTTAAAAAAAGTGGAAATCTTTTTAAATTTTACATCTCAGTTATTTAAGAAAACAGGTAGAACTAAAACAGAAAATACGTTAAAATAACGAGGTGTATTTTCAATCATATTAAATTAGTAAAAAAACCGTGTTACATCAAAATACGTGATAAGGAGACATTTATTTTAACAATTAATAGTAGCATATAATTATATAACTTGCATAGGTAGAATAAAATGATAAATTATGTCATAATTATCAATTAGGCACCATTTTATCTTGATATGTTTATAGCTCAGCCAAGCAACAGCACGTTTTTATGTATCTAAATTTATCTGAAATAATTTAATATTTAATAACACGATTTAAGCTAACATTTACATAAAATTATTTACCTAGCTATTATGTTTTTATAAACAATAATATTATCTAAATGCAATAATAGTATATAAATGTACAGTTAAATTAGATTCAGCTGAGACTTCGTAACTTAAAAAATATATAGCAAGCAACACCAATTTAACTTAACTATATTACCGATGAACATCGAGAGGAAGCACCATGGGTGTAAAAATATTTACTAGGGTATCGAATTAATTAATAATAATATAATACAAACAATTTTACCAGTTTGATTTTTAATTTTAATTATTTTATTATCTCAACATCATAATACTATGAATAAATGATAGGCTCTGATGATTACGCGCTTTATTTATGGACGCTCCAGTCTTGGTAATAAAATCCCAACAGATACGAAAAGGCACTTTTTCATTACTCAAAGCTCCCCGCGGGAACTTGCCGGCTTCAAAAATGGCTGAATACGGAGACCTGAATGAGCTGAAGATGAGTGTATATTATATTCAGCATGTTAGGATTACCTGTGCAATCTACATAAAGAACACCTTCATAAAGAAATCATGACTGACGTGCTAGCCGAAACCCCGTCGACCGAATTTGGAATTACCGAACTCTACGCAAAATAATAATTCGATTTACTAATCCACAAGGGCGTAGGTTACAGTTTTCTCCAGAATAGTTTGAAATAATATTTTTGAAGTTATACTTCTTTTGGGGCGTTTGGTAGAGAATGAAATTTAGAGCTGCGCATGAACATCGTTACAAAAGTGCGCGACAGTATGAAGTTAGCTGCGAATCAGTCAGCTGCATACAAATGCAAATTTGATAGTAGAATTGTTCCGTTGCCTGAGCAACGAATTTAATATTGTCGGCCATTTGCAATTCCTTACGTAAACAAACTATTATTATTATACGATTAAACGCCAGAGTGACAGTAGTTGTTACTTTAAAAATAAAAACGACGATAAATAATTATTTAATTTAGTAATATAAGTTAAAGTGTATAGAAATTAACCAACGGCACTCGAATAAGCGGCCCCTTTTCTTCAGTGTGTAATTTAACAAGATAATAGTTAAGAACTAGTCGAAGAGTCTAAGGTTATCACAAGTTTTGTTTTTGTTTTGTTACGCCAAAGAAGTATAACTTCTAACGTGCATACATAAGTACACACACCGATTTTTTATGTCCTGCACTTTTTTCGAGCTGTGCCACGTATCTGCCGTTCTCACTCGCTCACTTACAATAAAGTTTCGAGCATGAGTGAAATAATAATAAGCCGACAGGGTAAGCAGGGTAAAACACTAGACTATTTTCATGTATTTCTTCTAAATTAATGTCATTATTTCAGTTTTGCATAATAATACTTATTACTTGTACCTTATGAATAATGTTAATTTTCATTATGAATAAAGTGTTTTCATATTTAACATTGTTTTATTTTAATCTTTATATCGGATTATATCCATTTATCTCGAAATTGTCCAAAAGTTGTCCCCTCGCAATCAATAACAATATTAACCAATGTTAAAATCAACTTATTAATTTGTTGAAAAAGATCGGTCAGCTAAATGTCATATAATTTCGATCTGGATTTAGTTTTAAAAGTCCTTATTATGTGTGAGATAATTTATATAACATCCGACAAAATTGAGTAATCGTTCGCCATAGCGTCTTTGTGAAGGTTTTGATGGGAAATTTAAGTAGTTATAAATGATATTGACTACCTACCTAATTTTAAATAAAGTAATTTTATAAATAATTAATTTTTATAAAAATTTCCTATACGCCATTTTGGCAAAATTACATCGAATAATGTATGTATGTAAGGGTTCAACTCAGCTTTCGGGAAATTAAACTTTCGTAAAGATATACCACTATTATAATGCAACCATTTTTCATTCATTCTTCAATTCAACGGATGTATTATCATTATAACAGTTCATCTATTTATATGTTCAATAATCTAATATATAAAAATTAATATTTGTGTGTTTGTGTGTTTGTTTGTTCGTATTTAATGCGCAGCCATACCGTTCATCCGATTGCAATAAAACTTTGTAAACTTATTGCTTGCACTTGCGGGAAGAGTATATACTAATATTTAAAAATAAATGTCTGTCTGTCTGTATGTCTGTCTGTCTGTGTGTCTGTCCCGTATGCGTTCCTATACCATTCATCCGATTGCAATGAAATTTTGGTAAGTGGTTGTATGCATACCCATAAAGGTTTCTAAATTAGAAAAATCATCATCTTCTTCTTCTTCTTCATTATATCTTCTTTTATTCGTATGGTTCCTATACCATTCATCCGATTGAAATGAAATTTTGGCAAGTGGTTGTATGCACACCCATAAAGGTTTCTAAATTAGAAAACTCATCATCTTCTTCTTCTTCTTCATTCTATCTTCTTTTATTCGTATGGTCCCTATACCATTTATCCGATTGCGATGAAACCTTCATCAGTTGTTATGGTAACACCCGCAATGGTTTTTGAATTAGTACAACCATCTTCTTCTTCTTCTTCTTCTTCTTCTTCTTCTATTCTATATTCTTCTATTCGTATGCGTTCCTATTCCATTCATCCGATTGCAATAAAATTTTCGTCAGTAATTGTGCCAACACCCGCAAAGGTTTCTGAATTAGTACAACTATCTTCTTCTTCTTCTTCATTCTATCTTCTTTTATTCGTATGGTCCCTATACCATTCATCCGATTGCAATGAAACCTTCATCAGTTATTGTGGTAACACCCGCAATGGTTTTTTAATTAGTACAACCATCTTCTTCTTCTTCTTCTTCTATTCTATATTCTTCTATTCGTATGCGTTCCTATTCTATTCATCCGATTGCAATAAAATTTTCGTTAGTAATTGTGCCTACACCCGCAAAGGTTTCTGAATTAGTACAACCATCTTCTTCTTCTTCTTCTTCTTCTTCATTCTATCTTCTTTTATTCGTATGGTCCCTATACCATTTATCCGATTGCGATGAAACCTTTGTCAGTTGTTGTGGTAACACCCGCAATGGTTTTTGAATTAGTACAACTATCTTCTTCTTCTTCTATTCTATATTCTTCTATTCGTATGCGTTTCTATTCCATTCATCCGATTGCAACAAATTTTTCGTCAGTAATTGTGCCAACACCCACGAAGGTTTCTGAATTGGTACAACCATCTTCTTCTTCTATTCTATCTTCTATTCGTATGCGTTCCTATACCATTCATCCGATTGCAATGAAATTTTGATCAAGTTGTGCTCACGCCGCAAAGGTCTCTGAATTGTTACAACTATTTTCTTTTTCTTTTTCTTCTATTCTATCTTTTTATATTTGTATGCGTTCTTATACCATTCATCCGATTGCGATGAAATTTTGACCAGTTGTTGTGAGCACGCCCGCAAAGAGTTCTGAATTAGTACAACCATCTTCTTCTTCTTCTATTCGTGTGCGTCCCTATACCATTCATCCGATTGCAATGAAACTTTGGTGAGTTGTTGTGCCCTTGCCAGCAAAGGTTTCTGAATTACTACAATCATCTTTTTCTTCTTCTATTTGTATGCGTTCTTATGCCATTCATCCGATTGTGATGAAATTTTGACCAGTTGTTGTGCGCAAGCCCGCGAAGGTTTTTGAATTAGTACAACCATCTTCTTCTTCTTCTATTCGTATGCGTTCCTATACCATTAATCCGATTGCAATTAAACTTTGGTGAGTTGTCATGCGCATGCCCACGAAGGTTTCTGAATTATAAAATCATCTTCTTATACTATTCATATGCGTTCCTATACCATTCATTCGATTGCGATGAAACTTTTGTCAGTTGTGTGCGGTTTCTAAATTATTATTATATAACATACAAAGTTTGTTGTTTGTTTGTTCCATCCAATTTTGATTTTTTTTTTACTACATATTTATAACATTAATAACGTTTTCATATTTTGGATTCGATATTAATTTAGTGTTCTTATGTTTGACCTTTACTCCTATTATAATTATTTTCATATTGCCATATTGTATTACACAGATATTTTAATATTAAAGAAATAATTACCTCTTATTATTTTTCAAATATCTAAGATAAATATAACCACGAAGCGACCTCGTGCGAAGCCGGGTACTTCAGCTAGTATATAATAATTATAATAATACACTATCAGGTTGCTCAAGGTGTTCAATAAAATAACATGTAATTTGTTTCAATATCTATAATAATTATTGTATTATTCATTTCATTATTTTTTTAGTAGAATACTCATAAATATACAATATAATAAGGTGCAAATAAAAAATGCATATTTATAAAGATAATAATATTTTGTCTTTGTACGTTGTATGTAAAATATTTTCTCCAGTCTTCTGGATGTATCAAATGTATGAAAAACGCCGATAAAAATGGTTATTTGAAGTCGTTGGTACTCGTCTAAGATATAATCATCACTTATAATGAATAATCAATATCAACCACCGTCTTCAAAGCAGAGTGTCACCAATGTCTCGAAATTCAGCGGACAGAAAATGTAACTTGGTGACTGGCAGTCGTATTTTACACATATTTGACTAAATGAAGGAAATCTTTTATTAGGATGCTCCCAGCACAATATGTTATTATTGACGTTATGGTATGTAGATAACTGAAAGGGAAAACGTAATAATATGTGCTTATAACGTTCATGCTTATTACACAAAGATCTTTATTGTTCAACAATCACAACAAATGATAAATGAAGACTCTCTAAATTGCTACAGCATTCCCATCAGAATAATTTAAACCTCTCAAGTCTGAGTTGAATAAAATCTAAAAAATATGAATCCCTACCATAATCCAGGCTTAAATCCATATTTTCCGAAATCGCCAAACCGTAAAAAGGGTTTACGTATAACTTAGAGTGCTCATAAAATTCGTATGCTAAATTTACGTAACACATTATGTGGACATAACAATCCTGTTTTATTTACATCTCAAAATTATATTACGCTACGGTAGTTTTGTTATACCTACGTACAATTCTAGTTATAAAAACAAAATTCTGAGTTAAAATCTCAACTTGTTTAAGGAGCCTAGTAGGTATGTTTTGTTGTATGTATTTTATTTAAAACGTCGACATATGCTATTCGAATAAATACGAATTAAGAACTAACGCATTACGATTAGTGAGTGGCGCCGCTGGAGGCAACACATTGAAACAAAAGTGACAGCTGTTGCCAAATAGGTAATCACGTTTTGTAAACAGAAATAGTAAATAGAGTTTCGGACAATGCAATATTATATTGAGTTCCAATCATATAATATGCAAACCTCTGCCATTAAATACTAAATAACAACATTAATCGATATAGAATTTTGTGGAAAATAAATAATATACTAATGAACACAATAGTGTGTTGCTATTTCAATAATAAACAAAAAATATGCTGAGAATACTACTCTATTCGCAGGCATTTAAATTATTAAATATTGATAATGTTAGCATTCAAATATTTTTATTTTAAATTTTCATATTGTAGATATTGTGCTATTCTAATATCTCTATATGTGTACATCAGTTTCAAATCATAGTTTTAAAATGGATAACACTTCTAAAGTGGGAAGCAACGTTGCTATGTAAGTCACTGTTTTGCTTATCGGTCATTCAATTTTCATGTATGCATAACGTTTTTAACTAAAAGACTCTTTTTATTATACCATCTCATATGTGTCTCTCTTCTTCTTGTCGTAACCAAGTTAAAACGTGTGGGTCTCTATTTGAATGCGACGAAGACCAATACAATCTGCAGTGCTGAATGCATTGACGCCAATGACAATTAAATGGACAACTCACTTCATATCGGCGCGCACGAGAAATTGAGCATGAAAGTCATTCACAGATGTATAGGTAGACGTCACGTGACCATAATATGACGTATCCATTTCCATTATGCGATACAAGCTTCGAGAATTTATAGTAATAAAACCTTTATTGTAATGGCGTATTAGTGTCATTACTCATTACGTTATAAACAGATTCTAGGTTACTTACGACTTCTCGGAGATTAGACGCATGTGAGCCCAGCGCATCACAAGCGTTTGCCCAGTAGTTTCTGTCATTCAATTGCATTGAATAAACATTCATCACTACCTTAAAATGGCATTTTATCAATAATTAATAATACTAACACATGAAAAGTGATATCTCAACTTTCTTGGAGTGCTTAGTAGATTTTTTTTACAATTTTTAACTAGGCAAATCGGCATTTTGTAACACAACAATAACGGCGGAGTCGAAACCTGACAGTTAGAAATTTTGTATGGGCAGACCCAGCGATGTCGCCAGACCGCTTGCAAACAGAATGTTCATTTGAGCGTAGGATACCGATATTAAAATATGAATTTCGCCATCCGGCAGACCCGACACAAAGTGAGTGTCATTTTATTTTCCAGAAGATTCGTCCATAGTAATGTCATTGATTGACGCCGACACTCCGCTATCAATTTCCAGTCTGCTTGTTGAGCTAGTGACCAAGTTCAAATACTTAGGTACTACGATTGTCGATTGGCATGCGCATGGGGTTTGTATGGAGGCTTCAAGTAAAATTATATTAGAATTCACAAGACAGTTTGACATACATATCACTTCCTTTATATTATATTGCTCTGTCTGAAAGATATACGTCCTGGTGGCATTTTGCCAAGCATTAACAATTATCAGAAAGCAAGTCAGAGGCAATTTTCGCACCTAAATCAATGTAGCCTTTGGCGACCACATTTCAATATCACCCATACAGACTATAGCAACAAACCCTAAGTAGCGTTTGGCTATACGCAACCTGGGGACCTCTTTCTTTCGATCTTTATTTAGCTACATATTTTTTCCGACTTAGGCGAGGCTTAAATGGAAACTCTACCAATCTTGGTAGTGTTGGCTTGTATATCTCTGACAATTATCTTGCGAATCGATGGCATCCGTTGTTAATCTTCCAAAGTGCAGAACTAACCTGCTATTAGTAATGCCAATTGAGAGGGCAATAACTATTTTTAATCAAATCGCTTCGGACATTGATATATTCCACTTACGTGATTGTGAATTTAGGTGGACATTGTTTTTTAAGTTTTTCAGACAGGGTCTACCAACCTAGTTCACTCTGTGTGCTTCCATGTACTTATTGTTATTGTTACATGTTATTTTTGTTATTTTATTTATTTTATTATTTTATTTCTTATTTTATTATCTACTTATTCTATTATTAACTCACATTGCCCTATATTTTTATTTGAAAAAATTGTTAATACTTATTTTATGTCATATCGTGAATACTTCGAATTTATAATTTGTTATGTTCAATTTTATTAGATGTAAAAAAATAAATAAATTTGAATATATCTTTCTAAGAAGGCTCATGCTGTTCATAGAGACTACTAATTTCTTTCCCCTAACTAACATTCAAGCTATAAGCTACCAAGTATGTACCTATCTATTTTGCAAACATAATATTTGACGAAATATTATTATCGGAAGAAAATATTATTTACCAGATTGTTTTAATGTCCAATTATTTCATAATTAAAAGCAAATAAAATAATTGAAAACGGTGAGTATCTTCGGCAAAAGTTTAAATGAGATTTCTATTTGAGTTTCCTGATATTATAATTATTCTAGAAAATAGGCATCTGACATTATTCGTGATTAAATAAAATTTTCTTGGAAAACTCCGATTGATTTCCTTGAAAGCGAATTAATATTATTAACTTCAGTATAGGGAAAATAAATAGAATTGGAATTATACAAATATTTACTTAGGTCCCTACTGTATTATTTTTAAATAATGTTTATTCAATTATGTGTTTTTTTATTATCGGTTTTCAGAGATTTACTATCAGTACATATATTATATACGTAGCCTAGTTAATAAAAAAAATTAAAATAAGAAAGAAGAATAATAATAAAATATTAATAATGTTTTAAAAAGCCGATAAATCTAAAATGTAACAGTACCAAATACATTATAATATTATATAATTTCATAGAATATGACTAAAATTATTGTAATGATTTATATGTCCCAAAACTCAACAAAAGCGTACGTAATAATGTACTTATGTTGCTAAAACCGATTAATTTAAATCATTCAAATACATTTAATGCCGATATATCTAATTTTATTTTGCTTTAAGCAACTATTGCAAAAACCACTAGTTAACTTCGTGGAAATTAGATAGGTATTACTTATTGGTCAGGGGACATGGGCGCGAGTCCCAGGGGCGCAGGTTTGAACTTGCTGGGTGTCGTATTTTTTTGAAAAAGATTTTTTTAGTGTGAATATTTGTATCAGAAGTGTTTTAAAATTATTATATATCTTCAATACATTCTTAAAATCCTGTAAAATTATTCGTTGAATAAAAAAATAATTATAAAGCTTATCCATTTATATTAAATTTGATGAAATGCATATTTTAGTGTGCCCCCCCGTATAGTCCCCATATCCTAAAGCGGACCACCTGATCAGGATCATCCCTACCCATCACTAAGGTTAACGACAGTGTGATGCTCTATAATAGCGTTTTCCAAATAGTGTTCAAGGTAAAATTAAGTGTATTTTAGCGATTTTTTGTGTATATGAATCCATACATAATAATCAAAATATGCATCGCACAATCAGTACTCTAGAAGTAAAATAGTGCCGCAGGCGATTTTTTTTACTATTACTGCATATTTGTGATGTGTGTTCATCTCACTTATCTAGTCGATCCGTCATCCCCCCCCCAAGCCCTGACGCTTAGATAAAAGCCCTGTCTTCCTCCCCTTGTGGGGGCCAAGGTCATTGCGTACGTAAGTATGAACGATATCATAAGGCAGACTTTTCAATATTTCACGGCACACCGATTAAGAATCTCTGTCATAAACAAAAAAAAAATGTAATTTTAGACTTGTCCTGTTTCGCACACAGAAATAGTACGCAAAGCAAGGGATTCTGCGCAAAATATGTCTCTTTTTTTGTCTTCCGATAAAATTATTGAAATTTTAGTACCAATATTATTTATAGTCCAAATAAAATCGCGAAATATTGCGTGGAGACGTATTTTTATGAGACCGCGTCGAATGAAAATGTCACCGGCATACTATTTTTTAGTATAGGTAGATGTATCTGGTAGTGACATGAAATATTTTTTCCTAGGCTGTAAAAGTTTGTAAAAAAAAATAGTTAATGTCTGATGTACGACATACGGGTGTCTTCGAACACGAAAAAACGAGAAAAAAACACTCTTAGTGTATACATTTTTATTTGGATAAACTTTCAAGGTAATTTTTTTTTATTCATTTTTATAAACTTTTTAAAGTGAGTATATATCAAATAAAATGTTATAAAAACTATATTATACGTTATGTATCGATTGTATTGTCAAACTAAATAAATTTGAAGAGTTTAAGTATATCAAACATGAGGTAAAAATGTTAAGTTTGATCGATTATCCTTAAGTCTTTCAAGATTATTATATTATAGGTAACATGTAAATTTTACGTATTGCATTTCGTCATGAACTGGTGAAAGATGGCTGTATAGCATTGAGATCAGCATTGGAGACAGTAATGTTCCAATTTTATGAAATTCAATAAGAAAATTAATTTGATATTGATTGGTATCAAATATCTGATAATAACGCTGTCATGTTACATACGAGAATCCACCATTTCTTTTTATAATTACCTAATATTTAAGTTTAAAATAATATAAGTATTTCTAATTTACTCAATACTATACCAACCTCTATCTATGTCCGATAAAATAACACATATTAAACTGTTATACGGACAATTATTGCAATCGTACAAGTTTCCGGACATGATAGAAATAAGAAAAACCAAATAATTATATCGCAATTTTTCGGCTAACTGTTTTATGTAAAATAGCGTTTTTCTTTATTAGGTTGAGGAAACATCCCTTTTGTGAAAATCATCGAAAAAACGTTAAAATACTAATGAATACGTGTATTAATTAAGGCGCTAAGTACCAAAAACAAAAAAAACTGACATTTTTATAGAAAAGTGTTCTACATACTAACGCCAATAACTTCAACTATGGTCTAAGTGCCTCAAGCAAGTCAAAAAAATACAGCAAAATATTTAAACCTGTCGACGTTGTAAGTCCGTTAGCCCGTTTTATTTATAATGGTGTAAATAACATTACAGTGGTCAACCTCATTCAATATAAAATGGCTGTCGATGGTGTGTTGACACTTGCAAGTTCTTAATACCTAAAACTATAGAAACTGCCGTGATTGCTTCACACTGTAAAACCACATTTTTCAAAAGGTCTGCTTCATGAAATTTTACTGCAATGACTCAGTATTTTGTAACTACAGGCAATACTACTTTTTGGTACTTAGAGCCTTAATTAATACACGTATTCTTGACGACGAAGATCAAAAATCCTCATACTGCTGTAAGTAGTGTGTAGTAATTTCTTGATGTTTGTTAAAATAAGTACATTATTTATTTTTACTACCTACATTTTTACTTAAAATTATTAATACTATCTGGGAGCGCTTTTCAGTGGACTGTTATATGACGGAATGATTCGAATGCTGGGGGGGGGGGGGTTATACCACGGATGCCAGGCACTGACCTTTAATGATGATGAGGCTAGGTACGTAGTACTCACTCGCACTACCACTCTCACGCGTTATGGTTTATTGAGTCACCTTGTGCGCGGAAATTAACGGTCAAAATGAGTGCACATAAATAACGTATTAATGTTTTAATAAAAGTAGGCCTAACAATTACAATGGTGTCAGGTAGGTTAGATGTATCGGGGATGCCACAATTGGCCCAACCACTATCTACATCGATTATTGATAACGTAAGTACATTTATCTGCTCATATTATATTTAGTATAAGAAAGATGTTTATGGTTTCGTCATTTTATATTTTTATTGACTATCCAATCAAAAAATAGATGATGTAACTTTGCCGCGAACCTAACATAGCTATTTTTTTCAAAATATGCCTTATACCGTGTTCTTGCCTGTAGATTTTTGTTGCTCAACTTTATGGTAAATATTTGAAAGTTAAATTTATAGAACTATTCTCACATACCGATTTAAATTGAAGCAATTATAGTCGTTATCAAGATGGCGTCAAGTAAATTATTTGCCAGAATACTAATTTAAAACGTTTCTAGATAAAGACGTCATACTTAATTCAGAACCTAAAACAACAAAATTTTATGACGCATGATATTTATTTATTAGTATGCAAGGTAAAATAATTTTGATGTACATATGCAAGTTGTTATCGTCTTGTTCACTCTAAGCAACTTGCGTAGGCAAAAAGAATCGATAAAAAGTAAAGAAAAGACTTGAACTTCGTTCAATTCAGCTAACAAGTTGATTTGGTAACTTGGTTTAAATATGGTTTCCACCTAACAATTATTGACTTTCTAGAGTCATTCAACAGCTGTAAGTTGAATGACAAAATTGACACGTGAAAAAAGCGGCAATTCGTAATTCTTAGGTACTTATAATGCTATTTTAACAAGACCAGAACAAAAATTAGCCACAAATGCGAGTGAGAAAGCATTCTGCACGCGAATAATCTTCGTATTATACATTAGAGTAAGATAGAAGACATATGAATAAACGACTTAATGAAACTAGACATGCGGGTCTATTCTATACAAAAGGCGACTATCGACCGCTAACATGCTAACGTGATAATGTGTTAGTATTTGTTACATACATTTTATATTGAAATATTATAATTGTAATTGTATTGTAATCAGTTAATCAGTTGAAACTGTCTCTCTCTCGCTCTCTATCTATCGCTCATGCTCTAAATTTTAGCACAGGCAGGGGGCATGTCGTTAAAATATATCATTTATTGCAACAATTAATACCGGCTAATTATAATTGTTACAATATGTGTTAATAATTTGATACAAACATACCCTAGTTAGCGGTTTTAGCGGACGAAAGCAGCCTTTTGTATAAAATAAACCCGCTGAAGCTGGTAAATGAGAACATGAGTATCAAAGTGCGATATAAGCCATTTATTAAAATTTACAGGACACGTGTGTAAAGTGATCGTTTCTCATACTATTACATCATAACTTTAAACCCAAAAATCTATATGAAAACGAACGTTTTTGATATTTTAAGAGCATCACTACCATAATATATTTTAATATGCGTTTAGTGGGATTTGACGTTTATCCGACTTTGATAGTAAGCTTCTTAAATATTAGTTTGACTGATATGTTTAGGGCAAAACCAGGAGTAAGTACGTGTTGATGGTATGAAGATAAAGTCAATATTTTTGGTTAATTTAGTAAAAAATACGGTTAAGTTAATTATGTACCGTATTATATGGCGGAGCTACTGGAAACTGGCAAGATATGGAAAGAAAACTGGCGAGCGACAGGGACTCTTGGAGGCACCCTGTGGTGTCCATATTATGCTACTAATTACCAAACGGATATGATCGGATAAGAAGAAGTTATTTCATCTCACATTATTGTGAACATCATTAATTTATACTGTTTACTTTTTAAAACTTAAATATAATTAATTGAATTGAATGTAAAAAACACATACACAATGGATGACAAAAGGTCATTTTATAAGGTTCCGGTGGTGTTACATCAAAACTAAGACCAGAATTCAACATTACTATTAAGTAGTTATACTAAATACACTTACTCCTTGAAAATTTCTATAGGACCTTTACATATTTGTCGCATTAGGAGAAAGTTTAAAGCATCTACGTAAACCCACCCCTTGTTTTACATCTCGTATTTAGTCGGCAGAGACAATTTCTCACTTTAAACAATGACTATTTTCACAATTCAAATAACTTAAAGTACAAACATTCGTTAAGATTCGTCTTCACAGTTTATAGTGATAGTAGACGTCTCTCACAACGGTGGCAATTAGCCAGATTAATGTTAATAGAATTTATGCTTAGTCTAAAAATATTTTCGCGAGATTTGCTTGGTTTGGTGCACCATATAAGCTCAGTGGTTTAAAGAAGTCGTTCACTACATGACAGTGACAAAGACTCCATACTAGGCGATTATTTGAAGCCTACCTTTTTAAGAAAATATTTTTTAATTGTATATTGACTTATTTATATAATCACTTGATTATATTATTCTATGAAATAGTTTACTTTGCTAACGAGAGTTGCCATATGTATAAGAATGTATTAATTACACAGACAATCTGCAAAGGTTTTAAAAAATATACCACAGCGCGCCATCTGTTTTGACGTAAATAAAGTTCTCAAATTGGTTTCAAATAATTCTCAATTTTTTTGATATGGACTTTCCGTCACGTAGCCACGCCCAGTCTATCGAATTGTATGAACTAAGGTAAGCTCCGATCGCAGAGCCTAAAACCAAAAACAGTATTTTTTATAGTGTTTAATCGAATATTAATAAATATAGACTGTATTTTAAAATAAAAAGAACTTGTATCCAATGATTTTTGATGTGTATAAATGTTTTGAAAAAATACGTAATTTAAACTAATCGCTTAATTTTATGTCGTCAGTGAGTTTTTAAAGTTTCATTAAATTAGTGTGTCGTTGTCATTAGTGTGGACCTATTCATTATTAGTAATATCGTATTATCTTCTTATTTCTCGTAAGTATACCTGACAAGTGTGTTCTTTTTATCAGATCTCCACAGCCTACCTCTTTCCAAAAGTCACCTTTTGCCACTGCCATATGATACATTAAAAATAAAACTACCTCTGCAGAGGAAAACGTTAACATCTAAATTCATGAGTTTAAATAATAATATTATATGTTCCTGGGCTGAAATGAAGCCATAAAGAAAATCTGCCAAACGCATGTGGATAGATTTTCACCACAGGGCATCCCTAGAAAAGCGGAAATGTAGTAAGTCCATTCTACCATCCCCGCGTTCGGTGCCCTGCTTTGTAAAGAATTGAGCTTAAGCTGATACTGGGACTAAGAACAAGACACAATTGAAAAAAGATTTTATGGTCTCATGGGAAGAAGCGACTCGCAGCTCCGCGATGAATGTGATGTTTTGGCGGACTTTGTACATATAGTAGTACAATACGCTAAATATGAACGACACTGAATACAGCTGCTGCGAATTGCGGATATCTTTGAAAATGTCAAACAATAAAATTGAAAGGTGCTCTGGCGGTGGGTAAGACGGGAGAGCTTGGCAGAATTGTAAAGTTTTTTAAACAGAATTGGAGTGAGGGCCTGATCGGCGGATCCTCTTCTGGATGAGAAGAGGTGATATGATAGCGAGTCGTAGTCAAAGTCTCGGTAAAATCATAAAAAAATATAATATGTGCTGCATAAAATTAACGTTCAACAATATCTTAATAATTAACAGAACTGGTTAATGCCCATCATTCTCTCAGTTAAAATGTTTGTGTAGAACGATAATACTATGTTCTGCCTAATAGGGCGTTTTATTATCAGTAGTAATAATTATTTCTTGTTGATAAGACATGAGAGTTAAAAAATGTAATTATTATCAATATTTCTATAAATTATTTTTGTTATGGCATACATATGTTGTAAGTAGGTATGTAAGCTATTTATATTATACTAAGACCAGTTATATCTTACAACATTTAGTCTGTGGAAATGTTATATACTGTTATAAATGTTATGTAATATACTGTAGTGTCACTTCAGTATCACTCGCCTCTTCTCTTCTAGAAGGGGATTTGGTGATCAGGTCCTCACTCCAATTACGTTAAAGAAGTTTACAATTTTGCCAAGGTTTTCCGTCTTACCCACTGCCAGAGCACCTTTCAACTCGTCGACATTTTCAAATCTATCCGCAATTCGCAGCTGTACTATGTGTCGTTCATATTTAGGGAATTGTACTGCTATATATTCTATAATGTCCTCCAAAACATCACATTTATTGCAGAGCTACGAATCGCTTCTTCCCATGAAGACATTAAATCTTTTACCCATTGTGTGCCCTATTTTTAGCCTCAGTATCAGCTTAAGCTCATTCCTCTTCAACAGAGACTCTACAAACCAGGGCACCAACCGTGGGGATGGTAGAATGGACTTACTCCATTTCCCCTTTTTAGAGAGGCCCTATTGTGAAAATCTATCCACGTCATGTTTTGGCACATCTTCTTTGTGGCCTCTTTCCAGTCCAGGTTTTCTGGTCCACTGATATAGAATTTCTAAATGACCAGCTTCCTTTGCTCGATCATCCGCTCTTTCATTGCCCTCAATACACATGTGCGATGGGATCCATGAAAAGCATAGATACTCCTCTATATTTTTCTTGGCCTCGATCTGGTCAAAGATGTGGTATGCTATGCTTTTACTGTTATGTGAGTGAGTAACTGCGGCAAGGTGTTTTAAAGTGCTTTTGGGGTTTACCCAGCCCATTAAACTCCAAATATTTCAGTTAATATGGACTTCGTCATCTTCATGATCAATTTAAATGTAATATTGTAAATCACCGGATCGGATGAAAGATATTAGCATCCTAAAGGGAAGGTTAATAAAAGTGTATGAGTTATCCAATATTTTTTCAAGATTGTGACTTAACTAAAAATTCAACTTTCTACTATTCTGAGTATTGTATTTGTATGTAAAATATACTATACGGTTATACGCAGTTATAATTGAATTATATTATAGTAGTGGAACACAGGCTTCCTTAGCTACACGTACAAAATAACGACGCTCATTAATGTAATATTTATCTCGAAAAGCAGATCGACGACATCCATTCTTTTTTATTCCAATCCATAAACTGTATATTTTCATTCTAATTGTGCTAGCTAGCAGAGGTCGGCCACAACAAGGGCGATCTTTGCATTATCTTCAGCTACATGGAACACTTAAGCGAAGCTGCACTCGTACCAATCACGGAGGATCTTAAGCCTTAAACTTAAGCTACGCTTACCGTTGATCTTTCCTGTGATGATGTCTTGGGGAATATTGTACTTTTATCCTCTCATAATGTGGTCGAGATACTTTTTGGTTTTGATACTACGCAGAACTTCTCGGTCCTTTCCCATTCGATTATGAACTTCAACATTTTTTGTCACCCAGTCAGTCCAAGGAATTTTGAGGATGTGTCTCTATGACATCTCAACTGTCCACTATGAGATATGAGATTATAATATATTATCATAATAATAGGTATATTAGAGCTGGTTTCAGATTATTTAAAAACAATTAAATTTTTTCAAAGAACGTTACATGGAGGCTCATGTGTGTAGTAACGAACCGCCCCATTTAAAAAAAAATGTTGCCACTACGTGGACCCAAACAGTAGAATTTTAATTTGATCTTCGTAGTGGCGCTTTTAGCAGTGGACTGTAATTTGAAGTCGATGCTGGTTGATGGATTACGGATCTAAGGGAGAGGTTTACACAGGATTCCAGACAATGACCTTTATGTTCAGAGGGCTGCTGCACGCTGGAGCCGGTTTGGTATTCACACACTCACGCACTTGTAAACGGACAGTACACTTGATGATATTGGTGAATGATGATGATATGATATGGATGATATAGACGCGACGTTCACTCAAACCGTAACAGATTTAGTACAACAAAGGTAAAACAGATGCGTTTTGTATGAATCACTCTGTAGTTAATGCGCCCTCGTTCGTATCATATCAGATAGGGCGCGATAACTAGCTTTAGTAAACATACGCGCTCGGCTGTCTTGGAGTAGGTACTCGTAACTAAACTTATTTTTCATCACGGTCGATCATGACCCGTGATTGGTGGTCTTATGGTAAAAATTATGGATTTGAGGTTGATGGAAAAAGAGGATGAATGCGAATATTGGCCCAACCATTCCGTATTTTTATACTGCGATGTACAGTATTATTATAAACGCTGCATACATAAAAAAATATGTCATGATGAACTTAAAAAATATAATATATTTATTATGATTAAGCGAGTTAGATAGCGCAAGACTGTTTGTTTCTGATCGAAGCAGAAAGTTTACTTATATTTTATATTGGTATCATAAAGTGAACGTGATACTATTATAAAGGTAGACGGCACGTAGCTAGCTGCAAATGATTTCTCTCATACAAAAGCAATTATTATTATTATTTGCTCTTGTATGTAAGGAATTATTTATCTATTAAGGGAAGTGCTCGGAGCGTTGTTGTGTTGGCAAGATATTTGTTTTATAATATAGCGAATGATTATTACGCGTATAAGGTTAATCAATATAGTCTATACAAATAATACATTGGCAAACAAATATTTGCAATTTTCTTTTTCCATTGTTTCCATGGCGATTGTTTGATGCCATAACAAAATGTTAGGTGGAGGTTATTAATTTTAAATCAAGCCATATTCTATGTGAGTGAACAACTAGACTCATCACAAAGATCCTCAAGGATTCCGTATTTTCCAGCAGTAATTTTTTAATGTTTTTCATCTTTATAATATAAGTTACTTAGTGGCGAAGGGTGGAGGTAAGATGTTAAGTGTAGTAGTGCACACTAAACTTTATCAGTCATAAGCATTTGAAAGCTTAACAACAACGAAAACATAACAACTCACAATTTATTGTGTGTTTGTCAAAATAGTAAAAACAATCTCTTACCTATATACAAATACTTAGTTTTTATATAAAATATATTATTTTATAGTAATTGTTTGTAAAAAGTTTCCTTACATTTGTTTATTTGGGTTTTATGAAGATTTTTGCAACAAGTTACTCTTTTTTAAAATGTGACGTGTAACGTTTTCGAAATACAGCATTCATTTATTTTTATTGAAATACAATTTTTATAGATAGATGGTGTTGGTTAGATTTTAAAATCGAGTTTCGAACACCAAACCATATTAGATAATAGTCAAAGATACTCGTCTATCTATAAAATATCTAAAATAATGCAATTAAATCATACATAGCTTTAAATAATAAAATATATTGGAACTAAAGTCTACATAAATATTTTGATTAACTGTTTTTCTTATTTGTGGAATAAAACAATCTAATTATGTATGTTCAAAAATTAAAATTAAATTCTTAAATTTTGTGAATTATTATTGGATGAATAAAAAAAATAGTAACCCATAGCTTACGGGCCGTACACAATTGTGTTTTTGCTAATTACTTTTCAAATGCAAATTAACACGTTAATTACAAAATTATTTAAAAGGGCCCGTAAGTATTGTGTTAATTAAAAATTATAAGAAAGTTCAGGTAAGTTACAACAAAAAATCTTGGAGTGATCCGTGACATCGGTTAGTAATTATTAAAGTAATACCTACTTTGATTATACAAAAGCTGATCACTAAAATAGTAGCTCAATGAAGGCCTCCGACTTCCTGACTAGCTCAGGCACTTGGAAGTGGAGGTTCATTAATGTGGAGGAACAGGCAGGAACCTCATGGACGTGGAGTAACCAAGAAGTCACGGGGCACAAAGTCAATTAAACACCAGATGAAATCTTCAGAACTCGTATTTTATTGTTATTAGAATATGTTTGGCCTTATGGCATTCCTTCATCAAGGATTATAGTCCAAAGGTATCATTCACATTGGTATCGAAAGTCCCAAAGGTTATAATAATTAAAAGAAACTCGATTTATTGTTATTATCCATACACCACAATTAGTAAAAAAAGAAAAAAGTCAAATCAATTAATATTCGAAGTTCACAGTTCGAAGTCTCAATAAACAAGAGTCAACTAATATCCGAAGTCACAAAAATAACCACATTTATTACTGATTAATTAAAAATTAATTCGAATATTATTATTTAATTATTTAAAAATTAACTTGATTATTATTAACTAATTATTTAACATTAACTTAATTATTTCTAATTAGTTATGCAGACGTGGTCGTGAGGGTCCCGGGACAACGAGCGTCGCCGAAGCGACCTCCGGAACCCACAAGTGACAAAACAGACTGCCTTTGGATTTAATAATCTTGCCTTTTTATCCGTTAGGGGTGGTTGTATTTCTTACAAATCCACACTGATCACCGATACCGCCATATGCTACACATTTATATAAGGTTGACGGATGTCAGACTATCAACCAAACATATAGCGATATCGATGTACATAATATGATTAATATTAATATTACTTAAATTACATTAATTCCTTAATTATCTTAATTATTTTAACTACTATATACTACTAACGCCCATCCATAAGTCCCCCTTTATTACCTCGTTAACCCTTGCATTACATATTAATTTACAATTTACAATACATATTATAATTACAAATGAAATTTTATATTACATCTAATCTAACTTAATTAACCCCTTTATCCAATATATATTTAATTCAAATTTAATCCTATAACCTAATTACCTTATATATTACATGGTCCGTGACCGACTTATACATCCGCAGTTCACCCTGGGAAGTAGCGGGACTTGCCAGAGCAAACTGCGGGACTTATACATATATGTCATATTTCGTATGTTTTTGTTCGGCCTTGTCGAGGGTCATCATCATTCCACCGGTGGCACATTGACTACCAGGTTCAGACCGAGCGGCTGGGGAGCACTACTCCTTATGGGAGCGCCCCCCACAGGGGCGGAAAATCATGTGTGTGTCATCAAGTTAGAAAGCGCTTCAGTGTGTATTAAAAATAAAAAAGCCAATAGTTAAAATGTGTCGTAATTAAGTAGGACTCCTTTATCATTGTGGTCATTGTGCGTGGGCGCGATACACTAGACATGCAGGTTCGTTTCCTGCGGGGGTGTCTTAATTTTTTTTTAAAAGATTTTTTCTATTGGTTATCATATATTTTCTCAGAAGTGTTTTCAAAATTATATATGTTCTATAAATATTTTGATTTAGAATGAAGTTTCACGCGTTAAAAGAAGACGTAAGTAAGTTACTAAAAATGTTTTTTTTTGTGTACTCTTTTGTGTAGGTTAGGTATCTGTGTTTTGTCTTTAAGCTAAGACAAATGGATTGCTTGATAAAATATTTGACGAAATAGATGCGCTTGATACATCAGCTGAGCTCTAAATGCTACTACCACTCTCGGGAATATCTCTCGCGTTCGAGGATCAAACCTTAAGACCTTTTCTATTACGTGAGATGAATTCGAGAACAAAAATGCCATTTATCAATTTGAGGTGCAGCCATTTGTTGACTATCGCTGAGATCCAGTCTTGACGGTTTGTTTGAAACAAACTTTTGAAGAGCTTTCATAGATCAATTTTTCATGTACCTAAATTTTCTTCAGGATAAAACACATTTTATAAAAAAATGATTTAAAATAAAGCACCCTCGTAAAGTAGGACCCATAAATTGGTTCATAGAATTTAAATGTAGACAATATTTTTACTTCTCCATAATATGCCTACATTTAATGTTGGTATTATATACATATTTTGAAAAAACCTCATATATAACCACTAGAAAAAATACATCTGAAAAAAATACGATGCTCGACGGGTTTGAACTCGTATAAATTACTGTTTATTATGAAATTGCGTTATTATTTCATTTATGACTTACTAGTTTGAATTGTCGCAATTATATAGGAGACCCGTAGCATAATTGGTTAATGCACAGTTAGCGCGATACCAGTGGTTATACGGGTCAAATCCCGTCGAGCATCATATTTTTTTCAAATATGGTTTTTTCTAGTGGGTATATAATATCTGAGGTGTTTTCAAGTTATGTATGTTCAATATGTGACATTTTAGATTTTCAAAATCTTGTAAAATATTCGTTAAATAAAAAAAAGGTTCGTAAAAAGATTTCTTAAGAGACCCCTTTACGAGAGTACCAAAATTCATAGCGGATTGAAAACCAAATGAAAAAAAAATCTTGCAGCTAGGTCAAATTTAGATGTTGTTTAAATATTGTTATGATTTTATATAATGCAAAATATATTGATTTTATGTTATGATTATTTCTAATGTGTATTTAAGTAATATTAAAATAAAATATCCGTTTTTGACTCGAAAGAGATTGGAAACGATTACTCGATCTAAATAATGATATTTTATAAAATAAAAATCCTTAGCTGGGTAACAATGCGTATTCGTTGCAGTGATGCCTCGCAATTAAAATGAATGCACCATCCAATCATACCGTCTTGCACCATACTCGGCCTTAGTCAGGTGTACCACGGTGTCTTCACTTTAGGATTTCTGTTTATCTGTCATTGATAGAATTGGCACCAAACGTGTTGAAAAATAGTCATTTGATAGTGTTTTAGTCTTGCGTAATTTAATTATAGGTTTATTATAATTTTCTCAAAATAAATCACTAGAAAAGAAAGTACATATCCGTGGATCTTGAAATTATTAGGTTAAAATGATTTTACAAAGAAAATGTGCCAAAGCGTGCATGGTATCTGTATACAAGGAAAAATAGTGAGCATATAATAATTATTATAACTTCACAATCGTGAGTGACTTAGTATGCTATGTGTATCAAGCTGATATTATTGAGTCTTAACGACCCACATGCTCAGCGTAGGTTAAAATGGAGCTTTTATGGTATTTTCAGAGCATGTTAACGCGCGTGTTTGAACATGTACCTAACCAATTTTTTTTTTAAAACGGTACACGTTCAAACACGCGCGTTAATATGATTTTACTCCCTACTTCATTTATCGTTTGTCAATTTATGGCTACGGCCGTATGTTGTAGCTTAACCTCTGGGAAATGCCAATAGAAATGGCGTATTTCAAAAAAATACTACCTTATTCTTAGGTCAATAATTATTATAAAGCAATCATTATTCGTAAGAATTTTATCACATTTGAATGGTAAAAAACAAAGCTTATAATCAGTATATTTAGAATTATCTTCAAATGTGTTAATCGTGCCCATTTTTAAAAAAATAAAATGTCTAATACTTGTCAAATTTGGGATCACAATGATTATAAAATATTTATTTTTTATCGTAAATATGTCACTATATAATGTTAACATTAAGTTTACTAATGGTTTTGTAAATGCGTTTAAAAATTTATAAGTCTTAACACTACTGGACATGGACGCACTGAAATATGACTACATTCTAAACTATTAGATCGAGAGGTTTAAAAGAATACTATTTTATGTAATAAAAATACTTTATATAGTCATCAAATGTTTAAAATAAATCGATTATCTACAACGTTTAAGAAATATCCAGGGTTATGCTCTGAAAATACCATAAGAGCACCATTTTGACCTACGCTGAGCATGTGGGCCCTTAAATCATGGTATACTATGCATAAAAGATTTTATGTAATTATGAGAATAAACAATTATTAATTACAGCTCTACGATACATATTATCTTTAGAAGAATATTATACACATAGCAGTATTTATAGTGCCCTGAATATGAGCTATACATAGTAGAACTACAACTTACAGAAATGAAACGTGCTATATCATTGGAAAAGATGGAAAAGCTCGGTGAAAGCATAAAGTTCTATAATTAATTACGGAGTGGTTAAGAAACGAATGTTCATAGAAAAGAAAAGATATAACAACGTGTTACAGTCTTTTTCAGTAGAATGTCATAATAAATTTGTATGAAATAAAAAGAAACGTAAGAAAAAAACATATTTTTACCTAAGTACCTACTACAAATTACTCGCCAGTTAAAATACTACGTTAACACAAAAAATCAGTATACTAGTAGCTTGTACATTTCACTTAACGACGGCTATTGTGTAAGTCTCTAAGCCACCCCTCGGAATGGTTCTTTCTTCCCTCTTTTTGCACCCTTACTCTACAAGATCAGATTTTCCCTTCAATCACGCCGTAAATGTCAGTTTTCTCAGACAACTCCATTTGTAGGGCGAAATAATGAGAGACAAATTTTAGGGCGGACCGCACACAGAGATGCATGAAGCGCCCCCTCGAAAATTATATGAACAAGTTTGTTCATGTGATAAATTTGAAAAAGTGAGTGCACTTGAATATTATGTACACTCACTTATATTATATTATTATTTTAGATTAGTACTAATAATATTATCATTCGTATTATGTTGTCAGGAAACAGCAAACTTATCTTAAAAGGTATTCAGTCTTTTTCATATATAACAATAATTATTATTCAAAATTAATACTATCGACTGAAGAAACATGCGCACTTTTTCTATACACAAGACTGCTTTTGGCCGCTACGGTAGCTATCTAGGGTTGGTTTGTGTCGAAGTATTAGTACTTATTGTATCAATTACCGTCTAAACCAGTGGGTCTATTCTATACTTATCGACCGCTAAAGTGATAAAGTGATAAATATTATTAAACTTAGGGTAGGTTTGTATCAAAATATTAGCAATTATTGTAACAATTACAATAAGTTTGTTTTTATTGTTGCAATGAGTGCTATATTTAAACAGCAGCAAGATAGGTGCTGTTAAAATATAGCACTTATTGCAACAATAAAAACCAACTTATTGTAATTGTTACAATAAGTGCTAATACTTTGATACAAACCTACCCTAAGTTTGATACTATTTATCACTTTAGCGGTCGAGAAGTATAGAATAAACCCACAGGAGTAGTCAATCTGGTCCCAACCACCCACTAGTGGGCGTTCCAGCTTTCATGGTGGGCGGTAGGGGTCTTAAAAGTATTTTTATTATGGTTATTTTCTTTATAAATTATCATTACTGTGAAACCAGTGGGCGGTTAGAAAATTTTACTACAGACTAAGATACAAAAGTGGGCGGAAGGTATAAAAAGGTTGAGGACCCCTGGTCTAAACAGTGAAAACTGTATAATCTCGCTCTAAAATTTAGCATAGCCAAGAAGGTGCTGTTAAAACAGAGCACTTATTGTAACAATAATTACAACAAAATTATTGTAATTGTTACAAAAAGTGCTAATACTTCGATACAAACCTATCCTAGATAGCTGCCGTAGCGGCCGAAAGCTGTCTTGTGTATAGAATATATGCGTTGATGGAATTTTAATTTTAATTCTCTATTCACCCAGTCATACTCATGAGTATGAATGAGTGATTAAGTTAATATTCATGCCGTTCATCAAATATTTTCGAGATACTGTCGCACCGTACAACAATACTCATTGCTGAGTAGGGTTTCCAATCCCGGGATCCCGTACTATTTTCGATACCTATGAATCCCGGGATTGGTAAACATAATCCCGAAATTTTCGAGTGATTTTTTTATCAATTTTTATGGAGAATAAAATAAAAACGAAAATATACCAGAAAAAATACTTTAAATAACATATACTTAACTACATTAGAAATAAAATGAATTTGAAAGAGGTTTGATTTATTAACCGTGTGTTGCCAATTCATTTTATTTTTTACATAAATTAATGAAAATGAGAATGATTGTAAAAAAATAATGCTTCGGACGTTTAAAAAGTGATTCCACCATGATCTCATACGTTTTACAACAGTTTCATATTTGGCTGCCTATTAGATGTGTGAAGCGGAAAGGTCAAAATTTATGATTTACTTATTTTAAATCTCGCTAACCCATTCATTACGTCTTTACTATCAGAAATAGCAATCTCATAATAAATAATAGGTATAAATATGTAAACGCTAAATACAATATTAACAATAAATGTCTTAAATAGTATAAATTATACTAGATTTATTTTTGACCGATTTGATCAATGTTTTTTGCATATATAAAAATTTTATATTAACTATCGAAAAATGCCAATCCCGGAATCCCGGGATCAAAAATTTGGCTCGGGATTGGATTCTCTATTGCTGAGTACTACGTTTTTACGACCATTCTGTTCGACGGTGAGTAGGATACACGCTGGCATGTATTGATGCTTTACTAGTTGTACCTCTGTGATTTTTTTTTATTATGACTGTGTCTATACCGCCACCGATGTCCTGCCGCCATACGAGTAAATAACTGTTTATAATATCAATCATGTATGTGTCTTTAATATTATTTAAGATGCTTAAATTCCGTTAGGACTTTATGTTTTTGTACATGTATATGGCATTGTCTATTGATAAATAATAGTAATGTTAAAAAAATACTAAGTCGTTATTTTTAATAATGAGAGTATTTTCAAAGTATATAGAATCCGTATATCACATGTTTACTGTTCAACCATACAATTATATACTATTTACTTAACAAGTAAGTAGAGAGGTACTTGTTAAATAGATTATTGAGATGGAATAATTGAAATCTAAAATTGAAAAACCTTTTATCTTTAAGAAATCGTATGTTGGTAATTGCTGCTTTTCAATATTTATAATATATAAATATATATGTAATAGATGCTCATTTTTAATACGTCACTACCTGTCTGTTAAGCTAAGATGATAATATTATCATAAAATAATAATTTATGTGTACATATTATTTATAAATAGAAAGCTCTGCCATATTTTTTGACACGTGTTATCATGGATTGGTTAAAAAATATAACGAGGTATAATAATTCAAAAACCCATTACATTCTTACCAAAAGAATAATGCGTCGGTAAGGCTTGTAAATCGATGTATTATTTTGATTGAGGTTTATTTTGACTGAAATATCTCAATGAATACTTTTGATATAAGATTTATTGTGTTTAGCACGATACGGCACCGGGACAACTGGGCGCCACGCAATCGAATAAAGTTCGAAAATAAATATACGTTCGTCAAGTATACTACTTTTCCTACTTTTAAAATATATATTTATATTTAAATTATTATATTAATATGTAATACTTTGTAAGAATTTAAATATGCATATGTAAATAGTGATTACATTGTGCAATGTAACGAGAAGAAAGTTCTTTACTTTTATATAAAGCCACATGCATGATAATTCTCAATCTACTATAAAAAATATTATGTTAAGAGCAAAATGAATAATTAAAACTACTATGTATGTAATAATATATAGAAACTTATTAAAATTCCTGGTCTACTTTCTGTATACAATCGTAACGAACTTATAACGAAATATTTATTTCATTCGACAGCATGGCTCCCAATTGTCCTGGCGTCCAGTTATCCCATTCCCGATTTATTTGAGTTGAGTATAATATTATAAAGATGTTAATTATTTTGGACTTGTGTGGGTAACTATGGAATATGTGTCTTATATTTGCCAATACACACACTAGACTGGTTGAATGCGGAATGCTACAGAACCCCCCTCGTAGTCGGATGCTTAATGAAATGACGATGATAATTTGCTTTTTTGTAATCATCTTGAAATAATAAAATCTTTCTGGATATAACTGATTTTGAAACCATTAGTACCAATACTGTCACACTATCGTCACTATAGGATTTGTTTCCCGAATAGACCAAATGTCAATTTTACAGGAGACGAAAAACAAATTTCATTGTCGTATATTTTAATATCAGTAGATGTATCAATCATTCTTTCTACACTGTATGATTGCAACATTATCTAAGAATAGATTCCAAGAATAATAAACTGGTATAAATCATTAAATGCACAGAAAATGCGTTTTATTTACAAGTACTCACTGTGGATATTCGGGAAATTTTTAGCGCTCTCTCAGAATAATGGATATTCGGGACAAAACATGGACGTTCGGGATTTAAGACCGTAGCGTATTGCTGCACGGCCCACAGATTACTGAGTGGTCAAAAAGTACGCGCCTCAAATGTTATATTTATTTACACGATAATTGTTAATAATTACCTCTACTATTTAAATACTTAATGATCGTAATTACCCAAGTTTGTATGTAATAATAACATGCGGCAATCGCTTTTTCGATTTTTTTTTTCGGATTAAGTAATTAAATAGTTTTTAAGTAATTAACTATTTTTTTATTGAACGAATAATTCACAAGATTTAAGAATGTACCATTTTAATAATTGAATATACTTACATAATTTTTTAAATCACTTCTGAGAAAATATATTATAAGGTATCTACTACTTCAATTACTAACCGACGTCACGGTCATTTCTCCAATATTTTATGATGGTACTTACTCGTACTTGCTAACAATTTTATATTAATACTTTTTCCAAAAAAAAAAAAAAACCTATTTATATATATCCGTATATTATTATATCTATATATTTCTATAATTGACAATTAAACTTATTACAAACCACCAAATAAATATTATATATTTACCATTGTAAGGAATAACAACACAAAATAATAGCATGTATAAATTAATTACCATTAGCTGCTAATATTAGGTAGGTATCAATATCCTTAGTATATAATATCCACCAAATAAATAGTTACTAACATACATATTAAATTAAATTAACTATCAGCGCATTCAAAAATAAATAATAGCATCGCCTTTATTTTCATAGAAATACCTAGATTAAAAGTAAAATAAAGACAAACAATGTTTGATTAAAAATAATTTGAAATAATAATTATTTTTTACGTCATAGTAGTTGCCGGGTCATACTGTAGAATTCATATAACCGTTGGGATTTTGTGTCATTTATCAAAACAAAATGCAGTTATTTAGGTTAAAATACTCACTTCCACAACTCTACTGTAAGTTCAGGGCGAACTAGAGATGTATCAGCTATGAATGATGAATATATGAATTGATGAATTCACTATTAAAACAATAGTAATGTTAAAAACAATATCAATAAGACGAAATTTGAAAGAAGTCTCCGGACGGCCAAAAAATATGAAAGTGGGCGTGATTGTTTTAGAGCTAGACAGCGTGAATGTGGAAGCGAGATGCACGGCGTGAGCGCGGTTTGATTGGCTAAAGTCATATTCGGGAAATAAACACTCAGCCAGAGATATATTTCGACCGAAATTAACTTGGATATTCAGGTACGAATAGTTGGACATTCGGGAGAACACCACGGAGTAATTGTAACTTAACATGGCGTATTCGGGTTTTTTAAAAAAATATCTCTGTTCCTAGATAAAAATATATTTGTTTTATAAATGATTTCGGTAGAGTTCGATAAAAGAAATTGAACTGCATTAAAATGTCGATTTCGACAAAAATGGATATTCGGGAAACAAATCCTATAGCGACGCTATGTCGAGTTTATACAGTTTATTTAGTATAGACAGATTGTTTTACATATATTTTATACACATGTTTTCTTAACAATATAGCATTAATTAATTTAAAATTTATTATTCAAACATTACATACTACACCAATCAAATAAACCAAACATTGTTGTGCGGACTGTTTTGAACAAGTCAGTGGTTATAATATAATAACTACGCTAAAGTTTGCTCCAGCAGCTTTGCCCAATACAAGCCGAGAGGAAATAAGAAATTATTATGGCTTGATATAAAAGCGGGTATAACTCTAGCGAGATATGGTTAAGAAAATATCAAATATTATTATCAATTTGTAATATATATTATTATGTAAATAAACAAGTATATTAGCGCTTGCACACGTGCAAGGATATACTTACACCAATGCTGTGTATTTTAAACTATCGCGATAAAAACTGTTTACACGTAAAAGTGCTGATAGTCTCGCCAATATCATTCTTCAAGAGTAAGCTAGATGCGATGTTATCACTGTTTGGTACTATCTGACAGGTCATGAAAATCGGTTAACCTCAAAATGAGTCTCTGCGCGGTGTAGTTCATTTTTTTACCGACAGGTTCCCTACCATCATTCTGCTGTGCAGGCGCAGATATTTCACTATCCAGAAGCTTCTGAACTTTTTTGATACATGCATGCAATCTTGCAAATTGAACGATAATACGTGTTTACACATGCATTTTCTTGTTATGGCCGCGGTAATACGTACTGTCAGCAGTAAAACCATGTACGTGTAAATGGGGTATAAGTATACGATAACATTAAAATAATACTATCTTACAATGGCAATAGCAAATTGCCTTATTTTATTATGATCTCGATTGAGTAGGTAAATTAGTAAATAGTATATTTTAATTCAAATATATCATCAAAAACTATGTTATATATTTTTAAATACTTGGTTTTTTACATTCTAGTATTATGTTACAAAGACAAATATTAATTGCATACCGATTGTCTACGCAAATACGAAAGGCTGGCACTACGTAGTGAAAATTTCTTATTTTATTTATACTATTAAAATAGGGTTAATATTATTAATACGCATGCGTCATCTGACGTAATTTTGCAAATGCTAGAAATAATTTATCCGTAAAGCTTCTGATTTTAACTCAACTTAACTAGTAGAGATTCAATTCTGAAAAGTTAATAATGATTATAATTTTATTTTTTATGGTGTCAACTACTGTCAATCTTTGATAGAAATGTAATGTATTAAATAAAACAAAATAAAATATGTAGTAAGTTGGTACTAGTTCCACTATTATTAATATTAATCAGGACCGGTTTCACCCGCTTCAAATAAACATATTTATTGAAGAACTGAATAATGATAATTTCTAAGAAATTCGCTGTTTAAAATATTAATCTATTTATTTTTGAACAACGAATTTCTTAGAATGTTATCTTATTTATTTATTATTTATATCTTTAAAAAAATATTTCGCTTTTTAAAATAGTCATTCATTCATTACGCCATGTCCGATCCTAATAAGATCATATGGGCGTCCACAGAGTGGAAGTTTGTATCAACATATTTTTGTTTTTACGAGAAATGAATGTTAGCCACTTGCTCAATCTATTAGGTCCATACTTCTGACTCCAAACACAAATTGAAAAAAAATATATTGTGTATTTGCCAGACCCGAGATTCGAACCTAAGACCCACGGCATTATAAGCCAACGCGTAAGCCATGGCCAGTAGTAATACCTGTATCATTGTATATTATTTAACAGTTGATATTGTGCCTTTGAAATGGACGAATCCGGTCCTGACTAATATTCAAATAAGTGTAACTAGTACTTTATAATATAATATTTTGTTTTATTTGATAAATGGACATAAAATATAAAGAAATGTCAAAGTAATAATTATTGATAACAAAAACCTATCCTTAATTGAGATTTTCACTCATCTTGATTATAATATTTCAAGTGGTAAAATTATATGAATACAACCTGAGAAAACCATACATAAGGTTGGCTATAAAATCTAATATTTAGTTGAAATGGCGCATCCCTAAAGTTTATTACACACACACAACCCCAGTAGTTTCCCCCTATTCTATGTGCCATATCATCTCCTCCTTGCTCGAGCGAACTTTTTCGTCATGCTTTCGAATCACAAGTCGAATATTTTATCCGAATCTCGCGTAAGAGATAAATTTTTATTATTTTATTACTTTGTAAGAAATTCAAACATCTAGATGGCGTTTATCTTTGTAACAGAAGAATAATATATCATATTTATTTATTATGTTTCAAATTAATGATATAAAAATAGTCTTCAATATTAGACAATTAGAAAAGTAATGAAAAAACATTTGGGAGTAAGACTATTTGGCTCGTGCCGCTATTTGAATACCGCTGACTTTTTGTTTTTCTATGCTATATCTTGTAATGAGCAGCGTTAATGATTTTTCCTTTTTCTTGTCCGTCACTGTCTTAAGCATAAATTATTGTTTTCTTCTTTCTTCTACTTCTATGGTCATATTCGCCCCTAAGTTGGAACATATGGAAACCACACAGTGCCTTCAAGAATCTCGGTAGCTCGCCAGTATCCTTGTATCACTCCAAATCATACCAGCTAGTATTTACCGGCCTTTCAGGACGCCGGATTTCAGTTGACTTGAAGAACAGGAAAGCCAGGTTGAAATTCTCTTCAGGCATCCACAGCACATAGCCGAACCAACATTACCTCTTCACTCTTAGCATGATAAGAGGCTGCTTGCATTTCTCTCTTATCTCCTAGTTACTCCTAAAGTCATACGACCGCACACCCAGTATACGTCATAAACATAATGTTCTCGAAGCTCAGTATAGAGTTGCCAAGAGCCTTCGTAAAGTATCATGATTCGCCACCTTAAAACAGCATCATCAGAATGCAAACATCGAATATGCGGCATTTGTTAAAAATGGTGTACTGAGGTCAAACCATTTTTTGAAATTATTGAGTCAGGTTGGTCTTATTCTGACATGGATCTACTTACTAAAAACCTTAAATATTAATGCAAAAAAGATTGTTTTTTATTCAACGAATAATTAATAAGACATGCATGATAATGTAACATTCTTTATTGAGTGTACATATTTTTAAAATACCTAAGATATTATATATTACTTACAAAAAAAAATCTTTGAAAAAAATATGACGCTTGACGGGACTTGATCCTACGTCTACTAGATCGGTGTCAATGTGCTTTATCTTTGCCAAAAATTAACGCAATTTGTTAAGTGCTTAAATATTTTGTATTAATATTATAATTATTTAATTCTATCGTATTTAAATTTGGTAAAGCACATTGGCGTGAATCAGTGGATGCGGGCTCAAGTCCCGTCGGGCATCGTATTTATTTTCAAATTATGTAGGTATGTTCGGTGAATATTACAATATCTACTTTCCATTTTATACTTCCCCAATTAAATATTTATTATTTTCCATCTTCAAATTGCGTCAATTTGTAATTTAAGCTTTTCAGTTGAAACCGAATAATATGCGTCTGTATATAACTGTATTTTGAAAGCGCCAATCTTTTTGAGCGTTGTTTTTGTGTCTACGTATAGCAGAAGTGAAAAGATTTGGCATGTTACCAGTTTTAGATTGTAGTTACTTAGAGTTTTCCAGTCGCAAAAACCCACCCTGGCCTTCTCGACTTGGCATGATTTGATGAGACTATTTGAATGTCAGGACGATTGTCATCTTAGTACCGCTAAAGATGCGTGCAATGCGTTTAAAAGTACAATAGTATGAATAACTTAATACAGTAAATATCCAATATAGTTACTTAATGTGTAGTCAGCTATCTGATGAAACTAGAGTATTTACGAATTTCCGTAGTTTTTAGTGATTGGTAATAATATAATATAATATGTCCAATATTGGCATAATATGTCTTTTCAAATCAGGAATACTCTTAAGGGATATTTCGAGATACTTTTTTGTCGTGCGGGATTTTCAAATTTTGAAATAAGTTCATGATTTTCACTGAATACTCGATGACATAATATTATGTTCAAAACAAATGAATGTAGTATTTTATTTATTTATTTATTAATCAAATCATATTGTTTAGTAATGCTATAAAGTTGCGGATCCGCTTTCTTATAATATTACGAAATCATTTTATTATAATAATATATACGTAGGTACTGACTGATCGTACGTGAAAAAAGGAATATTTATTAAATAATATTATAATTATTGAGATCTGGATTACAGGAATCCGATGACAGCCACATGACAGAAGTGAGGTGGAGATAGACAAGCCAAACCACTTAAATAATATACCATAGTGTTACTAAAAGAAACACGATGACCAACAATCCCTTGGATTGATAAAATAATTCAGTTTATCTGAAGAAAGTGACAACACAAGACAGTGTATCTAGTAGAGTAGAGAAAATAAGCAGTAAATCGAATTGGCTGAATTTATTAAAACTATTGCTAATTTTATGTGCCTATATAAATATTGTAAATCGATTTAAATAAAATGTATATAAAATTAATGTGAATTTGATTAAATTCGATAACCATACACTGTATTCAGTTCGTTCGAAGAGTACCTATTATGTAGTAAGTCATTTTCCTTGGCTGGATGCAATCGAGATACGCTGCATTTATCTACGAAAATCTCTTTCCTTCATATTATTTCGCCTCGTCAGTCCTATAAAATAGTCCACCATTTCAACAATACCATCGTTCACTCTGTGATATTAAGCTGATTTATTTTTATCATACAATAAGATTGCGTCCATACCATATCACAGTTTAATAAAAAAAACAATACTATTTAAAATGTATTGATATACTTACTAGTAGATAGTTGAGCCAATTATGGTCGCCCTCATTTAAATATTTCCCTTCTACCTCTAATCCGTATTATTGTCACAAGTACAGGCGCTCAACGCAGTTACGGGTCATGAGTCTACTGTGATTGATAAACGGCTACTTGCATCAAGACCACGATCGTGTTAAGACTTCGTGACAGTATAATCATCGTGAAATGTAATTCAACGAGCAACTCTTCTTTTGTAAAAGTGAGAGTGCTATATATAACAATCAGCAACACGTGTGTATGTGCAGGACCCGATGTCAGCAGACCAAACCAGCTTAACAGCAAAGATCGGTCAGTGCCTTGACATACCCTTGCTTTCGCTGTCCCTCACCATTATCCAAATCCTCAACCCACCTTCATACAGTCTACAAAAGCGCAGTGAGTAGGTATTTCTTACGTAATGGTAAGTTATTTTAATAATTTATACAAAAAAACACATAAAAATGGTGTAACACTAAAAATAATAATATAAATTTGATGATGCTTGTGCTGTGGAGATAGTTCTGGTATATTTGATCCGTTGATTAATATAATAATATTATAAACGTATAGTTAAATTTGCATAATTTTGTCGTATACACAATCGTGGGAATGACTCAGGAGCAGATACCCAGGTCGCCATGCACTAAAGTGAGCTTTGACTGAGTTTATTGAGTTGACGTTACTTGCCGTATTGATAGGAAAACCAATAACAATAATTAACGATATGTTTAATAAGCCAATATATACAGGCCTATAGGGTACCACGCCTGTACAGATCGTCTACTAGAAATTCGCGAGTGACGTTGTGAAATAACTGTGACACTGTGTGCGTGAGTGACTTGGGAGCCAAGAGTGCCCGGAGTTCCCAAGTCCACCCCACCCTATCCATCCAAATAACAATACAAACACAGACCGCTCCAAACCAACCCGCCTCGCACCACACTCGATCTAAATTGAGCGTAACACAAGAACCTACGCTTGGATATGAAGCACCCGTTTTTTTTCCGCACTGGTGTCTCAGGAGCAGATATCCAAACCTCTAAAACGAGCTTTGACTGATTCTAATAATTTTACTCTAATACAAAGTGCCGTGGTAGAGAAAGGCACGGAGAATTAACAAAAAGCTAATCAATACATACAGCGAAATTTATGTAAAGAGATCTTCACACCCGCAGTAAGACGCCGCATTTTTTTAAAGGAATACAATTGGCCTTTGCGGCTACCAGGTCAGACGGCCCGATGGGTCCAACAGCTGGTTGGTCTGTCTTGAGCATCTCTTCCCTCTCGGAGCACATTCTTAAACATTCTCAGAGGATGTGGTTTGCATCCTGTTTTCCTCCGCCACATGGGCATGTCGGTTGGGTAACCCACCATGGCCTGTCAAAAATTGACTGGTGTAGTGGTCAGGAGCCAGCTTGATTATCTCCAATCGCCATTGTACGTTAGGAAAGACAAACTATGTGTGCCTGCCCTTGGTCGTCTCATTCCACATTCGTTGCCAGGTCTTTGAGGCCGCATCCAGCGTCATAAGACTTATAGTCCGCTTCCTCGAGAATAACAAGCATAAATTGTAGTCCATTTGAATTATCGCCTATAGATATTAGCAACATTGAAAAGTGAACAAAATTGAGAGCCAACGATGCGGGCTATAATACTACCGTCGCCTTTTATTATTTATTATCCTACCCTTTCCTATAGCTTCGTGATTTGTTTTGCATCCATTCTTATGGAAATTTTATTTATCCTGGATTTGGAGCGGGGAACAATACGTCTTGCGGCACTGTCATTCTGTGGGATTTGGTGAACTTGCAGTTTATTGAATAAAATGCAAACTACTGACAGGATTATTGTTTGCGAGGTAATATAATGTAGTTTTGTATTCAATATGTAAACATTTTGACTTTATACAATGAACGCGGTTTGTATGAAATTTCTACTTTCAAACTAACATAACTCAAATCAGTTTAACATTGTTTTCATGTTTGATTTATTTAAAACATTGTATGTTTTTCTAATTTTGCAATTCCACAAATTCAATCAATGGTTTTAAAACAATTATATCGTAGTTCAGTCACGTAAAAGCTAGTTAAATTATTTAATTAATTTAAATTTTAACTGAAGCTACTTAATAAACAATTTCTTTTATTCAACGAATAATTATAAAGATTTGAGAATGTAACATTTCATATTATATTGAACATAGATAACTTGATAACATTTCAGGTATATACTTACTAGAAAAAATCACATTTGAAAAAATACGACGCCTGACCGATAGTCAATAATAACGCAATTCGATAGCATTTCATGTAGGACCTACTAGTTTACATTATTGTAATTAGGTAGGAGACTTGTAGCTTAATTGGTTAAAGCATATTGGCGCGATACCAGTGGATATACGGGCTCAAATCCCATCAGGCGTTATATTGTTGTCAAATGTGATTTTTTCTAGCAGGAATATATCTGAAATGTTTTCAAGTGCCACTTAGTTTCACCAGTTTACTTTTAATTGCATACATATATATTATTATTTTAAACACTACCTACAATATAGGCCATGAGAGTATTGTATTTATTAAATAAGTGAATAAAAAAAAAAAGCTTATGACGTCAAGAGAGACGCAGAGAGACTGAGTGTGACCAAGTAGAGAAAGAGAGCTCACGATAGAGATAACTGGAGGATGATTGTGCAGTCGGTCATGGACCGAAATGGTCGAAAGCGCCATTACTTAACACAATGTTGTGCATCTAACCATCGAGATGAGAAAAAACGGGGGAAAAACTTAAGTATATACCGAAAAGCATAAATTGTTGTTTTTATTTATTAAAACGCATTTTTTTGTAGTACTTATTCCACTTTTAATCAATAGATTAGGACCGGTTTCGAGGCGGACGAAACCAGTCCTAATCTATTGATTAAAAGTGGAATAATCACTACAAAAAATTGCGTTTTATTAAATAAAAAACAACAATACAATGCAGTTCCACCATGAATTGACAGTTAACAAAATAAAAGAAAGTAAAGCATAAAAATAAAAATATGTTATAATAATTACATTTATTTAGATCTTTTGTAGGTGGATATTCGAAATATTATGTTCTTCTCGATTTATAATGTTACGTTTTGCAATAAAGTATAAAAACGTGTAATTAATATTTTAAATGTGCATTATTTTGAAAACACTTCTGAGAAAATAATATATTATAACCAATAAATTTTTTATTAAGTAAGAAACCCCGCAGGAATCGAACCTGCATCTCTCGGGTATCGCCCCTATGCACATAGATAACTATACTAAAGTTGTCATACTTAATTTCGACTAATTTTAACTAATGGCTATTAATACTCTCTGAAGCGTTTTACAAATTGAGTTACTATTGGCGATCGGCTTTTGTATTTCAAATCAAAGTAAGTGTTACTTTAATTACTAACCGACGTCGCGGAACACTCCAAGATTTTTTGTTATAACGTACATGAATTTGCTAATAATTTTTAATTAACTATTTTTTTATTCAACGAATAATTCACAAGCATTTTAATAATGTAACATTTAAATTATTGAACATACATAATTTTTAAAAACACTTGAGAAAATACATAGGTATAGAGAAATTTAATAGTTATTTAAAAATTATGTTACATTCTTAAATCTTGTGAATTATACGTTGATTAAAAAATAGTTAATTAATGATTATTAATATTTTAATTGTGATCTGTATAAAATGTGATGAAGTTTGTCTAAATATAATAAATTCTTAGTATTTGTATATATATGCCAACATAATTATTAAATCATTTTTTCTTCTTTTATTTTCATAATAAATAGCTGTTATGGAAGAAGATTATATTTAATGGCTCGAATATACTGTTGTACGAGTATAACTCAAATGAGGCAAAAAACAAAACGATAATCATAGACGAGTGTGTAGGGTGGACGTATTGTTTGCAATATGACAAAGTAAAATGATATATACTTTTCAAGATTGCAGACGAAATCTCGTTATTTTTATTTATGAGGCAAACGGCCATATTGTATGTGCCTGATAAATTGATTGGATCATACATCGTTCGTTTTTATATCAAAGGTTATGAAAACTTTCTTTATACATGTGAGAAATAGACTCAAGTTGACGCAGGGTTTATTTCAATTTAAGTAGAAACCTATTCATTTTCAATTTTGAAAGATCGGTATCAAGCAGACGTTTATAATATATTGGAAAGGGTTGATCAGTGATACCTAGATGTAATTTAAATCCCCCGTTTGCATGGCTATAATTACTTACTGTTGTTTTTTATTTATTCAACAAATAATTCACAAGATTTAGGAATGTAACATTATAATTATTGAACAAACATAATTTTGAAAACACTTCTGAGAAAATAGATTATACCATATTATATTATATTTTTTGTTGTAACTTACTTGAACTTGCTAATAATTTTTAATTTATTCTACGAATAATTCACAAGATTTAAGAAAGAAGTGATCCGTGACGTCGGTGAGTAATTAAAGTATTACCTACTTTGATTTAAAATACAAAAGCTGATAGCCAATAGTACCTCAATTTGAAAAAAGCTTCAGATAGTATTAAAAGCCATTAGTTTTTTTTTTTTTTTAATTAAGTATGACTCCTTTGCATAGTAGTCTATGTGAGTGGGCGCGATACCTGAGAGATGCAGGTTCGATCTTGCGAGGTGTCTTACTTTTTTCATTTTTTTTTTCTATTGGTTATAACATATTATTTTCTCAGAAGTGTTTTCAGAATTATTATATAACACTATTAATATAATATTTTTTGAACATAAATAATTTTATAACATCTCATGCATATTATTCACACTAGAAAAAAATATTATATAATTCTTGTATATTCGATAAAATTTCACGGAACAACTACTAGTTAAAATAATTGTAATTAAGTAGAATGCCCGTAGCTTAAGTGAAAAAGCCCACCGGCGCGGTAAATGTTCAAGTCCAGTTGGGTGTCTGAAAAAAAGATTTTTTATAGTGTGTATATGCATGATATCTTTTCAAATTATGTATACTGTGAGCTTTATTATTTGAGTGTCTGGTTGCTTAAAGAGCTTTATATTACGTAAGACGTTTCAGCTTTACATTATTATGCAAAATCACAGATTCACCGTAATATCGTCGTCAACGTTAATATAAAACTCATTTTGTAAGCTACGTGGTGATGCGTATTATAAGAGGTGCCTCATTTGAATTGTTTTGCAGTAAACTCTATACCGTAAAGATCTATCCAATTTTCTGATAACTTCCACATATCCATTCATACACGTAACAAGTACATTTTAACACATTGTCTCTTGAAAATGGTTTCTGCATGAGCATTATATTGTTAAGAAACGAAGTATAAGGAATAAAATACAATGACTGCCCAAAACAAAATACATTACTAATATACTATCGACCGAAGGTACATGATGGATTTTGAATTTAAATTCTAATAATTTCAAGTTTTATACTATTCCATTTGAGTCGTTTTTCTTCGACTCGGGTTTCACCTTTCGGCATCTTCAGGCAATGAGACTGATATCATAGATATACCTCATTAGTCAACTCCATTAATTCCCAATACGTTACAATTGTTCCCAGAATTGACGATTTTACACCTATTGATTGTAGTATTTTTATTGTTTATAATTACTAATGATCTATTATTAGGTTTTGGCGATTTATTATACGCTTATCGAGTGTATTATTATTGATAGGGTAGGGGTTTTTTTTACAAACACTTCAACTATTCATAATTTGTTTGTTATATTTTTTTATTATTGGATCCTTTACTTAATAGGTAGTTAATAAAGTTTTTACCTACTTTATTGTATTGATTTGTTATATAAGTTAGAGTTAATAGTGTTCGTTGTCAATATATTCTCAGATAGCCAATCCAGTCTGGTAGCTCTCCAAAACCCATCATCCACACACCCACTAGTAACGGACATTTTAACACTACCATCACAGCTTCGAATGATAGAAACAAACACTAGATTTTTCTGGATAAGAAGTTACACAGTGATATCCAGGAACGAGAAAGCTGATAAATACGCTAAACAAGCCACAACAGATAAAAGACCTTCAACCTACACACACTTTCCCCTAAGATACGCAAAACAAAAACTAAACGAAGATACCATAGAGCTATGGAACCACAGATACACAACATCCGCCACAGGATCAATAACGCAGAAATGTATTCCAAACATCAACTTTACTCTGCCATCACTCTTGCCAGGATCAGAAAAATATCACACGAACTCACTCAGATACTAACAGGCCACGGGCGGTGCGAGCCTATCTCAAAAGATTGAAATTGAGGGACGATGACTGTTGTCCATGTGACGGCTACACATGTCAATCTGCGTGGCATGTCATCAACGACTGCCGTATACTAGAAAGGGTGCGATGGACTCTCAGGATTCTGTGTAGACAGCATAACCATGATATCGACATTCAAAAGCCTCACGAAGTACTAAGCAAGAGAACATCACAACACTACACAAAATATTTAATTCTGGCTATAAAGAAAATTAAAGATATAAATGGAGGAATATAATTAACCACACATCAATGCAATTAACCCTCCCAACAGTCCCAAACACCTTGTACGAAAAAGCAAAGGCATGGTTATTTATATTTAAAAAAAATAGTGTTCGTTGTCAGTGTGTGTTTGCCTTTTGGTGAGTGTGCACAGTACCTGAAGATGTCGAAAGGCAAAAGCTGGGTCGCAAAAAACGACTCAAATGGAATAGTACAAAACTTGAATCCATTCGAATTTAAAATACATTACTGTGTACAATATACATCATTATAACTTGGCTCACACTAACTATTTTTCAGGACGTCTTTATATTTTTACAATATTACAATATAATATAGTTAAAACAATGAAGTAAGATTACGAAAGAAAAAAAAAGGAAACTGATAAGATACGGCGTAATACTTGTTTCATAATATTGGATTCGTTAGAAAACATTGTTAGGAAACGTGAAAGGTTCTGATTTATTAAGTTTGAGTAAGTTTTGGAGTGAAAAAGCTCGGCTCGTTGAAAATTAATTAAACACTCGAAGCGTCGTATCAAATTCTTAATATATCTATAAATAGTGCAACTTTTTCAAGAGCATGTTTTTTTAAATAATCTAGGTTGCAGCTTAAAGATAACTAATAGTATTTCATAAACATATAGGTACATTGTTCAATCTTAATTAAATATAGAAACTATATCTCATGTTCTCAAAATTACTAGGAGACTGGGTCCTTTATAAATAAACTGAAAATATTCTCGAAAAAAACCTTAGTGGTCCAAATGCTCGATAGTAGATAATTAAATTCAATAAAGTATGTATAAATAGGTTTTTTAAATTATTGAAAACAATAAATTGTAAAAAATATTTGCAATACCTATACAATTACACACATTTATGTAATGTGTGAAGCCGTTCATTTTTACGTGTATTACTTCCGTTTACAATAATGTAAAGCGTAAATCGAGCGTTGCATCTGAAAGCGATAAAAACTCAACGGTCAAAGAAAATTCTCAACGTTTATTGAAAATTATAAAATGCCGATAGTTAAATAGCAACATTTTTTCTTCTAATTGGATTTTTTTATAATCTAAACTGTAATGTTAAATGGGTGACTATATTTTTAGCTAATAGAGAATTTCTTTGATTAATTCTTTGACCATGTCCAATCTATTAAGATCATATGGGTCTCCACAGAGTGGAAGCTTTTATTCATTTATATCAGCCACTTTGCTCAACCTATTAGGTCCATACCCTGACTCATACACAAATTAAAAAAACAATATGTAAACTTGCCAGACCGAGGATTCGAGCCTAGGACCCACAATACCATAGGCCTACGCTTAAACCACGCGACCATCGTGGGTGAATTAGGTATTTCTTATTATGAAAAGTTCATTATAGGTACTCAAACTGAAAAGTCTTGATAATGAAACCCAATCCTAAATAGCTATCGATTCTAAAATGTACGTGTAAAAAGTAAGTTAATAAAAATAATTAATTATTTTATCAATAAAATTGTTTTCAAATGATTTTTTTTACCATTTTGAGAGCATTAATTTATAAAATACGTAAGATGAAAATGAGCTTTTGTTTCCACAGACCTGTCTTATCTTAAAGAACGATTAAGCTGCATAATGTGCAAGCAATTTTGAAAGCCATTTTTCACGTTAAACACTGCAAAAGGAGATGTAGTGCAATCAAAAAAGTTACCCTGCAGCGCGAAACTTTTAATATTTGAACACAGAGGGGAAAATTGCCGGGGTAGGTGGATGAACCAACTAAAAATAATATTATTAAACTCGGAAAAGCACTAATAAGCATCCTACGCTATATACTCGCATAATAACGATTTTTATGAACGAGTAATACAGAGGATTTTTATTTAATATTTTTTTTCTGATTTGGCTCCCTGAATCTTACTTCTCCATTCTGTTCGGTATTCAACAATAATTAGTCCTTGACCAAACAGATTCCATGAGTCCGAGTGGAGCTGTGGTTTTCCCATATTTTGCCTTCAACCTGTCTCTTATTAGGCCTTATTCTATGTCAGGATTATTGTCAAAAACTTAGTGTATAATAATGTTTGAGACTTTCACAGTTGTTTTTATCGTAATAGATTTTTGGGTTTTCACCGTGTGTACTTCTGCCTTCTTTTCTCGACGTGTTTAGACGTTATGATGAAGTGTAGTGTAGATGTATGAATGCAAACGTCGCTCTAAGAATGCCAAAAGGAATTCGATGAGCTCAGAGCTATATGTCAATCGTTACGACCAGAGATACCGAATCAAATATTGGATTTTGCTGACAGTGCCGGAAGCCATGGCGTTTTTAACCGTAATTCATCATCCCTATTAATATTTTTATGGTTTATATGGATGTTGATGGCCTCCTTTACCAATCGTGTGAAATATTTTTTATTCCGACCCAATATCTTGGTTTTAAAGTCAAATTTGTATCCTGTATCCATCCACTGTTCGGTAATTGCTGATATCGTGTAGTGTTTCAGTCGGTATGCCCTCTCGTGTTCACTCACACGCTTATTTACTGTTCGAGAAGTGTGGCCTATATCTTAGAGCGACGTTTGCATTTATACACCTACACTACACTTCATCGTAACATATATTATCTCTTGATAATGGCCTCTGCAAAGAGCCCGAAACGTCTAGAAAAGAAGGAAGAAGTACACACGGTAGAAACCCAAAAATTTATTATCAGTATATGATATTATATGAACCTATTCCGTCTACTCATGGCAGAAGTTTAATACGACGTATGGGTATTTTTGGTGAATTGTAGATGTTGTAAGCTTTTTCTCTCACTCAGGCTCCCCTTCTTTCTTGAGTTCAAAAATTCGCCTCTGACCAGTTGTTCTCGCCTACGTGTCTACGCTTTGCTACTATACACAACTTACCTGTACGAGTAATTATCGTTTCATACATCTAGCCTTATTTTATTATTAATAACTGTTGTGGATAGTTCTAGGCATGGACAATAATGAGTAATATATATTTAATTACCCGCTGTCAAATTTTTACCAATACTGAGAGGCGGTTTTAGTAATTGCGAGGCCTAATTTAAGCAAATTCGAGACCCCTGGATATAGGACGTGAATATTATAATATATCCATCATAAAATTTTTTTCACAAATTTATTATAATTTTTATATTATAACAATTTTTACGGATACTTTGGTATAACAAAACTATGTTTAGTGGAGCCTTATAAATAGTGGTAATATTATGTGTGTGGCATTTTATCGTCAAATTATTTAAATGGAGCATTTTGAGGGAGCGATTCTAAATATTTTATATTAGATATTCGTCAAAAATGCTCTTGATTTTTTTCCCCAAAAGTTCTCTAATTCCATTTTCTACTGCACAAAGCCCCAATTTTTAAATATGTCTTAATATATTGCGCCCAGCACGATTACGATTAAGGTGGCCCTTCGATATAATTAGCATGCCATTTAAATGTGGTAATTAAAAAGTAATGATCTAGTCAGCAGTCAATGTGTTGATTCAATATCACATTGTATTTTTCTTCATATCTTTTATATAATTATGGTCACACATAGTACGATGCTTGATTGGGAAAACCGGTACAATTGCCGTAAGACCAGGCCTGGTAAAGATATTCACTGTTTCGAAACTATTTTAGTTTAAAGAGACTAATAACTATGGACTTGATAAACAATCCATATTATTTTATATACTTTAAGTTTATGGCTGTGATTTTAAAATATCTGATTTTCGATTAGCGTTTTGACTTTTTTCATGATACTAAGTTTTTTTTTTTAATTATGTCAGTTTACTCTATTATAAATATGAGATACCTAAGTATAAGACAAAATTAGTCATGGGTGAAGGAGAAAATGAAATTAGAACAACACAAACATTTATTTCTAAAGACTAAACGTATAATTAAGTATTAAAACAGTTGAAAGAAAATACTGAACAGATTGATATTTGAGTCGCTTAGAGTCATAACTAACATTTTGCATTTTTTGAGTTAATCAACTTATCGAAGTGTTTCTAAAGGAATTACTATATTATAATATGTATAAAGAAAAATAGTTGGTTATCAAAAGTCACTTGTGAACATGTGAAAATCGTTGACAAAGTTGACTGTCGGTGTCATAACTCACATTTTTCAATGAATAACGTGAGTTCGGTGATCAAAACCTTTCTAACCAATCAGTGAGATCTATTTCTCATATTGGGCTGCGTGTCTTCAGCTTTGAATATTAGATATAATAAAGAAAAATAATGTAAATCAACTCACTCACTCATTAATATTCAAAGGAGTTCATTTCTTCTCTTATAATTACAAAAAACTGGGATCTGGTGGTTTTTTGCAATTATATCAAAACTCTATTTTTGGAATATGTGAGTTATGACTCCAGGCAACTCATTTATACTATTTACCTTATTAATTTATATCTGGACTATTTAAAAAAAATTAATTTATTATTCTTATCTTGTCATTCCCTAGAAAAAGTTGGCTACTATATTATGGCGATCTTTGTTTGATCATCTGTTAGCTGAAACGGTTCGATGGAACCGCACTTCTACCAATCGAAGATTATTAAGTCCCGTGTTTTGTTTAGCATTGATTTTTCCTTGGATGCCAAGTTGGGAAATGTTGTACTTTTGTCCTTTCATAATATGTACGAAGTATTGTAGTTTTATAGTTTTGATACTACAAATAACTCATCGGTGCTTTCCTATTATATTGAAAATGTCACCATATTTTGTTCCCTGGTCAGTACAAAGATTTTTTACCGTTTTTTTTTTAATAATATTAATACTATCGACCGAAGGTATGTACTTGATGGAAGTTGAATTTAAATTCTAATGGATTTAAGTCTTGTACTATTCCATTTGAGGAGTTTTTTGCGACCTGAGTTTCGCCTTTCGGCATCTTCAGGCATGACGATTTTACACCATGTGAATGTAGTATTTTTTATTGTTTATAAAATTACTAATGATCTATTATTAGGTTTTGACGATTTATACACGCTTATCGAGTGTATTATTATTAATAAGGTAGAGGTACAAAAACTTTTAATATTTTTTTATTGTGATCTTTGACTTAATAGGTGGGTAGGCTAACAAATAAATGATTTGTTATATAAGTTAGAGTTAATACTTTGGACGCGGAAGACGCACACGGTGAGTAATGACCAGGCGGCCGATCGATGTAATTAACGTGCATTTTAAAGGGGGCAATTAAAATCTCATTATCTCTTCAGCAGCAAAAGCGTTAATTGTATTCGTTGTCAGTGTGTATTTGTCTTTTGGTGAGTGTACATAGTGCCTGAAGATGCCGAAAGGCGAAACCCCGGTCGCAAAAAAATACTCAAATGGAATAGTACAAAACTTAAATCTATTAGAATTTTTTGTGACAGGAAAATAAGCATTTTTTTGTCATCGTAAATGATTTTTTGTTGACATACCTAATTTGTATTCGATAATGTGCTATTTGAGACGTGACCTTAAGATAGTCGTGTTAACAATATTACCGTAAGTAAATATCTTATTTTAGCTTAAGTAATTGAGTCTCAAAATTGTGATGGAACCATCAGCTTGCGAAAAACTTTTCTTTCGCAAAATACACGGTCGGTATCAATTTTACTTCTTTTGAAGGCCCCTGAATAATATAACGTTACACGCAATGTTTTGTTCTGTTTTTCGAAACGAAAATAATTATGAAAACAAACTGCCACTTAGTCCGCGAGTACATGCCTTGTTTTTGAGCTGTACCCCTATTCACTCCGCATAATGAAGCTTTTCAAAGTAACTAAGTATTTTTAACTTTCATCAAAGTGGGAAGACTTACGGTTTCATTTTTTTTTATAATTATTACACGGAACAATTGAGCCGTTATTAAAAAACGCTAGGTAACATTTTTTTTCTGAGAATTTACGTAATAATTTGTCATTATTTTGATACACATACTATATTTTTTATGACGTCATTCAAAAGTTTTTGATTAATTATTACAAATAACAGAATATCAAAATTTTTATTCACAAAAAAATAAATGTACGTTTGAATTAATGGAAATAATATTACTTAATATTTTTTTATTGCAATAATTAATAAGTGAACTTACACAACATGTATTGCATAATATGATTATATTCAACGGTTACATATAAATTGTATGTAAAACATTTCACCGTAGCACAGTTCACCGTGAGCTTTCTTATCGGAGAATTTTATTAGATTCAATATGAATATTAATTCAATTTTCATAGCTGATTTTAGAAAAAAATCTTAAATTTAAGAATGAAAACCTAACCTTACCCAACCTAACCTTATCTAACAAATAATCCAGTATATCGGCTATTTTCAAAATTCGTTTGCTGCTGGCTTCCTGTAAAGTGTAAACCGACAAGAACCATGTTTTATTTAGATATGAATTTTATGTCTGTACTATACGACCCAAAGAGGTTGGACGGTCTTTCATTTACGGCCATATATTTCCGATACAACATTTTCACAGTGAAGTTTCCGGACATAATATTCAACACCCACCAATGGCCGCGCTGCTTAAGGGGGAGAGGCAAGCCAGCAGAGAACCTAGCGGAAAAATACGAAGCTTGCAATTTTAGATTTTTTTTTGATAATTTACAATTTCAACTGTATTAATTTATAAATATGTATCTGAAAATATTAAAAAGATTTTTAATTTTCTTTTAATCTAAAGATAAACTTAAAATTGTAAAAAAAAATAAATGTAAAAGAATGTGAATTAGTTGCAGGTTAACATCTTATTATTACATTATATTATATAGTCATATTTCTTATTAAAATTTAGTTTATTAAGTTTTCAATTTTTTGTCGTTTAGATTTTTGAATTATTCATCGTTTCATTATTTTTTATATTTTTTAAAAAAAACATCGATTTTTATAAAAATATAAATGCGTATAACTTGAAATCCTTTTTATTTATATGTATAGAAAATACAATAATTCAATTTGATTCACAGTCAGTGTATTAAGATACGTGTAGTATCACGTTTGATTGGAAGAGAGGATGAAGGTACGCATGGCTCTACCCTCACCTCACCATCTACCGCTGCTATTTGACCATTAACCTACACGTGATGAATTGTTGTAAGTGTATTATTATTAAAAGATTTTATCGTGTGTAGCTTCAGAATATTTTAGACACTGATATAAAACTACTGACGGGTTTGTAGTCAATCATATCCATAATCAATATTGGTTCAGTAGTTTTGATTTGTAAGAAGATAATAACGAATTAATGTTTGTCACTACTGGGCACTATTTATGTCGAATCTCAACAGCCTACTTCCACCCCTCGCCACTGCTACCTGTACTTAGTTACCTGATTTATCAAATTTCTCTTTTGAAATGTTAAGCGAATTTTAATAATAGGAGTGTCTGGAAAATTTGTTAATATCATATCAACTAAGATATTAGAATTTATGAATTTAAATCCCTGTCACTTGTTAGTGAACTTTACAATTTATGAATGCCAAGTATTCCCAAAGCAGTCGTTAGTTAGTGCAAGTATCAATTATTTTGAAGTGGTCCCTTTATTTTACTTTGATTGATGCTAATGTTGTTCTCAAAATTTTACAAAATATAACAACTTTTGTGTGTAAAGACATAATATTAACCATGATGGATTATCAAATAGTTTTAAAGTTTTAATTACAAAGTGAGTTTAAATTCAATTTATTATTAAAACATTACACATACAATTTAACGTGAGTAAACTACAAACTAATAGTTTCTATAAAACTCGAAAATATTAATCTATCTCTACATATTTCCATTTTTTTTTTGTACATTATATTTTTATTATTTTGAAATTAAATTAAAAATTGCAAACAGGTAGATGTTCTAAGGGTTTCCAGCAGTTTTTTGATGAATGATTTATTAACGATTAAGGGGGATGCTTATACTATCAGAGGCAAAAAGAGGCACCTAACGGAAAAATACGAAGCTTGCAATTTGAGATTTTTTTTGATAATTTACAATTTCAACTGTAGTAATTAATAAATATGTATCTGAAAACACCAAAAAGATTTTTTTTTTTTTTTAATTTTAAGATAAACTGGCAATTGTAAAAAATGTAATAAAATGTGAATTCGTTGCAGGGTCTAATCTTATTATTACATTATATTTTATGGCCATATTTATTATTAAAATTTAGTTTATTAAGTTTTAGATTTTATGTGGTGTAGATTTTTGACTAATTCATCGTTTTAATATTTTTATTTATATTTTAAAAAACATCGAACTTGAAATCCTTTTTATTTATATCAAATTTTATTTTAGGCATGGCGAAGCTCGAGTTGATATAAACAAAAATGATTTCAAGTTATACACATTTATATTTTTATAAAAATCGATGTTTTTTAAAATATATATAAAAAATATTAAAACGATGAATTAGTCAAAAATCTACACCACATAAAATCTAAAACTTAATAAACTAAATTTTAATGATAATTATGATCATAAAATATAATGCAATAATAAGATTTGACCCTGCAACGAATTCACATTTTATTACATTTTTTTACAATTGTAAGTTTATCTTTAAGTTTAAAAAAAATAAAAAATCTTTTTAATGTTTTCGGATACATATTTATTAAATAATACAGTTGAAATTGTAAATTATCAAAAAAAAATCTCAAATTGCAAGCTTCGTATATTTCCGCTAGGTTCTCTGCTGGCATGCGTCTCCCCATTAAGATGGATTTATTAACGATTAAGGCGGGATACCTACATATTATTCTTTATTCTAAATTATGATTTATTTCTAAAATAAAAAAACCCAAAAATCTTAAAAGATTTATTGAGAGCACTCACCTGGAAAGTGATAGATGTAGATAGAGTCCCACTCGACTCACCCTTTTTTATAATATGTTATAATGCTTTTCAAAACTATGCTTGTAATGAGAGTTCCATACCATGGATTTATGGCGCATAGTAAAAATGAACTTTATTATAAAAACAATGCCCAGATTCTTAAAATTATTCAGTAAAATCAACAACAGAAAACACAACATAATTAGAATAAAAATAACGAATAAGATTATAAATAATCCTAATGAGAAGGATGAAACTGATGTGCTGCAACCAATTTATTAACGTTCGGTTCTATTTTTCTCAGCAGCATTCATACATCACCACGATTAGTAATTATTTGTGGTCGGTTTCTATTTATTATTTTGTGGTCACGCTGAATCTACGTTTCACTGAATATGTCGCAGGAAATTCAATAAAAAAATCTGTTGAATGAACGTAGATAGGTATTCTATGCATGTTTGTGTAGGTAATTGTAAAATATAGTAAATACCAATGGCGGCTAGTTCTTTAGGTCAAATGGTCATTGACCCTCCAAAAATATCTATACAATATCAATTATAATTATTACTAGCGAGATAAGCTGGCGAAGGCAGGCTGGGGAAGAAAGCATCAACCTTAGATGCACGCTAATGCATATTATGTACGTGTATGTAGTTACAATACACACAAGTCTCACTCTCAAGGTCCAACTTCTTGTTTCAACGCGCTTGGGTCAATTTACAATCTGCCGGAAATCTTTTATACTTCTTTCTCTCTCTTTTACATATGTGTGACGGAGAGAAAGCTCAAAGCATTTTTTCTTCATATTTTTAGCCGCACCATTAGGCTTTATTTCGGTCATTGCCGAATATGAATAAGAGATATATTTTATATCGTTGTACACACAGAAAATATTTATTTCTGAATTCCCTGTTTGTACAGTAGGTACCTACTACAGAACGCAATGACGTCTCGTACTTCTGACAGTTGAAAAAGTTGTTTTAATCTTATGTAAATAGCATTTGTTACATTTATTATAATAAATAGACACACAAAGTTTGGTTTTTAGTGATTTATAACATTTTTGTAAAGTTTTGTGGCATTAGCAACGTGGCAAGTGGACCTAATTTACAAAAAAATTATAACGTGTTGTGTGCAATTTTGGTTTACGATGGTTGGCGATGTTAAAAATGTAAATGTATGTAAGTATCTACCTATAACAATTCCTAGCACTTCTTCTATAATGTGTAAAAAGCCAATTTGCAAAACGTCTTTTAAGTATTCAACGAAAAGGCAAATTAAAATAAAATATTCTAAATTGACCTACTACATTTTCGGGCCTAAGGCCGCCAATGGTAATTACTACTAATTTAACTTTATTTTATCCAATACATGGTAACAGTGTTTTTTTAAATTATCTTCTCGTTTTTTTAACTTCCACCACTCTCTTATTTATATTATTCAATACCACCCAATTATATTTGAGACTTCTAATAATTAATAGTCAACTTGGATTTCTCCAATATTTTCTATGGTGATTTATCGCCTACTTTGGGAAGCAGCCGTATAGTATCGGCGATGTTTAGTCCAGAATAGAGGAAGTATCTGAAGGAAGCCCAAAACTACAAAAGGTTATATTGCAAAAAATTATAATGATTATATTATTATAATCATTTATTTTCTTCAAACAGAGTTTTCAAAATGCATAACTAATCACTAAAGATTAAATACCCTTATATTACAACAGTTATGTAAGTATATATATCAAACTACTATTAAATAACATAATAATTATATTAAGGGAGGACATGCTCGTCGAAGGTCAAAATTGAGTTTTTATTGTATTTTCAAACCATGATCCTGGACACTCCTTAAACGTTGTAGATGATCTATTTATAGAATTTTGAAGCCTTATTATCCTTTATAGTTATTTTAAACATTTGATGACTGCATGAAGTATTTTTGTTACATAAAATAGTATTCTTTTAAACCTCTCGCTCTAATATTTTAGAATATAGTCATATTTCGGTACATAACTGTGCAGTGGTGTTAAGATTTTTTACATTTATTAATTTTTAAACCCATTTAATAAACCATTAGCATAATTTATTACGAGATAATTTTTGTAAAATATTCACGATAAAAAATTATATTGCTAATCTCTGTGATCCCAAATTTGACAAGAATTTAGCATTTTATTATTCAAAAAATCGGCAAGATTAACACATTTGAAGATGATTCTAAAGATATTTATTATAAGCTATGTCTTTGACCATTCAAGTGTGATAAACATCTTATGAATAATGATTGTTTTATAATAATTATTGACCTAAGAATAATGTAGTGTTTTTTTGAAATACGCAACTTCTTTTGTCATTCCCCAGTGGTTAAGCTACAACATACGGCCGTAGCCATAAAATGACAAACTATAATTAAAGTAGGAAGTAAAATTATGTTAACGCGCGTGTTTGAACATGTACCTAACCGAATTTTTTTAATTTTTTTTAAACGGTACATGTTCAAACACACGCGTCAATATCATTTTACTCCCTACTTTAATTATAGTTTGTCAATTTATGGCTACGACCGTATGTTGTAGCTTAACCACTGGGGAATGACAAAAGAAATGGCGTATTTCAAAAAAACACTACCTTATTCTTAGGTTAATAATTATTATAAAGCAATCATTATTCATAAGATGTTTATCACACTGGAATGGTCAAAAACATAGCTTATAATAAGTATCTTTAGAATTATCTTCAAATGTGCTAATCTTGCCGATTTTTTGAATAATAAAATGCCTAATTCTTGTCAAATTTGGGATCACAGAGATTATCAAAATAATTTTTTATCGTAAATATTTTACAAAAATTATCTCGTAATAAATTATACTAATGGTTTTATAAATGCGTTTAAAAATTAATAAATGTAAAAAATTTTAACACCACTGCACAGTTATGTACTGAAATATGACTATATTCTAAAACATTAGAACGAGAGGTTTAAAAGAATACTATTTTATGTAACAAAAATACTTCATGCAGTCACCAAATGTTTAAAATAACTATAAAGGATAATAAGGCTTCAAAATTATATAAATAGATTATCTACAACGTTTAAGGAGTGTCCAGGATCGTGGTTTGAAAATACAATAAAAACTCAATTTTGACCTTCGACGAGCATGTCCCCCCTTAATCAATTCTCATGCAATGGTGGCAACACTTTTAATCATAGTTATTAATGTCAATCAGATAGAGCCTGATGATTACATCGAGTAAAGTGACGCTTCGAAATACTGAAAGCTTTGGCGTGCCATTAAATACGTGTGGCAGCTTTATACTTCTGTAGGTCGAAGTATGTTTGAAACACGCTCCCATAGGAGAGATAACTCTATCACTAATTATAGCTAAGTAAAATTTGTTGTCGGGTGTGATCATTATTTTTTATAGTGCATAGTAGTAATAACATACCTCCGATAATAATATTACGAATACAAATCCTAAATAATCATTCAAAGGGGTAGTATTATATAAATAATTAATATAAATATGCCACAACTAGAGGAAATAATTTGTCGGCTGAAAAACTATTCTAACTCACATTTGAAATATTTTGCAGAAGACTTTTTTGAAAGAGCCTACTTCAGTTATTTATTATTTATATAAACAATTAATGTATGCACCATTTTTTTTCATCAATAATCTTACTCAAATATGATTTATATAGGTATTTATCAAAACAAATAATAATCAGTTATTTAATAAGTTGTTTCAAAGAATTCTCTCGTAAAAAAAAATCAAATGTAAGTTAGAATAGTTCTGCATTCAGCTGACGAATTTTTTTATAATTGGTTGCGCAGTGGACTATAATTTGAAGATGCTGGTGGATTACGGATTGAGGGGGGGGGGGCTTGGTCGTATCGTGTCATATAGAGTGCATAGTCTCAGGGAGTCTCAGCTTTAACAAGACTAGGCGCGTCAGTTGTCTTGAAGTAACTGAATGTAACCTAATCACGGGCGACTCATGACCTGTGACTGCTGGTTGCCTAGTCTTGCGATAATAACTGGGATTTTTGGTAGATAGGAAAAAAGGAATGAAGTCCAACTAATAATTATACTTCAATAGGCATAATTTAAAAAAACGTTTTAACAATCTTATAGGGCAGGAAAAAAATATGAAACACTCGAAAAAAATAGCGAGCACTTCTCATTTTAATTGAAAGCCTAACCGGTTAAGTAGGAAATCTACAGGAAAATTGAAGCCGATTTATTTTTTCTTTTTTCGTTTAAGTCCTAATTATTTTTCTTCTAGTACCTCTATCTTCCCATAACCAGAAAGTTTTTTATCTAGATGAATTACGTACCTACCTACATTATTTTATAATATAAAAATACTCATATTGACAAAATACTATACTGAGTTAGAACACTATAATATATTATGTTTTATAATTATTAAACACGATATTTCAAAACAATAATATTTCTGGTAGCATAAGAGGTAATATCATTATAATGGCGAAGGATTTGTATTGTACAACCAATTTATTTATTACGACTCGGGCCTCGTTTCATAAATAAAACATTAATTAAACTGTGCCCAATTCATTTGGAAAATTTTCCATCTAACGAGTACAAACGTAATAATTAGAAGATAAAAAAACTTTTTATATACAACGTTATTAAATTTTCTGTTGAATCATATAAACTTGACTTGACTAGTTTAAACGATCCAAAAAAATTGTATTTGATAGAAATAATACTGAAATGTCATTTTGACACTCATATTGATTTCCATAGTAACGCACGTAAATATTAATAATTTCCTAGCAACTAATAATAGTGGATTAGATTACGGATTTCTTCCGAAATAACTTTTCATTCAAAATAGAATTAACTGAAAATGACTTTAATTCTACTTAAAGATGGCTAAAAGTATTAAAAAATGCATTGGCATCGTGTTCTGATATATTCTAAAAGTTTTAAATGTCTAGCTAGTCGGGAAGTTAATTAAAAATCGATTGCAAGATTTGTACCGGACAAACAACCACCGGACAAATAAAAATACGACATAATAAAAACGTTGTAATAAATGTTTTAAATGTCTAGCTAGTCGGGAAGTTAATTAAAAATCGATTGCAAGATTTGTACCGGACAAATAAGAATACGACCTAATAAAAGCGTTGTAATAATAAAAATAAGTGGTTTCTAAAGTTATTTATTTTTGCACAATTCACAAAATTGAAATTTAATAAATATGTAGTGCATAATTTGACAGTAGGTACCTACATCAGATAAATAATTATATTAACACTAGAAAAATCTTTTTGGAAAAAATTTGATACCCAACGGGATTCGAATCCGTGGCCCCTGGGATTCGCAACGACGTCCTGCATTCAAAGGTGTTTTCAAATTATGTATGTTCAATAAAGAATGTTACACCTATTCTTAAATCTTGTGAATTATTTTTGTTGAATAAAAAAAATATTTTATCAATTATTAGCAAATACCTAGGACAGTTATAAAAAATTGAGAGATACTGACACTTATAAGTAAATTTGATTCAAAATACAAAAGTCGACTGCCAAATGATAAAGAAAAGTAGAAAGCGCTTCCATGAGAATTATTAGAACCACTAGTTATATTTGCTGCAATTTGATAGGACACACATAGCTTAGTGGTTAGACATATGGGCGTGAATCTCAAGGGGTACAGGTTCAAAACCCGCACGGTGTCGTATTTTTTTCAAAAAGATTTTCTCCAGAGTTATATAATATCTCTCTGAGATATTTTCAAATAATGTATGTTAAATAAAGAATGTAACATTCTTAAATCTTATGAATTATTAGTTGAATAGAAAAATCGTGTGTCTAATATTGCGGATGTATAATATTCCGATCGATAATTTCAATAATAATTATTATACATAATTTTATTATATTTATACATTTAACTTATATTTGAGTCCTATTCAAGGCTGATTATATATATGCCGCAGCACTGAATTGTGAATTTAAAAAGTAGTTATTGATTATCTTGAAATACAGGTGCTTTTTACAATAAATCAATAAAAATCAATTGAATATTTCGACAATTAGTGATAATAATTTGTAAGTAGGTGGGTACTACGATCGGTTAACAGCACCAAACCATGTACACACTCTATATAATATGAACAAATTATACCGTAGCTACGCGACATTAGCTTAAAATATGCATTCAATTTAATCTATGTGCAAATACAATATTATTAAATTATTGGTTTAAGTTATATACTATTCCATTTCGGTCGTTTTGTCAAAAGCACATACCTACATTCAATTGTAATATAATAATTTGATTTCTTTGGGATTTTTATTATATATTCTTGTATTTATTTCTTTAAACAGCTTTCTTGACAATCGTATTCAAATAATTAACAATGAAGAACCCCGCGTGACATTGTCGTTTCAGGTGATTCGTATTGCATTACTCGCGGGAGTCATATATCATAGGAGTGAGATAAATAGGTGATGTGAATCTCAGTAAATTAAACTATAGCGTAAAATATACTTACCTTACGCGCAATAAGCTCTTTGCGTAGTGGGAGGATGAATGCAATAAGTGTCCAACTGAAGACCGAATCTTTTCATTTTCACGACGAAAGGAAAATTAAAGTATTTCTTTGTAAAGCTGAAAGACGAGTGGTAGTGGCGCTTTTAGCAGTGGACTGTAATTTGAGGGTGATGCTGGTTGGTAGATTACGAATCTAGGGGGAGAGTTATACAGGATGCCAGACACTGATCTTTATGTTGAGAGAGCTGGCGCGCGCTGAGTCCGGCTTGGTGTTCACGCACTCACGCACTGGTAATAGGACGGTACACTTTTAATAGATGATATATGAGGTTGATGAATGATGGATGATATAGACGCGACGTTCACTCAAACCGTAACATATTTAGTGGAAAAAAGGTCAAACAGATACATTTTGTATGAATCACTCTGTAGTTAACGCTTACTCGTTACTCGTAACAGATAGAGCTCGATTACTTCAGCAAGCCTATGCACACTACTGTCTTGGACTAACTAAACTTAACTTTCATCACGGTCGATCATGGCTCATGACTGGTGGTCTTATGACAATAATTATAGATTTGAAGTTGGTGGAAAGAAAGGATGAATGCGAATATAAATGGCCCAGCTATGTGATGTTGTTTAATTTGTAACGCCTCCGAATCTTTAGTCGAATATAGCACTATGTTTGTTCAACTTGAATAATGACAATAATGGGAGAGTGTGGGATAGTAGATCTACTTGAAGTTGAACTTACATTCATGAACTATAAAGTTGGCATACTCTGACTATAGCATGCAGCATCCTGAGAGATATCATATTCTGCATCTTATTATTTAATCTGATAGAAGATAAATTTACTGGTTTAAGAAAGTCATAGACTGGTTTGAGGTCAGTACTCCTTTCACACTATATGGTTTTAGCCGTACAGAAAAAAATCGAATGGTAAAAATCCGAATCAAGTTAACGCTCTTTTCACACTATACGGTTTATGCACGGTTTCTTCCGTCACAAGCTCAGTTTGTGGTGCTGTTTGGTAATAATAAATCAAATGACCGTACGATTTAAAACCATCTAATATGAAAGCGTGCATTAGGTCACGTACACCACTGAGTCATCGGTGGCCGTCCGTATACAGTGGAATAGACGGCTGCTATACGACGCCGTTTCGGTTTTTAACCATCGCCGAGAAATGTGAAAAGGGTCATGCACTTCTTCACGCCACTTAGAGAATGTTGCCGTTCGATTTTTTTCCGTACGGTGAAAACCGTATAACGTGAAGGAGTGTATCTTCGTCAATGGAAATTGAACACAAAGAGAGAAGGAGTCGGCATATGGGATAGATCATATCATTTAACTGGATAAGTATCAGTATGTTTTAACCATGTTTGAAAGATTTAAGATAGAGAATAAAAGAGAGCAATTCCTCTAATGTATTCGGATATTATATTTATTATTTTCGACACTATTGTAGTCAAACAAGGAAGTCATATATTAAACTGTTACAAATATTTTTTTCCTTTGAAGTAAATAATATTAATAATATTAATTTGTTGTTTACAAAAAATGGGAGATTGTAATTCGCATTTCATTTTTAGCCTGCCATTGGATTGCAAATACCTCCATGATTGATGGCAACGAGGAACGTGTAATTTTACTTCCGAACATTTCTTTTGTGCAAAAATATTCGAACCGGCGATATTTTTTTTATTAAAAAACTTAAAATTGCCTGGAGGGAAATTAAGATTTCGATTTATGTTAAAAAAAAAAACAGGTGTATCAAACTATAGATACGTAAAAATAATAAAAAATATTATTTAGATTATTATTTTTTAATATTTATTATATGTTCATACATAAGACAGATCCATAATTCAGCCCCTTTAGGTCAAGAAAACTTAATATTTAGTGGTTTAATGTTACTTGCCTCCTAAAAACACTTTTTTATAAAATTTTACTGTCAGTAAAATGTAAATTAAATTGTGTTTGGGGTCATCTTTAAAGTAAAGAAAAATTAGATAGGTACATTTATTTTATCTTAAGATGCCGATATTCTGCCTTGATGACATTAAAAATATCAATATTCTACAGTAACACAATATTATATTCACGATATTTTCAAATTAGCAGAAACTAGTTTGAGTACCTAACTAATTATTAAGTTATATGAATAAGTACCTAATATATGTACATAAATAGTAAATAAATTAGTATAATTTTTAGGCTTTTACTTTATAGTTATTTAGATATAACATGCTCTTTATTTAAAGTGAAGTTAATATTGTATTATTTTAAGTGGCCAGTTTTATTTGTTTATATATTATAAAACTATAAACATAATATTTGGTACTTATAAAATGTTAGAAATATAATTAAAAGAAACAATATTTTCTTATTACTACATATTAGAAATTGGGTCTAGGCTATACACATCACGTTAAATTAAAAATAATAAACAACCGACCTATTGATTATATTATTATTTAAAATTGTTAATTCAACATTTTTATCAATCAAAAGGTCTTGAGTAAATCCATTTTCGTATTCTCACTTAAGATACAAAAAAATGACAAACATTTCACGTCGATTTTTATGAATTAATTTTTCATTATTAAGAATTTATTCTCTCTATAATAGTGTATTTATAATATTAACATGTTCAATAGGTACCGTCATTTAGGTTCAATAATATTACAGTAAATGTATTTGAGGCATGTATTTTAAAAGTAAATTTATTCCACTACTTTACGAAAATGAATTATGAATGCCAGAATTTAAAGTATAAAATTTTGAACAGGTATTTTTTATGTAGAAGAACATAATAGCATTGAATTCAGTAGAAAAAAATGAACTTCAAAATCGGTGTTAGTTACAAAAGTAACTTATTATAATATAGAACGCATTTATGTAACATCAACACCGTAAACAGTTTTTTGGGTTTTGCCAAAAAATTGTTAAAGTAGAATAAGTTAACTTTGGAAATACAAGCTTCATTTATTACTTTGTGTTTAATTTGTTAGTGATATAATAATATTGCGCAATGTTTTGTACAATATTTTTATTATTAGGAGTTTACGTTGTATGTCATTCTCATTTATAACCGAAACTATATACATTGTTAGGTGCATGCACCGTTTTAAAACAAATAAATAAATGATCAAAGTGACATACTATTACTACCCCTTTATTTTTTGACGACGCATGACGACAGTTTGAAAGCACATCGGCATCAAAATAAATTACAAACTCCCGAATCAGATTGGTCTCTCAAAAAGTGCCGTCCAATTATCTTCTCGAAAAAAAATATGCAGAAGTTTCCAAAGTCAAATTGCAAAAACCCGTAGAACAGGGGGCAAGAACCGTAAGATAAAGAAAGCCCCAAAAGTGTTCTGAGTATATTTTACCCAAGCGGGCAATTTTCAACGGAAAAGTCCTGAAATTGAATAGAGTACGGCACAGGTGTTTATGCAAGTTCGACAGTGTAATGGTATTGAAAACAATCTCCAGCCTACGCGTGAAATGGTCCTCTTTAAACAACAAAGTGTTCCTTATATTTATTTTAAACAATGTTTTATTAGTAATTTTCTATACCACATTATCATTATAAAATTATATATCATCGCAACCATCATCATCAGTGCGTAGCTTTTAATTATATATGCAGCCAACCAAGGACTTATGCCACAACAACTGGGCATGTGCCCGGCGTGGCAGGTCGACCAGTTAAGTGACACACACACCAAAAATTTACTCTTATATTTTTGAAGTTATACTTCTTTAGGCGCGTTTGAAAAATCAGATCAGAGTGTATTTTTAGCGTGTGACATGTAACAAATAATTGATTTTGTCACACAAACGGATTGGATTCAAACCAACGATTGTTCGGTTATCAGCCGAACGCACAACCATTACGCCACAGAATGATACTGCAATAGTGACGATTATACAGTTTATCCGTGGCTAGGCGGCAATTTATTATTGTCGACCATTTGCAATTCCCTACGTAAACAAACTATTAAAGGTCATAGTGGCAGTTGCTACTTTAAAAATAAAAACCAACGATAAATAATTATATAATTTAGTAATATAAGTGTATAGAAATAAACCAACGGCGTTCCAATAAGCGATCCTTTTTCTTGAGTGTGTAATTTAACAAGATAATTAAGAGCTAGTCGAAGAATCTAGTTTATCACAAGTTTTGTTTTTGTTTTATTACGCCAAAGAGGTATAACATCTAACGCGCGTACATAAGTACACAGACCGATTTTTTTAAGTCGCCTGCGGCGCCATTTGACAGTTAATAGAATTTTATTTAATAATTATTTTTAATGTGTTTCCGACTTATAAAAATGACTATGCATCCAATGTGGTGTAGGGTAACATGTTACTTGGCTATCAAAAAATAGGGTGCCAATCAGTGCTTCATAATAATATGATATCGAATGCTGACAATTCAAGTGGATTTATTTAAAAATACTTAAAAATACACAGAATACCCATCACGGAACCCCGGAATTCTGAATATTAACTGAATATCATTTGGGGAACATTACAATGCCCTTAACTTTAGCGATATGTTGGAGGGGGGGGCGCGCCAAACATCGTGGCCCTGGCGTCCGCTTCAGGAAGCGGGGACCATGCACCTGGTATGTATTAAAAACGTTCTAAAATACAAGAAATTGTTATAATGGTGTACATAATATAGTAATTCAATGTCAATTCAACGGTGACAATCAACGCAAAGAAAACTAATGTGTTTGTTGTACAACAATATCTACTATTCCAATACAAATTTCCCCCTGATTAGCGACAGGCAAATATTGACAGTGTTAACAGCTTTAAAATTACTGAGTGAGTACATTACAGGAATTGGTAATTTACAAAGAGCTCGCTATCTGAATGCAAAATAAGGCTGGAGCAAAATTCAATTCTATACGGATTGTCGAGAACTACAGCGCAAAAATCACCTATTCGTTGCTTGTAGTATGGCGGTGCAGTTTTACGGTAGCGAGTCTGATACCTGACAAAAGTGTAGAGTAACAGTTTACTGAGGTTTGTGGCGGATACTGGGTATGCAGTGGTATAAAGTTATTGGACCATGTAGCCTATGATCACGTTGAAATGCTACGTGCTATATTGCCTCAAGATAATTTAAAGCTTCTTGCATATTTCTCGCGGAAAGTCGATAAATATCAATATTATGGTGATAAAAAATGATGCTGACAAGACTCCTCGGCGAATAACAAGGATCGTTGGAGGCGTTTGGTGTCCGTATGCCCAAAATGAGAGGCGGATATGGTCAACGAAGATAAAGAAACATGTGTGCGGCCAAAGCGACTTTGTACCACTCGTCCCTTGATTAGACAATCAAAACTTCCAAAATATGTTTTTATGACATGCCTTCCTTGGGCTTTTATTGGCATTGATTATTTTCCATTTAACTAATATTCCATTTTGTGTATTAACGGATTATGCCCAGCTCTGGCTGCGCTGATCTGCGTCTATTATAATAATATGTATATGTTTCGCACGCATATAGGTATATAATATTATGATAACGAGAAGTACACTAAATTAACTGACTGAAAATTTTATTTATTAGGAACAATGTAAGCTACTTATTTTGAAAACATCATTGAGGCTGTCGGACAATAATTGTAATTAATTAATTAATTAATACTCAACCAAAAATCCATCTTTATCGAACACACATAATTTGAAAAGACCTCATACACATAGGTACATTTATTATATTAGAAAAAATACTGTACAGAGCGGGACTGGAGCGTGCATACATTTGAGTCATTGTCCTTTCGCGTTATGCCCAGCATACTCCCTCCATACTCTGCTGTACTACTCTAAGCTTTTGGATCTCTCTTTTACTTAGGGTCCATGTTTCACACGCATATGTGGTTATGGGAAGCACACACTGGTTGAACACTGGCGCTTTATGCACAGTGGGAGGTTATTTTTGAAGAAATTATTTGGACGGCTAAAAGCACTCCAGACCAGCTTTACTCTGCGAACAATTTCATCAAACATCCATCTATAATAATTATAGACACTTGTCAGTTGTCCCAGATAGATGTAGTTTTTCATCTGTTTTAGCTAAGTTTCATTGATGAGGATCTCTTTTTGGTCCGCAAAGCAGTTGAACATGACTTTTGTCATTGTTACATTTATTTTAAACCTTACTTTGTTGTATTAATTGAGTTAGCATTTACTTGGTAGAATTCCATTTTACAAGAAATGAAAATATAATTAATATTAAATTCTACAGGTTTTACTTTGTTGCTTACTTCAGCGAGTTCCTGCATTCTGCTTTGGATGTCTTGCGAAAAAATTACTATGTCATCGGCATAGCGCAGATGACTCAGGTATTCTCTATTTATGAGGATCCCTTTGTCATTCTATTCAAGTTGCCTGTATTATGTATGTTACATAAATAATATGGTCAAATCATAATGTCTTATGAATTATTTGTTGAATAAAAAATAATTTATAAAAAAATCATCACTTACTTGAGCTATACAATTATTGTTGTTATTATCAATTATGTTCGATTTGTGTACGAAAACCTTTTTACGGTTACCAACATAGTTACAGATATTATTTTTTTTTGTTATGTGTATCTTTACACTTATTTTGCTACCTACTTTATAGAGATACATTTATTTATTATGAAAATCACTATTGTTAAGCCCAGAATAAATTATTATAAAATACTTTTATTTAAGGCCATTTTAATAGAATATTGGAGTAAAGGTGAGTATATTTTTGACGCAAAAAAATAAATACACGAATATATTATTATTTGTCGAAAAAGTAACATGACATCTGGTTGACCTTATTCAGTTATCAAATTACATTTTTATGTGATATAAAATGTCGTTTTTTCTATGTGAAATACGAAAATAGATATTATACCTATCTTACAGAATAATCAAATAAAATTATTCGATCTGAATATTTCATGTGTCATAGAAAACATTTGTATTTAGGCGTGCGCCGTTATAGCCTAACCTCTCTTCAACAGTTCACCGCTGATATGTGATAACTTTATCCACTCATGATGAATAAAGTTATGAGATGTCGAGTCACAAATTCGTTCTAGACACATTTTAATCACAAAAAAAATATTTTCACTGCATACCTAGTCATCATTATCATTTATAGCACTACAATCCTTGGTGGGTGTTGGTCTCCTTCAAAAATTTACTCCATCCTGGACAATCTCGCGCCGACACTCTCCAGTTGCTTTGACCAAACATTTTTAAATCTCCCGTGGTACAGTCCAGCCATCACAATTTCGGCCGTCCAGGTCTCTCGCCATCGAAGGTTGCATACATAGCCCGCCTCGCCGGTATATCCTCCGGCATTCTATGTACATGGCCGACCCAGCAAAGTCTCAGCATTTTCATATGTCACCTGATCTGCATACCTAATACGTAAACAATATTTTTTTTTTCATATTTGCTGGCACTAAACGATGATGAAAAATACCAAAATCTGCATAGTAAATGTCATATACTTAGGTTTAATAAAAGAGGTTTTAAAAATATCCAGAGTAGATTTTGCGACTCAATGATTCATATACTGCCGTACTAAGCACAGACGTCGTATCTGCATTTAAGGCAAGTGGGAGATCTGAGCTTTCATATTATTTTACTTTTCCTGCTAATGTACTGGGAAACTTTTTGTTTATTTTATTTGCCTATATAATACTTAATTTTTTTAAGATTTGTTTACATACCTTGAACATTTGATTTATGTTATTTTTCGTACAAAAAATGTACTTACGGCTTCCTCCATACAAAGCTTTTCTCAGACCGTACTAAGGTAATTTGGGCGTATCTACATTTTTTTCTTTAATACCAAATATCTTTTTTTAGAATACAAATTGAGAATTAAATGGAATATAATGATATTTAGAATATATTTAGGATAATAAAATATAATGGTTTATGATCTTTAATATCATATTGTATGACAATTTATTGAAATTAATATAAAATACTAGCTGACCCGTCAAACGTTGTTTTGCCATATAAATTATTTCTAGTGAATATTTTAGTTATTAAATAAAAAAATAACGAATGCATTGTAAGTGTGTGGGGATAGTATCTATGACAGAAAGAGGAAAGGAGCGCTGTAGACGATGACCGCCGATAAAAACAAAAAAACACCAACCATTCATTTTCTCAAATCAAATTATTGTTATTAATCTGATCAAACATTAAAATATTGAATATCGTAATATATAAAAACATATTACTTATATTATAATAGTGTATAGATAAATATAGAATGAGACATCTTTCAATATGTTTTATATATCAACATTATGCCCATTACATTTAACATTATTCATTCCATGTAAACAATAAATACATTTATAAGGAAATTTTGAGGTTATAATTTTTGGCTAGGTAATATGACAAATGATTACTTACTGTGCATACATCGGCCAAAGCGAAATAATTAATAGTAATGATGGAAGGTATTTATGATACTTCAATACAAATATAGCATATTATGACTGCAATTATCTTCAAAAACACACCAAATACACGGTTAGAAAAATCACTAAGTTTACACTGGAACTGTCAAATATCGAATACGGCTGCTATTAGTCATGGAATAACGATCAACAGTATTAACACACAGTATTATTACTAAAACATTATGGCTGTAACTACTACGTAGGCCAGTTCGGACGTAAGTCTGAAAAACTAAGGGATATTAGCCGTATCTATGTTGGATATGGATAATATCCCTTAGTAAATGATAGTTACAACCTTACAACCGAATTGCTTAGTATTTATCGAGGTTTTTCTCTAACTCCATAGATACGGCTATTAAATTCCTTGATTTTTCCGTAACTATAGCAGTTACGGCTTGAATTTATTTACCGATCTTGTACAAAAACACCGCACAATCGAAATATCTAAAAACATGAAAATACCTAAATACGTCGGTTACGGCCTCTGTGCTTAGTACACAGTATAGGCTGTAGTATTTTCATAAATATCTATGCATTTTTTAAAGTTATAACGGAACGAACAAATAGGCAGAAACAAAAGAAAACATTTTTTTTTTACTTTAAAAAAGGAAAAGCTAGGCCAATCAATATGATAATTTTTGTAAAGATTGCCGCATATTTCTGTAGTGTTTCCAAAGCGCAAAAATTAACAATATCATTTTAGAGTAGGTATAGTTGTTTTTAGAATTTTTAAATATTATGTATCAAAAACTGTTCTATGATATCAATGTATTTTGAATAAAGAGAATGCTATATTCTTTTAAATCTTGTCTATTTTTGGTATTAAAAAATATAATTAAATAGGTAAGTATATAAATAAATATCTTAATAGCATGTTTTTTTTATAGAATTTCATTGAAAAGGTAAATATTCTCGGAAGGTAAAAAACGAATGATAAAAACATCCCCATCAATTAAAAAATTTGTAATTGGAGAATAAAATTTGTTACAAATGAAAATCTTTAGGTCGTTAACCCTTCAATAAAAGGGTAGACAGAAATTGTCTCTTGAGACAAAACCAACAACGTTTTCCTGAAGGGATGAAAAAATATAAAGGGTGGAACCCTCTCTTATACAAATAGGGACATCATGTTATTCAATTTTTATATCTCCGAAGAATCCCAGGAAAAGCGACCGAAATAGGCGAAAATAATATATTCTTATTCGGTATCAGTACATAACAAATTTTATCTCTAGTTTTTGATATATCATTTTTTTTGAAATGTAGTTTTTTTATATGTGGTTATATAATACGTTATTCTCAATTGAAAGCTTCGTATTAATATAATATTCAATATTTTTAATATTAATATTTTAAAGGTAAAATAACAACTAAACCTTGACAGACTTCGTACAAGGGTTGTTGTTTAATTTATTTTTTCAAAAGTAGGTAAAATGGAAAAAAAATACATAATTCAATAGGTATACTTACATACATATTACATATATATATATGAACACAATGGCTACGGGGACATTTTTTATTGTTAACTTATTATTATTAGTTAATTTTGTAATTAACGTGTTATTTTCATTTGAACATCGATTAGCAAAAACACAAATATGTGCATCCCGTAATCCCGTAAGTTTGCGTTGAATTATGAATACATAATTATTACAGATGGCGTTTTTTTAAGTTCATTAAGCCCTGCCTATCCAAACCATAATCGACAAAAAAATAGGATAACCAAAAACTTACATGGAAAAGATTCCTTTAGTACCTACCTTTAGTATGTACATAAAATAACTGTTCTGAAATACTATAGGTTAATCAAAGAATAATTTTCTAGTTGACTTTTTCTAAACATAGTGTTTTTTAGATTTTAAAATTCTGTTAAACCCAGCTTAATCCAAACCATAGTAGCTAATAGTCAAAAAATATTCTTTTATCTATAATATAATTAAAATGATGTATAGTTTAATAACATCATTTTAGATATTTTATAGATAAACACATATATTTTGACTATTATTAGAAAAAGTCAAGTAGAAAATAATTCTTTGATCAAGCTTCAGTATTTCAGAACAGTTATTATAATGTACATACTAAAGGTAAGTACCGAAGGAATCCTTTCTATGTAAGTTTTTGGTTATCCTATTTTTTTTTGCAAATTTAATATTCTCAATGCCAATATTAATCAATATTTTTTTCAAGATTCGACATATTTTCATATATAGTGTTGAAATACACTAAGTAATTAAGTACGCTTGATAAAAAAGGGAGTTTCATGTGTGAAGAACGTGGTAGTCGTAGTACTTTTAGTATAAAATAAGATGAAAAGAAAATGCATTATTATTTCACAAGAGAAGTAAGTTGCTATAAAAATCTACGTAAGGAAAACACAGCGGTTTTCAACATATCATAACATCAACATAACATAATATAACACGTCGTTACTGATTTGCATGATCACTCTCTTCAAGCTGTCAAATTCTCCATCTAAAAATATATCAATGTCACTCATTGGCCTGGTTGTTTTATAATTTGTATCCACATTTCTGAGGTATATCGTTGTGAAACTTTTATTTGCTACTGCACTATATAATAATTGCATATTTTCATGTATATAGTAATTATTAAAAGTCATCAAACATATATTGTAGATACTAAAATATATTAGCTTTCCAATTATTTATACCTTTACAGAAGGTATAAATAAACCTATTAATAATTTTAATAATATAATAAATATTATAAATGCATAATATTGTTAGTTAAGTGCTGTACGGTAAACGGTAACGGGGATTGAAATTTTGCTTTGTTTCATAATAAAATCATTTGAATAAATATAATTTCCGTAATGAAATTAGAATAAACATTTGGCGAAACAAACAGTATTCCTTTAAACGTACGTAAGAACATGTTTTGGCTCTCTACGCAATTATCTTCCTTTGTAAAGAACATGAGGGTAATTTTAATTTTACTATTTGTGTGTTTTACAGCCAGTGTGTTTACGACCACTCTGTATTATATTATTTGCTTTTGGGTGAACGTTCGAAATTCAAAAACTCAAATTCACTTTCACACTCATACAATATTTGCTTTATACCAGAAAGAGGATTCCTTTATTTGTTTTTCTCGTTACAATATAATTCAAATTTAAAATAAAACTTTTTATTTTGTATTATATAAAAATCTTTATCATTAAAAGTAAAATGTCTTTTAGGCACTCCACCACCCGCTATGACTTCACTTCCTAGTAGGTTTGTATAAAATATTTTTAGCATGGCACAGTGGCAAACAGCTGTTTTTACTAAAAAAATAGTAGTAACTTAGGTTGAAAAATTTATGTTCTTGAAGCAAAACTACGTTTTGAATTTGACAACCGGTCGGTAATGGTGTCAAAAAAAATACACTACAATTGCTTATCACTTATGACTACACCACTAACAAAAAAGTCCATCCGTGGTAAATATCAGGTTTAAACTAGTTGGACCCTCAAGGTTTGGGGGATGGATTTGGTGAAAATTGGTCTCGATAACTAGGTTTCGGTGGCGTACGTATTACATTTTTGCCGTAGTACAGTTCACCGTGAACTATCTTACCGGAAAGAAATGGCCGTATTTAGTTGAGATCAAAAAATAACGCGTTGTTCGCGAAGTATTGCACACAGTAATATTCGAATTTTATTAGATTTAACATACATAATTTTGAAAACACTTCTGAGAAGATAACCAATAAAAAAAATCTTTTTTGAAAAAAATACGACACTATTAGCGTGGAGCGCAAGACTGGTCAATGCACTCCCTAAAGGCATAGACATTTTAAATGATCTACTTTGCATTATGTTTTTGAAACTTTATTTTGTTGTATAAAATTGTTTATGATTTTTTTTCTCCTTCGCTTTTGTGAGAGTAATATATTGTGTTACATGTAGATCTCATATTGTGAACGTTCTGAACGTCCCTTCTTGCGAGCATCGTTACTTTCTTTCGATATAACGTCCTGAAAGGTTGGGTCCCGTGATACGCCCGATTAAGACCGGTTTTGGTGTGGTAGGGCAATTAACTTCAGTTTAGTAGGGGTAGATGATAAAGAATGAAAAAATCGCTCACACAAAAAAATGAAAATTTTACCTAGTCATTGAGATTTTAACTCGCAAACCACAACCGGGTGAAACTTTTCGTACTGGTATTGTTTGCTTCACTGGGAAATTTTAAATATGAAAAACTAAGTTTAAAAAAATATATTTATATTATTATTTTAAAGTAGCAAGATTTATCATTATAATAAAAACACCTGTTGATATATGATAAAAAATATGGATAAATTTGACTAAAAAGGACAAGATAAGAATACATAAAGTTGACTGCTTATTTTTAATAAGCCAATTTTTTATTTTTGTACCTAGTAAAAATACAATATCACGGGTTTTTCTCACAAAAGTCACGTGTTAAATAAATATCAACTCATTTACTTCACCGTCTCTCGACTTTTTATCTTTCCTTAAAACGTGCAACATTATTCGGCGGAAAGACATTGTTAAAAAGTGTATTTTTATCACAAAATTTATTTTAAAGTGGGAACGACTTGAATATTTTTTTTTAAAAAAATATGATTTTTCGCATAATATTTTAGTAGGACAAATTATATATTTTTTACTTTAACACTCTCTAAATAGGTACCGCATTTCATAAAGGCTTTTATAATGCGGTCTATCGTGCAGTTAATTTAATTGATACCACCATCGAAATTAAACTATTATTGAAAGATACATTTTATTACAGCAATATTAATTGAATAAGATACGATTCAGAGCTTTACGGTATACTTAAATGAATATTGTGGTGCAATTCAAATCAATTCAGATTGAATGAGTGTGTTGATTATGTTATAAATATACTGTATTAAAGACATTGAACCGACAAAAATATATATTTCCCGCCATCCAGTAAGATGCAAAACGAGACTCAAAGTAAAATCACTGGTTAGATCAACTACCAATAAATGGTATTTACTTGGGATATCGCACTGAAAAGCGGCCATTATCGATATGACAGGTTTTTAGATTCTTACGGACAACAGTTTTTGGTGATGATGAATGGTCATAATTTGTATAGAATTGTTGTTTATAATGTTATATATGAGTTTTCATAAGCATAGTGAAACAAGTCCATTCCGGTTATTTTTGAGTAAACTAAGTTCAAACATAATATTTGAGTATTTATTATTCTGTAAGGGTATGATTTCCTTTACATAATAACTTAAATGTACTCAAAATAACATTTCAGAATTGCAATCATACCCTTACATAATTAAACATACTCAAATATTATGTTTGATCATAGCTGACCCAAAAATAACCAGCATGGATTTAGTTCACTATGCTTGTGAAACACTCATAATATATTATAAATACAAGAAATGAAAATATAATTAATATTAAATTCTACAGGTTTATAAAAAAGGTTTGTCAATAGCTATTTCGGCTGTAACACCATTATCAAGACTATTCAGATAGGCCGTTTGCCTTTGTTTAAATACTATACGTATAGATAGAGACAGAATACATTTTATTATTCGTTCAAACAATATTATGACTTTTTATACTTATTATTAATTCTAATATTATTAATACTTTGAAAACCCTAAGTGGGTTTTTAATGGATTTCAAAATTTATAAAATTTATCGAAAGTACAGTGTTCGAGTGCTTTGGTTATTTCTTGACATTATTAATCAATTAAAATATTATTAGTATAATTGTGTTAATCATGTGCTTAAATTATATTTATAGTGGCGACAGATGCATTACCAAATTTACATTAATTATGTGATTACTTTTGGATAATTTGCGATTAATTTCCAACTGTTCGATTAAATTTAAGTTTAGACCTTTGTTACATATTATATGCAAACATTCTGGCGTTATGTTATTACTGATGCTATTCGAATTTTATATCAAATGTTTAGCGAACAGAGAATCTGTTTTACCATTTCTGAAAGACCGGAGGTGTTTTTCGAAACGAGTTTTTAATAGGCCTGCCCGATTGACCAATGTAGCATAGACTACAGTCATTTTATAAACTCCGATTTTCTCCAGTTTGTTGATTTTATCTTTACTATTTTTTAAATTTAATCCTAGATTATTATTAGCTTTGAAAGCTACGTTAACGCTATGTTTAATTTCTTGATAAATTTTGTCTGAAATAATGCCGTGATAAGCTATGGACTTGTAATAACGATTTGAATCTTTAACGTTAGGGTATATTGTAGATGTAGCTAATTTAAGTTGTTTTTTTTTATAAAATTTTATCTACCATGGATGTTGCATATCCATTAATGTTTAATTTTTTAATGAACCTGTAGAACTTAATATTAATTATATTTTCATTTCTTGTAAAATGGAATTCTACCAAGTAAATGCTAACTCAAGTAATATTATAATTATTAGAAAATAGAGTTAATTTTTAATTCATATACCTACTAAATAACAATTTAGTTATTAATTCACATCAAACGTATTTATTCACTTGTTACAGTTATACATACAAATAATTTAATGTAAATATTATTTATTTAAACATCACAACTAATTAACTAATTGTAAGTATTGTGAATTAAGTGTAAATCGAATTATTCTACGACTAGTGTATTTGAAAAATATTTGTGTTCAAGTCATGCGAATGCGAATGTGCCTGAAGATGCCGAAAGGCAAAACTTGGGTAGAAAAAAATTATACTTAAATGGAATTGTACAAAACTTAAATCCATTAGAATCTAATTTCAAATTCCATCGAGTACCCTCAGTCGATAGTATGACTATGACAAGTACAACCTTACACCAGTCATGAGATTCCACAGTAAGAATATTATGACGCGTTTACAATCAATTATTATTAAATTTAATTTATCAGGTCGTTATAAGTGACAAAATCAGATTAGTTTACTTTTTGCTTTTATAATTTTCCAGTAGATGTCACGTCATATTCCATGCAAAACATGATAAATTTACTTACAGATTTCCACAGGCATTGAACGTAATATTATTGGTAAAAATTGTAACTTAATAATAAATGCTGCAACTTTTATGGTACCATCTTTGGAAAGTCGACGTTCTATATGTGATCAATATTTTCTTTTTAAAATTATCAATGGTTTTGTTGACTCCCCAAACCTACTCGAAAGGGTGGGTTTCCATTGTCCATCAAGATTTACACGAAACCAAACTTTGTACCATATCAGTCGTAGCAGTTCTAATTATGCACAAAACTCCTTTATTCGACGCTCTTGTTTAAATTAGAATATGTATTTTTCCACCGTTGACCCTTTTAATAATTCACCTGTTTCATTTAAACATGCTATCTCAAAAAAATTGTATAAATAGATATATAATGTATTTACTTATACATATAATAATTCTTTTATTTTTTATGTTACTTTTTTATTTTTCTTTTTTATCTTTTGTATATTATTTAACTTTTCATTATTCTTCCTCATTTTTCTCATTTTTCCCATGTAATCTTCTTATGTAATTTCTTTATATTTATGTTATGTTACTCTCTATTTTGTTAGGCTTAACTATATTATAATGTATATATGGAAACTTTGCTGGTTGCTTTAACTTCTTATTATTATATTATAAATTTCTGTAATCAATATGTAACTGTTTGTTTTCCTTAATAAATAAAATAAAAATAAAAATAAATGTATCTGTTAGTTTTTTTATTGATAATTGTAATATAAATACGTTATTTATTTGAAGTAATTTTTATAAAGATATTTATTAGTTAGTGTACTCAAAATTATTGCTAAGTTAGGGGTTTATACTACAATAGTATAGCAGTTTCAAAAAGCAGGAACGAAATAGTAGCACTTTGCATTTTACTACTTATATAAAACAATACGTGCTTTACGTAACAGCAATATTATATTCCAATAGATGGAATACATTGTGTTTAATCACTGTCTGAAATCGTAAACTGCAAAGTCACTTTAACAAATGGGTCAATTATTCGAAGTATATTGTGGAGTCAGACTTTTGATAAGTTTCACTCTAACTGACAAAGCCACGCAAAGGTTAATAAAATGGTTTTCTTTGTCTGTCCATTCCAAGTCAATCAACATTCATTAATCAAAATATCGAAGTTATAAGTCCACGTAGGTAGGTCGTTTACGTTTTATCCACTATTATGCCGTCTTAAAACAATACACGAACATAATATATTGTGCGATTATAAATTATAACGTACATACGTGGTTTTGACTTAATGCTCATATATTTTTTAACAAATAGATCAATCTTGTTGTACCATGATATGGTACCAGATATTATCTATATGGTGATACCAACTCAATTTGTGTCCGCATATTGATCGGTGATATTAAATATAATATTACCGGAATTAAAAAGTCTTTAATATGTATTTTCGTAGTGTCAAATTATAGTACACTAGTTATTTCCGCGATATCTATATTTTATACAATAGTCAGCTATTCGGATGTCCATTGACACAAATGACAGTTAGTAGCTGACTCGATTAATATACCTAGTTACTTCCCAAACTAAAATTATAATGGATAGATATTATTTTGATGTATAAATAGCGAATAATAATTCATCGAAAATGTTACTCGAATATACGTTTCCGGCCTGTTACTATCTCAGTTTCCATATCGCTTCGCACAACATCTCATTGTATAGAGATTCGGACCTCGGAACATTATCATAAGTGTTGTAACATAACTACTGTAAAACACTATTGTACCGACTGTTTACCCCGCAAATAAAACTCGTTCCAACATCCATCTTTGACTACTTCATCATCATCTTCAACACCATGACCTACGACACGTCGACGATTCCCACAGTGGTAACTCACATCGAAACCACACATCTGTTATCAGCTGACGTCGGCTATGAGATTAACCATTTTCTCCATGTCCATTGCTGATCAAAATAGGGATAGAGTGATAAGCTTTAACCAGTATCTGATGTTCTTGAGCAGGGGTCGGTACTATGCCTAACTAATACTATATAACTAATACTAATAACTATAGAAGAGAGTTTTTTTAATGCTCCGTCTTCAAATAGAGCAATCTACACAGGAAACAATAGCCACTCTGGTGACCACACGAAATTAAACAATATGTCACAATAATATCTTACATAATTTGCGATCCCGATTTTTCAAACAATCTAACGAGAGTCTGACCACTCTAATCCCACTCATATTTCATTCACTGCCATTACTTTTTAAAGATGCACTTAACTAAGACCAATACAATTTTTAACACATTAACATGATGCTGGTACACAAAGTTTATTGGCCCAAACAATCTTGAGCCATGACGTACTTCTATTACCAGGGTTAGGGATTACAATACCGGTTTCAAAAATAAAAATAACGGTATTTTCTGTACCTATTCAGAAATCATACACGTTTATGTTTTTAGAAAATGAATTTAATGTTATTTGTTCATTACTTACTACTAATATTATTGTATATTAAATTTAGTGTATAAGTTTTATGTCGCCAAAACACAAATATATATTATTGACTGATAACAGCAAAAGTTAAATCGCCCATATATACTCATAGAATTATCGCTATGAATTAACATTATTTCAAAGAAGAAGACATTCGTGGCAAATATTTCCAATTATTCTAAAACTATTGATCCAACGTTGATTGTACATCCAACAAATATTGGATTTGAGAGAGATTTTCTTGAACCCGGACTTATAGTATTTCTAATATTTTAATTTAAATTAGCAGTTTAAAATACAATTATGATATATACATTAAAAATGAATAAATAATTATATATAATAGATAAAAGTCAACATAATAAATGCAGGTAGGTATTTTAGCTTGGTATAAAATAAATTGTAATAGTTATATTTATTAATAAGTACATCTTTTTTTCTATACTTAATATGTTTTGACGAATATCGGTATTAAAACCAGTATTCAATAAGAAATATTGATATATTCATTCGGTATTGCAATCCCTAACCAGGGCCTTGATAACCAAAGATTTTTCTTCAATGATAAGACGATATTATCTTTTTTCTTTTGAATTTTCTGATTAACATAGAAAAAAATAAGAAAGAGATTCCTACTGATTTTATGTTGCGTATTTCTATTACTCCAATACTCGCCTACTTCCCGTACACATACAATATTATACATGTGCTAATGCTGTGACAATTATATTCTATTAAATTTTGGAGGCAGTCCAGTACTCCAAACATGATACCTTCATAATATTATAATGTTCTTAAAAAAAACTACTAGAATCTATCAATATTAACCCATTATTATTAGAGTCCCCATAGACGAGTTTCAAATAGAAATGTTAAAAAAGATATAAGTGTGTCGATGTATTTTTTGAAATTATAAAATTTAAGGCTTGACAGGACGTGGGACTGCCAAAGGCTTTTACTAGTAAAATATAATTAATTATAATTAAAATATTATTGACTGTCGTAAATTGTCAGTGGAAATTATTAGAATTGTATAATTAAAACATAAAACAATATAATAAAATTAGACTTATTTCACATATTTTAATAATGGTCGATTTTATCCGTTTGATCATTATTAAATTATGCAAAATGAATAAATCAAAATACTTAACACAGCAATTTAATTAGGCACCTAGATGAAATTTTAAATCATCTTCTTAATAAAATAATAAACATGTCTTGCCAAAATCGATAAGTAAAGTTAGAGAATAATAGATAAAAACGTGCGCTTCCTTTCCAACAAACTGATACATAGTACCTAGTCACTTAAATATTTTAAAGATAAAACTCTACCTACTTTATATAAAATATTAAATTTTCGGTAAGATTGAAAAGGTGTAGGTATTTATTAATCGATTTAGATGCGAATATGGTTGCTATATATTTTTAAATTCTTTAATATGAAACATTAGAAAAAATATGGTACCTTAGACTGTAGCCTGGATACGCGCCGGTGCGCTTTCCTAATAAGGCTTTGGGCATCCTACTTAATTACGACAAATTAAAGTTAATCGAAATGCGTTAATACTATCAGTTATCGGTTTTTGTATAAAATTTGTAGAGAATTTACCGACCAGTAATTGGCCAGAATCCGATGGATGTATGTCCGATTTCTGTCCGGTGCGATATTTTTTTCATGATTTCTTTCTAATATTGTATCATGTGAAAAATAATCTTATTTTTTATTTTGATAATGTCCGATCCTAATACGCTTACATGGTTCACTACATGAGGTTTAATTTTGTAACAGATTTTAGTTTTTACGAGAAATGTACGTTAGCTATTTGCTGAAACTATTAGGTCCAAAATGTGACTTCGAACACAAATTGAAAAAAAAAATGTATTTGTCAGACCTGGGATTCAAACCCGGGACCCACAAAATTATAAGTCGCTCGGTCATTGTGGGCATTAATAAATATTGTCCTTATTATGATATTATTTCCCGGATTAAAAGAGTGATTTTACAATTTTCTGTTAAAAAATCAGATTAGCATGTTTTTCTTATCAATTTTTAATCAACTATTTTTTTTTATTCAACGAATAATTCAGAAGATTTAAGAATGTAACATTGTTATTATTGAACATATATAATTTTATAAATAGTATCATACATAACATTAATAAAAAAATAGTTAATTAAAAATTATTAGAAAGTTCAAGTAAGTTACAAAAAAAAATCTTGGAGTGAACCGTGACGTTGGTTAGTAATTAAAGTATTACCTACCTACCTACTTTGATTTAAAATACAAAAGCCAATCGCCAAATAGTAACTGAATTTGGGAAGCACTTCAGTGAGTATTAAAAGGCTAATAGTTAAAATTAGTCGTAATTAAGTATGACTCCTTTAGCATAGTGGACTATGTGCGTAGGCGCAATACCTGAGAGATGTAGGTTTAATTCCTGCGGGGGTGTCTTACTTTTTTCAAAAAGATTTTATCTATTGGTTATAATATATTTTCTCAGAAGTGTTTTCAAACTTATGTATGTTCAATTATCATTCTTTTACTAATATAAATTAGAAATTAAATAATAATTCTAACAAGTCCTAAAAATGTTTCTTACATACAACTAAATAAAAATATACGTGAGGTAAAATCAAATATACTTACATGCTCAAAGCTAAAACGAAACTCTTGCGGTTTACATGCAATAGATGGACATATCGAGATTACAAAGTGAAATTATAGTGCATATTGCTATTGGGTGTATGCACTATCAAGATCCATAGGAAACTAAAGCCATTGAGAGCATTTTCTTATCAGGATCCACTTGGAACAGCTGGTTAAATGTACGGCGGCCAATTATTAATACAATTCGCAAATGGCTTAACTAACTACTGGTGTTAAGTGTCTAGCTTCTATTAGACATAATAATAACATGAATGAATAAATTTGTAATTGTTATAGTATAAGATAACACTCGATAGTCCTCTAGCTTGAAAATAATTAATTTTAAATTGTTTTATTATTTTTATCAACGAATAATTTACAAGATTTGAGAATGTAACAATCTCTTATTTAACATGCATAATTTGAACATACGTCATCAAATTTAAATTAAAATTTATTTATTTTACATTATTATAATGAACATAACAAATTATAAATTCAGAGCGTTTACGACATCGGGTATATAAAATTTACTTATTTATTATAAAAGTTTTCAAATAAATAATTACAAGATAAAAAGAACTTTTTATATACAACGTTTTGAAATTTTCTGTTGAATCATATTATAAACCAGACTTGACTAGCTTAAACGATCAAAACAATTGTATTTGATAGAAATAATACTGAAATGTCATTTTGACACTCATATTGATTTCCATAATAACGCACGTATATATTAATAATTTCTTAGCAATCAATAATAGTGGATTGGATTATGGATTTCTTCCGAAATAACTTTTCATACAAAACAGAAACTGAAAATTAATTTAATTCTACTTAAAGATGGCTAAAAGTATAAAAAATGCATTGACATCGTGTTCTGATAAATATTCTAAAAGTTTCAAATGTCGGGAAGTAAATTAAAAATCGATTGCAAGATTTGTACCGGACAAACAACCACCGGACAAATAAGAATACGACCTAATAAAAACGTTGTAAAATACTAGGTAATGTGAGTAAATAATACAATAATAAAATGATAAAAATTATTTTACAGCACATATTTTAAGCATACAGAGTAAACAAAGTTGTTAGACCCTATCTTAAAAACTTAAAAACAACGTCCACCTAAATTCACCCACATAAGTGGAATATATCAATACCCTAAGCAATTTGATTAAACATAGTTATTAATTGCCCTCCAAATTGGCATTATTATCACAATCACTGCTATCCTTTTAATTACATACCACATCTAAATAACATGTTAATTATATCTAATTGCCATTTACTCCAAACGCGCTAGTCGCGGTGTTAGCACTAAATGAGTGGCACGTTGGTTCTGCACCATGGGAGAACAAACAACGGATCCTACATACTATAATATAAATGAATAACCATTATAAATAATCTATTTTAAAAAAATATGACACCCATTCTCTTAGGTTTTGTTAAGGCCTTGGTTTCCACACTTATTTAGACCATTGGAATATAATATTATATATTGTCCAATTAACTGAAGAATAATGTGTTTATCAGATGTAGATTATAGTTATTACTTTCACACTAAATATATTTATATACCTGACAATAAAAGTATAACTTGTCAAAACAACATTAAAGATGACCAATAATAATACACCAATATTGAAATATTGCTTTAATCTTAATTTATGTACTATAGAAAAAATGTATTAAACAGATGGTTTCACACTAACTCCAGCTAATATCTGAAAAAAAAACTATTTTTTTTTCGGTTCGGTACATGTTCAAACACGCTCGTTAACATGATCTTACTCAGTTATAGTTTGTTAATTTATGGCTACGGCCGTATATTGTAGCCTCACTACTGGGAAATGCCATTAGAAATGGCGTATGTCAGAAATACTCTTATTCTTAGGTCAATAATTATTATAAAACAATCATTATTCGTAGGATGTTTTATCACATTTGAATGGTCAAAAACATAGCTTATAATTAGGATATTTAAAATTATCTTCAAATGTGGTAATCTTGCCCATTTTTTGAATAATAAAATGCCAAATTCTTGTCAAATTTGGGATCACAGAGAATATAAATATATTTTTTTATCCTAAATATTTCATTATAATATTGTCAACATAAATTTTACTAATAGTTTTATAAATGCATTTAAAATTAATAAATTTAAAAAATCTTAACACTTGGCACATGATTGTACTGAAATATGTCTATATTCTAAAACATTAGATCGAGAGATTTAAAAGAATACTATTTTATGTAATAAAAATACTTTATGCAGTCATCAAATGTTTAAAATAAATATAAAGGATAATAAGGCTTCAAAATTATATGAATAGATTATCTACAACGTTTGAGGAATTTTCAGGCTAATGCTTTGAAAATACCATAAAATCTCCATTTTGACTTACGTTGGGCACGTGGGCCATTAAATGAAATTTGATAAAAATAATTACAAGATAAAAAGAACTTTTTATAAACAACGTTTTTAAATTTTCTGTTGAATTATTATGCTCAATATGCTCAAACTTGTACTTGATATGAAGTAAATAAAAAACAAGCAAACAAACATAATATAGAATACTGAAATGTCATTTTGACATTTCATTTTGATTTCCATAGTAACGCACGTATATATTAATAATTTAGTTGCTAGGACCACCCCCTTAGCAACCAATAATAGTCTTTTACTTTTTACGGATTTTTCTGAAATAACTTTCCATACAAAATAGAATTAACTCAGAATGATTTCAATTCTGCTTAAAGATGGCTAAAAGTAATAAAAGAATGCATTGGCATCGTATTCTGATATATTCTATAAGTTTCAAATGTCTAGCTAGTCGGGAAGTTAGTTAAAAATCGATTGCAAGATTTGTACTGGACAAACAACCAGCGGACAAACAAGAATTTAAGCTAATAAAAACGTTGTAATAATAAAAATACGCGTACCTACATAGTGCAAAATTATTATACTTTAGCTTTTGAAGTAAGTACCTACGGAACTGTATTTTTGTTTTTATTTAATTCAATTACCTGATATTTTATAACATTTTAATTCCCCTTAACGAAAATATTGAATGTCAGATACGAGTTGCCAATATTAGAACATCGTTATTCCAAATTTAAATGATGCCCGAATATTTTTATTCAACTAGGTACCTATATATTATTATTATGAAAAAAATATATTACATGAAAATATTCTAATGTTCTGCAATATTCGTTTCATATCGAAGTCATTTTATATGTAGTAATATACTTCACTATGGCTGCAGGCTAAAATACATACTTTCATAAAAAAAAATACATGAAACAAGGTTCACCTTTTTACCAAAACCTGCCTGAAATAAAACCGAATGTACATACGCGTAGATAATATATAATATTTGGATACGTCTTCCAAGGCACATGGTATTTTCTTATATTATTATTTTCTTTATCATTCGCATCATTGCTTCTATACTCGTCATACCTGTTCGTATCTACTTGTTTGTATTCTTCACGCTTCATTTCTGGGAAAATAATTACTTTTCTTAAAAGGTCACATCCTTGACATTTCTATACCGCTTAGTCATGCAATATCTAACAGATTTTCAATCATAAATGTATTACAACATAAGTACATAAAATTACAGGAAAAATTTATTAAGTGGTTAGTCTCACTATTACTCGTAAGTATCCATCACTTTATGTAATTTCACTGTTTATAAGTAATTGCATTTTAATATGCGTGCTGAGTTATTACAAACAAACAAAAAAAAAACAGTTTCAAATTTAATTTATTTTTACATAAAGGTAGTAAACATAACAAATTGTCAATTTAAGACGTTCACAACATGACAATTTTTAGAAAAAAATATATAAGAATATAAATTAACTGTGGGGTGAGATAACTGTTGTACCATTTCTTTTTTGACCATGTCTGATCCTAATAGGATCATATTATGGGTCTCCATAGAGTGGATGTTTGTATTAACAGATTCTGTTTTTACGAGAAATGGATGTCAACTACTTGCTCAACCTATTAGGTCTATATTCTGACTCGCACAAAAATTGAAAAATATGATGTGTACTTGCCAGACCCAGGATTCGAGCCTGATACCCACAATGCTTAAGCCGCGCGGCCATCATGGGTTGTACGCTTTACCTACATGTGACGGCAACATAGTATTTCAAACATGGTGGCATGTCATCGACGACTGCCCAATATAAGAAAAGGAGCGATAATATTATAATCAGTAAATTGACTCTCAAACATCTTACGAAACATATAATATATGGTAGTAATATATTATATTATTTAATTCTGGCCATTTAAATAGAGAAACACAACTCATTACTGAATTTACCTAAAACTCAAATCTATGTCGAATAATGTTATATATTTTAACAGCAGTAAGAAAGGTGCTGTTAAAATAAAGCACTTACTGCAACAATAAGAACCATCTTACTGTAATTGTTACAATAAGTGCTTATACTTTGATACAAGCCTACCCTAAGTTTGATAATATTTATCACTTTATCACTTTAGCGGTCGATAGTATAGAATATACCCACTGAAGTCTCTGGATGATTGACTGATTTGTCCTGCGTTTTGTTCAAGAAATAAGAAGCATTCGCCGCGAACACCTTATTTTGAAGGCAACAATAACATTGCCATCGGCTTCATTCTCTTCATGTTCCATGACTAGAAACATGGAAAACACTAATGTTTGCACAAGCATCATTTTCATGGCAATTAAAATTCCTCGTTCCTTTCAATATTATAGTGACATGACTAGTCATCGCATTTTTTTGCAATCTGTGTACGCCATATTATGATAATAAAATAATTTAAATCTAAATTGGAGTGTAATGTAGGTGGATTTTAGATAGATAGGTACCTAATTCACGGTGTGGGAAACCTACCATTTATTACAATGTTTTTCTTAGCTCGTATTCTTATTTGTTGATTTTTTTCTAACTTCCCAACTAGCTGGACATTTGAAACATTTAAAATATATAAGAACACGATGCCAATGCAATTTTTCTAAACTTTTAGCCATCTTTAAGTAGAATTTATTTCATTTTTAGTTAATTCTGTTTTGTATAAAAGGTTATTTCGGAAGAAATCCGTAAAAAGTAAAATTATTATTGGTTGGTAAGTGGGTCCTAGCAACTAAATTATTAATATATATGTGCGTTACTATGGAAATCAATTCGACATTTCAGTATTATTTCTATCAAATACGATTTTTTTTTATTGTTTAAGCTAGTCAAGTCAATTTTATATGATTCAACAGAAAATTTAAAAACGTTGTACATAAAAAGTTCTTTTTATCTTGGTAATTATATACTTGATTACTGTGTATAATTTTAGTAAAATAATTGGTCAAGTTCCGCCGACGGATTCTTAGAAAAAAATTCTCTCTATAACAATATTAATTTCCTATCAAAACTTCACGGTAATATTTTTGTTTTTCAGAATTAGATCTACAAGTACAAAATTATTATTTAAATGTTGGCCATTATGCCAGTCAAAACGTTAATCGATATTCAACATGGCATGACTGTAGTGTTATAGACAAATAATATGATGTTTATCTAGCCAGTTGAAAATATTACGCGATAATTGTGGCCATTTCTATTCAACTGCTTGATTATTATCTTTTTAGAATAAGATCGCCCATAGTGGAGTATCGTATTTATATGTATACGTAATTATTAGTGTTATATTGTAACTTTTAAATGTTTTCATATATTATATTGATATATGTATAAGTACAACAACAATATAATTCTTTCCTTTTTTAAGGCTAGTTCAGACTTGTCGAGTAATTTCGTCGAGTGGCGAGTAATTTATTAACTAAACGAATAGTCAAATTTGGTCGAGTAATTTAGTAAAATCATTTAGTCGAGTCGATCTATTTTATTCTATTTTTTCGGTCTAAACATGCTTTGTTTAGTCAAATGCATTAGTTGTTGTAGGATTTCTTCCTCTAATTCTTCTTATATATGAAGTTATTAATTAAGATAATGTTATATTCTTAAATCTTGTAAATTATCCGTTGAATAAAAGAATAGTTCATTTTTGCTTTGTTACGTTGTGCTCTGCTAATTTTGACACATCACTTACCAATGTTCTGTGTTTAAACACTTTTCAGTTACTAAATCACTCATCACTCGACCAGTCTGAACCAGCTTTTAGTTCATGTCCGGTCATTAGTATATATAGTTATAGTATATAGTTCAGTAGCATCATGGGGGACTTTAATGCACGAATCGGATCTCAACACCAGGATGATGTAGCGGTCGGGCACTTCGGACATGGCACCAGGGATGGCCGAGGAGACATGTTAGTGGAGTTTGCGGAAAACCACAATCTCTACATCATGGACTCATTCTTTAAAAAGAAGCCTTCCCAAAAATGGACATGGCGAAGCCCAGCAAAACGAACCAGCGAAATCGACTACATCCTCACCGACAAGAAGGATATTTTTCTAGACTGCACAGTCATTAACAGATTTAATACTGGCAGCGACCACCGAATGGTAAGGTGTGAAGTACGATTTAACATCAAACGTGAGAGATCCAAACTGATGCAGAAGCCCAGAGTCTGCAGAGGTTTGAGAAGCAGAGTCGAATTCCAACAAGAGCTGGAGAACAGGCTAGCGGCTTTCCAGGCTGAAAATGACCCCATCTCCCTACAAAACACCGAAGCAATAGCAAAAATCATTATAGAATCTTCGGAAGAGACAGTTGTTGCTGTGGTTGAACGAGTAAGCAAACTTTCAAAGGAAACGTTGGATCTTATGAAGCTGCGTAGGAGTACGAAAACGTCGCTATAGTACTTGTTTTCCGAATAGACCAAATGTCGATTGTTCAGGAAACGAAAAACAAAGTTCCCTGTCTTATATTTAAATATCAGTTTATATATCAAGCACTCTGTCTCCTTTTTATGATTGCCACATTATCCAAGAAGAGATTTGATAAATAATATATTAGTATAATTCATTAAACTAAGAGAAAATACGTTTTATTTACAAGTAAGCAATGTGGATATACGGATCATTCTCAGCGCTGGCTCCGAAAAGTGGATATTCGGAACAAAACAAGGACATTCGGAATGTAAGACCGTAGCGTATCGTTGCATGGACCACGGTATACCGTGTGGTCAAAAAGTATAAACTTAAAAACTTAATATTTATTTACGTAATTTTTAATAAATTTACTGATAGGTACATGATTTTTTGTAAATAGGTGATCAAGTTGTATCAATGATCGTTTTTACCTAATTTCATAGGTAATTATAAAATATGCCATTCACCATTTTCTGTTTACAAAATTGGGAATCAACATAAAATTATATACCTAATTATAGTTATAAAAAATCTGTATCCATAGATTTACGTAATAATAATGTAGGTAGTAAAATTTTCCTAATTTCTAATTAAAAAGGTGGCAATGATATTTTTGTTGGTCACAAATAATGCTTCATTATGAATTTTAATCGAACTTGATACAATTAAACTTATTACAAACCATATATTGCATATTAGGTATTATGTTTTATTGGCATGGAACAAAAAATAGGGGCATGTGTTATTTAATAACCATTGAATGCGAATATTCTATCCTGAGTTTAATATTATTATATAAAATATTCACTCACGAAACCAGAATTAATCTTAATAGATCGTACATTTATCAAAATATCTATTGGATAGCCAATAGTATTATAGTTATACTTAATGAAAATACAATCAAATGTACTATTCAATGGAAATCCACCAAAAAAAAATAGGTATAAACATACATCTTATTAATAAATGAGATTAAATATTCGCGTACATTTTAGCATGAATAGATAAAAAGTAAATTAAAAACAGAAAAAGTTTTGATTATAGACATTAATAATAATTATTTTTTAAGACAGTAGTTACCGAGTCACACTGTACAAATCGTATGACCGTTGGGATATTATCTCTGTTTCTCAGTACAAAATACAGTAATTTAGGTTAAAATACTTACTTCCATAACTCTGCTGGAAGTTCAGAGCGAACTGGTGATGTAACAGACAAGATTGATAACTTTAAATTTGATAAATTCACTATTTAAACGATAGAAACTTAAAATAACACAATAGTAGTCAAAATCGCGCGCTTTGAAAGACAAAAAACAGACATCAGTCACATATGAAGTGAGCGACATTAGAAGTAGACAGCGCTATATGAAAGCGATATGCGAGAGTGAGACCGAGCTATTCTATTTAACATTCGGAAAATAAGCACAAAGCAATCGTTGCGAAACATGGCGTATTCGGAGTTTTTAAAAAAATATCTCTGTTTCTACATGAAAATATACAATTTTTATAAATGATTTCGGTGTAGTTAGACAAAAGAAATATAACTGCATTAAAATGTCGATTTTGATAAAAATGGATATTCGGAAAACAAGTACTATAGCGACGAAAAGCGAGCAACAAGTTGCAAATGATCTCGAGTACTCCACGCTGTGCAAAACTCTACGTAAAAACGTACGAGAAGATCTTCGTAAGTTCAATATGAACCTTGTAGAATCAATTGTTGCGTCAGGAAGGAGCTTACATAAGAACAAGATGGAAGTATCGTGCGTAACTGGGATCATCTACTGGCCACTGTTGTAGAGTTTTACAGCGCTCTATACAAAGATGACACTGACATCAATTCAGATCTTCCGGTGAACGAAGAATATAGAGATCCTCTTCCCGAGGTTACTACCACAGAGGTGGAATATGCTATAATGTGCATGAAGAGTGGAAAAGCCCCGGGAGAAGATAGGCTGACTATCGATGTTCTCAAACTGGCCGGGAGAACGGTGAGCGAAGTGCTCGCACGTCTTGTCTGCACGAAGAGAACATCCCAGAGTCATGGAAAAATGCCTCCATTATTATTTTCCATAAGAAAGGAGACACTGAAGATCTGAAAAAACTATCGACCTATTAGTCTACTGCCAATTCTGTATAAGGTTTTCACGAAAATACTCTCAAACCGTCTCGAAACAATCCTAGACGAGAACCAACCAAGAGAGCAAGCCGGATTCAGAAGAGGCTACAGTACTATGGATCATATACAGGTCGTCAGGAAAATCATAGAGCGCTACCAGAAATACAAACTGCCATTATATCTTGGTTTTATAGACTATGAAAAGGCGTTTGATTCCATCAAAAAATTCTCAATTATAGACGCCCTTAGCAACCAAGGAATTTCCAGACGCTACATAAATATATTGAGCAGTATATACAGTGATGCCACAGCATGCGTGAAACTCCACAAATGATCGTGTAAGTTCCCCATTAACAAAGGTGTCCGGCAAGGTGATACCATTTCACCTAAACTATTCACCGCTACTCTTGAGGACTTATTTAGGAAACTTGATTGGGAGGAAAAAGGTGTTCCAATTAACGGAGAGCACCTCAGTCACCTGCGCTTTGCAGATGATATTGTTATACTCTCACAAGACCTGAAAGACTTCCAAGGTAGAATGCAAGAACTCGCGGATGTCAGTCAAACTCAAACGGTCGGTCTAAAGATAAATGTCTCAAAGACAAAAGTGATGAGGAACTGTTTTTCGGACCCTGCAATTATCTGTATTTCTGGCACCCAACTCGAGCAAGTCAGCAGCTACATCTATCTCGGACAGCAGGTGTCCATAGACGGAAGCATGCACGATGAAATTGCTCGAAGAACAAAGCTGGGATGGAGTGCTTTCGGATGTCGAAATAGTATCTTCAAGAGTGACCTACCATTATGTCTTAAGCGTAAGGTGTTCAACCAATGTGTGCTACCCGTGCTCACGTATGGCTGCGAGACGTGGACCCTCAACACGAGAGATGTCCACAAGTTAAGAGTCACACAGCGAGGCATGGAGAGGTGCATGTTGGGCATCACGCGAAAGGACCGTAAGAGAAACGAATGGGTCAGGAAACAGACAAGAGTACGCGATGTAATAGACGTTGCCAAACAGCTGAAATGGAGATGGGCGGGGCACATTGCTCGCCGAAAGGACGGCCGCTGGACAAATGCCGTCATCCAATGGTACCCAAGGGGTACGAAACGGCCACAGGGTTGCCCCAAAAGCCGCTGGATTGACGAACTGGTAAAGTTCGGCGGAAATACGTGGCAGCGAACGACACAGGACCGAGAGAATTGAAGAAAGCTTGGGGAGGCCTTCATCCAGCAGTGGATTGACCCCGGCTGATGATGATGATATGGTTAGGATTTTATAATATTATAAACATTATGGCGATAGTAAAAAGAAATAATTATTTGTTAAAAGTAAGTCATTAGGAAATAAAATCACAAAAATAATCATATGACAAATAATATAATACGTTTCAGGCTCTTCATTGCGTATCGGAACTGGCTTCTGACGGTCGTATAACGAAGAGTTAGCTGTACATTTTCTAAGAATAATGATAAAAAAATATTACTTTATTTATATATTTTTATTAGCTGTTACCTCATTGCTCTACCAGTAGGCTGCTTCTGATCAGCTTCAGAGGCTTCATGTAGAATGGATAGCAAGAAAGGCGATGTTTAGATGACGCTATCGTCATAATAATATGTCGCTAACCTGAGGGCTACACTGCCGCAGCACAGAGGCCTATCTACACGAGCTCACACATTATTTTACTTTTGCTGCTTCTACCGTATTTTATAAGCCTATAATGCTTTATTTTGGAGTAAGATTTGTTAACATTCCTTAAAAATCTCATATTTGTTATTTTTCACATAAATAATGCACTTACGGCCTTCTTCATACAAAACATTTCTTAGGGCGTACTACGGTAATATGGCCGTATCTATATTTTCCCCCCATTAATATCAGATATCTTTTTTTCACACAAAAATTATGTAGTAAATGGGATAGAATAATATTTAGGATTGGATAATAAAATTATATGGTTTATGATCTTAACATTATATTATAAGATTTGTAAGACAATTTATTAAAAATGAATATAAAAATAGCAAACAACGGAAAAGACGTCTTATAAGATGAAAGTAGTTAGTTGTAATTAATGTCTAAAATAAGTAAAATAAAAAAATAGAATTAAAACAATATAATATACTTAAATGATTTGAAAATCATATAAATCAGTATTTTGCCTAAAAGTTGTTAAGAGTTAACAGGAAAATCTTTCCAAACCTTCATTCGGTTATTTGGAATAATACGAGTACCTTTTCCAGAGTCGATTAATTTAGATATAATTTTATCTTTTTTTTCTTTTGTTATTCCAATTGGAGTTTTGATAACACTAAGAAAATGTATACTGGATTTTAATACTTTTACAGATAAGAAGTTCAATTCAATCAGTGGTCCGTCAAATGTCTTTTTGTATGTTAAAGTATTTTGTCCTCTATTTGCGATAACTTGTAACATGCATGACATATGCAAGTATGGCCTTTCCGTGTGCTTTTTATTTATTTTATGTATTGAAAGTAAGATTACTTTTTCAACGATTTCTATTTGTAAACATGATGCCTATTACATTTAATATAACACTATTAAATTTATGAAAACAATAAATACATAGGTTCGTTGCCACCTTTTATAATATAGAATAATCCCAGTGCCAATCCACGAAAACATGAAAATGTGGTCAAGTAGACGAAACTAACTGATGACTAACCATTTTCATAATATTTTTTTATTACTCGCAACCGGAGGCACCATCACTTAATCTTGACCATGAAAGGTATTTGTTATATTATAAGAAGTTATTGTAACTCATACATTATAAAACATTCACACTACCAGCACATTGGTAACATTCAAGTGGGCTTTGTGAATGTTGCCATTGAAAAATGGTCCAAACTATTTTTACACAGTCTATTATTCGAGCCTGACCCATAAATTTGAAATTTACCGGTTCTCTTATTGCTTTTATGGATTTGGTGCTAACATATTATGAAAAGTATCAAATATCACAGCAACATGAGTGAAAAGTCTCCGACCGGCACCACCGGTAGCAAACCTGTATGATAATTTTGAGGTAAAACTTTCGGCTACGTAAAAAAACAAATATTTACTTACTGTGCTTAAATCAACCAAAGTCGAAGTAATCAATTATCATTACACTTCAAAACAAATATAAGATATAATTACTGTAGTTATCAACAAAAAACGAATCAAATACACGGTTATAGAATCATTAGGTTCACACTGAGTAACAGTCAAATGTTGAATGCGGCTTTTGCAGTCACGCAATAGCGATCGAAATACGATATTTTTACTAAAGCAATTTGGCCGTAACAACAGCAATACTAAGTCGGTTCGGCCAAAGTCCAAAAAACTAAAGGATCTGTGTCAGATACGTCTTAAATCTTTTAGTAAATGCTAGTTACGACCGAACCGCTTAGTATTTATCGTGTTTTCCTCATACTGCGTATAAACGGCTTTTAAAAAACTCAATTTTCTCTGGAAACAGCAGTTTTGGCTGTTTTTTTTTACCGATCTTATACAAAAACTCTGCTGAATCCAAATTCATCAAAACATAAAAATACCTAAATACGTTAGTTACGGGTAATGTGGCATTCAAATCCTGTCTTTTAGCATAAGTACTGGCATGGCATGATTGTAGCGATCCTAAATCTATATTTTTACAAAGTGTATTACGATTCATCTTAAAAATAAATAATTCTTTATATTAATTTATTGCTTATTGGATTCTTTCCTAATCGTTATATTACTTTGATTAATATATGGCATCAAAATCTAGCCACTTAAACACATGGTTTAATAAATGAGATGTTGGCAAGTACAAGGACATTAAAATTTAAATTTTTGAAAAGATAAACGTCCAATCTGGTACAAATATTTATGTAGATAATACTCATGTTAACTGATTAATCTGCAAACCGGCTAACTCAATTTGGGAAAATTGTTCAGGACGGAGAAAAACCTTAATAACTAAACTATCGAGCGGAATTTAACAATTAATTCCAAAAATAAGCTTTGAATTTATTTTTTACAAATAAACTTCACTCTGAATTATTAATACTCCTTTCTTGCTTCCCTTTTATATAAAGAAAAAAAAATATGAAGAGCGGTTGTTCTATTAATTTATGATATTGAAAATTTGGCACTTGCAGTTAACCGTTTTTTTTTGAAGTTAACGATCACGCATTTATTTATAGGTTTAGGAATTTGAAATTTTGTGTGTGCATAGAGAACAATTAATTGCTTTATAACAAAATCTCATTTTTGGTCAAAAGTGCAGTTAGTTGGTAAAAAAATTAAGCAGTTCATTTTGTATGTTCCATGTTGTAAGTATTTAGAATGGAGTAGGTCATTATTTAGAAGTTTGCATAAACTTTTACAAATTTCAAATCCAGTAAAAATTGATTTATCAATAGTTACTTGAAGTAGGTATAATAAATGAATGTTGGCTTAATGATAACTATTTTGCAATTTGTTATTACATTTCAACTGAAAAAAAACACCCATTATCGGTTATATAATTCGAGAAAACTGTCAAAAATGATGTATTGTAGAAAAAACTCGCAACGATAGCGTCAAAGCGACACTCCTCTTGACTGCGAGGTGACATACGATCGCTCGTATGTGTCTACTATAAGCAAATATGGCCGTATGAATAAAGAGTGCTACGGCCATGCCGCGACTGTGCGATGACGTCACGTCACTTGCGTGAGCATTCGCCCGGAGAGCTTTTGTGACGTATACGGGGTGAACGTATAACACCATCATTATATAATGCGTCTACAAAAGTTTTGACATTTCTCTGAAAAGCTTGATCAAAATGCAGTTTTTATTTCAAAGTTATTATACTTGATTGATGCAATCAGGTTTAATTAATTATTTGATAAAATGAAAATAATTTTAATGCAAATTAAATCATGATATTATACGGTTATTTATTATATAAATAATTCTAAGAACTACACGAGACTATTATCGTTAAGTACCTACTAATGAAAGCTCCTTTATTAATTATAATATAGTCTTTACTAGGGAATCCAATCCCGGGATCCCGAGCTATTTTCCATACCTATGAATCCCGGGATTGATAAACATAATCCCGGGATTTCGGGATTGATTTTTTTATCAATTTTTATGGAAAATATAACAGAAAAAATACTTTTAATACAAAATAACTACATTAGAAATAAACTGAGTTTGAATGAAGTTTGATGTGTAGGTTGCCAATTCATTTTATTTTTTCACATGGATTATTAAAAATGAGAAAGATTGGTAAAAAAACAATGCTTCGCACTTTTAACAAAGTAATTCCACCATGATATTATACGTTTTACGGCAGTTTCATATTTGGCTGAGTAATTAGATTTATGAAGCGGAAAGGCCATAAGTACGCCATGATTATTTGCTTTACTATTTTAAATCTCGCTGATCTATTCATTATGTCTTTACTATCAGAAATAGCAATCTCATATTGAATTCACATTATTATTTATATTACAATATTATTTACTCCATTAAACTTGTGTATTTCCAAGATTTAACGTATACAATATTAACAATAAATGTCTTAAATAGTATAAATTATACTAGATTTATTTTTGAGCGATTTTATCAATGTTATTTGTAAATATAAAAAATTTATATAACCAATGGAAAAAAATCCCAATCCCGGGACCAGTCCCGGGATCCCGGGATTGTCAAATTGTAATCCCGAAATCCCGGGATCAGAATTTTGGCTCGGGATTGGATTCCCTAGACTCTTTACTAGTGTGAAATATGGATATTGTGGACGTAGACTACGTTTATTAACGAGGGCGATCCTGTGGGAAAAATGTTTCGTTTTATTATTTTTGTTTTTTTAATAAATGAAGGGTTTAGCCGGCTCGCAAATCTTAACTCGTCACGTCTGCAACGTATCGAATACCTACTTCGATGTGACGTCATCGTTATTCACAAAACACACGTTGCCAAATGAGGCTTCGCACATTGGTGGAATGAAACATAGTTTTTTTTTTTTTTGAAACAAACTTTAGTTTGAAAAAAATATCTAGTGCTGCTACCAACAAATCGCATGCATCTCGGGCTGCAAGTCATACGCTATGTACGAATTGGTCATTCCTATACCGGCTCGCCGTTCGCCGCATCTTATACCCACGTTTTAAGAGGTTACGTGCGACTGTCGCTAGACGCCTGTCTACGCAGTCTTCATATGCAACATCTGTGCGAGGTTCCTAGAAGGTTTGATTTATGGCTGTTCGCCAGACGAGGCGAGTTAATATGTGCTAGCCGGCTTACACAGTAGGTTCAATATAAATTTATCAATTGAGATTTCACGGTTATATACATATAAAGTAGCCACCGGAACGCAGTTATTGAGACCCATTTCTCTCTACCTATCTCATTAACCATGCGTATCAGACCAGTTGTTTATCGCGAATGGACGTCATTGTCTACACAGTGGTAAAATGTGTATTTACTTAAAAGTAATTACTAATTAGCGATTCTTATGCATTTTATTTACATTAAGATTACTACCGAACGGTTGGCGATTTACATTGCCGAATATAAAGATATAGATATATGTATAATACGTAAAGAAAATGTGAATATTTTGCAATTTTTATATTCTACCGAATAAAATATTTCAATCACCCTATATTGAAAAGTATATAAACGAAATTTGATCACGTATAATCCATTTATCTTGGAAACAACCGAAAGCATAACCCCTCTCGTATATATGGAAAGCTCTTACACCCATATGAATCACATTATATGGTTTTTAATTAGCTTTGGGTTCACTTGACTATTGTCAGAAGGCTAATAATGGCTCATTCAGAGAGCGAGAATACGGTTTTGTCATATTGAAAACAATAAATGTTTCAAGTGTCTTAAAGTTAGTCATAATGCTTTCGCTCAACTCACGGTATTTACTCGATTTACCACGTTATTGGTATTGTTCGTTGAATTAATAGCTATTGCCGAAACTATAAAATCGTGTAGAATAATTTATAGATACCCCAGCGGCGAAGAGTAGAGGTAGGCTGTTAAGATCCGACATAAATAGTCCATATTTTCAAACTTTGTCAGTCAAACTTATTTGTTTTCATTGAATGTTTGTTAGTTTTTAAATGAACATCGCCTGCAAATAAAATTCTTAGTTCAATTAAAACAAATAAGTATCATCGATAAAATTCAGTGTGCACTATTTATGTAGAATCTTAACAGCCTACTTCAACCCCTCGGCACTGAATTCACACTGTGCTGAAATCAGAATAGTGATTTTTAGTAAAAAAATTGTATGCTTGTAAAGCAAATATTAGCTACACAAGAGACAAGAAAAATACATAAACAATGTTCTACAATAAAAACAAAATTTAAAAAAAAAAACAAACATACTTCACATCACTGAACATGTCAATGTTTTTGGGGAGCATATTGACTAGTCTTGCACGCTTGGCTAATGGTACTTAATAAGCTTGACACAAAGAAACGATTCTGACCCAGAATAAGTCATGGGTAATTTACAGGTGAATATAAATTCAAATTCTTTAGGACGCCAGCGCATCTATTCTATACATAAGACTATATAGCCCGCTATCGGCAGCTATTGAGGGTAGTTTGTCATTTTTTGTATCAAAGTATTAGCACTTATTTTAACAAGTACAATAAGTTAGTTGTAATTGTTACAATAAGTGCTATGTTTTAACATCACCACAAGAGACAATCGTTGGATAAATCTAGTTATCCAGAGTCTACCTTGCGGACGTTTTGTACCTATCCACGAGGTACAAAACGTCCGTTTTCTGTGTTTCCAAGTTCTGTAAAAGTACGTGGCAATGCAACGCACACGTCCAAAAGACATGGAATCAGCTTGGAGAGGCCTTCATCCAGCAGTGGATAGATTCAAGCTAATGATGATGACTCTTGACTTTGTTAAATTTTAAAGCCAGATAGACATTCATTTTGACTCTTTAGACGGTATCTTATTGTAATTGTGCTAATGCTTCGCTATAAAAAATTAAAAACTACCCTCGATAGCTGCCAATAGCAGTCTTGTATATAGAATAGATTCGTAGGATTGGAAACTATCCCTCCTGATAGCAGGGAAAAATGTCTCAAGTGGCCTACAAGAGTCAAGAGAGTGAGAAGTGAGCATGTCTTGTAAAAAGACAGGCGGAAAATAATCGTTCGACGAATTATCGAAAGAAAAATAGTTGTGAAAGCGTGTTGATTTTTAATAAATACCTAATACGTTGAAAAATATTTTTGCTTTGCTTTCGCCTGACATTGTATTAGACATCATTAATTATGCATTATTATTTTCCGAAAATTCTTTTGATAAGCGATTCTCCGTTACGAAATGTAATAAAGAAAAATACCTACCTTTTATGTTAAAGACAGCGTCATGGGCTGTCAATAATCTGTCACTGTCATCTCGAAAAGAATGAAGTTTACATCAAACCGTCTTCAAATAATGTATTCAAAATTATTCATCTGTAATGCTTTTTCGTGTATAGGCCGCGGAAACTCTCATGAAAATATTATTATGTGAGGAGACAGTGAATTTTTTTATTATGTTACTTAGAAAAGAAAAAAAAAAGTGTTCAAAAGCATTGTTTTAAAGATGATAATAATATTTTACTCAACTAAGAAGTCTAAAAACCGTTACGTCCTGAATTTAATATCTGTGAAAAATTATTTATTAAGTTTTAAGAATGTTACCATTTTTTTGTTGAACATACATAATTTGGAAACACCCTAGAAACATAACTGGTGGCAATTTTAGCAGTGAACTGTATAATTTTAAGGTGATAGTTGATTCCGGATCTAGGGAGGGGGCATTAACAGGATACCAGACACTTACCTTTTATGATGTTGATGATGGCTCCGTCGTCGTGTTGCACTATCACTCGCACGGTATAGTTTGTTGGGGTTACCCGGTGCGAGGCACTTGACGGTAAACTGTTAATGGATGTCATATGAGGTTGATGAATAATGATAATAGATTGTATGAATAATGAGGGCCGGTATCACGGCCTGACAGGTATTCAGAAGTATCGTTTGGACGACGGTTACACTATATCAAGCTGACCCAGCCGTGGCCCACGAACTACTTCTGAATCAGTCTGTAAAATGGATGAATTAATAAATTAATAAACGGTATTCCGCTAATCGTAACAGGCTAACACGCACACAAGTTGTCTTGAACTAACTCTTGAATTACTCTAAATAACGCGGTGCGGCAACTAACACGTACCCGTTCGTTCTCTTGAGCTGACTCACGCGCGACGGCTGTCATTATAGTCACTGAAAGTACATTGCAGTCACGGTATACTCATGACCCGCAATTGCTCGTCGTCTGGTCTTGTGACAATAATAAATAAGGGGATTTGATCAGGTGGGGAATAAGGATGACGGCCACTACAATCGGTCCAACCAATAACAATTAGAAAAAATAAATAAATACATTAAAATTTAAACTTGGGAGAGATCCTGATGCAAATAATTAGGAATTAACTAAATTCAAAATCCTAAAATATGATCGTCAATACGAAAGTCTATAAAATCGTGGACGCATAGTATTTGGTTCACTTCAGTGTGATTAAGTTGTAGTACAAGTCGCTAAATTTGTATAGCACATTGGCCGGAATCTAGTGGACGAAGTTGTAGTCTCGCTTGGCGGCGATATTTTTTCAAAAATATTATGATTTAATAATATATGGTTCCAGAATTCCGACGAAACGGTTTTAATGTCCAAGCGTGGTCGGTCGATTTTAAGGTAAGTTTCTTTCTTTCCACTATAATGCATAGTCAAATTGAAATAATATCGCCATTTACGACACTGATTTTTTTAAAGGTATTGCAGTTGGCTTTTGTGGCGACCAGGTCGGACGGCCTGATAGACCCAACAGTTGGTTAGACTGACGTGAGCATCTCTTTCCTTTCGGAGCACATTCTTGGACATTTCCAGAGGATATGGTTTGCATCCTGTAGTTCTCCGCCACATGGAAAATAGCACATGCTGTCGAGAGTGATTGGCAATTTATTTCGTCGCTTGTGTTATTACAAAACGAATAGTTGATAATAAATGTGCAAGTAATAATTGTTGTTTAAAAAATACAACAACAACCTGATAATATGTTATTTTGTTATTTAATTTGTTATATTTTATTTTCAATTATTGTTTATAATATCAATGAAAATATTACTAAAACTTCAATTCGTATTATTTATAACAATATAATACTATTATAATATATAGACAGTAGTTAGTAATGCCACGTATTTGTATAAATTAAATTAAAATACTAAGAAATGTTCATATATTTTCATAGAAAACTTTGTTTACGCAAATTATAGTAGTGTCTGGTATAAAGTTACGATAACACAAATTTAATGGAGAGAGTTTATATTATCTTGGAATAAATCAATGTATATACCTATTTAGTTTTTTTTTTTTTTTTACTAAAAACATAATATTTATTCCACAGTCGTTAAAAGCATTATATAAAAATATTTTATCTAAGAAAGAATAAAAGCATATGTATTTATTATATAAATCACAATCGAAATTATTAACATATAGCAGATATTATGATAAGGGTATTCTCCTTGTTGTTTCCTGATGGCTGAGGATCGTGACAATGTTGAAATATAGGGGCGGCAGGTTATATGAAAGTATCGTGAAGCAGGCTAGTATGGTGAAAAAGTATGGTGAGGCGGGCTGGTAATCAATTTGTGGCAAAATTTGAACGTTATCATTATATTATATGGGTACGTTATAATGACCAAAGTAAATCCTCTGTGATGCCATGATTTTTTTTTATCGCGTTGCTATTTCTCGTAAGTGGTCGGCTATTGTTGGCCTGCTTCATTCAGCTGTATGAGAAAGCCGATTACTTGCCCCTCTTTTAATTTAATAATTTAATACCTCTATGGTTGAAATACTGTAATTTTTTAAAGAACCAAAACTTTCCACCCCTCTTGGACTTAAGCTTCTTTTAGAGTGAAGGCTGCTCTCAGTAAACTCCATCACTTGGCCGCTCTAGCGTGACAATTCTCTTTCTCTGCTTCACCTTGCCTGTAGACTAGATACTCACCACTACCAGTCTCTTCAGGTTATCTGATCAGCGCCGAATGATATGTCCAAAAAACTTCAGAATGCATTTCAAACATATTGTCGAGAGCCGTTTGACATGTATATCATTGTGCAAATGTGTAAGTAGTGTGTGTAAAAACTGTGATCATGATACTTAAAGCAGTTTGAACACTTGACTTGTTGTTTCTTTTTTTTTAATGAATGTGTACTTAGTGTGGTTAGTGGTTATCGTTATTTCATTTATTCACCTACCTATATGTGCAACCTACACTGTTTCTGGATTACCCATAATACTAAAACTAATGTCATATGCATATAATATATGGTAAAGAAACCAATCTGGGTGATTCCATACAAAAATGCTACTAAATAAAATAATTTAAGCCAAGGAGGATCATGAGAATCGATAATTTTGAACACATTGCACTACCGGCTATTTTTATTTTTTCAAATGGAACGTACCGTTCTATGACTATGCCGATGGCATGGTACAATTATTGCATTTTCAATCAATCCCTGATTCGGTCTTGGTTTTATTGAAGAACTCAGAACAATTGTTTGTGGGCTAATATCGCCTGGCAACATCGACATTATATATCTTTGTGACCCCTAGAACCTATTATAATTGTCAGAATGCGTTCTGCATATTATGTATACGAAAAGTCTATGGGATCCTGCACTAAAGGAAACGGTTGCATCTCGACCGTTTTAAAACAGTGGTATTTTGGCCTTTCAACAACGTAGTCAATATACGCGCGCAACTCGCGTAACATTCAACCTAAATTCAAATAATAATGCAATTCAACATAAAACCAATGTGATTGTCCTTTATTAGTGCCGTGTTTATCCAAACTTTATAATATAAATATTATATATTTATATATAGAGATAATAAATATTATAGATATTATCTACAATATAAAACCAAGGAAATACCAACACCGTGTATTATTCATCACTACACGAATTTACTATATTATCACGCACACTCAACGCAACCATCCAAATAAGATAATCTTAACACTGGGGCTACGTTTTCATCTTCGATTACTCCCGATACCTTTGTCTTCAGGATCCATGACTCGACACTTTACAAAAATAAAGAGAACACTAATGTTTGCACGAACATCATTTTCGTTGCAATTGAAATTCTCCAATCCTTCCATATAGTAGTAATACGTGTAACGGAATTTTTGGCAATCTGTGTGCACCTTCTTATTTATGTCTCTATAACTCGTCTTGTTTCTAGGTTTTGGACTATAAATAATTCACATAATATGCATTATTCCTTTCATTAAAATTCTTGTATACTTATGAAAAGCTGTATCGGGCCGTTTGATATTCAACCCATTTCCATCTTTAGGGAAATGATACCTATTTATGAAAACGTGTTAAAGTGACAATGACTTCCTTAATATGAATATTCGCTTTAAGGACATTCTGTATAATAGAAACAAACGTCCTGCTAAGGGACTGTCATCACTTATTGACATTATTATAAAATATTTACGCTTACCCTTTGAACCTTTAGTACCGTAATCGCTAGCTGATAAAAATAATTTAAATGGTGACAGCAAAAACAGCATCAGTACGTAATCTGTGAAGACTATTAATAAATTTGGGATTTTTTGTAGTGATGAATGATCAGTAAAACATTTATGAACACTTTATAACATTTATTTGACTTGGTTATAATATTATAATGATGTTAATTTGGACTTATGTGTGAGTGTGACTGTTTAATAAGCGTGTGCCTTCTACCAAAATCGGCAATGAACTGGTTAAATCAGAACCCCTATATAAGTTTAAACATCATCATCATCTGTAGTTGATCCATTGCTGGATGAAAACCTCCATTAGCTCCATCTAGTTATTTACTGCCACGAACATGCACCGATGTATTTACGAGTTCGTATCTTCGTATCCCTTGTAGTCGTTTACTGCACCTTAGGTACCACTGTATAACGACGTTTGCTTGCCGAACTACATATCCAGCCTATTGGTATTTTATCTGCTTAGCGACTTCTATCGAGTTGCATACTCTTATCTAATGCCTTACTAATTGATTTATTTTGTGATCTTTCCGCGTTATGACCAACATATCTTTCAATGCCACGTTGCACTACTTGCAATTTTTTTTTAACATTAAGGGTCTATCACGCATACATGAGCACTGGTAGTATAAATTGATTGAACTGTAATACGTATAATAACAATTGAACAAGTATAATAATGTATACATTGTGATGCGACTGCCTGAACACATAATGCTATTAGTATTCAATAAGCTATGAAACGACCTAAAATTCAGTAATAAAATTCTATATAATATATATCTTATTATTTTTAGTTAGCTCTACATTGTGATATTGATACTGGCTGTCTCACAAAGAGAGTATCATTTTCTTTGGTAACCGAATGTTTTACGAGAAAACAGAGATTTTAGCCACATGCTCAACATTATAATGTGTATACCTTGTGCTCAAAAATTACATTAAAAAATAACACGTAAATTTCACAAACCCGCCATTTAGATCTGATATCACGACTTTATTAAGTGATTAATCATCCATTGTGGACGTCTTTATAATAAATATTATTGTAATTAAACTAATAAAATAGAAAGATGGCCATAATCACTAATGAGTTCTATAATATAAAACACAAACAGTATTGAATAAATGGAAGATATTAAAATGGCACGACGAATGTGGTACGTTTCGAGAAAGATGCAACCACACATTAAATTCGTATTACAATGATCTTCCTCTTGTCTTTCATAGTATAAAAATGTGGCGTCTGTATTGAAACAACTACTCAAGACACTTCACTTTAAAAGACTTATATTACACTGTTGTTGTCAGATTTTGAGAATTAGATCATTACAAAATTTTGAATTGATTATGTTATAATTTATATAAAATTAAGGGTTGATTTCAATCTGAAATGTAAAATTTTACCAACGATATTCTATTATTTATTTTGTTGTGAATATTAAATACAGTGTGTAAAACAGGTGCTAAGTCACAGATATATTATCTAACAAAAGACGACATTATTCTGATTGTTAGAATGATGGATAAACAAATAAATACTCTGTTATGTCATCGATTGTAATTTTGTAATCATGAAAAAGTGTAATTCCCAAGATGAAAAAAGCCAATATTATAAGTTAACAGAATTCAAAATATCTATAAATATATAATAAATAATCAAATTTATAATTTTTAACAGCTTTTATATAGGATATAAGGCAACAAATTTAACATAAATGAACTTATATGAAAAATAAACCATCTAAAATTGTCTTCTAACCTCAAATAAAAGTCACATTTTCTTACATTGTTTTGGTTTCAAGCATTATTTCTATAGCGTAGTATTATTTCCTGCTTTATTTACTTTCAAAAAGAAATGGTTGCACAATCAAAAGCAAATATTCTTTATTAAAATAATATATTATTTTTCCTCCAAAATTTTAGTAAATAAGTTTTATTGGAAAAAATGCCACTCAGTTTCTTTATCAAAAATATCCTATTGATAAATAAAAATCGTTAGGGAATCGCTAAACTATCGCATTCAGATCTAACTGTAAATATTTATCTTCTGATTTTTCATTATATTCGACAATATCCCTCCTTCTTGTACGAGGTTTACAGGATCTTCGTTTGCTTTTCGCATATCAGTTTATTTATTAAGTGTGACTCGTCATTCCTTATACATAGCCTGGAAATTGAATGCGGTGAAAGTTGTTAGACTGTATAACGTGCGGGCTTTGGTACAAAAAATACAGCTCGTAATAATTATATCTCCTTCTTCAACCCAACTGAATGTTATTGATGGATACAAAGATCCTGCGAAAGCCACCCAAATTAGCATAATACGTATTTCATGTTTTTGGTCATGCACCTGGCTTCGAAGCTATAATACATGAATATCCGTTTTATTAGTATTTTGAACAAAATAATTCATTCCAACTGTCTTATATAGAGTAGGTACTTTTTATTTGACTACATATTTTTGTCGACCTACACGTGAAAAGAACTCTCTATTTTACCACGTTTTTATTAGCTCGTATTCTTGTTTGTCCAAATCTTGCAATCGATTTTTAACTAACTTCCCGACTAGATATTCATTTGAAACTTTTAGAATATATAAGAACACGATGACAATGTATTCTTTTAATACTTTTAGCTATCTTTAAGCAGAATTGAATTCATTTTCAGTTAATTCAAAGTTTATGACCGTTTATTAAGTTAATGGAAAGTTATTTCGGGAAAAAATCGTAAAAAGTACAACACTATTATTGGTTGCTAAGGGGTCCTAGCGACTATATTATTTATATACGTGCGTTACTATGGAAATCAATATGAAATGTTAAATGACATTATTTCATTATTCTATATTAATTTATTCAGTATTTCTATCATGTACAAAAAAAGTATTTATTAATTCATAGAATTGTCAAGTTAATATGATTCGACAGAAAATTTAAAAACGTGGTATATAAAAAGTTCTTTTTATCTTGTAATTATTTAGTGCTGATTTCAGTACCCATAATAACTATCCAAAAAAAGAAGGCATTATTTGTTTATTCTGTTGGTGTTTCAAACTACCCTGCTATGGTAGCTCTCTTAATTGACTGTAGTAATGGTACTACAGCCAATTAAGAGAGCAATTATTGTATTTATCAAATAGCATCTGAAACGAATATATTCCAATTACGTGAGAGTGTTTCGCTGTATTGATTATTTTCTTTATATATTTCATGACATGTTGTGAATATCATATACCTACTTGTGATTTTTAATATACATGCAAAGTAATCTTCCCTTTACGATCCTAATACATTTTGTCTATTTTGGTGATGTCACCATGGGTTACCATACGAGATTGACAATATTATTACAGTAGGTAAAATATAAATGTCTGTTTTAGCAACATAAATAAGTCTAATAAGGTTTAATTACCATTATTTATTATTTGTTTTATCTATATACATTAATTATAATATTATAGTAAATGAAATTTGATGGATATCAATCAATTATAATATATGTTTACTAAATAATGCTATGTTGAAAATAATTACATTAATGATTCAACGAATAGTTGAAATATGAAAAAGACGAACTACATAATTATTAACTAAAATATTTGCAGTTTAATAGGGTGGGTAACCTAAGGTGACAACACAGTAACGGGGATATTAAAAAAATAAATGATTTGTGTTCAAATTTAAAAAAAATAGCAGTTGATAAAAAGTTGACAGCTAAATAATGATCGATTTGGCAAAAAATAAATATTCATATTGATTAACTACAAAACCATGTTTAAATATAAACACATCTCAGTTGCTATCTTAATAAAAAAAAACTTTTCAAAGAAGTGTGCCTCTTTCCCCAGATATCTCTTCAATTTCATGCCGTTAGTATACTTATGCACTGAACATTGGTTTCGTATTCAGGTCACGAAATCAGTTTTGTAACAGGTTTCAGTGCCCAGTGGTATATCGGGCTTGTTTGCGAAAGGGGGGCAAGGTTGTTTTAACGAGTTGCGAGGGCAGTGACGGCGCGCGTACGCTAAATGACGAGGGTCATGAAATATTGTTTTTTTTTTCGACACAAGTTAAAACTTAATTTAAACATGTCTAATTTTTTTTGCAGAGTTTTGAAGGTCTTTAAAATGTTGCAAATATTTATTTCGGCACAATTTATAGAATATAATAATATAACAGATACACTAACTCAGTGATGTTAAGCCGGTAGCTCGTGGACACTTTTGGTAGTCTGAGAAGATATTGTTTGAAGGCAGTCTTGAATAAAATTGATTAAATTATTGTAATTCCATCCCACGATGGCCGCGCGGCTTAAGCGTCGGCCTGTAGCGTCGCGGGTCCCATGTTCGAATCCTGGGTCTGAAAAGTACACATATTGTTTTGCAATTTGTGTATGAGTCAGAGAATGATCCTAATAGGTTAAGGAAGTGGCTGACATCCATTGTGGAGGCTCATATAAAGATCTTATTTGGATCGGACATGGTCGAAAGAAAATTTCGAAGAGTTAATAGTCTTATTTAAAAATTCTCATATTCCTAATTTTTTAAACCATATGAACTGTGTATATTGTTATTTAATTACAAAAATGAATCTGACCTATAATATAGAAGGGGCTAAAAGGATGTTTATAAAATTCGCCTAGCCTACAAAACAAAAAGAATTGACTAGTTGTAGCACAATAGCGATATTAGGTACTCATGTGATGAACTAGAAATGTGAAGAAAAGCACATGGAAATGTGATCAGATAAAGTTCTCCAAGTAATGAAATTGCAAAATGGTGAGCATATCGCCCCAAGAGTAGATACATCGCTCGATTAATTTAGTCCCAACATGGGACGCTAGGGACTGTTGCTGCAATATGCACCGTAGTGCTTAAAGAAAAAAGTCTGCTGTTCTCTAACGTTAAGCGCCCTATGTACCCGCATACTGAGTGAGAGTTGAAATGGATAAGTTTACAGAGGATTCGGGACTATCACGCTCCCCATACGATGCTGCAAATTTATCGAATGCCGCGAAGTTGGCTTCGGTTGCTATCAGAACCGCGTGGCTAATTAGACCCGTGTGAGGACGGAACCTGACGTGTTCAACGTTTTGGTGTTCATTCCTGCAGGTACAACCCGGCATGATGAAAATTTGAATTAATCATATTCGTCCCTTTATTTTTCGCCATTGCAACGCATGAACTGCCTACACTCATGGGGCATCGCTGTGAATAGGTATGCATGACGTATTGAGTCAGGGTGACTCAAATCATTTTTTTTTGATATACAGATTTGATAAATTAATTAAGGTGGAAATGTGCGGAAACACAAGACGATGAACCGAGAAAATTGTAGAGTTACTTCTGATGATAATATGAATAAATTTTAGTAGATATTATTATCTCTGTTGAAGATCTTTTCGTAAGTGGGTGAACATTTAGGCATTCATTGAAACGTATGATTCGTCATAATGGAATAATTAAATGTTTCAATTATAATTTTCTTGTGAAATATCAAACAATTTCATCTGCCTAGGCAAGTCTCGTTCGGCAGCTGATTTGTCTCCTCGACAAATTTCTGACTGGCTCATTTCCGCCAGTACTTTAATTTCCGGTTTCGCATTGAATTTTCTCGAGAAACATTTAAAGAAAAAAAAGTCAGCTGTAGTAGTATAACCTAGCGAGCCGTATAAGAAATAATCTGAGAAATAAGTGAAATAACTGTTTGCAGTAACGACGTTTGACCTCAATATTATTTAAAAAAAAAAATGAACGTATTCTTTCACCATTTGAAATATTTTTGAATCGAATACTTTTTCATACATTAATATCACACTAAAAATAACTTAAGTTGTTAGTGATATCATTAAGGAAATATATTTTTTTCTTTATAATATGTACTAGAAAACTAGATTCCACATCTAATCATTACATTTTTCGAACTATGTTTTTTTGTTATAGCTAAAACCAAGCCCTGAACAAAGACGAATCATAAGTGTTTGGCACGCTTAATATATCTCCGCAATATGAGTTAGAGTAAGATAGAATATTTACGGCTGAATTAAATATTTTTTGGAACGTCAAATATTGATTTGAATGATTTCATTAATCTAAAAAACTGCGAGCACGTGTTGCTGAAATTTAATGTTTTGTGTTAAAATAAAGTTAGCGGTAATTATTTTTAGTTAATTCAGTATAAAATATGGTTAACTATGTTGTGTTAAAATTTAGTAGCCGTACTGAGAAGCAACATGATAGGATAACGTTTCATAGTTACGTTATTAATAATAAAATTGAGGTTCTACTCTGCTTTATTCGCAAGAAACTTGGCTTCATTTTGTCACCCTCTTTATATTATTACTTAGAGGCTAAAACCTTTTTTATTTATTAAAAAAAAATATGCGCTGTGCAAGAAACTGACGGAAAATCGTGATGATTTACTCTTCAAACGAAGGCAGTGGGCCAGACCGATCAATAGACAAATCGGTTAGCGTACGAGTACCACACGACTGATTGGTTTTTTACAGGTATTAGCTGTAATGTTTAGTTCTATGTTTTTTCTTCGTCGATATAGAAGGTAACTCTAATTGTAGACATAAACCAATAAATTATCAATTGATAAAATAATAATTATTAGACTGTCATTAATAATAAATGATAAATATTTTTGTTTTTTTTTCAGTGAATATAGGAATGAGTCTCGACAATATGTCTGAGACGAATTCTGCAGTTTTTTGAACGTATGATTCGTCACGGGCTGGAGAGCTTAGACATATTGGTGGTTTTTTGTGGCCTCCAGGGAAGACAAATCAGAGGAATAGCGTCGGCGTGCTGGAGTGAGCAAGTGAAGGAACTTACTGGTGGTAGCATTCACCCTGCCCTGAGAGAAGCAGAAGATCGAGAGGGATAGAACGTCTTGGTCGCTCAAAAGATGACAAAATTTAAAGGTGGTCACGATCTTCAGTCACGAGGGAACGATCGAGAAGAAGAGGTTATAGCAATAAATAAAATTATATTGAATTTAATTTATTAGAAAAATATACATACTTTGAAAACATCTAATGCATATACACACTAGAAAAAAATCATTTTGTAGAAAAAATACGACGACGTTCAAGTCTGTGGAGTATCGTATTTTTTTCTACAAAATGATTTTTCCTAGTATGTAATATATGCATGAGATGTTTTCAAAATATGTATATTCAATATATAGAATGTTATATTCTCAAATTTTGTGTCGTAGAAATAGTTTATTAAATTGTTAAAAAAATATGAAAAATATTTTTTATTTAGTGTTTTATTATCAATAAAAAGACGAATTACATTCAAATACACCGTAATATAATTTATTATATATTTTAATATTATAGCTAGTACGTGTGAATAAAATAAAAAGTTTCACCACCATAATATAATTTATTATGTATTTTCATATTATAGCTAGTACCTACGTGTGAACAAAATAAAAAGTTTCACTCGTTATGATGAACTCGGTCTTGTATTAAATTTAAAATTGTTGGAAAAACTATAAAATAATTAAAATATTATGAATAAAAATTCTGATTTTTTTAATATAATGTTTTTTATTAAGTATTAACCGTGATAAAAAAAAAAAAAAACACATTATAATAGTAGAACTTTACTGATCAGGTATAATAAATCTCCGAATTAAACTTTAAAATAACAGTTTATACCAATTATCGCACCTTCGCTGTGAATCTATTTTTATTAATTGATTATTAGGGCTTAATTCGAGAGATTATTTTACACAAAATGTGTATTAAAACGTTCCGCAGATCGGTCGAGTCACGCATGTCTTGCTTTACAAAACGCCGGTTCAAAGCTCACGCGAGTACAAAGAACGCGTTCGCTAATTACAAAAGTTATAATTTTCTTTAAATTACTTTCGAAACAAATCGCGTGCAAGTTTTCTTATATGATTATTTATTTATATTCTCACAATCAATACGCAACAATTTAAAACACTATTTGGGGAAAATCGATAATTTTACTTTGCACGGAAACGTCAAATTTGTAACAGTATTCGGTAAAATACTACAGTCGTGTTATTATAAACAACGTACTAATCTACAAAACTAGCACTTTTAAACTTTGAAAAAAATTCACCTAATTATATAATAATAAAATTAGGTATATTAACAAAGATTTGATAGAGAAAAAGTCTCATTTAATAGTAAATATGTATAACAGGAGCTTACTGGGGGCAGCGTTCACTCTACCATCAGATAAGCATAAAACAAGAGGTGGGAAGGAAGTATTGGTAGATCAGAAGGTGACAGAAATTGATGATGATCACAATACTCTACTATAAGAGAAGGACAAAAAAGAGAAGAATTAGAAATTGACAGCTCACTGTCTCTCTCAGCCCTCATAGCACAGTACGTCAGATGTTGTCCTTTCATCCCGGAGCTCCGGGTTTGATTTCGGTGATGTCGTGTTTTTTGAGTCAGCCAACAGGATCAATTACAGAGAATAATTATAATATAGAATATAATAATGTGTGATGATGCCAAAAAGAGATCCTCATCAATGGCACTCAGCTCGAACAGGTGAAAAGCTACATCTATCTGGGATAACAAGTGTCTATAGATGGATGTATATTTGATGAAATTGTTCGCAGAGTAAAGCTAGGCTGGTGTGCTTTTGGCCGCCTGAATAATATCTTCAAAAGTGACTTTCCACTGTGCCTAAAGCGCAAAGTGTTCAACCAGTGTGTGCTTCCCGTGATGACATATGCGTGTGAAACATGGACCCTAAGTAAAAGAGAGATCCAGAAACTCAGAGTAGCACAACGTGGTATGGAGAGGTGCATGCTGGGCATAACGCGAAAGGACAAAAAGAGGAATGAGTGGATAAGGAAGCAGACAAGGGTTTGCGATGTAATAGAGTTTATTAAAAGCCTTAAATTGAGATGGGCTGGAGACATAGCTCGAAGAAGAGACAACCGTTGGACAAATCTAGTCATCCAGTGGTATCCAAGAAGTACAAAACGTCCACAAGGTAGACCTAGAGGCCACTGGATCGATGAAATGATAAAGTTCTGCGGAAGTACGTGGCAACGCAATGCATAGGACCGAGAGAAGTGGTAGCAACTTGAAGAGGCCTTCATCCAGCAGTGGATAGATTCAGGCTGATGATGATGATGATGCCAATAACAGGTGGGCACAAAAAGCATAATAAATAAAATAAAATTAGATCAAATACAGCTGTAAAGAATATAATTGGAGAGTTATTGAAAATGGTTAAAAACATAAGAAAGTATACGTATATAGTATAGAGAAGACAGGAAATACAATAAAAAAGCAATAAAAAAACAGTCGTCCAGATATTATTAATCGTAGATTTAGGCAACTTAATTTGAAAGAGGCAAACGTACACAACTTATTTATGTAATTATCTGAAAGTTTGGGTGTTTGTAATTGTTTCACTTATATTGCTAATTACACTACTGCACTACTATCATTAGGCCGAATGGGCTGTTGTAGTGCTAAAAACAATATATAATACTATGTAGGCATATAATATATATTTAGCATTCACTCTCAAACCGTCTATGATTTATACGCATAAGTTATTGTAATGACTAGGTACGCTAATTTTTGCCGAGCCACATATCGTCGTTGAAACTAGAAAATTGTGTAACTCCGTTTTAATCGAAAATTGACTTTGAATGCCATCTAGTGGCCGTTGATAATATCTATCCGTCTTGCAAATTTTGTAATTCCAGAAAAATTGTATCATTGTTAAATCATGGATGATTTCACTCCAAAACCATACATTTGTATAGGAAACCATAATGTTTTTTGTCTCTTCTGTAAAGTAGTGTTTTTGGAGTTACACAATTTTCTAGTTTCAACGACGATATTATTTTGAGAGAGAGAGAAATAATAGGAAACGTAGGAGAGGATAAGGCAGTATTTTGTGCATTAAGAATCTCCGTAATTGGTACGGGTGCAGTTCCATCTGTTTCAGATAGTAGATGATAGAGAAATGATTTGTTTTATGATGGTCGTCCTCCGTTAGGGAGTGGCACTATAAGAAGAGGAGATTAAATAAAATAAGAACTTCTGAAGATATTGTAAAATGTCTGGGTTGACGGAAAAAATATGAAAGGAAAGTTAATAATTTTTCATACACAGGAAAAAAGTCAACATGTTTACTATTTCCTCCAAGCAAATAATTTTACAGTGCACAATTATTTATAGTGGATGCCAAATAATAGATCTCAATGAAAATTTGGTTTTAATAAATCGTCACCTTACTATTAAAACCTCGTAAGTCTATTTGAGAAGAATGTTGAGAGGAAGGAAAAAACGTAATAAAAACAATATTTAAAATAACTCTCTAATCGATGAATCTGCAAACACTGGTTGTGAAATACGAGGTTTTAATTTCATGTTTAAAATCACGAGACTTAAAATTTGTCGATAGATGGAAAGCATACTAGTCTAGAGAACCGAGGTTTTGATATAATATAAAATGTATTTTGTTTAAATTTTCTTGAACAAACTTAATTTTTCCATATTATCGGACTTACGAGGTCTTAATAGTAAGGTGATGATATAATAATTTAATTATCTGCCATCAGATATAAATCCATTACAAAATTATTAAGAAATCATTATTTTCAATAAACCGGCGAAAGTGGTTAGCTCACAATTAATTTATTACATAAAACGTGCATACAAGATAAATAAAGGTGGCTTTACGGAAATGTGCTAAGTTTTAAATAAGTTTATCTATAGAGGATTAGTTTGTCAACCTATAAAATCAAACAAATACAAAGGAATAGGAAACTTTTTCTCAATTACATTAGCAGAGAAATCCAAGCGCAGAATTGCAGTGAGAGATTTTATTTTCTTAATTAAAAGTAAAGCTCATTACTTCGCACATTAAAAACAAAAGCACTAAAGTAAAACGAATGAATTCTCAAAGAAGGTGTTTAAAAGAAATTCTTCGGGAAAAGCGATTTCCATTTTTAGTACTGTCATAAAAATTTAAAGCAATTCCGAAGCTCGTTGTGGATTCAGTTCGGTATCTCTGTACATTGTTTTAAGATCAAATTGACACTGTACTAAATGCATTAAGCTTTTAATACATTTGAAGGGAGGAATCATTTTATAGCGCCCTTTGTAATACTCTTAAATGATAAATTTTAATGATTATCATAACTGAGTCAGTAGAATTTACGTTTAAGCTTCCAAAAATAATTAAAACTATCGACGAAGGGATTGTATTGATAAAATTTTATGTTAAATTCTAATATTGATTTATGTTTTGTAATTTTCCATTCCATTCAAGAACTGTGACCAAACATGACAAATTTAGAGTATTGGCTTACTTAATACATTGGACGCTAAAGACGCGCCCAGCGCGTAACGATTAGGTGACCATTCGATATAATTAGCATGCTATTTAAATGTGGTAATTAAAAAGTATTTATCTAGTCAGCAGCCAATGTGTTAGGTGGGTATAATGTTATATAATAGTAAAGTGGTAAGTTAGTATTTGTAAATAAACAAAATGGCCAAATAACTAAGTATATTATTATATTTGTCATTAACACTCATCATTGTCCCCCTTCCCCTTTAAACAAATGTGAACGACTTAAAGACCACTACTTAGTGGAAGAACAAAGTTTCTCTGAACTATAGCGTTAGTAGTTATAATGCTACGGACGTCTGCTGGACAAACATCAAGGTCTTAAGGCAATAATATATGTCAGTCTCTTCTATGCATCGTCACTTACTTGATCGTAATTTTCAGGGTCTATTATCTAAATGAATACCAGGGCGTGACTTGGTTTCGTGCCTGGTTTCTATTGTCAAAAAAAGTCTCCATTATAGTGTAGAACTGTTTTTTGAAATATATCAGTATTCTTAATAATTCTTGTCCTTTTTCACGTGACTTAAGCATTTAAAAAGAAACAAAACTAAACCATGAAAATAAAATAAACAAGCTATCAGTCTATGCGGCAACCTCCAGTTTTATTTATAGTGTATGGTTGAAACTTCTTCGGGGTCGGATGTGCTCCGTGGTTTGAATCTCACCACACTCACAGAGTGCGGACTTTTTCTAGCCTTCGTTATGTACCATATTATAAGCACATCTGGAAAGCCTCCACCGGATTTGGTTTAGAGATTCGTGGCCCTATAGTTATGTAGAAAGCTAAATCCAGAAAACTCGTTTAGTAGGTTCAGAATTAGAAAGAAAATAATATGTTAAATTATACGTTTCTATGTTACTTACATAATATTATGCAGTGGAAATCATAAAGAAATTGAGGTACGTATCTATCTATCTGGGTACTTTCAAAAACTGAACTTTCAGGATTTCGGCCATTCGGAATTTCAGTATTCGAGATTTATGATCTCGTGAAATACAGATTTATTTTTCCACTGTATTTTTATGACGATTTTTATTAGTAAACAAATCTTTTATTGTAATTAAAAGATCCAATATAAAAGTGGATTTGTCAGCATTTATTTTCATTTTAATTTTAGATTTGTGTATAAGACTTGTACCATTAATTTTGAAAATCACGTCATGCAATGAATCTATTTTAATTTTTAATTTATAAACAATATGGTGTAATTATTATAGTTGAGGGTGACAACTGGATAAATAACGTAGGATAATATAATAAAGTAGGTATTTATTAGCTATCTAGGTATGCGACTATATTTTTATTATTTATTTTTTTTAAATACTATGTACCTAATTAAAAATGTAAACAACACGTTTCATGGCTACAATTTTTAGCTGACATTTGTTAGTGCAAAATAAACATTCGAATACGACTTTGAAAAAATGAATACCCACAGTATGTCTATTTAAATTTAAGGAAATGATACAAACAGACGGTACGTAAGCTTAAGTTGCATATTTTTTTGTATATACTTACGTGGGTTTATATTATGATATTATTGTTCAGTATGAATAGACTTTCATTTTTATATCCAACAAAAAAAAGACATTACAGAAAATTTGTTTGGTCGACATATTAAACGATTCTTTGTTGTTATTTATAAAATTATATTAAAGAAAATCTGCTAAAAATAATCAAAATAACAAGTAATTATTAAATAACAGAAAAAACGATTAGAAATTGTTTATAATATAATTGTGAAATATATTATTGTTGTTGTAAAATGTTTATTTTTTAAAGGTTTAATGATTATTTAATTATTTGTGTTATTATTTATAACTCTGTTGAAAAATATTTTCAATTAAACATTCAAAATATAAGATCATTTATGTTACGGCTACGTTCATATTTACATTTTCTATGCATCATCATAATCTTCAGCCGGGGTCGATCCATTACTGGATGAAGGCCTTCCCTAGATCTCTGCACTCTTCTTGGTCCCTAGTGATTTTCTGCCACGTACGTCCAACGAATTTTATGAGCTCATCTTTCCAGCTGGTTTTAGGACGTTCCTGTGGGCATTTAGTGCCCCTTGGGTACCACTATATGATGACATTTTTCCAGCGGTTGTCCACTCGCCCATTATCCATTGGTTTTTTTATGATCTTTACCAATATGCAAATTTATAATTATGTACCTATATAATTATAATTATTTATTGGATATAAGAAACTAAAAATCAATGATACTTATAACATTGACACCTCGTAACAGTTACTTGGAATTTTTCAGATGAGATGGGGGGGGGAGGATTAAATGTATAATAATCAGGAAATCAATTTAAACAAAACAACAATTCACGATATTATGCTAAAATCTAATTAGAGTGGCCATGTTGATCTATAAAAGTAATTTATGTATTTAAATAATCTATATTGTAATGTAATGTTCTCGATTATTGTATAGTATCTCTTTTACTGATGCCTAAAAATGTCAGTTTTATTTTATTCGGTGATATTTTTGAGTGGACTGTATTTAAGGAAGTTGAAGTTTTGTGAAGAAGAATGGACGCAGGGAAGTCGTCTAGGCACTAACCTTTTTTATGGTCAAACTACTGGTTTTCTGGATCCCGGTCACGCATTCGCACACTTGCTTTGATTATTGTTCTGTTTATCACTTTCGCGATGGGTCAGCTTGTACTTGTTTCTGCTGATTGTTGAGTTTATGATTGAGTTAAACGGCGCGGTGACCGTCGAATTGTAACTGAAGAATTGGCAAATTGGCATAAATGATCGGAGGGATATATGGTCGGAAATGTTTGGTGGGTGTTTTGTAAGAATATTAGCGCAAACATTATACAATTCACAAATAATAATAAAAAAGGTTCTAGAAACGAAAACTCGAAATTCTCCAGAACTCCCAAGCTTTTAAATGTGTTCATGGCAAAAGAAGACGTCGATGTGAATCTTAATATCGATTTGTAGGTATCTATCTCGATAATGCCGGTGTATTTTATGTTCGTTTCATTCGGAGTGACAGTCAATAAGCGAGTACTACCACGAGAGTACGACTACTCCATCATTATTTATATGCAGTGCAATGCGACTGCTGTATTACAGAGGGAGAATATATGTGTGCTGCGTTACAGACAGATTTGCAGACAGACACATCATGAAAAGATATAATATATTATAATGTAGTTATTATGATAAGTAATATTAATTTTATTTTTATTAAGTATTCTAAATTTCATGACTTATCATAATAAGAAACTTCGTATAAATTAATGATAGTTGCCTACTGTAAACAAATAAAGTAAATGAAATATGTTACTAAACAAAACTGAATAGGAAGAAATAACAGTTATTCATGAACGTTACACGTACAGAAATTTACACTTAAATTATTTTAAAAGCTCACCTTAGAATTATGTGTCAGGCGAAGCTTCTGCGATAATATATGAAGAAAGCACAATTATTTCACCTACATAGTTAACCTGTTTAGATCTTAGTGAGCCATATATACTCACATTAAATTTAATGTATCCGTTAATTTAATTATAATGGTATACTGTCTGACATTTTCTATCCAGAGCCTAGTAGTACACCTTGATGTTGCCTTATTGTTCACTATGTGATTCTGTCACCCTGCTTAAATAATTTATAATGTAGGAATTTTAATCATAAATGAGGTTATTTTAAATGTTTATACTTTGAGACAACATCAGTAATACATTGTTGGCTATGATTAATATAAAATATAATATTTGAAATTGTGTGGACAGTCTTTTGATTATTCTTATTTGCAGTTTTCTCGTGACTATGAATCGTGACTACATTGAACGATTCTCGTCTGAACTGTTCCTCTGCTTCTCTCAGGATAGCATTCTCCTTCACATGATCGCTGCAGTGCGTCAATGCTCTTTCTCACTTGCGGTCTAGCACCCGTCGCGAACAGACGTCTTTATCTGCGCTCCGACTCCAGCCTAGAACTACACTTCAGCCGAGACCAATTCAACAACAAGAGACCTCGCAGAAATCAGCCGACCAACAGAATACCTACTTCACCGCCGCAAGTGACCAGTCGACCAACTCGAAAATCTCACCGCCGACCGAGCATATACCTATTGCTACCTAAAGAGCAGTGAGCAGACGACCAGCAATATACCTACTCGCTACCTACCTACAGCGAAGTAACCAGATGACCGACTTCACTATGGAAAAATACACAACGAAATCAGCAGTTTGTACATACGCAAACCGACCAGACTCCGGGACCTACTGACGCACCACTTCCTACTCTTGACGGCGTATCAAGAGGAGGCCGAGTCAACCACCTACACCGATGCACCCGTCCGACCACGCTCTTGGAGGTCAAACACTGACTATATCAAATCCCACACATGGACCAACAGGAGCAAGCAGCAACACCATCACCACCATAGATCACCATCACGATACATCAGACCACCATCTCATTCGCCGATCAAGGAGGCAGACCCCGTCACCTACACAACACAGGAGAATGACCGTCAGGGGCTTCCCGATCGGCGTTCACACAGAGGACATCACAAACGATCTCCTTCGCAGTGGCTTCCCGATCATCAACGTCAGGAGGATGACCCGGGACAGGAGTCAACATCCGATGCCTCTTGTCCTGGTCAGCCTCCTCGATAATGACAGAGGGCGACAAATTCACACGCTACAATACGCACTGCGCCGCAGAATCAAGATCGAAACCCCAAGAAAGAGCTTCATCTCACCCCCCGACCCGTTTAGATGCAATTTCACGATTACATCTCAAACCCAGACCGAATACATCTTAGACGACACAAAACATCACACGGAGGCAGCCATTTCTCCATCTCCTCGACGGATCTCCCGCACTCACCGACCAGTCCGCACATTGCACTCGAGCTTCAGGAAGCGGTCCAAGCTGAGACCCCGGAAATCCCGAAAATAGAGACCCCAGAAATCGAAACGACTGAGACCCCGGAAACGGAAACCCCGTTAACCGAAGAAGCCAAGATCCCGGAAAAGGAAATTGCAGTCACCTCATTAACTGCAACAACATAGACACTGGACATACCGGATGCTGACCTCAGCAGCAACGGCGAGGAGAGCCTCCAACAGGGTCTCCTTATATGTCACCGACCGGAAACGCACAAAAAACCCCGGAAACAGACGACAACCCAGAAGCAGACGACCCAAATGTCAAACAACTCCGACAAGCCATACTGACGATAATAGCAAACGGAAGACAAAACACTACAGGCGACACCGAAGAAGACAATATGCAGATGATTCACAGCATACGTGAGCTAACGATCAATGAAATGCTTGATCGCGACATCCTTATCCCGGAAGGACTGACCAGAAGCCTAGAGCCCGAACAAGAAAACACCCCTCAACAGGGGTGGAAGAAGCACAGAAAACCTCGAAAAAAGACGCACTATCGCCGACGATAGAAGAGCAGCCACCTACGGAAGGGAAGATAGAAGATTCTTGTCGCGAAGCAAAGAAAAGGATGCGGTGGCCGAATGAAGAATGCGCCGAACGAAGAGATCTTTACTATTATTATTTTGAGAATGATACTCGTATATATTATTTTCATTATAAATGAAATGACGACTGATTTATATATTTAATTGTTTTTTGAGTAGATAGGTTACAAAGGACGGTGCAAAGTAGTCTGAATCTCTAGTAAAAAAAAATACACGTGTTTTACAGATGTTATTTTGTACTATTTTATCTGGTGGTGTCAAAATACATATTTATAAAATGAATAAGGCCTTATTTAGATCAATTTAAATTTATATTTCAATATTGTATCGAGTTACACGCCCTGGTAATTGTAATGACTCAAATTTAATCATATTTAAACGTACAAAAGTCGTACATATTAGTACTACAAAGTAGACGATTTCGTTGTAATTTAAAGTATCTCGTAATAAGGTGTATATAATTGGTTATATATAATTAAGCAAATAATGTTTTAGTTTATGTTGAGATTTCGGATGCCAATTTTATCTGCGAAATTAATTAAAAGCATAAATCTTGAGAAATGTTTTTAATGAAGAATATTAAGAAAGATAATATTATAAACTCGAGATTAATTCGATCGAAAAATAAGGGAAATTGTTTTGAAATAGAATTTATTCTCCTTAACCACTCTTGATTATCGTTCAAGTTTTCACGAAAAAAACAATTTAAACTGTTATTGTACGTGATATTAAAAACATCAACAGTGTTTATAAATAGACTGTACACAAGGACGGTTCAATTTGACTACAAAGTTTATTGATTAAAATAGTATTGAATAATAATAATTATGTAGTTTTATTATTTTTGTATGTGAATGTAAATAATTTAATTTATATACTGTGAAACTGTGGTTATGCTAGTTCACGGTGAATGGCAGAAAAGTTGACATGATTTCGATTCGAAGGGTAAGTAACTGATAGCATTGTCCGAAAACATTTATTTAGGTACTAATTTACTCGAGATTACATCACGTTTTCTTGCCCCAAAAAAAAAACAAGCATGGGAAAGTCAAATTTTGATTTTATTTATTTTTCATTTTGATTATTATAATGCTTGTTGGTATATTGACAACGACAGTATTATTAAACAATTATCAAGTATACGAATTCAAAATCACTATGTTATCGCTTTCATTAGCGATTAGTATGTTTCGCTTAAAAGCGACGAATTTAAAACAAAAAGCAAACTGGCTCTATTTTAGCCAATGAATCATAATAATAATACAGATAGGTACATTATTACGATGGGAACAGTACCCAGCTTTTTATAAGTGATAAGCTATCAACTGTTTTTTTATGAGTCAACCCCAACATTCATATATTTTTAACTCGTAAATTATGATAGTAATAATTGATTTCAAATTATATTAGAGAGATTTCACTAGGTGTAATTAGAATATTCACTCAAACAAATGGGGGTATTTAATAATAAACAAAAATCGTCCACAATTTAAATATATTGGTTGCACCAAATCGTGGTGGCCGTAATCCTCACATCCCACCTCCGTCAAATCCCAATATTATTGTTACAAGGCCTAGTGACTGGCACGGGTTGTGAGAGACCGTGATGCAAATAACATTTAGTTAGCTCAAGAAATAGGCAGTAAGCAGACGTGAGCAAATTGTTAAACTTTACCGTCGTTTCTTACCTACTGCGTGACTAAAAAAGAGTGACTTCAAGACAGCCGTTGCGCGTAGTCAGTTCAGGCAAACAAACGAGTGCGTGTTACCACATTGCGTTAAGCAGACTGATTCAGAAGTTGTTCGTGGACCACGGCTAGGTCAGCTTGATATAGTGTGATCGTCGTACAAGCAATACTTCTGAATACCTACTAAGCCGTGATACCGGCTATCATTATTCATATTACCAATCATCATCATTCGTCAACCTCACCATATCATCCATAAAAAAAATACCGTCAAGTGCCACGCACCGAGTAACCAATTCAAACAATACCGCGCGAGTGACAGTGCAACCAGACCATGGAGTCATTATTAACATCATAAAAGGTCAGTGTCTGGCATCCTGTTAAATCGCCTCCACCCCTAGATCCGGAATCTACATCACTTTCAAAATTATACAGTCCACTGCAAAAAGCGCCACCATATTATATTATTATAATGGTACACCTTGAACTTGAGCAGATTGCGAATAATAATTCTTCTAGTGCGCACAATTTATGCAAGACGAATTTAATATTTTTATAGCTGATTCTATTTCCGACTGTTATTAAATGAAGTTTATTGATTTTCTCTCACTCGGCGTCGCTCCAACTACTTTATATTTTATGTCGAAACTATCGAATTTTGCGCTTATGTGGTATGTAGGTATTTAATAGTAACTTTCGGCTTTGCGATGGTGAAAAATTGACTACTCGTAACCCAGTTTCACGCTAAAGTTGACCCCTCGTAAACGATTTTTTGGCCAAAATGGATTATGAATGCCAACTTGTTCAGATTTTCAATACCTACCTATCTGTCAACTCGAAGTTAGAAGAAACGTCATAAAACTGATCATAGTAACAAAAGTAGTTACCTCATAACCATCATGTATAGGTGTTTGTAAAAAGTTTAAGTTACGAGGAATCAACGTTACGGCTTACGAGGTGTCAACATTAAATATCTTAATCGCATTGTAGAATGACGCATTTTAAAAGTTATTAGCTCGTAAGTCACACGTTTGGCAGTTTTTTAAAAATTTCAAGATTTGCCGGAATTAAAAAATGTAATACCTGAAGAATGGAATTGAGAGGTTCCATTTAATATGAACTGTTTCCTCGTATCATAGAATTAACCTTCGTTTGTCGTATATTTGTAACCTTGTAAGATATATTTTCGTCAACAACTTCTATGTTTCATAAAAAACATAAATAAAAACATTTTTTCACTAATTAAATAGAGCGTATTTTTGGTTTTGGTTTATTTTCAATACTTTTCGTTTTATTCAGTTTTAATGCTCCCCTGTAAAGTAGTGAAAATGGTGGTTATGAGTAGTCAATTTTAACCCGAAACTGGGTTAAAAATAGTCAAATTTTCATCATCGATTGTCATTGTTTAAAAATTAAAATAATGTATTCATTTATTTAAATATATTAATTTAAATAATCATAAGTGATATGGTGCGTTTAAGAAGTTATAATATTACCTCTCAATTTATACATATTGTACCAAATTAGTATGTATGATTTTTTTGTTAAAAACTAAAGTAGGTACATTTATTAATAAGTTTAAAAAACTATTTATTTTATGAACGAATAAGATTCAAGATTTGAGAATGAAACATTTAATGTATTGAATATACATAATTTGAAAACATATTATGCATATACACACTAGAAAAAATCATTTTGTAGAAAAAAATACACGACACTTACTAGTTAGTACACACCAATCGAGGTCTTGGGAAGTTGCTCCTGGGACACTTTTGACACAACTTTGAAGAGCCCCTATCATTCGTTACTGAGAACGGTGGAAGGAGCTAGACGAGGTCTTCGCTAAGCAACGAATCGACTTCAGCTAGTGTATTTGTTTGAGTTTCATACATAAACTGCAATTTAATTTACGTATGTTTACGTATCAACGTTATTTGTTATAAATGTTAAGTAAAATAATTCTTTTATTCTAATACTGTCATTGTTTTTCAATGTAACTGAGTAGCTACTGTATTCCTTGCACATTGATTATAATATAAACCTATATGAAATATAATTGAAAAAATAGTATGTAGTCTTGTATTGCAGAAACTACTTAAAAAGTTTCAAATGGTGTACACTGAAGGCCTTCGGTAAACGCGGAAAGTGTACACAATGAAATGAGCTTTTCACCAGCATTCGCGTTGCGATGGTGTGACGCGACGTTCCGCAAGCTCTAGAAAAGCTCTCGATTGTCATGGCGGGTGTCGGGTAGATTGATCGCCTGGGAAATATGTTAGAGTGTCCAATCGCCATATGGAATCAAAAATATTAAGAAAAATTTAATAGGCACGCTCATAGAACATTTTTATTGCCAGCAGTTTAATCTGTTAGAAAGGTTTTTGTTTTATTTTAAAAGCAGTAAAGTTTATTGCTCAACGTCAAACTGTTATAATGAAAAACTACTGTTTTTTTTAGTTTTTATGAAGGAATCATAATATCCGCTTCACGAATAGATAGAAGAATAGACTTCTTAATAGATTTTTGATTGTAGAAGAAAAATATATGTTTGCTATTTGCTCAATCAATTAGGTTCTTGCTCTTGGTGCAAGCATTTAATATTAAAAACAATATTAGGTAAATAAGACCTGACAACTTCGATTATATAAACTAACATATTACTGCTCGGTCATCGTGTGTGCAATAATTAGTAGTTGTAAGTAATTAATAATCTTATATATAGTAACATATAAATTACTTTTTGATATACAAGCTGTGTGATAGGTACGAAACCTATTTTTTAATAATATTTATATGCGAATTTAAATGTTTTAAATTATTTTTAGTAAATGGAATATTTTTTTTATTCAAGAAATAATTCACAAAATTTGAGAATATAATATTTAAAAAGTATAAATAGATTGAGACTAATATTTGGATAAATTCCTAACACTGGCTAGTAATCAAGGTTTACCAGTGGCGTGTGGTCAGTAGATCCTGTGGATACGGCACATGTCTTAATTATTGTAAGCTATGAAGCAATAAAAAATAATTGTAATAACATACTAGCTTCTCTATACTATTTATGGGAGCAAATGGTGAGGCTTGGTAACATCTTTCTCATGCATTGCAAACAGTTTCTTAATACTTTAAGACATCAATGTTTATTTTAATAAGAAACTACTGACAGCAATACTGATTTCATTTATGTTAAAAACGTGTCATCGATTATTGGGTAGAAATATTGCATTTCTAAATATCCATTTAAATCTATAGTCTAAATGTCAATCGCAAATAATCGCCAATAATCGACTAGTAAATCGCTTCACTTGCATGATTTTAGTAAAGTCAATTTTGTCGTAATTTGGTAGGACTAAAGTAATAAGATGTAATTAACTATTTCTTTTATTCAACGAATAATTCACAAGATTTAAGAATATATTAGCAAGTGCAAGTAGCTACATCTATAAAAATATTGGAGAAATTCCACGACGTCGGTTAGTAATCAAAAAAGATTTTTTCTATTGGTTATTATATACTATATCAGAAAGTGTTTTTTTCAAAATAATATATGTTCAATAATCAGAATGATATATTCTTAAATCTTGTGAATTATTCGTTGAATAAAAGAAATAGTTAATTATAAATTATTAGCAAGTGCAAGTAGCTACATCTATAAAAATATTGGAGAAATTCCACGACGTCGGTTAGTAATCAAAAGTAATAGTAATATATACCTACTTTGATTTAAGAAACAAAAATCGATTGCCAAAGTAGCTGATTTGGAAGGAACGCTGATAGGTAGGTATAGTAATTGACCAATAGTTAAAATTTGTTCGCTATTAGTATGTCACGCCGTAGCATAATGGTAATGCGACGGATGAGGCGTATACTCGGGAGATACAGGGTTCGATTCCCCGTCGGGGTGACTTACTTTTTTCAAAAAAGATTTTTTCTATTGGTTATTATATACTATATCAGAAAGTGTTTTTTTCAAAATAATATATGTTCAATAATCAGAATGATATATTCTTAAATCTTGTGAATTATTCGTTGAATAAAAGAAATAGTTAATTATAAATTATTAGCAAGTGCAAGTAGCTACATCTATAAAAATATTGGAGAAATTCCACGACGTCGGTTAGTAATCAAAAGTAATAGATATATATACCTACTTTGATTTAAGAAACAAAAATCGATTGCCAAAGTAGCTGATTTGGAAGGAACGCTGATAGGTAGGTATAGTAATTGACCAATAGTTAAAATTTGTTCGCTATTAGTATGTCACGCCGTAGCATAATGGTAATGCGACGGATGAGGCGTATACTCGGGAGATACAGGGTTCGATTCCCCGTCGGGGTGACTTACTTTTTTCAAAAAAGATTTTTTCTATCGGTTATTATATACTATATCAGAAAGTGTTTTTTTCAAAATAATATATGTTCAATAATCAGAATGATATATTCTTAAATCTTGTGAATTATTCGTTGAATAAAAGAAATAGTTAATTATAAATTATTAGCAAGTGCAAGTAGCTACATCTATAAAAATATTGGAGAAATTCCACGACGTCGGTTAGTAATCAAAAGTAATAGATATATATACCTACTTTGATTTAAGAAACAAAAATCGATTGCCAAAGTAGCTGATTTGGAAGGAACGCTGATAGGTAGGTATAGTAATTGACCAATAGTTAAAATTTGTTCGCTATTAGTATGTCACGCCGTAGCATAATGGTAATGCGACGGATGAGGCGTATACTCGGGAGATACAGGGTTCGATTCCCCGTCGGGGTGACTTACTTTTTTCAAAAAAGATTTTTTATATCGGTTATTATATACTATATCAGAAAGTGTTTTTTTCAAAATAATATATGTTCAATAATCAGAATGATATATTCTTAAATCTTGTGAATTATTCGTTGAATAAAAGAAATAGTTAATTATAAATTATTAGCAAGTGCAAGTAGCTACATCTATAAAAATATTGGAGAAATTCCACGACGTCGGTTAGTAATCAAAAGTAATAGTAATATATACCTACTTTGATTTAAGAAACAAAAATCGATTGCCAAAGTAGCTGATTTGGAAGGAACGCTGATGGGTAGGTATAGTAATTGACCAATAGTTAAAATTTGTTCGCTATTAGTATGTCACGCCGTAGCATAATGGTAATGCGACGGATGAGGCGTATACTCTGGAGATACAGGGTTCGATTCCCCGTCGGGGTGACTTACTTTTTTCAAAAAAGATTTTTCTATCGGTTATTATATACTATATCAGAAAGTGTTTTTTTCAAAATAATATATGTTTAATAAGAAATAGATTCTCGTCCTGTCATACGTCATATTTTATCAAGTTTTTTTTAACACGTATATATCTAAACTGTTTTAAAATTATGTATGTGTAGCAAAAACTTACCTTCTGAAGACTTACTAATTTATATTATGCAGGATTTAATAACGTAGATTTTTTACTGAGTTAGATATATATTGCAATTGACAATAAGGGATAGATATTTATAAATAACTTTTTATGTGTCAGCAATCATGAATATTGCAGAGAAATATATTTTAAAACCAGACCACTGCCAGAGCTCAGTCAACTAGTCAAAGAATATATGTCGCGTCAGGCTACAGACGAGTTAACTCGTGCGTTCTTGTAAACATCACAACTTCTGAATAAACTGTTTGTATATATTTTATAAACAATACTTATCATTAATTTACTGTCAAAACATTCACGATAAACTCGAGAAACATGTTGATTAGGTAATTTTTTACAAATATTTATCATTCTGTTTCATATTTTTTAAGGAATTTATATTATTTCAAAAATAGTTGGCGTATTAACTGTCCACTTAGTAAAAATTGGCTGGCTAGTAAAAACGGTTTACAACTATAAACAAAACAAGTTTCATTTTGACGGCTTTCATATGAAATTTTAGCAAATGCATTCAAATATTTAGTGGACGATATAAACCCAATAAATTACCTGTAAGCCATTCTACTCGTTCGGCTGCAGAACGAATATAAACCGTATTCAGGTTTCATCAACTGCGCAGATTGGTACATGAATCATAAAAAATACGACCAGCGATCAAAACAGCTTTACGACTAAGCTAGACTACCGAAAATGATCCTCACCAGCAGAATGGCAGTTACTTCACTACAGCTATGAAACAAAGGGATATTTTATGTACGTATGCAACTTATGTTATATAATATTCAAGAGTTTCAACAACCCAAAGCTTCTAAAGGGTTATCAAATAAGATATACATATTTTTTTTCAATTTAAATATCAGTAAATTATTGTATGTCTGTAGCGTTCTCCATTAGGCACGTACTGACTGAGCGAGCCGCCTCGCGAGGCTGCCTCGGGCATTTGCTTTGCGACAATCGCTGCGCGAAGGAGCTCGCAACAAAATTGCCGGCATGCGAGGCAGCCGCGCTCAGCACTTTGAGCATCGATAAACCGACAACGATTGAATCGGTCACGGCAACGCTAGGGCGAGGTGGCGCGTACTGACTGACTTAGCATTTTGCCTTGCGAGGCTTTTACGTATATTATCTATGGTAAATCTGCCTCGCGAGTATGCGCCTATTGACAGTAGCTGTATTGCAAGTGCAGTTTAAAAAAAAATACTGTCCAATTACACCAAACGTTCAATTTAATCAGCAAAATTTCAATGCACTAAGTAATGATCATTCGATTTAAGTTCTTATAATATTTACTGTATAAATGCAAATCTTTAAGTAGAATATTTTATATCGTATTGCCATAAGAAAGTCAAATTGTTCAAGAAAGATGACGTGTAATTGATTGTTCTGGATTTTAACCTACACTTTGACTTACAACATCGATATTTTCAGCAGTATGTTTACGTTTTTGAAGTAGTGGATTTTTTACATCACAAAAAATACCCTTTGACTCAAATTTTCTAATTAAATTACCAATAGTAAGCTTGATTATTTTGACCATAAATTTTAGATGATAGCCAAAACGTAGCTCGGGTATATTCATTATTGCTGTGATATTTTTTTAAATTTTTTATACGCTGTACAACTGTATATCGTTTCGTGATGATTTGCCAAATAATACTGAACACAATTGAATACGTGTATTAATTAAGGCTCTAAGTACCAAAAACAAAAAAACTGACATTTTTATAGAAAAGTGTTCTACATACCAACGCCAATAACTTCAACTATAGTCTAAGTGCCTCAAGCAAGTCAAAAAAATACAGCAAAATATTTAAACCTGTCGACGTTGTAAGTCCGTTGGCCTGTTTTATTTATAATGGTGTAAATAGCACTACAATGGTCAACTTCATTCAATATAAAATGGCTGACGATGGTGTGTTGACACTTGCGAGTTCCTAATACCTAAAATTATAGAAGCTGCCGTAATTGCTTCACACTGTAAAACCACATTCTTCAGTCTGCTTCATGAAATTTTACTGCAATGACTCGGTATTTTGTATCTACAGGCAATACTACTTTTTGGTACTTAGAGCCTTAATTAATACACGTATTCAATTGTGAAATGTAAATTTTTGTGGGAATGAAAAAAATGACTCCTATGACGTTTTAAAAATTGATAGTATTTTACTTGATATTACGTAGTAATCGCAATCAAATCCTAATAAATGTATCATGATATAATATTTTGTTTAAAAAATATCCAATATTTTAATTTATGATTTTGTAGTCGAGTAAAATAATAAAAAATAAAACTGACATCAAATTTAAAAGATCCGACAGACAACGTCACCTTGCAGTCAATTACCGCGCACTTTTCTGTATGTTTAATAAAGATACAATTTTAGCTGAAATTAAAAAAAAGGTCAAAGTAAACGGCAACGCCACTTACGGTTTCCAAAAATTACGACCTACAGAATATTCATTTTCGTGGAAATATATTTTTTCGCAAAAATGTATTTTTCCATTTCCAACTCACTCAATTTACCAACGCCTACTGCGAATAGAAAGTGACTCGTTTTTTTTATGAGAGGGCATTAAACTGAAAGGGGAGGGACAGTGACGTGTGTAGAGAAAGGGCGGAATGCGGATTAGTACTAAAATTATGTATAATACTATTGGTCATTATCATTGAATTCAATTAAATTTTCAAGTCAAATTTTACAACATAAATTTTGAACATACATAATTATTCTGAAAATATAGCCAATAGAAAAAATCTTTTTCGAAAAAATTAAGACACTCGACAGGAATCGAACCTGCGCGTCTTGGGTTTTGCGCCCTGTGTATTACCACTATGCTACGACTGCCATGCTTAATTGCGGCAAATTTAAGCTATTGGCCTTTATAATACCTGCTCATAAACGCTCTGCTAATTGACTTACGGTAGGCGATCGATTTTTGTATTCAAAATTAAAGTATTTATTACTCTAATTACTAACCGACTTCATGGGTTACTCTAATATTTTCTGTTGTAACTTACTTGAAGTTGCTAATATTTTTAATTAACTATTTCTTTTATTCAACGAATATTCATTCTAATTATTGAACATACATAATTCTGAAAAAACTCATAAGAAAATATAGCCAATAGAAAAAATCTTTTAAGTCAATAATTGCAAATAAATTATTATTTAAAAAATATTTTTCTATCCTAAAAACTATTCCATATGGACATAATATGGAAGTTGTATCAACAGATTTTTTGTGTTTACCATAAATTGATTTTACTCACTTACTCAACCTATTAGGTACATGCTCTGGGTTCAAACACACATTGAAAAACAAAATGTGATTTTGACATGCTCAAGATTTAAACCCGAAACCGACAGCATAATTGGTTTATACATTACCACTCGGACACCGTGGGCGTGAATACGAATTTAAATCGTAAATACCTCAGAGTGTAATATAAAGAGAGTCTGTATCGGCAAAATAAAGCCGCGTTTGTTGCGTATAATGCAAAGTAGAACCTCAATTTTATTATTACTAACTTAACTATGAACCGTTATAAATACCATCATGTTGCTTCTCAGTACGGCTACCAAATTTAAACACAACATAGTTAAACATATTAACTAAAAATAATTATCACTAAATTTATATTTAATACAACAACAATAAATTTCAGAAATACGTGCCCGCAGTATTTGAATGAATGAAGACATTCAAACCAATATTTTTCGGTGACGTGTACAAAAAATATTTCATTCAGCCGTAGGAATTCTATCTTACTCTAACTTTGTTTTCAGGCCTTGGTTAAAACAATAGTTTTTTTTTTTTTTTTTTTTTTTTAAATAATTATCGTTTAACGAATGTCTGAGGTGAATAAAAGAAAACAAATTCCCGAAGTGCGCAAAGCTAATAATAAATTGGTTTTTTAATAATATGATTATTACTTATGAATCGACCCGAGTAATAATCGTTATACTTCAAACATTTTACGGCTGATGTTGAATATCTTATATGTAAAATTCAACGTCTCTAATAATTATCAGAAGAGCTACGGCTTGTCGCGTAATCTAAATGGTAAGCACTGCCTTAAACTCGCACAATTACATCGCCGATAAACATGTGAGCTTTTTTGTGGATTAATTCTTAGTAAGGGTGGAATTATTTTATCTATTCCTTGCGGTGGCCCTGATCTGGAGTACAGACATTTGACTTATAAAAGAACCTTGTACAACTGTCATTATACATTTACACAACTTTTATTTTTCATTGCATGGTGTCTATAAATACTTTTATTAGAAATTATTCAGGCAGTTTTCATACATTCTGAAACAGTTGAGTTTATTATTCATTATTCGTTGAGTAAAGATATAGTTAACTGAATTAATACGTGAAAAAGTTTAACATTACAATTATTATTTCCAAGAAGTAAATACAAAGGGTATTAAATGAGCATCCGTAAAGAATAAATAATAACAGTAATGAACACGTTTATTTAGTTCTAATCTAGACGTCAATTAGTTTATGCTCTACGGCGTAGAGCTTCGGCTTTATTGCTACGCCGCTGTAGTAAAAGCTCTCGCTCTACGAGTGAATCTCTTCTACGGAGGCAGGGTAAATTTACAACTGCACAAATTACATTCTTATTATAAAGCAGTAGGTGGCGAGACCACTTGTCGCTTGAGCTTTATTTACAAGAAGGAGATAAGTGCTCGGTGTTTTATGGCCTTACTGCATTTAAACACTGCCACGTCACTGGAGAAAAATTATAGAAAAGTTTTGAAATACAATAAAAGTTTCACTGTTTATTTTTAAACGAATACTGTTGGCGTTTATGATATTTTATTTTACCATAAAACATTTAAGATACTATCTATTTAGTATATTGAACATATGCAATAGTTTTGACTGCCTCTTCATTAAACTATTTTTTATAACAACAATAAAATTAATAACGATTTCAGAAAGTTTTACGAGCTACTCGTATAAAAGTAAAGTAAATTTACATTTCACTGACATTAAAAAGAAAATGGTTTCAGCAGATAAAAACATAATCATAGAATTACTAATAGGTATAAAAGGTCACAGTGAAACTGGTAAGGCATCAATCCACACAATAGCTTTCGGGTTGACCTAAAGTATGGTTTAAACTCCTCCGGGAAAGGCAAATAGATTACATGACTCCACGGTGTATTTTGCCGTCTGAATTTCATCACACTCGCCAAGTAGTTACTCTTTCAAGATGCATTATATAATTACACCTGAAATGAACACATAGGGTACGGTTTAAACACACGCTATATTTGCATGGAAGCCAGGAAAGTCGTCCAGTGGATCCACAATTAGACTATCAGTCTAAATCAGCCCCTTTCCTATACACCAGAAAGGAGTCGACGGTGATAGGCACATTAAGTCAGTATAGAGTGAGAGGTTTGATTGATTTTTGGTGAATGTATCCTTGACAGCACATGCAGACATGGAAACGGCGTAGAAGATAGGGTTGCCACTAATGATACCAATGGCGAAGGGTGACTTTTTGATAGAGGTAGGCAGTCGAGGAAGTACACTTGTCAGGGATACTTACGGGAAATAAGAAGATAATCCGATATCTCTAGAGTTGAATAGGTATACACCAATGACAATGACACACTAAGTCGATGATATTTCAAAAACTTACTGACGATATTAAATTGAGCGGTAAGTTTGGATTTTGTATCTGTGTATCTGAGTCATCGACAACAAATATATGCGCAATGACTTTAGGCTGCATCTCTGGCGCCTACGAATTCCTTTATTTTACGCCAGACACAGCTTACATCATTTCACTGCAAGCTATGCAAAATATACACCGAAATCCTTTAGGATGAATCGATGATTTTATTAAATAAAGAAGAGATGGTGCTTGGCACTTATTTTTAATTAATTCTAAATACTGACTTTAGATTATTAATATAATAGTTAGATATTCTGACGATAGATTGTTCCCGCACATTTTTTATTTATTAAATTAAATACTACTAGAAGATCTATTTTTCTTAGAAGGAAGGCTGTAAATATTCGCCTAGTATGGAGTCTTCACCACTGAATGATATACATAGCTGCTTTAAGTTCTATGTCAATATTGTTATTATATTGTAACCAGACGGCAAGCATCTTTTATCTGTTGAATTATTTGATACTATGTATCAACAATTAACGTAATATTACGTAACACAAAATACATAAAACTTGAGATTTCTCTGATACTAAAAGGACGAATTAGTACTCATAAAAATATTATTTGATGCCTTCTCAGTATTAAAATGGCAATATAAATAATATTTTGACAGCTGTTTTGACATATTGTTATATGTATTGTTACGACTGGGGGACTGCGTTACCAACTTAGCGTTTTTCTTTTCAGATCTCTAATATTTTTGGGTTTGTATCTAGTAAAAGTTTTCATCTGGTATGCTGTTAAATTCATTGTATTCTGCCTACAACAAAATAACATAAAAAAGATAGAATATTACACCAGATTTACCTAAAAATTATCACGCTGTTCTTTTATGTTCGTTCTTATATTGTACTAATAAAATAAACTTTATATACAATATTTAAGTGATACCCAAATTTTGTACATGCTTTTATTTTTTGGCTCATTTAGACGAGTCACTGCGGATGATCATCCGCAGTGAATTGAATGCAGGCATTCATTTTTTGTTAACACGTATCACTGAAAGTAAAATACACAATTTAATCAAAATGGCGTCAAGTTAAATTGTGCTGCAGGTTGGAATTCAACCGATTTGTGATTGTGTGTAATATGAATGCAGAGATTTCATCGAGAGAAAGACGAATAGGAAAAAGAGTCGTTGGTGGATAAAACCGTAATGCGACTTAAAATCATGGAAATATGATGACAGTTCTCAGGGGCGTAGTGCGCATGCGCAGGATTTTTGGTATCACCTCATTGAACACCAAATGATCGAAAAGTAGAACAAGTTGAACTACATTCACTTTTGATTCCGGATGATCACTTTCAATGATTCGTTGAAGAATGTGCGTTTACACGAGTCACTGTGGATGATCCCTACGCGATAATCGTAAAAAGTGGATCATGTCAACGGGACTATATGTAATATTTGTGATTTGGGAAACAATAACCCATTCTTCAATATTTGTTGTCATGGAAACAATATCATATTTATCAATATTTATAAAAACTAGCTGAGCCAGCTGGCTCTCGCCAGTCTGTATCGCTAGGTCTTGCAGACAGCTTGGCGTCCTAATGAAATGATATTGGATTTTAATAAAATTGTGAAGTATGCAGAGACGGCGCCGTTTGGCATGTCGCTGATTTGTTACTTTTACAATTTGCAAGTCGTTACTGTCGATATAAATTTAGCGTCATATGTATAGTCTATTATGGATTTTGGCCTTCAGGATGTCATCTGATACCATCCCAGGCTGCTAGACCTAGCATAATACCTGACAATTTGATTGCGATTGAATATAATGTAATAGAAGAAGGTTAGCCATATAAAAAATAAATTTAAACTATTAAGTTGTTTTGTTTCATTGTCTAAAAAAATGCTTGCAGCCATAGAATAATATTTAAAAAAATTAAAATTTGAATTAAAATTTTAGCGATAATATGTTTCACGCTGCGGGACGTTCATATCGAAACAAATGTTGATAAAAGAAGAAACATATAGATCTGAGAGGAAGTAATTATTAGGTTGGAAAAGAATTCGTCCAGCAGTGTATTGATATAAACTGATTATGATAATGGCATTATAAATAGGTAGATTATGTATATTATATAGCGATTATTCATAGGACCAAAAAGAGTAGAATCGGCTTAGAGAAGCCTTCATCCAGCAGTGGATTGACCTGGTCTAATGATGATAACGATGAAATGAATATATTATATTGAAATATTTGATAAATGCAGCAATGTATGTATGAAACAGGAATGGAATTAGTTTTGAGAGGCCTTCATCGAGCAGTGGATTGATCCTGGTTCATGATAATAATGACGATATAAATGGGTAGGTAAATTTTAATATCACCAATTTTAATAGATATAGCAGTTCATATGACCAATAGGATTATTGATAAAACCTTCATCCAGTAGTGGAATGCGAATAAGCATAGGGATACATATTAATTCTTCTATATAACCACGCGAATGGAAATAATGGATAATACGACGTAGACGACTCATAGTGTGATTAGGGTATGAAATTATCATAATTCACTATTTTATTTGCTTATACGCACGCATGCATTTTACTTATATTATGTAATAAAATATTTACAATATAAAATGAAATAATATTATATACGTTGTGTAATAATTACCTATAGTAAATGTCATTTTTAATAATTTACCTCCCTAAAAATAATTATGTTTACGTTGTCTTTGAATATAAAAGTTCGAATAAAAATATTTTAGTCTATGTTTGTTATTGTGAATTATTGTGAAGCTGATAAAATAAATGACAGTCGGATAAATGTCGAAAAATGCAATTAATAAGATTCTGCGGTACAGTTCTGTTATGAGGTATTCAGCGGAAAACACATTTTGAAAATAGCCGATATGTTAGGTTTGGTTAGGTTAACCTAACAAATAATCCAGTATCTCAGCTATTTTCAAAATGTGTTTTTCGCTGTATTCCTCATAACCGAACTGTACCAGTATGGACATAATAGGTTAACCGAGTGGCTAACATCCATTTATCGTAAACATAAAAAAATCTGTAGTAAATGTGCCGCAGAGGTGGACATGAGATTTTACAACTTTATTTTTAGACCAAACCAAACCTAACCTGGAGAGTGAAAATAGTTAGTTTTATCACCACATTTCATAATTGGGGAAAGAGAATAATTGACCTCAATACTTATAATAAATAAATTTACTTCAGTGGGTCCAATTTCAAACAGTTTGAAAAATGTAACACTGATCGGTACTATCAACCATAATTGAAAAACGTGAGCAGAATAGTGCATAATATTATTATTTTAAATAACTTAATAATTTGAAAGTCAAGACAACGTACCTATCACAAAATATGTTATATATTAAATCCATTACAATTTAAATTCAAATACCATCGTTATACATTAATATATACATATCTACGTACTCACCGTAATTACTATATTACCAGATAAATAGAATTAGGTTGGAGAGAACTTCATCTAACAGTAGATTGATCGAGGATGATGGTGATAATAATAATGAATTGAATAGGTACCTAGGTAAATATTATCACAAATTTGATAACATAATTTGTGAACGAAAGGAATGGAATTACTTTGCTTGAACAGTTTGATGAAGGTTTGGATTGATTCAGGTTTTTGAAACCCACAATGACTGAGTGGCTAACATGTCGGCTTATAATGTCGTGGACCTGACAAATACATATATTGTTTTTCACGGTCTAAAAATATAATATCAGTTATGAATGTGACCGTAAATAATATACGTCAAGTGTTGCATTAAAATAATGTCATAATGACCAGAAAACCAGAATGATGTTTTAAACCAGGAGCATATGCACTTACCTGGCGTATAACTTCATCAACAGTAGATACACAATAGGTATTTGCTTCACAACTTAAATTAGAATGGTGACGGTGACACATCATAAACATACAGCAGCTGTCAGATTGATGTGACATGGTATACTTCGCCGGTAATATGAATCTAATATTATAATAACAACTTCAAACGATTGAATGTATTATTAGGATAAGTATAGTGTTTTAATATAATATAGGTACACATGTATTAGGTAGTTTTATTTAACCTCTACTGAAAGGGTAATATTATGTTAATTAAGATCGCACCAAATCGCTTGATTGAGAATAATATCCGGATTAAAAATTCACTAAAACATAAACAATTCGCCAAATCACTTGATTGAGAGTAGTATCCGTTTCTAAAAGTCACCAAAACCTAAATAAACATCTTTTGTTTCTAATACAAAGGCATTATTTATCATATTGTCATTACGATTGACGGAGTAGCCGCCATTTTGAAATATAATATTTTCAGTGTTGCAAACACATCGAAAAAATAAATTCCCTAATTAATATGTGTTGTAAAAAAAGTCACGTGCCGATCGAAAATCTATTGTAAAACAGTCAAAATAACCCTAAAAAACCCTAAAACGCAACGAAATTTATCAAATTCCATACTTTTATACTTGAATAAAGAACGTTTCTCTACTGAATTTTTCATTTAAACCTATTGGACATGACGAATAAGTCACACAATCGCTCGCAAAAACGGGCACAGCTGTAGGATAATAATATATAGGAGATGCTTCTTTCTAGATTTTTTTTATTTTAAGAAAATCTAGTATTTTTTCTATCATTTAGCTTATTGTTTTACTCTATCTGACAGTGGGGGGACATGCTCGTCGAAGGTCAAAATTGAGTTTTTATTGTATTTTCAAACCATGATCCTGGACACTCCTTAAACGTTGTAGACAATCTATTTATATAATTTTGAAGCCTTATTATCCTTTATAGTTATTTTAAACATTTGATGACTGCATAAAGTATTTTTGTTACATAAAATAGTATTCTTTTAAACCTCTCACTCTAATGTTTTAGAATATAGTCATATTTCGGTACATAACTGTGCAGTGGTGTTAAGATTTTTTACATTTATTAATTTTTAAATGCATTTATGAAACCATTAGTATAATTTATTATGAGATAATTTTTGTAAAATATTCACGATAAAAAAATATATTGATAATCTCTGTGATCCCAAATTCGATAAGAATTAGGCATTTTATTATTCAAAAAATCGGCAAGATTAACACATTTGAAGATGATTCTAAAGATACTTATTATAAGCTATGTCTTTGACCATATAAGTGTGATAAACATCTTATGAATTATGATTGCTTTATAATAATTATTGACCTAAGAATAAGGTAGTGTTTTTTTGAAATACGCCATTTCTTTTGTCATTCCCTAGTGGTTAAGCTACAACATACGGCCATAGCCATAAATTGACAAACTATAATTAAAGTAGGGAGTCAAATTATGTTAACGCGCGTGTTTGAACATGTACCTAACCGATTTTTTTTTTATTTCTTTTTAAACAGTACATGTTCAAACACGCGCGTCAATATCATTTTACTCCCTTCTTCAATTATAGTTTGTCGATTTATGGCTACGGCCGTATGTTGTAGCTTAACCACTGGGGAATAACAAAAGAAATGGCGTATTTCAAAAAAACACTACCTTATTCTTAGGTCAATAATTATTATATTGCAATCATTATTCATAAGATGTTTATCACACTTGAATGGTCAAAGACATAGCTTATAATAAGTATCTTTAGAATCATCTTCAAATGTGTTAATCTTGCCGATTTTTTGAATAATAAAATGTCTAATTCTTGTCAAATTTGCGATCACAGAGATTATCAATATAATCTTTAATCGTGAATATTTTACAAAAATTATCTCGTAATAAATTATACTAATGGTTTTATAAATGCGTTTAAAAATTAATAAATGTAAAAAATCTTAACACCACTGCACAGTTATGTACCGAAATATGACTATATTCTAAAACATTAGAGCGAGAGGTTTAAAAGAATACTATTTTATGTAACAAAAATACTTTATGCAGTCATCAAATGTTTAAAATAACTATAAAGGACAAAAAGGCTTCAAAATTATATAAATAGATTATCTACAACGTTTAAGGAGTGTCCAGGATCATGGTTTGAAAATACAATAAAAACTCAATTTTGACCTACGACGAGCACGTGGGCCGTTAAGATCTGAGTGCACACTAAATATTGCCAGTCAAACATATTTGTTTTCATTGAACTAATACTACAATATGTATAATAGTTTTTAAAATTCAATTAAACCCAGGCTAATCCGAGTCAAAGTAGATAATCGTTTATCTATAAAATATCTAAAATTTACAATATACATATTATATCTATTATGGTTTGGTAAGGCAGAGCTTAATGAATTAAAAAAAAACTAACCACACTATCCATAATAATGTGACGTATTCTTACTTCAATGAAAACAAATAAATATGACTGAAAAAATTTGCACTATTTTATTGGATCGTCCATAAAAATGATTATAATTTGGTTAGGCAGGGTTTAATTGATTTCAAAAAAATAACCAGCAGCATCTGCAAATTGTATTCTCAGTTAAATGAAAACAAATAATTATGACTGACAAAGTTAGGCGTGCACTATGTATGTCGAATCTTTACAGCCTACCTCCACCTCTCGCCACTGATTTATAGTGACTATCATTAACCAGATTCACCTCATGTAGTATTGATTGCTTTTTAAATACCTTCCAAATTAAATAAATTACGTAATATCGGTGATAAAAAATATTTTTCCATTTTAAAATTCGACAGAATTATCGAATAGGTATAACATTACAATAACGTAGCTTAAATTATGTATTGTATCACTGCAAAAAGATAGCTACTATTCACATATCAAAGGAAATAATGCTCAAAGCATACCATAGTGTATTTGTAAAATAATTAAACACGTTTTGCGGTTAAAATAATTATTTCTACTATATCGTTATTTAGTTTTGAATTTCCAATTAAAAATATAATGAATATTGGTTAATTCGCAATATAATTGTATAAAAATTATTTTACATATTGCAATATTACAATATTGGCGACCATCGCCGATTAGGTAGGTACCTACTGATTCCCTATAAAAGAATATACAAGATTTAATAAAATAGCACTCTTTATTTAAAAAAAATTGCAAAGCAATTTACTCCAAAAACTTTGAAAGAACCTACCTATATATTATATTATTTAGTATATGCTATGTATTTTTTTCAAAACTGTGCTAATAATGCATCGTATTCCAATTTTGAAATTTGAACAACGGTACTTTTCACAGAGTTAAATACATATTGTGTTATTTTTCACCATGCCACTGTGGGCGCATTATTCCTCAATTCAAGAATATAAATATATACTTATATATTATATATATTTTTCTGTCATACGTACTAAATTTTAACATTTTTCTGAATATTCAAGGACATGAAATTTGGTACAGTGATGCTAATGCGGTGGAATTACATTTTACTTAAATTTATGGGTTATCCATTACATAATTTGTTTTTCAAAAAAACTTGTTTTTTGGTTAATGATTCTATTGATATTTTACTAACTGATTCCTGATCGACGGATGCCGAAAAAAAGTATAAAAAATATGACCGTCGTCGATTTATTTTTCGAGATTATGGAATTTAAGCAATTATTTTTATAGGGTCTTCATACAACGTCGGAGGGCGGAGAGGCAGGGAGGGTATATAAAAAGTAACGTTGATACCTTAACTAGTCATTAAGTACCACGTCTATAGTAAAATAAATAATAAACATATATTTTCAAATCGAACCTGAGTCTCTTGGGTATCGCTCTCTGTGCATTACCAATATGCTACGACTGCCATGCTTAATTGCGACAGATTTTAACATTGGCCTTTGTTAATACGTGCTCATAAGCGCTTTCTTAATTAAATTGAGTTACGGTAGGCGATCGGTTTGTATTCTAAATTAAAGTATTTATTACTTTTAATTACTAACCGACGCCACGGATCACTCCAATATTTTCTGTTGTAATTTACTTGAACTTGCTAATAATTTTAATTAACTATTTATTTTATTCAACGAATAATTCACAAGAATTTAAGAATGTACCATTCTAATTATTTGACAAACATAATTTGTCGCAACTAAACATGGCAGTCGTAGAATACTGGTAATGCACAGGGCGCGATACTTAAGAAATGCAGGTTCGATTCCTGCCGGGTGTCTTACTTTTTTCAAACAAGATTTTTCTGTTGGCTATTTTTCTCTTGAGTGTTTTCAAAGTAATTATGTATGTTCAAAAAATATATTGTTATAATGAGTTTCTAAAAATTCGGAGCAATATAACTAACATACAGGTTGGATTAAGTTGTTAATTTAAGAAGCTCATTTTATTTTGGCCGCGATGTTATCTGTTTGTTCAAAGGAAAGTCTACATACAATAGGAATAAGTACCGCGGTGATAAATATGTGAGATTTTTAAAATGGCGCCTGAAACACCTGCAGTTTACCGAAGCTCAACCTTTGTGCAAAGTGCAGGAACTAGCTCCTGAACTCGTTCTCGATCCATCAACGTCGCCAACAACGGGCAAACCCGCCAGAGTTTTGCGCGCGCTCTAGACGTTTTTCAACTAAATTGACAAAGTAATCTCAACAAATGCTCCGCGCCACCGCGCGAAAGCTTTGTAGTTTATATGACGCGATAACTGGGGCCACGCTAAGTCCCTGGAATACAATATCGTTGTCGTTTTGTGAAATCAATCTTCGTGTTTCAATTGTCGGGAAAATTCATCGAAAGAAAGCTCCCTACATGCATTCATTTTATAACATAGTTGGTTACATAGTTGTGTTCATTTGTAACTGCTTATCATGATTATAATATTATACCCATTGTTTGTAATTGTCAGGTGGTTGACCTTCAAGGATGTATTTAGACTAGATGGCGAGAAAATGATCGGGAAATAATAAGTTTTCACGAAAGTTAAACATTAAAGTTTATTCAACGGAAATGCAAGTACATATACAGCGGACAAGATATACGCGTTACAATGATTAAAAAATGAAAGACGATTGTTGCAAAGTGGGTGTTCCTTTTTATGTATTTTTGGTAATATCATTTTGATTACTTAGTTTATTGACGTCTTGTGTATGATATTCGGTGTAGGTCCATAGTCTAATGACTGTCTGGTGCCCTACACTTGTGTTTATCAAGTTAGAATATACTAACACAAAGCTCTATAAAGAATCCGGTGATAGTTATCAATTAACCATATTATTCAGTATTCCAATCAATATCAAATGACGGTGCTCACTAATTATTGTTCTTGGTAAGAACTTATTGTCACATGTTTAAAGCTTGTATTCTAATTGTGTTTATTTTGGGTAATAAATAATTACACTCACGTCTCAGTGTAACCACATAATAAGTTTCTAAAGCCGATGCCTGCAACAGAGATACTGGTCTTAAGGTGATTTGGCTTGTCAGAAACAAGTAAGCCTCTCGTCACAGTCAAAGTGAATACGATACTTCAGGCTTTATACAAGAAAACTCGATTCCAGACTTATTTTAAACCATACAGTGGGGCTGCAGAATATTGAGATGATCTGAAAATATGCAAGAAGAAAATTGATGTTATATAAAAATGAAATTGCAAGTTACTTCACAATGTAATTATCTCTGTATATTTTTCTTGACAATTTGGAAGAGTTTACGTAGCCATAGTTTGTTCATTGAAATACTTAATTTATTTATTACAGCATATATTTCAATAAATTAAACTAATGCATTAGAATCGCTGTATATTACTTTATTAAAAGGTAATCTAATTTTCTAAAATACTACAAAATACAATGAGCACTATACAAAAAATAGTTAACATTTTCAACGCAGGTAATTTCGAATGATGTCTGAGTCAATCATTGAAGACATTCATAATACATTATCGAGCCGGTTCAATTATATCTTGTACCTATATCATAATATATATTATAATGCAAGGACTCCATGGAAAATATGCATTGAATGGATGAAAAATAATTCATCCACACCTCCCCTTAACACATTAGCATCTCATATTTAGTTTTAGAGCCGAATGAAGTAACAAAATCAAATCGAGTTTGAAAAGTAATATGTATTTGCAGATCATATGACATTATAATTGCGTAGCTATTGATCATGAGTAATGAGCTTCCATGCATTTAGTCATTATTTGGATGAAAGATTTGGCAGGTTTTTCCACTAAATAAATGCATTTTTTTTCTCTGCTTCATATCTTGATAATAATATATTCATATCACCAGGATCTTCGAAGAGTTGTACATAACTACTGCAATCACTTTCGCGTTAAATAAGAAAAAGATCCAAGCAAGTGCCCTTCTAACACTTTACCTACTTATGATGACATAAGTATGTTTATTGGAAGTTTTATTTTGTTATTTCGGAACCTTTTTAGGTACTAAAATGATGCCCGTAATACAATCTATAAGCTGTTCAAGTTTAGGCGCTTTGCAAAAACGAGCAAAAAACAGTCAGATAGGACCGATAGTCAAAAGTTTAAAAAAAATACTTAATTTTTATTACCTACTTAGGAATAATGGAAAAGTCAAAACGACGATTAATTATTATACATAATTATATAGATGATCTATGCGGTATGTATTTTTTTTTCTTTCTTTCGACCATGTCCGATCCTAATAAGATCATAATATGGGCCTCCACAGAGTGGAGTTTGTATCAACAGATTTTTGTTTTTACGAAAAATGGATGTCAGCCACTTGCTCAACCTATTAGGTACATACTCTGACTCATACACATATTAAAAAACAAAATATTATATTGTGTTTGCCAGACCCAGGATTCAAACTTGGGACCCACAACGCTACGAGCCGACGCTTAAGCGCCATTGTGAGTATATGTATTTTAGAGTCTGATAATTATTTTAAGTTACTTTATATTAAAAATTAGTTGAAAAAATGTGAAAAAAAGAATTTGAAGTGAGAGATTTATTATACCTGATAAAAAGTAGTAGAATATAATGATTGTAGATTGTAGTCAAATATAAAATATTCAAAAAGAGAACAGTTCTTTTCCAGATTAATTGTGTACGTATAAAGTAACTTTGTTGCATTCTCCAAATGACTAAGCAATTTGATAAAGTGCCAAAACCAACTCATCTTAAATTCATTGAAATTTATTCAAAGCAGGGAAATAACTGTTCGAGTAAATACGTATAACATCTACCCTATTCGCACTTGAATTATTTCGTGAAGGCGGAGGCTCGTTTTGCGGTGCACCATAAATTGGTTTATCCTTGCATCAGCGTCCTGATAAATATCTTCCATCGCTTTCACATATATCTTGCAATTTATTCGTATGTAATTCAATGCACTTTGATAATAGATACTTTTCTTATATAACATACTGTAGGAGAATGCTTTCACGTGAAATATTGTATTGTGTTTCACGAATATGTAAAATAATACGGCTTGTTAAAATAAATGTCCTCTTATATTATATTTTGGACCGACTATATTGCTGAATTGCATTGGCCCTGGAAAAAATAAGGAGAAGAAATGATGGGCTAAGTGTGACCAATTAAAAAGACAAAACTCGTAATATACACGTCGCTCGAAAAAAGATCAAACGCTGGACAAATCAAGCCAACTAGTAGTACCTAAAACGTGGTAACGCAACGCACAGGACTGAGTGGAATCAGCTTGGAAAGGCCTTCGTCCAGCAGTAGATGGATTGGATGGATTCAAGCTGATGACGATGATATATAATATATATATACGCCTACGATGGCCGAACGGCTTAAGCGTCGGTTTATAGTGTCGTGGGTCCCAAGTTCGAATCCTGGGTCTGGCAAATACATATATCGTTTTTCAATTTGTGTTTGGAGTCAGAGTATTGACCTAATAGGTTGAGCAAGTGGCTAACATCCATTTCTCGTTGAAAAAAATCTGTTAATACAACCTCCATTCTATGCATTATCACTGTTGTATTAACAGAATTTTATATTATAATGAATATGAATACTTCATAACAGAGTATTAACAGGTTGTAACCGATCTCACGAATCACCACAAATATTTTGTATTATGTATTTATGTATGGGTGTTTTATTTTTCTAAAACAATTTTTTTCTAGCGGGTATATGCTTTAGATGTTTTAAAATTATTTATGTTTAATATATAGAATATTACATGCTTAAGTGTCATATTCGTTGAATAAAATAAATAGTTTATTAAATTTTAAAGTCATGTTGTGAACGTCTTGAATTTGTAATGTATATAATTCAATATATTATTATGTAAATAAATACATTTAAATTTGAATATGGTACAGAAAGAATAATTAGTTTTAATTTAATGTATTGTAGGTATATAATAATACTCGTATATAAATAATTTGTTGAGTAAAAAAATAGTTTATTAAATTAGTAAATTATTCGCCCGGCTTACAATGGGTGTACGTTCAAATCATATCTGGTTTAAGGTTTTTTTAAGTATTTATCTGAAAAATATATTTCTAAGGTTGTTTCAAGTTATTTATACCTATAATTATGTTAAAAAGTACACGCCTCGTTGAATAAATAAATTTATTATACGTACGGAAAAATGTTAGCCGAAACCCCTCTCCATGAAATGTCAATGGATGCCTCATAAAGATGAATCACTTAGTCCTTGTTAAGATGTTGTTTATATTGTCAGTCTGCAAGCTGCCAGGGGTGTGCATGACTCACACAGCCGACGAGGCTTAGTCATGTCTACGGAGACAGTAGAATGTTCACAGTCTCATTTATTCTCGGTAATGCTCCCCGCCGCGCTCATTTTCGCCACTTCACTGCACAACGCGGACTGCTAATTCTGGGTAAATGACATTTTCACTTTGAAATGTTTTCAATTTATTGTTTGGAAATTATTCTGAACCTGGCAAAATGGACTGGCGGTGTTGTTTTGTCAAGACAATCGACTCGACACTTCTACCCCTTTAAATAATATCTTTTTCGTTGTCAGACAATCCTTCATAATCATAATTTTAAACTGGGGAGAGGAAGTGATGAAAAATGAAATAATTCAAGTCATAATTTGAATCAAAACCTAGTTTATTCAAGCATTGTCATCATCAATATCATTTATTTAATTCAGTCATTGTTGTATTAATCGATATTAAAAATGTGGTGGATATCTTTTGGGGTTAGCGAGAGTCAAAGTCGAAATTGCAATATCTTGGATATATTATTGTGCAATATGTCGGAAACAAGCGTCCGAATTAGCATGGTTACTGATGAAGATGGAGCCATTTGGCGGCTCAATATTTTTTGCATGGTACTGCATTGATAGATTCCAGGATCTCAAGTAATGAATTAATATCACCTACTACTACTATAAACTATAAAGTCATACTTTTTTCAAAAAGTTTTTTTATATATAATATTTTATTTAGCGCCCACGGTGACCGCGCAGCTTAAGCGCTGGACTATCACGCCGTGGGTCCCAGGTTCGAATCCTGGGTCTGGCAAGTACACATATTGTTTTTCAATTTGTGCGTGAGTCAGAATATGGACCTAATAGGTTGAGCAACTGGCTGACATCCATTTCTCGTAAAAAACAAAATCTGTTAATAAAGACCTCTATTCTGTGGAGGCCCATATTATGATCCTATTAGGATCGGACATGGTCGAAAAAAAAATATATAAGTATAATATTATAAGTGTTTTCATAATTATGTATGTAGGTACATAATATTATATTTGTGTGTATTCAAGCATTCAGTTTTTATAATCAAATGGTGCTACAATCAACACATTACTATATTAGTTCTCTTCACAGCCATACAATTGGATACCTTTTAAGGGCCCGCTGAAGAGCCCGCGGTTCAAATATAATTCAGTATAAAAAGGACCTCGGCGTCGTAACTACGTCAATTTAAATCGATCTTTTCGCAAAAATCACTAATCATCGGAGATTTTATTTCAAGAAATATTATTATTATTACTGATAATTTCTGCCGCGCGGAGAATTATTATTATTTTATGAACACCTGCGAGATGAAGCCGATCAGAAAACAGGGCTGTCAAAATAATATTAAGCATTCATATTTTTTAAATGTTAATTTCATCATGGTTTTTAATCAAACCTGTGCAAGTACGTACTGATAACTTGGGTGGATTTTGTAGCAAACATACTATTGATATATATACGCCATACGGGTATATTATTATTATAACCCAATTCAAATTGAACATAGGTTGATACTCAAATACTATTATAGTATGTTTATGATTTCGAGAAAATAATACGATGGTATAATTAATCCATATCAATTATTTGAAAACATTACATTCGCACTTTGCACAAAATTACAAACACATTCGAAGTTTGCCGCACACGTACAGACCATGTGATATTTGTTTACGCAAAATCGTCGCTTTTCAAAATGGCGAATTTGATTACCAGATTTTACTGCGATGAATCAGTATGTTCCTTTTTGTTTTTTTTTATTCGTAGGTTTGTTTACTATGTACACCGAGAAATTTCCATTTATAAACTCGGAAACGATTTTTACAGAAGAGTTTTGGAATATAATGCAACCAAAACTGGAAAAAATTCTATCATGGGTGTTGACTTCCTGAATTAGCTAACCCCAGGTCCATGCCACTACGTGAACCACAGTGGATATTAAGCCATTTCCACACTGGCAACAAGTTGCTGGCAACCTCATTAAATTTTACGATACTTACCATAATTGCTTAAGAAATTTTACAATAATTATCGTAAAATCTAACGAGGTTGCCAGCAAATTAACTTGTTGCCAGTGTGGACCCGGCATTAGATGCACAAAACTTAAATAATATATATTATAAATAAAAATTTAAAATTATAAATATATATTATGATTTATGTCTTCGACAGCCCTGATGAAATAAATGTGAAATATGAGTCGGATCAGTCACAGAGCAAATTTATTAACACAAACAACTTTGACACGACCTTTTTATATTAACTAGTAGACCAGATATTATGGACCACATGTTAAAAAATCATATTTTCAATTCTCAAGGCCAATTCTGTAGAACGTCCTCTTAAGAGGACGCTCTACAGAATCGGCCTTTAGAATTGAAAATATGATTTTTTTACATGTGGTCCATAATAACTGGTCTACTAGTTAATATAAAAAGGTTGCCGCCAATGTTTGTCTCAATAAACTCCCTACAAGTGAAGTGAAGCTATGGGGTGACCAAAAAATAGTACTTTCTAATAAAATTTATTTTCTAATAAATTTACTAATAACATTTAATGTTACTAAATTCAATATGTTTATCAGTTCTTTGGTGGGAAGTATTGCAACTGATATGATGGATATGATAAATTTTTTGATTATGTGTTGGCCGCGATATAAACTTAATAATATATTAATAACTTTTTAACCTGAAATTGTCCGAGAACTAAACATACGAAGGATGTTGACATACATATCAACCTACATTTTTATTTCATGTGCTATCCAAAAAACATTACTAATGAATAGTGCTTATTTGTAATGTTTAGGACCTACATATTAAAAATAATAGGTATTGTTTAATTCTAATGCATATTTTTTAAAACGTAGAATTTACTGTCTGCCTATAAAAAGAAAGTGACTTTTTATTGCCTGCGCAACTTCACTTTTATACTAGTGAAACAAGTGGTAGGTAAAGCCAATGGGCGAAATTATATATTATATTAAGAGTGCCTAAAAATAATTATTAACATACAGTCACTAGACACATTATTTTTTTATTAATCAATCGGACTGGCGGGCATATAAAAAATGACTATAAAAAATGACTGTCGCTAGAAAAAGTGTCTGACAGGGCTGCCGACGCAATTAATTATATTATACTTTTTAAATTTAATTTATAATATATTTTATTTAAGTTTTGTGCATCTAATGCCGGGTCCACACTGGCGCAAAACAATGTCGCGCGACAACCTCGATAAATTTTACGATAATTATCATAATGGCTTAAAAAAATTACGATAATTATCATACTTATCGTAAAATTTAACGAGGTTGCCGGCAACATGTTGCCAATTTGGACCCGACATAATATCCACTGTGGTTCACGTAGTGGCATGTACCTGTTTTTCTGGGGTCAACTAATTCAAAAAGTAAACACCCATAATAGATTTTTTCCAGTTTTGGTTGCATTATATTCCAACTCATTTCCGATATTATTAATGGAAATTTCTCGGTGTACATAGTAAACAAACCTACAAATAAAAAAAGACAGTAAAGAACACATTGATTCATCACAGTAAAAACTGGCAACCAAAATGGATTATATAATATATTCCATCGTATTATTTTCTCGAAATCATAAAGATACTATAATAGTATTTGAGTATCAACCTATGTTCAATTTGAATTGGGTTATAATAATAATATACCGGTAGATATATCAATAGCATGTTTGCCACGATATCCACCCAAGTTATCAGTATGTACTTGCACAGGTTTGATTAAAAACTATGATGAAATTAACATTTTACAAATATTATATTATTTTGACAGCCCTGTTTTTTGATCAGCGGACACGTGCAGGTGGTGTTTATCAAATAATAATGTAAGATTGTCGACAATAGTAATAATACTAATAATAATGTTTTTTTTTAAATAAAATCTCCGATGATTAGTGATTTTTGCCAAAAGATCGATTTAAATTAACGTGCGTACGACGCCGAGGTCGATTTCATACTAAATTATATTTGAATACCGAGCTCTTCAGCCGCCCCTTAATGATGTTAACTGTTGTGTTGTATTAAATAAAATAAAATAATATACAGTTTTTATTCCACCACTACCAGGATTTGTTTCAGCCACTTCAATAGAATATTGTTAACACAGCAAATAAGTTATAAAGTTACTACTAAGATTCATTTCAAAATCGTCATATGATTAATAATTATCAACCCAATCGACAATCTTTTACTGATGTGAACAAAACCCGTTCTGATTATTATTAAAATATATCATAGAAATGAGTAAGTTGTACTACATAATATCGTGTTTTATGTCAAGTATTTAAGAGTTATGTACTTGAAGAAAATAATACCGTTAGTGAAAATTGTGTGGAATAGTCATATTTGTTACGAAGGCGATGGAATGTAGAAAACAAGCTTCATCGCTGATGTACCTACAGGAATAGACAAGTCTTAGTACATTATTTTTAAAACAATTTAGTTTAAATGTATCCGACCAACATGATTTTATGAATCAATACGAGAAAATAATAAGAATTTATTTCTTATTGCGACATTATCATTCAAAAAAACTGAGACATTTAACATATTTTTTTCCATATAAAGACATGAAAATCCCCCAATTTTCTAAGGATATAAGGTAAAATTTGTCCTTTACATATTGAGTAAACACATTTCAGTCGAACGGTTGTTTGTTTCGGAAACCTTTTATAAATGATTTCAATATATTTGCAAAGGGTCGACAGGTGAATTTTTCTACCAACCATTTATTTCCATCGAAAACCATGAATATTTAACTTATATTGACGTGGTTGCGCCTTCTTGTCAAAATGGATAAACGATGTATATGTAATTTATGAATTCATTTTGAATCTCGGGTGAATAAGTCAAGGGACTGTTTAATGAAAAAATGCTTTTAATGCATATGCACAATATCCAATCAAACGATTTTTGTAGTAATTTGTAGAAATTTGTCATTGTTGAAGGAAAATAAAATTGACTTAACCCTTTAAATGATAGGAGGTATTATAATGGTAGTACCAGAAAGGCCGTGAATTTCTATGATAAAATAAAACCTTAAAAACATTTTTTTTTAAAATATATTACAAGTATATCATAAAGACTTGTATATCGGATAAGAATGTCACCATGCTGACAACAGATAGCACTGTATTATGTAGAATGTATTAATTTATTTGAAACATCCGACCGGGTGTAGTGGAGTGAGTGTAAAAAACAGCGTATATACACGCTCATTTTCTATGGCCGGCCTTGCATGCACGGATTTGTATAGCTTGCGGTATACATAAAAAAGATATTCTTAACATAAATAAATAGATCAGAAAAAATGCTAAGTTGAAGATAATAGTGAAGATAATGGAGAATATAATGAAAAAACTCCTGAAATACACACTGGAGCATGATGTATATTTTCAATAAAAAATGCTCCATTTCCAAACTTTGTAGGTATGTATAAAAAATTATGTTTTTAAATGTATCATAATTTATTAAAAGCTTTAAAGCTATCGGTATGTTATATGTGCAAAACAATTGCACAGAAAGCTCTGATTATACAATATTATGAGTATCTGACCTAGTGAATAAGTAAGTAGGTACTGGCCGTCACAGCTGTTCAGAATTTGAAGTCGAAAGAGATTAAACTTTGGCTGCTCTATCTAGTCTTTGTCAAGATCTATTTGGTTTTCGACATAAACGTCTTACTTTTTCTTTTTGAAAAGTTTTTAAAGTTTCCTCCAAGAAAGTTTTCCACAGTTTCATTATAGGATTTCACATTTTTCTATCAACTTTAATCTTTATAATATAATACTCATAGTGGTGAGCGCAAGTGGTGGTTGTATATTCGCATATGAAGCCGTGGGTTACGGGTCCCAATGCCACATGAGGTGAAGTTTTTTTTTTGATGCTGGTTGGATAATATCAGTGGCGAAGGGTGGAAGTCGGTTGGATCCGACGTAAATAGTGCACATTAAACTTTGTCAGCCATACGCATTTGTATTTATTGAACTAAAACTACAATATTTACAGATGGTATTGGTTAGTTTTAAAAAAAATTAAACTCTGCCTAATCCAAACCATAATAGTTTTGGTATATTTTGGGAAATCCGACAAAATTGTGCACACTTTTTCATCCATAATAATAATTCATCGTTGAATTAAGAATACATAATATTACACGTCATGTTGTTGGTCATTAAGCCCTGCTTAAACCAAGCCATAATATATAAAAATATTATTCTATCTGTAAAATATCTAAAATTATGTATGATTTAATGTCATAATTATAATAGCATTTTTGATTATTATTTATTATTGCTTGGTTTTCGCAGGGTTTAATTGAATTTTAAAAATTAACCAACACCATCTGTAAATTGTAATGTTTGTTCAATGGAAAAAATACGTATAACTGACAAAGTTTAGTAGGCACTATTTATTTCGGATCTTGACAGCCTACCCCCACCTTTCGTCACTGAGATATATGTATATAACAAGGACACCATTAAATAATGATCACCAACAGACAAACCGGATTAGCTGGTCTGATATTAATGCACTCCGAAGGACGAAAGGTAATGCGATATAAATCTACATTTTTCTAGTATAGGAAATAGGTATCTAAGGACCAACATGAGAAAAAACAACAAATATATTTAGTTTAATATCTATAGGTACTTACTAATAAATTTTGTTATGTTCATGTGATTTCAAAATATTTGCCTTTCGATTAGTGTTTTAACTATGTTCATTATACATAAATAAGCACAACGTTATTTATTGCTGTCTGTTCATCTGTCACAACCTACTGCACCTACATTAATGAAACACACATAGCTTATTAAAGACAGCATCGTTATTTCCTACTTAATAATAGAGATTCATCTCAATATCTCAAAAACTTGTCAATTAAAATTCTAATAGACTTAAATTCAAATTCCATCAAGTAGTAAGTCGATAGTAATAATACTTGTACAATTATACATTTCTAATTTCTAAAATAAAATGCTCTGGTTAAAGTGACTAGATAGCACCGGTGGATTGGTAAGGTGAGGTATAGGTAACCAGTAAGCTGTGCATGTAGATCCAATCGTTGTCAAATAAATAGTAATGGGTAGGTAAAGTAGTCAGATATGGGTGGTGTAGTAGTGGTGATGTAAAACGCGGTTTGAAAGGCGTGCATCTAGATTTGTAATAAAGTATTCAAATCACACCAGTCTAATATATTTCTTCATTTAGTTAATATTTCAACAAACTTTTATTTATACAAACGAAGTCATGGGTAATGGTTAGTTCTAAAATATGGAACTAACCACTATATAATTACAAGATCAAAAGAACTTTTTATATACCACGTTTTTAAATTTTCTGTTGAATCATAAACTTGACAATTCTATATATTAATAAAAACATTTTATTGTACTTGATAGAAATACTGAATAAATATTATAGAATACTGAAATGTCATTATGACATTTCATATTGATTTCCACAGTAACGCACGTGTATATTAATAATTTAGTTGCTAGGACCCCCTTAGCAACCAATAATAATAACTTTCCATACAAAACAGAAAAAACTGAAAATGAATTCAATTTTGCTTAAAAATGGCTAAAAGTATTAAAATAATGCATTGTCGTCGTGTTCTGATATATTCTAAAATTTTCAAATGTCTAGCTAGTCACGAAATTAGTTAAAAATCTTCAATCGTCCAATACAAATCTTTGAGAAACAAGAAAAATATGTACTGGACATACAAGAAAAATTATTACCGGACAAACAAGAATACGAGCTAATAAAAACGCGGTAAAATAGGATGTGTGGACACTATTACTATGCCCGGAGATTACAGATAAAATAATAAGAGGGTAATCTTTTTCTACTTTAAATATAAAATATTCGTAGTAAGATAGTTTAAAATATCTTAAAACTAGTAACATAAATAGATATTCTAATGGACTTAAGTATTATACAATTCTATTTGAGTACTTCTAAGTAAATTCATTAGTTAACTCTATTAAATTCACATTCTCTTGGATGTAGTAATAGAATGTAGTATAATTGATTATTATCCAATGATCTAATATTGAAGTTTTGACAATGTATACGCCTAATGATTTTTTTTTTTTTTAGAATTATTAGTAACCATATCCTTGCTTTTTCGTACAAGGTGGTTATTAGTAATTTTTGAACAATCGCAAATACCCAGGCTTTGAGAAAAACACATAAATGTTTTTGTCATGACCGGGAATCGAACCCAGAACTTTCGGGTGGAAGGCCAGCGCCTTACCCACTGCACCATGAGAGCCGCCTACGCCTAATGATTGTGGTATTAGTGATAGGGGGTTTTTACAAACACTTCAACTATTCATAATTTGTCTGTTATATTTTTTATTGTGATCCTTGACTTAATCGATACCTAAGTGATAAAGTTTTTACCTAGTTAATTATAGAAGTTAGAATTAATAATATATTCGTTGTCGGTGTATATTTAGTTTTTGGTGAGTGCACATAGGGCCGAAAGATGCCGGCAAAACCCGGGTAGCTTAAAACGACTTAAATGGAATAGTACAAATTTTAAACCCATTATCCACAATCCTCGGTTGATAGTATTAGTTATGTTTTTATTAGTTAAGGTTAGGGATTGCAATAACAGTATTTCAAAACCGGTATTCCAGTATTTATCAATACTGAAATACCGGTTTTAAAAAAAAACTCAAAATACCGGAATTTTCAGTATTAAGAAAGCACACTCGTTTACGTTTTTGAAAATGAATTATAAGTCATGTGCTACTTAAATGCAAATATATTGAGTGAATCTAACAGATGTGAAAAAATAATAAAACAAATTTCATCAAATATATTTATATACGTAATTGTCGCGATGAAATATTATCAAATATTATTTCGAAATAGAAAACATCCGTGACAAAAATGTTCAATTATTCTATAATTATGGATGACTGTACAAGCGTTGAATTTAAGAAGCTTTTCCTGCAGCCGGACTTCATTGCACTTGATTAACTTTTGAGGGCTTTTGTTAAAATTATCAATATACTTATTCAAATTATTTATAAAAAATCACTAGTTTTACAATTATGATTAATACAAATTTTTAAATGTCAACATAATAAATGTAGGTATGTAGGTATTTGCTATAAAATAATATTTTTAAAAGATTTTAATAGCTATATTTTTATTGATAAGCACCTACTTCTGTTTTTTTAATGTTTAAGAAATACCGGTATTCAATAAGAAATACGGAAAAACCGGTATTGATATTTTCATTCGGTATTGCAATCCCTAGTTAAGGAGGAAAGAAATATATGTGTTGTTATGATGATTTTATAAAGGGAGTATAATATCTATAAAAAATATACTATTCTAAAATAACGAGACTGTCAGACTGAAATCGTTCCGTGCATGTCGACTTTATGGATTGAAAATATTTTAAATAATAGCATACGAGCTTGTAAAATAATTTGCCGCTCGCAACGAGGCAAATATACGACCATGTCATTCTATTGAAAATTTTCCAATGGCTTTAATAATACACGAAGAAAGATTTCAATATAAGATTATTTTAATATTCTGTTGAAATGCGAAAAATGTAGGAATTAAAATTTATATTTTAGTATTGCACAATTTTTATATTAGTCTTTTCTACTGCTACGACTTGGGGCGGTCTTTGACCTCTTTCATTTTGCTCTTCATCTTCTGTCGATTACTCCTAACGTTAGCAAATTTTGTAGAAAGCTATCACAACACCGAAGTCGTGCGTTCCTCTTACTTATAAATAAAGGATATTTTCTTGATCATCAGTGACGTCCCTAGATAAAATTCCGCCCCTAGGCAGCACCCAAAAGCCGCCTCATTTTTATACAGTATTTTTATCATCCTTTCATGAGTCCAATATCTAAGAAATGTGTTGTATGGGTAAATTACTAATAAAATATCATACTACTTGTTTGAAAATCTACACGTGTCGTTTCTGGTAACCAAGTACGTCGAAGGGCAACGAAAGTAAACTAGATATCGCGAACCCGATAAAACCAGTGAGCTGATTTTTTTAATGGAAATATATTTTCGTTATTACTAAGTTTAGGTAGCTATTTCTATATATGTATTCCAAATAATTTTCCTCGATTTGCCACCCTTCGAGTAACTGCCGCCCCCAAGCGACGCTCAATCTGCCTACCCCCACGGGACGTCACTGCTGATCATCCATAAGTCTAAAATTTGAAAGTAATTCTGATGTTAGATGAAGATCATAATTAGAAGATTTCAGAATATACCACATTCGTTAGATGAACCGTAGCATAAATTTAGTCTAAAATATTCTTTTTCCCTAATTATAATTTAGAAAAATTATGCAATATAAAATTCAATCATCGTTATCAGCTTATATTTAATCACTGCTGGACGAAGGCTATCGGAAGCTGTCTAGTCGTCTAGAATCTAGATGCAGCGTTGCCACGCACTCAACGTAGGTACTTTCGTAATATTATAATATTTAGGTACATTTAATTTTTTAAATTATAATTATTATTCTACGAATAATCTACACTATTTGAGAAAGTAATATTATTCTTAATGAAGATAATATGTATATATTTAAAAAAAATACCGAAAAACAATATTCAGGATTCATGCCAATAATTGAGTCACGTGTGTCTTATCTAATTGCGATGAAAATAACAACTATTTTTACATCTTGAAGCACTTAAGAAATTGCGTTAATTTCAGCGTGAATTCATGTTGTCTTTTTTTTTCAAACATTTTTTCAAGTAGGTATTTACCTCATGTGTTTTCAAATCGTGTCTGTTCAGTTTAATTTATTACCACGTTTTTCTTAGCTCATATTTTTGTTTGTCCGGTGTTTATTTATCCAGTACAAATCTTGCAATCGATTTTTAACTACCTTCCCGACTAGCTATCAGAAGACGATGCGAATGCATTCTTTTAATACTTTTAGCCATCTTTAAGTAGAATTGAATTCATTTTCAGTTAATTCTGTTTTGTGTGAAAAGTTATTTCGGAAGAAATCCGTAATCCAATATACTATTATTGGTTGCTAATGAGATGGTCCTAGCAACTAAATTATTAATATATACGTGCGTTATTATGGAAGTCAAAATGACATTTCAGTATTCTATATTTGTTTGTTTGTTGCAAAATAGCAAAAAAATGATTTGTTGACATTTGCCTTATTTGTCCTAAATTATTTATACATAGAATTATTAAGCTTATATGATTCAACAGAAAATTTAAAAACGTGGTATATAAAAAGTTCTTTTTATCTCGTAATTATTATTAAGATAGGTATACTGTATAAAAGGTAATCGTGTTGATTTCCGTCCAAACTAGAGTAATATTAAATTACGAGATATCTTGGGTGTCAAAAATGCTTATATTTAATGCATTATGCCATATATTTTCAAGTAAAAACTATAGATCTGGCAAGAAAATTTCTGGTTAAAATTAATAAAAAAAATTGCTTGTATAATATTAATTTATTATATAAATATTAGGTATCCTAATAGAATAATAATAACTCTAATCATTGATTGGACGTAAAAAGCAAAGAAACAGCGCGTTCCACAGTGTTATTAAAGCAACCATAATATTTCCAGTCACGAAGTCAATTCATAGCGGGAGAATTTCCAATAATTTCACCAAGCAAATTCTCGCAGACCTATCACTTTCGACGTACTATAATAATATTATTATGTATATGTTACGTAATGAAATAACTTAACTAGCAATAAACGAATGAGGTCATCTGCTTTTATTTTTACTGTGGAATTTAATATTGTCAATGGTAGACTTCGTGCTGAAGGCAAGCGGGAAAATCTGAAAATTAAATGGTTTGCATTATGATGAGTGATCGGTTATCTATCTTTAATTATATTTATAAAAGATCTTGTTATAAGCAACCACTTGAATGTCTTGAAAATGTATCAGTTTATTACTACTCTGCTATATAGAAAGATAAGCTAAAATCTGTAACGATGTACTGCTAAGTTTTTCTATTGCTCTTAACTTCCGTCTATTTCTTGTATAATATACAGATATGTTAATTTATATACACAGGTGCGAATACGGTTGATATAAATGAGAATTCTGCCATTCTTGGTGGTATTGACTTGTGTGTCCTTGATATCTATCTTAGAAATCGGAAGCATCAGTTTTTCGTTCTAACAAGGTGCAGAACTAGCCTGCGAATTGGGAGGGCAATAACTCTGTTTAACCAAATCGCTTCGGATGTTGATATATTCCACCTACGTGAGGATGAGTGTATATGGGCGTTGTTTTATAAGTTCTTAACATATGGTACACTTACTTACATGTCGTTCGATTTTAAGATAATGTTTTGACGATTTTTTAGAAATCCGATGTGCGCCCGCCACTATTATCCCAAATCTCAAATGCGTCCGCTACCGCAAAAAGGTTAAGGTCAATTATCCCATTCTTTTTTTTATCGATTAACGGATATTTGAGACTGAGTTAAATTCAAACAGCACTTAAAAAATAATTAAATATATCTACTTACTTGATTATAAAACATTTTTGTAAATTTCAATTTGCAGCTATTTGTACATGGTAAAAAAATGCCAAAAAAAGCATGTGTCTTCAATTGCGGCGGCCACATTTGTTCTACATACGTATACTTTATTTTTAATCACGCAGTATAAAGACTGTAAAGCAGGGGTTCCCAACCTTTTTGCACTCTAGAGCACATTCTAAAATATCGGTAGGGTGGCGGGCACCACCTATTTTTAATCGACAAACTCCTTCAATAACTTCTCATTTTCCCATAATTTATTTTCTTATATTCATAATTTATTAATAAATAATAAACAAAAATGTTTCAAAATAATAAAACTATTATTCAAATTGCATACACAAAGCGAAATGTATTTACAAAGTAAACAAAAAACACAAATACAAAGAAAACATTTTATAAAAAAATAGAATATCAATATGTCAATGTGATCTTTGGCATTTTTTTTTTAGATTTATTAAAAACCATGTCCTTGCTTTTTCGTACAAGGTGGTTGTTAGTAATTATGAACAATCACAAACACCCAGGCTTTGAGAAAAACACATAAATGCTTTTGTCATGACCGGGAATCGAACCCAGAACTCTCGGGTGGAAGGCCAGCGTCTTAGCCACTGCACCACGAGAGCCGCTAATCTTTGGCATTGCATATCATTGGCCAGTGCCTCATAATTAGGAGAGTATGACGATAATCCTGTTAGCAAACAACCATAAAGATGCTCATCGGTGAGTCGAGATCTATATCTTGATTTTATTAAGTTCATGTTTGAAAACAATGACTCGCATAAATATGTCGAACCGAAAAATGATTTAATTTTATATGCCGCTTTTTTAAAAAATGGGAACTTTTCTCTGTCCACTGTATTCCAAAAGTCCTCTGATATTAAGGATTTAAGCAAAATATCATTCTTAAGCTCCAAAATTTCTAACTCTAGTTCTTCTGTCTTACCTTGAACAAAATCTGCAATACATGCGGCCATTTCCATTACATTTATTTGGCAAGTAAAAGTATTGATACAGAAGGAAACAATTGGCTCGATATCTGTAAACTGCAAAAATCTCTCTTCAAATTGTTTTTTTAACACTTGAAGATGCTTAATAAATAATGACCCGTTTAATTTATTGTTACCTAGCATTTTATTCATATGTGGGAAATGCACGAGAGAATTGATCTGCAGATGTGATATCAACAAATCCAATTTAGCCTTAAATGACTTTACAGAGCTTATCATTTCAGCTATGTTTTGTCTTTCCTCTGCAACTCCAAATTTAAAGAATTAAATTTTTCCATGATGTCTGAGAAATCCCAAATCAATCAGCCAGCGAGAATCAGCTAGTTCATCATAATTTTCCTTTTTATCGTTTTAATGTTTTTATTTCTTCAATTAAACTCACAAATCTTGTAAGAACCTTTCCTTTACTGAGCCAACGTACTTCAGTATGCAGAATAAGATCATGTTTTTTTATTTTCAGTATCTTCTAACAGGGCCTTGAAAAGTCGGTGTTGCAAAAGAGCTGCTCGAATAGAATTGATTATTTTTGTAACTATTTTCATAACGTGTTCAAATGGCAATATTTTACAACATAGAGCTTCCTGGTGGATAATACAGTGGTAGGACATAAAGTTTGAAAATGATTCATCCTTCTTGCAGAGGGCAATAAATCCTTTGTTTTTACCTACCATTGCTGGTGCCCCATCGGTGGTTATCGCAGACAGCTTGTACAAAGGCATATTTATTGACTTGGCGTATGTTCTGAATGTATTATAAATATCCTCACCCCTTGTCTGTCCTTTCATAGGTAATATTTGCAACATATCCTCTTTTACTGTGAAGTTACTAAATACCATTCTCACCATAACTGTGCGGTGTCTGATATATCTGTTGACTCGTCAAATTGTAGCGAGAACCAGTCACATATTTTCAAGGCAGTCTTTAACTGAGTTTGTATGTCTGTTGAAATTGCATGTATTCTTCTTGTGACGGTGTTATTTGACAACTGTAAGTCTTGTATTGCTGAGACAATCTCACGTTTGTTTGAAAATCCATCAAACAAACAATCGGCACCAGTCAAAAATAGTTTTTTAAGGAACTCACCATCAATGAAAGGTTTCTTCATTTTTGCGAGCATGTGAGAAATTTTGAAAGAAGCAATGGTGGCCTTTTTAGAATTTTCCACATGTCTAGTGAAAACAGTCTGTTGTGCAGTTAGACTTGATTTTAGTTGACAAATTTTTTTCTTTCTTACTTCAGATTTAAGTGGATAATTCACATCAAAAGTGGCATGAATTGTCTGAAAGTGTCGTTCACATTATGTTTTTTCGGCACTGCAATACTACTACCACACAACAAACATGCGCATTTATTTTTCACATTAAAGAAACAATATGATTCCTCCCAGTCATTGTTAAAATTATAGGTTCGTTGTCTTTTACTCGGTCCACTCATTTTAGAACTATATAGAAGGAATATCAAAACTCCTAATTCGTGTTTCGTCAGACAAAGATGTCTCCTAGCTAAAGATCTACCATCGTAAGTTGGCAGCCGGTCGAATTTGAAACTAAAATTGTCTATCGAGGATAAATTTGTTACAAATGCCATTTAATTTTACAACATGTTTCTCGAATTATGGATTGAATAATATTTGTACAAAAATCTACTACCAATAAAAAATTATAAATTACCATTTTTTTGTTAATTATGGTAAAATTCTCAATGCCATACTAGCGCCCTCAATGAAATGCCAATTTATGATGGTAGATCTATAAATGTCGCAACCCAAATGGGGCAGCAATCGCAATCACAATGACAACTACGTGATTCCAGGCGGGGAATGCTATTTGCAGATCACTCCTTGTAAACGCCGAAAACCCGAACTGAGCCGATGATCGCCGAAGCCAATCAGGACGGTACGAGCACGTGACTACTGTCACGTACTTTGGCGTTCATCGGCTCAGTTCGTGGCGTTCGTTCACTTCGGGTTTTCTGCGTGTGTCAGGCTAGCGTGACAATTCTGTCTCTGTCGAATAGTGGCGGGCACATACGAATCGTTCCGCGGGCGCAATGGTGCCCGCGGGCACGGGGTTGGGAACCCCTGCTGTAAAGGAACGGGGTAAAGAAACCAGAAAGATAACTTACTCATTTATCGCTTTAAAAACTATGTCAAAATTTTGGCAAAAGTACAGTCACTTTTTAGAGTTACAATGAGTAGAATGGAGATTAAACCTATGATATCAGAATAATTATGATTGATGACCCAGTATTAATTGGTAATAAGTCAAAAATTTTGACATTTCGCGATGTTGGTATCAAAATACTCGTAAAAATAAGCTCTTGTCGGTTTTGTACAGAAACAATTCGAAAAAAAATAATTTAGATACCTATCTTGAGAGCCAAAAACCCCATCTGATATTTTACAAACTTTCAAACAAAATCAATTTTGTAGAGATCCAGTTCAAATTGTTTCCATTTAAAACTGGCGATTGACCATACGTTTCAATTTAGAATAGGTAAATTTTCACATGTATCCTTTTAAAACTTGTCAAATATTGTGTATTGTAAAATATTCAAAATATTAAAACATGGTTATATCAACACTACGTTTTTTGAGTTGTTACTGTTTAATACTGGGTCATCGTAATATTCGCTACAAGGACAGACTAGAATAATGAAGAAACAGAACAGTGACAAAACAGACCAGCCAGTAGAAAAATAAAACATTCATTTTTGTCATATCGAACTTCAGCAAACGAAAACTAAAGTTTATAAAAGAAATGTATGTATAAATATTTAATAGATAATAATATTATAATCACTGCTTCTTGGCAATTTGGCGTAAAAACCTCAATTATTCATCTGCTTGATTTTGATAATCGTGCTCAACTCCGCAGAATTATTAAACTCATTATTTCGTTGTACCTAGTCACTCAAGCATTTTGAACATATTAGATTGATTAGGACGAGATAAACCTAATTTACCGGCAACGCCGAGTTGACTCCCGTTTAATTGAGGCTTTCTAGCGATTAGAAATGCAGATAATTTAATTTTTTTTTACGGGGTATTGAAAAACTGTGTTATTAAAAATCTATGCAACATAATAATTATTATAGAGATACGACAATTTCAATATTAAATGTTATATTTTTCTGAAATATCATAGTTCTTTTTATCGGTATTCTATTTTGTCACCGTTCTATTTCTTCGTGTTCTGTTATCATATTTTGTTTATTCATGTTCTATTTAATTCATGGAACCTCGCTAAAAGACCATACCGTCAAAAGCAAATATAATATTACAAATAATAAAACCGTTCTCTTCTCAATTTTGGTCTATAATATTGTGGCATGTGAATTAAATTTTACTAATTTCACAATATTATAATAATAATATTTAAATATAGCTCGAAGACATATTATGCATGAATCCTTTTATGTTATCGGGAAAGAATTTTATTAGTAGAAATTTTGTAATAAAGAAAGTATTTTACAATGATTTTTTTATTATTTATTTAGGTCAACCAGCAGGATCAATCACAATATAGTATATTATAATTATTATATAGAAACAAATAATATGTGATGGTACCAATAACAGGCGGACATGAAAAGAAATATAGTAAATCAATTTAAATTAGATCAAAAAATATTGGGTACAGCTGTACTCAATGGCGGCTGGTTTATTAGGTCATTTGGTCAATGACCCTCCAAAAATAAACATCTTACAATCGTAGGTTATAATCTAAGATGTAGGTACAATGTATTATAATAATTATCGGCTAACACGTCAAGGCAAGACGCACACGGACGGACGAACTGTGTGTATAAAATTCAAACAAACGGAATCCGCTCGGTCGCTATACTTTGGGTCATTTGGGAATACGCCGGGATAAAATATTTCTAAATATTTCTCTTTCTCTCTCATTTTCCATATGTGAAACGGAGAAAGCACACATTTCGCCAGTCTTTTTTTAAATTTGTTTTGACGCAGCATATGCAAGATTTTCGTGATTGTCCGAGAAAGAGATAACAATACATTTTTCAGTGTGTTAAAGGAAACAGGTATAACACGTTGTTCTGTTATTAATTATTATTGCCTTGCGATTTCATCGAGCATGTTTTGTTTTACCTACCGCATTGTTTCAACCGTATTATTTTTATCTGGTTAACCTTTTTATATTTTTATTATTTCAAACTTCCTATTGTTGTCTGAAAGTTTCATATGCAACGTCATTGTTTGTTTTGAAATATTATAGTACTCAACCAAAAATAGCTTTTTAGTTTAGTTTAAATACAACCTTTGACTAAAACGCATCGACTGCATTCATTGTGTTAAACAATTAAACTATTGTATAAATGTTACCCTTTAAAATGTAATCTGCTGTATCAATCATAAAAGTTACCTTCTAATAAAATCTGTGGAAATATAAAAAGTGTTTATATATAAATGATCCCGCCATTTCATAACAGTACACAACACTTTTTCTGATAAGCTAAAAAGCTACGGAGTTTTTATTAAATATTTTTGATTGTTTGATGTGAAAATAGACATTTTTTTGAAGGGTAAGTAGGTACCTATCTTTTTAATCTAACTATCTAACAATTTATAGCACTTTTAGAATGTATAAAAAGCCAATTTGCTATACGTCTTTTAAGTGTACAACGAAAAGGCAAATTAAAATAATATAAAATTATTTAAAACTGACCTCCCAAATTATCTAGCAAAGAGCCGCCAATGGCTGTACTAAATATAATTGGAGAGTTATTGAAAATCGATGAAAATAACACAGTAGAAAAATCATAACAAAATAAGAAAAACATAAAAAGTATACATCTAGATAAGACAGGCAATATAAGAAAATAAAAATACAAATTAAAAAAACTACAATAAAAATAAGCAGTCGTCCAGATGCAATTATTAATCGTAGATTTTGGAGTAACTTACTCATACTAACTCGTTCACTAGAGTCAAGTCACCGGAAAATTAATTGTAACCTAAATTGGATTTATATATTGTATGAATGTATAAAAGTGAGAAAATGTGAGGACAAATATTTTCTATTGGTACATTACATTTAATGTAAGACGGTAGTTGTGGGGAATCTGAATGGTTATTAATTAATTAAAAGATAAAAGTAAGGTCGGAAATAGTATGCCGCGTTTCTAAAGATTGGATTTTGAAATAAGAATAATTGGGTTAAATAAGGATTTTGACCCACATGTTATATTAAATATTACCTACACAGTCTTATCTATTATTGAGTGTTATTTAGGGAATCCAATCCCGAGCCAAAATTCTGATCATCTGAAATTACAATTTGACAATCCCGGGATCCCGGCACTGGTTCCGGGATTGGCATTTTTTCCATTGCTAATATTTTTCGAATTCTATAGATTTTTTGAAAATGCGAAGAAGACATGGATGACACACAATTTGGCTTCAGAAGTGGTTTGAGCACTCGCGAAGCACTTTTCAGCTTGAATGTTCTAGTGCAAAGATGCTTAGATGTTATGGTGATGTTTATATGTGTTTCATCGATTACGAGAAAGCATTCGATACTGTTAGGCATTCTAAACTTCTCGAAATCTTACAGGAGAAAAGCATCGATGCAAGAGACATTCAACTGATAGCTAACTTATATTGAAATCAAACAGCGAATATTAAGATTGAAAACGAAATCAGTGGAGAATTAAAAATTCGTCGCGGTGTAAGACAGGGGTGTATATTGTCACCTTTGCTATTTAACATGTACTCGGAAGCTATTTTCAAGGAAGCCTTACAAGGTGAATCGGTGGGTATTATGGTTAATGGCAAACATATTAACAATATTCGATATGCCGATGATACTCTGCTGATTGCTGATAGTTTAAAGAGTTTACATCAACTGGTATAAAAGGTTAATGAGGTCATTAATTCTTATGGTTTAAAAATGAACTTCAAGAAAACAAAACTATTACTAGTATCAAAAACAGCGACACCAGACACCAACACAAATTTTGTCATTAACAGCGAACCAATCGAACGTGTGACCCATTATAAATATTTAGGTATATGGGTCAATGAGAAATGGGACCAGTCTCAGGAAATAAAAATTAGAATTGAGATCGCAAGGAGCGCCTTTCTCAAAATGAGACGCCTCCTTAGCAATCGAGATCTTAACTTAGGTCTGAGACTGCGTATGGTACGTTGTTATGTGTTCTCAATTCTTTTCTATGGTATGGAAGTATGGACGCTAAACCAAGAAATGTCACGGAGACTTGAAGCTTTCGAGATGTGGCTGTATAGACGCATCCTCAAAATTCCTTGGACTGACCGGGTGACAAATGTTGAAGTTCTCAATCGAATGGGGAAGGACCGAGAAGTTCTACGTAGTATCAAAACCAGGAAACTACAATACCTCAGCCACATTATGAGAGGACAAAAATACAGCATTCTCCAACAAGTCAAGGAAAGATCAATGGGAAGCGTAGCAGAGGACGGCGCCGCATTTTGTGGCTTAAGAACCTCCGTGATTGGTACGAGTGCAGCTCCACTGAACTGTTCCGGGTAGCAGACGACAAAGATAAGTTCTCCTTAATGGTGGCCGACCTCCGCTAGGGGATGGCACAATAAGAAGACGAATATAAAAAAATATATTTACAAATAACATCGATAAAGTCGGTCAAAAATAAATCTAGTATAATTTAAAGATAATTATTGTTAATATTGTATACGTTCAGTCTTAGAAATACATAATTAAGTTTAATGGAGTAAATAATATTGTTATATAAAGAGTAATGTGAATTTAATATGAGTATGCTGTTTCTGATAGTAAAGACTTAACGAATGGGTTAGCGAGATTTAAAATAGTAAAGCAAATCATAGTGTACTTATGGCCTTTTCGCTTTTGTCTTATTGTTTTTTCCAATCTTTCTAATTTTTATTAATTTATGTGAAAAAATAAAATGAATCGGCAACCTACACATGGGTAGGTATAAATCAAATTTCATTCAAACTCAGTTTATTTCTAATGTAGTTATTTGTTATTAAAAGTAGTTTTTCTGTTATATTTTCGTTTTTATTTTATTTTCTATAAAAATTGATAAAAAAATCAATCCCGAAAGTTTCGGGATTATATTTATCAATCCCGGGATTCATAGGTATCGAAAATAGCTCGGGATCCCGGGATTGGAATCTCTAGTGTTATTGTATTGAATTAAGATATTTTTATTCTCTGGGAAATGGGCGCCGAAATGATTGAAATGGAATAAAAAGTAAGAAGTAAAAGAAGTAAAGAAGTAAAAAGCTTATAGTAAGTTAGCATTGAAGTAAATTTACGCGTCTTGTATTCATTCAAAATTCAGTACCATAATTATTATAAAACGATCACAAGCTGTTTTGTTTAAAATACTAATACAATATTATAATAGTTAACAAATGCAATATTATAATTATGCTTGCGTGTTATTGCTCAGTTTGTATCGGCTTTGTTTGAGCGTAATATAAATTGAAATTATTTTGCTGAATAGTGTTTATAGAAACACTGTAATTATTACAAAGGCCGAGAGTGGGTACAATGGATTTGAAAACTTTACATTATGACGTGTCGAAATGGTTGTATTTTACACGCGAAATCAAAAATAATGCTGCGTATCATATTATTATGCGAATTAAATTAATTGTAATACAATTTACATGTTTCAATAATACACACGTAATAAATATATTAAGCAAAGCCAATTATTACAATTGTTTTTAACTTTCCCTTTACGATGCTAATAAATTTCGACCGTTCCGATGGTGACCGTACGAGATTGATAATTTACAATAAGCAAAAGGGATTCAATACCACATAGTAAGTAATAGTAATTTAGGAATACGTTTTACTGCGATACACTTACTAATTTACAAAGTTCACTGATTACGATAACCGTCAGTTATCTGGTTTGATTTATAAATCAACAAAATGAAGAGATATAAAAAAATGTAGGTACCTAAATCAATAGTGCTTTATAACGTCTTCGCCAATTTCGTTAGGATTTTTCATGGTAGTGCGTACATTGGCAGTCGAATTTGTCATGTTACTCTTTCCCCGAATTATCCCTCATAGTCGTAATATCGACAACTACCGAAAGATTACGAATTTAGCATATCAACTATTATGACTTTATCACGTCATAATATGCATATTATGCTTTTCGGCCCCTATTATTATAGCCTACAAAGAAAACTATGAAGCTAAAATGCTGTATTATTTAGTTACATGTAAATTGTACGTATTACATTTCACCATAGCACAGTTCACCGTGAGCTTACTTATCAGAAAGAGATGATCGTATACTATACGGTCTCCAAATATATTAGATTACGGACCTATGGTTTTGGCAAAATTCATGAATTCAAGAATAATTAAAACCTAACCTAACCTAACATAACCCAAACTAATCTAACCTAACTTAACTTAACCTACCCTAACAAATAATCCAGTATATCGGCTATTTTCAAAACTTGTTTTCCGTGGCTTCCTGTTAACCGAAAAGAACTGTATTTTACGTAGACATGAATTTTATCTCAGTACTATAGGACCCAAAGAGGTTTGACGGTCTTTATATACGTCCATATTATATTTCCTAAAAAAACATTTCACGGTAAAGTGTGATGCGGCGATCTGCGTACGTACAAACTTCCAGCCACGGCATTATTTTACTTATCACTATCAGAATCTTTCATTATGTACTCTAAATGAAACATTAATACTTATTTATTTGCAAAAAATTGGCAATCTAAAATTTTACAATTGACTCAATAAATCATAAACAACAAATTGACGAAGCGATCTGTAAAATTTCATCGCAATTAATCATGAGACCTGCCAATAAACCGGAAAAAAATCCGTTTTTTGCGAAATGGAGCCCGTTGTAAATGTTGCCCCATTAAAAAATTGCATGCTGCCCCGTGAAACAATGAACCTGTTTTTCAGATAAAAAGGTTTAACGGGCGACTAAATGTAATTCAGAGGACATAATACCTGATTGAGCTTTTTTTGATCACCTATAAACATTCTTTTTTTTATATATTTTCAATTTATATGAGTCGCAAATTGAACAATAGGTCACTTCACGCTTCAGTTTTGGAATGCTTTCGATATGATACATAATTTATTATAAAGTATACATAAATATAGTCGTACCCAGATAAAAAAAACACATATTGTAAACATACTTAGTTAATTGTTGGATGCTTGGTATTATTTAATTTTATATTTTAGAATATTTTGCATATCACTGCTATGTTATTCTACTTCTTCTATCCGTAACTACATATTATTATCTTTGTGAATAAATTAATTTTGTTGTCCATTTGGTGTTGTTTGACTGTTTGTAAGGTATATATATCAGTTAAATATTTGTCTTTACAGGCTAAGTTTTTCTTGTTACTTTATGTTATTTCATTTTATTAAATTACTGTGTAAATGAGAATTAAAGAGAATACCGAAAAGCAAAACCCAAATCTCAAAAATAACCCAAATGAAATAGTACAAAAAATATTCAATCATATTAATTTAAGATATTTAACACGTTCACTAATATTATATAGTTTTAAAAAATCAACCATTATAATGCTATGAAATAGTCAATGTAATATAAGCATTTGATCTGCCTATTGGATCATGATTATGTGGTAAAAATATTTAAATGTCTCTAACGATAAGAGAAAAAGAAAAAAATTAGGTCATATCTTTTAGTCATTAAGTTAAAAACAAAATAGCCATGAATTTGACAAATTACGTTCAAAATCGACCAGTCGAACACAAAAAATCAGCTGTTCCGCATGGCGCGTGTCTCGCCACGATTCGCCCCGAGTGAATGTAGGCACCTCAATGAGGTCTCCTGCACCTCGGCCACGCACGACAGTTGTCACGGCGCGAGTGCTTGTGGACGGCTCAATGAAGTCACGATATGTACCTGGAATGAGCGCCAGTCAAAACGTGCCGTGTGGATAAGGCCTAGGTTGCGAATGACTGTCATATGTAACGTTTAAATTAATTAATAAAAATAAATTTAGTTGCTAAAATCAATTCCTATAAAATATGTAACACAATATCCTAATTAATTAAATTTAAAATTTCAGTTTCAATCAAAATTAAATTAAGTCAATAGAATTAATTTTTTGAATTCTCTGTTCGTAATGAAATCATTATAAGACAACAGAATTTATTTAGCGTACATAATGAAATAATAAAGTAAATAGCTTGGCGTATGTACTTAATTTACTATATCACGTACCAGCAAACTATTTTATGCAGAACATGTCCAAAAAGTCTTATTAAATATGAACAAGACGGCGGGGTATGGCTTACACATTAAATTTCAGTCGGAATTTCCTTGAATAAATTTCTCATTATTTGCTTTGGCATATTACTGCGTAGAGGTAAACAAAGTGAATTGAAAGACGGCAGGTGACATTTTCAAAATTGATTAGATATATAATTAAATTCATACGTTAAGATTGCCAAACTATCAGATGAAATTGTCTCGTATTTTAGTTATTAGAAATAACAAAGACTTGTTTCATTATATTATGTTTTATGTACAAAACACCTTGTGAGACCAACAATACATAAACACTGTGGTCTATTGATTCCTACTGATACTTTGATTAATTTATGACAATCTCTACTATGGTGCTGCCGATAAAACCATACTATAGTGTGTAAAATCCAAAGAATCTGCTGCGTGGGACACATGGATGATAATGCATAAGCGTCATAGTGTTAAATAGCATCGTACCGAGAGATCACGACTTCGGTGGCTCGATGGAGTAAAAAAGGATCTCTGGACCCTTGATCTCAGGAGATGATGAGAGCAATGAAGAAGATGGCCAGAACTTACACCAGGCTGTGCCACAACACATTGACTGCTGACTAGATAATGACTTTTTAGTTACCACATTTAAATAGCATGCTAATTATATCGAATGGCCGCCTAATCGTTACGCGCTGGGCGCGTCTTTAGCGTCCAATATATTAATAATAACATAGTATAAATCTTCCAGAAGCATGTTAAATATTTTTATACTTACGATTAATATGTCAATGTTCATGTTCACTTGGTTAATAATATACTTTTAAAATTATTATTGTATTAATTGATTTATTGTGCTGTGCACCCACGTTTTCCTTATTGATAGAGCGGCCGTCTATGTATAAATACAAAGCCATAGATCTCGAGTTTGAATCCGAGGATAACCAAAAAAATATTATTTTTTCAATGTGTAGTTTATGCAATGCAATTGCCTAACGAATTAAGCAATAATTGGCTAAGAACCATCTCTCGTAAAAGGTTTGTTAATATAACCTCCAATCCGTGGGGTTCAAACAGTTCTGATTAGGAGCGAAATGGAATATTTTTTTTTCCATTCCAATCAGTTTCTTCTGGAACTTAGCACTCTTATCAATGTCAAACGTACAACTACTGAGAGAGAACATAGTAAGTTTGGACGCTGAAGACGCATTTGGCGCGTAATGACCAGGCGGCCGATCGATGTAATTAACGTGCATTTTAAAGGTGGTAATTAAAAAATCATTATCTAGTCAGCAGCGAATGAGAAAGCAGCGAATACATTATTTCTAAATTAATTATTTACTAAGGCATTAATACACTTTTTAGTAGGAAATTTTGAATAAGTATATTAAAATATTTATTGTTTTTTTTATTAGGTAGGTACATGCAAGAATCGGTATTATTATCATCCAAAAGCCAAAATGCATTGAATATTCATCATGATAAAATTATTATTGTTCTTAGTATTTGCATATTAATGCGATGTCCGTTTTGTGACATTATAGCCCCACCCTACCTTTGTCGACCCAACCCCCATTAAGAGGCTTCACCTCAACTTCCCGTCGGAATCCCTACCTATCCTACAAGTGCAAAACAGTAAAGTGTACTCATGCAATATTTAATTTATATTATCTCAAAAAGTAGTGATGTCACTCACGTGTTAAGCACTTCTATATGGACATTGTCCATAATAAATGTGTGACTGAAGTTTTGAGATCAAATATTAAAGTTTTTTAAGAACGTCGTTCAAAAAATTAGTACCAAAATTACATGAGATAATGAGATAACGTTGAAAACGTCACAGAAAAATGTTGTGTATTTTAGTTTTATTTTCTTATACCTATGGGTGGTTCACAATAATTATGGATCAAGTCCATCAAAATGGGTCCTGAGATATTTAGACCTAAAGTAAAACTCATTTTGTAAAATTCAGGAATGTTTTCACTATATATACTTACTATAATATGTTGATAGTACATGGATCAATCTAAATAAATAGTCGAAAGATAAAGTATATTTTGGCTATATTAATATCACCAAGTTAATGTTAGCAAATACCTTGTTATACTGCTGAAGAAACTGTCAAAATGCACACGATTCACATGCAATTTGATGTCTTATTGCCATTTATGCGGAAAATTGTAGAGCTACGATTGTGATATTAACACACAATATAGAAATTAAAACACAATAAAAAAAAACTATTTCTTTTATTCAACGAATAATTCACAAGATTTAAATATGTACCATTCTAATTATTGAACATACATAATTTTGCAATCGGTTCACGGTACAATGCTGCAATCGGTTGCCAATAGTAGCTTGATTTAGAGGTGCGCTGAGGAGCAGGTATTAAAAGGCCAATAGTTAAAATTTGCCGTAATTAGTATGTCACCTCGTAGCATAGTGGATAATGCGCGGACGTAAGCCCAAGAAATGCAGGTTAGATTACTGCCGGGTGTCTTACTTTTTTCAAAAAGATTTTTTCTATTGGTTATGATATATTTTCTCAGAAGTGTTTTTCAAAATTATGTATGTTGAAAAAAAAATGAATTTTATGTAAATTGGACTTGATCCATAATTCATCTGAATCACCCATATTATAGATTAGGTTACAATAATACATAAATATAAGTATACAAAGTTACAAATTCTATTATTTGGGTCTGGTTCTGTGTATACTTAATTAGTGTAATTTATTTGGCTGCAAATTACACATCGCACATTTTGTTTACACGGCCTCATCTGATAGTATGCCTATTGAATCTACCCTTATCAACTGGCAGATAATGCGGATGGGTTATAGTCTGGCACTTTGGCAAACGACTATTGCGTATCTTGCCCTTGTACTCGCACACCATAACTTATGTGAAACTACCGCATCCTACATAATCTATTGTCACTACTTATACTACATTATAATATGAAGTGTTATGAGCTAATAAAAATAACTTAAAATAAGCTTCGTACTGATAAAATATTAAGAGTACAACTATTATGCAAAGGCTATATTATTATTATATCTAACAATATGAAATCGAAATTGAGTCTTTATCAATTACACAATTTATTCGTAAAAAATTTAAACATTAAGAAAACACAACATTTCGAAACACGTCTTCATAGTAAAATTTAATATTTAAAAAAAAACATATAACAAAAAGATGCCTTGATGAACTAGGACTCAAATTTTACATTTTAATTGTCCAGCTGAGTGCTCTTATTCTTTGAGCTATCGTTCTGCTTCGAATTGAAGCGAATTAAAACCCTAAGAATCATAAATACAGTCGAACTTGGTTATTACGAGGAAGATGAGACCGACTGAATTTGCTCGTTATAAGCGGTATTAGTTATATCAGAGAATATGTATTTTAAATGAGCGGTCACATAGCAAAAAAGTCGAAAATAAAAAATCTGAAATCCATCGTAAAAGTCCCCGAAACAAGGCATGGCCTTCATAAACTACAAATAAAGTTGTTTATTGTAATGAGTGCTGGGAGGTACCTACGGACTTCACAAACCATGAATTTTTCAACCATATGCGTGGATACTTTTTCATTATTTTCTGCAAAAACAACAATTAGGTAAGTACTTAGACACTTAACTAGTGTCATAAACGTAATCCATCCCCGACGGCATCCTGTCCGATCGAATTTTATTGCTTAGGGTCGAAATGTTTTTAAACGATCGACACATTAATATTATTTTAGCTCGGTATATCCGATAAGTTGCTCGTTATAACAGTGAATAAATGTATGGAGAAAATCATAAACCGAAATGTCAAGGAATGTTTCCTCATTACATCCGAGATCTCGCTATGCCCGAGATCGTAATAACTGGGTACGACTGTATTAGAAAAAAAACTATAAAAAAGGTGACCGAATGAGACTCGAGCTAAAGTTTTCCGTGTGAGTGCTGTCGATCCGTATACGAATTATTTCTTATTCTATCGGTTTATCACATGATGGTATTTTTTTTATAATGTATTATGCTAAGTATAGTTTATTATTATATATTTGACAAATCGGTATGATAAGATTGTCATACTCATTCATCCATATTAACTATAAATATGTAAGCACATTTTCTTTCTCTGATGCATGCGCCTTTTATAAATAAATAAACATAAACATATTTAAATATCAAAATTATTAACAGAATATAAAAAAAATGTGGATTTAACTGAATTCGAAAATAATGCCGAGTAGTGTAAATGATAACATTTATTTTTATCTAATATTGAAAAATAGCTCATTTTATTGTAAATTATGAGAAGGTTGTTCCTTGGAGCGAAATTTAATAAAATTCGTTTTCAGTGCGGCCGTGGAACGCGTCACTGCCCTCAGCAAAAAGGTCCATTAGGCGAAAATAAATATGCCGATGATCAAACATACTTACGTCCTTATTAGACTGAATGATACCACTCAAGTTTTGGAAGGACTGTAGGAAAAATCCTAGTTGGAAACTGTTTGTAGACATCACGAATATTTAGAATTTGAGAGAAGAAAATAATGAAATTGTATGTACACAATTTGGAACACTTAAGAAAAAAAAGATTCGTACTTTAATAATTATTGTATATTTAATTTCGCTCTAAAGTAACCATAAGCTTCGAAATTCAAAGAGGAGTGAGACATGGCTGCATATTTTTATCCCCAATGATATTTATTGTATATTTAGAAAAGATTTTTGACGATGCTCTGATTGGTTCAAAAGAGGGGATCCATGAAAATGGAACTCTTCTCAACAACTTTTGATATGCTTATGATACAGTGCTCTTTGTAAGCAGTGGGGAAGGTTTGAAAATACCCATTAATAGGGTAACGGAGGCCTGCAATAAATATGACCTAAACCTCAATACTTAAAATACAAAATATATTAGTATAAGCATGTCTTCTCACATAATTTTTGTATTTACTCTTTATACTATTTTTAATAGTGGATGCATTGCGTTGTTTTGTTATGTTATACTGTTTTAATACTATTTCTTTGTTTTTAAATGTCATGATGTCCTCTTGAAGTTATAATTTAAAAAAATAGGTGAAAATACCGATTGGGCACATAATATAATATTATTATCTAAGAACACTCCATAATATAAATTTATTGAAAGTTCATTCGAAGAAGAAAGTACCAATAGCACCAACTACTAGATATTATGTTTTGTAAACATCAGTATATTTACCGTATGTAGGTATATATGTTTTTTTTTTAAATTCATGTATGAAGGTACCTATTTAGATAAACTTTTCTCTAAAATATTAATATTTTAAAGAGATTTAATAATATTTATATTTATTGGTTGATATTTACTTCTGTTTTTTCATCTATTTCACTAATACCGCTATTAATACCAATATGCAATAGGAAATACTGAAATACTGATATATAAAAATTAGTATTTGCATTTGGTATTGCAAACCCTACTAAAACGCACAATAATTATTATTAATAAATTACATTATGATTACGTCCCATTCATTTTAAATCTAATAAATAAGATTTCAATTTGAGTACTAATTTAGTTATGCATAGTCAATAATAATATAATTATTTTCAATCTGCGTCTATCATACTCCATAATAACATAAAATCAATCAGTTATTTTGATACATATAGTAAGAACTTAGGTATCATACTAAACTTGTAATACAAAAATTCTTAAAGTCCATCATCGCTTATGAGTCAGATCCTGCAATGTAATATAGCTACCAGTCCTGCATGAAACATTATTTGAATGCCATGTTTTTAAAACAGTTAATTTAAACTTTTGCGAGATGGATAAAAGAGCTTTGTACGGAAAAATGTACGAAAATCCTTTTCAGTCATAATTAAACCGTATTCAAAACCAGTGGCAGAGTTTGAGAGAGTTTTGTAAATTTTCAATTGGGCGTAAGTGCCGTTACGTAAAGTAATACTTTAAGGATTGCTTCATTGTCGCGTGACATTTTAAATTATTTATGGGATAACTTTGAAAGGTCGGTTAAATAATGATGTTGTAGTTTAGTGGTAAGACAATTATTTAAAAGGAGATCCCCAGTTGACGGGTACGATCACCAGACAGATCATTAAAAATAATTACTATCACATTCTACGTCTAAAGGGGCGTAACTGTCAATTTGTCAACACTCTTCCAAAAACAAAAAAAAAATGGTTGTAACTTCGACACAGAATGACATTTACTGATGATAGTAAATGGTTGAATAATAAAATTGTCCTTTTTAGTCATAATCTAAAAAAATATAAAAATAAAATAATAAAAACAAAATAATCTAATAAAATAAACATAATAATTAGCATCTGGAAAAAAAAATGACACTCACTTTTTTGTGGGGTCTGCCGAATGGCATAATCTGTTCTAACGCCATTACAATAAAGGTGATATTGCTATAAATTCCCGATGCTTTTTGTCGGGTCTGCCGAATGGCATAATTCATATTTCAATATCAATGTCGTTCACTCAAATGAACATTGACACTAGAAACACTGTTCTAACGCCATTACAATAAAGGTGATATTGCTGTAAATTCCCGTTTCGTGATATTGCATAATGGAATTTGTCACGTGACGTCTACCTATACATGTGCGAATGTCGTTATGCGTGGATTTACTTGCTAGCTACTGTACTGAGAGCGTTGTCCATTAATAATGTCATTGTTTAAAGGTTACATACCTCTATGGTTGTCATGTAAATTGTACGTAAAACGTTTCACCGTGGCACAGTTCGCCGTGAGCTTTCTATCGGAAAGAGATGACCGTATAGTATACGGCGTATACTATACGGTCTCAAATTTTATTAGATTTAATTTGAACATTAATGCAATGGTCATAGCTTTTATATAGAGCCTTTTATATAGAGTTTTATATAGTCATTTTTATTTATATAGAGCAATTATATAATTATAGATGCATTAACTAAAACTATTTCTAAATATTATGAGTTATAATATTAAGATAAAATATCGGCTAAATATTCCATTGACGACGAATCTATGGTACGTGTGCTACTGCTGAATAAATTGTGTTTGGATTGTTCTGAACATCAAGTCCCTGTCTTGGACCTGACTTAAACGTAAATCTCAAAGGGCTATATTAATAATCTGGTAGGAACACCAAAATATGCAGACAAAGGGGAAAAGCCGTTAAAAAGTTGTATACTTTTGATTTTAAATCGGGACGGAAATTAGCGACTAAAAGCACTTGGATGGATGAAGATCAAATTACAATGTAAAGCTCTTCATTGTTCATTCATATTTTTTCTGAAATACTTTCCCTTAGCAAGTATAATAATATACAGTCAACCAGTGGCGAAGGGTGGAGGTAGGCTGTTATGATCCGCCATAAATAGTGCACATTAAACTTTTTCAGACATACATATTTGTTTTCATTGAAATAAGACTACAATTTACAGATAATGTTGGTTAGATTTTAAAATTCAATTAAACCCCGAGAAACCAAGCCATAATAGATAATAGCCAAAAAATACATGTATATCTATAAAATATCTTAAATTATGCAATTAAATCATACATAACTTTGAGTATTTTATAGATACAATAATATTTTTTATTTATTATAGTTTGGTTTACGCAGGGCTTAATGAATTAAAAAAATGACCCAACAATATGTGTAACATGTAGTTTTAATCCAACGAAAACAAATAACTAAGATTGAAAAATTGTGCACAATTATGTCGTATTGCCCAAATTAGACCAAATCTATTATGGTTTCGTTTAGGCAGGGCTTGATTGATTTTTAAAAATTAACTAACACCATCTGTAAATTGTAGTCTTAATTCAATAAAAACAAATACATATGACTAACATAGCTTAGTGTGCACCATTTATAGCGAATCTTAACAGCCTACCTCCACCCTTCGCCACTGCAGTCAACTTAATTTGACTTTGTGTTACTGTCTGAAATCGGTAGTTATTAATAATCACCGGTCCTATTTTTAACGTTATCTATTTTGAGCTTTGGGTGACCGGTTTGGTCAAGCAAATCCAAAATTACCCGCCGTATTTGGAAAGATATTCTTCCAAAATTACCCTTTCAGATGACACATTAATCATGGCTTCGCGACTAATCGTGAATTTTGGCAGGGGACGCATTATTATAAATATTTTTTTTTAGTTTTTTAGCACCTTAGGGTAAAAAGGTTTGGCAATGATGCAAGAGTGCATAAATTTAAAATAATCTGAATTGACACCATTGCAAGTTTAAAATGTTCAGAAAGAGCCGAGCTTTTCTCAACTTTTCTGATTTATAGTACCTTACTTGAATCCAGACACCCTTCTTGTCAAATAATTTCTTTATTGCCTTCTAATAGTAATAAGTATCAGAAAGCATTATTAATATAAAATTAAATACTTACAACATCATATTATCATTAACAATAGTAGAGTTATTAAAAACCAAGACATTAAGGAGGACACATGGCTCAGAGAAAAGACAAGGATAACTACTGTTTCCACATATCAGGCTAATCAGGCACCTATAACGAGGGTTCTGCGGTTAGTCAATGTAGGTAATTTCTTGAGACGTAGACATTATTATATAGTAATGACGTATTTTGATTTTAAAATTTAACTTTACTGTTTTATTTGTTTTTTTTTCTAAAATTATTTTTGTTTAGAAAATAAAATTGTTGTTCATTGTTTTTTAATCACTTAATTATCGATTCTTTTCATTCTAAATGTCGTGCTACGAATGTATTGTATTAATAATTTGCTACAACAAAACCGTTTTTTTTTTAAATAAATAAATAATATGTAATAAGTAATTATTATATTCTATTGCTTTTTCGTACAAGGTGATTTAATATTAATATTTTATTTTAAATAATCACAAACACCCAGGCTTTGAGTAATATATTGTGTTCTCACCAGGAATCGCCCTGAGCTCCCGGATGGAAGGCCAGCGCCTTACGCACTGCACCACGAGAGCCGCCCACGAATTTCATATTATAGCCAATAGGAATTCAATCAAATTGGATTGTTAGCACTTCATTGATGTAAACATAATAATTATTATGTTGATGAAATCTATTGAACGCATTGTAATTGTATTATTATTTTGGAAATATCTAATGACAGAAAATGCCGGAAATTCATTATTTTCTTACCAAGAACTAGACATACCTAAGGCCAAACGTATTATTGATTACAGATGTCCATAACTGATAGAGATATTCTGTATCGGCAGATTTTACGGAATGTTGAATCTTTGACAATCTATTCGAGATCGCTTGGATATATTCCGATGGAGAGGATCTTTTGTTCCACAAATTGAACTTCGAACTGTATAAGGTAATGGTGAAATGTGTTGAAGTGGTGTTCATTTTGAAAACAAACTTCATTAAATGAACGAATATTAAAAACTGGCGATACCTCGCAAAATCATCTGCATGATACTTACAAGCATGCATGAGATACTTACAAGAAATAAAGAAATATACCTACTGAATGTATCCTATTTTTTTTCAAATGAATAAAATAAACAACGCTTGGATATATGCACGCGCTCTTCACATCACCTCTCTGGGACTGCTATCTGACTAATTATTTACCTAAAGCGCTGGCTAGATGCTCATGCCTTATGACAAGTTTACCTGCGCAAACCGATTTCGGTATCGAGAAGCCCGTGTGTATGTACGGGAAAACTGAAGCTCGCGCGAACCGAAAAGCGCTGTAAAAGTCTATATCGCGCAGGCAAGTCGCTATACCGCACAAGCAAGTCGTTATACTGCGCAAATGAATAATTTAAGGGGACTCCTATATACCTACCAACAGAGAACCTAGCGGAAAATATAATGCTTGCAATTTGAGATTTTTTTTTTTGATAATTTACAATTTAAACTGTATTAATTAATAAATATGTATCTGAAAACATTAAAAAGAGTTTTTTTTAAGTCAAAGTCAATTTGTCACATATTTGGTATATAGGTTACGTTACTATTACATTATTTTTATGGTTATATTTATTATAAAAATTAATTTTATTAAGTTTTCAATTTTTAACCATTTAGATTTTTGACTAATTCATAGTTTTATTAATTTTTATAACTATTTTGAAAAAACTACGATTTTTATAAAAAATATAAATGTGTATAACTTGAAATCCTTTTTATTTATATGAAATCTTATTTAGGTATGGTCCCAATATTTAAGCTCACCGAAAGCCTAAGTATAAGGATTTTCAATCATTATGGGTTCAATAAAAGTGCTATCACGATTGAAAGAATATCAGCTCACTCCGCTTTTATCTTGATCGTGTAACTGTGACTCAGTATCACCGAGCCTCGGGTTATCTTATGTATTATTGTATTATTGTCTTTATGTACCTTTGTAAATTGAAATTGTGAAACCGGAAATAAATTTCACCATTTTCAAAGCAACTACAAGTCATCAAACTCCACACTTATTACTTTCGCATTCATCATCATACAAATACTTCAAACTACTACTGAGCCCATGTAATTGACCAGCATGGCCTAATATTGTATAAAAAAATAAAAAGTGATATTAATAATAATATGTACTTACTGTACTTACTACCTAATAAGTATTGTCAATTCGCAGTCTAAATAGAAATAGAGAATACTCAATATTTAAGATATTACAGTCGACTTGTTTTCAATTCTAGGAAATCCTGTTTGATCTTTTCAATAATCCCGTATTTTTAAACTTGAAACCTGAAATATCTTTTTACGCACGATTTATCTCACGGATGTGTCTTGTTTATTGGAACAAATGAAATTGACAAAAACAGACTTAGACGACACATTTCGTGCTCGCATTTTTTATTCCCACTGATACTTCACTTATTTATTACACGTAGGCATTATCAAAGGAACAAAACTCCTGGAAATTAATAAGTACTATCAAAAATTGAATATTATTGATATAAATTAAATTTATATTCAATGCTATCGGAATAACACTCTGTATTCTTATATTACGAAATTAAATACAACTTATAATAAAAAAATAGCAATATTATAATATTAATACTATCGACCGAAGGTACTTGACTGAATTTGAATTTAAATTATAATGGATTCAAGCGCTGTATTATTCCATTTAAGTAGTTTTTTTGCGAGCCGGGTTTCGCCTTTCGGCATCTTCAGGCGTCGTGTACACTCACCAAAGGTAAACACACACTGACAACGAGTAGTAAATCAATACAATAAAGTAGGTAAAAACTCCATTACCTACCTATCTAGTCAGAGGTCACAAAAAATATAATAAACAAATTATGAATTGTTGAAGTGTCAATAAAAAACCTAAATATTAAGCGAGTTTTTTTTTAAATAATGTTATAAAAGTAGGTACCATGTAAGAGTATTATTAAAGACTAATATCTCATTAGTTAACTCCATTAATTATTTTTCTTAGAATTGACGATTTACGCCTCTTGAGTGAAGTATTTTTATTGTTTACAAATAATAATTATATATTATTAGGTTGACGATTTATTATAATAATATGCTATCGAGTGTATTGTTAATAATAGGATAGGGTTTTTACTAATTAGATTTTTTACTGACACTTCAATTATTCAAAATTTGTTTATTGTATGTTTTGTGACCTCTGACTAGATAGGTAGGTAATGAAGTTTTTACCTACTTTATTGTATTGATTTGCTATATTATAAGGTAGAGTTAAGAGTATTCGTTGTCAGTGTGTGTTTACCTTTGGTGAGTGTACACGACGCCTGAAGATACCGAAAGGCGAAACCTGGCTCGCGAAAAACGACTTAAATGGAATAGTACAGAGCTTGAATCCATTAGAATTTAATATTATAATATGTCATCCTTAATCGGAAATCGTTTTGGAGATTATTTTAAAACATTATAATGACGTGATGCTGGGCTTACCAATTCGATATATAGGAATGGTGAAGAGTGGTATTTACTGGTACAGTAGCGAAGGGTGGAGGTAGGCTGCTTAGATCCTTGATGCAATTATTTACAGATAGTATTGGTTAATTTTTAAAAATCAATTAATCCCTGCTTAAACCAAACCATAATAGTTTTGGTGTATTTTAGGCGATACGATAAAATTCTGCAAACTTTTTCATTCATAATTATTTGTTTTCGTTGTATTAAGAATACATATTACACATATTGTTGGTTTATTTTGTTTTAAATTCATTAACCCTGCCTAAACCAAACTATAATAGAGAAAAAATATTATTCCATCTATATAATATTCAAAGTTATGTATGATTTAATTGCATATTTTTAGATATTTTATAGATGGACGAGTATTTTTTTTACTCTTTACTATACGGATTGGTTTTGCAGGGTTTTGTTGAATTTTAAAAACTAACCAGCACCGTTTATAAATTATTGCAGCATTATTTCAATGAAAATAAATACATATGACTGACAAAGTTTAGTGTGCGCCATTTTTGGCGGATCTTAACAGTCTACCTCCACCCTTCGCCACTGCTATGTGGTTATAAATAATGAAACGTATAATGTTTTATCAAAAAGCATTTGAATCTATTTAAAATCACTTACGTTGATGTAAAAAAGCTTTGCCAAGAAACTTAATGAGAGCTTTCTAATTTTCACTAATAACTGAGGGTTGTTACGCAGAAAAGCACTAGAGAGAGGCTTTGTAATTGGATTTTGTTATGAGTTTGTTTGAGTGGTATTCTCAAAGACTTGATTCATGATAACGTTTTGTTTAAAAAAATCTGCCTATCAAACAATAGCCATTGTTATTTTTTTTAACTGTATCAAGAATAATAATTTATTAAACATAAATTTTATTAAAAATTACAATGGGTCGACGACTTCTTATTATGTGAAATAGTATTCATGTAGACATTAAGTGTGGAGAAATATTAAAAATTACCAGACCTGGGAACATAATACTGATTTTTATCCAAGATTAATTAATGCATTTTAAGCCTAGTACAAACTGACATACACCTTCCCGCAAACAAAATTATACAAATATTTATAAACTTTCGCAGTTAAACGAATAAATTTACACAAAAGTTTATTCAAAACTCACCACGTGCACACAATTTAACACATGTCAATAAAATCAAATGTATTTTGGACAGTCCGCATTATAAAAGTTTGCGTGCTTCAATCATAATAGCAATCCATGTGATCACGCGTTACTAGTTCCAATGAAACAGTAAAAAATCCTGTGAACATAATATATTTGTAATTGCTTGTTTAGAGGAATAAAAAACACAAAAGTTTCTATGTAGGTACTTACAACATATTATTTAACAAAAGATAAAAGTATCATATCGTCGTCGAACTATTAAAACCTTCGATGTAATAATTTTGTGAAAACAGTATTTTTATTAAATGAAATAAATTAGAAATTATATAATTTATTTTCTAAGATTTTCTTTAATCTGAATGTTTATAAGGTTTTGTTTATAAAAAATATAATATTCTTAAATTTTGTGAATATTCAGTATTGGCTATGAAAGAAATAATATTATATTCATTCATTGTAGGTATAGTTTTGTGAATGGTTTAATTTAATAATAATAAATACTCATAAGCATTGTAGCAGAAGAACGTTAAACAAATTAATTTTATTTTACTGTCGTGAAGTATCAATAATAAAATATTATAATATTTTAACGATATGACATAGATAGCTTAAATCCACACTTCCAGAACTTTCACAATTATAATAATATCGTGATAGTGACAAATTTAAATGGATTAAACTAAACTGTTAATATCATGATAACTTCTACGCAGAAATGTGACTAATATATGCTAAAACCTTTCCCGAATCACAAATCGAGCCATAAATACTAAATTCTCATTAAAACTTCTGTTTCACCTGGGAAAATATTTTTCAAACTAACTTTTATTTGAAACTAGTCTGGAAACTATATTTAATATGTAAGTTTTTTGAATAAATAATATTTATATATTATATATAAAATTAATAAACATGGCCTTGTTTTAGCAGCTGTTTTGTTCTAAAATAATATTTATTTTATTATTTTGGTATTCAAATTTAACTTAATAAAAATGCGTTTAAATAAATAAAAATAAGTAGGTACAACATTTTTAGACGTCGTAAAGGTAATTAACAGGGCTTTGAACCGATATTTATTCGTTTCGTATCGGTTTGGTTCTGGTTTTCGTTCCGAAAACGGTTAAAACTATAACGGTTTTTCCAGTATTCAGTTTTTATTCGTATGAAAAAAATATTTTCTAACATAATTATTTAGAAAATTTCATGTCACTTGTAAGATATCCCAGCGACACCCTCCGAAACCAATGGTTATGCTGCACCGCATGGCCGCAGCCATATTTTTTTTGAAAATACTACGACAACTGAAGTGGGGAGTAAGATTATGTTAACGCGCGTGTTTGAATATGAACTAAACCAAAAAAACCGATATTTTTTTTCGGTTCGACTCCGGTTTTAGTTCCGACAAAAATAACGGTTTTTCCGGTTTTCAGTTCATTTTCGGTTGAGATTCAAATTTTATTGGTGAATTTGAATAATTGAATTTAATCGATCATCCCATTCTTATGGCTAACAATCGTTCCTCTAAATAAAACCTTATCATAACCATAATTAGTACGGAACCATGGATAAACCGACCATGAAGAAAATATAACCGTGACAAAACAGAAAAATATTAGTATAAATTTAATATAAAAATAATTAATTACTAATTCAAAAACACTAAAAAAATAATGGAAGTATGATACCAAGTATTTTAAAATCATAAGACTTAATCTAGTATAAACATAATATTATTCAACCATGAAATAGACGTATTGTACAATAAAACGTTTCGTACGTGAAAATGTACTGTTCGGTTATACGGAATACAGCGGAAAACACATTCTGAAAATAGCCGATAAACTGGATTATTTGTTAGGTTAACCTAACCAAACCTAACCTAGCCCAACCTAACCTAACCTTAACTAACCCAAACTAACAAATAATCCAGTATATCGGGTATTTTCAAAATGTCTTTTCCGCTGTATTCCGTATAACCGAACAGTACCGAAAAATGTAATTATGGTATATGGTTAACATTGTCGAACAAGAACTTTTTGTCATTTCATTTTACGCTTCCGTGGTGTGCGGATCTATCAATTTACGTAATTTGATGATTTTTATAATAAATATATATATATATATATATATACAATGGCCAAGAGTGATATTAAAATAATTATTATTACTAAACTTTTGATTTATTGCGAAGAAGAAAAGGAGTCGCATCTAAAAAGAGAGGTGATACATTATTTAAACGCGTGTTGCTGTCATGACAGGTACATCACTGAGAAGTTTATATTCACTCTCGTTATTAATTTAAATATTGCCAGTATGCGATAAATAATATTCCCAACAATCGTACCTATTGTTAGCAATTGTTGAAACTTACAAAATATATTATTAAAATAAAGCTTAGTTTGCAAATCATATTATACTATAATAAACAGTGAGTGTGGAAAGTGCCCGAGTGCGGAAACTCCAATGAACTTTGCCACCGAAAACGGACAATGAGAAACAAATATAATATGAAACGGGAACTTTGTGACTCGCATAAAATGTGTATTGTGCTCCCGACTGAACTTTGGCACAGAAATACGATTTTCAGTAAACGGATTGTGGAAAGTTCCGCGTAAAGTAGTACGAAATCCGTGGATTTGTTCGGTCGGGGATAATCACTCCGAAAATATTCGACCCAAGAATTTAGGTTATAGGTATAAATATTATTCCGTTCCGGTGAGTTAACACGTCGATTATCATGTACGCCATCTTTACAACTTAAAACTTATTTCTATAACGGTAATACTAAGTATAACTTTTAACATGACAATAAATTATATCACAACCCGTAGATTTTTCTACATAATATATTATATTGTTTACTTTATTATTAAGTTATTTGATTTCATAATTTAATACTGTTTTGACAAAAAAAATATTTTAAGTATATTATACAGACTAGAAAAAATCACATTTGACAAAAATACACATATGACGTCCGACTGGATTTGAACTTGTATATCCACTGGTATCACCCCAATATGTTTCAACCAATTAAGCTACGGTCGTCCTACTTAATTACGATAATTTTAATCAGTTGGTCCTGCATATCGGTTTTTGTGTTAAGTACCTACATGTTAAAATGTTACATTCTCAAATCGTGTGAATTATTTGTTAAATAAAAGAAATGGTTATTAAAAATTATTAGCAAGTTCAAGTGGACGTAAAAACTAAATATTTTGGCGAGAGCCGGACGTTAGTTAGTAATTAAGGCAATAAATGATTCCTTAATTTAATATACAAAAACCGATGCCTAGTCAAAAAGAGCGTGATTTGATAAGCATTTCATTTAAGACGTACAAGTTAAAATTATAGTAATTGAGGAAGAGGCCGGTAGCTTAATTAAATAACTATATCGGCGCAATACGGACGTTGTATTTTTTTCAAGTGTTATTTATATCTGAGATGTTTTTACGTTATGAATGTTCAATACGAGCTTAATAATTTAATTTATTTCATATAAAATACGCCTAGAATAAAATTATTGTAACCTGTTATAGGTATACAAATAATTAAAACCAGATAATACTTTGATAGATGGAAAATTAAATTTTACAAATTTTATAATCAACTACTAGATAAAACATTCATATATTTAATACAGCTGAGGATTTTGTATTTTTAAAATGTGGCTTCTAAGGGTAATAAACTTCTCTCGGTTACATAAGTATTGCAATATTAATCGTAGAGAGAACGGTTCAGTGTATATTATGAACAATTGTGGTAACATAAATTTTGTTGAAAGCGCTCGCTGCGATATTAGCAAGGTAAGAATAGGACTACGTGGTTGGAATAGAGTATATTCAAAAGCGATAATTCATTATCAAGAGGGTTGGGTTAGGCTTATTCATACGACTAAGTTATCAATTCACAATACCTATACAATTACTAAGCTGATAAAAATGACAAAGTGATAATATACTTGTACAATTCTATAGGTTGTTTTATTGATCGACAGCTATTTTGATTGCGACACTACTCTGTGGTTACATAATCTGTATCAACCAGGAAGAAGTTAGTAAGTCTTATTTTTAGATAAGTGAATACGTGTATTAATTAAGGCGCTAAGTACGGAAAACATAAAAACTGACATTTTTATAGGAAAATGTTCCACATGCCAACGCCAATAACTTCAACTATAGTCTAAGTGCCTCAAGTAAGTCAAAAAAATACAGCAAAATAATTAAACCTGTCGACGTTGTAAGTCCGTTGGCGTGTTTTATTTATAATGGTATAAGTAGCACTGCAGTGGTCAACGGCATTCAATATAAAATAGCTGACGATGGTATGTTGACACTTGCGAGTTCTTAATACCTAAAATTATAGAAGCTGCCATGATTACTTCACACTGTAAAACTACATTTTTCAAAAGGTCTGCTTCATGAAATTTTACTGCAATGACTCTGTATTTTGTAACTACAGGCAACATTACTTTTTGGTACTCAGAGCCTTATTTAATACACGTATTCAAGTTAAGTCATATAACTTCTAAATTAAATAACTTATTGTAATAATAAATATTTCAGCTGATTTATAAAATTATACAAATTAAATTGTTTTTAATATGAAATAAACAGATTATTGCATAATTAAACGATATAATAGTTTTTAAAAAACATTTTCTTTTATTCAACGAATAATTCACTAGATTTTGAGAATGTAACATTCCATAATGTATTGAACATACATAATTTGAAAACATCTCAGACATATACCCACTAGAAAAAATCATATTTAAAAAAAAATACTATGCTCGACGGGATTTGAATCCGTATAACCACTGGTATCGCTCCAACTATGCGTGCACCAATTATGCTAAGAGCCGCCTATCTTATCACGACAATTTAAACTAGTAGGTCATACATGAAATTATTATCAAATTGCGTTATTATTAACTATCGGTTTTTGTGTATTACATCAAGGAATATTAATTAACTTAATTACTAACCGACGCCCGGCTCTCGCCAAATATTTTAGTTATAACGTCTACTCGAACTTGCTAACAATTTTAAATAAACCATTTCTTTTATTCAACGAATAATTCACAAGATTTTGAGAATGTAACATTCCATATATTAAACATACATAACTTGAAAACATCTCAGATATATACCCACTTGAAAAAATCGTATTTGAAAAAAAATACGATGCTTGACGGGATTTGAACCCGTACAACCAGTGGTAAAGCGCCAACTGTGCATTAACCAATTATTTGATAATTTATTCAAGAGAAAAGTCAATTCGATCGGTAGGTCGTTGTAAATAATTGATTGAAGGGAAAATTCCTAGTAGAAGTTTCATCAGCACTTAAAATGTATTACTACTATATGTGTTGAAAAAGCTTTATAATATTATGGAAATGGAGCTTTTAAAATTCGTGATAAATCTTATTAATAAAATTTATATATTAATAATTGGTGTTAGGATAACTAAATTTTTTAAACTTTAATGTAACATTTGATAATAATTTAATAAACTATTATTTTTATTAAACGAAAGTTCTTACGAACGAAATTTCTTAAACGTTTTAAAAATCACACTTTATGACATTAGATGTTTCTTACAGGTTTAATATACAACATGATAATTATTGTATGAATAGCATAGAAACACTAACACATTGATAAATACACCACTGTGTGTCTACCAATAACTTCTCAATATAAAATTTATTCAATACTCGAACCAATTGTAATTGTATGACTGTAATCGACGGGAAAAGTTTCACCAACTTCCTTCAAACATGTTCCGCAAAACTTCTACGTGAAACTTGTTACTTCGACCGTGAAACCAATAAGTGTGTGTGTTTTACGTCTTTAATGAAAGCCACAGAGACTTTGCGGTGTATTCAAAGAAAAAATTAAGATTTTTTTATACACTCATGTCTATGTCCAACTTAACCGTTTTCGATAAACGTTATTTTTGTATGTCCATTTATTAATTTTTATCAAGTATTAATTTTCTTGACTAGCACGTATTCGCTAACTTCGATAATCGAAATAATTCTTTTCTAGGCAAAAACTAAGAACAGATGATCACATAAATTTACTTTTTCAATATATGTATTACGCAGTTACTTATAAGAATCTTTTGGTTAACTAGAAATCTAATCAACTTTATATTTGCCACAAATTAAGATTAATTCTAACTAGTATTAACTCTACACTAAGAGATATCACAAAGAGTTGAAGCTTTCGAGACTGTATAGATACATCCTCAAAATTATTTGGACTGACCGGGTGACAAATGTTGAAGTTCTCAATCGAATTGGAAAGGACCGAGATGTTCTGCGTTGTATTAAAACCAGGAAACTAAAGTGCCTCGGCCATATTATAACAGGACAAAAGTACAGCATTCCCAACTTGTCATTCAATTAAAAATCAACGGTAAGCGTAGTAGAGGGCGACGCCATATTTCGAAGCTTAAGAACCTCCATGATTGGTACGAGTACAGCTCCACTGAACTGTCTCGGGTAGCAGATGATAAAGCTATGATCGCCTTGATGGTGGCCGACCTTCACTAGGGGATGAAACAATAAGAAGAAGGAGTCACTGTAGTTTTAATTTGCGGTAAGTGTGCGATTTATATATGACGTCAAGTCATAAGGAAGGAATGGAGTTTGCTATAATGTGATGATTTTGACGAAAGGGGTTGTTAAAACGTGTTCCGCCCTAAAACCAACAAAATATAAACTCATTTTTTCTGACAGTAAAATATTTCTTGTTAGCATTATACTGTAATATTGATCGGCCCACGTGCTCGTCGTAGGTCAAAATTGAGTTTTTATTGTATTTTCAAACCATGATCCTGGACACTCCTTAAACGTTGTAGATAATCTATTTATAGAATTTTGAAGCCTTATTATCCTTTATAGTTATTTTAAACATTTGATGACTGCATAAAGTATTTTTGTTACATAAAATAGTATTCTTTTAAACCTCTTGCTCTAATGTTTTAGAATATAGTCATATTTCGGTACATAACTGTGCAGTGGTGTTAAAATTTTTTACGTTTATTAATTTTTAAACGCATTTATGAAACTATTAGTATAATTTATTAAGAGATAATTTTTGTAAAATATTCACGATAAAAAATTATATTGATAATCTCTGTGATCGACACACGACGGTCACACTATATCAAGCTGACAAAGTCGTGGCCGATAAACTACTTCTGAATCAGTCTGTATAAATTAAATTAATCAATAAACTGTGGTTTAGCGGTAACAGGCCAACACGCACACGTTGTCTTGAGCTAACTAAACTTAAATTTCATCACGGTCGATCATGACCCATGACTGGTGGTCTTGTGACAATAATAAATAAGGGGATTAGTATAGATTAGAATACTTAGAATATAATAAGGATGATGGCCACCACAATAGGTCCAACCAATTACCATAATATATTTGAGAGTGGTAGACAAATAACCAAATATAATAATATGGTCATCGCATTCTTCAAATTCACAGTAATCTTATTATTTCTGCGACATACCTATCTGTCATCGGGTGCCAGGAATGATTTTTGCTATCTTCTTTTCTATATGCCGCTGCTCTAAACAGGGATACGGTGCCCAGCTCAAAACATCATCTGAGATTCTGGAGTCAGGACTTTTGACTTCTAGTAAAGCTTTGCTTACTGAAAATCTTCCCTTTAATGAATACCGCATGATGTGGTCAAAGTAAACTTTTTAGTATTTATTTATTTAATTATTTCTTTTAACTTTTTCTTCGTCGAAATTACTCCTAAATTTGTACATAACTTTGTTATTCCAGCTGATACCAAGCATACGTCTAGACACTCGCATTTTGAAAACATAAAGTTTTCTGAGTATAATAATAATATATTATGTAGATTATAATATGCTTAGAGTAATGTTCTTAACTGAAAAGTAGTAAGTCTGAGTAGAGACAAACCTTAGAAATCAAGAGGTACTTACATTAATGATTATACATACTTGGAATTTAACGCTCATGTTACGGTATTTGCTAATAGAAAAATATTTAACTCTTGACTGAAATGTTGTGAACGACTTCAAATAACGCTCTCTAAAAAAACATACGAGTTGCTAAAGCCTTTTTCTCGCTTATTATGTTTGCGTTTGTGGAAAAGCTTGGATTATTTGTGCGATTTTGAGCTCTGTATCAATATTAATATTAATTTCGTTGAGTAGTAAAATGATATCATCGTTCTTTAGCTTTACCACATACGTTTCGAAATAATTCACAAAGAAAACAGATCGTTTATTGATACAGCGGTTATTATACACTGATAAGTATATTATAGTGATGATGTGCTTGGAAATAAATATTTTTAAAATAAAACTATCGAGCATTTTTAAACTGACTTCATTTAAAAACGTTGTACACCTTTCACATTTTAATGATTTATCAATATCCTATTTCAATATGGAAAGATTTTTTCAATATTTTTTTTACACAATTTATTGCTATTTTAGAAAACTGTTTTTTATCAGTTTAATATTATTAATATCTTAAAAATCCGCTCTGAATATTTTTAAACCCCAACTTTTTATACATTGTATGATATTTCCTTGTATATTGGGGTTTTTATTTGTATCGTTTCATATCAGTAAATATGATGAGAAAATAAAATATATTATAATATATTGATTTAATAAGTATGGAGTGAAAATGGTTTCTGTGATTGTTTCTTAAGAGAGTACTTCCGTGAAACGGCAAATAATTTTCAGCAATAGGTGCGACGTAATTTTGCATGCGTTGCCAGTCGGAGAGCGATAGTTGACCTGTTCGCACGTCAATTTGTTTTGTGATGGCGTCGGCGGAATTAATTCTTAAATCGTGTAAAGATGACTAAAAAGTGTTACGTATTCACTCAAAAAACAAAACATGTCAATGAATATACTATTATAAGTATTATTACCTAACTCATTCGCTGCTGAATAGATCATGATTTTTTAATTACCACCTTTAAAATGCACGTTAATTACATCGATCGGCCGCCTGGTCATAACGCGTCCAAAGTATTAAGGGCCCACATGCTCAGCGTAGGTCAAAATGAAGCTTTTATGGTATTTTCAGAGCAAAACCCTGGACATTCCTTAAACGTTGTAGATAATCTATTTTTATAATTTTGAAGCCTTGTTATCCTTTATATTTATTTAAAGTATTTGATGACTGCATAAAGTATTTTTATTACATAAAATTGTATTCTTTTAAAACTCTCGCTCTAATGTTTTAGAATATAGTCATATTTCAGTACATCCATGTGCAGTGGTGTTAAAATTTTTTAGGTTTATTAATTTTAAAACACATTTACAAAACTATTAGTAAAATTAATGTTAACATTATAATAATAGTGACATATTTACGATAAAAAATATATTTTATAATCTTTGTGATCCCAAATTTGACAAGAATTAGGCATTTTATTATTAAAAAAATGGGCACGATTAACACATTTGAAGATAATTCTAAAGACACTGATTATAAGCTATGTCTTTGAACATTCAAATGTGATAAACATCCTACGAATAATAATTGCTTTATAATAATTATTGACCTAAGAGTAAGGTAGTATATTTTTAAAATACGCCATTTCTATTGCCATTCCCAGTGGTTAATCTACAACATACGGCCGTAGCCATAAATAAACAAACCACAAATGAAATAGGGAGTAAGATCATGGTAACGCGCGTATTTGAACATGTACAGTTTAAAAAAAAAATCCCGATTAGGTACATGTTCAAACATATTCATATTATATATAGGTACTGACGGATTTTACGTGAAAAATAAATAATATTAAAATTCAGACCTGGGAATCTGATGACAGCCACATAATAATATATTATATATTTTAATATTGATCATTAAATATTTAATTCCTGGATGAGAAAGGATAACGGTACGATACATAATGAGAATGCAAATTATTTCCTAACAAATTATGTATATTACAGGCACTTATTTCTTTACATACAGCACGTAAGGCTTTAAAAATTGCTGCACCATTCAATTTAAGTTACGTAATGTACTTTGCGATATTTTCCTAAATTTGTAAAATTTCCACAAGTCGTGAGTCTGTTACCTGCGCCGGCCGCCAAGAAAATAATGATTCATTTTGTAAATAGCACTTTCCGCAGAGCTGATATCTTAAATTTTGATAAACGATCTTAAGTTTGCTTCTTTCACTAGGAGGGAGAGTTCATAGAAACAAAGTTCCCCGAAACTCTTGCGTAATAAATTTCAATGGGACGAAATTGATAAAAAAACAACCTTGAAGACAATTAAATTTCGGGCCTAATGGCCTCTCGTCAGACAACAAAAACTGAAGAAGTGATAATTATTGTTATAAAATTTTTGAAGCAGGTATGAGAATAGTTTTCCTAAGTTATGACATAAATAAAAAAAGTCAGTAACTTTTGTAGGTGTTAATATTTTTCGGTCACGTTCTTCCTTGCTAACACAAAACATGATAACTTTAAAGTTTTTCGTTCTACTGAATAACAACATTCATTATATTATTATAGCTTAAAGCTTCACGTATTGTATAATGTTTCAAATTATACCATTATCAATACGTGTTTTGTACATTTGGTTTAATAACGAGTTAACATTATACGTTTTAACTGAGAAGTATTTTATAAATTTAATATAAGTAATGGGTCAGTGTTTACCAACCTTTTTATACCTGTGAATTGAAAAAATAGAAGAAATATTTCGCGGACGCGTTACTTAATAAAATTTATTATTTATATAGTAGTTTGTTTATTAGTTTATAAATTTTATATTACAGATTAACGATTAGAGAAGTATCACTTACCTCAGCGTTCCCAGGAAGGTATAGACGCAGATTCTATTTTACAGAATGCTGGAGGTTCTGCGTGCGCAACAAAGTGGTTTTGTCCCAGGGAAGTCCTGCTCGGCGCATATTTTAACTTTTCGATGCCTCTTGCAGCAGTATCAAGAGATGAATATTATATACCTCTCACCTGTTGCTTTGTGGACTATGAAAAAGCATTTGACAACTCTCATCGTGAATCACTATGGCAAATTCTGCTGGGCTATGGTGTCCCATGGAAATTGGTCGCCGTGATATGTGCTCTCTGCACCAATACCGAGTGTCGCGTGAGAGCAAGGCAGGGACATGTCTTCTGGATTTTGCTAGAGAGTGCGATACTTCGTACCCTTGTTGCACAGCCTCAAGGGCTCCGTCGTCGTGGCCGGTCCTTCCTCACCCTGCATCGATGTTTCACTACGTGCTGCAGATCTGGCATGGTGGGAGGCGCGAGAGTTGGCAATGGACCGAGGAGAGTGGTGCTTGCCCTATGCTTTATTACAGGGGCGTAGAAGAAGAATAAGATGTCACTGATAATACCGCTCTTTACCTATTTTATCAGTTATTATACTCCAATTGATTTATAGCACCTGTACATGCATTATGCATGGGTTTACTTGCACCAATAGTTTGTATTTTAAACTATCGCAATAATTACTGTTTATACGTAAAAGAGCTAGCTGTCTCCCAATCTCATTCTTCAATGGTAAACGAGATGCGATTTTGTCATTTTATGGTGCTATTTGACAGATTCAGGCGGATTCGGACAGGTTCATAGATAACCGGTAAACGTCAAAATGTTTTGTGCGATGTAGTTCGTATTTCTTCCGGCAGGTTCGCCACTATCGTCCTACTGTACATGCGCACCGCCATGAAAATACCAACTTTTGCGAGAAAATTTAGAACATTCTGAACTTTTTCTATCCATGCATGCAATCTTGCAACTCGCACGATAGTACGTGTTTACACGTGCATTTTTTAACGCCGCAATAATACGTCAGTAAATCCATACACGTGTAAACGGGATATAATATTTTGTAGCTAGATATTATTATTATATATATTACAGATTTTGTTAAAGTTCTAGAGCACAATACTGTTTGGAAGTATTGCTATTTGTATTAGTCGGTTAGAATAAAATCAACGAGAAATTTGATTGTGTTATTAATATTAAAATATATTGATAAGTAATTTCATATATTACTCGTTTGTCTATGATCAGCGATGTTGCATATTTCTAAAGCATTTCAAGGTAAAATGATGGCTTTGCAGAGAGTAAAATGCATGCGCTGCTTGTATTCCTAGTTTGCGGTTTTCCAACCACATTATCCTAATAGTAGCATTGGTTTTGATCTAATTTGATATCGTACAAAGGCATTCGATGAAATATTTCTCGTTCAAGATGTTTTCTATGCAGTGAATTCAATGTTTCTTAAATTCAATTAGACATCAAAGGATTCATTGATTCAAGAAATGAATCAAATAAATATGCCAAGGGTGGTCACCGTCCGGGTGCCAGCTTAAAATTTATCCCCTAATAAAAAATATTTTTGACTGCATTCAAAGAAAAGTTGAAACAATTTATTTTAATCAACGAATAATTTACAAGATTTGATAATGTATCATTCTTTTATTTGAACATAATACTCGTATAATTTTGAATTGTGAAAACGCTCTTGTGAAAATAAGAAAAAATCTTTTTTGAAAAAAATATGACACCCAGCAGGAATCAAGCATACTCGGGATTTGCGACCAAGCACATCAACTACAATGCTATATAATAGGTATCCTATCTAATTGCGATATTATATGGATTTTATTCTTATCACAATATAATATAACAAAAATTATGACATATTTTAAAAAAATTTTATTTTAAAATTATTAACACGAAAAACCACAAAAATACTACTAGGTATTTAAAAATTAATTAAGACCATATCAGCTCAACATAGAGATATAATTTTTGTTTTATTTACAACATATTTCATTTAAGATTGACTATTCAGATTGCAGATATATAAATTTTTTTTTCTGATCAATCAACCATACTGAAATAATTAGATTTATTATTGACTAATTCGTATTATAAATAACGCTTAAATAATATTAGTTTATTTGGTACAGTTCGGTTATGAGGAATACAGCGGAAAACACATTTTGAAAATACCTGATATACTGGATTATTTGTTAGTTTGGGTTAGTTTAGGTTAGGTTAGGTTAAGTAAGGTTAGGTTATGTTAGGTTTGGTTAGGTTAACCTAACAAATAATCCAGTATATCGGGAATTTTCAAAATGTGTTTTCCGCTGTATTCCTCATAACCAAACTGTACCGTTTATTTTAGTGTCTTTATAGTAGTAGGTACCTACATAGATAGCTTAATCTATTGGCATTTGATATAAAACTGTAGTATCGGATTTTCAAGAAATACAAAATAATCAATTTAAGAGACTCAGCATTTATATTCGTGTTTATTTGCAATAATTTATAAAATGTGTTTATATCTGGTACTTATCACATAGCATATAACCAAATGATAAACATTTACATGTGATGAATAAATGTTATGTCCATTTTATAAAAAAAGCAAATAAATATTGACCGCTATAAAGCAAACATTTAAAATGCTCGAATCGCTAAGTGGCTGGGAATCAGTGATATTCAGGGTGCAATTTAATTAATAATTCTTCAAAAAAACTGAATAAAAAATTAGCTGGATTTGTTCTGTAATACGTACTGACCGCAATTGAGTTGCCTGGAGTCATAAAAATTTTATATATTTTTAGTTAATAAGGCCAAGTGATTCCATATAGATCACTCTTTCGTAAATTATTTTCCGGCTCTAAGGTTTTTCTAACCAACCAGGAATCTCTATTTTTTCTCACACTGTCATGTAGAATTTCACATCTTAAGAAGGAGACATAATTAAATCCATATAATATAATTGCCTACTTACTATAAAAAAAAATCAACAGTGGCATAAATTCATGATATTTCATTACTATTTTGTCATTACGAAAAATAGTGCTCTAGTTTTTTTTGCGATTTGTTTAAAACTTGATTTTCGGAAAATGTGAGTTATGTCTTTAGGCACCTCAATCGTAGTATTACCAAAGGTATGCTTTGGTAACACCACAATTACGATAATATATTATAATGTAATATGTACAGTTAACTCAACAATTTTGCACGGTTTTAATTTAAAAGTGTACTTCTATACTTTAAATGTCAAACCGTATTGTATAATATAACAAAGGGAAAAAGTTTAAAAAGTATACGTAAAATAAAACACCTTCAAATAAAGGGCTGTTCTCTATAATATAATAAAGGACGTATGGTCACAGTAGTTACGTGGCAACACAATGTTGTAACATATTATGAGATCGGCATTATTTTGATTATGTGTGCATAAAGGTACGAGTATCATCGATAGTTATTAATTTCTTTTATTTTGTAACTGTCAATTCATGGTGAAACTGCATTGTATTGTTGTTTTTATTTAATAAAACCAACGATAGTTATTAATACTAGTCAACGTCTTAAGAGGAGCAAATATATTTATAAATAAAAAAAAATGGACGAGTATGTTTTCCTGGGATTGACCAGTTTAGTGGAAAAACCGGATGTGAAGCACAAAAGTAGGCCCAAACGAATTTCTAAAAATGTAATAACATATTTTAGAACTTAGGGAATTTTACTAAGCATTAATTATTCAAATATGGAACACAGTTATATAGTAGGTACTTATTACAATTAGTTTAATATTAATCAGAATTGGTTATGTCCGCTTCAAAGAGACATTGTCAACTTTTCTAGTCCTTATAATATTACCTAAAATAAGTGGAATACCTACGTGATTTATTTTAATTTATAACAATATATTATTTATACTTAGTCTAAAACTATAATAATGGTTATCAAAACGGTAGTAGTCACTATTTTATTTTACAGTGTTAAATTATACACTCTTAAGCAGTGTTTCACAACCTTATTTGTGCCATGCTCTACTTCTACGCTTCAAAAATCTCCAAGCCCCCTATCAAAATTTTATAGTTACCTAACAAAAAAATAATGAATGCATTGTTGATCTTTTTTTCAAATTTCTCCTTCATATTCCTGCCATTTTTTAGTAAAAATAATAAGGAAAAGTACAAATATAACAGTGCTGCCGTCTTTTTTTAGGAATGTCAGGGTTGCAATATCAAAAAAAAAATACTTCGAAAATGCGTTTTTCAACAAAAAAAAAATGTTAAAATATTAATGATTTGCACATTGCCCCCCGATGGGGCGTACGCCCAACGTTGAGAAACACTGCTTTAAAGGAAAAAAATTAAAAAAAATGATGCCCTTGAAATGTTGTATTGTGCCAAATCCGTTTAATTCCTTGAACAAAACACAAAACAGAATAATCGATTATCCAGAGATATTAAAACAGCTGTTAGTTATTCCGCAATAATCATAATATATGTTACTTTTCATATACTGAAAAATCTGTTTATGATTTTGGGTATTCGCTACACTTACAGGCAATACCAATAGAATCTTTTCGCCGACAAGGTAATTTCTCCATATTGTCTCGGGTGTGCTCTACCATGGATAATGGTCTTTTGAAAGCTGTCCATATTTGGTATTAGAGATTGGATTCTGATGATACTCTGCTGGCCTAATATATTCTTAGATTACCCTCTGGGATGAGTTTCAATAATAATCTACTACATTTTTAAATGCCTTGGTAACTTCTTTCTGCACTTTTCTTTACGGACTTTTTATAAGTTAATTTATTTCTTAATAAGTAAGTTACTATAATGGAACAACTTAACCTTGAAATTGCGAAGATTGCGATTTCTTCTTCTGCTGTTGTTATTAACGACTGCTATTACATGAAGCCAATTGCATCATTTTCTCTTACATCGCTTTAAGTACGTCATAATATTTTTTTCTGTCAAAACTATTGAACTTAATGGTATGTTTATAGTATTTTGACTGTATTTATTTTAAACTGTGCATGATACCTGAAAATGCCAAAAGGAAGTGAAACCCGGGATTAGAATTTAAAATTATTATCATATGTACTTGCACGTATAACAACTACCATATTTATTATCTTCTGTATGCAGGTTTAGGTGTTAAAAAAGTCTTTTTTCTATAGAGATGAATTTTAAATATTATTGAACATACCTACATAATTTTTGAAAACACTTCTGAGAAAATATATTATAACCAATAGAAAAATCTTTTTGAAAACAGTAAGACACCCGCAGGAATCGAACCTGCATCTCTCGGGTTTCGCGCTCATGCACATATACCACTTTGCTAAAGATACCATACTTAATTACGACAAATTTTAACTAACGGCTCTTATAATACTCTCTGAAGCGCTTTCTAAATTGAGCTAATATTGGCTATTGGCTTTTGTATTTTAAATCAAAATAGGTAAAACTTTAATTACGAACCGACGTCACGGATCACTGAGTGTTGTAGCACACAAGTGTTGTAGCTTCCTTGAAATTGCTAATAATATTTAATAAATTAGTTTTTTTATTCAACAAGAGATGCATGTTCGATTCCTGTGGGGTGTCTTACTTTTTCCAAAAAGGTTTTTTCTATTGGTTATAATATATTTTTTTTAGATGTTCAATATTTATTAGAATGTTACATTCTTAAATCTTGTGAATTATTCGTTGAATAAAAAAGTAATTAATTTAAATAATATATCATGAAAATGAAGGGGGATAGAATCTCAGAGATTTATGATTTTCATACAAACTTTAAAATGATGGAATGTTTAAATACTTTTTCATTCAAATATGACACAAACATAATATATTGATATTTCAAACTGTAACTTGTTTCAATTTTTTTTATATGAATACCATTGAAATTGTTTTCTATCCAAAATAAGACTCAACATCTTGGTCAAATATCGTATTTGGTAAAAAAAATACTGCTCAAATGGAAACTGTATTTTTGGTGGATACGACCGCAAAAGATATTGTCCGTATGAGGCGAGCGTAAGGCTGTATAGAGCCACCAAACGTAATGAATAGGCACCACAGCGGACAGGGATGGAAAGAGGCTCGCGCCCTTCCAGTTTGAAGTGGCGCGGTGTTTGAGAGAAAAGTTGCCATCATTTAATATGCACGAGGCCAAAAAGGTCAAGTTTGGTGACGGCACGGTAAATAAATATTCAACGGCCGTAAGGGATCATCTGTGGCGTAGGAGTGAGGGCGTAAGGTGCTTTACTTAATAGTTTATGTGACTCAGCTACACAAAGTTGTTTACTTTGCTCGGCGCGATCGGTTTTTTTCCTGTTCTCTTTGCAAAGTTGCCGAGGTGCGAGTTCACTTAAATTTAATTTGAACTTAGTTCGAAATAGAATTGTAAAGGGTTTATAAAAATCAAAGAGATACATCATCACCATTATCAGCTGGCGTCAATCCACTACCACTGGATGGAGGCTTTCCTAGCTTCGCCCACTCTTTTCAGTCTTTAGTTCTTCATTGCGACATACATCCAGTGAAGTTTGCGCGAATTTAAGAGTTGTCCACACACAGAGCGATATACCCAACATATTGTTTTATCTGCTTACCTGCTTTTTTGTATAATATTCATGCGCTCATTTTTTAATTATTGAAACTTTCACTACAGTGATTAGACCCTCTGCCTTGTTGAAGTGCAAGTGTAAAATATATTGGAGTCTACTATTAGAAATTGATGGGTGAATTAATTCGAACGCCGCTCTAAATGTATTAAAAAGGGATATTTTTAACTGAAATTATAAGTGAGTATAATTACCGTTTTCGTTCTCAAGTAGAGTATACAGGTCTCCATTAAGTGGATTATTTATTTTAATACAACAAGAAATGGTTTAGTAATTCATCTGATCCCACTATTTGCTTATTTTGCCCAAACACTTAGGAAAAGTAAATACTCCAGTATTTTTTCCGAACATGGAATTCTGCCCTGCACTAACGGCTTTGAAGATGGATAATCTAATTTGAAATTTGTTAAATTATGTTTTGATAACAACGATTGAATAAGTAACCACTGTTTGTATTTATATATTTACGTTTTTTATACAACAATTGGGTCATAAATCACGAAATGATTGAACATTATTTAAATAAAAAACTAGATTGTGCAAGTAATATTCACAAGTAGAATTTTATTATCAAGATCATCGACTAACAAAATTATTATCACGTAAAGAGCAGATCAACTTCTTGATCCCTGAATCAATAACACTCGATGTTTCTTTTTCTCGATTACTTCTGGATGACTAGATATTTTGTCCAGCAACTGTCATTTCTTCGAGATAATATGTGTTTAAACGATTATTAGGTAAAATAAAATAATTGGAAAACGTGACTAATATACTATCTAATATACTAATATACTAACCTTATATACTTATATATTATTATATTTCGAACATGCTGTAGCATTTAAGTAGTTAAAGAAAAAAATGTATTTGTTTCCAAAAGTCATGTTTTTTTTAATCACATTTTCTATGAAGCCTCGTCTGAGATATGGCGAAACTTTTCAGACTGAAAACCTGACTACGTTTTACAAATGAGAGTTGGAAAATTTTCTAAAATACATCGATTTATTTAATGACAAAAAAATACTGTTAACTTATTAGCATCTCAATCATATATTTTTACTAAAAGCTAAAACGAATAAAATGGTTTACGTATATTTTTCACACCTACTTTTAAATTTGAAAAACCACAGGAAGATAGATATACAAGATTGAGAAGACCCTTGAAAATTTGTCCAAGCACTATGAGTTCAAGTCCTACCTGGTCTAACTTTCATCTTAGAATTTTAAATAATACAACGATTTTCCTATGCACTCAGTAATGAACAAAAAATCTACATAGTTCGTCCGTGATCACCTTTATCATTAAAAAAAACGTGCTTCTGACCAAGAACCCCTTCTCTACGCATTAAAAAATGTGAAAATATACTTATATATTTGAGGAATAATATCACTTGTAATTGATAGATTAGGTACTTACGCAAAATGATATAACACCAAAATTCGACAAATTCACTTTAGCATTAGAAATACTAACTTCAAAATTCCTTCAATTAGGCGGCGTGATGAAGCACTTATTAGCAAATTATTTCAAGCTCTGATTAAAGCATCTTGAAGCGAGCATCTCGCATTGTATTGCCACCTCTCCAATTATGTTCCCAAACAATATATTCCCTACCCCTGATAGTTATGCCTTAATGGAATCATATATTGAAGCTATATTGTAATGGAGCTCGTTCGAATAATAAAGCACGTTGATAATATATTCTTGCCTATTCGTATGTGGTAGTATTGTCATTGATATAAATTGATTGAATTGTTACAGTAAGAATATTATAAATTGTAAACAATGGATAATGTTTTCTCTATCGATAATCTATATTCAATAGAATTAATAATACTATATTAAAAATGAATAAATATAATTGGTGGCGCTTTTAGCAAATGGGCTGTAGGTCATAGTGGATCTGACCTTTATGTTGAGAGGGCTGGCGCGCGCTGGGGCCGTTCATGCACCTACGTACTGGTAAAAAGACGATACACTTAGGATTGATGATATGACGTTCACTCAAACCATAACAGATTTAGTGGAACGAAGGTCGAACGCATACGTTTGAATCAATCACTCTGTAGTTAACACGGCCTCGTTTGTATCATATGCGTGATTCACAAGTGAATTGATGAACCTAGTCCATTCTGATTATTTTTGAGTAAGCTAGATTCAAACATAATTTTTGAGTATTTCTAATTCTGTAAGAGTGTGATTTCCCTTACAAAATAACTTAAATGTACTCTAAATAACACTTCAGAATTACAATCACACCCTTACAGGTTTATAAATACTCAATTATTATGTTTGAACTAAGCTTACCCAAAAATAACCAGAATGGACTTGGTTCACTATGTTTGTGAACCACTCATATCAGATATAGCTCGATAGCTTTAGCAAGCCTACGCGCTCGGCTGTCTTTGAGTAACGTTTGAATTACTCTGTATAACGCGGTGCAGCAACACACACCCGTTCGTTCTCTTGAGCTGACTGAATGTTCTTCGCAATTACGGTCGATTCATGACCCGTAACTGTCCGTCACTAGGTCTGTCTTACGACACGTAGCGTAAATGAAAATGCAAACAATAACGTGCATTAAATGTCAAAGGAATTGTCAGCGTGGTGGACTTTCCGTCCTCTAAGGGCAAGATTTGGACTGCAGAAGTTGAGATGGCTTGACTGTGCCATGGGTGATTTAAAGAAATTCGTCTAAAGGTAGCCACTCACCGGTACGTTATATTCGCAGCTGTGAATAGTTTGCATCGCTCGACCAATGACGCTCGTATCGGCTTACGGGAAAGAGCAAACTTGCGCGACCGTCTTGCGCCTAGCGTGAGAAGTTGCAACGAAACATTCGCTGTGAATTTCGATGACGCTGCGCACAAAATATATCACAATGCAAATAATTACAAGATAAAAAGAATTTTTTATATACCACGTTTTTAAATTTTCTGTTGAATCATATAAACTTGACAATTCTATGTATTAATAATTTAGGACAAATAAGGCAATTGTCAACAAATCATTTTTTTGCTATTTTGCAACAAACAAATAAATATAGAATACTGAAATGTAATTTTGAACACTTGCGGTCTAGCACCCGTCGCGAGCAGTCGCCTTTCCGTGCGCTCCGACTCCAGCTGAGATATTCAACCGAATCAAGACCTTCAATCTACCCACAGAACCAGCCGACATAGCAAATACCTACTTTGCTACATCCTGCCGACCAGCAACAAAGTTACCTACTTTTTGCCGCTACCTGCCGACCCGCAAAGAATTACCTACTTTTGCCGCCGCCTGCCGACCAGCAAAGTATTACCTACTTTTTTGCCGCTACCTACCGACCGAGCAATTTACCCAATTTGCTTACCACCGCAAGTGATTCCGATCATCCGCCACGACAAGATGGAGCATATACAAACCGAAATATGCAGACTCGCCGCATTCCGGCCCACCAAACTGAGGGACCTCATGACGCTGCACTTCCTGCTCTTGACGGCATATCAAGAGCAGGCACAGTCGGCGTTACCCGCAGACCCTCCCGCCCGCCATCCTCCTACCTGGAGGAAAAACATCAACCCGCCAAGACGACCACCGCATACTTGGACAAGGACCACTCCTCACCATCACACATCATCACATCACAACAGCGCGCCGATCAAGGAGACACACCCAGCCACCCAGTCAGGACACGATATCGACCGTCTATCGGTCGTTATCAGGGGCTTCCATATCGGCACACACACTGAAGACATCACTAACGATCTTCTTCGGAGAGGCCTCCCGATCATCAGCGTCCGGAGAATGACGCGGGGCAGGGGCCGGCATCCAATGCCCCTTGTCCTGGTCAAACTCCTGGACAATGACAGAGGGAGGCACATACACGCACTGCAACACGCACTTCACCGAAGCATCACAATCGAAACACCGAAGAAGAACAACACCACCACCGCCATCTCTCACCGCAACACAAACCAAGGCATTGCAACGACGTCTTCCCAGACCCAGACACAAGCATCAAGCCCAGACGTTCGACTTCACATAGAGACTTCGACGGAAGTTGATGTCTCCTTCACTGAAGTCGAACCCGGAACCCCGAAAACGCAACCGGCAATAACAACAACACCTGAGACCCCGACTTCCGACTCTGTCGATAACGCATATGCAGAATCGACAGAGTCCCCGGAAGTGGAAAGGCCCGAGACCCCGACTCCCGATGAGCTCGTAGAAAAGACCCTGGACGACCCTGAAACCGACTCTGAATCGGAAGTCGAGACCCGGACATCAAACTTCAGGCCCGAGACCCCGACATCAGAAACCGAGGAGTTTCTAAACACCGACGACCAGCAAGACCCAAACAGGTCCAACTGGGACATCATCAGCGACCTCTTGGAAAAGACGCAAAATCTCTCAAACCCCTTCCAAAACACAAGCCTTGCGACCTTCATCCCAGAAGATCTCAAACAAGGACAACCCGACGCTCCGCAGGAAACCAGCACCCCTGCACCACCGCTTCCCGACCAAAAACCGAAGAAAAAGAAAAATAAAAAGACTAAGACGCCCATTACAGACAATAACTACCGCCAAGAGACCAACCAACGCGCCTACTTCTTGAAAAAGAAGTAAGCCCCCCAGTCCACGCAAGATTCAAGACCAAGCCCACCCCAGCCAACTGCCAAGAAGCAGAGCTCCGAGCGGCGATACTCGGAGCTCTTCCAGGCTACGGCGAAGACCTGAAATGAAGAGAACGAGCTAGAAGCAACAAGAGGTGTGCGGAGCAATCGACGGACGCCTGCGTGAAGTTTGCTTTTACTTTTTAATATCATCCAGATCAATTCACTGAGACCTACAACCCGGCCTCGCTCGGTCGCGAAGCCACCGAGGCCGGGTCTCACCATCACCAATCAAGCTCCAGCCCAGATAGGCACTTGATATCACGGGAGTAGACGCTAAAAACCGTCCTGGCATCCCTACTTTTAAGCTTATATCCTAAGTAAGTAGTAATTTTGAATTACATAGTAACGCACGTATATATTAATAATTTAGTTGCTAGAACCACCCCCTTAGCAATCAATAATAGTGGATTGGATTACGGATTTCTTCCGAAATAACTTTTCATACAAAACGGATTAACTGAAAATGAATTCAATTGTGCTTAAAGATGACTAAAAGTATTAAAAGAATCCATTGGCATCGTGTTCTGATATAAATTCTAATAGTTTCAAATGTCTAGCTAGTCGGCAAGTTAGTTAAAAATCGATTGCAAGATTTGTACTGGATAAACAACCACCGTACAAACAAGAATATGAGCTAAGAAAAACGTGGTAATAAAAATGACAACGATTGAGAAGCTTAATAATATGTATCGAGTTGGTCTATACCTCATTATGGCATGCGTTACTTTATTTGTCAGACAGGGATTATAAAACTATTAGCAAAGAAAGATAAAACTGGGAGAGAAATGGATGAAAGTGGTGTAGTCAAGTAGTCATAATAATATGTAGACAAGCAGTATTAATTATGATGAACATTGAACGTTTTGGCTTGTGTCACTTTGACATTTTGTATTTAGTTTATGGCTTCAACCTGTATTGCCATCTCGTTTTCATAGAATTATAATACATTTTACGTGAAGTAGGTAAAAAATATAGTTAGTCTGAAAACACTAGTATACGTACATTTTACAACGTTTTTATTAGCTCGTATTCTTGTTTGTCCGGTGGTTGTTTGTCCAGTACAAATCTTGCAATCGATTTTTAACTAACTTCCCGACTAGCTAGACATTAAACTTTTAGAATATATCAGGACACGATGCCAATGCATTTTTTTAATACTTTTAGCCATCTTTAAGCAGAATTGAATTCTTTTTCAATTAATTCTGTTTCGTATGGAAAGTAATTTCAGAAAAATCCGTAAAAAGTAAAAGATTATTATTGGTTGCTAGGGGGTGGTCCTAGCAACTAAATTAATAATATATACGTCCGTTACTATGGAAATCAAAATGACATTTCAGTATTCTATATTTGTTTGTTTTTTGTTTTTTATTTACTTCATATGAAGTAAGTACAGCTTTGAGCATAATAATTCAACAGAAAGTTTAAAAACGTTGTATATAAAAAGTTATTTTTATCTTGTAATTATTTCATATTTAATTCTTAAAAAATGTAGAGACATTTGGCGTAAAATATTAGTATTATTTACTATTTTACATCTGGCACGAAAATAAAATTATTTAGTCAACGGCTGCAAAACTGACGCATTGGTATAATGCCAAACACGAAATTCGCATCGAATGTAAGCGCAATATTTTGGGTACTTATCCTTTTTATTGCAAATGTTTCAAACTGATCAGTGGCTACCTTAAAACAACAGCTGGAAAGCGATGGCATTGGATCTTCTAGGACTGAGACGGTTTTTAACGGATATCAAAATATGTTAAGGAATTTACTACCAAAAATGATTATGGTTTTGAACATACATAATTTTGAAAACACTTCTGAGAAAATATTATTATAACCAATAGAAAAAATCTTTTTGAAAAAAGTAAGACACGCCGATCGAACCTGCATATCGCGCTCACGCACATAAAACACTATGCTAAAGGAGCCATACTTAATTGCGACAAATTTTAACTAATGGCTGTTAATATAATACAATATAATTGGCGATCGGCTTTTGTATTGTAAAATAAAATTAGATATTACTCTAATTACTAACCGACGTCACGGATCACTCCAAGATTTTTTGTTGTAACTTACTTGAATTTGCTAATATTTTTTTATTAACATTTTTTTTTATTCAACGAATAATTTACAAGATTTAAGAATGTACCATTATTATTATTGGTCATACATAATTCTGAAAACACCTTTCTTTTTTCGAAAAAGATTTTTTCTATTGGCTATATTTTCTCATGAGTGTTTTAAGATTTATGTATGTTCAATAATTAGAATGGTACATTCTTAAATCATGTGATCTCTTAAATTAATTCTTTTAAAAGAAATAGTTAATTAGGATGATAGATTTATTTTTGATCGATTATTATATTATTGAACAGATAATAAATAAAATTCCAATAGGCTATAATATACAAATACAGTAAATTTTCAAGCAGGGTTTTGAATGTGTGACTATCCTACGAAAATGAACCACTCATTATAGACGTGCAATAGTGTGTGTAATACACCAATATTAAATGAGCGTCAATGCATAAAGCGAGAGCAGTAGTTGTCAGTATTCGACGTATGACGTATTTTTGACACGTGTTTATATTTATCCCGTATTCTTCCTTACTCGAGATCAGTTGCCTGCTTCTCCTTACCCATTAGGTATTTCAGTTCCCATTATTTATGAGTTCCCTGATTACGGTTTTTGGGTAATATAATACGCCTCATTCAAAAAGTGGGCGTATACTCGTAATAATAATATATTAAGGCGAAAGAATAAAAAGTATTTAATATATCCATAAATACTAAGGGTAGTTATATTGCTATAGTATTTTAATCGAATGTGGTATGTTTCAGCAATATTTTGTGTAATACCTACGTAGTACTATAGAATAACCAGAGAATGCGTATCTACCATTTGACGATTGGCACTCTATTAGCTAAACACAATCAGCTTGCATCAAATAAGCTTATCTTGTCAAGCAACATCCTCTAGAGACGCTTTCAGATAATCAGCTTTGGCAGAAGTGGCATTGCGGATACAGCTGTTTCGAGTGATGTGTAATAATTAACCTTTTAGCAATATGTAATCGAATAGCTGGCCAAATGAAAATAGTAAATTAATTTCGTTAAAATAATTGCTTTTAAGAAAAACAAAATTATCGGTAAAAGGCTAAGGTACTATGTGAAGGTTAAAAATGAATAATATAATTGGGGAGAGTTAACTTCGAGAGATTATCCTAAATAGTTTGTAGACTTTGTAGGAAAGATGTATTTTTTATTATTTTATGAATTAAGGCGATATCTTTGCCTACCAGCGGCCTAGTGGAAAAATAGGAAGCTTACAATTTGAGATTTTTTTTTGAAAAATTACAATTTCAAGACGACATCATCAGACGCGCTTCCTGTTCTGGTAGGGGTACTGCCCCTCGACCTGCAGGTGCAAGTACGAGGATCAATCACCCTTCTCTTGAGAGGGATGAACACTACCATTGAGGGCGTACCTTATAGGCATACTGTTGGCACGTTAGTCTACAAGATAGCACTCGATACATGGCAGTCGAGGTGGTCGGTATCCACCAAGGGACGACAAACGTATCTGTTTTCCCCATATGTATCCTGCAGGCTTAAAATAAGACAGTTGAGACCAACATACAGGGTAAGCAAATTCCTGACCGGCCATAGTGACTTCGCAGCCAAGCTGCATGGTTTTCGTTTGATAGGACATGGGCCGGAATGCACATGCGGGCACGACCATCAAGACGCTGAACACGTCCTCTGGGACTGCCCGTCGATAGGATCCAACCGGGCAGAGCTCGGTCCACACACGGGGCCGATTGGCCACGCCGACTTGATATCAAGCAACTTTGAGGCATTTCGATTTGCTGCGTCTTATGGAGGACGGAATAATTCCGACCCCTCCTTAGATTCATCACTTTCAACTCCTGACTCCTCTGTTTCGGTAGAGTTTCAGTACACGGGTACAAAGGACACATAAAGATAAATGTCGGCAGAGCAAGTCAAGATTATTTTTATTTTCTAAAACTCCTTCTTTAAGCACAAGGTGCATGGTTGCTACATTAGTCCCGTGCAGCATCGCTTCGGGAGAAGGAAGTGTGGCACTAAAATCTTTTTATTCTGACACGTTTATAGCATCATGGAAGGCGGCTGTGCACAAACCGCGGCTGCATATACATGGCGGGTGGAGATGGGGAGACTTGAGAAATTGTATCAAATATTAAATATGTATCTGAAAACATTAACAATATTGAATTATTTATTATATTGATATCATAAAAGTATAATTATAAATGCTTTCCAAATGTTAATTGTTATAGTACTTTTTCAAACTATTATTTATGAAACGAGGTTTCATCTAGTTTATTATATTAAATGCCAAGTAAAACAACATTGCATACTTTTCCTCCGTGGATACCATTGAGCGCACGTGCGCTCACGTGTCGTGATGGTAATATGTTTTAGCGTCTCGCCAGAACTCAGGCCGTGATAAGCCTCGGGACTGTAAATAACACAGTGGGAACATAAACGTTTATAAATAATTAATTTAAATAAAAATAAAATAAAAAGTTTCCACACGTGTTTTCATAGTCACCAATAATCCAGTTCATCAATCCTACAATGGTGACCCCGACGTGATTTGACCACTAATTCCAATTTTTTTTACCTTCAGAACTTTACGCTATAGAAATTTGTTTTCTAGTGTTAAGTGTGGGATCTGGTATGTTTGGTATGTTTACTTGAGACACTGGCTCGAACGACTTGATTTTATTCATACTGTCCCGAACAAAAACACTGTTTTAGTACCATAAATAAAATCTTATGATAATCTGTGAGAATTTTATTATTTGATAGGTAAGACGTAAAAAGACCCATAATCTTCTATTAATAATCATTGAATTAAAAAAAAAAAACAAATGAAATTTCATATACTATTTCTTATTAAGAAGATTCATTCATATTTCTACACAAAAATCTAATTGAAAAAGCAATACAATACAATGAATAACAGTAATAGTTCTTTATAAAAACTCAATCGCTATTTTTACATCCACTATTCAAAAGAAATTATTTTTCATTGGCAGATTTTTTACGCTCTCAAAATATCTATGTAATAACGATTCATTCTTCTTTTGTTGTTCATGTTATTTTTGGGATCTGTATTATTAAGGTAAAGTACCTACCTTCTCAAAAAATAATTAAATATTTTATTTTTACGTAACCTCTTTCTCTTTACACAATATTGGATTTTTTGTGTTGTTTTAATACTCAGATTTAATGGAAATAAACGTTCGGATTCATTAATTAATTGCTTTGTTATATACGTATTTGCGTCACTATATAAATTAAAATAATATATTTTCTTTTTCAAAATTACGACTATATCAAGAGGAGTCATTTTATATTTTTTTATGACTACCTACCACAGTTGATTGCGTTTCTAAAACAATTATAGCATTAACATACATAATTTGAAAACATCTCATGTTTATATTATACACACTACAAAAAATCTCTTTGTAGAAAAAATACGACACCCGATGGGACTTAAACCTGTATCCGCTGGATTTGCGTCAGTGTATTTTAACAATTAAGCTACGAGCATTCTACTTAATTACGATTCTTACTAGTAGTTGTTACATGAAATGTTTATCGAATTGCGTTATAATGTTGGCTATCGGTTTTAGTATATTAAATTTCGGTAAGTATCAATTAATTCTTTAATTATTACTGGTCGACGTTACGGATCACTCCATTATTAAGTTTTTACTTAGACTTACTAACTATTTAATAAACTATAGCACGTGTGCATGACGTTAAATATGACCATAATTATTATAAACATTAATTATTTATGTTTTAATTCATATTTTTTTTTATAATTTAACACTGCCGTGAAGTGCAATAAAAGTGTTGTAGTGAAACTGTACTAACTGTAATCAGTAATATAAGTTAAAAAAATCGCAAACACACGGGGTCTGAAAACATCACATAAATATATTTTAACCTAACATGGAATCGAATTTGGAGCCCCTAAATGACTTCTTACTCTCGGACTTGCGTTGGCAGCATTATATGTGAATAAGATAGGGCAGAACCAGGATTCGAAACTGAGATCCACGACGATTTAGTCTGACGCGGTACCATTTCGCCATCGTGGGTAATTCAAAACTTAACGTAATAATATATTGTGTAAAATTAAATCATGTTCATTGTTTCGTACATTATTATGGACACATTTATATGCCTTTATGGATACCAACTCCGTATTTATTATCAAGGTTTCACTAAGAATGCAAATAAGTCTATTTGATGTTAATACAAAAGAATGCCTTATGGGAAATCATTCGTCTACCCGCATTGCATATTGCTGGTTGATATGAGACTGCTATGCAAAATCTGTGTAAAATTCTTTGTAGTGCAAAGCACTAATATTTGTCTTCAATGCTTTGATGTAAATGAGAACTATTTTCTTTAAAATTCGATTTGTAGCCAGTTTGTAGCTTTCCCATTGAAAAAAATGTAATAAAATAACTTTTTGAATCTTTTACTACACTGATACGTCTCTTTGTCTGATTACGTCGTATATAAATATATCAAATTAATGATATTCACTTGTATTGATGTAATATAATTAAGTATATAAAAATATTAAACTTATTTTTATATACTTAACATCATTTCCAATCTAGAGCCGGAGTTCAAAGTTATGAAGCGTATATTTCTACACAAGGAATGAACTTCTGAACATAAATGACGTCGTAGGTTTAAAATGAATGGATGTATTAGAGGTACTAATCATATTTTATATGATTAAAACACCAAGATTTGAAAAAAATTAATAGTTTTAATATCCCATCGTAAATTATTTTGATTATTTTTATTACATCAATGTAAAAATCAAAATTATTTCTCATGATTGCTGGAAGGTCTCAAATGTCCATATCTGAGTTTTGTAAATTAAAAGTTGTACTAATATTTGCCGAAATATTGGACAATCGAGATGGAGATGAAGAACGTCTTCATTATATATGTTGTCCCAAGGGCACTTTAGATTTGTTATTTATTTTTGAAACCCATGCTGGTCATATAACTTATAGTTTTTGTATAATACAAGTTGTGATATACTGATATAAAAAAAATGTACCATCCGTAGGAATAAAATATACTGAAAAATCCACGACTATAGATATATTTTTTTTCAATTTCTCATTCGCAACGCCGGCACATAATACGACGGCGCTTATTCATTGTGCAATGGGCACCAGGCAGGTATTTCTTTGTATTACAATATTGCTCGCACGCTGAGATCGTTTTAAAAATTTCCCCCGACGAGTGAATACGACGGCGGCGTGTGCTTTTCGGGCTGGAGGCTTGATTCGTATGCGTCGACAGTCGATAGGGCGCCGCGACGCCGATAGGACGTCCCGCAAGACGAGAGCTTACAGCAAAAGCTCAGCGTAAATCTAGCAAGTGGACGAAACTTTGTTTCGCGAGAGGCTCAGATCCAACTGACAAGTTTTTATTTTACTTGAATATTTTATCACAGTGAAATAATTCAAACAACAGAATTTATAAAAAATAGGCACTATACGTAAAGTTACCAGTGCGTTTTATTTACGCTATAAAAAACTAGTAAAGTGGTAATATAATAATAATTATATATTGTTTTTCTGCAACAAGGTTTTTGTCGAATTGTTCAAGATTTGATTCTCAATTAGGTATTTTTAAAAAACCTGTGACCTAAGTATGTCGGTATTACTTATATAAAAAATCTTTAATTAGAAAATATTGATGTCGTGAATGTGCTATTAAATACGTAGCTATTATAAAATTGATGGTTTAAATCACGAAATGTTATAAAATTAAAATTAAAATTAAAAAGTTTTAATGAGTTGAATTTAATATAATACTTAACTTAGTTAAATGTGTATCTAAGTGTATTTAACATTAACATGTGAATTATAAGTGTAATAATTGTTACGTGTAAAATTTAATTATTATGTTTGTTAGTTTATAAGTATAGTGTAAAAACCTTCTCTCAAAATGTGGATGATAAAAAATATACTCCTTCAGATACTCATTGTGTATCTAAATCTCATAGGTAAGTTGAATGTTAATATATAATTTATTAATTTATGTATTATTAGATTGAAAAAATATAATATTATTTATTAATATTGATTGTGAAGTAATTATAATACGTATTTATTTGCCAACATAATTTGATTTGAAGAAAATCATGATGGTTCATAAAAAAATAGATTGGAATTCGATTTTTAGTGTGTATTCTTAAATGAATTATATTAATTTGCAATGTACTTATACTTCATAATTATGTATTCATGGTTACGATATATACGACATTCATTAAATGTATAACTACCAAACAATTACTTTATTCTTATGGATTTAAGTTTTGTACTATTCCATTTGATTCGATTTTTGTGACCCGTGTTTCGCCTTTCGGCATCTGCAGACACTTTGTGCACTCACCGTGGACGCACTTTTTTACCTACTTTATTATATTAATTTATTATAACATAAGATAGAATAAATTATATTCGTTTTCATAGTGTTTTTACCTGTTGGTGAGTGCACGTAGTATCTGAAGATGCAATAAGGCAAAACCCGGGTCATAAAAAAACGACTCAAATGGATAGTACAAAACTTAAATATATAAGAAATTAAATTTAAATTCTACCAAGTACCTTCGGTCGATAGTATTAATTGCTTTATTCCTTCTTAATACTGCTAATTGATATCGTAGGTCTCGAGTTTAAAACCCGGGTCTAGGAAATTAACATGTTACCTCTTTTAAAACGTGTATTTGTTCCCAAAGGATATTATAACTATTGAGTTAACCATGTGGCCAACATCCATTTCTCGTAAACCTCTTCCTTAGATGTCCAAGATTAATCTCGGATTGTAGAACTAATGGTAAGGATCCTGTTGGGATAATATTTTATAAAATGAAATAATTACCAATTTATCCGAATAATTAAATAACGATCAAGACATGTTTGGCTTGATTGGAAGCACATTGTAATGATAATAAGCCGATAAAACGGATCAATTAAGGATTACGTTTATAATGTTTGTTGTGATAAACCGATCAGTTAAACAGATACTCAGTGTTAATCGTGAAATAGATTTTTTACTAACACACCACAGTGATTGATGAGGATACTAATAGAATATGTATTATTAAATAATAAATCATTATCATTTAGTAAAAACCTGTTTAATAAATCTAAGAAAATCAAACATTCGCACTATAGACAGTACAATGTAGGTATAACCAGGTCTAGCTTACGACGGGATATTTTCAAGACAGCAGAATAACGAGTGACGTTTATGGGAACATGACAGTAAATATTTTGGTTATTTTTCTTCTTCTTCGATGAACCGGCTTTTAAAAAGCTACGGGATATCACTCCAGAAGTAAGAATAGGCCAATTTTCTTCATCTTGTATCAGCTCATTCAAATTGAATTTTAGTGCACATGAATCGCATGAAAATGTGTGTCTTATACCTTGTATATTTTAACACGAATTTTTTAGCAGACCAAACCAATATATTATAGTACATTTGGGCGCCTGAATAGTATCTCTAAAACAACTGATCTTCCATTGTATATTAAGCATAGAGTGTTCAAACAATGTGTAATAATATGTAAGTGTTTTAATATAAGATAAATCCAGAAATTATAGAAAGTATCGTAATATGGCATGGAATGGTCATGGTGTGTAAAACTCCCACCTCCGCACCCGTTATATATGCAACCACGTAGATGTGCGGCCGCCTACCATAACCCTGACGTGTGCCAGATCAAAGAATTTAAGCCATCATTTTGTCCCGAGCAGAGCCGCACGGGACTGGTGATGCAACCTTGTACCAAAGTGCGAATGAATGATGTTAATTTATATGGCAACTATCAAAGTGACTTTAATTTGAAGAGTCGTAAGGGAGTCGGGAGTGTCCCGCCCCCTGTACGCTTTGGCAAATTTTGCAAATTGAGCATAATGCGGAAAGACCACAAAAAAGCAATGCATAAAAAGGCAGACGGGAGTACACTCTGTGATAGAGGCTGCCAAGCAAATGGTATGGTGATATGCTAGATATATGGCACTAAATAACCACAGGGGTGACCAAAAACCTGCTAGATGTACGATCTTATAAATTTCACTAGATGTACGTTCTAGCAAAGATTCTGGGGCCGAAAAGAGGGCAAGGGATGCTTTCATCCAATATTGGATTGATCCCGACTGATGATGTGGATGAGCATTATTGCAGGTTTAGTAAATTATCAGAGAATTCCCATTTCAATCAATTTTCCCGGGTTACCAAACCATTAATATTTGCTAGTAAAGCTATTAAGCTCGTAAGTGAACTTACGAATAAGTAAGTTGAGTAGACATGGACTGCGTTTTTTACATAGGAATCCAAAGTACCTAAATATATTTTTTTGATAATCATTGTCTGAAAAGACACCGTGTGTAACTGAAATTTAATATAAAACTCGTAGAATTTTATACGAACCCGATAAAGCTTTATTTTGTGATAGACTCGTGAATATATTCAAGAATATTTAATACACATGCTAAGTACAACGTATGTAGTATTTACTTAGCTCTAATAAAATGTTATTATAGTGTATAGTGCAAAGGTTATCGTGTTGCGCTTTTATAGGTCACAGGTTCAAGTTCTGCTTATTTATCGTTTTTTTTATATCGTAAATTTATGATATACATTATAAATTTATGGTGATTTCTATTAGCATGGGATTATATAATTACTTAGGTAATATCATAAGAATTTTTAAATTTGCGAGTTGTTCACAGTTTTCCATAAATTAATAACGGTTTTAAAAATCCCGCATTTACCTTTCGGAATCTTCAGACTTCTTCTGAGTTCGCCATGCACTCAAATGTACTTTGACTGAATTAACATGACTTTAAGAAGAGGGGTGCCCATGATGGGAGAGATGAGCACGTAGAGGCAATATTAAAAATTGTAGTAAGTAACAAAAGCCAAAACAAAACAGCCGAACATTCTAAGTGAAGAAATCTTCACGTTGGGAGTATGACGCCGCAAGTTTTCTAAATGCAACAACATTGGTCTTTGTGGCGATCAGGTCGGAGGGTCCGATGAGCCCAATACCTGGTTGAACTGACTTGAGCAGCGCTTTCTTTTCGTACACATTTTATGACAATCCCAAAAGATAATTTTATAACAATATATAATATGTATTTTCTAGGGCCTAATGTGTTTTATCAATTGAGCTACCTGCGTCCTAATAATTACTTATTTGTATTCATACATCTGTGGGGCGGTTAATTGTTATAATAAGTTAACCGTATTAACTGTCAAAAGTGCTATGTTTTAACTTTTAGAGCGAGATAGAGAGTTTTGGCAGCTTAGACTAGTGATTATCAACCTTTTTTTGTTTAACGTATCCACGATAGTTTTATAGAATATCGAGCAACTCCTATCTGGCCAATACATAATACTAAGGTCCAGGTAGGATATCTACTAAAAAACATGTAAAATAGTAATATACCGGGGCAAAATACTCTTTAACATATTACTGTCCAAAGCTATTAATTAGGTAGACCATTAATATGCATATACATACTACAATAAATAATATAGCAGTACATTATCGCCGTGTTGAATCTATAACGTGCATGTTTTAGTGATGTTAATTACTGTCAACCAGATTCTTAATCTTTTCTAAAAATAAGTTTTTATTAATTGTTTAAAGATAGATGACGATAAATCTGTTTTACTTTATTTCCAATTTGATGTAAAGTTGTAACTTTTGTGAACTCTTACCCCTGTCAACTCCAGAGTAATGCTGTACTTTCGTTGAGAATCACTAATTTTAGCTAAAGAAAATAAATAAATTAACCAAAATAAAAGAAAATATTTGTTAAAATAAAAATATTATGCTATTTTTATATTCAAGTGGATAACAAAAGATTAATGAACATTGCATTGTTTATTGAATAGTAAAGCACAACGCCCGGTATGTGATGGTTCTGGTCGCATTCAAATAAATACCTAAATATAATTTATTGTCTTAGCAAAATGATGACACCCGTGATGAACCTATCGTAATGTGTTCTGTTCGCTCATATTTTTTTTGTCATTAGTTTGAATCCCGGGTATGGAAAATTCACATGTCATTTTTCAATCTGTATTTGAACGTAAAGCATGCACCTAAAAGGTGTATCAACAATTCTATTCTAACATATCAAGTGATTAATGTAAGAAATATATCACATTTATCATTTTATGTATTCTGGCAGTTAATTATCATACGAAGTTAACTGACAAAAGTGCTATCTTTTAACACCCCCTCCTTTGACTGTGTTAACTTTTAGAGTGAGATATAGTACGTCAATTACATATGGAAAATTGAGATATTGTGAGATGCGACTACTTTTAAAAATAATCTACCTCACGGATCACGGCCGCCGCCTCATTTTACGGTTTCCCGTGAGCTGTCAAATATAGAGTGCTGAATAGTAACATGTATTTTTATTAATACATATTATGTACTTCAATGATATGACAAACAAAATTGTAGGTTTTGTTGAGATGTTCAATTCTTGTTTGATGTTTCAATACAACATTTCTGGGTTCGGGTGGAAAAACCATAGATATACCTACCTCCAAAAACATAGTACCCAAATTTGACCGTGCTTTGCAAATAATACTTCAAATACATTATTTATTATGATGCACGTCACGCACTGTCATGGTGTCACGGCGACAAATTTAGTCTATGGTTTCGTCATACTGCAGAATATTTTGAACTATCACTATTTCTATAAATTCAATGATGGAGAGTCCCAACTCTAATGTATTAGTATTTTGAATTACTATTTATTGTCCATGCTATTAACTGCAGTTTCTATGCGTGCACACGTTAAAATTATTTGTGATATTGCATCCATAGATAATATTTTGAACAGAACCCAACCTGCAGACCATAGATAGTAGTCAACATTCTTATAGAAAATACATAGTGCCAACCGCTAAAAACAAAACATGAGTCGAAAATGTGTAGGCATGTAGAAAACGATAAAAAAAACGTTCATAGAGTCATGCCATTGTGTCGATGCAGTGCGGTACGCGTAAGGTGACCTCATTGTTATTCTGGTGATTTAGGCAGATTTTTCTAACTGTTAATATTCGTATAAAGGTTCAAAATGTGCTACGGGATGGGAGTCACCGAGAAACCAAGAAAAACAACATTACACACTTTTTTCCCGTAGCGGCAATTAACTGTGACATCACGTGATAGTACGCGACGTGTATATATTTGAACCTTAAGAGACACTAGTTCATGCTATTTTCATGTCTTTATTATCCTAATATAATATAGAGTTGAGGTATAAACACTCATATAAACAACGCTTAGAACACTTTAAAGTTTCTAAATGTGGGTGTAAATTATACACAAATTGTGAATCAGAAATGATGAATGGAAAGAGAAATCAAAGACAATTTAGGTTATATCGAGGATGATTGATTCAAACTGATTTGAGCTTATTACTCTATTCCTACTAAGAACTGCGACAGACAGGCAATATAATATAAGTAAGTAAAATAATCGTCGTCATCCGATAATGTAGGATATGGTACAGAACAAAGAAGAAACGCTGTGTTTCTTGTAAAGAATATATAATTATTATAATAATAATTATCATATTTTTCTATTTGATTCTTTGAAGTACTTTGATAATTGAATCATAACGGATGTTTTGAATACAACATAATTAGAATCATTTTATCATCTATCCCGGAGCGATAAAGCCTTTGTTAAAATCAAAATGTTTCTCACTAATTAGTCTATCGAACGGAAGTAACGAAGTGAGCCAGCTGCTGATATTAAAATTGATAGGAAATTATTGAAAATTTGGTATAATAATGTTGCTTTATCAGACTTTACCGACAAACTCTATGTACATAATATTCTGTACCTCAAAGCCAGTGTATCTAAAGTCCAAAATAAACACTTTCAGTAAAATGCAATTAGTGATTTTTCAACACCTTAATCTTAGCGTAGTGACGGTTTTATGATTTTAGGAATTTTGGATTTTGATTATGAATATATGCAAAAGATGAATTTGTTCTAAAAGATAAGATACTCTTGGTTGCTGAATCGGTATTTAATATGCATAATTTGAAAACATCTCATGCATATACACACTAAATAATAAAATCAAATTTAGTAAGATGCCCGTAGCTTAATTATTATTGTAAAAGTATCATGGCGCGAATCTAGCAGATCCAGTTTCAAGTCCCGTCGGGTGTCGTATTTTTTCTATAAAATGATTTTTTTTAGTGTAAATATGCATGAGATGTTTTCAAATTATGTACTTGTTAATTAGTAAATTATGTAATGTAAATTAATACATACAAAAATGGACATGTGAAATAAAATGTTCACCAACATTATGAAGGGCATAGAGGACGAAGGCATGATGTCAGTAAATTTTCGAAATGAAGATTAGTAATATCATATTAGTAATATGCCATCTAGTAGCAAATTTTTTGTACTTTAAAATCATGCAACACTATAGAGCAAGAAAACTTGGAGTCATAAGTAATTCCACCTTAAAATTTTGACACACTAGGTTAAAAAGGCTGGCTGTTGACGCTTCCTAACAAATAACTGAACATCACTTCAAAATATAAACAGTATCATTCTGCATAATATTTTACTTCATAATTATTGTACTTAAATAAATAAATAATTCACAAAACTTTTATTATTTTTATTTACCGTATCTTGTGATAATAAATAGTTCAAAACGACATCCTCCCTTTATGTATTGTTAATTTGAGGGTTAGTCTATTGTTTTAAATCTTTAAAATTAAAAGATTTCCATGGTTTTGGCTTTATTAGCAATACATAAAAAATCAAGTGGCAGAAAATAGATCAATATGAGTTTGCAATCATAAATTTCGTCTCCTGAACATTTTAACAAAACTGACATCCCTCTTTTTTCCTCTGTACCCATCATATCGATATAAACATTCTGAAAAACTTGAACGCGAGGTAAATTCGCTTTGCCCCTGTTTTATATTGATTGAGTAATTTGTAGGCTGGTATAATATATGTAATACAGGGCGGATTGTTATTTGCATACATTGCTACGCTCAACAGCGAAGTTCCCGAGTATTACGCAGTAACAAAAGAATAAAAACTCAATCTGACGATAATCATCGCGTAATGACGCCATTTTATTTTCGTGCAGCGTTCGTGATAACTGACAAATTTTCAAATTCCCCTTTGAATACGAAATGAAACGTTAATTTGTGGCAGGTGGTTTTTTTTCGTTTAACTCTCACTGCATACTTGTATAAGCGCGCTTACCTGTTTGTTGACAAGTCGCATGACACAGTAGTCATGTATCACCAGGATGTTAAAATCAGAGCGTTGGAGCGGAGCTCGGAGCAGGAGCACGGAGCACTGGAGCAATGGGATTTTACCCGGAGCATCGAAAATTTTTAGTGCTCCACAGCTCCGGATATTTTTTTTTATTATTAAATTTTCGTTATAAAATCCAAAGAAAATAGTATATTTTGACACTGCAACACTGGAATTATTTGAAATATGGCAACAGTGCCGAGTGATAAATAACCTCACTTTTTTGACGGAAAAAACAAATAATGAGAGACGATTTGCTGTCGGTTTTGTTTGATAGAATTGATAACGAAACTGGCGATTATTTTAAAACTACTTATTTTTTTAACATTTATGTGCATATTTATAATGTTTATTAAAACTTTTTTACCCGGAGCGGAGCAGACACTGGAGCGGAGCCAGAGCAAATATTAGGTCACGGAGCGGAGCTGGAGCAGAGCAACTCAAAAAAGGTTCCACTCTAACGCTCTGGTTAAAATGATCACATTGCGTCAAGGGGGGTTGAGGATTTGGATGTTGGTGAGGGATAGCGGAAGCAGCGGTGTGTTCAGGCAATGACCTTTGATGTTAAGCTGATCTGGACTGCTGGCTCTTGGGAGGCTCTTCTAACTTCCGGGTCCACACATTTTTTGCTGTTTGTTATGTATTGCACTATCAATTTCATATGAATCAAGCAGAACTTTCTTTATATGGATGTTGACACTTAGTGGGTAATAGATGTATGATTGGGTGAATTATTACGGTAATGGACGCAGCTGTCGAACTGTAACTCGTGACTGAATAATTACTGTGGTGACAAGTGGCGGTCTCTATGCGATACGTCACTTCGAGTCATCCCGCATGTAGTTCGTTATGAGACTCGCGAATTGAATTACCGCGTTGACGACGGTCAAACTGTGACAAGTTTTGATTCCCACGTTGTCTTGATGTAACTAACTATTTATCAATCACGGTCGAATGATGACTCCGTAATTGACTTGATTGCCTGGACAGCGACAATATTATGAATTAGAGGTTGGAGGAAAATAGTGGAATAGAGGGCGACCCTAATTGGCCAAACCAATAACTATATAAAATATGTTATTACTTACCTATTTTAAGTACCTAACTCATTAAATATATTATATTCATTAAGAAAAATGTTTTATCTTTCATTCTATTTATTTGAAATTTTACAAAATAACTTATCTCAAGTTATTCCGCAATATTGTAATGCTTGAGACAAAGACTATTTTAGTCCTAAAATTGAAGATTTTCTAACTGTTATGTTACTTGGGTCAAATTATATTATTTTATTACGTATTTTCGTGTGTGATTTTTTATGTTGGTGAGGATATCGATTTTATTATAGAAACCAATAGGTACATCGAAAGTAAAATATAGGTTAGCACTGAAGTTATTTTGGGAATTTTCTATTTTATTTTACTCAAATTATAATAAAGAGTGTGTTTCTTGCCTTGCGACTAAATGTCTTGGGAGAACACGGGAAACGAGAGGCACACATACACTTTTTTTATTATTGTTACTTCAAAAATGAAAAATGTGGCCACTGTGATAATGTTACGACAAAGAAAAAAAGATAAAACAAGTTATTTTGTCTCAAATAATACAGTTTTACTGGGACTTAATATTTACCCAAATTAATTATGTAATTTAGAAAATTCTCAGAAAGTCTTTATTGGAAAAAAAAGTGGGCAGAATGAGATTCGAACTCAGATCTTTTACTCTAGGGGAGACTGTTCATATCGATTAGACTACCGATCCGTATATGACACATGCGACGCTTTGCCAATTAAATCTTTCATTAATTCATTTTCTCTGACTATTTGACCATATTATTTTGATCTCTTATATTATTAGCGTCAATGGTATTTTTGATGTTAAGCTATTTTTTTCAAATTGAAGTCACACAAAAGCTGCACATGTTATACGCAATCAATATTCAGAGCACATTCTTTGAAATTATTCTCTTATATTATCGAAAAGGGAGGTTTTTTAGGCAGAACAGAGCAATTTGGTCTAATCAGGCATAGGTACAGATTTGGTATTTTAAAGCCTTCAAAGAGTTTTTGTAGGCTTTGAAGGAAAGGATTGCGTACTATGTCCAATATCTTTTCAATTCGCATAATTCGTGTTTATTTTATTTTATTTTATTTCATAATCATCAGCCTGAATCTATCCACTGCTGTATGAAGCCATTTCCAAGCAGATTCCACTTCTCTCGGTCCTGTGCGTTGCATTGCCACGTATTTTCGCATAACTATATCATTTCATCGATACAGCAGCCTCTAGGTCTACCTTGCGGACGTTTTCTACCTTTTGGATACCACAAATGACCAGGAAGTCCATTTAAGTTTGTTGACCATTAAAGAACTTGAATCACTAGTTGAATTGTATAAATACCACAAACTGAAATTATTACATTGAACATTCTTCTTCTTATTAGAGGATATGGAAACCACGCTACGCCTCCAACAAGCCCTGTCACTCACCAATCTTCTTGCATCTTCCCAGATCATGTCAGCATCTTGTAACTTCACTGTATACACCATGTCATTGGTATTTAATAATCTTCCATGACACCGAAATTTGATTAATCCGGTGCTATTGCATGAAATTTTGATTTTCAAACCAATTCAAGATAAATTATAACGCAGTGGTCGATTCACTCTTGAATGCCGCCGATTAAGTTGTCAAATAGAATAGCATCATTGGCGTACTCCTGATTACACAGCTTCACTGTGGAGGTGACACCTGTGCTTCGATGAAGTGGTATTGACTTTTATAGTATGAAGTCGAAGAGAAACTATTTAAAAAATACTGAAAGGAAAACAGCTGTATGCTTAAGGCTATACCTCAGTTGAGGCATGGTCTATGGACAGACTTTCCAAAGATTGTCCCTTCTTCGAGCTATGTGTCCATCTCCACATGAGGCTCTTAATGAACTCTATCACATCGCAAGCCCTTGTCTGCTTCCTTATCCACTCATTCCTCTTTTTGTCCTTTCGTGTTATGCCCAGCATGCACCTCCCCATAGTAATAGTAGTTTCATAGTAATTATTATTATTCATAATTATTATGTATCAAAATTTTAAGATATTGTGATGAAGTTGCAATCAAATAACTCATAATTTAAAATACTTTGTTGGTTTCCGGTACCTACATTGTAAGAGCGGAATTCAGAATCCAATATTTCGATCTTAAGGATGAGTTGCCGAAAAGGATGACTTAACTATACTGACTATACTGACTATAGGGTTAAGGAATCCTTAACTATAGACTACTTTTGTAATGAACACTCCCCCTTCTGTATTACCATTCACCACTGACAAAATAAATTCGCATTTCTATAAAACAGTCCATACACTCAAATTCAATTAACAATTTATCTCAATATGGATATTTATAGTGTTAATTCGTTTGGCATGTACTTGCAGAATATTATTTATAGAAATACAAGATGCCAGACAGAATGACACTTGACGCTAGTGTTACCATGTTAAAAAAATTAGCTTGCGGTGCCTGTGGAATCACGTATAATGATTGATAACGGAAACATAAGAGTATTACAATTAAATATTAATTATGTATTTATAGTTATTGCATTTACAAAGTGCAGTTGTCATATTTTTGTGATTGTTTAACAATTACAAAATAATTTACCTAAGCTATAGGAAAGAGAATTCTTAAATATGATATTATTTTCAATAGAAAAAACGAACAAAGCTTTAAGACGAGGTGAACCATAGACAACACGATATTAACTAAGGACAATGTTTCTGCGTAGTGTTTTCTGCTAAGGAAAATTTAGTTATGACAAATGTTTCTGCATTCCGCTCCAAGTATTTTATTATACTTATTCAACCAGGAGGTTAAACATCCTAACTCAATTAAATATTATTATGTTTATTACGTATCGTGTTTTCATTTTAGCGGATAACACTGGGTATACAAATTAAAAAATTATACATATTATACCGAGTGAAACATCAAGTAAATTTAATTTAATAAATGATAAAAAAGTTATCACTCCCAAAACGGCTAAATATGATTAATTATTTTTTTAAATTACTGCGACCTTCACGAAGGCAGCAGTGGCGTTTTTTTAAATCACAGGCCTCACACAATATTAGGGTATCTTTGATTTATGCACAAATCCAAAATGGCCCACTCAAAAATGATTTAGGTAATTCGGAATATATTCGGACTTGACATGCGATATCCTTTGCACATATTTTAACCTTGAGACCTTTTTCTGTGGTGTCAAAATAAAAAGATTTTTTAAAAGCAAAGGTGACTTTTTCCGAGTTTTATGAAATACTGCTATTGCCACAAATACTTCAGTTAAAATATAATGTTAAATGGAGACATCTAAAGCAACGTAAACGTCAAAAATACTAAGGAAAGTAATGCCTTTGAAACGTTTTTTTTTTGTAAATTCGTAGGACGTGTGGAGCAAGGTTATATTCAGATGGGAAATGGTTGTAAACTATTCTCCCAACAATTTATTATATTGATTTTGTACTTTGAATCACATTCTAACTAATAAAAAAAACCATGAATGGACGAGGAAATGTCCTAAAATGTGTACGGAAAGAGAAGAGCCACTCGAGTCAATTCAACTTTAGCTGTTGGGTCTAACGGACCGTCCAACCTGGTGGCCACATTTTTTTTTCTTGAATTAAAAAAAATGCGACGTAATACTGTCAAGATCTTTTTAGGTACTTACAGTTTTGTAATATTTTTTGTCATTTACATTGTTTTCAAAATTAGCCTTAATGTCCTCCTATCTCCTACGATGGCCGCGCGGCTTAAGCGTAGGCATATAAAGTCCTGCGTCCCAGGTTCAAATCCTGGGTCTTGCAAGTACACATTTTAGTTTTTCAATTTGTGTATGAGTCAGAGTATGGACCTAGTAGGTTGAGCAAGTGGCTGACATACATTTCTTATAAAAACAAAATCTGTGAATACAAACCTCTACTCTATGGAGGTTCATATTATTTATGATCATATGAGGATCGGATGTAGTCAAAAAAAATCTCTCATAGGCTAAGATTCAGTCAAAGTACACTTGAGTGCATGGCGACCTAAGTCTTGGGTGTAAATGCTTGTGAGACGTTCCCAGGCATAAAATATATTGATGCTTTACAATTTACATCCAAACGTAGGGTCTCGTGATAAGCTCGATTAAAACCGGATGCGGTCTGATAGGGGCATTAAATTAAATGACAAAACCATGTAAAATAATAATATAAATTATTTCTATACGATATTTTTATGTCAATAGCTATAGTCTGACTTTTTAACCACTACGCCCGGAAGTTGCATAGACGGTGGAAACAAAAGATGAAAGAAAGATAATTTTAATGTTTTGAATTTTTTATTTATTGATTATTAGGGAATTTTAAATTTTCAAACCCTTGCAATCTTTTTTTCATGATGTGTTTAAACTATTAAATTAAAATTATTAAATCTATTAAAGTATCCCTACTAAATTCTTGCAGGTTTACAACTGGACGTGTTAAATATTTGAAAGTTTAAAATAATTGAAATGGTTTTAAATCAATGAGAATTTAAGTTATGTACCTAACCACAGTCGAAAGTATTAATAATTTAATAAACATAAATTTATTACCTTTTTTAAATACCATTTTCAGTAGGTGAATTCAAATGAAAAATACTTGTGGTTTTTTCAAATAAGCTACGATCAACAAATTTCAAACTTTATTTTAACTTCAAGGCATAAGCTATCAATATGTATATAACGCAAATAATATGGTCGAATAAAAAGCTTAATGCTAATAGCGGTATCTAGTGATAGAATAGAATGAATGCTTTTTTTAGATTTAAAACACTTTAAAATGTAAGCTGTTCTACAAGATGTATTAAATTACCTACGATACCTTCCCACTACATAGCAAAGAACGTCCTTTACAAAAAACCTTTTAAAACCGTTATAATTGAGTTTTACTGCTTAAATTAATAATAATTTTTGTGGTCAACTTAATACACCCACGATGGCTGCGCGGTTTAAGTGAGTCCCAGGTTTGAATCCTGTGGGCAAATACACATATTGTATTTCAATAAATTTGTGTATTATATATTTGAGTCAGGGTAAGGATCTGTTTGACAAGTGGCTAACATCCATTTGTAGTAAAAACAAAATTCTGTTAATAACGAACCTCCACCATGTGGAAGATCATATTCTGATATTATTAGGAACGTGCATGGTCGAAAAAAAATATTTAAAATTTTTTTAATTGCTTCATTGTTTTTTTACTATTTTAATTAGTCAACTTTGCGTCATTACAATATAAAGTCAATAAATATAGCAGGTGTAATAAATATTACGACCTATTTTACATACCTAGCTAAAATAATGAAAAGACTACAATAGGTGACCTTGAACCTTCATCCAAAAAATATTTGAGAGTAGTTTTTTAATGCCTTTGTGGGTACATTGTTATATTCACACCTAAAATGCGGCCGGAAATAAATTGGCTTTCTGAAGAACACTCGAAAAACTCTTCATTAAAAAAACCACTTCTGGTACCCTTAAACTACTTGATAATTTTATCATAAATCATAGCCAAGAATAAAGGCAGGAAATAGGTAAGTAACGACTTTTCCCTTGCAAAAATAGCTAGCGCAAAAGCTTTTATCGCGTTTTAAGAAACTTTTACGCTGTGGAATATAAACTTTCAAATTTTCAGCTTTGTATAATGCTTCAAAATTATTTTATCTCAGAGGAACTTTGAATAAATCTTTTAAAATTATACAGATTATTTATTTACACAGCCTTTAATCAGATTTAGTATACGACTCGGCAAACGTGCCATATTATGGTGAATAAAATATGTTTCTCCTTGAAATCGGTTGATTCTGTACTGCGTTTAATATTGCAAAGGAGTAGGATATAAGAAGGCAGAAGAGTCTTAGAAACACGTGTTCGGCTAATTTATTATGTTTTGTTCAAAAGCGACAGTTACTGTGAGCCCAGAAGCAGTGACGGTAAATAGGTGACACGGGTATAAGCTCGGTGGAAAAGCAATTACATTGATAGCATTACATTGTTTTTCCTTTATACATGTGCCCATCTACAATGATATTTTTTCATCCTTTCAAATGAATCAGCGTTTTTTATTATTATAACACTGTTTTGATTTATTAATTATTTTACTATCATATTATCCTAAGTAGTAGATAAAGTGCCCATTCAAGGTCGTACGAAAAAAATACTTACACTAAACTGACTAAACTATTTTTAATTAATATAAGCACCTATATATTTAGAAACACCATGTAAAACAGCAGAAAAGAATTGCCTAAAATTCCCTTATAAAGTTGGTACCTAATCCCATCATATAATATGGATTTATTTATAAAATATAAACACTTCCGGTTTAGTATTTATTTAGAGTTCAAAGACATTTAATCAATACTAACAGAGAATACTTCAAACGGTATACGAAAACAGATTAACAAGATAAGATGACTTGCTCGACCAAATAACCAGATGAACTTGCCTAAGAATTAGTTCGGTTCAGGTAGGTATCACATTTGACAACTTCATACCACACTTATTACTAGAAACGAATCTCGATAGTGTAATAATATGTTCAGTCTCAAAATAGAGGACCTGTGTGATCAAAAAGGTGAGAGCTAATCAGACTTAACTTACTAGCTGTACGACTGTGAGAGATATCAATTACGAAGTCAACAGTTAAATCCTAATCCGTCTACATAGTGCTTGCGGTGTCCTGTCAATGGGCAGCACCAGTTATGGATCTCTTTTCGAAGTCACGCAGCTATAATCATCATTTTTTTACCACTAACAAAGAACACTCTCGATGGCCGCGCGGCTTAAGCGTCGGCCTATAACGTCGTGGGTTTCAGGTTCGAATCCTGGGTATGTGCAAGTACACATATCGTTTTTCAATTTGTGTTTGAGTCAGAGTATGAATCTAATAGGTTGAGCAAGTGGCTTACATCATCAAAAATATATTTAAATCGAATAACAATTAATTATTATAAAGTCGTTTAACTACATTGGATTACATATGGTTAAATGCCTAACAGCCTTTTTAATATTCTATTTGACTAAATTAAACATGTTTTTTTATTTATTTTAATAATGATAGGGATATAATATTTCACTATTCACTTTTTATTATTTAAATAAAATATTTCGAAAAGGAAAATATCCTGCATTATGTAGTCCTGAAAATTTTTTGCGAATATCTCAAAATGGCGGAATATGGAGGTTACCAACATTGAAACTAAAAGCTTCACTTGTTTACAGACTACATAATATACAAAGGTATAAGAAGTTGTTCTTCGATATCTTAGGCGCTGGCCTTCCATCCGGGAGCCCTGAGTTCAATCTCAGTGAGGTCATAGTATATTTATGTGATTTTTCAAAGTTTGGGTGTTTATGATTGCTTGTCTTCTATTACTAAATAAACTGCTGTTTCATGATACTACAGTCATTGGGTCTTATACCATGTTGTAGTGTTAAAAATAAAATAGTTATTATAATATATTATGTAGCAATCATACCACTCAGTATTAAATGAGTAACACGCTTTTATATGTACATTTTTTTGTTGTCAAAATAATACAATAGAGCGATAATAATAGTCAGAATTTCCTCAATCATAACTAGATCAGTAAGGTCTGTTTTGATTTGTTAATTTTGACAATTTCTTGTAATAATAATATGTACTACATTGTACTATATCGTCCATCATCATCTACCGCCAAATATATTATATTCATAAATAAATAATTATTATTGTAAATGATATATTTTGCCATATTAATCTGTAGCATACTGGAAATATGCTCTGATATATATTTTCCAGGGATACAACCTAAGAGAAATAAGCGATACAAAAAATAGAAAGAAAAAGTTGCGTATTTCTGAGAGATACGAACATGGTTTCGCGTGTGAAGGAATGCGAGTCGTTCTGAAAGTGGTTGTATACACATTATAATAAATGTTCTCAGAGAAGATTTCGTATTTTCTCTGTAAAAGACTATTTGACATAGGTAGTTATTTACATGTTTTATGCGGCTAAAACAAATCAGAGCAAGATTTTTGTTTTGTTTTTGGACACGACTAATAATAGTTTGTTTTGTCCAAACATTTCCATCGATTGCTATAATAATTAGTAATTACGTCATCATTATTATAGCTACTGGTACTAAAACTTAAGACATATATTAATTAAGATAAAATTATTAATAGTTTTACACCTTAAAACGCTTAATAAATTGAGTTTTTTTTTAGCAATCATGGATTCAGAGCAGGCCGATCAACGGAAACTAACCTGATGGCATTTACCGATTATGTGTCATCGGAACTAGGTAGAGGCCACCAGGTTGACTGTTATTACAATGACTTCTCGAAAGCATTTGACAAAGTCGATCATGCCATCTTGATGGAAAAACTCCAACTTATTGGATTGTCGGATCGATTTTTGAAGCTATTCGGGAGTTATTTTAGAAACCGTCAACAATACGTTTCGTAAAGCCTTTATCAGTCACAGACCTTTTACACATTTTCTGGTGACCCCCAGGGCTCAAACTTAGGGTCGTTGCGGTTCACGATTTTTATAAATGACATAGCATTGGTAATAAAAAATGCTATGTTTTTGTTGTTCGCCGATGACTTGAAACTCTTGACGGACGATTGTCGTCAGCTCCAATTTGATATAGATAATATATTAAATTGGGGCAGGCGTAACAAACTAGAATTCAATATTGATAAATGCAATCTTTTATCGTTTACCAGAGCCTCAAAAGTGTTGTTTTTCCAATACTCGATGCATGGCAGAGTTCTGTCACGAATATCATCTGTAAGGGATCTTGGCATTACGTTTGAGAGTAAACTGACATTTATTAGCCATATAGTTACCATTTGTAACAAAGCGCTTAAAATGTTGGGCTTCGTCATGCGTACTTCCCGGGTCTTTTCAGATGTTACGGTATTAATACTTTTATTTAATTCTTTAGTTCGAAGCAGACTTGAGAGTGGGTCTATTGTTTGGGCACCGTATCAGTTGAAGTATGGCCTTATGATGGAGAGGGTACAGAAGAAATTCTTGAGACTCCTTTACTTGAGGTTGTATGGATACTATCCGTGGCTTTATCCAACTGACTTTCTCTTAGGCATGCTTACATACTGCAGTCTGCAATTTAAAAGAAATTTTTATTTAGCTACGTATTTTTTTCGACTTATACGAGGTATAAATGAGAACTCTGCCATTCTGGGTAGTGTTGACCTGTGTGTCCCTGATAATTATCCTAGAAATAGAGACCATCAGTTGTTTATTCTCCCAAGGTGCTGAACCAACCTGCAACTGGTAATGCCAATTGGGAGGGCGATAACTATGTTCAACGAAATTGCTTCGGATGTTGATATATTCCACCTACGTGAGAATGAGTTTAGGTGGATGTTGTTTTATAAATTCTATAATCTAATATCTCTTTTTTTATGTAATACTGTTATAATTATATATATTTGTTTCTAAATGTCATGTTGTGAACGTCTTAAACTTATATGTCTACGATATGTTAAAAAAAATTGAAATTGAAAAAAATCAAAAAAATTGAAAAAAAAAATATAAGTGAAACAGGGTCGCGAATAACTGATTCAAATTTGAAGAATTATCTGGTGCTCTCAATAACAAATTTAAAACCAAACATTGAAAGAATACCGAAATCAAAATGCTCAAAATCTCTCAGTGCTCCATATCGCTCAGAGCTCTCTCTCTCTCTCTCATCACATTCAACAACTGTGGTCCAGAGTTATATTTACCAAACAAGACTCTCCGGCAGCTGTAGCACCATCAGCGGGGTCCACAACAGCGATCAACCTCTCGTCCAAGAGATCATTTCTGACTATTGTAGATTGATGCTCCAATAAACGTGTGTTTTTTGAACCGGAGTAAATTAATTTCTTTAATTGCGTGATTGAATTATTCCTTTTCCTACCATAAGCGAAGCACCCATATCCCTATTTTCCAACTCCGACCGTGAACGTAAGAAGGTAGAAAAGGTGCTTGAGTTGTATGGCGTATCTGTACTCGTCTGTGAAAAAAATTGGCGCATGGTATGCAAAAGGTTGGACTAACCCAGAGGTCGGCGGTTTGTCAAGTGAGAAGAGCCAAATTGTCAAGGAAACAGGATAACAAAGGTACCAGAGAGCCGCATATATGTAATATACGTATGTATAATTATGGATATGGATTTTTAGGGGAAAAAAGAACGGCGTCTATGCATCGCTTTTGATAGCTTTACTATATCTGGCAAATGGCTACTTATTTTTAAATAAATGTAAATTATCATCCACTATTGTGCTTCTAAGCTTATTTATTATTTTGTTCATAGATAAGAATATTTGTTTTGTAGAGTCAAAGATTGTGAGAATAACAAAAGCTAGTTTTTTAACGCTTCATATTGTCAGGCAAGCTACTCATAAGTTATAAGGCTGCTTGAGATGAGGTGAAATTGGAGTTTATATCTAAAGAGCCGAAAACGTATATGCAAAGAGCCGCGTGTAGCTCGCGAGCCGCTTATGCCGACCCCTGGCAAACCTCACAATATCATATACTATTATATACTTGCCATGCTTGTGTATTCACTTTCTTTTCCTCAATCTTTTGTTTCAATATTTTATCTGGCATAGTAAAACAAGCAATAATCCAAGTTAAAACTAATTGCTTTAGCATAATATTAATACCTAAACGTGGCAAATTTTTGAAATATTAAAATGAATTGCTCCATCTACCAGAGGTATATTTAAATAATTTATTCGGCTAGACTTTTTGTTAAATGAATTAAAATTTCATTTAAAAAAACTTCAAAGATTCCTTTACTGGTACTGGAAACTACTTAGCAATTCATTTGAGCTTAAAAGGCCCATAGAAACCAATTCACCTTTGTCCAAGTCTTATTCTAATTTATTGCGTAATAAGATTAAGTGAAAACTCTATAAATCAACCACGTTCATTGATCAAATGTTTTGAATAGAAAGTTATACAGATAGAGTTTTGTGTAGGAGTTGATTCGCACTTAGTTTTAAGGTCATGTTCTGTAAAAACAGCGTTTTAACTGAACGCGAAACAAAATTTAATTAAAGAATCCAAATACTCAGACAATTCAACTATATTATTTTTTATCTAAAGTCTCAAATACCAAAAGACTTTCGCTATTCAGGCAAACCTATGTAAAATTTTCTACCGAGCAAGCTACTAATAATAACGTCAACAATATTTGTAGTATAATTTATTTAAATCAATATATTATTATTACTAACTCCATTCATAAAAGGCGTCTGAATCACCATAAAGTTAATAGTAACATCTTTGTACATTTTGTTACATGTATATTATATTATATAAATTATATTACATCCAATCCATAAGTGTATAATTTGGACACCACGAAGTGTTTTAGAGAATCCTTGTCGTCCGCAAGTCTACATTATCTAATTTTTAAGAATTTCAAGTCTCTAGGTATTATAAGTATACTCAAAAGGTGAAAGTTAATTTCTTTATAATACTTTATGTAAGTCTACAATGAATACGCCCTGCTAAGTAAAAAGACAGTATTTTGGTCAGAGAACCTAAGTTTCAAACTACTTTTTCTCGTATATTATGTAAAATTATTGGATATTTTTCGCAAGAACGTAGTAAGATACAAAGCAGCCAGGCCACAGTTTTAAAAAAAAGAGCTATTGTGATTTCCATAATCTCACACGTTTGTTTTATGTTCTGCACAAATCAGTCAAGCTACTGTCATACAAATATCTCATATAAATGCATTTTAAATATTTCACGAATCGCATAATCTGTCATTTTCTATTTGCATAAAGCGACCAAGCTGCTGTCATACAAAATAGTCATATAAATTCGTTTTAAAAATATGACATTTTCGATCTGCGTAAAACAACCACATGATAATAATAATATTATGTACTTAATTATTGAAACCCTGACTGTATAAGGTGTGCTTTTTTACATTCAATTAATAAACATTATTTGCTCAATTACATTATATTATTATGTTTTCATTTTATTATATAATATAATATATAGATTTTTCACGTAAAAATTAGTGCCAGGCAGCTATATATTAATTTATAATTACGAACTATTTTCAGAATTTTGAAATTCCCATAATAATTGAGTAACTTAGAAGGTTTTTTTTTTAAGAAAATAGATTTAAAAATAAAGATTTTTCTTACAAAAATAAGAGTGAGCTGCATTCTGCAGAATAAACATCACCACCAAAACACCAAAATTTCATTTTTATGGTTTTATCTCTTTAAAAGTTACACAAAATCATATATTTATATATAATATCTTTCATTCAAAAGGTATAAACAGTATACGGAGGCTTTGTGGATTTAAAGAAACACACTTTACAAAAAAATGCTTCTATCTCTGCTTGAGGTTTGTGTGGACTGGCTGCTTTGCGTATAACTACTAGGGAGTATGTCAAGATAATTCAGTAATATTGTACAGACTATAAGGGAAAATGCAGTTTGAAACTTGGGTTTTCTGACTTCACTAAAACCAAAATACTGTCTTTTTACTTAGCAGGGCAGTAACTCGTCTTCTACGTAATTGTACATACGATGCACTTGTTCCTAGGTAATGTAAACGAAAGACTGTACATCAATTTAATAAAACACATCAGACGATTGAGCGAGAGTTCTAAGAAAAGGTGAGTTTGATTTATTATTCAATACCTTACCTTACTGCACTTAGCAAGTGGTTTTTGTTTTTATTATCTGAAAAATGAAAGCTACATTGAGTGGTCAGTCTTCTAAATCGTCACATGATACGTCATTATGGAATTGCCACAAAGTATCAAAATAATTGATTACATTTGTTTAAATATGAATTTACGTTCTGGGTAAATTATAAAAAAAATGGCGTGTTTACTTACGGTCTCTTCTTAACTGTCTTCCAGGCGATGACAACGCCTCTATTAGCATATTTTTGAATTTTGTCCAAAAAAAGCGGGAAATTTGAGTTAAATAAAATTAAACTTGGTCGGTCTAGGTCAAACATATAGTAAGAATGTAATATTGTATCACAGTTTAATAAAAGTAACAATATAAAATTATTACTATATTAGTAGTAATATGATAAGCGGCTGGTAATTTACCGAACTTTCAAAAATACTTTTAGTGTATGAATTTGAAATGATAATGGAGGCATAATATGAACCCATTTCACATTTGTGAGTGTACAAGGGTTTCATGAGGGAAATAGTTAACATACAAAAGAATGAAATACTGTCATTATTCAAAGTAGAATTTATGTAATATAATGCTTATGTATTAGTGGAATATGTTTTAAAGTTATTATCAATAAAACAATTTTGCTACTTTATTTATTTGATAAACTGTATACAAAAGGTTAAGTAAAATAAGTACCTACCATTTTTACGTGTAATGGATTATTATGTATATCCACATACTTTGATGTTTCTAATTATTGAGGGTGGAGACCACTGAAATTAAAGTACTTGTCAACAATCTCTTTGCTTCTGTCATTGTTAATTCATTTACTTTCTTGTCGGTGTTGCTCTATCTGGAAACTTTACGCTCTCGCAAACTTCTTCAATGCCACCAGAAATCAATAATATTTTTCTCTCCAGACTGCAAGGATATCTTTTTACTTTGTGATTGAAGAATTGGAGAACGCGACTCTTGCAGTCATCTGAGAGACGTTATTTGATGCCGAGCTCTTCCAGTATAGATACATTTGTATACCTGGCTATTCATGAACTGTACAGATATATATCTGAATGTATACAGAGTTATATTAATATAAAATATTTTGAGAATGTTTATTAGCTATTTGCACTGTTCATAGCGTCCTTATACTGAATCAAACATACATTTAAAATACAACATGATTTTTTTTGAGTTCAGCTACCGGATCCAATCCGCTATTCGTGGCTTCTTTTTTCTACAAAAAATTAATATAGGTATCATAAGAATATTAATAAAAAAAAATTATTACCATATTTTTTTAAATGGAGTTTTGAGACATTATATTAATAAAATACATATAATATGATCGTTATTACATATAATTTAATTAAGATCAAGACCAGTTTGGCCGCTCTAAATGCGATAAAATATTGAAATATCTAATATTAAAATAATTAAAAATATTTAATAAAAGAAGTTGATTCAATTTTTTTTAAATAATATTAACCATGTTACTTGATAAATTATACTGTGATATATGTGTATTTATTAATAAATAGATTATTCAATGGCTCCTACCTATATATTAAGTGACTATTTTCAAAGTGTATTTGATCCAGAGCAATGGCCCAATGAATTGAGCTACCATTCCGCGTAAAAACTTTTGTTTGTATAATAACCTCTAATCTGTAAAGTAGTGTGTTTAGAAATAAAAATAGTATGTATTTAATTTTTTACACCGAGGAAACTTATTAAGTAAAATTTAAGTACACAAAGAGGTTTAAACAAATAATATCTTCCCTTTTAGGTCTTAAACAATATAGATTTTGAACGAAACCTTTTTTGAATTTTATGTAGGTATTGAACTTGAATCTTCTCAGGTCTTCAATTGAGTGTTCTCAGGAAAATCAAAGAAAAATAATAAATACCCACCAGTCGTGCTTTATCATAAATGAGAGCTTTAATCAAAGTATTTCATCAGGGGTTACTTTGTTTATATTGGCGGTACAAAAAATCGTAAAAACCTAAGTAAATAATTCTAAAAAAACTGTTCTATTGTATTGTTGTTGTTGATATTTTGATTGGTTGCGAAGTGAAGTGCAAGTATTCATAGAATTTCTGAAGGGTTATAGAATACGGAAGACGCAATTTAATACATGTTACTAATAATTTAATAATTTATTAAATCAATCAGTGTCTTCTTACGTTAGGTACTACGCATATATTAAAAAGGATTTTATAAATTCAGAGATGAACTTATAATGTTAAAACAATTTTATTGATCACAAAAAATAAACTCTTTTTAGTATTAATTAAATGGGTATAAGCTTATTATATACATTTAAATCTTCAAAAAACAATACAATAAAACAATTATAAAATCAGTTCCCTCAAATATGTATCCATATAAAATTAAACTTAGTATTTGGACATCATGCGAAATTAAAATATTAAACAACTACAATAATGGTAATCCCGACAAAAAGTGATGAACAAAATAAATACAGGTGTTACCTCATAGAATATATTTTGTTATCACTAGTACAAGTTTTTTTTCATTTAGAATTAAAAAAAACTGCATTGCATCAAATTACTCTGCAATGTTGAAATACTTGAGAAAAATGCTGTTTTAGCACTAAAATTAAAGAATATCAAACAATGATTTAATTATATACCTAGTATATTAATTATTTGATATGTTTGTATGTTTTTGTTTGATTTTGGTGACGAAATCGATTTTAAAAGAGAAACAAATATTATATCTAATGCAAAGTATAGGTTTGCAATGAAGTTATTTCGGAATTATTTGTCTATCTCTATTTTACACAAAAATTATAATAAAGACTATCATTAATTATTATTACCTGCGACTGAAATATATTGAAAATGAAAGGCACACATACATTATTCTACTCAGTTTAAAATTGAAAAGACAGTATAATCACTGTGATAATATTATTATTACAATATAAACAAAAACAAGTTACTTTGTATAAAGTTTTCCTACTGTGTGATTGGAAAATATATAATTATTGTGTAGTTAAAAACATAAATACGTTATTATTACCACAAACAACGACATACAATATTAGGAAAGTAGTTAATGTATCATCAAAAATTAATATAAATTTACAGAATTAATATGAACATACATACTGTCTTGTATTGCACTATTATTTAACTTTCGTTTTCTAAATGATATAACTACTCAAACTCTATTAAATGTATTAACTGTAATGTAAATACACTTTCATATTGCAAATCATAACCAGTTATATATATAATGAATTGCTTTATATTATTGTACATATTTACTTTTCATATGTACCGTTTATTGTTATACTGCATATATTTCTTTCTTCTTTACACTATTTTAATGCTATTTTTATGTTTTTAAATGTCATGTTGTGAACGTCTTAAATTTATATTTTGTAATGTTCACCGTATGTACAAATAAATTGATTTGAATTTGAATTTTATCAAAATTATTAGATTAAATAATTTGTGAATGAAAATTTAAAAATCTCGTTTAGTAATGGAATAATTTGGGTATTAAAAAGAAGTCACAGAAAACATTTAAAAATGTTTATTTGCATAATAATATAATAAATTTTATAAAAGTATAAAAATAATAATTAAATGTATTATTATATTAAAGTATTTTCATAGGATGTATCCATGCTAATATACTGATGTGTATGACATGGAAGGATGCGATGCCATGTGATCCTTTCCGGAGTTGAATTGCGGCTTTCCAAATTCTGGATACAAAGCCAATCCGTGAGAAGTGGGATATGAAAGCCCTTGAGATGTCTCGACGTTAGAGCCAGGAATACCATAATCACTTGAATATTTATTGAACGGTATATTGTTACCGGCTGGGCCGTAGACAATGTTTGGGGAAGGCTCCAGTTGATCTGTAAACATCGGTTTGCCCTTTTGGTTTGCGAGGATAGATTTTATATATGAATATTCGTCATTCTCTTTACCGTAACCGTAGTCCTCGGGCTTAGGCTTTGACGCTACGTAATCATTTTTGGTGTATCCTAATAACTTGTGCATTAAAGCATCTTTATCCTTTGAATATAACTTATCTTTTATATTATATCCTTTATCATAACCAATTAATTTGTGTAACAACTTGTCTTTCATATCTGGTCCATATCCTTTTGAACTATAGCCATCGTAGTCATGTTTGTGATGCATTAATTTTTGTAACAAGGGATGTTCGTATTTCTTCTGTGGTTTATAGTATTCATCAGATTCTTCATAACCATAATTTGGTTTCAAGTAATGCCCTTTATCGAACATATGATGTTTCTTCATTGCATGATAGTATGGATCTAAGCAATGATGTCCATGTTTATAACCTTTCATTTTGTCTAACAGTAAGCAGTCATGCTTATAATAATCGTATTCTTTATAATCATCGTCATTTTTTTCATTTTCGTAGTCTTTCAAGAGTCCAAGATATGGTTTTTTGACAATTTCTGGCAAATATGGACCTCCTATGGAGCCACCGTAATATTTTTCATCTGCATCTTTATAAAGTGAAATCTTTTTTGGTTCAAATTTTTCATTCGGTCTAAAACTAGATCTCATTTTATTGGACGAAATAGCAGACATAATTTGATCATTCAATTCGTTCATTTTTTTAACATTCATTAAAATCGCTTCATCTATATCAGAATCTGATTCTGAGCCAATCTGAGATAGTATACTCTCTTCCTCATTTTTTCTAGCATTAAATAATTTACTCGGGTTAATTTTTAAATCTTCAGAATCCATTTCATCACTTAGACCGAGCTTATCGCTGTCAATATTCGATAAAACGTCACTATTATCTGATCTCATTAAATTATGACTTGCACCTGTACTGAGGTCAGGCGAAGAAATAAACTCTATCTTATTAGACGGTCTAGAATCTTGCTCTAATTCTTGTTCATTGCTTCTACCATTTTGGGATTCCGTTCTGGAAGCACTAAGAGAAGCTATGATTTGTTTGTTTAAATCAATCATTTTTTGAATATTATCCGAAAGTGAACCATCAGCAGATTGTTTTGCAGTTCTAAATTTTTTAGATGTATCAAATTCTTCTTCGGCAGTTCTATCATAATACGGGTAATACTTTTTGTGCATTGCATCCATTTTCTTTTTATGAAACATTGACAGTTTATGATGTTTATCATAAGCATAATATGGATAATAATCATCATCGCTTTCATATTCATCGTCTATATAACCATAAGGTTTATGTTTATTATGTTTACCTTTATTATAATAATCATCATGGCTACACGAGACAACATCGTCTTCCATTTCTTCATCTGCATTACTTTCTCTAAACTGAATCGGTCTCATTGGCTTCTTTGGCTTAATCGACGATCGAGTTGATCCTTCAGGAAATTTATAAATTTCTTTATACAAGATTTCTTCGTATCTCTCTTCTCCATTCCTGGGAGTTTTATTAATTGGTAAGATATGGCGACCACCACTTTGTGATACTGCTGACTCAAATGCCTTTGGTGGTAATCCATATTCAGGATCGTACATTGCTGCGGCATTTGAGTAATGTCCAAAACTTTTGGAAGGCTGAGCATGAGTATAATATGCATGCGGATTAAACGACATTGCGTTTTCATACATGTCAGCGTATTTACTGGCTGAATCAAATGCTGAAGGATGGCTGAATCCACTGCCATAATAACCTCTAGTTCCATATGGTGAATCATAATCACTATATTTATACCTTGACATTGAACCTTTTGGCGCTGGTTTCCTTAATGAATTTTCATTTGAACTTCTAAAAGAATGCTCTTTATTTCCTTCTTCAAATTCTTGGTGATTTTTTGGTGCTATCGGTCCATTTTCCAATTCTTCATTATAATCAGCGTCTAACTCATCGATTGTTGGAGAACTTGGCTTAAGATTCATTTCTTTAGGTACTGGAATTCGGTCTTCATCTTTAGTGTTGAAGTTCACTGGGTTTTTTCTGATCGGGATGCTTGGAGGCCGTGTTTTACTGAAAGATGGAGTATCAGAAGTTTGCGATTCTGATGGGTCTACGGTATCCTGGGCACTTGATGTATGTTGTTGTAAAATTTGGCACCAAATGATGGTGCCAATCAAAAAATTGAAGTTGATTTCTGTAAAAGAGAATTATTGAAAAATAAATATGCGTACTTTCATAAATAAGAAAATTGAATCGAATAAGTATTACAACGGGCCGCACAAAATTGTGTTTTTACTAATTGCTTTTCAAATGCAAATTAACATGTTAATTACAAAATTAATTAAAAGGGCCAGTAAGCATTGGGTTAAAATAGAAAGCTAAAATTTTCATTAAAAATTGACTTTGTATAGGTTTCTTTAGGCACTATAAGAGTTATAGATTATTACTACCGTCATATATGTACATACATCAATAAAAAATAACTTATTTTTCAGTGTTGATTTACACTTATCGACAGTATTATATTTTATAAAGAGTGATTTAGGAAAAAAAAACATATTTTTGCTGGCGATTCTAACAATGTGCTCGGTAAATGTGAGCAGTTAATAATTAGCCGTATCTTTAAGAGTAAGGTCTGAATAATCTGTGAATTTTGTAAGAAAGATTAAGTATATATTGTCATTATTATACACGTCTTGATTTTATTATCCAAGATATAATTTAAATCAAATTTGTGTGTGAATTATACCTTTCAAATACATTTATCTCAATATGTGTACTATAAAATATAATATTATTACTTTTTAATGTTATAAAGTGAGTAAACTATATTAGGAAATATTTCAATAGCAGTTTGCAATTGACACGTAAATTTAGAGAAATTATAACATTTTGCTTTTTGTATTTGCTAAGATAAATGTATTTTTTGATAGTTTAATCTAAATTATTATCTTAATGGGTATTCTTATGCATTTAATATGTCATACTAAGATAATAAGAGAAAAAAAAACTATATAACATAAATTTTCTTCCAAGTATACAGATTGTTTAGACAATTATTTCCAAAACATTCCAAAATCTTTTCAAATTTTCACTAATATGTGGTATTTTTTTTTAAATTTGCAAGGAAATCACAGAAGATTTTAATAAATTAAATATATTTTTAATAACCATTATTAAATTAATTAAGGCGAAGTCTTCACTGAGCCTTTTTTAAAGAGGCACCTAGCGGAAATATACGGAGCTTGCAATTTGAGACATTTTTTTGATAATTTACAATTCCAAAATAAATATTTGTATCTGAAAACATTAAAAATATAAATATTTTTTATTTTAAGTCAAAGACAAACTTACAATTGTAAAAAATGTAATAAAATGTGAATTTGTTCTATCGGACCTCACCCTATTATTACATATATTTTATGGTTATATTTATTATTAAAATTTAGTTTATTAAGTTTTCTAAGCATCACTTAAGCGATTTTTGACTAATTCATAGTTTTAATATTTTTATATCTATTTTAAAAAACATCGATTGTTATAAAAAATATAAATGTGTATAACTTGAAATCCTTTTTATTTATATCAATTCGATTATTTTTTTAAAATATAAATAAAATATTTATATTAATATAAATAAAAAGGATTTCAAGTTATATACATTTATATTTTTTAAAAAAATCGATGTTTTTTAAAATAAATATAAAAATATTAAAACTATGAATTAGTTTGTCTTTAACTTAAAATAAAAAATATTTTTCTTTTTAATGTTTTCAGATACATATTTATTCATTAATACAGTTGAAATTGTAAATTATCAAAAAAATGTCTCAAATTGCAAGCTTCGTATTTTTCCGCTAGGTGCCTCTTTGAAAAAGGCTCAGTGAAGACTTCGCCTTAAATAAACAATATTTTGCTTTCGATTTTTATCAGTCGCATATAAAACTTTCCATATATCGAGCATCCCCAATTACAAAATATTTGATTTTATATGTACTTAATTATTAATTTACTCTGAATTGATAAATCTAATTTAAGATACACATGAAATAGCACACTGTGATTGGTTTTAAAACTTTGACGTTAGAGTAAGATCACAATATTTCACTGCATTACTTTTATTCACATTACTAATAATATAAATCCTTAATAAGTTGAAGAGAACAATAATAATTAACTCTGTAGATTACAGGTAAAATGTGCTTATGTCAGTTTTAATTGCAGCCGTGATAATTGAATTTGAATGATTTGTCGCAATTTTCAGAATACTGTGACATACAAGTTGATTTATTTTCAACATTTCTTAGTTTTTTATAGTTATAATACCATTTTAACATGGGACAAAATCAGTGTTTCACAAACTTAAGAGCACATTTTCTTTACGCACATTTTGTATTATAATACAGTTTAAAAACGTGAATTAAGTACTTTTATACCGTAAACACAAAATTAAATTTTTTGAAAACGATGAACATTAAATTTGTCATAAATTATAAAAAGTATAATAAATAAATAATATCTCACTCATTTTGATTGTTGTTGATTTAGTTTAGACCACCATTAAACTTAATACAATTATTAACACATAGTTATTATAAATATTATTATAAAACTAGATTTGGGAGGAAATTAAAAATATTTCCTTCCAATCGGAAAGTTGATTCACTAATGAATTGCATCTCTGCAATTATTCATTATAAATAAGTAATGTGTAGGAAATGTGCCAATTTTGTCAAAAAATTGGTAATCATAAAAAAATAATAAAACACACTTATTCGCGATAGAATATTACAATATTGTCATCGCTTAGTTACGAAATAGTCTAGCGTGCTAAATTTATATTGGTGTTATTGAGAAAATGTTGTAAGGTTATTGTTATGTTTAGATACAATAATTTTTATAACAAAAAACATTATTCATATAATTCACTAGGCAGGTACTATAGAAATATTATAATAATATCTACTATACAGAATCAGTTAGAGATCTAAACATAGAGTTTTTTTTATATAATTCTCTAATAATATATTCCATTAGAGAAAGGTGGAGGTAGTCCGACATAAATAATGCACACTAAATTATGTTATTCATACGTATTTTGTTTTCATTGAACTTATACTACAAAGTGCATATGGTTTTGACTAAGCCATAATACATACTAGTCAAAAAATATTCGTCTTTTTATTAAACGACTAAAATGAATTATGCCATTAAATGATAGATATTTTTTTATAATATTCTATCGATAGAAGAATATTTATATCGATTATGTGTTGGTTTAGGCAAGGTTTAATTAATTTTAAGAAAATAACTAACACAATCTGTTAAAAATATGCATTCTTAATTCTACGAAAAAAAGAAGTATGAGTGAAAAAGTGTCCACTATTTTTGTTGGATCGTCCATAGCATATCAAAATGATTATGGTTTGGTTAGGTAGGGTATAATTTATTTTTTAAAACTATCCAGCACCATCTGCAATTTGTATATATAGTTCAATGCAAATAAATAAGTATGACGGATTAAGTTTAGTGAGCACTATTTATGTTGGATCTTAACAGCCTACCTCCAGCCCTCGCCACTGATATATTATTTTTAACACTAAAACAGATCATGAGGCCCAATGATAGTCGTATATACAGTAATATAAGTGAAACAATCATAAACACTCAGGCTTTGAGAAAATCACATCAGAAAACCAGGAGCCCCGGGATAAAATGCCAGTCCGTTACTCACTGGATTACGAAGGCCGTGTGTAACCACTGTTTCTTAACATTACTGTTTGCGAAGTAAACATGGAGATGGTAATAAATATTCTAAATATACTAGTACCAAGTATGACAAGGCATTGGGCATAACGCGGAAAGACCACACAATAAACTAATAGATAGTAAGATATAATATAATATATGGGTAGGAACGTGATGTGATTAGGTTCATGAAGCTGTTGAAAGGCAATGTTATTCCATGAGTTGACAATCGGTGGATAAATAATTGTGCCCTTGAAAACTACCTGCTTGATGAATTCTTGTGGAAATACGTGATATACGTAACCTACAAATTATTTTTTATCAATAAATAAGATCAATATGTATTAAGAATGATATCACGTTAACAGTGTACCTACCTATAAAGTAAGTTTAAGAAATTTGGCTCTCAAAATAAATTTCAATCGTTGTGCTGTTTATATTTGGCTCTGTTGACTAATGAGTTTACCGACCACTGAGCTAGGGGATAGAATAAGTCTTCTTCTAAAAATAGATGTAAATCCAATTACCACGTCCACTACTGAGTGGATTATTTGAGCCTCTATTTTTTCCCCGAGGAATAACAGATATTGATAAAACAACATGATTTTTTTAACAGTCGAGGGCTCGAGCTCACAAGCCATGGCTTCAGAGACCGGACATGAGTAGACTAGATAGATAATGAGCTTTTTAGGGTGTTTCTTATTTTTTTCCGTTAAAAGTACTTAATAAAAATATCATATTATTTTATATGCTGACGCAATTTGATAGTCGCTACAGATTTATAAATTCTGCTGAATAATAAAAATAAAGATTATGAAATTTATAGCCAAGTATCAGTAATATAAGTGAAGAGTGAAGACCTAAAACATTCAGAAAACTTAAAGTTCTAGAAATGTGTATGTATAAACAAATGCTCAGTATCAATTGGAAAGACAAAGTAACAGATGTCAACTATTAACAGTGGCTTAATAAATAATTATGGAAGTAAAAAGTAGAACGCTGTAATATTTTAGTGATATTATCAAGCGTAGCCCCGAGAGATGGTGTGTAAAATTCCCACCTCCGCTCCCGTTATGTATATGCAGCCACGTCATACGCGGCCGGCTAACATAACCCTTACGTGTGCCAGATCAAAGAATTTAAGCCCTTATTTTGTCCCGAGCAGAGCCGCACGGGACTGGTGATGCAACCTTGGACCGAAGTGCGAATGCATGATGTTAATTTAAATGGCAACTATCAGAGTGACTTTAATTTGAAGAGTCGCAAGGGGAGTCGAGAGTGTCCCGCTCCCCGTATGTTCGGGCGAATTAAGTAAAAGCCGCAAAATTGGCCTCGGTTGCCACCATGTCCGCGTGTCCTATTGGGCCCGAATGGGGTCGGACCCGGGCAAACAACTTCGCTCGTTCGGGGCCCATAAGTGGACAGTCCCACAGGACGTGCTCTGCGTCCTGCTGGTCGTGTTCACATGAGCAACCCGACCCATGTCCTGCCAAACCAAACCCCTGCAGTTTGGCCGCAAAGTTTCCATGACCAGTCATGAATTGACTAGTCCAGTGGGTCGGCACCAGTCTCCTCGTCATGTGTCTCACCGAGACATCTGGAAAGTATAGAAAAGTCTGGCGGCCCTTAGAGGAGGCCACCCATCTCGCCTGCCATGCCACATATGCGGTCTTGTAGACCAGCTTAGATACAGTTTTTCTGTAGCTCACGCCCTCCACTCTCGATGGCGGTGTCAGAGGGACACCGGCGAGAGTTGTATTGATCCTCCTCATAAGGAGAGTGATTGATCCTCTAATTTGAACGTGCAAGTCGAGGGGAAAGACCCCCGCAAGGACCGCCAGGGTATCCGAAGATGTGGTCCTATAGGCCTTAGTAAGGCCAATCAGAGCAGCTCTCTTCACAATTGTCAGCGAGGATTTGGTGTGCCACATGCTGGAAGCATAGCCAGCGATGCCAATGAATATAGCCTCGTAGGCGATTTTCAGGGCCCGAGGCTTTGGGCCCCAATTGTTGCCCACCAGACGAGCAACCTTCTGATAGGCTGAGTTGGCCTTAGCCACAATTACTTTAGCATGCTTCAAAAAGGTCTGCTTCTCGTCCAGAACGACCCCCAAGTAGGTCACCTCTCGAGAAAACCTTATAGCAGAGTCGCCAAAGCGCACCGCGGGTGATCGCTTATTTATGTTTATCCTTGAGCTGCCCTTGAGGAGGATAGCTTCCGTTTTGCCAGGTGCAAATGAAAGCTTATTAAGCTTACCCCAGTTAAGGATTCTCGATAATGCGTCCTTAGCTACGCGCTCGAGTGTCGGACGGCTCGACGAGCCAACTAGTAAAAGAAGGTCGTCAGCGTACGCGACGAGCGCGCAGCCCGGTGGCAGAGGTAACGTCAAAACATCGTTAAAAAGTATATTCCATAGCAAGGGGCCAAGCACGGAACCCTGCGGACACACCATGGTGGTCTCCCTGTAAATCAATTCAGTGCTAGAATCGTATATAACTTACCTTTTATTAAAAAAGCTTTGCACTAGGGCAAAGAAGTCCCCCGGGATCTGTCGGAGCCAAAGCTTCGATAGAATTAATGGCCACCATGCGGTGTCGAAGGCACCGGCTATGTCCAAATAGAAGCCTGCCACAATGACTCCTTCTTAGTCCTCAACAAATTTCTGTGCAAATCTGATGGCGTCCTCAGTAGACTTGCCGGGTCTGAAGCCAAATTGCCTATCCGAGATAGGGTAGATTCTCTCAAGGTGGTCCTCCAGCAACCCCGAGAGATGTAAACTTTTTCAGGGGATATGTACAGTAAACAAAGTCTGTACAGACTCAAGAAACTCAAAAAGGTTTGAAATCAGCACTCCATCTCTGTTTACATCACCAATAGATCAGAAAATAATGCCCAAAATCATCGCTTACGTCCGATAATGAATATTTCGTAGAAATAAAAATGACACATTTAAACATAAATGAAGCAGTCACAAATACTACATAAACATGGTTAGACCCAATGAATATCAATGGTTAGATCAAGCTTAACTGATTATATTTTGTGTGATTTGTCAGCGACAAACTGCCATCATACGGATATATGAATTGGCAAATCTATTTTATATTAATTATTAAAAATCCAAATATCATAAGTACATTCTACGCCTCGTTAGTGCGTAGTATTCTTGAGTATGGGTCGATTATCTGGTGTCCTGTTTGTCATGTTTCCTACAAGCTTATTTTAGAGAGCGTCCAAAAGAAATTTCTTGGATGTCTTTACTTTTAGTCATATAACTATTTTCCTATCGATAATTCGTCAAATGTTTATTTTCCGACTATCTTTCTACAAGGCATGCTTAATTTTCATTCTTTTGAATCTCGTAAGTCACTTCTGCTCTTGAGACATTTTTGCCTGTTATCGCGAGGGGTGGTTTCTAATCATGTGCATCTATTCTGTACACGTAATTGCTATTGCCCACTATTGGCGGCTATCAAGGGTAGTTTATCATATTTATGCATCGAAGTATTATAATTTTTACAATAAGTTAGCCGTTTAAACTGTCGAAATTGTCTATCTCGCTCAAAAAGTTACCACAGCGAAGAGAGGTGTTGTTATGACATAGCACACTTATTATAATACCTCAATACCTAAATATGATAAGCTACCCTCGATAGCCGCCGATAGCGGCCAATACCAGTCTTATGTATAGACTAGATGCGTTAATGTCTTAAAGAATTTGAATTTACATGCGCCTGTCAATCACCTACGTGGTCGCAGCCATGATCTATTCTAGGTCGAAACCATTTCGTCCTATCAAGCCTATCAGGCACCATTAGCGTGGGGTGCAAGACTAGAGATATAGACATTTTCAGTGACGTGTTATGTATATTGTTTATGAAATTTTATTTTTCTGTATAAAATTGTATATTTTCTTCTTCTCTCTTGTGAGGCTTATATTTGTTATAATTTAAATCTCATATTGTGAAAGTCTTCAATTTAGATTTATAATGTCCAAAATATTTTGTTTTCTTGAATAAACAAATAAATATGCTCTTTATAATAAAAAAATCGTCTAAATATACACAACATAAAAATATGAAGAATTTAATTTAGTAATACGATTGGTGTCAAAAATTTGCTTAGATAAGTAATTACCCAAGTGAAGTATGTATTAAAATAATGACATTCTGTTTCTATTGAAGACGTGTTACAAACACTGTGCTCTAATTTACTATGAAATTACGATTAATTCATGTCACAGCCCACTGACATACTTTATTATTTATTAATGAAATATTATTAGTATGTGGTAATGCAGAATTACTGTGATGAATTATAACATACATACTACTAATTACCTTTTGTCATGGTACATAAGTTAATTATTTTATAGAAAATTAATTGCTATAATTAGGTATAGGTAATTAAAAGATAAATAAATATAATGTAAAATATTCATGATAACATTAAGATTTCATAGTATAAAATATATTTTTGCAAATATTTTACCAAAGTATACCAATCCCGCATAAGTGTAAAATAATACATTATTTATTATTAAGTATATGGGCCGAAGAAAGGAGACACTGAATATCTGAAAAACTATCGACCAATTAGTCTACTGCCAATTCTGTATAAGGTTTTCACGAAAATACTCTCAAACCGTCTCGAAACCGTTCTAGACGAGAACCAACCAAGAGAGCAAGCCGGATTCAGAAGAGGCTACAGTACTATGGATCATATACAGGTCGTCAGGGAAATCATAGAGCGCTACTAGGAATACAAACTGCCATTATATCTTGGTTTTATAAAATTTATGAAAAGGCGTTTGATTCCATCAAAAAATTCTCAATTATAGACGCCCTTAGCAACCAAGGAATTTCCAGGCGCTACATAAACATATTGAACAGTATATACAGTGATGCCACAGCATGCGTGAAACTCCACAAACGGCCGTGTAAATTCCCCATTAACAAAGGTGTCCGGCAAGGTGATACCATTTCACCTAAACTATTCACCGCTACTCTTGAGGACTTATTTAGGAAACTTGATTGGGAGGAAAAAGGTGTTCCAATTAATGGGGAGCACCTCAGTCACCTGCGCTTTGCAGATGATATTGTTATACTCTCACAAGACCCAAAAGACCTCCAAGGTAGAATGCAAGAACTCGCGGATGTCAGTCAAACTCAAACGGTCGGTCTAAAGATAAATGTCTCAAAGACAAAAGTGATGAGGAACTGTTTTTCGGACCCTGCGATTATCTGTATTTCTGGCACCCAACTCGAGCAAGTCAGCAGCTACGTCTATCTCGGACAGCAGGTGTCCATAGACGGAAGCATGCACGATGAAATTGCTCGAAGAACAAAGCTGGGATGGAGTGCTTTCGGACGTCTGAATATTATCTTCAAGAGTGACCTACCATTATATCTTAAGCGTAGGGTGTTCAACCAATGTGTGCTACCCGTGCTCACGTATGGCTGCGAGACGTGGACCCTCAACACGAGAGATGTCCAAAGGCTAAGAGTCACACAGCGAGGCATGGAGAGGTGCATGTTGGGCATCACGCGAAAAGACCGTAAGAGGAACGAATGGGTTAGGAAGCAGACAAGAGTACTCGATGTAATAGATGTTGCCAAACAGCTGAAATGGAGATGGGCGGGGCACATTGCTCGCCGAAAGGACGGCCGCTGGACAAATGCCGTCATCCAGTGGTACTCAAGGGGTACGAAACGGCCACAAGGTCACCCTAAAAGCCGCTGGATTGACGAACTGGTTAAGTTCGGCGGAAATACGTGGCAGCGAACGACACAGGACCGAGAGAGTTGGAGAAAGCTTGGGGAGGCCTTCATCCAGCAGTGGATTGACCCCGGCTGATGATGATGATGATATGGGCCGAGGCCCATAATGTTTTGGATCTCAGGTTCGACTACTGGGTCTGGCAAATACGTATATTATTTTTCAATGTGTGTTTGGAGTCCAAAGTATGTCCACAAATATATTGAGCAAGTGGCTAACATGCATTTCTCATAAAAAAAAAACAAAATTCTGTTAACACAAACCTACACTCTGTGGAGGCCCATTGATCATATTTGGATCAAACAAAAAAATATTTAAGTATATATTAAATATCACAAATTTGTATTTATATTGATAGCAACTTTTAATGTGATAACATCATCAGCCGGGGTCGATCCATTGTTGCCTAAAGGCCTCCCCCAGTTCATTTCATTCTCCACGATCCCCAGTTTTTCACTGCGACGTAGGTAAATACATTGACATTTATGAAGTCAGTTATCCAGCGGGGTTGAGGGCATCTATATCGTCGTTTAGTACACCTTGGGTACCACTGTATGACAGCACTTATTCAGAGGTTGGCCATTAACCGAGCAACATGTCCAACTTATTGCTATTTCAACTACTTGGCGAACTCTATCACATTACGTACTCTTTTCTGTCTCAAATTAGGGCTATATTAGAATAGATTATTATGATATTGTATTTACAGAAAGAGACAAGATCTTTTTTTGTTATTCTCTCAATTAATTATATTCGAATAGTTATTTATTTATTAATTATAAGACTGGCGCCATAGACCATTCGAGTCCACAGGTGACTGCGCACCCCTCCTCGAGAGGAATCTCTTTCCCAAGCTCTCTCTCTTCCGTCGCTCACATTCAGTCTCTATAACGTATAACGTATAACAACACTTTAACAAAAGGGATACAGATCCCCTTTTGAAGTTATCCACCCATCGCCTCCATGACCTACAGAGATATCCTCATAATAGTTATAGAGAGATCTAGATTCACTGCATCTAATAAAGTGAGCAGCCTATCTGAGTCTTCATGAGTGACCATTATTTGGATTAAACTATTCGTAGAGCTTAGCATTCGTACGGATATGCCACCTTAGTTGTCTTTAACAAATCCATGAATTATGTTTTCAAATACTTGAACAGCTTTCTTTTGTTTTTCCAGGTTTCACATTCATACATGTATACCATTAATTTTGTCTTTTTGGACAGTAGCTTGGACCTGAAGAAACTTTTTAGTGTGAAGTACGTTGCATTTTTACTATTCAGTCAGTGGCATCCTTATACAAAATGCCACCCTATTTTTTATACAGTATTTTTTTTATCATCCGTGTCGTTTATGTTTACAATTGACATCGAAGGGCGACGAATGTAAGCTAAACGTCGCGAACTCGACAAAAACTGCAGTCTTGTTAAAACTTTTATGTTAATTAATACGACATTTTGTTTTCAACTATTGAGATGGAAAGATATTATCGTTATTACTATTTCTCTAGAATCCAAATGATTCTCCTCGATTTTCCGCCCTTCGAGTAACTGCCGCCCCCAAGCGACGCTTAATCTGCCTACCCCCACGGGACATCACTGTATTCAGTCTACTAGCGAGTTCAAAGTTTAAATAGGTCTTTCGGGAGATATTGGTTCCAAGTAATTACAAACGAAATGTCTAGTTACCCGCCAAAAAAAATCCTATGGGTATTAATATTCTTCCACCATACTTTTAAATACTTAGTCTTCTCAAAGTTAAAATTTAGATTTATTTATTTTACGAAATCCTTAATAAAAGTGAGTATTTCCACAAATATTTTGTGGTATCCGCTTAAGACGGGTCCAACTTCTGATCTGAGAGCTTCGCTCACAGCTTTCTCCAAATAAGACAATACTACAATTACAACTACAATTATGAGTACCTAATATGTTTTTACGATATTTTAATGGTTTTTTCGCTATATAAACTGTCATGAAATGGCTTTATTCTGAAGCCTTTGCCCAACACGGCGACGCAAAGGTGGAGAGAAGGCCGTATGCCAACTACTGCGGCAATAATGAACTCACAATTAGGGATTGCAATACCGGTATTTCAAAACCGGTATTCAATTATTTATCGATACCGAAATACCGGTTTCAAAAATCTAAAATACCGGTGTTTTCGGTATTGGAAGCATACACGTATATGTTTTTAATTTTTTTTACATTATATCGAAGAAGGAATTATGTTCACTCTAGTGCACGACAACCAAGGTCTTGGGAAGTTGCTTCTCGGACACTTTTATCACAAATTTGAAGAGTGCCTAACGTTAGTTATGCCACGGTATAAGCTTGCATAACGGGTCTGGAGACGTGACGGGTGTTGGAAGGAAAAGCAAGTACCTACATGTAACAAACATTGAATTTCATAGAGATTATTCTATACCCGGACTTATAGTATTATTTTATAAATAAGAGGTTCTAAAATATTATGATTTATATTCTATACATATTTACAAAGGTCAATATAATAATTGTAGGTAGGTAGTTTAGGTTGCTATAAAATAGTGTTTCAAATAAATTTTAATACTTATTTATAATTTGTTGATAGAAACTTCTTTTTTTCTATAATATGTTTTGACGAATACCGGTATTAATACCGGTATTCAATAGAAAATACCGAAATACCGGTATTGATATATTCATTCGGTATTGCAATCCCTACTCACAATTACCATATTGCTTAATCGGAGTTATTTTAACATCGGCAGTATAACAATTATGCGGCAAGACGGAAATTGACAATCATCACGGGAGCTCCGGCGGACAAATAGTTCCGTTTTCGCCACCCGGATATGAAGTCCTGAACATTGTTCTTTTGCTTATGGTCTCTTTATCATTGGGGCACTTGGTCAAGGTCCTTATTCCCCTGCACCTGTATGAATAGCGTTGAGGAAATTATCATTCCAGCGTTCAGTGGGATGGATGGTCTGGCTTGGTTAAATGAGTTTTAGTGTTAAGGTTGTTTTCTTGGGTCTAGGACGATTTGGCGCCGGAACAACTGGACGACACGCAATTCGAAACTTAATAGACGTTAGGTACTTATAGGTACCTACTTTAAAAAATTATATTTAATATTACTATTCCAGGCGGCTCTCATGGTGCAGTGGGTAAGGCGCTGGCCTTTAACCCGAGAGTTCTGGGTTCGATCCCGGTCATGACAAAAACATTTATGTGTTTTTCTCAAAGCCTGGGTGTTTGTGATTGTTCAAAATTACTAACAACCACCTTGTATGAAAAAGCAAAGATATGGTTATTAATAATTCTAAAAACAATATTACTATTCATATTTAAATTATTATATTATTATGATCTAATAGTTGGTGAGAATTTAAATGTGCACACGTAAATAATGATTTAATCGTGCATATGTTTAGGTTCTAACGAAAAAAGAGGTTTTTATTTTATATAAAGCCTCGGGCATAGTAATTCTCAATTCGCAATAAAAAAAATATTTTAAGACTAAAATAAATAATTAAAACTACTAAGTAGTAGATAGAAACAGATTAAAATTCCTCTTCTACGTTCTGTATATGAGTCTACGGTAGTGCAGCGTCCAATTATCCCGGCGTCCAGTTGTCAGATTCCCATTTTCTTTTAGAGTTGAGGTACAGTTCACAATGCCGGTTTGAGATGTCGTCAGTTGTTGGTTATCTTTTCAAATAGTTTGCTCACTTAGACTAAGGTGTCTCTAAATTGAGCAATCATGTTTTTTTTTTATTTTATCTGGGTTTGATTGAGGTTTGTATTTATCAATGGCTCACAATAGATTTATAATCCATAGTTATATTTTATGAGAGCCTTGCTGGCTGGTTTTGATGCTCCTTTCAAGGTAGCTATACTATATAAAATATGGTTTGGCGCAGCCTTTATTATTACATTAAATTTATTAGGTAGGTATACATATTATTAATTAGTATTGCTAATATATTATTATGTTATAACAAAACAGTAAGCAACTACATTCTGTATCAGCTATTCCTACGTTTTATATTGTTGATTGTACATAATGCAGAAAGATACCGAAAGGTGATAACCGGGAAACAAAAAATGTTCCAAATAGAAAAGTACAATACTTAAATAAATTTCAGTTTATTTTTATTATTATTATACTTACACATACAACGCACAACAACCTACCACATTAACAGTTTATATAAAGTATTGTTGGTCCGAGATATTGAAAAAACCCTAAATATATAAATATTTACAAGATAAAAAGAACTTTTTATATACAACGTTTTTAAATTTTCTGTTGAACCATATAAACTTGACTTGACTAACTTAAACGATCAAAAAAATTTGTACTTGACATGTTATATTGATTTCCATAGTAACGCACGTATGTATTAATAATTTAGTTGCTAGGACCCCAGACCCCTAGCAACCAATGACGGTGTCGAAATAACTTTTTATAAAAAACAGAATTAACCGTAAATGAATTCAATTCTACTCAACGATGACGAAAAGTATTCAAAAAATGCATTGGCATCGTGTTCTGACATATTCTAAAAGTTTCAAAAATGTCTAGCTAGTCGGAATGTTAGTTAAAAATCGATTGCAAGATTTGTACCGGACAAAGAACCATCTGAAAAGTAAGAATACGAGCTAAGAAAAACGTTGTTAAAATAAATAACGACCGTTTTTCCTACACATGCGGATATGTGGAAGTATTTAATATTTTATATTTTTTGCTTGCGTACAAAAATGGCACATACTTTTTATTGGTGATTCATTTGATTTTGAGAAAACCACAGAAGACTCAATCTGGTAATAGAAGATTAATTTAACATATGTGTATTATACATAATAATATGTAGGTATTAAGTCATATTTTTTTGCATACTGAATTGTTTTTGTTGGTCAATAGAATTACAAAGTAATTACCGACTACAATTCCTTTATATCAATAATGTTGTCTATTTTATCAACAGCATGTTACAACAACGCTATATAGGTTCATTGATCTGAGTATTATAAAAAATCACGAATTTGCAATATTGACAGAAATGTCAGAGTTGCAAACGATGAGAATGCAGAATTTACAATGTCGTTATTATTTACACAAGCGTCTTTTTAAATTCGTACATAATATATTATTATTTTTCTGAGCCTCAGAGCCAGTATGTTTTAAGTCCGGTTTTGCCGAAAATGAGGTATGTGCATTATATGTTGTACGTAGAGTACCTATACATTTTATAATTTTCTTTTTAAAGTTTTATAATTGTAAGTTGTTTTGCCCACCTCACTTTCTCCTTTTTAAAAAAAAAATTGCTAGCTAACTTTAGATAATAAATCGGCATTTGCAGCATAGATCCTTTAGACACAACGTGCATTTGGTCGTGTGTGACATTATTATGCAATAAAACCTATTTTGAAAAAACTGAGGGTTACGCCCTTTTTCCTTTCTAGAGTCGATATATAAATAGACAATATATGTAAAAAATATTCATATTTTTAAATCATTTTCATCCTAGAGCCGGAGTGCAAAGTTATGAAGAATATACTATACTTTATCATATATTTACTTCAGAGTCAATACACTTCATCTGAAATTCCCATAACCATAAGGACAAGCCGTACGTTGATTAATATTATTAAAGACTTAGAATTATTTGACTAATGGTACGCTGGCTGTAATGAACCCACCTAATATTATATTATTATCTTAAAAATGGTTCTCTTTTTATTAATTTATTTATAATAATTTAAAATTATCAACTTTACTTGGGTTCAACATATTGTGTAAATATAGAATAATAATATTATGTAAGCTACTAATGGCCTTTTCGACTATTTTAAATGTCATTAGAGACTTAAAATTTTGAATACAGGTGCGAGTAAAATAACAGTACCTAAGTAGGTACATTCTATTGAAATCTTGAGGATTTTCAAATAATAAAAAATAAATCTTACAGAATATATTAAATTATTTAATAAATTGTAGGTAAGTGTATTAACATATTTAGTCAAAAATTATGAAACCACCACAGAAAATTCCTTATATAATATTATAATATACTTATACCTTCTTTTTTTTACCATGTCCGATATGTCCGTCATAATATTATGATCATATGGGCCTCCACTGACAAAAGGTTTGTATTAACATATTTCGGTTTTTACGACAAATTGATATTAGCCCCTTGCTCAACCTAAAACATCCATACTCTGACTCCAAACACGAATTTAAAAACAATATGTTTACATATTTGACTTAGGATTCGAACATGTGACCCATGACATTAAAAGCCGACGTGTAAACCGCTCGGTCGTCGTGGGTATATTAGTAAGCAATACTTCATTATAGGTATTATATTTGTTTTGATTTATCTCTCTGTAACGCAGTGAAGTGCAATAAAGAACAGCATACACATACGCGCACACACACTCGCGTGTCTGCAAATTGAATACGTTGAGCGAATCTTCAAGAGTGTTGACTGGTGGCACTACCATCTAATATTTTTCTAGTATACAATAATATAATATTCTCTTAATCTTGATTTAACTCATTCGTAATACATGCCCTCGATGACTGACGGTAAACATGGCGGCTTATAAGGTTAAACTGAAATTCAATTTTATTTATTTACATATTATAGTAAACTTTACAAATTAAAAATTCTAATATTCACAACATCACATGAAAAAATAATACTTAACATTTTTAAAGTTCCTATATAGAATTCTGCCGAATAGTCGTTAGTCTCGGGTTCATATCGTGGCTCTCGAAAATTTACATGATGATTTGGATATTATTATAATATTGAATTATGTATTTGGATCCAGAGCATGTAACTAATAGGTTGAGCAAGTGCCCAATATCCACTTCTCATAAAACGAATTTAATATCTGTTAGGAAACCTCATTACAAGGCGACTCATAATATCTATAATGAATAAAATTGTAGAGTAGAATGTATGACAAAACATTTACTGGAAATATCCATTAGGAAATTTTTGCTTTAAAAAATTACGGAATTTAGGTACATATTATAATATGATAGGATTATTATTGTACCTGCTAATAATAATCTTTCATTTTATATTTGGATGCATTCATTGGATTACTATTATTATATTATTAAAATTAATATTATTAATTTATTGGAACTATAAACACCACTATTTTTTTAACGATGATAGAACGACTTGGCATTGTATTTTATCGAAATTAATTTGACAGTTAGATTTAGATAAAATATGTGCTTTGATACGCAAAATTATTTATGATTTTACGTAATTGCTTATTTTAAGGCTATACCTCAGTTGAGGCATGGTCTAAAAAGATCGTGGCTAGGCAATGCGCGGATTGTGCAAATGACGCGTGCCGAACGAAATATAATTTGTCATATAAATCCAAGATGCGTCAATTTAATGTTCTGTTTATTGTTCTATTATCCGTATGATTAGCTTCATTATTTTGTTTTATATACACTAGATTCATTTTTATTTTCATAATTTCCCTGTGCTCTTCTCTCCCCGGCACTTGCTTTACATCGCCAATGTAGGGCCACGTGATACGCTCGATTAAGACCGGGTGTGGTGCGTGGCGGGTTTTGGTTTGGAGGGATTAACTTCAATATTGTTCTATTAGTAACAGTACTAATATATTCATTGACATGTTTTCTTTTTCAAGTAAATGGGTATCGTTTTTAGTAATCTTTACAAGATTTAAGAATTAATACCCCCGTCGCCATCACTAAGCAAATTGACGTGTTCACAGCTCAACGTTTGCTCTCCGATTGCCAGCGAGTCCAAAATTTCGTCGCCCCTATAGTTGAAAATAAAATTATTTGCCGTTTCACTGAAGTACCGTCTTAATAATTATGGTCAGGTACATAATTGTAATTCTGTTATAAATAAATGTGTGATCTTGCTAATGATATGCAAATGCAATACTGCAAATTACTATGCAGTTAATTAATGGTTATCCTGCAATTAATTTATTGTAATCTCAATTTTCATAGAAAACTATTTTTATTCAACGTTTTAGTGAATACTTCTTGAAAACGTATACGTAATATCATAATCACACATATAAAATTAGATTAAGACCTACTACATTAGTGCTATTAGTCTATAGTCACATTTGTTTAATGTGACATGAAAGGTTGATTGATGATCGTTCTATTGTTATCATTCACCTATTTATAGTAGGTACATATTATTATACCTCCATATTACATTATAACATATTACATCATAAATGGGAACATGTTTTCAAATTAAAATATATAATATAGATATCACTATTTATTTATAAATAATTATTGATAATAGTGACCAACATTTGAGTATCATTTTATGTGAATTAAGATGGAGATAAATATTTTTTGTACGTTGTGTCACATTTAGAAATATAAATATTTATAAAGAAAGTTCCTATATTATTATATCATGTCACATACGAGTAAAATAATAAAAAATGGACGAGTGCGCAGGGTGCACACAGTTGTTGAATTTATTGTAAGTAAGAGCTGAAAAGATGTTTTAAATTGCAACCGATTGGATAATAAATGTCGCTCATCGACTGGACGGGCTCTTGAGCTTGGTCTTGTTACCCGTTCAACATGTCCATATGGCGGAGAAATACAGGATGCAAACCATATTTTCTGGGAATGTTCTAAAATTTAAACGGAAAGGGAAGAGCTGCTCAAGTCGGTTCAACCAGCTGTTGGGCCCATCGGACCGTCCGACCTGGTCACCACAAAGGCCAATTTTATTACATTTAGAAAATTTGCAGTGTCATACTACCAACGTGAAGGTCTCTTCACTTAGAATGTTTGGCAGTTTTTTATTTGCTTTAATTTGCGACTTACTACAATTTTGAATTTGCCTCTACATGCTCATCTCTTCTACTGGGTACTTTAACTTAAAGTCAAGTAAATTCAGTAAAAGCACATTTGAGTGAATGGCGACCTTAGTCTTGGGTTACTGGTCCTGGGAAATTCCCAGTCATAAAAAAAAAAGCTTTATATCCAAATGTAGAGTCTCGTGATACGCCCGATTAAGATTGGGTGCGGTTTGACGGGGCCATTAACTTCAATGCACAATTTACTGCTTTGTATGACGTGACCATTTTTCGTCAAACGCTTGTAGTAGACCGTTGGTGGAAATAGGGGTTATGCTTATGCTCTACTGATTTCTTCCATCAACGGTGAAATGATACTAGAATATACGTTTATATGCAATTTCCACCTTGGCACCATATGAATATATAAAAAATCCTATACTTTTAGCGGCATCACTTAACGATCTTATCACTAAACTTAAATGATCATTGACAGCAAAGTATTGCGTTATATTGATCTTACTTCACAATATAATAATAGCAAATATTTATTCTTATTAATAAATTATAATAAAAGCTACTTATTTATGAAACTTTACTAAATACGCTTTTAAATATGAAGGTACGTAATGTTATATACTTGTTTGAATAGCTCGTCGTAGTTGTTTAAATTATTGTATTTTTTTTGTTAACTTAAGATTTCCATTCTGAAATACAAAATAAACATAGCATTCTGTTTTACGCTCCAAAAATTCCATTATAAAGATAAGTTCACAAAATGAATTCCCATAAATAAAATTCTCTGAATTTCTGCCTCCAAAATTATAATTAATACAATGATTACAGACTTCAAAATATTTAATTGAATAAAAAAATCCAAAAGTACATAAGTTATTAGTTGCCCACTCAATTTTTGTGGACCGTCCCAAAAGCCCTCGTAATTTTATGAATTACGCCCAATTACTCAAAACTCAGCTTAACTGACGTCACAAAAAGCTGAAAGTATTTCTTCATTAAATTTACGATACGGTATTTTTAATACTTCTTCTTCTTCCCCCGCAACTTTTTCACTAAAAGCGAAAACATGTAAAAAATAAATAAAAATAAACTTTTATCCTTGATTTATGCTCCTCTTGCTTACGATTATTGTTGAGAGGGAAACAGTTGTCACGGTCGCAAAATACGCCAAGTTATAATGGATCTAATTTGTGGGGAACTTAGACCGTAACAGATCTCGAAGTGAAAATTTTAAAGAACCGCTAATGTATGTACTGTTGTACATACCGGAATATAACATTGTATATTGAAGTTTGTAAATAAAAATAAAACATTATCTGAAAAATTAAACTTTTTGTCGACGTCGCTATCGAGGGCAGCAAAGATTTTTTTTTTTGTGGTATGGAAAAAAATAACACATAAACAACTACTTGCAACATTAATGCAAAACAATTAGTATTAATCACTTAGAATTTTGTTGTATTTATCATTACACAATTCAGCAACTAATTTTCTAAGAATATCATAATATTATGAGTCTCCACAAAGTGGAGGTCGTATTAACAGATTTTTTTTTGTACATACGTAATGTAAAAACATCTCATGCCTTAATAGGTATATACTAGAAAAGATTCGCGCAGGCGTGTTTTTCCAATTAAGCAACGAACATCCCACTTAATTACGACAATTTTAACTGAAACCTAATTCTTACATGAAATATTCAGTATATAATAATATGGTACATTCTTAAATCTTGTCTAATTCGTTGAATAAAAAAATAGTTTATTATTTTTTGTGCTTTATGAGAAATGGAGCCATTTTAGCAATTAGCCACTCGCTCTACCTATAAGGTCATAGTTCCAAACACAGATCGAAAAAAACACATTTATATTTTTCAAATCCGGAATTCCAATCCGGGATCCAAGAAATTATAGGTCGACATATTATTATTATTACAATCCGGCCATCGTAGGCGTTTTTTTAGAAATTCAACCACTTTAATAAATTAGCCACTTGCTCTACCTATTAGGTATGTACGTCCAAAAATAGTGTAGAATAATATAATATTCTCCTATTTAAAGCTAACATAGTATTTTATGCAATTCACTAAAAAATAGGTCATAAATTAATTATCTCTATAAAACTTCTAGGACGTTAAATAACATTACATACATAACTCATTTTTGCTAAAATATTCCTTCTACACGCTTCGTTTGAATAAGTTTTTGAAATGTGAAATCAGAACGGTCGTAAGTCAGCGTATATGAGTAAGCCGGTTCGTCTTTCGGATTGACCATCTTACAATCCAAGCCCTGGACTATAAACTTGATTTTGAAGAGGCACGCTAACCTAAACTATAATCTTAAACGTTTAATTCATGGATGCCTAAATGACGGGTGCTTCGTCTTATGTGATACGATTTGGTGAAGTAAACTACATGTTCATCATACCGTTTAAATTATGGTATGTTTTAATGGACGGACAAGGTGGGCGGATTATGAGCTTTCTGTTTCGGCATAATATTATAATGAACAATAAATAAATTATTACTCCTACAAAAACTATGTTGTGATGTCATAACTTAAATTTTCATAGTCATAAACAAATATTTTCAATTTTATTCTACATCTTCTTCGTCGTTTTTTATCATGGATATTGCAAGACTACAACCAAGTGTCTCTAGTTTATCAATAAATTTATTCTTGATTTCACCTACTTACCTTAAAATTATATAAAAGGTTTATTCCAAAGACATTATTTTTAATATAAGCAGTACAACAGAAGATATTGTCTTGCTTAAAAATGCGAAACTGTTTAAAAAGTAAATGTGGTACTTTCAACAGTGTCCGATAATAACCTTGAAAATTTGAGGCATCCATTTATGATCGCAAGAAGAGAATAACCTAAAATGTGGTTATAAAATTATCATATATCAGTAACCATTATAATATTAGCATTATTCAAAATAAATGATTGATTCTTAAAGTAGCTATCTAATTATTATTCCTAGATGAGCTACTTATGTAATATAATATTTACATAATAATAATGATATTACAATATTATTTTTTTATGATTTCTGACCCTAATTAGATCATAATATGGGCCATCACAGAGTAGAGGTTTGTATTGACAGATTTTTGTTTTTACGATAAATTGATGTTAGCCACATGCTCAACCTATATATTATAATATAATATATACCATAATCTGACTCAAACACAAATTGAAAAACAATATGATTACATATTTGACTCAGGATTCTAACCTGGGACCCATGAAATTGTATACGTATTGTATTGAATACGTTAAGCGAATCTTCAATAGTGTTGACAGGTGGCACTACCACTTAATATTTTTTCTAGTATGTAATAATATAATATTGTCTTAATCTTGACTTAACTCATTCGTAATACATGCCCTCGATGACTGACAGTAAAAATGTCGGCTTATAAAGTCAAACTGAAATTCAAATTTATTTATTTAGGTACATATAATCATAGTAAACTTTACAAATTACAAATTCCAACATTCACAACATCACATGAAAAATATAAAACCTAAAATTTTTAAAGTACCTATATAGAATTATGCCGAATACTCGTGGGTCTCAGGTTCATATCTTGGCTATGGAAAATTTACATGATGATTTGGATATTATTATATTATTGAATTATGTATTTGGATCCAGAGCAAGTGCCCAACATCCGCTTCTCGTAAAACGAAAACCTCATTGCCAAGCGACCCATATCTATAAGCCGACGCTTAATCCGCTCGGCCATCGTGGGTTGAATGTTAAATAGGAGAATGTTAACAAAACTCCTGATGTATTTTACTAACCTAATATGAGTAAAATATCTATATATATGTACTACGTATATATATTAAAAAAAACCACAATTAAATACTTAAAGTAGAATAAGAAAAGAAGAAATACACAGTAACACTGACAGCAAAAATATTTAAAAGAAAGTAATTATCCAGCGTTGCAATATTAGACAACTTGATACTTTGATATTTACTATTTGCAAAATAATAATGTAAATAGCCGCCGGAAACAAACTAGCGCTTCTAGCGGGAAGCGGTCAAAGTAAAAAACCTCCACTACTTTTATATGTAATTGTATAATATATTGAAGTCTATCGAATTCTCATACACAACTGAAACAAAGTAATTTCATTTAATAAAAGAGCTTATTTAAAAAAAATGCCTTCCAGCGATGGGGTAAATCCGTATTAAGTAAACTGCCGCTGTATTTATAATACTTTACTTACGTGCACTGATAATTAATATAATATGATATAGGTACGCGGGTTTACACACAAATTAGTTTTATTTCCACAAATCATTAAACAACAAGAGATAATGTTACATGTATATTGAAGTTTTCCATACTCAGATTATATTTTTCATTGCATTTAATTTGCAATATTATTATCCAAGACCTCAAATAATTAAAACTCTCTATAAACCTTGGAGAGACTCAACTAGATGAGGTTAATTAAATGCTAATTGGAGTTTGATTTAAAGATTGCGAATCTGTCATTGTTCTCTTTAATTAATAAGTCAACAGTTGAGAAATTTAGGAATAATTTGCATGGATGCTTCTCTTACTTCTACTCGCATTTAATTATTCCATAATTAATATTACGTTCAATTTATTAAAAAAAAATACAAACAGAAACATAAATACAAAATTCATTCTAAATGAAGCATATCTTCCAACCCTGTGAAAAATGAGATTGTATTCATGGCAACTAAGTATAGAAATATATTTTCCCTTTTTTTAAGTACAATAAAGTTACAAATAATATTAACTGGTAATAAATACAGACATGAGTGGGGAAATAAGAAATTACGGCTAATATAATAATTGCCTCAGCCAGTGAATATTTAATAAATAAAATGATGTTTTCATACTTCGCTTTTACTTGTGATTACGAACGAATGGTTCGTGAATACTATTGAATTAAGCTTCCATTACTTCTTGGTTCGGGTGATGGTGTGCGCTACGCCACCACCATCTTTAGATTAATAAAGTCTGAGCATAAATTTTTGCACAAGAAACGAGTGGTCCACTTTTCAACTGTCAAAATCACATCCCATATTGCTTGACATATTGATTCGCCCTTTTTCGTTTCGAATTGAATTATAAAAAATTATCAAATCAAAATATTAACTTTCAGTGTTAAAATAACACAATAATATACATTCCTGTTATTCATCAGCTGTAAAAATCAGACTAGTCCTTAGTCCTTTACACAAAAACCGGTGTTAATATCGATTTCCAATATGTAGCATTGATCTATGCATTACATTTGTAGAAGGTATATTAATGATACCTAGTGTATTATTTATGATTTAACTCATCTATCCAAATCAAACCATTCCCTGTGTCAAGACAGCTGGAAATATCGTTTTGTAATAGCATTTTAATACTCATATTTTTATTAGCAGTATATCCATATAATTATTATGAATAGTGTAGGAATATGTTTTCTGAATAAAGAATGGCTTGTAATGAATGAAAGTGAAATCGAGTAGGTCAAATGTTTGAAAAATTGTACATCACATTCTCTTATTATACTTATAGGGGCGGAAAGGTAGGACCAGCCGTGAATGTATCGGCTTTCTCTTTAGTCGGCAATGGCTACGCACATTAGATATAATAAACATGGCGTCTCTCTTTTCACAGAGGATTAAGAATAATTATTGTATTAAGCGTCAACACTGATGTAAGAAAGTTATGATCTTTACATTATCTTCTACAAGTATCTGATTAAAAAATAATTTCCTTTCAATTAAAATGTCAATCAGATATAAAATTATTATTATAAAGGATTCAGGTTGAGATGTATTTTTCATACGGTTCTATGGTCTTTATCTATTTTAAATCTACCTTTTCAGCAGAGTTTCAATACAGGGGTACAGAGGACACTTTATTTCACTAAAGAAAGATAACGGCCGAGTATGTTAAGATTTTTTTTAAATTTTCTAAACTCTTTCTTTAAGCACCAAGGTGCATGGTTGCTGCATGAGTCTTGTGCAGTTTCATTTCGAGACAAGGAACTGTGGCATTAAAATCTTTTCATTCTGACACGTTTATAGCGTTATAAAAGGTGCTCATACATAAACAATGCTGCATATATATGGCGAGTTGAGATGGGATAACCCAAATTATAAAAATATAAGCTCACATTGGAAACGTTTTCTTATTACGCTAAATTTACGAAATACCCGGAAACTTGCGTGACCGGAGTGGTAGGTACGTATGCAGTGTACCGTCTCTCAGTTTACGGTAAGCTGTTGTTTAGAAAATAAAACAGATATAGGAAGAAGATCAAATTCGTGTTTAAATAAAATATGTAGGTAATAATAAAAAAACTACCAGAATACAAGAGAAAGATAGAAGACAATAAGTAAATATGAAACATAATAATTATATCGTATATATTTATACTTGTAAAATTTTGAACGATTCAAAGTAAGGTAAGCTAGTAGTTGCGCGTGAAATTATCAACGCACAATCCCTCATTTTTTTATCTCAATGCAATACATCCATCTGTTCCCTTGCAACGGCTCATGATAAACTGTAGTGTAGTGTATATCACATGTACAATTTACATGTAATCGGAAAATTTTGGATAAGGCGACAGCAAGAATATCTGTCAATCGCAAAAGCACGATTGTTAATCATAAATCCTTTTGCGACATCATACATAATATGCGACATATACAGCATTTTCGTCATTAGGTACTGGCAACACAGGTCGTGTCTTTCAACGGAGACTTTGGAGCGAACCCTGCAATTTAGCATTTCAAACATTGTACCGGATATTGATTTATTATGTAAAATTATGCAATCACCCCCCTCTCATTAAATTGTTTTTGTAGGCTATAGCTGTAATAAATTTGAAGTTAACTTTTTTTAAATTTTTTCTTTAAAAATACCAAATTAAATGAAATGTTCTATTATTTTAAATCAAAATGTACCTGCAATAATAATTATTGTTAAAAAAAAGTACTTATGGTTACTAAAGACTAAAATTTTTGGGGAGGGGAGCCTTGGATTTATTTTTTCTGATTTAGGGGGCCGTGGTTTGAACAAGTTTGAGAAGCACTGGTCTAGTATATTCCATACATATGGAATCATACAACGTTCTTAAAAATTTAACCTTTTTGTCAATCGATATTTAACCATCACTAAGATTCCTCATAAATTTAGGGGTTCATATATTTACTTTTCGAGATAATGGTTCTTAATAATTGCATTATCGTGGGTGATTGTGCCTTTGTTTTAAAGGGAGAATTGGAGAGTATAGAGTTTGTTCACCGATGACAGCTAAAGGCCAGTATAGAAGAGCAAATATAACATATATTATGCCATTACTAATTAATATTTCGAAAAAATGACCCGGTTGTTTTTCCATGTGAACTACATAAAACATTTTATTAAAAAAAAATGAAAAAGTAATAGGTATGTACGCAAGCATTCTACAAATTATCACACCAAAAAATTTAAGTAAGTTAAAGTTAGAGTTAATAATTAACGCAGAAAGGTTGAGAGACACTGCAAAGTACTAACGCTATGCTTACCAACTGAGAGATGAGAAAACTGAAACTTTTGTAAATTTTGTCTACAGAGGGATTTATTTGACAGGTATGAATAATGGCTTAAAGTTTCCAGAAAATATTATGTCGATTAAAATTTCGACGCCACCTGAGGGATTAAAAAAATATTTGACAATTAACTCTCTAACCTAATTAATATCAATCGATATCAGACGGCTGGTATTTTAAATACATTACCTGTAAACTCTTCATGGGATTATTCACACTTAAAAACATTTTAAAATCCCCTAATGGTCAAATAATGTTTTAATCATATTTTGTACTCTGAGAGCTTTCATAAAAAACTAGTATCTATTATTGAAAATGCTTTCCAAAAGCTTTTGTGGTTATGTAATACCTAGCGCTTATTTAAATAACCACAAGCATACCAGCTATTGTATCTATTTTCTATAATTAGATACATTTTAATTCAATTTATTCTGTCTAGAGAACCATATCACAATAATAATGTAACAAAGTAAAAAGTAAAAAGTAGATATTTATTATATTTATCAAATTTAATATCTAAGAATATTCATTACCTATATAATTTACATACAAAATATAATATTTTTATAAAGTAGGTATTATTAAAATATATTTTTAATACTATTTTAAAATGCTCTAAGTACATTGGAAATTGTAAAGATTTCTATTTTCCACTGTAGTGCTAAGTGACGGTTTCAAATTTTAGACGAGACTAGTTCTGTTTGTAACAATTATTTTTTTATTGGTTTCGAATTATAATATTTTGTTATATTATTATTTTTGGTGGACATTATATTATCTTCTTTTCGGAATAACTCTTACCTGCGCACTTTTGGTTTACCAATACATTATAAACAAAAACCCAATAAATTATTTTAATATTTATAAAATTTTGTTATATAACCTCAATACGACAACTATATATTCTGATTTGGTCATTGTTGGGAAAATGAAATTTAAACTTTACGTGATTAACATAAATCTACGATATAAATTATTATTTGAAATAAAAATTGTGCTTGTCTAATTGGAAAAAATTAAATAATGTTCAATTGTATGAAAAATATTGTAGCTATATTATTTTATTTATTTAATGCATTTATGGTTTAAAACTTAGCTAATATTTTCAAATACAAAATAATACAGTTCCCAATAACTTCTGACTTACCTAGTTTCATCATTAATTTATAGAGAAGGAAGTGTAGAATCATATTCAATAGCCTAATTATCTCAAGTATTGAGGTGACGATATAATTTATATGATATGCAAACTAAATCGTGTGCCAAGTATTGATGAAAAAAAATGGAAGTATCTACTAAAAATATATACTTATATGATTTTGAAAAAAAGCCTGGTACGACTAAAGCTTCATATACTTTATAATCTGCATGTAAAGTCGCCCAGTGTAATCATCGAACAAGCTAACAAGCAAGTTGTAAACATTCTACCGAGAAAAGTTGAAAGCCGGTCAACTTTACACGCTACACGCCGGCGTGTGGGCCTACTGCGTCTGCGCAGTAGAGCGCAGTAGAAACCTTCCGGTAAAAAAATGAACTACGTTCTGTCAACATAGTCGCTGGCTTGTGGCTTCTCAGCGAATGGAAAGTTTTGTGTGTAATCATCAAATCGCAGTAGCTGAATCGCCCGCTTTTAAATTTGCCAACAAACAGCTCGTAAGGAAGCTTAATGTAATTGACGCTTTAGGATGATTGCTCTTCTTATAATAAGTATTTAATAAGTACAATAAATCTTTAGGTTATTGCAGAATACTGCAATAATAACGTATCTATATAATTAACTATTTCTTTTATTCAACGAATAATTCACAAGATTTAAGAATGTATTATTCTAATTATTGAACATACATAATTTTGAAAAACACTTTCTGAGAGAGTATATTATAACCAATAGATAAAATCTTTTGTGAAAAAAGTAAGCCACCCCGACGGGGAATCGATCCCTGTATCTCCCGGGTTTACGCCCCATCCGTCGCATTTACCATGAGTACCATAATACCAGAATTTAGAGGACGAGCTTGTTTATGAGTTGTTTTAATCCTTAAAAATAATAACTGAGTTTAAAATTCAACAGTACAATATGAATTCGCCAGATTTCTGATGTAGATTATGACAAATTTTCCCCCCTCAATAAGTAAGACACATTTTGTTCATGGGACTTTAACACAATGCTTACGGGCCCTTTTAATTAATTTTGTAATTAACGTTTTAATTTGCATTTGAAAAGCAATTAGCAAAAACACAATTTTTTGCGGCCCGTAAACAAATTGTTAAGAAAAAATCTTCTTGCATTTCCCTCCCCCACCCGCCACGTCTCCACACCCGTTGTGCAGGCATATACGGTGGCGTAACGAACGTTAAGCGCTCTTCAAAGTTGTGCCGAAAGTGTGCCAGGAGCAACTTCCAAAGACCTTGGTTGGCGTGCACTAGAGTGTGCGTGATTCCTACTTCAATAAAATAATGTATTACCGTCAACTCTTGATGATAAAAAACCTTCTCAATCGCTGTAAGATGCCGCAATTTTTTTAAAGGCTGGAAATTTTCCCTCGTATATATCAAGTCGCATTGGACGACCAGTCCAACTGAGGGTCGAACCGACTTAAGAAACTGTTCACGTACAACCGATATTTGGGGACTCTCCTAGAGGATGTGATTGGCATTCTGTAATTCGCCATATAACGTCGTTTCCATCGCAAAATTGTATATCTTCAAAATCTCAAGATTTCAGGAGAGCATAAAACAGTTTAAAAAATGTATGGCACTTGTATCAATTCAAAAATGGTTTTCATAATTTTAACGAAAATGCAATTTGTGTAAATTGTGTTATTTCGCATATGTGTAAAGGCGATTTTTGCAGTTTTAATTATACAAAAATGTCAAAAACGCATATTTTGCAGATACACTTACAATTTTGCAATTGAATCAACGTTTTGTGGCGAATTTCAGGATGTCGATCACATCTTCTGGGAGATCGTACTATTATAATCTACCAGAAAAAATGTCGTAACTAATTGTTAGTGAAATTGATATTGAAACAAGAACTTTATTAATTATGTTTAAGGGTTCCGTTATGACCTTTAAAATATAAAAGATTCCACTACTTAATTTAATTGCGAAATGTTGCCGTAGGGCGTAGATCAACGTAACATATAAGTTTTGGCAAACTTACACGGGGAGGTAGCATAGACTTGCAAGACAAGGCTTTCTTAAAATAATTCTCCACACGTGGCTCACGTTACATGACGTAGTTACGGGATGTTAAATGATTCTAAATCAAGGAAACTTGATTAACTTTAGTTACAAGTACCTAAAACTTTTGTAGCAAAGTTTGGAATATACTATATGCCTCAACGAGTTTTGTGTGTAAAGAAAAAATGAAAACTAACATATATTATCTGTTTTCATGTTTCATGATGTCATTTTTATGCTAGTATTCAAGTAAAAATAAGTAAAAACTAAATTCAAATTTAAATAATTACAAGATAAAAAGAACTTTTATACACAACGTTTTTTAAATTTTTGTTGAATCATATTATAATCTTGACAATTCTATATATTATTAATAAAATCTTTTAATTGTACTTGATAGACATACTGAATAAATATAGAATACTGAAATTTCATTTTGAGATTTCCATAATAACGCACGTATATTTTAATAATTTAGTTGCCAGGACCCCCTTAGCAACCAACAATAATAACTTTCCATACAAAACAGAATTAACTGAAAATGAATTCGGTTCTGCTTAAAAATGGCTGAAAGTATTAAAAAATGCATTGTCGTCGTGGTATGATATATTTTAAATGTTTCAAATGTCTAGCTTGTTGGGAAGTTAGTTAAAAATCTTCAATCGTCCAATACAAATCTTGGACAAACAAGAAAAAATTTGTACTGGACAAACAAGAATACGAGCTAATAAAAACGTGGTAAAAATGTCTGTCATGCTTTTTGAATATTTCACAATAAAATTTAGCCATAATAATAATAATATATTATACATAATTTTGAAAACACTTCTGAAAAAATGTATAATAACCAATAGAAAAAATCTTTTTGAAAAAAGTAAGACAACCCGCAGGAATCAAACCTGCATCTCTCCGGGTATCGCACCCGCCACGCATAGAACATTATATCTAAAGCTGCCATATTAATTAAGTACGTCAATTTTTAACTATTGGCTTTTATAATACTTTCGGTAGCGCTTCTTAAATTGAGCTACGATTGGCAATCGACTTTTGCATTTTAAATCAAAGTAGGTTTTACTTTAATTACTAGCCGATGTCACGGATTACTCCAAGATATTTTTGTCTTGTAACTTACTTGAACTTGCGAATTCTTAAAAAAGTTCAAAATTAAATTAAATAATACAATGCATTTCCACCATGAGTAATTATTGACAGACAATAAAAAAAAGAAAAAAAAAACCTATTTCATATTGTGGTCTAATTATTGACCTTTTTATTTTTTTTAGATGGAAATTTTAACCCAAACCTACTTTTTGCTGTTATTATACTCGTATTATAAAATTTTCAATAATATCAACTATAGATTTTTGTATTAAGCGAAATACATTTTTTTGTTCAACATATCGGCAGGTTTACTGTAAATTGCGATTTATGATTTATATACCTAGCTAATAACGTTTTGCATAGCTCATATCATAGCCCACTCAGACAAACGTGGTTTATGTTACTAAACCAATAGTCGGTTTACGAACTATCAGAATGGGCATTTTGATGTTGTACTCCAGAGCGATGATGTATTATAATAGCAACCATTATATTAAGCAAATAAGTGGGAACTGACTTCAAGGTGAATGCGGTTAAAATCCAATATCAACGCAAGCCACATGAATTAATGGGAGTCGTCTAGAAATCCTAGTGATTAGATATTATATAAAACCACCCACCGCGTTATATATACATAGAAACATAATATGGGGAGTGGTTTGACAGTCTACTGATTAATAGTATCAAATTGAATTGGTCCAACCACAAAATCCACAAAATTATTATATCTAGCCGTATATTATTTCTAATATTAAACAAACGAAAATTAAAAGGAACGATAAAAGCAAAGAATCTCTCGTTTACAATTCTATGAAAAGATAAATAATTCTGAAATTATTATATTATTTTGAATACATTCTATTTTTTAAATATTTTTGAAGTTATGCTTCTTTAGGCGCGTTTGGAAAATCAGATCAGAGTGTATTTTTGGCGTGTGACATGTAACACAAAATTTATTTTTTCACACGAAAAAAACTGCACTCGATTGGATTCGAACCACGATTGTTCGGTTACCAGCCCGCACCGAATCTAAACCGCATCAGAACGCATTACCTTTACGCCACAGTATGATAATGCAATCGTGACGGTTATACAGTATAATATTATAGTTTAGAATTGTTCCGTTACCTAAGCAGCAAATTTATTATTACATGTACGAAGAATAATAATTGTTGCGTTGCCAAGGAAACGAACATAGTGACTATAGAATAAGGAGTATGGATTATTTTGCTTCGTGAAAAATATTCTTACGCGTTGTGAATTGTACCTACTATTTTTTATATGTGATTAGCTGTCAAAACTTAGCTTACTATTTTTAAGTATGATAGATACCTACGTTACTTTTGTTTGGTATTACATATTTAGTTTATGTGAAAACTATTTTCTAACTTTCTTGAATACTTTTTGGTTGATGTGAATTTTGACTAACGTGGTGTGATATTATTTTATTTTGTTACGCCAACGAAGTATAACTTCTAACGCGTGTACATAAATACACACACCAATTTTTTTATAGTTACTGCACAATCAGTTTAAAATAGTAATGTTGATAATACCTATACTTCAGAGTTAGTGTGTCTGAATTACAATTTTTTTTAAAACCTACTACAGTTTAAGCCGAGATGTATTTGTTTAACTTTCTATTACAGAATCCTGAAATTTTAAAACCATCATTATGGATCAAAAAATATATTATATAAATTGCGCTTTCCCAAAAGGGATTCATTTTGCAATTTAGATTAACCTACTGGTTTTTATGCATTTTTCTTGCAATGATAATAAATGAAAATAAATTCTATCAAAGGTTGGCAACTATATTATTATTGTACCCACAACACATAGCTTGTCACTTTGCAAACACGAGTATCTAGCCGTTTTTTTCCGTGGATTGTTCAACATGACATAATAATAATTATGTACCTACCATATTATTTGAAAGTGTTTAATAATATATAGATGCTCGCATCGTAAATGAGTACCAAGTGACATGCTATAAAAAATTGACTATAACATGTGGTACATCTTTCTTACCTGGGCCAGGGGCATTATTAACGGGGATCAATAAAGAATTGGTGAAATAAAAACTACGATGTGTGATATCATTTAATTGGTGCATAATAATTATTGGCGGCGCTTTTTAGTAGACTGTAGAAAGGGGGATGATTTGGATGCTGGGAGATACAGGGATAAAATCCAGGCACTGAACTTTCATGTTGATAAGTCATGCGCATTGGATTGTCTCCGTGTTCACCATACTAGTACTATCACCTTCACGGTTACCTACACTGTACTTTATTGAATAGATGGTTGGGTAATGGGTTTATGGTTGTTTATAAATTACAGGGATTGACTCGGCATTGCACAAACCGTTATTCGTCACTGAATTACATATTTTATGACGCAAGGGTTAAACTAGGGTACGTCTTGACGCGTTTATGGTCTGGAGATAACTGAATTGTATATAACATGCCTGGACGCACTACAATTGTTGTAAGAGCTATGTTGAGAATTTGAATCGGATTAGCGCTACCATTATTGGCCCTAACAATTATGGTATTGAGTTGTTATACTGTAATTTTGCAGTGCTCATGTATTTATAGCAAAAATCGTATATTAGATGTACTAAGTAAATAAAGACATTATAGAGAGTTACACGACTAATATAGGATGGTAACAAAAATGCTATAGTTAATATTGACAAAGCCATTATTGCGAAGAGATTATTAAATCTGATTAATTACACGTCTCACATTTTTTCAGCTGTCAATGAGCAACTTGTCAGTTATTTTCTATTCAAATCAAATTTATTTCCCTCCTCAATTTAATAGGGTAGGAAAACCAATATAATTATTTATTAAATATTGTTAATTATTAAGGTACTGGGCGTATCCAATATAATACAAGAATAGACATATTGTGATACACTTATTATTTTTATTTAATAAAACAATAACTATAAGTATTTAATTTTATCGGTAAAGAAAGAAATACTGACAGTTTGCTGACTCCTCAGTGTGCATTTGTCATTGGTAACTGCGCATACTTTAAGCAAACGCTTAACATCCATTTCTCGTAATAATAAAAATTTGGAGGCCCATTAATCATATTCTCTTTGGATAGAACTTGGTGATGTAATTAATGTAATGTAAGTACGCATGAAGATGCTGAAAGGCGAATACACTCGATTGGAATAGTATAAAACTTAAATGAATGAAAATTTAATTTCAAATTACCTCAGGTACTCATAGTACCTAGTAATAATAATGAATAAAATACAATATTCTAATAACTTATATATTACGAGTACATTGTTCATTTTCTCAAATATTCTATCAACACATTAAGGTGATAAAAATATTCGTAGCCAACGTATAATTTTAATCCAATTTTATTAGTGACTGGATTAGATATAATTGACTAACATTGAGTATAAAAGTGGTCAATGAACGAAATTCTCAATAAGTCGAAAAATAAGTGAAATTAGCTGACTTGCTACCCTCGTTTGAATGAATACGCATCATTAAAATAATATGTTTAGTGTTCAACTTTGCCTATAAATAGGCAACCTTTGGGGGATAACAATATTGAACAACCTTTGTGAATATTTACAACTGAAATATAATGTCAATGGAAAACCCTGGAGAGTCATTGATTTACGAAGGGAAATCTTTCCGGCGAAGGTTCGTATTTAATGTTAAATTATATATATCTCGCAGAATATTATTTTACTGTTTGACATATGAGAGATGGGAAAATCGTAAAGAAATTTTACGATAAAGGCGGAATAAATGCCGTAACCACCCGAATCTCCGTGCTGAAGATTGCTAAGCTTCAAATATAATGTGAATATTTATTGCTATGACAACAGTTGTACAAAATGGCTACAGTTTTATCGCGTATTAATTTTATATGTTAAATTACCATATTTTACAAAATATATTTTTGCAGAAAGTTTTATGTTTAACAGAATAATTTTTCTTTGCATGTTACCTTTATTAAGGCTCCACTCTTAGTTAGATACCATCTTAGCCACATCACCCTTTGTTATAGATGTTCTGAATAAAAGTATAATACTAAGTGGTCACGCTTTTAGCAGTGGACTGTAATTTGACGTTGCTGATTTGTGGATTGTAGAATTAGCGGGGAGGTTGAACCAGGATGCTAGACACTGACTTTTTTATGTTGCGAGAGCTGGCGCACGCTGGAGTCGGATCAGCGTTCAGGCACTCACGCACTGGTAAACGGACGGTTCGTAATGTCTCTTTCACGGTTTTACTTGTGTTTTTGATGATAAATGATGATGAGTTCAGGGTGGATGATAGACGCGTCGTTCGCTCAAGCCACAACAGATTTAGCGCAACGAGGGTCAAACATATGCGTTTTAAGTCACTCTGTAGTTAACGACGGCTTAGCTATAACAATCCCATACGCGGCCGCTTTCTTGATGTCACTCGAGCTAACTGAATATTATTCGCAATCACGGAAGTCCCACGTTCAGTTTCAGTCCCTGTCTCAGACAATAATAAATAAGGATGTGAGGTAGGTGAGTAAATGAGGAATGACGGCCTATATAATTGGCCCAACCAGTATAATAACTAATCAATTCTATGGTGTTATACAGTGATGATTTCTTCCATCAGCACTCTGACGAGCTTCTATTCATCCTTGAATAAATACTGCAGTATTTAATAATATCGAGAATGCTGTATAAAAGAGACACGTATGTAAGGAATGGATGCTTATTTTATAATTAGATTGATTTTCTAATACATTGACTAAACTTCTTTTCAGTCTTAAATTAAAGATGTTATGTATATCTTACACTGAGATCTATAAGGGCATAACTGCAAATAATAATATGATCTTGAGTAATTTGAGTTTGAATGTTAAATAATTAACTACATTTTAATTCATTGCAGTAGACTGCTGAAAAATACGGCGGTCTAGCACAATAAATATTGTACCAAAGATGAAATATTTTTTAGGCAAAAGGGCTTCATGTAAGATAATGCCTCTATATAGATCTAAATTAAATTTTTAAAATAAAATAACCATGGACACAATAATTGTGTAGGAGGCCATTGCTGCCAAGTAGCTATTAATGCCATATAGCATTAAAAATAGATTTTTTTTTCTATTGAACTGCATTCATAAGTCATTTTTGGGTTTATTTTTCAGTTATGACCCTATAGATTTCAGTGTGCGATATGGTAACTTATTTTTGAAATCACCATTTAATTATGTAAGAATTAATTATTATAATATATTCCTCGAAATATAATTAGGAAGATATATTTAAAAAAAAAAATACCATGTCTATTCCAGCTTAGATCGTATTATGGGCTTCCAAAGAATGGAGGTTTGTATTAACTGATACAAGTTACAGATATATTATAGGATCTGTAATTTTTAATAAATTCACTATAATATGGACTTACTTATATTGATAACGTCTATTTCATGACGAGTTATCGTCATGTGAAACTACCTTTACTTCGATAGTACATCAAAACGCTTGTAAACCTGTATTATATATTTAAAATTAATATTTTTAGGTAGGTACTATCTCCACCAGAATTTCTTTTCAACTTAAATATATAAAATGTCCCAGTTATACCATCGTTATTCTATTAATTTATCGTATGTTATGGTATTGTACACCTGAAGTACGTATCAAAATCCTCTGTTTTGTATATAGTGTTACTTGGATCCTTTTTTCATGTGGTATTAAAATATACTAGAATAAAGGTAAAAAGGCTTCTGTCCATCACTTACCTACACGTTGAGATATTTGCATAAAAATAATGGTATATTTCTGAGAGGTTTTTAGGTAGATTATTAGTAAACTTCTATTATAAGTTTACTACTGAGCTACTTCTACTATCGATTAAATTAAAATAACTTTGTTATTTAATCTAATTTGAATATTTTAGAAAGTGACTAGTAAGTTATGGCGAATCTATGGCTCGCGAGATGATTTTGCATGGCACGCAAATGTTTTATTTTGAAGAAAGAAAAATAATTTTAAAAAAATACAAAAAAAGTTTTATAAATAAATGTACGCATATACTAATTATATATTTTTAAAAAATGACAACATTTGCATAAATTTGAAATGTAAAAAATACAAAATGCGTATTTTCATTTTGTAAAGTGTTAAGTTTTAATATTATTTTTACCGATAAATATACAGACCTCATAAGACAACGGGGGAGAGGGGTAGCCGCGCTGCCATACTGCGAGACAAAGACCAATCGGGCAACTAAAAATAAAAAAAATATTTAACCAACAAACCTGATGAAATTTTATAGGCAGTCATTCAAATATAAACAGCTGCTTGTTATTTTCCTTAAACATAATCGCTAAAAATGGAAAACCGTTCAATAATGGGGAATATAATATGAAAGTAAGCGTGGTTAAAATGCTTCCACGATCTCTTTGAAAATTTTGGACACAAGGAAACAACTATTCAACAAATAAAAGATATGCCTTCGGCTAGAAAGAGAATCTAAAGAACTTAATTGTAATTTTTAACTGTTCAAATAGCATTCTGAAAAACTATTTTTTTCACTATTTTCCCCATAAAAAATTTCTCGCCACGTCAGGCAGTCGAAAAATAATATTTGAGAAATTTTGGCACGCGTACGTCAAAAGGTTCGCCAACCCTAGACTAGGTACTGTGAAATTAAAAAATGGAGAGAATTCTATTCAATATTAGGTTTAATTTTTTTTTTTGTTAAAAATTTCAATAAAAAAACGTTTAATTAATTTTTGTTTTAGTACTTCATACAATAAATTAATGCTAATAGTAAACAAAAAAAAAGCGCCTAATTTTTATACGCGGAGTTAAAGGACAAAAATTCTTCTTTTTTTCATGAAAAAAAAGAAGCACCACACCTACATAGTAACATATTCAAATATTACCCTTTTCAGATTTTTATTTTGATCCAAGATTAGGTGTTAAGCCGCACTGAAAAAGAGGGAAAATACATTCGGCCTTCTTTTGTTCGTGACCCGCCAATAAAATCAGTCAAATTGCGGAGTATTATTGCGTATTTATGCAAATTAAATGTATTTTTTTTACAACAAAGGTCCGATTTCAAGACGACAATAAAGTTCCGACATTATTAGCTTAAAACGGAATAATTTTGTTAATTTATTAAAAGGGGACAAACGTCAGAAAACACATTTCGTTTAATTTTTTTTACATTGGCGTGAAAATTTAAATTATTACGTATACCTGCACATTTAAATGAGGTTAATATGTTTCCTTTTTTAATAATATACCGTCGGTTTAAATATTATAAATCTCTAAGTAACCTGAGATTTATATTACTTACAATTACTATTCTTCTTGAAAATGTCATATTATTATCTTCTAGATTAATTATTGATCCAAAATAATGATATTACACTCTTACGAGATTATATTATTGTCTTTTGATGATTCAGGCGTTATACACACTTTCTACCCAAACCTCATTTTATGATACATTGTAGGTATACCTAGTTGGGTATTTCCCGAGAAAATCTCAAACTCGAGATTCGGGATTTCCAGAAAAGAATTCTCGAGATATCGGGAAATTTAAAAAAACCTGTGAAAATCCTAAAATCATTGTAAAAACAGACAAATTCCAAAAAAAATATGTTTTTTATTATTTTTTTATTCATGTAAGAAGACAAACAAAATAGAAGTAGGAAAACAAAAATATTTCAAAACATTACTTATTAAAATGGAATTTCAAAAAACACAGACTGTCAATCGCTGTGTCTGACAATCGCGTACGCTTTTGAGACACAAAATTCCCTGATGTCGCAAAAATTGCGCTCATTTTGAGTCGACGTTGGCTTAATAATTGTGTTAAATGCCCCAATCAGTCATGAACGTTTTGTGTTTTCTGTCCACTTTTTTCATTTAGAAAATCGTTTTTTCAATTAATATTTGATAATAAAGAAATCCCGAAACCCGAGAAAAGATTCTCGAGATCCGGGATTTTCCGAAATGTTAAAAATTTCAATTTTCGAGATTCGGGATTAAAAATCTCGACAATTTCTCGAGAATTCATGTCGGGTTATTCCCGAAACCCAACTCTAATTGTAGGTTGTATGTGGTGGTATTATGCACTGTCGTATATTTCTGCGTCAGTACTTTGTAGTCTCAAATTTTTTTCCAGGATATTTTAAGCATATTATGTCAATACATCCAAAACTCAAAAGACTATAATTTTGCATGATGCCACGTTATCAGTACTTTTTTATACACCAAGATAATATATTATATTGATACTGAGAAAATGTAATGTTACACCTACCAAAAATTAACGGAGTAGTATCCACTAAATTGATCCCACTTTGGGGATTAGGCTGGAACCGACTTCTGACCGTCTTATATGAAGTTGTTCACTGCAACTTGTAAAAATATTAGTGTTATATTTTATTTAAGTGTGTAGTGCTATAAATTACTAAAACTGGCAATAATAGGGTGTATTAATAATTACAAACATGGATTCTTATCTATTTACGTATTGTATATCGTTCATATCGTTTAAATAGCCGATAAATATAATGGATTATTTGTTAGATTATGTTAGGTTAACTTAGGTTATCATTATTGAATTCATGAATGTTGCTGAAATCGGCTATGAAAATTGCCGCTGTTCCCGCTTGTACCCAAGCATTTTATCTGTGCTCCTAATTTAGAGAAAGATTCGTAATAAAATATTTTGATCCTGTAATGATAATAGCCGATAATCTAAAAATCGTGACATTTTTAATAAACGAGATAGGTACTCGTTTTGGATCGAACACACGTACTATATTTTTTCTGGTTATGACTTTCTATTCTAAATCGATGACTCCAATGACATTGTGTATTTATTATATAAAATAACAATTACTATTTCGTTTATGAATTGACAAGGATTAAGAATGTTAGATTCGTTTCGATTAATTATTTCTAGGATTTTTTCCAGTAGGTTTCTTAGGTTTTTCAAAATTTTCGTTTTTCATGTTATAACTAAATATTGTTTTTTTATATGTTTATCTTAATCAAATGCCAAACAACTACTACAATATTATTCAAACCAATATTGTGTATTTTCTTATTATCATGAATTTAGTAGGTATTATTAGTAGATCATGTGTCATGTTGTCGTTATTTTTAGTTTTCATTATAATTTTTCTATTTAGTACATTTTTTTTATAATGTGACGTGTTCGGTAACATGTGAAATAAGATAGATTTACTAATCAAAGTATTTTCTCTTAATTTGCAGCACAAAGCAGATGTCTGCGTGACGTAAGAGTCATAATTCCAGCCGCCGTGAGAAGAGGCGAACAAGCAGAGTTGAGATGTCAATTCGACATTGAGTCCGACCTTTTGTATTCAGTCAAGTGGTACAAAGGGGGTCAGGAGTTCTATCGATTTATGCCGAAGGAGAAACCGGTGATGAAAGTGTTTCCAGCAGCAGGGATTAATGTCGTGGTATGTAGCACCGAATATTATTATTGCATTCTTTTAAATTCAGCGCTTCTTAAACGGCCCCGATGTAAAATGAAAGTCAAATGTTTAAAGTATCAATATATTATTTGATCGATACTTTGACAATTTGGTACCTCGGTTATTAATATGAAGATAACTCAAATGACCATTTTAAAAAAAATCACTCCTGTCTCACCCATCGTAGTAGAGGATTGACGAACGCTTGCGTATTTCGAAAAAACGCACAACCTTCAGGAGTAAATAATGTAGCTTCTCTACCTAGCCATAATAATAAATTATTCAAATACCTATTGTAAGATACAAAAGAAAATATAAATTCCTTTGTTGAAATTTTCACATAATATATTTTTAAATGATACAAAACGTACCCGCTTACATACTTATTTTAAATTTGATACCACGAGTCTCCTTTTGAATTAAAAATACCTGCTTACGGTATATTTTTTACCTGTGGTAAGATTAATCTTAAACAAATTTTTGAGAGGTATTATTGTGAAAAAAAGTATTTTTTCTTTGAATATTATTTAATAATTATTAAATAGAACAAGAAAAAAATAATGTTATTACGTTGGTACAAAATCTCATTAAAATTCATGTATTTTTGGTTAAAACTTTTTTTTTTTAATTCTGGGAAGAAAATATTTTGTTGCTTAGATTCAATCTGAGAAAAATATTTGTTCAAGAAAACAAAGGTATTTTTTTAAACAATTAGTTTGAAATAAACTAAAAACATATAATATGTACCTATTCTTACCAGAAAAAAATATGAGAATCTCATTATAAATAAATATATCGACGTAAAATATATCATGAAATATTATAAAATAGAAGATGGGTTGGATTTTTATAACAATTATTAAGTGAGATTTGTACATTAAATTTAATTTTAAAACATCGTGATAATAATTTAGCTAAATTAAATTATTTTGATTGCGTTAATTCGTAATTTTATTTTTCGTTAAATAAATCGTATAGAGCAATAAATTTTTTTTTATGATTTTACCGGATCCGCCGATCAGGCCCTCACTCCAATTCTGTTAAAGAACTTTACAATTCTGCCAAGCTCTACCGTCCTACCCACCGCCAGGGCACCTTTAATTCGTTGACATTTTCAAAGATATTCGTAATTCGCAGTTGTACAATGTGTCGTTCATATTTAGGGCACTGTACTGCTATATGTACAATGTCCTCCTAAATATCACATTCATTGAAAAGTTGCGAATTGCTTCTTCCTTCATCTTTTAGCCATATACCAATGCTTTTAGCGTATAAAAGGAAAAAATGTTGATTTTTAAACGTTAAAAATTAATAAATTATCACAAATGAATGTAGTTTTCATATCTCTAATATTGCTATATTGTATCCAGCGGGTTAAGTCTTTGTTGGTGTGCATTCCACGCAACGTTGCATATTATATTTGGATTCAATCTTGTTTATTGATTGACTTGAAACCAATAAATTTAAGTTATAAATGGGGTAAACAGACCCGGTTCTAAGGCGATTGATCTAATTAGACCAAATCGAACCCAGCACTTAAGTGAGTAGCAATAAAAATATCAATGAAATATTTGAGCGAGTATAATTAAATTTAGTGCTGGGTCCCATAGACTTTTCGTATTCATAATATGCAGAACGCATTCTGACAATTGGAATAGGTTCTAGGGGTCACAAAGATATATAATGTCGATGTTGCCAGGCGATATTAGTGGTAAATTTTTTTTATTGAGGTTTTAATTTTTTTTCTTATAACCCACCAAAAATTGTTCTGATTTATTCAATAAAACCAAGACCGAATCAGGGATTGATTGAAAATGCAAATAATTTGGTAGAGGTTCATTCGTCATTTGCCTTGGATACAAATTATGTTCTCGTAACTCATAGCCAAGTTGTAGAAACCAATAGGCTCAATAGTGGATCAGGTGAGCTTTCCCATAAATAAACTTGTGCTCAAAGCCTTAAACAGTGTAAATAGTCATATGTAAGCCTTGGAGATTGTCCAATGGATGTGGTGGATTAATTGCAAAGATTTTTTTTTGTGAGCCCTTTATTAATAAAATACAGCTTGTTGAATTTATTTGCAAAAATGCTCCCGCATTTGCAAAAATCAACGAAGAAAGTGAGTTGTACATTTATGGTGGACTTGACAACCCCACACAATGGTTTAAATTGCAGGGAACAATTTTCACTGACGCCATTGATTTAAAATCAAAATAATTTTGAAGCAGACTAGAATGTTCTGTCATATATTTCATGCTGTAAAAAATGCAAAATTTGGAGATTATCACAGTCCTGATACAGATGTTTTAATCTTAGGCATTTAATTCTGGAATAAACTTGCAACAATTGGTTGCCGTGGATTATGGTTTGAGAGATCTCAGAAGAAATCCCGTGTTTTAGGATGCCATTATTGGCAGCTGAATCTCTTGGCAAAAATGAACCTCTACCAAATTATTTAGTTAAGCCATGCAAATGTAATTCTAACTGCCGTAAATTATCATATAGTTGTAGGAAATCGGCTTTGACATATTGTATATTATTGTGCAAATGTGTAAGTAGTGTTTGTAAAAACTGTGATCATGATACTTAAAGGAGTTTGAACACTTGACTTGTTGTTTCTTTTTTTTAATAAATGTGTACTTAGTTATTTCATTTATTCACCTACCTATATATGCAACCTACACTGTTTCTGGATTAACCATAATACTAAAACTAATTTCATATGCATAGATGTAGTAAAGAAACCAATCTAGGTGATTCTATACAAAAATGCTACTAAATACAATAATTTAAGCCAAGGAGGATCCTAAGAATCTATAATTTTGAACACATTGCACTACCCGCAATTTTAATTTTTTTCAAATGGGACGAACCGTTCTACGACCATGCCGATGGCATGGTACAATTATTGCATTTTCAATCAATCCTTGATTCGGTCTTGGTTTTATTGAATAACTCATAACAATTTTTGGTGGGTTATAAGAAAAAAATTAAAACCTCAATAAAAAAAAAATTACCACTAATATCGCCTGGCAACATCGACATTATATATCTTTGTGACCCCTAGAACCTATTCCAATTGTCAGAATGCGTTCCGCATATTATGTATACGAAAAGTCTATGGGATCCTGCACTAATTATAAAGCATTTAAAAGGCGGGATATTTATTTTATACACTTGAATCATAGAAATTCTCGTAGGAAATAAGAAATGAAATATTTATAATAAAGACATGCAGGATAGTAATTGACAAACACATTTAAAATAATTAGCTTATCATGAGAGTTGCAGTACAAAACAATATTAGTAGATGAATAGAAGGGCCAGCATATTTTTATTATGTATAAATAATGAATAATATTTAAATAGTTTTTAAGCTGAACTATTCACATTGAGAAATATAATACAACTAAATTAAATATACCTCACGCACATACTTAAATCTGGCCTCGCACGGTAGGTACTAACAAACCACTGTCTGGACTCTGGGAGAATACGGTACCGAATCGCTAGAAGAAGGATTGGAATGTTTTAGTTGAATTTAGTATCAAGGTAAACACTGAGTTTTGAAAAACTGATTTATTGTGATAGACAATAAAAATTACAAAGATAAGTGTGACACTCTTACAGATCGCAAAGAATTTAGGAGTATTTAGAATGCGTTTCACATATTAAACATATGACGCAATGACCTTTATGCATCTGGGAATGCGTCGTAAACCAAATAGGTTGCAAATTGACTTTAACGATCAAATACGGGACTTGAAATGGATATAAATTGGTTAGAGGTTGCAATACCGGTATTTCAAAACCGATATTCCAGTATTTTTAGATATCAAAATACCGGTTTTAAAAATCAGACAATACCGATATATTTAGTATTTAAAGTGGAAAGATTTCACGATAAAATAATAAAATTATAAGTACATTATAATGGATTTACTTGTACCTAATTTTGTGATGTTTCCTACTGAAGAGTTGCTTATACAACAATGGAAAAATCTATTTTAATTGATTAAAGAAGTGAGTAATATTACTTGTGTATACTGTTTGGTTTTACTTCTAATGGGATAAAAGTAAAGAAATTGCTAAGTTTAGTGTAAAAAGTGCAATAAACTAATAAAATATTTGGTGGAATCACCAGTGGGGTAAGAACACTTCATAATATAAATTTATTGAAAGATCTTTCGAAGAAAAAAGCGCCAATAGTTCAACTACTGTATACTAAGTATTTGTTAACATCAGTAGGTATATCTTTATAAAGGTTTAAATCAGGGCTTTTTTTTTTAAAAAAAAGGTGCCGGAACTCACTTCATGTCAAGCTTTTTACTAAATAAAATTATATTCAAATGTCACTTAAATGAAATTTAAAGGAGCTATGCCACGAAGCGAACCAAAAAAAGGTTGATTTTTACGATATTTTTTTATTTTAGTCAAAACAAAGCTACATAAACAATAAAATACATACATTATATTTGAAATATATTGTACAAATAAGACTAAATAAGACTAAATTTAAAATATAATTGTAAATACATTTGTAATGTATTTATTTATGAACTTGAATAAATGTTTAGAGTGATTTCCAAAGTTTTTTCCAATTCTCGTCTGATACATTATCTCGATTCCTTTTCTTAGTGTTAGAGTCTAAGGCCGAATGTCTTCCTTTAAGTAACCACCTATCAATATATTTTGAAGGATCGAAAAGTGTCAAGGGTGGTCCCACGAGTTTGATGAACAAGAGTGCCGAAACTGTTTTAGTGTTTAACGAAGCTGTTGTTGGGGTAATAATAAGATTCATTTGCGAAAACCCCCGTTCACATTCACTTGAAGAAATGGGAATAGAATTCAGAGCATATACCAAACGCAAGAGTTTTTCAGAATATGTCTTTTCGAGAATGTATTCGCGAAATCCACGAATCATTTCTCGTTCATCTAGTTGTAGCCTGATCGAAATGTTTCTAATTTCCATCTCTCCAAATGTCAACCGATTATCAATGTCTTCAGGCCAATATTTTTGGTCAAGTACGCGAGCCCAAAGTGCAAACTCAACATCTTTATTATCTAGCAGCCTTTTTTCAATTGACGTTTTCAACGTGGAATAAAATATTTTCGGATCAATAGGAGGATCATTTTTAGAAACTTTTTCGTGAAGTAAAACTCCACGAAAATGCAGATTGCTTATAGCAGCTGCGGCACATTTATAATAGGGTCCAAAATTCTGTTTTCTTTCTTCAAAAACTTGAACGAGTTCATTTATTTTTAGATTTGCAATGTAAAGGTTCACATTGCGATTTTGTAGGTCCAAACTAAGTTCCGACAATTCTTGGAGAGCGTCGCACATCAATGCTAGATCCAATAAAAATGCTGTTGATGTTATTTTGTTCTTTAAGCCACTGTAAGTACACTTGTCATTTTTATCTCTTGTAGGATCATTCATCGCTTCTTCAAAATGACGCACAAGGGATTCATAATTATTCCACACAGCCGAAACTGAACGAAAACTAGATGCCACCCATCGGGTACTTAAAACTCTTCCGATTTTCAGTACCTCAACGCCTAGTGATTCTGCACATAAATGCAACTCTCTATTATTTTTCGGCGACGCATGGTATAAAACATAAAGTTTATCAATAAATGATTTGAATCTATTGATCCCTGAAATTTTCTTTACAACATCACTTACTGATAATTCTAATCTGTGATTAGCACAATGCCAAACTATAATTGAAGGAAATTTTTCTGTCAGCAATTTTAAGAACCTAACATCACAGCAGCGTCGTCGCATGCAACCGAAACTAAATATTTTTTTAAATATTCTTCTGTCATCCCATATAAATCAAGAGATTGGAGTAATGATTCAAATATTCCTTTTGCCGTTACGTCTTTAAGTTCAATCAAATCCAAAAACAAATTAATTGGTGAATTCATTCCAACACTTTCGACACAGCATCGAACATACACAATGAGGGTGGCTTTTTGGCTTATGGTGGTAGACTCATCAATTATCAAAGAAATTATATTTTTCGATTGAACAATTTCTTTGAAAACATTTTTTCTCATTTCATCACATATATAATTTACAATGTTAATACATGCGTTAGTGGAATGGAGAATATGACCCATTTCGATCCCATTTAGTTCTTGGAGATTAATTTCACTTTCAAACATATTGAATGATTGATTTTCCTAAGCTACTTTATATGCAGTTCGAAAATTGTTTGCTGTTATTACTTTTTCGCGAGATAACGATTTTAAAAAAGTATTTTCAATCTGCTTTTTTTTGGCTTCAGAAATGATTTTTAACGCTGCTTTGTGTGCAATAGATCCTCTGTGATCGAAAATTTTTTTTCGAAGTGACCCCAATTGTAGCTTCTTCTCTTTCCCAGAATACGTGATTTCATTATTGGCCCATTCTTTGGATATTTTCATTCCTATTGTCGTTTCAGTTCCAAGAGTTCCAACGTTTCTGCAAATTGTGCAGCCAAGTTTCATTTTGTGTACGTTCAACCATTCGTTTTTTGAGCAAAAATGACCAGCAGTCTGGCCAATCGTTTTGAGTTCGACCTTGATCCCCGAGATCAGCTCGAGATGATTCAGGAACATCTACATGTACCGATATTTCCATATCTTCTGTCATCGTTTCTGTTACTGTTTTGAGCTTTTTATTTGCGGAATCGGCGCCGCTGCCGGTGGTTGAGAAGTAACAGGATTTTTTTTTCATATTTAAACTTGGGGTTGCACTAAATAATATATAAAATAGTTGCACAACACGTAATCGTAACACAAACTGACTAAACAAACGTAAATAACAATATACGCAGATGCTGCCATGCGATAAACGTCAAACTGTCAAAATCATAATACGCAAAGACATACGTATGAAGCTAGTTACATACGCAGGTTTGCTATTTAAACTATACGGTTACTTCACTAACACTAACACGCCAACATTCAAAATGGCTTCCACCTGTACCTTATTTTATCATTTTAACGAATTATTATTGTAATTACTTAAGCGCAAATATTTTTTCGTTTAATTGATTTTGAAATAAAACCGTGAAAAAGGTGCCGGAACGCCGTTCCTCCGCGTTAAATGGAAAAAAAGCCCTGGTTTAAATATAATATGTAGGTATATAAATATGAGATATTTTTTTTAATAATTATTATTGTTTTTATTATTATTTAAAGAAAATATCAATGTATAATATTATGTGTAGATATTGTTTTCCATGCATTTCACGAATACTGGTATTAACACCGGTATTCAATAGAAAATACCGATGCACCGGTATTGATGTTTTCATTCGGTATTGCTCCTATGATCCTTAGATTGATGTCATCATAAAAACATAATTCTTTTTCTTCTTTTGACCATGTCCGATCCTAATAGGATCATATTATTGTATCAACAGATTTTAATTTTACGAGAAATGGATGTCAGCCACTTACTCAACCTATTAGGTCCATACTTTGACTCATACACAAATTGATACACAATATTATGTGTACTTGCCAGACCCAAGATTTGAACCTAGGACCCTCGACACTATAGACAGGCGCTTAAGCCACGCGGCCATCGTGGGTGTAGAGATAATTAAGTAGGTATGTAATATTATTCTGTGATAATCTATATTATATGATTCTATATGATATAAAAAAGCCGTATATTATAATATCATGAAATATTTCTGTCTTAGATCCTTTACCATCCAATTACAAGAGTTGAAACATAAACCTCTTCACATCATTTACTTATGGTTTAGGTAACTAAGCAAAGGCTTTGTAATATCCATAGAAGATTGATTGTTCATTGCTTTTAGTATGTATCGAATAAACGGATTAATTTACCACTAGAGAAATAATGTAAAATTTCTTGTCACGCTAGAAAGCGATCAAATTTAACGTGTTCTTTCATTATATTTATTGTAATTAGAAGCTGTATTTTTTTTTAAATATAATATACTTAGTACTGAAGATGTTGAATTGAGATGGCTAAGTCTTTGGCTCCCTCAACCAGATAGCTGAAGCGAATTTCAGTTTTCTATATTTTCCAGTTATTATGCAATAAAAAAAGCTGTTTTAATTTGATATTGTTCTATGAATGTTGTCGGCAGGGGCAAACTCATGTTTAATAGGCAAAAGTATCGGCACATATATAATAATATATTTGATTGCGCTTTTCATAGTGGACTGTAATTTTGTGATGGAATAATTCTGATAGTGGATGAGAATGCTGAGGAAGGGGGGTCACACGTAGGATGTCAGGCACTGACCTTTGTGATATTCTGCGGTATGGCTGAAGCTGGTCTCTGGGGAATGCCCTTACGTCCTAGTGGGCACTCGCGCGGTATACTTTTGATGAATGATATGATAAATGGGGAGACATCATATGCTGGTATCACGGAAACATGGTTTCCATAACGTTTGTACTGGACACGCTCGTGGTATGTACTAAACTTTTTGAATCAATCTGTATGCATGGAATTATTTAATAAATGACGGTAAAACTGTAACAAGCCTACACGCGTCCGCTGTCTTGAGGCAAATGCCGTTATTAAATCATGGTCTACTGATGACCCGTAATTGCTGGTCGCCTGGTCTTGCGATAATAACTGTAGGAGGGATGAAAGCGACCATAATTGGCCCAACCAGCATTACTATCGTATTCTATAAACTTCAAAGATGCCGTAAGATAAAACATAGTTAAATGAAACCTGAAACTAATTCAATTTCTATTAATACACTCTTCATAAAACCTTTTACTTCGATTATTATTATTATGTTTGTTATCAATTTTTGAGATAAAAAATATAAATATTATTATATTTAGATAAGTAATATAATGACCACCGTGCTATGAGTGATATCTATTTATAGGAATACACTAATTAATACAGACAGATTGTGAATGAACCCACTAAGATTAAAAGGCATAAGGCATACGTCGGATTTTTTTTTTTGATTATCATTATCATAATTAATGAATCCATATCATTTTAAGTCAAAAATTTAAGAATAAATCTGTTACGGACTTGATTTTAGATTATTATGTGGATGGACACAAATAATACTGGTATATTCAAGAATACAGACAAAACGATATGTAAAATGTTTGTAGTACTCGGATATTATCAAATGACCTTGACAACCTTATAAAACCAATCATCTCGCTAAATCTAAAGTACTGATGTCAAGAATATGGTGACTGAAAGTGACATCAAAATATGAGAATGAAAAACAAAAAAATGGCCAATCGAATATTTGTATCATAAGTTCATAAAAAAAATGGTGCAAATCCACTATGTATGGCAAAGATGATACGATACGCGGATTTGTAACAAGTGAATGCTAGGCCTAGCAATCGCGATTTCTTTGTGACTTTTATATTCAAAAGATTTTGCGAGGATTATGCTCTGTGACTCGTAAGTGGTATAAAAATAACTTTCAATCCTGTTGACATACAATGGCCTTATATTGTCAATATTTTCTCCTATATTTCCTCGAATAAATATTTTTCCTTTATCTGTACTATAATAATATGGTATATAACATTGACTTTCAAACGAGAAAATACTCAGACACCTATTTATAATAAAATGATACGCTTGTCTCTAAGTCAAAAAAAATCTTTAAATTTGATTTTTTTTCTAAAATATTTTTGTCAAATAAAATATCTTGGAAATGAATTTAAATTTGTATTTAAAGATATTTATCCTCTTACCTTTATGTAAGCCATATCTTTAATATCTATAATTCACAAATATTAATATTATTCATTTAAATAAAATGTATATCTCTGTAAAAAGAGAGTAGGTATAGAATTTTGTATTTATTTTCAAAAAGCTTGAAAAGCTCAGGACTTATTTAAAAGAATTTAAATATATTTTAATACTACAGTTAGCTATACTGCTTTTTCCCTCCACCACCCGCCACGTCTCCAAACCCGTTATGCAGGCGTATACCGTGGCGTAACGAGCGATAGGCGCTGTTAAAATTTGTGCCGAAAGTGTCCCAGGAGCAACTTCCCAAGACCTTGGTTAGCGTGCACTAGAGTGTGCGTGATCCCTAATTCCATATAATGTATTACGGTCAATTCTTGATGAGAAAAGACCTTCTCGCTTGCCGTATAATGCCGCAAACTTTTTAAAAGCTGAGAAATTTTCCCTCGTAGATACCAAGTCGCAATGGCCGACCGGTCCAACTGAGGGTCGGACCGACTTGAGAAGCTCTTCCCTTTCAACCGACATATAGGGACACTCCCAGAGGATGTGATCGGCATCCTGCAATTCGCCACGTAAGCAAGTCGGAGATTCTATTAGGCCAAGCTGACAGAGCTTGGAGGCAAAACCAGCGTGTCCGGCTAAGAACTGAGAAGTCCAATGGTCTGGAGTCAATCTGGTTATCTCCATGCGCCACTTAATATTAGGAAAGAACAAATGCGTTTGTCTGCCCTGCATAATGCCCTTAGTTCTAAATTATATGTCGTCCATTCAAGTTATTCATCTGGAACCCAAATTCGTTGGGGCTTAAAGTGTGCTTTCTTATAGAATTTTATTAAAAGTATAATTATAACATATTTAGAGAAATTGCATGGCGTTAACTATCAATTTATTATAGTAAGACCTAATTAAAATTAAACATTTTATAATATCACACTTACTGCACATTATTTAGTAATGATCTGGAGCGATATAGTTTGGCTGATTAGTTTGATTGATTACATTTTGAAAATAAGGCGATTGACCACTATAAAAATATTTACATAAAGTGCTTTACATTATTCCACTTCATAAATTATAGTTATAAGGATGCTGTTGAAAAATACGTATCATATACCTACCCACTTTTCATCCACCATGAGCGGATAAAGCCCTATTCACTATATGATTTCACAATAAATAAACAATATATTATTATCGCAGTACTACATCGAAGATTTCTGGAGATGCTCCTCATTTAGAGCATATATATTATGAACTGGATGCACGCCACGCTGGTACCTAAAGCATTAAAAAATACATGTAAAAATGAAAAAAAGTGTATTTAAGTAATAGTCATGCAATTCAACAAATAATAAAAACTTAATATAAATTTTATTACACACGTTTAGAAATGCCTCATATATTATGTGTACCTATATCAGAGAAATAAATGGATTTATTAGAGGATTTTGAGGATTCGTAGGATTCATTCGTTTGTTCAATAATGAATTTAATTTTGAATTAATAACTTTCTATCCATGCAAAAAATCCTAATTTAAATGTTTATTTATACCTATCACATTCTTAAAACATATATTTGTATTGAATTAAAAAAATATTGAAACATGCAAGAACCAATAATATATTTTACGAGATGTATTATTAATTTTTCACGCATTTTCATTTGAAATTAAATATTTCAAGTCTGGCTACATTACAAATGAATGTGATTCTATTCGACTTTATTCAGATCATTCAAATTCAGATCAACGGCTTATCATTATCCCACCCTGAATAAGCATTTTGTGTGAGCTTTCAGCTATAATTTAAAAGTTAAAAGCTTCCGGATATTGCAAAAAATGTTATATTAAATGACATTCCATAAAACCGAAAATATATTTTAATCCTTCACATGATTTTTTCTTGTTTATTTTATAGAATATTTATAATATTTAAAAAAAAAACTAAAACCAGAGATATCATATATTGGTTTCGGTATGTAGATGATATACTTTGTTTGTTTAATGGTACAGATAGACAACTGACCAAATTCCATAAGTTTTTAAATTCACTAGATGATAATATTAAATTTACATTAGAAGTAGGTGTTAAGAAAATTAATTTTCTAGACCTAAATATTAACATAGAAAAGAACATACATGAGTTCAACATTTATAGAAAACCGACATAATCGGATTGCATTATACATAGTTCCTCGAATCATCCACCTGCATATAAACTAGCCGCATTTCATTCAGATATACATAGACTTGTAACTGTGCCCTTAAGTGAAACAAATTTCCAAAACGAACTTTCAACGATTAAACAAATTGCTATTAACAACGGTTATGAGGAGTCTCTTATAGACAAACTTTTAATAAAAAAGAAAATAAAATTAGTATCTAAATTATTATATAAAGGTATAGAACCTACCATACCGGTCATTGCTAATCATTGGTGTAGATTAAGTTATATAGGTAAAACCAGTGAAAAAGTTATAAAACATCTGTCCAAAAATAATGTCAAACCGGCATTTTATTGTAGTAACACAGTTGGTAGATTATTAATAAATAATAAAGACTCCATAGAGATTAAAAATAAACCCGGTATTTACAAATTAGACTGTAACAACTGTCCTAAATTTTACATTGGGAAAACTACGAGGAGCCTAAATATTAGAATTTCAGAACATTTAGCAGCCCAAAGATTGGAGAAGGATACTTCAACGTTTGCTAACCACTTATTAAATGAAAAACACACGTTTGACATTGAAAAGGGTGCAAAACTACTTCACAGTCATACGGGTGATTATAAATTATTCTACCAAGAAATATTAGAAATAAATAGAGCACAGTTGCAGAGCTTACCTATATTGAACGATCAACTCAGCTTTCCTAGTAGCCCTTTGTTATATCCTATAATATGATGTTTTACATATGAGACTATATTATGGTCAATTGTATTGACACACAATTTATAAATGTTTGTATGAGATTATATATATTTGTATGAGAGTCTAGGGATGAGGATTTAGGTATGCATAATTGTATAATATATATATATATATTATATTAGGTGAGTTATATATTATATTATATTAAGCGAGTTTATATGTATAATTTTGTTTTTGTTAAAAAATAATGTTATAAAAATAAAAGTAGGTACCTTGTAAGTAGTATTATTATAGACATCTCATTAGTTAACTCGATTAATTATTTTTCTTAGAATTGACGATTTACACCTCTTGAGTGTAGTATTTTTTATTGTTATAAAGAATTTTGACCTATTATTAGGTTTGACGATTTATTATAATAATATGCTGTCCAGTGTATTGTTATTAATAAGATAGGGTTTTTACTAATTGGGTTTTTTACTGACACTTCAGCTATTCATAATTTGTTTATTGTACTTTTTGTTGTAATTTCTGACTAAATAGGTAGGTAATGGAGTTTTTACCTACTTTATTGTATTGTTTTACTATATAAGGTAGAGTTAAGGGTGTTCGTTGTCAGTGTATGTTTGCCTTTGGTGAGTGTACACGACGCCTGAAGATGCCGAAAGGCGAAACCCGGGTCGCAAAAAACGACTTAAATGGAATAGTACAGAGCTTGAATCCATTAGAATAAAAACTTCAATAATCTAAATACATTTGTGCATAATATTATTTAAATGACAAAATCTTAGAAAAAAAGTTATCACAGTGGGATTCAAACTCACATCTTCACTGTCGGGCGAGTACTCTTTTATTATAAGCTTAAATATTATACCGATCCGTCTATGAGTAATGTGTATTCATTTTTCTTTGTACAGTGTTTTACATTATATCACTATTAATAAAATAATTCCAATAAATAAATAAATAGTTAGTCACAACTATTTATATTACAATAATATTACAATTCTATTTATATTACAATAAGGCTTCAAAATTATATAAATAGATTATCTACAACGTTTAAGGAATATCCAGGGTTATGCTCTGAAAATACCATAAACCTCCATTTTGGCGCACGTGTGCCGTTAAGGAAAGCCGAAAAAATTTACAAACGCTAATGATTAAAAAATAGCTCTAAGTCATTTCGAATTACAAATACATGTGTAGAAAAGTTCATAAGATCACTTAAGATTTATTCAAAAACATTTTTTTAAATAAAAACCAAGTAAAAGCTCAAAGCTCAAATGTGTAAACGAGAAAGTTAATAAAGTAAGCCACCATTGTGTTTTTTTTATATTAGGTACTATGCAATGCATTTAATTAATTATATTCTTCAGTAAGTTATCAATTTAACTATATTAAAAATGTTATGACATGAATATCAAGCACAGTAATAGTTTAAAAACTTTATATTTTTAATTCTATTATTATAGTAGGTCAATCTCTTTGATATCAACTGATTAGAACCTATTTATGACAATGGTCATTCATAGTATTTCATGGAAACACGAATGAATTAATTGATTGAGACTTTTTTTTAATGATAAACTATTACAGAACAGTATTGTTTTTATTCGGAAAATGAATAAAAACTGAACATTCCGAAGAGGCGATCAATAAATAAATGAGTGTTTTTTAATAAAGAGTAATTGTTATTTTCCTAATGGTGCCTTTATCACAATTGAGCAGTTAACAAGCTAAAATAATATAAAACGACTCTTTTCTTTGTATTCTATAATTGCTTGTCAAAGAGTTTGATTGAAGAGAAAGGAAAGAAGGAATCGCAGAGTATTTTTTACTAAGATATTCATTACGTGACTACAGTGAAATAAATTTATAATTTTCACTAAATAATAAGTAAAATTGGTCGTTCATAATTACATTAATATATAATAAAATAAATGGTATTATCTTCACCATAGTTGTATATATAAGCTATAACCAACATCGTCGAGGTGTATGGTAACATATTACTGAATTTCACTACAGTAATACTATGACAAAATAACCCCTTATTTGGAAATAATTCCCCTAAATGGGAGAGTTTGTCAAATATATTGTATAAATTAGTAACAGCATACAAAAAAACAATACGTAATCGAACACACTGTGCTACGGCCGCCATCTTGGAAAATGCCGCACAATTTTCAGTTTTATAACTATATCTCAGTAACGATTGAAAATATAGAAAACTATTTAAAATAATAGTTGAAGATAATTAAAAACTACACCAAAAATATTGTGTCGTGAATTAATTTTAAATGTTTAACGGTAATATATCCACTGCTTACCTAAACAGGATGCTTTACATATTATATATAACCGTAATTTTCATTAGGTGCTACTGCCGCCATTTTGGAAAATAGTGACTGATTTAAAATGGTTAGTCATTTTTTTAAGTAATTTAGGTAAAACTTACATATAATAAATAGTTTGCATGAATCATATTATACAGATTGATAGCTTAGAGACAAAAGGACTCACCCGGAAAGTGAAAGACGTCAGTTTCAATCCCACTCGGTCCAACTTTTTTTTTAAATTTTTAAAAGTGTGCGATTTTATATAAAACGTGATGTTTGTTTTTATACATGAATAAAGCAATATCATGACTTCACAATATTGAAGTATTTTATAAACTTAGTTGAAACACTATGTATTGATTTGTATTATTTATCCCTTTGCAATAGTATAGTATAGTTTTAAAGCTACTTTAAGGCCCTAAGAGACTGATTTAAGCTCAGCACCCTATTTAAAGTAGCTGCAGCTATGGACCGGTAGAAAATAGTTGAACTCATCGCTGACGTTCGATAACGAATACGATACAAAAAGAATACGTACCCCTTTGTTTTTTAACCTCCCTACTCACCTCTTGAGTCTATTAGCTACAATTTTCAGAAATCAATAATATAAATGCATATACAAACCTAAACATTTTTAATTTAATGACAAAAGTATTCTGAAAGAAAGTTTCGTTGAAATTTATGAATAAAAAACGCATAATGAGAAAAATTCTGATAATGGTATGCCGCTCAATTTCATATATTACAAGAAATAATTTGTTCGAAAACATACCCTACTGAAAATGTTTTTTTTCCTATCAGCACACGGCGATTTTCATTAATGTATTTATAATCTGTGAGTGTCGGAAAATGTGTTTTGGTATTATATCGTGGTACAAAATCATTATAGGCCTGCATGAGATGTAGCAGTTAACGCAAATCATTCAGCCATGCCTTGGAACGGAATATTGATTAGCATATTAATCACTAATTATTGTATTTTAATTTTTGAAATGGAACTCTTTTTTTACTATTACATAAACACATTTTTTGTCATCATCATTAGGCGGATTTAATCCACTGCTGGATGGAGGCCTCCTCTAGCTCCAATCGTCTCAGTACGTAGTTCTGCTGTCAAGTAAATCCACCAAACTTTATGAGTTCGTCTATCCAGCAGGTTTTAGAGCGACCATGTGGACGTTCAGTTCCCTTTGGGTACCACAGTATGACGGCATTTGTCAAGCGGTTGTCAACTCGCCAAGTGACATATCCAGCCCATTGTCTTGTCATTCACCTATATAACTCGTACTCTTGTCTACTTCTCCATTGGTTTCTTTTGTGACCTTGCCGCGTTATGCCCATCTTTTTATGCCACTTTTTGACCATGATTTATCTTACATTAAGTCCTTGTCCACATGGCGCGTGTCTCGCCGCGATTCACCGCAAGTGATAGACATAATAAACCTGGAATGCGCGCGAGTCAAAACTCGCCTTGTTGACAAGGCCTAAGCGTCTATGTTATGCGTATATGCATACGTGAGCATTAGTAGCATACTTTACGCTTAACTCATTTAGTGCTAACACCATGACTGGCGCGTTTGTAGCAGTTGGCCATTAGATATAATTAACGTGTTATTTAAAGGTGATAAATAAAAGGTAATTAAAGGTCAGCAGTGATTGTGTAAGCAGTAAGGAGGCAAAGATGTTGAAAACTTTCTTCTATAGTGGAGCCTTAATGTTTGAAATTTAAGCAGAAAGAGACCACGAGATTATATGCTAATTTCAGTTCATTTCTGTAATATATCTATATTTTCTAAGATTTTTTTTGTTTAAGTCCAAATTCTTTGGTAGAAGGTGATATTTTCAGTTTTGGCGACTATCACTCTATGCCAGTTTGGTATTTTATCATTTTTGCTGTACATAATAATTATAATAATTATTGTTTCTTAATGTTATATTATTATAGACCTAATACAATATACTTAATATGAATGTAGACGAAAACAACAAAAGCAAAGAAAGGCTGTCAGTTTACAAATTCCGTAAGTTAACTAAGTAAGTAAAATAATTTATAAAATAATATTCTACTCTGGAATATTTCTAAACTTATTTATGTTTTTATCATAAAATGCAGGCTCGTTTCAGAACTTTCGCAAGGTCGCGGCTCGGGAGCCGGGTCAAAGATTTGATAAAACCTGAAGAGCTCCTATCTAAATTGGAAATTAAATATTTATAGAACCTTATTTGATCTCAAAACCCAAGCGCTAGATCACCTGTGGAATAAATATTTGCTTACTATGCACGCCTCCCGAAATACTTATCTTGTAGAAAAAATAAATGCTGAATAATGTTAATTATAAATGATATAATAAATATTTTTATGCTATTGTGTTTGACTGCCTACATAATAATATACAGCACAAAATATCGTCAAAGTTTGGTTGTTTCAAAGGTAATTTTATAATAAATTGTTACATTAAATTTTACTCAGGTATTACAATATAATGCCGTATCATGGTTAACCGAAAAGAGATGCCAAAAATATAACGGTAATCTTTAAATTTTATTACATCCGATAATAACAATAATTAAATATTGATTGGTATCAACTGTTTGAAAATAAAATTATAAAACATACCAAATTTTGAATAACTCTTCTGAGAAAATATATTATAACCAATAGAAAAAGTCTTTTTGAAAAAAGTAAGACACCTGGCAGAAATCGAATCTGAATCTCTTGGGTTTACGCCCCGCCCCGTCCGCGCATTATCCACTATGCTACGAGGTGACATACTAATTACGACAATTTTTAACTATTGGCCTTTTAATACCTGCTCATCAGCGCTTTTCCAAATCAAGCTACTTCTGGCAATCGGTTAATAAATCAAAGTAGGTACCTAATACTTCAATAATTACTAACCGACGTCACGGATTTCTCCAATAATAAAAGGCCAATAGTTAAAATTTGTCGTAATTAATATGTCACTTCGTAGTATAGTAGGTAATGCGCGGACGGGGCGTAAACCCAAGAACCAACAATATATTGTGTAATTAACTATTTCTTTTATTCAACGAATAATTCACAAGATTTAAGAATGTAATATTCTAACTTTTGAACATACATAATTTTGAAAAACACTTCTGAGGAGGTATATTATAACCAATAGAAAAAATCTTTTTTGTAAAAAGTAAGCCACCCCGGCAGGGAATCGAACCCTGCATCTCTGGGTTTACGCCCCGTCCGCGCTTTATCCTCTATGCTACAAGGCGGCGTACTAATAGCGACAAATTTTAACTATTGGCCTTTTTAATACCTGCATAGAGTAGCATAGAGTAACTATAGCATAGAGGATAATGCGAAAACCCTGAGATGCAGGGTTCGATTCCATGCCGGGGTGGCTTACTTTTTTCAAAGAAGATTTTTTCCATTAGTTATAATATACTTTCTAAGAAGTGTTATTCAAAATTATGTATATTTAATATACTGTGTACTTAATATTATGTATTCTTAATCCAACTAAAACAAAGAAGTATGAATAATTACCTAAGTGTGCACAATTTTGTTGGATCGGCCGAAGTATACCAAACATATTATGGTTTGCTTTAGGCAGGGTTTAATTGATTTTAAAATCTAACCAACACCATTTATAAATTTTAGTCTTAGTTCAGTGAAAACAAATACGTATAACTAACAGAGTTTAATGTGCACTTTTTATGGCGGATCTAAACAGCCTACTTCAACCCTTCGCTACTGATATAATATATTACATTGCCTTCTAATAAAGCCAGTTTAAATATAAAAGTTGTTTATTATGAGGTTAATCTCGCCGTTTCATAACAATATCACGAATAATAATGGGTATGAAATTTGTATACATTTTTCATAATTTCATTCGACATTGGAGTAAATTGGCACAATATGAACATAAAGCAACAAAGAGAAACGTGTATATATATATATATATATAATATTTATACTGTAATATAATATCAAATTGTTGTTAAATTACATTTCGCTGTGTCGAGTACATTTCGAAAATTGCGAAACAATATAGGGTAAGTGATAAGGCGAAATTTCTCTTATTTACAAAATATTTCCACGAAGCATTCATATTATATCGATACGGCACGTCTTTTATGAAAAGTGGAATGACTGGGCGGAAATATATCCATAGAAAATAATATGAATACTCTCCACACAAAAGTGACACACGAGGCCTAAGTGAATGATGCGTGATATACGAGAGTCATCGTATTGAACGACTTCAAATAGTCGAATATTCTGTAAGTGAAATATATTGACGTCATCGTTAGGGTATAGCTAGGCTAACCATACGTTCCGGTTTGACCAGAATTGTCCCGGTTTCACACACTGGTCCCGGCGTCCCGGCCGGTTTAGCGTTTTGTCCCGGTTGTTATTCTGCGGATTAATGATTGTCAATAATAAATTGCCATAATTGACCGCAGACAGAAGACGCATTCTGTAAGTGTTAGTAACAACACTGCAAATAGAAAAGAAGTAAAACTAGCGCAAGCTGTTAGATACTTTTTACCATTGAAAGGTGAACTACACGTAAAACTGCTGGATTTCGAGTCTGTTCGCGGCGAGACATCAGAAATATTGACTGAAAACATAATTTCAACATTGCGTCGTCATGAGATCGATAAAAAGATAGGTGCACTTTGTGGTGACAGTTATTGTTACACGAATTTTGGAGACGTACATAGAAGAAGGCAAACTAATCTTTACAGCTGACTCAAACAAGAACTAACTTGGTGTTATCGTAGTAGAAATTTGGGTTTCCACCGTGTGCTTCTTCCTTCTTCACTCGACGTTTCGGTCTCGTTGCAGAGGGCATACCGACTTAAACATTAGACGATGTCAGCAATTGCCGAGCACTCGATGGATACAGGACACAAATTTGACTTTGAAACCAAGATATTGGGTCGGAATAAAGGATATTTCGCACGATTGGTAAAGGAGACCATTGAAATCCATAGAAACCCTGAAAATATTAATTGGGATGATGGATTCCTCAATCCAATATTCGAGCCAGTATCTCTGGTCGTAACGATTGACAGATTATTCTGAGCAACGTTTGCTCTTAGCTAATTGGATTCATTTTGGCATTCTTAGAGCAACGTTTACATTCATATACCTCTACTATATTTTCATCATAAAACATATCATCTGTTGATAATGGCCTCTGCAATGAGCCCGAAACGTCGAGTGAAGAAGGAAAAAGGACACACCGTGGAAACCCAAAAATCTACTACGATACAAAATAACCGTGAAAGCCTCAAATATTATATAACTAGGTGTTAATATGCACAATATACTTCAATATGATGTGGATAGTCTGCCAATTGAAACTGAAACTCTTGTTGTGAAAATATATAAATATCTACATAGATCGGGTAACTCAATTGGCTATTTCGGTAATCCATGCAACATTTTTTATGAGACAATTTAAAAAAAATGATAAAGTGCTGGAAAAAGTTCATTCCAGCGAGAAATACGACTGATACAACACAAAAATAAATTTAAATTTCTGCTGCAGCAGAATTCTTCTTTTGTACATTAAACAGTTTTTAGTGGGTAAATTTGTTTCTTTGACCTATCTCTCGTTACTGTCCCAGTTTAGAGTTTCATAATTATGGAAAGCCTAGGTATAGCGTCACAACAAAAATATACCTTACCCTTTTTTGCTTATCAATTAGTTTCTTGTAAGTAGTTTACAATGAAAAATGTGTTGTCATTAATGAGACTTTTATACTAGATTCAGTGTCTGCCAAACTGTGTGCCACGAAGGCAAAAGCTTCAAAACTGTTTATTTAAAATAATGCTTATTCATTGAAATTTTAAATAAATTCAACATCTATATATTCAAATAAATATTTGTCACGTTTGTACATAGTGGTCGACAGTGGCGCACCCAGGATATAATATTGGGGAGGGCCCAAGGAAGAGAATGTAAATTAGTCCCATAGGCTCTTTTTCTTCTTCACAGCCTAATTTCTCGTTTATCGGTCTTTTGTCTATTGCACTCGGTGTACCTACACCATGTTCCCCACATCCTGAAACGGGCCCTCAGGCTAGGATATTTGGCGGCCCCCCTACCTACCGCTAAGATTAAAGGCAGTGTGAAACACTAAATTAACGTTTTCCAAATTGTGTTTTAGTTCAAATTAAGGGTACTTATACGGTGAATTATTGGCGATTTTTAATATATCTACTTTAATAATGAAGCTGTCGAGTATCGACACATAATAATCAAAAAATATATTGCACAATTATTTATAAGTGATTGAAAATGGTCATGGCCATGAAGAATAATAGCAGGCGACTTTTTTTACTATTGAAGTTAATTTATGATGTGTGTTTATCTCACTTATCTGGTCAACCCGACACGCCGGGCCCCCAATAACCCGGGCCCCCAGGCTAGAGCCCTGTCAGCACAGCCCTGTCAGCGGAGTCTACACCACTCCGGAATTCGGGTGGACACGGAGAATTTTTTGACAGTTCCATTAGGGATTGGGTTTCTAAAAAAACCCGACATTAGTATTTCGAAATTTTGTGTTAGAAATTAAAATCTAAGCAATTTTTATTTGTCTAAGCCCAAAGGTATAGTTTATTGGCTTTCAATTTCAATGTTTAAAACGGGGGTTTGTTAAAGTTTGGTAAAAGTTTAAAATGTTTTAAAATGGGGGTGCCAGGGCCCCTTGCCCCCCCCCCCTGGGTGCGCCATTGACTGTTGGTCACTAAAGACAAAAAAAATTTGGGGAGGTGAGCCTTGAATTTTTATTTTCTAATTTCGGGGGCCCGTGGTATGAAAAAGTTTGAGAAGCACTGATCTAGACTCAAGAGCTACAATATGTATGCAAAATTCCACCGAAAAAAATGTTCTTTTGATTTACACGACCGCCGACTGTGGTGGTTTTAGTCGTTCTTTTCGCCGAATTTTTATTGTCGATTTTTTAATATTGAGGTTCCAAAATATTAATTGACAATGGACAAAAAAAAGTATTATTGCATTTAACTTATACACAAACCTCTTCAACACAATACAGCCTAATTTCTCGTTTATCGGTCTTTTGTCTATTGTACTCGGTGTACACCAGTCCGGAATTCGAGTGGACACCGAGAATTTTTTGACAGTTCCATTAGGGATTGGGTTTCTAAAAAACCCCGACATTTTCAAAATTTTTGTGTTAGAAATTAAAATCTAAGAAATTTTTCTATAAATGTGCTGGTGAATTACATTCTGATAATTTTTATTTTGGGGGGTGCCAGGGCCCCCTGGCCCACCCCCTGGGTGCGCCACTGGTGGTCGACGCAACACAGGGATACAGTGACGCTGGTTTATAAAACTCCTTTCTGCATCATTTTCAAAGTATTTTCCATCACCAAATATATCAGTGGGTCATCAATCCATTCGCAATATTCGACGGTACTCATCTGATATTAACAGACGAGGAAATTTTAAAACATCTAAAAAACGACCCTGTGCACAAAGCCTCATTTTCTGAGCAAGAGTTGTCGGCATTTTGGATATCGCTTTGGAGTCAATATCCTCGATTGGCTACAACAGAAATTAAATCTCTGTTGCCTTTTGGATCGTCGTATCTTTGCGAATTTGATTTTTTTTCGCCCGTAAAAATAAAATAAAAAAAAAACGAGAGCGGTTAGAGATGGTAAATAAGGAGTTGGGTGTTTGTTTATCTAATTTATAGCCGCGTTTTGACAGAATTATTTATAAAAATCAATTGCATCCTTCTCACTAATAAAATTATTATTACCACCTATCTACATAATATTATATGTTGATAAATTATTAAAATATTTATAAAAATTGTTACCTACACTATGATTTCCTTTATTCATTTTATTAATATGGTACATTTCCTTTTTAAGGCATTTTTATTTAGTTTGTCGCGGAAAAAATCCCATTCACCAGTGTGCCGTGAAGTAAACAAGTTTGGCAAAAGAAGATTTTAGAACTCTGCATTGAAAACGACCAAACATTTGTATGTATCGTATACCTACATACGTCGTTCATATGACTGATTTGAAACCCATGCATCAGATCCTGTTCGCAAGTCAATAATACGCAATTTTATTAGCGGATGTATCGTGACTGAGTTATATCGTTAAAGCTTGACTGCAGAATCATGAACCATTACAGTAATCGAGTGTATCACAATAATATGTAAGTGACTAATTTCAATATAAGCAAATTATATATATTATGAGAGTACCTCAAATAAAGAGTAAGAACCTTCGGTATCTCGAGTAGGTACCGAGCATGAAAAGCCCGCAACAAGCTGCGAGCTATGGTTGGTTGTATTCGAGACAGTGGCGGATATTATGGTAAAATAATTGAGGGTAAGGCTGTACTGTCACCAAACTTATCCTTTTTTAGCATCGTGCATAATTAAACGACCAAATAGATCCACCATAGACCATCACAAGCAGATCCAAGCAGAGGATGATCGACCATGGTGGCATATGAAAATAAAAGCAGAAACGCTGGGCTGCAAATAAACCAGTCAAAAACTGAGTATATGGTCAGCAAACGCGACCAGGTACCGCTGCAGAATATAGACATAGGACAGCCCAGACAGACAGGGGTGGACAAGGCCACGTATCTCGGATCCAGCCTAAATACCCAAAATAAGACAGCAGAGGAGATAAAAATCCGCCTTGTCTCCGAGAATAAATGCTGGCATGCCTGCAAGCGACTGGTGGGGTCGAAAATTCTAGGCCAAAGAAGTAAACTTCTAATATTTAAAACAATATGGCCAGTGGTCACTTATGGCTGTGAGACTTCAAACGAGGAAAATAAATTATCTATCTTCGACCGCAAAATACTCCGAAAAATTTTTGGACCCACGTTGGAAAATGGGAACTACAGAAGAAAAATGAACCACGAGTTGGAAGAGCTGATTGAACAACAAACAATCATGAGATTCTGTAAGTCCCAAAGACTACGATGGGCGGGACATGTGGAGAGAATGCCTGAAGTTAGAGCGCCAAGGATCATGACCAAGAAGAAGATGGGCTGATGCCGTAGAAGAGGACTGGATTCATATAGAAGAACGGTTACTAGAGAACTGTGGCGAGAGACCGGAGTGAGTGGAGAGCGGTGTGGAGGAAGCCAAATCCCACCCCGGGATGTAGCGCTGTGGAAGAAGCATAATATTTGATGAAATATTGAATTGATAATAAATGATGGAAACTTTTGATAATAGTAAGTTATTGAGACTTTTATTTTTATTTATCGTTAGATACCGTAAGTTCCATTTTATTTCCTTTAACATATTTTTTTATATGAATATTGTATAATAGCTAGTAGGTACTTAATAATATTTTTATAAATTTATTCATATTATATATTTATCATTGTCTAAAATTTCACCGAACATAAGATGTTCCTACGTATTACCTATGATTTTGTTTTGTGACATATCGGTTTTTGAAATTTGATGCCACATTACTATTCGAGGTAGGTAGTTGTATTTAGTTGGTGACTCGCTAGAAAACACCTTACAAAATTAACCTGTTCCCTAGTAGGTACAAAAGTATATTATATGGCATTATATAACTTCTTATGTTTCATTTCGAGCTTATCGGGTAAAATAATAAACAAAACAATGCCTAACAGAGAGTTGCGTGATTTAGAATTTTGCTATTCTGATGGAAAAAAACAACACAATACAATTGTATGAATTAATGATAAACCAGCAATCACCTTCAGAATTTTGTTTGATTGAGATATTTCAAACTATGTTATCACAGGTTATTATGCAATACAAAAAATATGCATAGTAAAATCTCACCATTCTGGCACTATATTATATTAAATACAACCTCATAGTGCCGGATTAGTGGAATAAACGGAAAACTGAAAAAAAAAACATGAAAATTATATTATTACAACATGTAAGTATCAGATTTTTTCACCATATCCAATCACATGAAGATCATATGGGCCACTACAGAGTGGATGTTATATAAAATGTTTGTTTTTACTGAAAATCGATCTTAGCCAGTTGCTCAACCTATTAGGTCCAAACAAATAAATGTTGAAAAAAAAGTAAATGTTTGCCATATACTCGAGCCCGGGATCCATGACATTCTCGCCAGACACGTTACCAAGTTACGTGTTATAATTATTTTTATTATTCGATGTCACATAATATCGCACGATCCACTTCCTTTTTTCATAGTTACTCGTGGACTGAGACCATTGAATATGTAAACATATTTAAACTGATATAAGATGACTGCTCTCTATGTGACGCCAACAAGTTTAAAATAGTGTGACATATCATCAACGACTACCCAATACTATAAAAGTAGTGAAGGAGTCTCGGAGTTCTGTGCACACAACATAATAGTGAAATATATCTCCTGATAAACTAAACAACAAAATAACACAACAACACTACGCAAAATATCTAATATTGGTTATTACATAAAATAAAAAATAAATGGAATATAATAATAACAAAGACATGGTACTCAACATAGATATCTCAACAAAATCTCACTGGAATAACATAACCACCTTGTACGAAAAAGCAAGGAATTATCCTTTTATAAAAGTATCACCAACGGCATTATCACGATAGTAATATTATTATCTAAGTAATATTCCTACTTAGTGTTTCCAAAACTTTATTATATAAAGTTACTATTAGTAGAGTCAAAGAACAATACGAGTGTATTATAATATATAACAAAATATAAGTACCTAACTACGTTCCGATCAATACTTACTAGCAGAAACAACTCGCAATTACCAGCTCGTAAATAGTATGGACTACCTATAATTTGATTATTACTAGAGAACAGCAAATTACTCATTAATAATTCAACAACAATCATTCAACAGTTTAATGGAATTTATATCAGAGCGTTTTGAATAGAATGAGTAAGGTAACCACACGCGACAGAATTCAATAATTTTATTTTGATTTGGTTTCCATTATAATAAAAACGTATCTGTCGGAATTATACATCCTACCACGGTGGCTTAGCATAATCTCCTTAATTATTTAGTCACAATGGTAAATCAATTAATCAATCACGGAACAAAACATATCAATACTCATGTACATCCAGTGGCGAAGGGTGGAAATAAGCTGTTAAGACCCGACATAAATAGTGCACACTAAACTTTGTCTGTCAGTGAAAGGTATAGTGTTTTTATTAAACTAAGACTACAATAATTTACAGATGGTATTGATTAGTTTGTGAAAATCAATTAAACCCTGCCTAAACCAAACCATACTAGTTTTGGTATACTTTTGGCGATATGAAAAAATTGTGCACACCTTTTCGTTGGATTAAAAATACATAATATTACATATATTATTGATTCATTTTTTTAAATTCATTAGGACCTGCCTCACCAAACTATAATAATAGATAAATAATATTATTCTATCTATAAAATATCCAAAGGTATGTATGACTTAATGGTATAATTTTAGATATTTTTTAGATAGATGTTATTATGGCTTGGTTTCGTAAGGTTTAATTGAATTTTAAAAACTAACCGACACAATCTACACATTATTTTTATTATTATACAAATTTTGGTTCAATGAAAACAAATATGTTTTCTGAGAAAGTGTGGTGTTCACTATTTATGTCAAATCTTAACAGCCTATCTCCACCCTTTGCCGTACACACACCTGACCAAGTAACTAAGAATCAAATATGCATTTCATTGTCATTGCAAATAGTACACACCTGCAAATTTTCAGTCAATTAATAATGCACTCATAGACATTCACAAATTACTCCTTACGAGCAATTCCCTACAGTCGTCACATCGTTACGTGATGCGTAGAGTTTCACAGTGAAATTGAATCTGCTTTGCTTTTCTACGGCGATAGTATTATTTGTTTTGCAATCTAATCAGTCAGTCTACAGAACTACAGTCATTTTTAGTACATTCTTGCATAGTCGTAAACTTTGTCAATTATTTACGAGCTGCAATACATTTGAGTCTTTCTCAAATTACTCTCCATCCAGACATCATCATTTCCTTATTAATTCACAACCTCATATTACTATCCCACAAATCTTGATTGTTTGCGTACTAAATCGAAACTTGTGGCGATCAATGAGTTCGATGAGAACCAAGAATTGTCACTCAGCAAAATCCGTGACATATGAATCGATCGCGCAAATATTATTTAATTATGTAATAAAAGTGAGAAATGCTGACGGCAAAAAGAATTATGTTTATTACATACATTTTCTTAGCATAGAAATTTTATAATGTTAAAATTTCTCAGCAAAAGGTTTAGTAAGTTTAAATAAGTTAATAAGTTTGTAAGTTTGTGTACAAAAATTTGCTTCGGGTAGGACCGAGCTTGGCAAAAAAAGGCATATTTCACGCGACATGCTAAGCATTACTTTTCGCCATGTTACGAATTAGTACTGTGTTACCAATTACTTTAAATTACCGCCATGTTTATAGAATTGCTTTCGTGTAAATTTTTAGCAATAAAAATAACGAAAACGTGTCGCCGTGTTAACTATTAAGAATAGCTCTGCTGATATGCGCAATAATTCTTGTACCTATTAGACATCTTATCTCTTAAGTCAAAGGGTAAAGCTATACTTCAGCTGGGGCATGGTCTAAAACGATCGTGACTACATGACGCGAAGATTGTGCAAACGACGAGTGTAGATCAAAACATAATTTGTCATAAAAATCCAACAGAAATGTGCGTCGATTTAATGTTATGTTTCTTGTACTATTAGTAATAATAATAATAATAATAATATATTCATTGATATGTTTTATTTTTCAAGTAAATGGGTAACGTTTTCTGGTTATCTTTACACGGTTTAAGAATTAATTCCCCCGTCGCCATCACAAAACAAATTGACGTGTTCACAGCTCGACGTTCGCTTTCCGATTGCCAGCGAGTCCGAAATTTTGTCGCACCTATAATACTTGACAACTATTTTCCGTTTCACTGAAGTATGCTCTTATAGTTTATTAATATTTGTTTGATAACTGAGATGTAAAAAAGCTTATCACCGCTGCACATTTATGTACTGAAATATGACTATATTCTAAAACTTAGAGCAAGAGATTTAAAAGAACACTATTTTATGTAAAAAAAATACTTTTTGCAGTCATCAAATGTTTAAAATAAATATAAAGGATAATAAGGCTTCAAATTCATATAAATAGATTATGTAGAACGTTTAAGGTATGTCCAGGATCATGCTTTGAAAATAGAAAAAAATTCCGTTTTGACCCACGCTGAGCACGTCCGCCCTTAACGATGATTTTTTGCGTTTAATCGAAGTTTGCATTTAAAGTAAATTAAATACCTTTTTGCGGCGGAATTATCGAACAATACAATTTAGTTAGAGTAACGACATTAATATTAATTCTAAAACAAAATAAAACATTTGGTAAAACACTTACACGATAATAATTTAGTAAAAAGCAGTTGTAAGAAAGTAACAACAAAGAACCAAAGTGCCAAAGTGCCTTTTGACATTTCTTTCAGATTTATAATTTTGAGTGTTGCATATTAATCAAGTGAAATTATTCAGATTTCATATTATTCATAGAACTCACGACGAAAATGAAATTTAAATTAATACCATTCTTAAGATTGTATTGTTTTTATATTTATAAAAGTTATTTATTTTTAAACAAAATAACATTATACTTGTACTATTTCAATATATTCAAGAATTACATAACTACTCGTGATATCAAATTTATGGCGATCAACGAGTCTTGTGAGAACAAGCATTAAGTAAATTTCTGACCACCATCCAAATTAACATATATTCATGATAGCGATAAGGGATGTTTATGTTTAGTTTACGCCTTGTTATTGAGTAAATAAATTATCACCAAAGTGAATAAGCACAGAATTGCACTAAGTTAAGATAAGGCATAAGAATAAGCATAACAAGCCGAGGCATGCTTACTTTTCACTCTCTTGAATCTCGTAGGTCTTTTCTGCTCTTGAAACACTTTTGCCTGTTATCGCTACGGATGGTTTCCAATCCTGGTGTCCTACTGAATTTGAATTTACATGCACTTGTTAATTACCTACGTGGTCGCAGCCATGATTTATTCTGAATTTTAACCGTTTTCTCGTGTCAAGCCTATCAAGCACCATTAGCGAGGGGTGCAAGAGTAGTCAGTGCGCTCCCCAAAGACATAGAAATTTTCGGTGATCTGCTATGTATTTTGTATTCGAAATTTTATTTTACTGTATAAATTTGTACTTATATGTAAGTATGTTTTTATTTTTAATTTTTAATATTATTTCATATATTCTTTATTTCTTTCGTGTGAGAGTTTTTATTTGTTATAATGTAAATCTCATGTTGTGCATGTCTTTAATTTAGATTTGTTACGTCCACAATTTTGTTTTCTTAAATAAATAGGTACATAAATAAATTACGTTTTTGAAAAGCTTGCGGTGCTTTAGGAAAGCTCCGCATACACTTTGATTAACTCTACAATAATATAAGTAAAACGGTTTTTATAGGTTAAATTAATCCTTACTTACTCACATATTAATTACATTATTATCAAAATCTTACTTTTATTGGGCCATAAATTATTTTTTTACTGTTTAAAATGCTTCTTGTTTTTTTTATCAATCTATAAAATTGCTTCGTAAAAAATTTAAAGCCACACGGTTTTTTCTAAGCTATTTGCTTATTTTTCTAAGTAGCCGTGTACTTTATGTAAATTTAGGCTGACCTAGTTTCTGTTATCCAACAAAAACCAGACACCACTCTGATATGGAAAGATACCTCGCGCACAAGAAAAATCCACGTAATCCATCACTGGAAAAGGTAAAGCGGTGAAAGATAGGAAACTCTGCAATTTCCAGCGCCAAGTATGAAATCAAAGCACTAGTAATGCAATAGACATATTATATGGACTACTTATCAATTATAGATCAGAAAGTAGAACTCAAAATCTTGGAAAATAAATCAGTTGGTACACGGTGATGTTTTATTAAATTTGTGTTGAACAGTTCCCAGTGATAAAAAAGTATATGATAAATCATCACCCTACTATTAAAACCTCTTAAGTCTGTTTGAGAAGAATGTTGAAGGGAAGGAAAAGACGTACTAAAAACAATAATTTAAGCACCTCTCTAATCAACAAATCTGCTAACACTGGTTGTGAAATACGAGGTATTAATTCCATGTTTGAAACCACGAGACTTACGAGTTTTTAAAATTTGTTAATAAATAGACAGCATACTAGTCTAGAAAACCAAGGCTTTGATATGAATTAAAATGTTTTTTTGTTTAAATTTTGTCGAACAAACTTTGTTTTTCCATAATAGCGGACATACAAGGTCTTAATAGTACGCTGACGAAATATTTTATTTTATGGGAAACTAACCACCAGAATAATATTTACGTTTGAAGCAGTGTGTCGTCAGAACAAATCCTCCGTCATATTTAATATAGTCATATAACTGTTCTATATATTTTTGTATGGCGTCATGGACCCTTAGCGTAAGGGAAGGGATGGCAATTGGTGTCTTCAAAATGAAGCGTTGGTACCTAATACTTTGTATTTCTTGAATAAAGCATAAGAAGCACCAGTGGATCATCCAGATGCTCTTAATAATGGAACCGCTTTTGACAACACAAACATTGACTCTTACGCTCCACTCTACACTCGGTCTTAATTAAGCGTATTATGTCGATAATGTATCTGAGACGCATTCTGCAGTTTTTTGGACATATTTTTCTGCGCCCATCCGATAACATAGGAAGACAAAGCAGAGGACAATTATCAGATAAATGGGGTAACCAAATGTAATAGATTACTCGTGGTAGCCTTCATTTTACCATAAGAGAAACATAATATGACCATAACGGATGGAGATTACATTTTGGGGTGGTCACTTTCCACAGTCACGAAGAAACAGCCATGACGAAAAGAGAGTCATACTTACTCAAAAACTAAATTCAAATCATAAGAGAATACAATATAATATAAATAAACGTCATAGAAATACGTTCATGAATTTTGAGTGCCCCCCCAAAATAAGCCACAACCAGCGTATAACACATAGGGATTGCAATACCGATTGCAAATATCAATACCGGTTTTTCGGTATTTCTTATTGAATATCGGTATTAATACCGGTATTCGTTAAAAAATAAGTACTTGTCGGTAAATATAGCTATTGCAATCTCTTTAAAAATATTATTTTATAGAAAAAAAACCTACCTACCTACATTTATTATGGTGACATTTAAATAGATGTTTTAGTCACAATGTTGTGCGATTATTGGTGATTTTAACAAATAATTTGAACATATTGATAATTTCAACTAAACCTTCAAAAAGGCTCGTTCATTGAGTGTAAACAAGCACGGCTGCAGGAAAAGCTTCTTCAACTCAACACTTGTACAATCATCAATAATGTTATTATAGAATAATTGAACATTTTTCATGAATGTTTTTTTTTCATCATCAATCATCATCAAAAATAATATCAGTAGGTACCTTTGTTAATTATTTATCGAGACAATTTTATAAATGGGTATATTTAATGAATTCTGTTTTATTGTTATTTCGCCTATGTTGGATTCAGTCAATATTTTTCATTTTATCAGCACATAACTTATACACTCAATTTAATAGGAAATACAGTACAAAATAATGAAGAAATAACATTAAATTCATCATAAAAAAACGTAAACGACTGTGGTTTTTGGATATTTTGGATTTTTAAAACCGGTATTGATAAATAATTTAATACCGGTTTTGGAATACCGGTATTGCAATCCCTAATAACACCTTAATAAATAGAAAAAGCTGCCAATTTTTAATCATCACCATCGTTTGTGGCACAATAGTCCGAGGTCAGCGCTGTCCTCTTCAAGAAGTCGTGATCCCCAGCCCGGGCTATCCTCCGCAATCCGCACTCCATTCGCTCCTTCATTGTATCCTGAGCCATTGCATTGAGTATTCCTCCATTGTATCCTGAGCCACGTCATCTGACTATAGTGATTCGGGTCTTCAACAATTCCTCTGCACAGATGATGTTAAGAATTTATTTGGCTAGAATGTGTCTGTCAAGTTCAGGAAAGGCCGAAGTGAGCTAATACGAAGGCGGCATGAAGACATTTAGACCCAACGGCCGATGCGTGCTCAGTTTCATTATGATACGTACTCTATTATTTGTACCATTGATCTTATAATGAATACCGATCACCACAGCAAACTCTCCTGAATTTTAGAATTTGTTCTGGCATTTATCTCTAACAGAGCCACGTTCCAAGCTTTATTAATTAAAAACAAACCAATTTTATTATCAAGGAAGAGCTTGCTACCGTATTAGTTATTTTATTCAACAAAATAATTTATAAGATTAGAGAACGTCACATTATTTATATTGAATATACATCATATGAAAATACTCTTCAAAAAAACTTTTTTGAAGATATACGCCGCAAAACAACACTTAAAACTGTAACCACTAGATTTGGGCCAATGTATGTTACCAATAATTAAGCATTTTATCTAATTACGACGAAATAAACTAGTAGTCTTTTACATGAAAGGCTTATCAAATTTCGTTAATTTTGTGTTTAAAGATTAACGCAATTTTATATGCATTTCATGATAAAACTACTAGTTAATTTTGTCATAATTAGATAAAATGTCCGTATTTTAATTATTGGTAAAGCATATTGGCGCAAAACCAGTGGTTTCAGATGTTAGTCTCGTCGAGCGTCGTATTTTTTCAAAACAGATTTTTTCTAGTAGGTACCTATATACGTCTAAAGCATGGACCCTAAGTAAAAGAGAGATCCAAAAACTTAGAGTAGCACAACGTGGTATGGAGAAGTGCATGCTGGGTATAACGCGAATGGTAAAAAGGAGGAATGAGTGGATAAGGAAGCAGACAAAGGTTTGCGATGTAATATAGTTTATTAAAAGCATTAAATGGAGATGGGCTGGACACATAGCTCGAAGAAGAGACAATCTTTGGACAAATTGAGTCATCCAGTGGTATCCAAGAAGTACGAAATGTCCGCTAGAGGCCGCTGGATCGATGAAATGATAAAGTTCTGCGGTAGTACGTGACAACGCAATGCACAGGACCAAGATAAGTGGAAGCAGCTTGAAGAAGCCTTCATTTAGCAGTGGATAGATTCAGGCTGACGATGATGACCTATATACGCCATTATAGGTGTTTTAAAATTATTATTTTCACTATTATTATTATGACAGTGCTTTTATTCGAACATCTCTGTGCTGTTCACCTAGAGCAGGGGCTCCCAACCCCGTGCCCGCGGAACGATTCGTATGTGCCCACCACTATTCAACAGAGACAGAATTTTAACAATGAATTAAACGGGTCATTATTTATTAAACATCTTCAAGTGTTAAAAAAACAATTTGGAGAGAGATTTTTGCAGTTTACAGATTTCGAGCCAATTGTTTCCTTCTGTATCAATCCTTTTACTTGCCAAATAAATGTAATGGAAATGGCCGCATGTATTGCAGATTTTTTTAAAGGTAAGATAGAAGAACTAGAGTTAGAAATTTTGGAGCTTAAGAATGATATTTTGCTTAAATCCTTAATATCAGAGGACTTTTGGAATACAGTGGACAGAGAAAAGTTCCTATTTTTGAAAAAAGCGGCATATACAATTGAATCATTTTTCGGTTCGACATATTTATGCGAATCATTGTTTTCAAACATGAACTTAATAAAATCAAGATATAGATCTCGACTCACCGATGAGCATCTTTATGATTGTTTGCTAACAGGATTATCGGCATATTCTCCTAATTATGAGGCACTGGCCAATGATATGCAATGCCATAGATCACATTGACATATTGATATTCTATTTTTTTATAAAATGTTTTCTTTGTATTTCTGTTTTTTGTTTACTTTGTTTACGTTTTGTAAATACATTTCTCTGTGTGTATGCAATTTGAATAATATTTTTATTATTTTGAAACATTTTTGCTTATTAATTATGAATAAATTATGAATATAAGAAAATAAATTATGGGAAAATGAGAAGTTATGGAAGGAGTTTGTCGATTAAAAATAGGTGGTGCCCGCCACCTTACCGATATTTGAGAATGTGCTCTAGAGTACAAAATGGTTGGGAACCCCTGACCTAGAGTCTAGAGTGTCTAGACCCTGCCGCAAACTGAATGAAATAAATATTTGTAATAATTTATAAAAATATGACCTAAACATTGTTATAGTTAGAAAACACAATTTGAAAATACCTCAGATATAATATAGTATTTACCTGTATTTTTTGGATTTTTCTAGTAGGTATAATAATATTACAGTACATACATTTTTTTACCATTCTTAATTCCTTTATATGTTGTGATGTAGAAGGTTCATTAACAGACGGTTTATAAATGATTAGGTTGTGCAACATCTCCAAATTCTTTTTTTTGACAAAACAAATAAATAAGAAAATAAATAGAAAATTTATTAAAAGCATGCATATTTATGATTAAAATAAATATGTAGGTAGGTATGTGGAATGCATGTAAATAACATGTGAATTTGAGATAAAAAAATTCTTTTCTGCCCTGAAATTTTTACTGTGAAAAATTTGCATTTTCCAGATTTGTTTAGCGATCGAATTGTATTGTAATATATTATACAGCCAAACAGGCAAACGGTGAATAAAATGGTAAACAAAAAAATAGTGCACACATGGACAGTCATATTTACAATAATTTTACCATTGGTGAATAGATTGGCGCAAAATCGAATTCGTTATTAATTCAGAAGATCTCTGGCTTAATTTAAGTATTATTTAATTTTTTAATTATTTATATATTTTATGAAAAATGTGAGCACGTATTGGTTTGAAAACTTAATAATTTATGAAGTATGTAGATACACCTATATCATTTTTATGGAAGAATCATTTAAATTACGAATCATTCAATTCATTACTATTATATTAAAGAGTTAAGTGATCTTTAATGTAAACTGTTTTACACTAATTTATTGTCCAGTAGATGGTATCATCAAATTTCACATAAGTAAACAATGTTCTCGATTATTACTGTGGTACTAGGGCTGTATGTCATAAATCGAATAGTACCTAAGATGTCATCGCCACTGATATTATTATTAGGTATATTATATAATGTGAAAATAGAAAGAATTGTTTTACTTTACCCGTTTCAAAACGGACGCCTCATAATAATAATGAAGATAATACATAAATATCTAACCTAATGACACACACTTCATTTTCCGCCCCTGTGGGGGGTGCTCCCATAAGGAGTAGTGCCTCCCAGCCGCTCGGTCTGATCCTGGTAGTCAATGTACCAACGGTTAGATGATTACGACCCTCGACAAAGCAGAACAATATTTAATATAGGTAGAAGTCCCGCAGTTTGCTCTGACAAGTCTCACCACTTCTCAGGGTGAACTGTGGAAGAGATAAGTCGGTCACAAACCATGTACATATAGGTAATAAGATAATAGGATTAAATTTTGACTAAATATCATATGCTTAGGTAAAGGGTTAATTAAGATAGATTAAATATAAAATATGATTTGGTTGTAAGATAATTGGTAATGTATAATTGTAATATAATGGTTAATGAAATGTAATATGCAATGGGTTAGCGAAATAATAAAGTGGGACATATGGACGGGCGTAATAGTATATGGTAATTAATGTAATTAAAGTAATATTAATATTAAGCATATTATGTACATCGATATCACTATATGTTTGGTTGATAGACTGACATCCGTCAACCTTATATAAATGTGTAGCATATAGCGGTATCGGTTTGAATGGGTAAGAAATACGACCACCCCTAACGGATAAAAAGGCAAGGTTCTAAAATCCGATCTTCAGTCTGTTTTGTGGATTCCGGGGGTCGCTTCGGCGACGCTTTTTTGCCCCGGGACCCTCGCGATCTCGTCTGCATAACTAATTAGAAATAATTAAGTTAATGTTAAATAATTAGTTAATAATAATCAAGTTAATTTTAAAATATTTAATTAATAATATTTGAATTAATTTTTACTTAATTAGTAATAAATGTGGTTATTTTTGTGGACTTCGAGATATTATAAATAAATCGGACGTTTTCAATTTTAATTTCGAGATTTAAATAAATGACTTTTCATAATTTACTTGTGAATTTCGGATGCTAACAATTCAGACCTTTTCCTTTTGGATAATTGTGGCTTGTAGACGTTAAATAATTTGGACATTCGACTTATTGTGATTGTTTAACGAGAATCTAGTTACATATAAACATTATTTCATTGACATTTGATTATAAACTTTTGAATAAAGGGTGACCTTAAGTTAAATTGTGTAACAACATTGATAATATACCAGTTATGAAGTTTAACCAGTGTTTTCTTGAGTTATCAACTTTCTTTCTCTTCCGTAACTTCTTGGTTACTCCACGTCTATGAGATTCCTGCCTGTTCCTCCACATTAATGAACCTCCACTTCCAAGTGCCTGAGCTAGTCAGGAAGTCGGAGGCCTTCACTAACCTAACACTTATTTTGATTTTGATCACCAGAATAGAATTTTTTGGTAGGTACTCTGATTTTTTGTATTTATAAGGTCCAGTAGTAAGTCTTTTAAATTAGTTTATCATCACAAAGTTCAATTTCTGTTCGCGATTGTTCTACAGTTGTCCAAACAGAAATGAAGATCCTGTCACATAATTGATCTTATCGGTTCTGTATGCTGGTGGTGTTATTAGTTTATCATTTAAGTGGCCAATCATGGTCAGTTTATTTACATTGCCATATAAAAGTATGTCGTTTATCCTTATCTCTTCGAGGATGTACTTAGTTTGTGAGATTCTGAGTATGTGACTTTAATAGTTGATACATGTCAAAAGCTCCGATCATTTTTTGTTGAATTGTTGTCATGATCCTCCTCTGACATATCGAAGTACCTATAAAGCTTTGTGACCGGAAAGCAGTACCTACGTAGATTATAATTTTTATTCTGAAATATTATAACATTACGTAGGTATACTATTTCATAAATTGATGTGCTGAGGATTACATAAATATAATATAATAATGATTTAAACATTTAACTCGTTTTTATGAAAAGGTACGAGCATTTTGTTCGTAAAACTTAAATACTCTCGGTGGGCTCGTGTGTTATAAATAGTATGGTTTATTTTTATAGAATATATCGAATTTGAATATGTTTACACTATATTTTTCTACTTAAAAATATGAAACATAAACATTTGCGTAGTCATGACAAATCATTTGAGAACAATACAACATTTACTGAATACCTAATCTAAACAATTAAGTAGGTATAAATAATTTTATTTTTATGTTTAGAGTTTGAAATAATTTGCTTTGATCATTTTAATTCTTAAGTTTTTCAATATTATTCGTTCCAAGCATTTTTTTAATTGTTGAATTTGGCTCAATGTGTTTGTAAAAATATAGAATGGGTTTGTTTGAATAGACTTGATACAACAACCGCTAAAATCCATTAGAAGCAATCACAAGCTTTACGTAACGTAAATAGTACTGTGATTCTTTTTTTACCAAAGTTTTTTTTTTGTTAGAGCGCACTATGTGTTCGGGGAAAACCCTCTCTGGTATATACTGGTTGGGATTCATGGAACAAAAAGAGCACCCTAGACTAAATTAACTGTCCGAAAAAAACAATAAAAGAGTTTCATTTACCCAGTTAGGTCGGCTGAAGTTTTCCCATTGTATTGTACGTTGATGGAAATATCTCATATGTAACTGTGGCTTTGTAACATAATGATATCTAGGTAGTTGGCTATTTTTCAAAAAATAAAAAAGACAACATGCTTTCAAAAAGAATGTCGAATAAATTGGAGAATAACAATTTATTTATTCGTTGAATAATTTATACACATATTCATCATCATCATCAGCCTGAATCTATCCACTGCTGGATGAAGGCCTCTTCAAGCTGCTTCCACCTCTCTCGGTCCTGTGAATTGCGTTGCCACGTACTTCCACAGAACTTTATCATTTCATCGATCCAACGGCCTCTAGGTCTACCTTTCGGACGTTTTGTACTTCTTAGATACCACTGGATGACCAGATTTTTCCAACGATTGTCTCTTCTTCGAGCTATGTGTCCAACATATTATTATTAAGTAACTTTATACATGCAACATCCCTGTAGACGTGATTGACAATGCGTTAGTTAGCACTTTGGACAGCACTATCATAGCACTATAGGCTTAAACCCACGAATGATTGATTACTTAGTGCGCACACAACCAATACGCTATCTCAATCATCAGAAGATCTCTGATTTTTATATTATTTATTTTATTAAGGAAAAACATCAGATATATATTATGATAAAATATACATTATTATATAAAAAAATATATATTATTATCAGTCAAGTTTCTAAAAATGGTAGATACAGTAATATAGGTTGTCACGATAGTAAAAGTATCGGTTGGGCCGATTATGATCCCAATCTCATCCATAAACCTGAAAAAATATGTCACACCTACCATCCTTATTTATTATTGTCATCCAGGCACTTAATAATCATGGGTCATCAGAAGACCGTGATTTGATAACAGTCAGTAGACCACGACCGGATCAACTTGATACAGGATGACCGTCGTCCAATCAAGCTAATTTGTCTAATTCTGAACACTTGGCAAGCTGTGATACTGGTTCTAGTGATTAATCAACATCCTTCATAAAAAAGGAACCGTCAAGTGCCGCGCGACGGGTAACCCAATAAACAATACCGCGCGAGTGCTAGTGCCACCAGACCACGGAGCTCACCCGAACAACACCAAGGTTAGTGCCTGGAACAACCTTCATTTAAACCGCCTTCTCCCTAGATCCGTAATCCACAAGCATCCCAAAATTACAGTCCTTGCGAAAATCGTAACCAATATAATATAAAGAATCTGGACAGAAAGAAATTAAGAGAAAATTGGAAAAAAATATATGTACTTAATCATAAACAGATTAGTTAACATTGTTATACTAATACTATTCAGGCTGTATCTCTCGCCTTTTTCAGCGTTGTGTGTTTTTTTAATACTATGTAGTAATTAGTTTTATAAATACTACCCTTAAAACTGACCTGCTATTACGTCTAAAACACAAAGCGTTCAACCACTATGTACTTATTATTAATTGTGCTACGATGCACACTGTCTAGAATTTAGATGTAGGCTATATGTTTTGTGTTTATTAATAAATGCATAAATCATTAAAGCATTTTGTATTTTACATTTCTCCATCAAACGTATTGTAAGTAAAATAATCCAGTCCTATTTATTTTACCAGTGGCGCAGGGTGGAGATATACTTTTATTATTTGACATAAATAGTGCACATTAAAATTTGTCAGTCATACTCATTTGTTTTTATTGAACTAAGCATACAATTTGCAGGTGGAGCTGGTTAGTTTTTTAAATTCAAATAAACCTTGCCTCAAGCCATAAGGCTTCGGCCACATAGGCAGGTGCTTCGGTAGTCCTGAGCTAGATGCTATGCTTGTCTACTAAAAACACTACTGCCATATTGCAGGCTACGTGCTTGGGTACAAACTTATTTGACATTTGGGAGCGTTCAAGTCAACAACGATATGTCACTCTCAAAACTAACCAGAAAGCTACTTCTCACAGAGAATTTAAGTTTAAAATTTCGAAAGTCTCAAATTCGAACTTGTTGGATGCATTCATCCCATGCGTCATTATTCATAACCTCAAAATATACGGTGTTTGACGTTTGTCATACTGAAGAAACATCCGCCATCTTACAAAATCACTAGGTGATACAATAAAAATAACCAACACGTTTGTTCGGCGGGAGACTCACGAGGTGACTCATAATCACGTAGCGAGGCGTGAAGCGTGCAGTGTGGCCATTGCGGTAGAATAGTGTGTGTTCGTTCACTAGGATAATATGTCACCTACTAGCATGTAGCCACCATGTAGTCTATGTGGTTGAAGCCTAATAGTTTAGGTATGCTATGGGCGATCCGATAAAAATAGTGCACACTTTTTCAGTCATGTTTTCGTTGAATTAAGAAAACATATTATTACAGATGATTTTAGTTGGTTTTTTTTAATTCATTAAATCCTGCCCATATCAAACTATAATCGAAAAAAAATATTCTTCTATCTATAAAATATCTAATATTATGTATGATTTAATGGCATGATTTTAAATATTTAAATATTGTATAGATAAACGAATAATTTTTAAATATTATCTACTGTAGCTTAGATTAGGCAGGGCTTAAGATTCATTTTAAAAACTAAGAAACAATATCTACACATTGTAATCTTAGTTTAATGATAACAAATACGTTTAGCTGACAAAGTTTAGTGTGCAATATTTATGTAGGATCTTAACAGCTTACCTCCACCATTCGCCACTGCTATTTACCATCGATCAAAGGCTAGCCATAAAGAACATTATTCATGGTATGAAAATTCCTTTAACGACTTTTTCACGTTTCATTAAACTCAAGTCAACCCTTATTCTGCATTTCTTTACATAATACGCTTAGCTTTGACCGTTTTAACATAACCACCGACGAACACTGTGGTCACGTGTGACTGGCTAGATTGATCGTAGCCGTTGTATCATGGCAGAAGTTCCCAACCATTTTATGATTGATAGCGACATTTGTTTTTATGAATATATCATAATAAATAATTGTTGGTTAAATAGTTTCTCAAAAATGTTAACACAATGCTTACGGGCCCTTTTAATTAATTTTGTAATTAACGTGTTAATTTGCATTTGAAAAGTAATTAGCAAAAACACAATTTTGTGCGGCCCGTAAACTATGGGTTAAGTTAATTTTTTAATGTCTATTTTATCCGGTGCAAAAACCTAATGGCATTTTAAGATTATTTCTCTATCTTAATCCTAGTATTTTAATCGTATATGGATATAGATCTGCTTTAGCACCCTTCTTTATCCATATCTATATAAAGTTGCTTCCCTCTGGTTGATAATTCACTTACATTAGACTTGACATTATTGCTCCATCTTGTTTACCATCAGCCAGGTTTCTTTACTATAATTTCAATGATTTGTCATGCGGAACTTAGCCATACTACGTAATAGTGACGAAGGGTATAAATAGGAGGAATTGTAGTCTTATTTCAATAAAAACAAATACGTATGACTAACAAAGTTTAATGTGTACTATTAATGGCGGATATTAATAGCCTACCTCCATCCTTCGCTACTCCTGCGTACATTATCCAACCATCTAAAGCCGTTCAATTTGATAAACTATATTTACGTCTCATCTCTCACTGTGTAGATTAACGGGTGTAACTCTACCATGCAGCACGGTCCGCATAAATGAGCTTACCACTTTTAACACTGTTAAGTACCAGGTCTCTAAGCCATACATGACAACTGGTATTATCAATGTCTAATACTGGATGCATTTAAATTCTCGGCTCAATATCCTGAAACGTAGCACACATTGTGTGCAAGGCCGCATTATCCATAAGGCACAATAGCTAGAGTGTCTAGTTTGAGCTTACATTTCACCTCAAAAAATAAATAAATAAACTAAAACTTATTAATAATATTTAAATAGTTATTTATAATCTTCTTTCTGTCGAGAATGACATCTCACCATACTACCCCTTCACGTAGTAATTACTTAGGATGCTCTAAGCCACAGGTTCTCAAACTTATTTCAACCACCGCCCACTTTGAGATTCAAAAAAAAATCTAGTACCCCCATATTTTTAACTTACCTTTTTACATTACCATCTTGTGTATCTTAAAAACAGTTATTGCAAATTTAATTTTTGAACATGCATTATTATAGATAGATAGGATAGATAGGGTGTGACCCATATTCTATTGCTGAGATCAAAGAATGTTTCAATGAGAGGAAATAAAACTCATACTTAATAATATTTAGAAGTATGTGATGTAATGTGAAGGACGAATCTGATGCATTAGACTCGAATTCACTTAAGAACAGCGGGATGGGATCGCCGCGCGAAATTTTTTGTATACATGTATGTATGCTGCATCCACATTATTACATGCGTAAGCGACTGATAATTTAACCGTCTATACGGGACTCCAAGCATTTGTGTAGTAAATCGCATCTCAAGTGGTGTAGTGTCTTGATTCCGTCTGATTTTTATAAATAGAATTTGTCTGCCGTCGCCCCTCTAGATTTCCTTAACGCCCCCTTATTTGTTTAGCCTTCTACTGCTCCCCTGAAAGCCTCCAGCGCCCACAAGGGGGCGTTATCGCCCACTTTGAGAAAGACTGCTCTAAGCTAAGGGGTTATTTAGTTGTAGTTGTTTATTGTATACGAGTGCATTATTATATCCCGACAACCAGTTGCATGCCAGGCTATTATATCAGAAGAAGTTAATGGTATTGATATTGCATTACAATAATTTACAATCAGTTATTATATTTAATAAAAATAATTGTAATGCACGTGCAGATGGTAAAATTTAAATAATAAAAAAAATCAGGCCGTAGATTTTAAAACGTGCCTGTTTATGTATTATTTCGGAATGTCACTTTTCACAGATGTATTGGTTTGTAATAAAAATATTTTAAATTCTTAATTATTGTGTAGGTATTTATTATAACACAAAGTTGAGGGTTTGTATCAACAGAATTTTGTTTTTACGAGAAATGGATGTAAGCCACTTGCTTAACCTCATTGGTCCATACTCTGACTCAAATACAAATTGAAAAACAATATGTGTATTTTCCGAGCCCATGATTCAAACCTGGGACCCACGACATTATAAGCCGACGCTTAAGCCGCTCGACTATTGTGGGTATACGTAAGTTTTAAATAATAATTATAACTACTCAATCAGTCTCACCCTTAAAGTTTTCGAAATTTAATATTGTGTTGACAATTTTATCATACTTGACCGTCGTTGATTGATAATAATTATATTGTTATACGGAAGTACGTGGCAACGCAATTCACAGGACCGAGAGAAGTGGAATCAGCTTGGAGAGGCTTTCATCCAGCAGTGGATAGATTCATGCTGATAATGATATTATTGTAGTAGGTATCTATTTAGTGTTATAATCATATTTCTTGAAAGATATTTAAATATAAAACAATGATAATATTTTACGCGTAGTAAATACCGCTTAGTAAATAAACAATTTAATTAAAATTTTACTTACACTAGTGAACGGTAGTCTCTTACTTATGTAAGCATTATTTGTTTCACTAAATTGCATCTGTCCAGATCCAGACTATCCTTTGATCAGCGCATGACAGAACATCAAGAGTGTAGACAGGCTAGATTTAGATAAGCAGGCGTGCAAATTGCAGGAACTGGCACTTTGCAAAGAGAACTTACGTTTGTTAATCGCTTAGACCAGGTAATGAGAGGTGTTGAGTATATATAATATTATGAAAGACGCAGTTTATTTTGATATTAGTTTACCTGAAATGATAGTGTAATAGAAAAGTCATAATACAAGCTCCGGAAATGCTCGTGGCTCCCACTCTCCATATCTATAGCGTGACGATATCTGTAAACTTTTACCCGACCATAAATGTTCGCCCAATATTTCCGTTGCATTATTGGACACCGTTTAAAGCTATTTCGAGTTATTGAGCAGGTTTTCATATTTTATGATACTGCTTAAAAATTCCCTCCATAACATTAGAACAGGAGAGTTTTTGTAGAGTTCATAATATAGTTATAGCCGAAATATACACCTATCGACTTAAAAAATCATTCTGTAGAATTTAATATAATTTATATTTTCTAATGTATGTTTTTATGTCTAAAATGATATGTCATGAAATTTAGGAATAGAAAATAATAATAATAATTTTATGAAATAATGATAATATAATAATATAATTATTATAATTGATATGCGCGAGTAAGAATAATCCAACCATTATTACAAAATAATTCAGAAAGTTTGAGAAAAAAACACATTAATCTCATTTTTTTTCAATCATAGTAATATTCTTTCTGTCATTCTATTTCATAATCAATCAAATTCTATCAAAAGCATTTGTAATATTTTCTTACCATAGTGGCGTGTTCACTATTCCAGACACACTGCCATTATTTTATCGTAAGTTGCCGAACTTTTTCACCAACCCTAAATGACATATAAATAGACTCTCATGTCTGGGTACATCTATCTATCTTCACCGTAACGTTTCAATTTAAAATGAGTTTTAAAACTGCCAAAACTTTAGACTATATACATTTTGATTACCTACTTACCTAGTTTGTTTCAGTTTCGTAAATATAATACATAATAAAACAGCATTTTCCAATATATACTTTATTCGTGATTCCTTATGACGGCAGTTTATCGTTAACAAAATAAATATCATCACTTTTAAAGATTAACACATCATTGAGAAGAAGCTAACTAAAAAGTATTGATTTATTTAATTATTGTTCATACTATATTCGATAAATAATTATATAATACGCCCACGGTGGCGTGTTATGAGTCCCAGGTTTGAATCCTTGGCCTGGCAAATACACATATTATTGTCTTTCAATTTGAGTGTGGACCTAATGATTTGAGCAAGTGGTTGACAACAATTTTTCTTAAATACAAAAATCTGTTAATACAAAATCTCCACTCTGTGGTGGTCCATAAGATCTTCTTAGTAAGAACATGGTAAAATAAAATCTTTAAATTTTTTTGGTATAAATGGTTATTGTATATTTTGTAAAAGTGTCCGATTAAAAAGAATGAAGCCGGTTTTGTTTATTATTAAGTTAGTATGTGGAATAATTACTTTTTTACATATTTGCAATGCCATTCTACCACAAATGTATAGTTAACACCATTATGTAAGATTTGTTTATAGAAGCATAATATTAAAGCTGATAAGCAGCATCAGTTCATTTTCATTCTAACCAATAAATTGGTGGTAATTTAAATCCTGATTTAACTCAGTGTGCGCTATGTGCTGGTCAAAACTGTATTGTCTGATGTTTTTAAGACAAAAACAGGTCTGATTAAAGACTGTCTCGACTATAGTCTAGGGCCAGGAGTTGGCAAACTTTTGAACCAAAGGAGCCAAATATGAGTGGCACAACGGTTAAAAAAATGTTCGAGAGCCATACGTATATTTTTATAAATCTTATTTATTTAAATGAATTAATTACATTTTATAATTGTTTATTTATAAAGTGAAGAAGATTTCCCGAATAAAACTAACGTTATTTTGTTTTATTGAAATTATAAATATAATTTTTACATAATATGAATTACATACAATTTTTACGCATTCCTTAAAACTAATGCGAACAATGACCTTTCTTGCATTTCTTTGGAGAATTTTATGTATGTTTGGTATGTAACTTGCAGTTTTTAATTTCAGGCACGACTCCAAACTCTCATCGGTTATTTGGCTTCTGTAAATGCTATTTATATTGTTCATGTTTGAAAATGATTGAACATTGATACATATTATCTTAACCAAATATGAGTTAGTAAAACTATTCCATGTATTAAAAATCGTAGTATCTACCTTATATAGATCTTTTAGAGCGCTCCACTTGTGTTGTGAAATTAAAATGCATTTTTCTCTCTCTCCATATCTTCAATTTTGGTGGCAAGACCTACAAATTTGGAGCTCCATAACTCTTTGCTTGTTAAATCCACCAATAAAATTGTATTTCAAAAGTGCTCGTGTCAATATGAAATTGAGAAAAATTTAATTTGTCGACTTTTACAATGGGCGGATTTAAATCAACAACAATCATACCTTTTTGTATTAACTATCATGGAGGAAAAATTAGTTTTGCGATAATGTCATTATAAATAATATAAAAGTGTACAAATAAATGATAAACTATAAAAATTGTGAATTTTGCAAAAGTTTTTGTAAAAATTTGGGAATTTGGCAGAGCCGCACGCCAATACCCAAAGAGCCGCAAGTGGCTCGCGAGTCGCGGTTTGCCGACGCCTATGTGAGAGATTTTATTAGATTCGGTTTTATTATTAAACGGAATTTATTTTGTGTTCTCTAGACTCTAGTAATTTTTTTTACTCCTGCGGACCGTTAAAAATAGAAGAAACATTTAGAGGACCACTGACGCAAAATAAAAACCATTATTTATTTAGTATTTTGTTTATTAGTTTTTAAATCTTGTATTAAAACTATAGAACTAATCAGGCATGTAACAGTCTGATTGTGAATACAAAAATACGTAATAATAATATATACTTACCATGAAAATTGTATTGTTAACAGAAATAATCAAAAACGATCAGTAAATATTTTTTTTATAATAGTGCAAAATTTGCTAATAAATGTATATTTGTTAGAATAGTTTATAATCATGGTTTCACTTTTGTTTCAGAGAAATATGAAGCGCTTCATTGAAATCCATTCGGTTTTTATTTGATGGCCAAAAAAGTCTTCTCGCAGGAATATACTGTAGTCGAAAATCCGAACAATTTTAGTGATATCCAATGCAATATGTGTATTGTATGTCTGAACGCTAGAATGAAATTAAAAGAATAATTGTATTTGTGTCGCTACATTTCAAAATCAGCCAAGTCTACCTTTAGGTATTTTTGACTTGTTTGTGAATTGCTGAAGAACTATTGCTTTCTAACATTTCTGCATTATCAAAATGTGGAATTTATTAATTTTAAATATTCTATACACGAAATAATATAAACTTTCACCCTTGTGACTGTATTTGAGAAAATAAAAAGCTGTTTTCCTCCTATTCATCTATGATGGACTTGGCTGATTTTGAAATCCAGCGACACATTTGTTTAAATTTTTCAATGACGATTTTCTTGACGAGAGTACTGTTAAAGGAGCGGCAGAAATTTTCTGCGGACCGGCGGTTGGGAAACACTGCTCTAGAGTCTAGAATCTAGATGGCTATAATTTGAGTTATCCTATCTCCAACTGCCATGCATAGTTTAGTTCAGGGGTAGTCAACCTTTTTATACCTACCGCCCACTTTTGTATCTCTGTTAGTAGTAAAATTTTCTAACCACCCACCGGTTCCACAGTAATGGTGATTAATAAAGTAGGGAAGTAACTTTACTTTAAAATTGAAAATATCTGCCAAATAAAAGGCATCATTCTTTACTGGTTTTTACTGTTGACACAGATTGGTCTCATTATTACTTTCCAAAAATTGTATGACACTATCATATTATAATGCTACAAAACGAGCGAAAGATGTACCCTTTGACAGCTACCAAACTTCAGTGTGCAAAAGTAACCTAATTTAATCCTCATTATTGTCCTGGCAAAGCTGTCGAAACATTCTATCATTTTTTGAATTGGATTTGATCTTGTTTACGGCTCGAATTTATACAGTTAATGATGAATGGAGACATGGAACTAGGAACAAAACTTTAGTTCCTAGTTCCAGCACCGGAGCTTTTGGCACACAGACGGTCGCGTCATCATCTTGCGCTTCATGTCATTCAAATGTTCAGCGTGTAGATTATAAAGGTAATGCATGGTTGGTTACCTGGTAACTTACCACAACGGAATTCACTTTGAAAAACACCCTTAGTTCTTTTTACTACCATTCTTTAATAGAGTATTTAGGATATATACGTATAATACTTTCTAATAAAATGCAACTGACTGGCGGTATAATTCTTACAAAAGTCATCCATAGACTAAAATCTTGTACGCTTTCGAACCATGTAAGATTTCACACATCATTTTTATAATTTACATTGCATTCGGGTTGCGTAATACTTTGAATTATTTATCGTTGTGTTAGGCGGATTCAAATTTGTTTCTGTTAACTTTCCTAACGATATTCACAAAACTTTATTTATATTGGGGTAAAGATTATGTATCAAGATTTGAGACTATATTTATTATCAATAAATAAATAAATTTTGTGAATTTTGAGTCGGTAAATAATTCAAAAAATATATCAAAATTTGATTTTTTATTAATTCATCATGGGCACTTCTGAATCGATTGTATGGCAAAGATCAGTTTTTGGTCCAATACAATAATTAAATAACAATATTTATTATGTGCTATATGAGAAAGATGTATCGCGTTCGTTTTCATGAACCTAATCCACTGCAATATTAATAAACTCAGGTAACGGCTTATTTTCTTTTGTTACGTCAAAGAAGTATAACTTCTGTTATGATGATAAATGAAAAATAAGTATACACTTCAATTTAAATAAAGTTTTATAAACATAAATTAGCAGTGTAGAATGTTAGTTTCCAGAAATTTGTTTATAAACATATATATTTATTATGACACAATATTGGTTATGTTTACAACACGTGCTCTTTACTTGATTGTATTGAACGACTAACTAAATGACACTGTGTGCATGTGCATGTACCCTTAAGACCGAAATGAATATAATCATAAAAATTATGTGTTACATCGGCGCGCGCAACTTCGTCACACGCTAAATATACACTCTGATCTGTTTTCCGAAACGCGCCAAAAGAAGTAGGTATAACTTCAAAAATGTATCGGAAATAAATGAGTTTTTATTATTTTGCCATTTTTTGTAAAATTAAACTCAATAGTATATGGCACTCGTGGTTTATTATATAATATTGAAAAAAAATACTTACCCCACGCGTGGCCATAAAATCATAATTTGAAAGCAAAATAAATTTGGCAATTCTGATAACAAGAGAAAACAAATTACAGCCCGGTGACACTGATAAATCACTGAATGAATAATCGGCCCATAATAATGTTTACTTTATCTAAAAATAATTAACATAAAAATAAACAAAATATCAATTTGCTTTGTGCGTACACGTGAACGGTTTTTTTTAAATTTAATTAATTCTTTTCATTAAATCAGATTGGAAAAATACAAAACATTTTTCACGTTTTTTATTCTCTTTATTCTGAACTGATTTTATGACAGATTACCATAATTTTCCCTTGGCATAGCTAAATTGAAATCCGATATGATTGTTCTGTGTTCCTGTAATATTAAATTTGATGATTGTATACAGCTAAAACAAGTAAATTTTTTTACACGTTTTCTTCGATCCAACTCCACATCTCGTGCCTCTTTGTGAGGCTGGACGCACTTTTAAACTTGATTGAAAGACGTCGAATTTATCGATGTCAATTTGCTGGGACTCAGAAAACACAGTACACACACAACATTTTTTTTTTGTAAAAAATCTACTGTCGGATGCAATATAATACCCTGTTTACACGTGCATGAATTTACTGTTGACAGTAAGTATTATCGCAGCCATTTATAACGCCGTGGGTCCCAGGTTCAAATCCTGGGTCTGGCAAGTACACACTTCTTCACTTTGTGTCTGTCAGGGTGTGGACCTAATAGGTTGAGCAAGTGGCTGATATCCATTTCTCGTAAAAAATAAAATCTGTTAATATGAACCTCTACTCTGTGGAGGCCCATATGATCCTATTAGGATCGGACATGGTCGAAAGAAACATGTATTATCCTGCAGTTGGCAAGATTTCATGCATGAATCAAAACGTTTGAAAGCTTCTGAATTTTCATGCGAAAGCAGGATTCTTTCGATCTGCGCCTGCGCAGTAGAACGATAGTGGCAAACCTGCCGGCAAAAAACAAACTAAGAATGAATTTTTGGTTGACTGATTTTCACTACCTGTCAAATAGTACGAACTCGTACCATAAAATGACAACATCACGCCTCGCTCACTCTTAAAGAATGAATTTGAGAGATAGTCAGTACTTTTACGAGCAAACAGTTAGTTATAGTTATGATAGTTTAAAATTAAATACTCACTATTGCTGCCAGTAAATCCATTCACGTGTACAGGCGCTATAATATTTGGAAGCACGCAGCATATATTATGTCACTTGTATACAGTTCAAAAAATCACCGCTTCTACGCCGTATATTTCATATAATAATTACAAAAAAACATAAAAACCATGAATTAGTCACAAATCTTTTCAATACATTAGAGAAAACATTAGAGAGACTTTAAATTTATAACTAATAAAATAATTAATAATTAAAACAACCTCAGATGAAAAGTGTCAAAAAATGTCTCAAATTTCAAGTTTTATATTAGGTGCCTCTGGTAATTGGCGCATTCACTTTAATAGTACTGAGATACATAAATACTTTACTCATGAAATATTGATCTATGTATATTAATATAGTTAAATGCTAATAGAAGTTCATGGTTACATATTAAGAAATTAACTTAAAATGTAGTGTGTTCTTAAAATTGTCTTTTCACAATTAATTTTTGTGCTAATTATCCGAATTAAAATAATTCTGTCAAAGTGTTGCAGCCTGATGATACATTTTATCATTAAATCCTCGACTATATCCGAATTCGATTCGGGAAAAAATGATTGCTCTCATTTCTTTCGTCAAACGTTTAACTTCATGTTGAAGTAAGAGAAAGGCTATTGATTTAGTGCTTTTCTACCATAAAAGCTTTCCTACAACCGGTGGCCGTGTACCTATAAGGCCGCACTTAACTTTTACGTCCGCAAGGCAACATATTTCGGGCTTGGAAAATTATAGGTGCCTACCTACCTACCTTTGACGTCGGAATTTTTTTACGACTTTTCCCTGGTCCCGGAATAAAAGTAACCATTTTGATGTTTTAAAGTAAGCTGCTTACTTAGTCGAACCAAACTTTGTGCATAAATCACCGGCTTTAGGTTTTATTGATATTTCTTTGAAAAATCACTATGACCTTATTGCCTTAATCCCCCGATAAGCTATAAGCGTAGTAGGGAACTAATGTAAAAACCACGAGTAAAAATGTTTTTCTAACTAAAGGTATCGCTTCCTGTTTTAAAATTGAAATTGGAAAAGGCGAAAAAACGAGTATTTAAAAATATAACATAATATAACTTAGTCAACATTTACTTATTTATACTATCACTTCCGGTCGAATTTGAAAAGCAGAAATATGTAGGTACTCCTTCCTTCAGTAGATATCGTCTGTGGCTTGGTAGTCTTCGAAGCGATAAAACAGACGGATGATGGTTTGAAGAAAACGGCCAGGTTTATTGCTATACTTATACAATAAATTAACGGATGTTACACTTTGAATAAAATTATATATACATAGTATGTGCAAGAGACGAACCATGTTAATAGTTTGAACGGCCGGGGGTATCTGACAAGAGGCTTCACAAAATCTTTCTCGAAAAATCGAACAGCATCAGGCTGCCACTTGTGATTAAGAATCACAAGTGCAATATAAATATTAGAAAAATATCTATTAGAGTATTAATCTAATAACAATATCTGCCGGTAAAGAACATCTGACATTTCCTTCATAAGACCAGCGTAGAAACATTTACTCATTACCATTAGAATTAAATATTGAGTAAGAATGACTATTATAAAAATCATTAGTATTAATAATTAAGTTGTCAAAGAGTGGCTATAAAATCTTCTTAGTGCTAGAAATTGATCCGTTTATGATCGACCCTGTTCATACTACTATGAGTCCGTCCGAAAATGGTTCCGGCCTTTATAGGTATCCAGAGGAGACCTTACCTATATGGTCAAATTTGGGGGGGGGGGGTGTGACAATACATATTTAATATTGTGTAATAATCCATACATCATCATTACATGTTATCTAAAAAATCTGCTAAAACAGACTTGCAGAGATGGGGACGAAGTATAATAATTTTGAAATGTCCCAGGAAATTAACTCGAATCTAAAGTGTTTTCGCAGTCCCTCCCACTGAGATCAAGGCAGAGGCAATTTTTGCGCTTACATCGATGTAGATTTTGGCGACCGAAATTTGACGTCGCCAATACAGACTATAGTTCTAAGTCCTACTTATCGGAAATCATTATATCGTAGTGGATTTTAGCGCGAACGTTGTCATGCACTCATAATGCTACTCATACAAATCCTACTCACACGCAACAGAGCAAAATGAAAAATTGATATTATAAAATGACTCAGTATTATGAATAAGTGGAGTCCAAACTAACATCCGTTATACAACTTTAATAATATAGAAGAATAATAAAAAACTAGAACAGTATAATATAACAGTTAAAATATGTGAATGTTTGGCATAGACGGACAGCGTCGTGGATCCCGGGCTCATTTCCCGGATCTGGTAAATTCATATGTTGTTTTTCAATCCGTATTTGATCCGGAGTATGGAACTAATATTTTGAGCTATAAATAGCTATCATCCATTTTTCGCAAAAAAACAAAATTCTGATAAAAAAAAACCACTCTGTAGAGGCCAATATTAGGATCTTCTAAGGACATGGTAAAAAAATATCAAGAGAATTAAAAAAAAAAAAAAATATGGTGGTTAATAACCCTAGACCATGTCAGCAAATGCTCCGTGACTTCAACAACGCGATAATTAATGAATTGCCCAATTATCGCATTTCACAATATCTACGATCAGCACATTCTGCAAGTGTGATATACGTTGTTGAGGGTCGACAACCCTAAGCCTTGTCAGGAAAACGCTGCGAGATAGCAGCAAAACGACAGTCAGCATATTACTCAATTGTAACCTACATCAATAATAGCTTGTCGGAATTTAAAGAATATTCATTTCAATAAATAGCGAGTCACAGTAAATTTGATGGAATATAGTACTCACTACCAACAAGCCTCAGATATTATAGTACTCTCTATTGTAACGTCTCGGACTAAGCAGATCTCACCGTATATTACCTCGCACTGCCAACTTCGCACCTGCCATTGTATTTCTTTCTATTAAAATAAACGTACACTCGATCCACTCAATAACCCCTGGTCTATTCATCACCCCGAAATTCATTTAATAAAAATATAAAAGCTTATCACTAAAATATTAATAGTAGGTACCTACTAAAATTCTTGGTAGATTCTTTTTTACTATTACATAAATAATACTATTTTTGATAAAGAAAAGTAAATAAAATTGTAAATTTCTGAAAATTGAGAGAATATACTTCTTCGAGGACACTTTTTTAAGTCAAAGTAATGTACTAAAGCATTCCTAAAAAGATGTTTAAGTCATTCAAGTTAACTTTTATTTGATGGAAGATAATACAAAAATATCAGTGACGACAAAAATAATTCTCTTCATTTTTTAGTTCCCATTTCTCGGTACGACTTATAAAAATAAAGCTCCAATTCTCTATAGCACTTTTTTCTTTTAAGTCCGAGTTCTTAATACTTTCTAGCTCTCGAATAACAAAAACCTAGTTTCAAACTCTCATTTCTCACACAGGAAGATATTTGAGGCTAACACATAAAAAAACAAAAGAACGGCCGTGAAAAAAAAATAGCCAAAAAAAACATTAAATCAAAATAAAATCTGCTTTGAAAAATAGAACGGCGCTGGTGAAAAACATCTCTCATTCATCACCATAAAAAAACACCAACGAAATAATCACATTTTCCGACTCCAAAATACAATCATTTTCGTTCAACTTACGTATGCCGATTTTTCAAATCACAATTTAATATTTTCTCCGCCCCAAGCCCTAGCCACGATTATTATGATAGATTATTGTTGAACATTTTGAAACCGAGCATTTGTTTCGTTTTTATTACGGAAACAATCGTAAAAGGTTCTATGATTTCATCAAAGTTTTATTTTGTGTGCTGTACATTTTGTTAATATATAGGGTGATTTTTAGCGCAATGTAACAAATTACGCACGGTGAATGTGTCGGGTTATTTGAGCGTAATAATTTCGTAACACAGAGGTAAACTCTACCCTGTGAGATTATTTGTGTAGATTTACAGGTGACCTATTTAAATTTGATTCAGAATTAAGTTCGCCTAGATTTTTAATTAAGCTGTTTTAAAATTATTAAACATTTTGTTTCTTACGCATTCATGCGCACGTGTCATTAACAAATAGGTTACTTAATCGATATTATCACTCACTATGAACAGTAAAACTTAATGTCACCTTAGTATTAAGACCTCGTAAGTTCGATATTATGGTAAAATGAAGTTTTTTTGACAAAATGTAAACAAAAAAACATTTTAAATCATCTCAAAACCTCGGTTCTCTAGACCATAGCTCCGCAACCTTTTCACACCCACGGCTCACCAAAGGTCATCCCAGAATTCCGCGGCAATAATTTATACACCAAAACATGGACCCCACATCCTGAAGGGTAACCTCAGGCCAGGATCTTTGGCGCCGTCCCCTACCCATCGCTAAGGATAAAGACAGTGTGATACTGTAAAATATCATTTTTCAAATGATGTTCAATGTAAAATTAATGGTATTGGTTGTATGCTTAGCAATTTTTTGTATTTATTAATACGTGCACTTGAACTATGGTTAGTCGTCGGGAAAGGAATAATCATTTGTGAGTATTGACACAATAATAACAAATTGTATCCTACAATCGTTATTTAAAAAAATATTAATACTAGTGTAGTAAAATAGTGCCGCAGGCAATTTTTTTTTACTGTAAAAGCAAATTTGTAATTGTAACTCACTTATCTAGTTGATCTGCTACACCGGCCTCTATGCTAGAACCCTGTCAGACCCCCCGCCTTGTGGGGGTCTTGCACCAAAATTACATTGATTTATGTTTTTTTTATTTGATACGTAAACGTGCCATGTAAGTCACCTGACTAGGGACATTAAAAACGTATTGTGGTCTAAGATTGATACCTTATGAGAAATACCTCGATATTTTAGAATCGTTACTTTTCTTTCCATATGATATTCCTATACCCACCCTGCTAGAGTGAAGTTGATTCCAGATAAACCTTTACCTACATATTATTATTTAGTTGTGACCAACTAACTTGAGTTAAATACTATATTAACCATTCATATTCCGATATTTAATTTAATATTAATTATTATGAGTACATCAATCATTGGTTTATATTATTATCGACGTATGACGTATGTTTTTGATGTTTTGGTCAGTTTATAAGTTAACGCAATAGAAAATAAACAAACACAATATAAAAGGTGTTATAAAATGTTATTTTGTACCTTTATAATAATATATTATTGCAGTTTTTATTGTGTATAATAAAGCTATAAACAGTTGGGTCTGTTTGTACGGATGCCATTGAATTACTTCTTCACAAGCATCTAAAAGCTTAGTCAAAAAGCTGCCAGAAAATGTAAGCTAAATTATCGTAAAAGGGATTAAATGGATGACTTTGAATGCCAGAGAATTAACGTTTAGGTTTAGGCCAAACGAGATCTTCATGGAGAAATTTTGTTAGTGAGCAAATTAAAAAAACATATATAAATAAGATAGTTATTTCTTCTTCTTCTTTAGCCATATCCGCCCCTTAGCTGGAGCAAATGGGCACCACGCGGCGCCTCCAAGAATCCCTGTCGCCTTCTTGCTTCGTTACAGGTTAAACCAGCATCCCGTAGCTCCGCCGTATACACTCGTATTGTATTTAGCGGTTGTATTTAGTTTTATACTCGTAGATTGTATTTAGCGGCCTTCCAGGTCGCCGAAATCCGGTCGGCTTGAAGAACAGGCAAGCCAGGTTAAAGTTCTCTTCTGGCATCCGCAGCACGTGGCCCAGCCAGGTCCAACGTCGCCTCTTCACTTTCAGCGTGATTAGAGGCTGCTTGGTGCGTTCTCTTATCTCCTCGTTGCTCCTAAAGTCATACCACCCGCACACCCAGTATTCGTCGCAAACATCTGTTTTCGAAGCTCAGTATACGGTTGCTCTGAGCCTTCGTAAGGTGCCATGATTCGCTACCGTAAAGCAGCACTGTTAGAATGCATGCGTCGAATTGGCGGTATTTGGTTTTGACCGAGTACAATCGTGAGTCCCTGACATTTCGCATCGAGTTGATTGTTGCTCCAGCCATTCCCATTCGGATAGCGAGCTTTTTCTGCAAAATGCCATCTCCCGTGATGTGTACCCCCAGGTACTTGAAGCTGTTGACGCTCTCGATGTTTTGTCCATCGCTAATTAGAGATTGTAAGTGATATTATTATTGTAAGACTGTCAAATTATAACTACCTGTAGAAAAGATGATGTAATGTTTGTTTAAATTACACAGTTTAATTGTTGTTTTTCAACCATGGATGTTTTTATCTGTCTTTTCAGTTTTTCTCACATCGTTGGGGATTTGAGCAACGAAGAATCTCCAATCCTCGTGGTTCTCTGTTACTTCAGGCCAGAGTAAAAGCTTCCCATAGCAGTTTAGAGCCTCTGAATGATCAATCAGTTTGTATTATATTCTGTCCAAGAAATACTAATCATTCAGCTCCAACACAATATTTCGAAAGCTTCAATAGCATTCTGTTCCTGTTGCGTAATTTTCGTGGCATTTGAAATTCTTCGATCATTCAGTAGAGTGGTTAGATGTGTCTTGTGCGCCATCTTATTTCTGCTTCACATCCGCTTTTTCCACGAACGGTTGATCCTAGATATTCCATTAACTCTTCCACTGTTCCTAGATTTAGAGATATAACAAGTCACAGAATCATTCGTAAAAGAGTAAGTATAAACTATTTAAAACGTTTTTATTGGGTCGTATTCTTATTATTGTCTGGTGGTTGTTTATCCAGTACAAAAGTTGCAATCGATTTTTAACTAACTTCCCGACTAGCTAGATATTTGAAACATTTAGAATATATCAGAACACGATGCCAATGCATTTTTTAATACTTTTAGCCATCTTTAAGTAGAATTGAATTAATTTTCAGTTAATTATGTTTTGTATGAAAAGTTACTTCGGAAGAAATCCGTAATCCAATCCACTATTATTGGTTGCTAGGGGTGTCCTAGTAACTAAATTATTAATATATACGTGCGTTACTATGGAAATCAATATGAAATGTCAAAATGACATTTCGGTATTTTTTTATCATGTGCAATTTCTTATGATCGTTTAAGCTAGTCAAGTCAAGTTTATATGATTCAACAGACAATTTAAAAACGTTGTAATTATAAAAAGTTATTTTTATCTTGTAGTTATTTTTCTTTTCAAAGAATAATTCACAAGATTTGAAAATGTAACATAAGTAGGTACTTACATAACAGATAAGATCAGATATATTATATTTTACTAGAAATATTTTCTTAGCAAGTACCTATTTATACATCTGAGGTATTTTCAAATTATGTAAGGTTTGTAAAAGAGTATCATTGTAAGCATTATTTTAACATAGGTATTTTATTGTTATTATTATACTTTGTTTCTTTATTAAATACCGCAACAGGCCGTGAAGACCAATAATAGTGGTAAAACTCCCAGGCTTGACGAATTTACATATTAGAAATTGTAAATATATTTTGACCTCACTGGGAATCGAACCCAGAACTCCGTGAAAGAAAACCAGCGCCTTGCGCACTGCACATTCGTCATAGGAAATGAGGCACTTAAATGTGAACATAAGTCTGAGTAAATTATATTGCATGTCTCGTTCTGATTGATCAGGTCATTTGAGTCACGTAGAATTAGATTTATTCTTGAACACGTTCACGAATAACTTTCTGATTCAAGCATTCAAGAATAGCGTGGACTGGATAGAAATTGGGTTGGATTGTATTAAAAATATAATCGTATCATATATGAAAAATTCATCCCCTGTATTTATGTATTATGCACCAGTATGCTTCCTTAGTAAAAAGTAACCAAGTCATAACAATAAATTATAACAAAAGTATAACAGTAGGCGTGGAGAATCGGAAATATCAAACTCTACATCAAAATTCCGGGAAGTTTATTACTTTCACATACAATTTATACAATAAAAATATACATATTTAAGTATAGGTGTGAAAAAATAGTCCATCATGTTTTCATAACCGTTCAGCGATTATAATATTTTATTAGAGTATGCCTGGTTTTTCTTCTATACGTGACGTATACAGTGAGTGAGTGAGTGAGTGAGTAATATCGGGTGTTGATATATTCCACTTGCGTGAGTGAGTTTAGGTGGACGCTATTTTATAAATTATTAAAATTGGGCCTCCTTAGCAAACTCGGTGCACTTCTTTAAACTTCTATATAACACCTATGTATAATTGTATTTTCACTGCATTTGTATGTTTATAATATTATGTTATCTTTTTATATTCTCGTTTTTATCGCTTTTATTACATTTTTTTGTTCTTTATAATGATTTTTCATACCGTGTTGTAAACTTATAATTTGTTGTGCCCAGAATATTTAAAAAAAAAATTAAATTGAATTATGTCACTTTGGTCTAACCAAGAACGTCCAAAACTTGGAATGAACCCGACACTGCACAATGAACGTATAAATTGTCATATATGACTCGAAAATCTGGTATATGTTCTAACACATGGAATTAGTTGTAGGCTCATTTGAGCGGAGCGTGCTGCATGGTATCTTCGGATCCATCGATAACACACTGTCAGGAAGGATATGGAGATACAAAAATAATCTGTACACTTTGTTTAAGAATCCTATATCGTAAAGTGTACAACAATTTTTGTTGGCAGGAATATGTACCTACATATAATTCATGGCATTAAACTGATATTCATGAGGCTGGATCGGGGGTTGTTTTTTATAAAGTCGAGGGTTAATATCAAAATAACATAAAAACCCCAAGTAGGCCTAAACTGGACCAATCTTGAAAAAAGTGGATGCTGGAATATGTCACATAATATCTTGAAGAAGAAAAAAGTGTAAGAAGTTCTATCATTTTATATTATTATTAAAGTACCTACATTTAGACACCTTGTGCTTGTATCACATAATTTTTTTTTATATACCTATGCCTTTATAAATTTTAGTAATTAAGATATTATGTAATTAGATGTCTGAAGATATGTATATTTTTTATTTATTTAGATTCATTTACTCTCTATTTAATGAATATTTATTATGAATGAAAAAATAAATAGTCGTTTTAGATTTGGGATTTTATATTTGCTTGAAAAAAAAAGCACTTAAATATTAAATCAAAATATAGATAGTAGGGACAGAATCATTTAAAAATGAATAAAGTGAAAAATATTCTACAGAAAATTAATAACGACTTTAGTTGCCTGTAATATTTATTTTTCGTTATTAAGCAAGCTAAATTTCAAATTAATATTATTTACAGTACAGTCATTAAATTTAATAACATATTATTATTGTACATAATAATAATTATGTTGTGTGTTTATCAAATATTTTTTTTGTAAAATTTGGGAATTTCAATAAAAGATAAAGAACAAAAAATAGGTTACCGGTGCGGGTTCATTTGAATAAATGATAAAAATGCATGTTGCCTTTCCAAGCTGTGTTTGATTCATGATATGATTTTAAAATAGTAATTTAATTAGGTAATGAGGGTTTATTTATTTATTTATTGAAGAAAACAAAACATTATGGACATAAAAAATCTCAATTAAAGACGATCATAGCATGAGATTTAGATTCCCTCACAAGGGAGAAGAAAATTATAATAATAGTACAATTTTATACAGAAAAATAAAATTTTGAATACAAAATACATAACACAGCACTAAAAATGTCTATGCCTTTGGTAAGCGCATTGACTAGTCTTGCACCCTTCGCTAATGATGCCTGATAGGCTTGACACGAAAAAACATTTCCGATCCAGAATAAAGCATGGCTGCGACCACGTGGGTGATTGACAGGCGCAAATTCAAATTCTTTAGGACACCAGCGCATAATATATTCTATACCTACACAAGACTACTATCGGCTGCTATCAGCGGCTATCGAGGGTAGGCTTTCATATTTTAATATTGAAGTATTATAATTTTAACAATAAGTTAGTTGGAATTGTTATAATAAGTGCTATATTTTAACAGCACCTCTCTTGTCTGTGCTAACTTTTAGAGCGAGATAGACAGTTTTAACTGTTTAGACGGCTAATTTATTGTAACATTTATAATATCTCAATACAAAAATATGATAAACTACCCTCAATAGCCGCCGATAGCGTCTGATAGCAATCTTGTATATAGAGTAGATGCGCAGGATTCAAAACCATCCCTCGCTATGAAAAGTATTGCTGTGCGTTTGCATTAATAATATATTTTAAACATTTCACTTTTTATTATAATATATTAATATTGTGGGAAATATTTTTTCTTTTGGAAATAAATTCGTGGTGTAAATATTAACATTTATCGCGTGTAATCGGAAATTTAGATTGACGTGTACAGATTTCGAAGACGGTTCGGTTAAATCAGAAATATTTCCAAATACCCGCCATCAATCAAGAAAAAAATTAAGAAGGATGAAATATTACGCCAGGGAAATGTTATCGCTGGGGGAATTTTGAGCCGATGTTTGACAAAATCGAATTATGGACAAATACGATATAAAACGGTTTAAAGAAAAAAATAAAATATGTTGATACCCGCTGACTTTAAATACAATATTATTATACTTAGAACTGAATTAGATACTTTGAGTTAGTTAGTTAACAGATAATTTAAGTAGTCTTACTAGAGAATAAGATTAAATAAGCTTCAAAATTTATTTATATCTTCTTCTGAAAGCAGACATTACATTAAGTAGAGTATAGGTACGTATTATAACTTTGCACTTTTTACTACACTGATACGCCTCTTTGCCTGATTACCTCGCATAAAATTAGATCAAATGATATTCACTTATAATTAATACCTATATGTAGTAATAAGAAAATAAATAGATAATATATCATCATCATCATCATCATCAGCCTGAATCTTTCTACTGCTGGATGAAGACCTCTTCAAGCTGCTTCCACTTCTCTCGGTCATGTGCATTGCGTTGCCACGTACTTCCGCAGAACTTTATCATTTCATCGATCCAGCGGCCTCTAGGTCTACCTTGCGGACGTTTTGTACTTCTTGGATACCACTGGATGACTAGATTTGTCCAACGATAGTCTCTTCTTCCAGCTATGTGTCCAGCCTATCTCCATTTAAGGCTTTTAATAAACTCTTCGTTCGCAAAAATTCTCTCAAGCCGTCTGCAAAATGTACTAGACGAGAACCAACCGAGAGAACAAGCCAGATTTAGAGGAGGATACAGCACTATGGACCATATCCAAGTCGTCAGAGAAATCATAGAGCGGTGCCAGGAATACAAACTGCCACTATGCACGGGTTTTATAGACTAAGATAAGGCGTTCAATTCGATAAAGAAATGTTCAATACTCGACGCACTCAGAAAACAAGGAATCCCTGGGCGCTATATAAATACTTTCAATAATAATATATACAGTAGCGCAACAGCATCTGTCAATCTCCATAAAGTTAATATATAATACCTGCATTAATCGATATATGTATAGCCATCAAATGATTCAAGGTAACTGAGTCATGGTTTAAATTACTTTAGTAAATTGGTTACATTTTGGGTTGGGCAAAAAATGGGTGATATTAATTACTTAATTAATTTTAATGTAACTAATGACCATCATTTACCATTTCTTTTAAAAAACATATTTTATTGAAGGAATGTATAAAAATATCGAAGTACATAGGCTACTCTATAGGGTACTCACAAATACCTACAATGAAAAATTATGTTCGCGCTATTAGTCAGAACAAAATTTTAGCATTATTTTTTAATTAAATGTAAAGTGTATTAGTCATCTTTTTCTGTTGATGAAAATATTAAGGCACATTTAAATTATTCTTGCAAAATTTTATAGACTAGATAATAATGTGAGAATAGTTTTGACTTTTACATGTGGCGACTGGCGAGTAAGAGAATCTCCTATATATTATTATCCTACAGCTTTCCCGGGTTTTGGCAAGCGATTGTATGCCTTATTCGTCATGTCCGATGGGTTCAAAAAATAAGCCGTTCTCGAATCGTTTAAATCATAATTTCACAGTTGACATCCGCTGGATTAATTTCCAGTCGATTTCGGTGATTTTTATTTACTTCCCAATACAATTTCGAGCGACATGCGACTTTATTGACCGGGCACTCGATTGCGAAAAAATTCACTAACTTGCAACACTGATTTAATATCATCCCCAATTTTAAATTAAAATACGTTTTTGACAAACTTTTCTTAATCGAATCGACAGACACACACATTTTATTTTATTTATTAATGTTCCCGAGAGATTTCATTCGCAAATTTATTCATAAGGTCGTCTCAAAAATTATACCCCTATAACCTAAAAATATCCGTATCGACCAATTATATTGTAATTGTAATCATTATTTACGTTAATTACTTAATAATCATTATATTTTTAATGTCTCTATACCTAAACGAGTATGACAAACAATCGTCATTTTTAACACTGTTCTTTAAATCAAAAGGAAATGATATTTCATATTATTAGGTAGGATATAGGTAGATGTCATAATAATAATAATCTATATACACTTTTATCATTCTTGACTTCTCACGATTCCACTGACACTTTGTTAACTTTCGTCACTTAAAAATGTATCCTGTTATAATAACTGAACACATTAAAATCGTTTATTCGTAATAACATTTATACAAATTTCCATTAAAACTGTTCACTTTATTATCCGGTTATCCGCGCGCATTTTCAGCATTTTCGTCTATGCGATTAACCCAGTGCTGCAAGTCAAAATTTAAAAATTCAGTAGATAGTCATGGCAACACTGACTATGCGATCAACCCAGTGTTGCCAAGTCAAAATTTAAAATTTCAGTAGATTTTGACAAAAAATTCAGTAGATTTCATAAAATATCAGTAGATTTTGAAAAATGTGGTTTATTAGATATGATTTAAAACTAATAAGAATAACAATAACTAATAATATTAATTTATTGTAAATAATGATGATATACTGGGTAAAATGGCGCTCTTGGGTAGAGTTACAATGCTTTTTATGCCAATTTAGAAGTGTATAACATTAAAAAAGGTCATGCGTAAATCATTTCAAGTTTATTATTAAAATAATTGTCAGTTAATTTACAATTATGGAGAAAGACAAATATCAGTAGATTTCTTGAATTTCGAAAAAAAAATAAAAAATTCAGTATTTTTGCAAAAAATATCAGTTGATCTACTGAAATTTCAGTAGACATGGCAACACTGGATCAACCATAGAATAATATTTTAAAATTTGATAACGTAACATTTTTTTTATGGCTGTTAAGTGATATTTTTTAAACCAATGAAACTTATATACATTCAATTAGCTCATATAACAAAAAAAAGGTATTCAACAATAATTGGTGTTATACATATTATTTAAATCATTATCAACCAGGATCAATCCACTGCTGGATAAATGCATTCCTAGCTTGATTCTACTCCTTTCTGTCATTTGAATTGCTGTATTTATCAAAATCGGTGATATTATATTTATCTACATATTCATATCGTCATAAACATTTTTGACCTGAACCAATCCACTGCTGGATAAAGGCCTCCCTACCCTGATTCTACTCCTTTCTGTCATTTGAATTGCTGTATTTATCAAAATCGGTGATATTATATTTATCTACATATTCGTATCTTTATCGTTATCATCATCAACTAGGATCAATCCACTGCTGGATGAAGAATTCCGCAACCTGATTCTACTTCTAGCGGTTAAACGAATTTGTGATATTATACCTATTTCTATCATCCTCATCAACATTGACCTGAACCAATCCACTGCTGGATAAAGGCCTCCCTAGCCTGGTTCTATTCCTTTCTGTCATTTGAATTGCTATATTTATCAGTGATATTATTATCTACCTATCTATATATAATTCCATTATTATCACGAGCCTCAATAAGTCCACTGCTGGATGAAGGCCTCTCTACGTTGATTGTATTCTTGACAGTATTGAATTTCTATATTTATTAAAAATGCTAATGTTATTTATCTACATATTCATTTCGTCATCATAATGATCATCATCTTCAACCACGGGGTGAAGGGTTCCGCAACCTGATTCTACTACTAGCGGTTAAACGATTGCTATATTTATCAAAATTGTTGATATTATATTTACCTATTCATAATATCGTCATTATCATCATCAACCAAGATCAATCCAAGGCTGGATGAAGGTTATCTCAAACTAATTCTACTCTACTTGGTCATATATAAATTGTATTATTTTTTAAATTTGTGATTTTATATACCTACCCATTTATATCGTCATCGACCTGTATCAATCCACTGCTGGATGAAGGCCTCTTTAAGCTAATTCCACATCTTTAGGTCTTATAAATTCTTATTCTTATCAGAATTGTTCTATTCCTCTCACATATAATATGTATTTCTTCATTATTTTTATCAACATTTGTCTCGATATGAATGTCCCGCACCGGAAAACTATTTTTGATATTTTAAAGATTTTTCTATGGCTGCAAGCATTTATTTTTTATAGAAAATGAAACAAAATAATGTTTAAATTTATTTTTACACTGCTAATCTTATCTCAATGGGACCCGAAGGAGATTAATATCACATTATATTGGATCGCTATTTATGATAATCACATAATATATTGCTTTATATTCGAATGATTGAGGCGTATAATTATTTATCATATTTAACTGCACATACCTACACATATATTGTATTAAAATTAAAATGTCAGTGGTAGCAATCGGCGATTCTGCTAGGCATAGCAGCCTAAGGCGGTGTTAGACGATATTGTAAAGGCCAGACGTCTGAATAGACTACGCATATGAGTCCAAATTTATATTGGCAGTGACGATTTGCAAATCATAAAAATGACAAATCAGCGAAATGTCAAACTGTCTGACGTGAATAAAAAACCCATTCCGAAGGGAAAACTATGGCGCCATCTATGCATATTTCATAATTATATTAAAATCCAACACCGCCAAGCCGTCTGCAAGACCTAGCGAGACAGACTGGCGACCGCCAGCTGGCTCAGCTAGTACAATATGAATCTTACATAGGCATATCGAAAAACTCTAGCAAAACTAACCGATATGAGCACCACGCGACGGCTTTTTTACTCTTGTATGTATTTAAAAGACTTATTTTTTTGCCTAAATCTTCCACGTCCATATTGACGTTTATATAATATATTTAATAATTTAAATTGTGCAGGATTTTATATACCTAATAATATATATACGAAATCTAAAATGTCTACCAAAAGTTGGTAAGTCTCAAAAACATGTTATGGAGTAATTGCAATTTGAAAGTTGGACATCCCCTCTAAAATCATTCTTAATGTTAATTTTTTTGTGCTTGATGTACATAAGTTTTTTATAATTATACACATAATATACGGTTGTTAACGCTAAATACTTACTTAAATTATCGACTTACCATATTTTGGTAGCAACTTATATAATATATTGCCAGATTTTAACACAATACCTATATCATAGTGAAGATAAATATTTATTTTACAATCAATTTATTGCTTTAATCAATTTTTTTTAAATAGTTATCAATAGTATGCATGCAAGCAAAACATAATAATGCGTAGGTAATCCATGATTCGGGAAATTGTTTCACTGGCTTTCTCAAGAGTAAGATGGTTATAAATACCCTGTCGCTGTTACCCTATTTTCAGAGTTGGTATAAAATAAGCGAAGGAATATAGAAGATTAAAAACGACCATTCAAATAAAATACAGTTTGCACCAAAAACCATCAAAATTCAAACCCAAACCTCTTGTATCGTAAGCACCACGTGCTACCAAAATATACTCAAATACTGATATTAAGCAAATCGCTTTGTCCCTAATATTTAAAGTATTTAGAATACTTTATTGTGTTATAAATAATCAAACCATAAAATAAAAATGACTTTTATTGCCCTAATTTAAGATTTATTACCATTTCGGATATTATTCACTGAGAACAAAATGTGAAATATTTTTATTGCTAAAGTTTCGAGTAAATCGTTTGTCGCAATAAAAGTTTATTTTGTGTAGAATTTAAGCTTTCGAATAATTATTGTGACTTTTCCAGTTCATAGCAACGTATACCTATCTATCTTAATATAATACTGTGTATTTGATACAAATTAAAAAAAAATACCATAGAATAGAACAAATATTTGAAATATCGTATTTTAACTGAATATTTTGAGATAGTTAGGTATTTTATATACTTTTTGTCTTTCCATTATCTGATTAGTACATTGGTAATTATACATAATATACTGATAAGATAATGGAATGGAGGGCACAAATTTAGCAAAATGCTCTCTTTTTATACGTTGTTAATTATAATACTCTTAATATTATAAGACACTGGGTGAATGAATGAGTTTTAACCACTTATATAGCTCTATTCCAAGAAGTTAACTCCATAACATCTTGTAGTTATTTTTATGTGAGATAACTCCAAGATGTTACGAAATAATTATTATGTTTACAAGTCGGTTGTGAGTTATCACATGTCAAACAAAGATATAAAGTTATTTCAGATTCTTTGCCACAACGGTGTTACGCGTGCTCAACAACACTGACATTTATTAATTACTTATTTTGTCATTTTGACGTTTGGTTACGCTATATCGCGGTAAGTAATAATTGTTGTTATAAGTAATTATATTACCATATTTAGAGTATACCTACTGTCATATAATTTCTTTTGTAAACATTATTTGTCGAAAAAAAATCGCAAAATGTTACTTTGCACATTCATACCTCGAGATAGTTAACTCATGCGATACGTCAAAGCATTTTAATCACTAGTTTTATTGATTTCTGAGTTAACATGTTATTGTAAGGTAGGTATATTAACTGCTAGTATGCGAGATCGGTTGATTACGTAACAATGAATTTTACAGCGTGGGTGTGTTAACTTAATTCTCAACCCCCTAACAACTGAGCAGCTTTTCTCCCACCTCTTTTAGTCCCGATCGCTCTATTCTGATTCATTGGAATTAGTTACTCAATCTGAAGGGCTACAACTTTTTATATTGACCATTATTATTTGTGATTGACACTCTTAATGGTCAATGTGGATGGATAACAGTTTTTATGTCGTCATACATATTTTTTGAAGATAGGAATGTTCTTAATAATTATTCTCCATTAATGAAAATTCAACTGGTTTTCTGTGTCCATTCGAAATATCATTTTTTATCTTGCGAGATAAGCTGTTGTTAGATGAAAAATAGCACTTTTTACATTTCGTTACCAAGTTTCCATCTATGGGAAAGGATAAATTACATTTTTGAATTGCCGTCAGTTATAACACATGTGTGAAGTTTTTGTCTCTTCAGTAGGAGTTATTTACCCGAAATACCTAGGTACTACTGTAAAAATATTTCATTCAGGAGCAATTTAATAAAAATTCCTAATCATCGCAGAATACAATAATATAAATAGCTGGCTTCATAAAGTGAGTGTTAATAATACATAAATATAATCATAGTTATAAGAAATTTATATGAATCAGACGACATGGGTTCAGATCATAAATAAAGTATTTGAAATACCCACTTAAGTCTTACAATTATATCACTCAGCATTACAAGGTGTCACACTTTAATATTGTATATTTTGTTGTCAAAACAAAACAACGTAGTGCAAACGATTGTCAGCATTTCTTTAATCATAATCGAAATCAAAAGGTTTTTTATGATTTGTTAATTTATTGCAACAATGTTTCTTGTAATGTACGAACTGCATTTGTATAAATAGCAAAGACAATCAATAAATCCCCACTCACATCGAGTCCATCACTCGACTCAGACAACCGTCATTTCACTCCAGTCCAGTCTCTCGATTATATTAACATCTCGATACATTGCTAGTAAATTCAATAATATAGTTAATCTCAGCAGTATGTTCATCTGTACCCGCGAGTATAACATTACTACGCCATCATTATCATTGTATTTATTTATTCATGTACCGACAAATAAACTCTCCCCTCAAAACCTTCAAGCAACAACAACTATTCTCTCTTCTCATCTCCAGTATTAAAAATATTGTGTTATATTTTATTGCATATGTAGAGATATAGAATTTTTTGATTAATGTCATTGTAAGTAGTGATTGTAAGATATAATTTGTAAACAAATGACGCGAGCAGGAGATGACTATTTTAAATAGGCCGGATTTTGGCAGTTATTTTTAACGGCTATAGTCAAATTCAGTTTTAACTACAAAAAAAAAATAGATTTTGATCAGGTGAAAAATATTTCTGGATTCTATAAAGTAGTTTAATTGAATATTTTTGATGAAATATATTTTTTTTAATAATTTCGATATAAAAAAAATAATACAGTATATTCATAGTTTAAAGTATTATTAGATGAAAATATATAGAGAAAAAAAAAATATTTTTCCCGTAATTAGACCTATCTATACCTACTTGTAATATGAGTATACATTTTTTTATTAAACAATAGAACATCATGCTTTTAAGAGAAATTAGATAAAATCAAAAATAATAAATCATAATTTTAAAAGCTAGATCTGGGAACACTGCACTGACTAAAAATTCTAAAATCAAAATTATTATTTGTTTAAAATTTGAATTGAGAACATTTGCTACGGAACCGTAGTATTATTGCCAGGAATATTAGTTTTTTTTGTCCACAACCAAATTGAGTTTTCTTTTTGTTTATGCATATCCCTTTGGCATATTTATAACTCTCGTACGTCTAGTTGATGTATATTACACTCGCGTTGCATATTGTAACGGTATGAGACCCTTTTCCAGTCGATAAAGCAAGCTGCAATATAAATTTCAGCTGTAATCCAAGACATTGTTCATTGCGGATCCTGTCACACAAGAGTCCCACTTTACTCTACTTTGTGGGCTTAAAGAAAACATTTTATTAAGCAATATCTTTATCAATGTCAGACTTCTTAATACGAGTTTTAAAACAATATCGTGATAAATTAGTTCCGTATTAATTTCTCAGGGAAAGTTATTCAATTACCTACTTAAAACTCTCGTATTTTATCGTGAATTTAACATATTATTTTCAATAAAACTTTTCCATTTAAATACTTAACAATTATTTTGAAACAGCGTTTTAATGACAATAGTTTTTTTTTATTATTTATATTAACTGACAAAAACGAATTATAAGAGATATTGAAGTAGTACAACATTACCAATTAGTATTAAATAAATAATTTGTAATACGTATCACAAAATAACAAGGGTAAAAATAGATAATTCCCGTATGCCACAACGCTTAAACGTAATATTTTTATTTGAGTCTAAAATCACTACATAATAATATATATTTATTCATAATCTAATACAGTTTAATATAAAATAAACAGTTTTACGATATATTGATAATTTCTATAAACTTGATATAATTATGTACGATAGAGAGACGGTCTTCGTACTATCGTGCAAGTCAGCAAGATTGCATGCATGGATCAAAAAAGTTCAGAACCTTCTGTCTATTGAAGTATGCTTAGGGACAATACATTGGTATATTATTTACAACCAGTGGTGTGTGATTCATAGTGCATGCCTAAATTATTCCTAGATATTAATATAAAATATACATAGTATCGGCTAAACGCTCATGCTTTACCACAAGCTCACCTGCGTAAACCGGTTTGTATTAGGAAGCCCGTGTATATGGACGGGAAAACTGTAGCTCACGCAAACCGAAAAGTTATTTGTAAAAGTAGTTTGCACAAACTTTATCGCGCAGGCAAGACGCTGCCGCCTAGCCAGCGCATAAGATAAAAAAACCGTGGAAATGAATAAACATTATCATAATAATACTAGTAATAGAAACTATTTTACGTGGTACTTATTTTGGTTGCATTCTCGGTTTAGGCAAAATATGATTAAAATACATCGTCAATTATTTTACATGCTGTTTATATCATTTCAGCATATTATTATTATTTAAAGATATTCAGTTCAATTATGAAATGTTTAAAAATGTAACTAGTAAATGGCTGTTTTAATTGATATTTGGCGAGTCTCACTGTTGAGGGACGAGACTGCTGTGATTGGGGATGATCAGGAGGTGTAGATAGAGAGTCATCAGGAGAAGAAATGAGAAATCAAGATTTGGTGGTTGCTCCGATGGATGAAGGAGCGAGTTTTATTTGCAGGGTAAACCGTTGGTACTTACAAGAGAACGTGATGTTACAATACTTATCATACTGTTCCCAGGACCAAGTCTCGGTGGAACATAATGCGGTGCGGAGCGACTGATACGAAGCTTACTGGTCGGACTGATATTAAGATTGATACTTTTATACTAATGAGTCATTGCTGATGAAGTTTGCAATTGAGAAATCTGCTGTCTCCGCATTTTTGCACTTCGAACGTTTCGATCCCATCGAAGAATGTCACGCGTGTAGAATATGCTGACTATAGATGCGACGATTGTGCGATAGTTTAAAATAACTTGCTAATACTTACATTGTCTAAATAATGCTGACAAGGCCCGAAGTCATTGAACGCTACAGATAAAACCACTTGTTATGAAGAGCATGCCCGATCTCAAAAGTCACCGCATGCCACTGATTACAACACAGTTATAATGATTGAGGTGACGTTATCTCCATATGTCAAACGCTTTAACTATTTGTTGATACAATTTAAGTTATTCAATGAATTTTGTTTTATTTTCAGAAAAAACACAGCAACGCAAGCGTCGTGACGCTGAGCGACGTCGAGGCGATCGCGGCTGGCAGGTACAGCTGCGAAGTATCGGCTGATGCACCATCGTTTCTCACGTATATGGTCGCCGGAGTTATGGACGTCGTAGGTAAATATACAGACATTTTACACATCCTTAAACTACTACTATTGTGTTTACGTCGTTTTTTTATATATATATATATATATTTATTTAACGAATAATTCACAAGATTTAAGAATGTATCATTCTAATTATTGAACATACATAATTTTGAAAATACTTTTGAGAAAATATATTATAACCGATAGAAAACTCTTTTTGAAAAAAGTAAGACACTCCGCAGGAATCGAATCTGCATCTCTCGGATATTTCGCCCACGCACATAGTCCACTATGCTAAAGGAGTCATACTTAATAGCGACAAATTTTACCTATTGGCTTTTTCATATTCACTGAAGCGTTTTCCAAATTGAGCTACTATTTACGATCGGCTTTTGTTGTATTTTAAATCAAAGTAGGTATTACTTTAATTACTAACCGACGTCACGGATCACTCCAAGATTTTTTGTTGTGCCTAACTTACTTGAACTTGCTAATAACTTTTAAATAACTATTTTTTTTCTTTTTAAAGTGTTACTTTTTTCAAAAAGATTTTTTTATTGGTAATAATATATTTTCTCTGAAGTGTTTTCAAAATTACCTATGTGAAAATTTTATTGTAATTAATTAATATTTAATAATCCCCCATCAATAATTCTAAAATCGGCAGAGTTAAGTATACATAACTCATACATAAATAATACGTGTAACTTTGAATAAAACGATCGTTAAATGCTAGACTGAGGTGCGCAACAAAATAGTGAAATAGTGTGGTAAAATACCGTTGTTTTATCTCCGCGTGCCTGAGAGATTAGAAAGTTTCCAGTGGGGAAACAACCCCTGAAACCACCGTCTTTACTTTTTTCACGCCAAAGTGCCCGTACATACACGCCTAGTTTTGATAAATTTCATAACAAAAATGACATAATAATATAAGGGTCAATCAAAAACTTTTAGTCGGTCCAACCTCCCTATCATCACAATCTACTGCAAATAAAATTCTGTCTATATTTGGGACAAATTTGGTCCGCGAACCGTAGTTTACCGAGTCCTGTTTTAATATAATATAATATATTTTTTTTAACAAACTTGTGATAATTATATCTGTATTAAAACTTTCTCGAAGAGAAAAAAAAAACAATGATGACAAAACCTCAAGAAGGTAGGTACTGGAAATTAATTCCATTTTACAACACTACCAAAACAATACTATTGTATTCTGCTCAAGTGTTGTTTGAGTTTTATCAGGCTTGTCCCAAAGAGAGATAGTTAATATATTATTTGTTGGTTCTCAGTTTCATGGTAGCCAGCGTCTTTCCTCTCACAAGTTCTAATGTCACCCTCCCCAGAGTCCTCTCGACCACAGTATCTTCTTCAAACCTCTGTGGAACAAACAGCGAAATGAAAATTCACTTAACTATTTATATGCTCGACCCAGATACTTCCCTTTTAGGCCTAAGTTAATACACCAAGAGTTTGAAATGGCGGTGAAATTGTGTTATATAATCCAGAGTGCATACTACCGTATTCCGAATCTCGAAATTTAAATGATTTCGCACTATTTCGGGTAACAGGTATTTTTACAATATAATACAACCAAATGCTTTGGACTTTACCTATGGGAATTCACATTTTTTGTATATTTGGTACTTAATGACAATTCCAAAGAGTTTTTTGTATGACTGAATGGTAGGCACATATTAAATAATATTATGAGGATTTAAATATAGCCAGAGAACAAGATGGCGGTAAGTAGTTATTTATAATAGTTTATTTAAATAATTTGAATTAGTAATGCTCTATCATTATAACGCTAATATAAGGTGTTTTATCTCAATTTAGTACTGACAAAAAATTATCATAATGTTGTGATGTTTACAGTTAATAAATTTGATTTGTATGATGTGATTTTTCAATTAATCGGTATCTCCGAAGCTACTTTAAATTTAAATATTTTTCTTATTCAGTATACAAAAAAAAAATAGTTTATTTTTGAAGTTATACTTCTTTTGGCGCGTTTGGTAGATCAGATCAGAGTGTATTTTTGGCGTGTGACATGTAACAGTATGTAGTGATAGTTGGTACTTTAAAAATAAAGCAACGAGAAACCATTATATAATTTAGTAATATAAGTTAAATCGTACAGAAATAAACCAACGGCGTTCCAATAAGCGGTCGCTTTTCTTGCGTGTGTTAAGAATCTAGTTTATCACAAGTTTTGTTTTTGTTTTGTTATGCCAAAGAAGTATAACTTCTAACGCGCATACATAAGTACGCTCACCGATTGTTTTATTGTAAATATTATTATTAAAAAAATATATAATTATAGCATGTGAAAGTACGCTGAGACTAATTTTAGGCGAGATCCTGACGTTACTAGCATTTGATGTAATTAATTACCTATTATCGGTACCTTGATTCAAGCCACAAAATCCGATTCTCAAAGTTAGCGAAACTGTTTAACGTTTCAGTTATAATAATTTATTATATTATACTACTTATAGGTTATTTTCGTTATAATTAGATAGGACGTACGTAGCTCAATGGATAAAGCCATTGCCGACTCAAGTAGAAAGCCGATACATTCAGAACGACTGGTCCTACTTTTTCCGCCCCTCCCATTGTTGTCTAAGGATGACCTATCATTGCCTGTCATCTTTCTATAGAGTGCGTATACTGACGCGTCTATTGTGTTCACACAGGGAATGGTTTGATTTGAATAGATAAGTTACATGATAAATAATACAGTAGCATTAACACACCTTCTACAATAATATAATGCATAGATCAATGTTACATATTTTTTGGTGTCGTATTTTTTTCTACAAAACGATTTTTTCTAGTGTGTATATGCAGGAGATGTTTTCAAATTATGTATATTTAGTATACAGAATGTTATAATCTGAAATCTCGTGTCTTATTCGTTGAATAAAAGAAATAGTTTAATTAAAATACATGTTAATTGATTAGATATATCTATGAATAATTGTTTATTTAAATGAAGCGTTTATTAAAAAAAAACGGTTTTCACAATAAATTAAGGCAAATAACGGAGTAGCTACCGCATCCAATTTTCCTCAATTGGCATCCGTCTAACTTAAAATTACTTCCAATTTTCCACAACATGATTGGGGCTCAGTTTACAGTTGTAAAATAAAACAATGGCATTCTTTCATTGTCTTCAAAAATGGATGAGAATACTTGAATATTACGTCTATGAAAAATAAAGAATCAAGAAACATACAATGAAAAATAAATACCTACTTGCCTATAAGTAAATTTTTAACTTTCACCTCATAATATATTAATAAACCATTTTTTCTTAGATATAATATTATACTTAATTGAAAAAATACGTCGTCTAACAGGACTTGAGCTTGTAAGTTGTAACCACTGGATTCTCGCTAATCAAGCTACGGACATCTAATTACGACGAAATTAACTAGAAGCTTTTACATTAAAATGCCTATGAAATAATGTATATTAAAAAAAAATTGTGGCCTCCAAGGATAGCGCAGGTAATAAATACGTCGGAATATTGACCTTGAACAAAATTACATTTTTTTGGAAATTCGTCATCTTTTCACATCAAAGACATTTTTTTTTAAAATAATAAATCTTTTGTCAGCATTTGCATGACGTATTTAATTTTATTTTCACTGAACATATTCTAATTTAGGAAGATATACTAATTTATTATTTCGTAAAACTTTATATTGCTACATGCAATTGCCACGTTTTTTGAAATAAATTTCAACATTTTGCAATATTGTATATTTGGCGCCATAAGCTTTCATATTACGATTATTTAGTATAATAAATAAAAAATCTTTTGACAGCATTTGCATGACATATTTAATTTTATTTTCACTGAACATAATTTAATTTAGTAAAATATACTAATTTATTATTTCGTAAAACTTTCTATTGCTACTTGCAATTGCCACGTTTTTTTTTTTTTAAATAAATTTTAACATTTTGCAATTTTGTATATTTGGCGCCATAAGCTTTCATATTACGATTATTTAGTATAATATGATTATCTATAGCCATAACCTTCAATAAATTTAATGTTAAAACCATTACAGTAATGTCAATTTTCAATTTAATATAATAAAATATTGTTTAATAATAGCACGTAATTGACTGATATGATAATGGCACAATTATTTAAATTCTCATTCAGAACACTTCCCCGCTAATAGTGATAGTAAATTCGATAATATTATAATATCTCGTTATATTTGAACACTATTATGACGTAATTGCATATGGATTAAATTGAAATTTTTAGAGACAAATAGAGGGTGAGTAACTAATTACTAGAGTTTTTATTATAAGGACATTTATTACATACAAAAGTTTTAAAATAATTAATTATATGCGTCAAACGCAACTGGTGCGTTGCCCATCAGGTGGCCATTAGATATAATTAGCATGTTATTTAAATGTGGTAAGTAAAAGGTCCGCAGCGAATGGGTTTTAATGCGCCGGCTAGACGACAGCGACTTGCCTGCGCGGTATAGACTTTTATAGCGCTTTTTGGTTTGCGCGAGCTCAGTTTTCCCGTCCATGCACACGGGCTTCCCGATACAAAATGTCTCCAATCGCAAGTAGATTTTCTAGGTTTTAGTATTTTCTAGGTTAGAATGAAAAGCAAAACTGGGTAATTGCTTAAAATTTATTTATAGAATTGTGATAGATGTAGATTCGATTTCTATTGGGTATAAATATTTAAAAAAAATAATGTATGTTCTTGGGGTAGTCTCTAAATTGTGTAGGTATTATGGTGTGTTACTGTTATATTATAGTTGTATATAATTCTTCTCTGATCGGCTGTTGATGTTAAATCACAATACTTGCAAATCATTGCCCATCTTTCATAATACCTACACATACCCTTCCTGAATTGCAAGGGTAGTTTATAATACATTGTTTCCCGTTGTCGGAAGCAAAGTTTTGCAGTCGGTAACATAAATTCCGTCAGAGTCTTGTCATGTTAGCAGACAAGACAACAAGTTGCCGAGCGAGCGAAACTTTGACGCGACTGCCGACGCCATTGTATTTTTGGAGTTCAAAATAGGAACAATACATCATGTTGGATTATTGTTTGCGAGATGTTGGCAACACTGAAAAATGTCACAAAACAATGACTTTAACGATTCCTAATAATGATGTATCACACGAAGTTATACAATTAAGATAATGCTCTACTCGTTACTCGGGTTGCCAGTTGGAATTTTAATGTTTACTAACCGTTATTAGACCCTTGCTAATGCAGTTAAAATTTCTTCATAATGTATAAACCTAGAGAGGGTATCAGTATGTATGCCACATTTTCGATTTAGATAATTGTATCATTAATCAAAATTATCATTCAAAAATGAGTCTATGTTTAATGAAATTAAATTTAAAACATATTTACCCTACATTATAATTAAAATAATATGTATAAGTATATAATAACCAGTACGTATACAAAATACCTCTACTTGGCCACTTGATGTCAATAAACTTTAGGATGTTCACTCGTTTTGCAGATATTATACCATAATATAAAATATAGCCTTTAGATGCATAAATTCAAACACCGTATCAATCAAACCGTTTCTAATAGAATAATACAAAACTATTCATCTATTAAAATCGTATAATAATGACCTACTATTTCGTCTACATGACATATTATATAATTAAACAGACTGATTTGATTTTTTTCAAACCGAAGAGAATATAGGCAAATAGGGAACTCAGAAATAATGGGAACTGAAATACCTAACGGGTAAGGAGATGCAGGCGACCGATCTTGAGTAAGGAATAATACAAGATAAATTTAAACACATGTCAAGAATACGTCATACGTCGAATACTGACAAATGCATTGATGCTCATTTAATATTGATGTATTACACATCATCACTGTTCTGGCAGAGGACACTTATTCGAAAAAATGAGATATTGAGTTAGTACCAAAATGATCCTTATTTCAAACTTTACCGTCTGGAAACATTCTTAATAAATAAACAGTCTTTATTTTAAAGTCATCTTTTTTACGATTATTTAATAAACTCTTATGATAGACCATTATTTCAAACTTTTTAACAACTTCAAAGTCAAATCACTCAAAACTAGTATTCTCCAGTTAGTGTGTTCTGCCAGAACAGAGACGACATATTATTGCACGTTTATAATTCGTGGTTCATTTTCGTAAGACACTCACACATTCAAAAACCTGCATCAAAATGTAATGTATTGGTATATAGCCTATCGGAATTATATTTATTATCTGTTTTGTGTAGACAACGGTTGGATAAAAACGCACTGTCTTCTAATCGCATCTCACTACACTACTCCACCCACTACTATCAGGTCCCTTTACTTACACGTGATGATTTTTTGCAAATGGGTTATTCAAAAACGATTAGATAGGTGTAGGCATGCACCCTACTAACCGATCCTCTCTTCATCATTCCACCGCTACTATCTGACTAATTTATCAATTATGATGAAATTTTGCTAGTGTATTGTTCGACAACGAGCAGATTTAAGCCTGACCCTATCTACTCGCACCTCACCACTCCACCAATGCTATCTGATCCAGTGCGCTATTTTTTTTAAGTTTATCTGATCACTTCAAAACCGTCTGAGATTATGTGAATGTAAAACTATTTAATTGATACCAAAAAATATGTATTCTTTAATCTGCGTATAATATATGCAAATAATATTTGTGAAGTAATTTTTGGTTACCTAATAGAAAAAAACGGGAACGAAACTATATCCAAACAGTACCTACAGCAATAATAATATTACTAATATATTTTTACGAATATGAGGTATTATTATAATATACATGTATTAACAAGACGTATGTACACACTTTAAATATATTATGTTTCTTTTTTCACACAGACGTCCCAACACACAGACCCGTAATAAAGATCGGCAAGCCCCGCTACAGACCCGGATCAGTGTTAAGAGGCAATTGTACGAGTAACTTCTCCCGGCCGGCGGCGAATCTCACCTGGTACATCAACGGCCACCAGGTAAACAAGATTTAATCTATTTTCTTTGAGTCCAACGTTCCGGAAATTCGCTGACCGCGCAACTGAAAATTGTTTTCTTCATTACATAGGGTCATGTTTTATTGTTAGTAGTTTCTTGACTGGGGTAATCTATTTTTGTCATAGCATAAGAAAACCATCTCGAGTTATTTATGATTACGAGTATGTAGGTATACGTAACTATATCTTAATGATTTTAAGTGGTTATTATTATGTGGTAAATAATATTTAATTATTACATAAAAGAATTAGGTTGCAATTAAGATCTAATTCTGCGGGGTATGTAAATCTCCACTATGTATTTTATATAAGAATGTTGTATATTATCAGCTATGGTCTGCAGGTTAGGTTCTGTTGAAAATATTATTTATGGATGTAATATCTCAAGTAATTTTAACTTACGTATACGTACAATCTTCTAAAATTAATTGAAATTAGCATGAATAATGAATAATAATTAGAGTTCTCCATCGTAGAATTTACAGAGATGGTATTCGTTCAAAATATTTTGCAAAATGACGAAACTATGGACTAAATTTGTCGCCGTGACAGCGTGACAGTACGCGACGTGTATCTCAATATAATCACAGTTATTCTAATAATAATCTGATTATTATCAAATCAGTCATTCATTAGTGTTGAATATAACAATAATTAATATTAAAATATTAGGTATATTTATAAAAAAAAACTAAATACTTCGATAAGTAAAGTTATAAATAGCTTACGATGCAATCTTTACGAGTATCGCCGGATATGCCGCCAGCACGTGGTATCATAGGTGTAAGTTATTGTCCATCCGAAAAACTCTTCTCAGCGGTCAACGCTCAGCATTACTTGCCCTCACTAAGGCTTATAAGACGACTTCTACCGACGCATTGCCTGTCCTTGCTGGAGTGCTTCCGTTAGACCTGCACATTCAGGTCCGTGGTGCCACGACCGCCTTGCTCGGGGGTCTGGGGGCGGAGGTTGGCGGTATCTTTATATCGCCGCCTTTAGGACTTGGATCCATGAGCCGGTGCGCTCGAAAACTTATTGTACGCCACCTGGAGGTCAATTCACGACTGAAGCACAAATGACCAGTTGCGCAAACTTTACACAACTTGCTTCAACTGTAGCATATTAAAAGTCAATCGCTGGGTGTCACTAGGCCAGGCTTTGGTAGTACACATGCTTTCACGGTAGGGGCGCTCGCAACTCTCCGTTTGACATAATAAACGTCAGATTTCGTATCGTACGTAATATTGGAGAAAGCTGTTGATCTATTGTTTTACATTTACCACTTATTACCACATATTACCGCTAAAATTATTATTTCGTGTTTCAATTCTCATTTAAGGATGTATTTATTGTGATTTTGTAATACAGAAACACACATGTTTGTTTGCAAAATACAACGGAAATTCCGTGTTGTAATATTGTTATATTGGAGACGTAACTAGCGTGTTTAAAGATTACTTGGTTACGTACTTCAACAATGAATGATTTAATCATGCAACATTAACGGTAAGTACTGATTAAATATGAAGTCATTACCAAAATGGATAAAAATATTATTTAATTTGACAATAGTGCCGTTTGACATGTTTACTTTCTATCTTACTCTAACGTATGGACATGAGGTATAAGCATGTTGAATGCTTTCTCACTCGCACTTATATGCCTTTTACCCGTTTCACGCGAAGCTCTGTACACCCAATATCTCCTGTAAAACTAAAAATTTTACGAGCTTCAATTGAAGCGGTTCGGTGACGAGTTTTGCACTGCTTCATTCAGGAATCGCCGTCCAGGTGTATGACACGGCGCTGCGTGCGTGGCAGGGGCGATGGACCACTTCTTCCAAGGGCAGACAAACGCATTTGTTTTTTCCTAATATAAAATGGCGCATGGAGATAACCAGATTGACTCCAGACCATTGGACTTCTCAGTTCTTAACCGGACACGGTGGTTTTGCCTCCAAGCTATGTCAGCTTGGCCTAATAGAATCTCCGACTTGCTTATGTGGCGAATTGCTGGATGCCGATCACATCCTCTGGGAGTGTCCCCATATGTCGGTTGAAAGGTAAGAGCTTCTCAAGTCGGTCCGACCCTCAGTTGGACCGGTCGGCCATTGCGACTTGGTATCTACGAGGGAAAATTTCTCAGCTTTTAAAAAGTTTGCGGCATTATACGGCGAGCGAGAAGGTCTTTTCTCATCGAGAATTGACCGTTATACATTATATGGAAGTAGGGATCACGCACACTCTAGTGCACGCCAACCAAGGTCTTGGGAAGTTGCTCCTGGGACACTTTCGGCACAAATTTGAACAGCGCCTATCCTTCGTTACGCCAAGGTATACGCCTGCATAACGGGTGTGGAGACGTGACGGGTGGTGGAGGGAAAAGCAAGTTATAAATAGGAGGCAATAATCAACAGAGCGTAAAATCATGAATATTATATTGTGTGTACATACTTTACTGAAAATTGCTATAAAGTTGTATTTCATTCAACAAAATACTACAAAGTCAACATGAAGAAAAACAACTCAGAACAAAGAACAACTTAACTATGTAATAATATTTTTTGTTGATTATTTTTATATGATTAAGTGGAAAGATAAACAAATATCTTTGAAGTTGATCGTTTATACGTGTATATTAATAAACCGACATGGTTTTATTAAACAACAACAGACGCGAATGAAAATTAAATAACATTATGAATATTTCATCATAACATGCATAGAATAATATACATAGCGACATAATTTAAGTTTATTATTGCGGTGCAACATACGCCTTATTTAAAGTTATTTCATATTATTATGTGCAGTACGAAAATAGGTGGCGTGCTGAAAGGTCAAAAAAATAAAATATATTATATCGTTCTGTACTCAAAATTGGGTCAAAAGTTGAAACGAGAAGTCGGCGAAATATTTATTAATATAAAAAGCAATATCTATTTTCATTTTACTGATAAGTATTTATGAGAGAATATTTGAATTAAAATATTGGAATATTTTTTAGATAGATTTTCTAGACTCTAAAAAAATAAACATCTTCTCTGCTATCATAATAATAAGTAAGTCAAGACGGCCATTGGGAACGATTAGGTGCTTTGTTGTAACTATTTTGTGGAATCAAAGCCAAAACATTAAACACATGGATCATCAGAAGTCTGGAGGCAGTTTTTTTATATACACAGAGGATATTATCTTGGTATGCTCCAATGAGGCAATTTTAAGTCGAGTATTCCATATTCCGCTATTTTGAGATAATCACAAAGTCTATTTAGGACTGCAAATAGAATATTTCCTTTTTTTAAACATAATATTAATAAACACAGAATTGTTACAAACACTAATAACACGAGTTACGAAATAAAATGCCGGATCACCCTCGCTAACGGGTGCTATTTTGGCATACAAAAGCTTCTAAAGAACAAAGCACTCTCAAGGAAAACCAAAACAACCAAATATAAAACTCTTCTGCTGCCAGTATTACCATATGGATCATAATGTTAGGCACTCACCAAATGGGGTGAAAGAAAATATATGGATATCTTTGAGAGGAGAGCTTTGAGAAGAATCTTTGGGCTATTCAAGAAAGCGGCATTTGGAGGTAAAAGTATAATGAGAAGCGGTACACACTTTATGGGGGCGAAAATATTACGTGGCATATGAAAATTCAGAGACTGCGCTGGATTGGCCACGTTCATAGAATACATGAGAATATAACCTCGAGGGTAAAAGAAGACCTGAACGGACGAAATTGAGATGGCTGGACTGCGACACGGGAGATTTAAAAATGCTGAGTCAAGGCAACTGGAGAGTGTCGGCGCTGGATTGTCCAGGATGGAGGAAGTTTTTAAAGAAGGCCAAGACCCACCAAGGGTTGTAATGCCATTAATGATGTTATGACGATTTTTAATAAACGGTGTAAAATAGTATTTAACTATATAAAATGTCGCTATTGCCAATAAAATTAATAAAAAATCATGTTTCAAGTCAGTCGTAAAATGTACAAATTGGCGTCTGATGAATGTAAAAGACATTTCAAGAAACATTGGGTTTAATTTTATTTACCTAGCAAACGCAGCTGGATTTAATATGCTGTGAATATACACACAATGGAAAAGTATTTACATAATCAAATATTAAAAAAAACGGAGGTTACCAATTTTGAAACTAATAGCTTCACTTATTACCCTGGCCATATTTTCTGTAATGAGAAGTATGAGTTACATCAGTTTATAATGCAGGGAAAAGTGGAGGACAGCAGAAGCGAGGGCAGAAGAAGATTCTCTTGGTTAAGTAAAATGACTCATTTTTCAAGGCGTACGATACGACTAGCCCATGATAGGGAGACCCTCTGAAAATTGGTTGACATTCTTCTATAGAAGATAGTACTGAAAAAAGAGACAACTTGTAACTGACTCATTAGTTATTTTACTTGAAGTGTATGAATGTTTAATAATCTTTTTAACTACACTTATTTATCTACTTTGGGTATTTTTCGAAACATGAAAATAGGTATATAACGTCTTTGTGTAATGGCAATAATTTATAGTCAGTACCTAAACTAAAACGGAAAAAAACTAAATAAAATTTTAACCGGTTCTCCATATTTTTAACGAAAATTTATGTATAAGTATATTATATTGTTTGGTTGACTATTTTAAACTTATATATCAAGCACTAGAACTTTGAATCCTAAGAGATATCAACTTTTGCAACTTATCATTCAAGGAACGATTATCGAAGAATGAGCACTTGGCAAAAGAAAGACGCATCGACTTAAGAAGCTCAGAGACTAGTATGAGTGCATCATTGAACTCTTGCCTTATATTTATAATAGTGATAGATTAGGAAAAAGCTAAATATTTACATTGATAACAGATATATGGTACTTACAAAAAGAGAGGCAATATTTATATATTTTTTTATCCTGTTCAAGCATATTATGGACCTTCACAGAGGGGAATGGGACAACTGGACGCCACACTGTCATATACACGTATACAGAACGTAGACGAGGAATACTAATCAGTTTCTATCTACTACTTAGTAGTTTTAATTCATTTTACTCCTCTTAATATAATGTTTTTTTTTATTGCGCATTGAGAATTACCATGCCTAAGGATTTATATAAAATAGAAAAACTTTTTCCTTTGGAACTTAATATGCACGATTAAATCATTATCTATGAGTGGATATTAAAATTTTCACCAACTATTAAATCCTAATATAATAATTTAAATATAAATAATAATATTAAATACATTTTTTAAAAGAACCTATAAGTACCTAACGTCTATTTATTTTCAAATTGCGTGGCGTCCAGTTGTCCCGGCGCCAAATCGTCCTAGACCCTTCACAGAGACCTCCCTCTCTCATAGCCACCCTGAAATTACGTCACTCTCTGAGGCGACCAAGACTTTCCACCTCTGTTAGTCTTCTGTTTCTTTTAAAGCAGAGTGACAAGCGAAGATACACCAGCTAATGATGATGACGATAATACCATATTTCTTTTAAAAATAGAATTAATTATAATATTAATAAGATATAAAAAGTAAAATTACACCCTAAATGGAGAGTAAAGTTTTTTTTAACTAACTGTTAAAATTTATCACAAATTTAACTCGTAAAAAAGTCATAATATAATAAGATAGTCACTTCATTCTGGTATGTTCCGTCTCGAGTAAAAATGGTCATTTATCTACATACTTTATACTTTTTCAGCAATACGCCTCAATGGCAAAATGTTTAAAAGAGCGTAAGTGTTCTTACTTAAATATTATCGTACTTATATGGACACTTGTAAGTGCTATCTAAAAGGAGACGTATCTACATTATTTTAGCTCCCCTAAAAATATACTACGCACGTTCAAGGGCCATATAAAAGAGCTAACATTACCGGAATATTTTCAACAGCGAAAAAACAGTCGCCTGAAGTGTTCTCTTATATATTTAAAAATAAAAAGAGTCCCACAGAAATGGGAAAACACATTTAAAGTATTTTTTATAGATCCGTAGTAAATACTGTAGAATTGTTGATTTAAATATGTAGTGATACAGTCCTCTAATAACTAAGCAGAGAAACTGTCATATGAATATGGTATGTATGGCAAGGCAATAGCTTAAAAAACTATATCTTTTTAGAAAACGAGGTATCATAATATGTTTTTAAAGTAATTTTAAACTATATTATTATGTAATACTTATCGGTAGTACTCATATATATTTTGTTTTGATTATACATATAAATTGAAAATTCAAATTCAAATTCAATTTTTTTAAACATATTGTAGACATTACAAATTATAAGTTTAAGACGTTCACAATATGACATGAAACATTATTATAAAGAAGAAAAGTAATAAAAGGGATATAAATGAAAATATAAAAAGAGGACATAATAATAATTTATTATAAACATACAAAAGCAGTAAAAATACAATTATACATCATAATAGAAGTTCAAAGAAGTACATCGAGTTTACTAGGGTGACTGGTATTTTAAGAATTTATAAAATAGCATTCACCTAAACTCACTTCTCGCAGGTGGAATATATCAACACCCGAAGCAATTTGGTTAAACATGGTTATCGCCCTCCCAATTGGCATTACCAGTGGCTGATTGGTTCTGCACCTTGGGAGAATAAAAAATTGAGATAGTTATCAGGGAAACATAGGTCAAAACTGCCCAGAATGGCAAAGTTCTCATTTATACATCGCCCAAATACACCTACACGATGGCCGAATGGCTAACACGTCGGCTTATAATGTCTTAGCTCTAATCCTGGGTTTGGCAAATATACATTGTATTATTTTTAATGTGTGTTGGAGTCAGAGTATTGACCTTATAGCTTGAGCAAATGGCTAACATCCATTTCTCGTAAAAAAATCTGTACATACAACTTAGGGTCGACGGATGTTGAATGCAGAATAGAGCAGACTGTCACTAGTTTCAGGTGATAGTTGTGGTAATGGAATAAATACACTTTTGTTGACTGTGAATTTAGATTTGAGAATTTATTACTGTATAAATAATATCATACAAGTTGTATAAGAGAGATGTTAGTGTCCGAGGCGCAACGGAACAGTGCTTATCGAATAACATTCTATTGAACTCTCCTACAATCGAATAATGCCCTGGTTGAAGATTAATATTCAATAAATTGCGATCAGCTTCTATATCGCGAATCAGTATGCATGCCGTCCGACTGTCGTTTTCTGATTAGGCTTGGGTTGTCGGTACCACCAGGGTTGTCATCTTTTTCTCATCGAATTATAGTACACGCTCAAATAAATTAAAGTATTTCGCAGTAGGTATTTCGGCAAAAATTGTAGCACCTATGCTTTATTATCTATTGAAAATGTATAGGCTTTTGGTTACTCATAAAAAAAAATACTCAGAATTTACGAAATTCTGAGGGTTCTTCTTATTTAAGGCTATACTTCAGCTGGGGCACGGTCTAAAACGGTCGTGATTACGCGACGCGAAGATTGTGCAAACAACGCATGCAGAACAAAACATAATTTGTCATAAAAATTCAACATGCATCCATTTAATCTTATGTTTATTGTTCTATTAGTAATAATAATAATATATTCATTGACATGTTTTCTTTTTTAAGTAAATGGGTAACGTTTTTTAGACATCTTTACACGATTTAAGAATTGATTCCCCCGACGCCATCACAAAACAAAGTGACGTGTTCACAGCTCGACTATCGCTCTCCGATTGACAGCAAGTCTGAAATTTCGTCGCACCTATAGTTGAAAATTATTTGCCGTTTCACTGTTTGTATGCTCTTAAGTATTACCTACCTTCCTGCCAAAATACTTAATTTAATTGTACTTAAAACAAATTCAACGACTTTTTTACTTCTTTCGAGAAACTTTTTTCTCAGCTGGTCAAATTTTCTTCTATTTGGTAAGACATTATAGTACGCAATTATCCAATTTTTAGTACCTTTAGTGTATTTTGTTATGTATAAATTAAATCTTTAAGATAATCTCCAGTATTCGAAATTTTACTATTTTGGGCGTACTATATCTTTTAATATTGTATAAGTATTATTATAGTACGAGAACCAAAAATATAGTACAAAATAAATACTATAATAAAATTATAGTACGGTTGGCTACAAGACTGTACCCCACCCAACATCCTATCTCGAGGAGGCTCATAATATTATGAACTTCAAATGATCATACATGGTATTTTGAAAAATATCTTTGATTTCATCCGATTATTTAAAAACATTTAGAAATCCATTACCATAAAAAACAACCGTGAAAGTCTTAAATATTATTTAAAAATCACAATAATACGAATTTCTCTCGGCTATGGTTCGCGGGTTGGAAGCTAAAACGTGATATCTCAATTGACTCGTTAACAATTCCGTTAAAGTCGTGTTTGCTTATCTGGTGAGAAAACATACCAATAATAATTAAAGGATTGATAATGCTACATGTGTGAGTTTGGTCGTAAACCAAATTTAGCGCCCCTCGCACGTTATTTATTACGACATTAATGAATAATAACAAAATAATAAATTTTACCTAATACGAGTATAATGCCAGAATCACAGTCAGGCAGACAAATAAAAAACGAATTATTTCGTTAAAATAAAACACACAAATTTGCATACTAACCGGCCCATTAAGCGGGGACTACCACCACTACCGAACAAAACATAAATATTTATCAGACCTCTCTTTTGTCAAAAAAAAAATTTTTTTTTTTGAGAAAAATCCCATTAACGGAGAGCACGTGCGACAATAGGAGGCCATACTTGCAGAATTTTCATGAAGGAATTCGTTTCGCCTAGGGCATTTTGCAAAATGACGATAGAATAATTTTAGACATCGTTTCCTTTGCCGTTTGAAATATAATATATAATAATAATATACTTATGCCAAGACTTTATATTATGACGGACGCCGTATAAATTGCGAAAATTTTTCTTAAATGTCACGTCTGATTTAAGAAATAATTATTGATAATATATTTAATTATAGGTAGGCGAGTATTAAAGTGCTGCACCAAATGGCAGTGATAGGGGGTGCGTAGCACATGACCCGGAATAAAAATTATAACTAATATAATTTAATAATATTGGTGATAATTTTTAGTGGACTGTATGATAGGGGGGTTTGGATATTGGAGGAGGGCGGTTACACAGGGACTATGTCCAGGCACTTTGAAGATGAGATAGTTGAAACTGATTCCGGGTTTACTCATACAACTAGTATTATCGCGGTTCGATTTATTACTCTCACGGTTACACTGTGGTTATTCGGGATAAAGGTGGTAGTGAGTTTATGATAGATGTGACGTTCGTTCCAATCATGTCAGATGTAGAGGCAACAAATTGATGGATGAGTCACATTGTACAGACGGTGATTGACCGTCAAAATGAGTGCAGGTAATGACGTCTCGATAATCTGCAGGAATTCTGGTGGCATTTACGCAAACACGGTTTAACAGTGATTAAAACAATTATTGTTTATGACGTACCTGGACGCACAACAATGATTGTGGGATGTAGTTTAGGAATTTGTATGGGATTACGGCTACCATAATTGGCCAAAAACAAATATATTACACTTAATTAGATAAACTCAATCGTCTGTTAAAATATATTCAGAGCATTGGTATATTGCATACTGACGTAAGGCGCTACTTACGAAAGTGTAGAAAAATGAGATATTAATTTATGTGTTATTTTAAAATACGTAATAATTGTATTTATAAGTAAATGATCTCTGATCTACGACTAATCTATGCATCACAAGATCCACAGCGATATAAAAAAAAAACCAAAAAGCATTTTCTCAAAGTCTCAATAGATCCCAACATAATGGGCATACAATGTTTCTGTGAACATGTTGTCGGTTGTCTGGCAAAGGGCGCCATCAGGATCGAATCATGAAAGTATAAGTTTTATTGTACGGATTGTAAAAAAATACAAAATAATTTTTGTTATATTTATTTTTGCGAAGGTGGTGTAATTTTGAGTCGGCATTCAGGCAGCTATCCTTGGCAAGTTCCTGACCATATTTTAGTAAATTAACCATGCTCAGATTCTTAACATGAAAAAATAAATGGTGTAAAAAAAATAAGTACTTTTAAAAACACCATTAAATGAAAATATCATAATATTATACTTTGATGTAATGGCGAAGTGTATTTAACTTAATTTGCTAAAAAGTATTTATTTACGAGTAGGTATCTCTGAAACATTTTAATAATAATGTCATCAAATAATATTACTCTTTCTATGTTTTGAAATATAAACCCGGAAAATTAACCACATTTGTGTTAATAATATAAATTATATAGATTGTAACATTACCTAGGAATCCCAACTCAAAAATATATGAGAATAATAAATCAATACCACATAATGGAACATAAGAAAGCTTCGAAAAGCTTTAAAAGATAAATACTCTAAAAAGCTAACCATAACGCGTTTGTCTGACTGAATTTGTCCCCCATCACCTGCATGTGTTCCCGACTGTATATACCTAATCGAATAAAGTAACACAGATTTACAGTATAACACCAAGATGTCAAAATGGGTCATTATCTTCTTTATGATTATCAATTTCAACAAAACCTGCTAGATCTCACTAAGTCAAAATTTTTCATTTGGAGACAGTTTATTATTACGACGTATTTACATTAAAGTTTATCATTTTTCTAGTACTTATATAAGTTTAAATATAATATATATTATATTTATTTAATTATTTTATACCTGGCTAGTGAAATCCGAAACCTTAGCCACCTTTGACAGTCCAACCCGCAATTACTGGACTTCAGCCGGTGGCCACCATCAGGTCTATTCTTAAAAGTAATCACTTTAGCACGTTTCCGTTATTTTCATTCTTCCAAGTTCAAGCACGGAAGGTATTCTTTATACTAAACGATTAGCGGCGGCTATCTCTAATTTACAATACGTCGAAAATGTAGGTTGGTAGACAAGCGGATAAAGCTGAACCAGCGCCATTTAGTGGTAATGAGACGAACTCAAGAATTTTTGTATTGACACGTGAGACATAATATCAACAAAACCTACAATTTTATCAGTCATGTCAAAATAATAGTCGAAACTTGCGTCTCAATTCTCAATATGTAAAATTTACATACTCTGTCTCGCTTTCAAAATTAGCACGGTCAAGCGAGAGGCTTTTAAAAGATATCACTTTTTGCAAATCAGACGGTTAACTTTTTTACATAATTAACCGCCAGAATACGTAAAGTGATAAATGTGATATATTTATCACAATAATTAGCTCTTTTTATGTTAAGTGATATTATGTTAGAATAGGCCTGCAGAGACTCCATCGCCCTCTGATACTTCGCTAGAACACCTGCATCCCATTCGCTACACGCGTAAAACGACACCGAGCAGTGTTGTAATGATTAAGTTCCATTATGTCAAAAATTAGTTCGACGACACCTTTTTTTTATTATTAACTATCCATTATTATAAAAAAACGTTTTTTTAAGAATATTGTTTTATGGAGATCCAATGTTTGGAATAACGAACTGACCCTAAAATGTAATAAGTACAATGTGTTGTCACCGGATTAGGTTCTGTGTCACAATATTAATGTCTCTGGAGATACCTGATAATAAATTGATCGTGACAGAAAAACTTTTCAGACTTTATTCTGATTGGGCCAATTATGGTGGCCGTCATCGTCATTCCTTATTTACCCACCTACTTAGAATCCTTATTTATTATTGTCGCAAACCAGGGCAACCAGCAGTTAAGGGTCATGTCCCGTAAATCATGAGTTGTCCGTGATTGCGACTTACATTCAGTGACATCAATAAATCGAACCCGTATAGGCTTGTTATAGCTTTACCGTCGCTAACTGGCACTTGTGAATTATTCGTAGACAGCTGTGCAAATAAGGTGATTCGTCCATCGAGTACCCTTTTGACGTTACAGGCAGTTACATAAAGACAACGGGCGCGTGTAGGCTTGTTAAAGCTAAGCCGTCATTAACCACATAGTGACTCAGACAAAATACATCGTTGCGCTAAATATGATACGGTTTGAGCGAACATCGCGTCTATCATTCAACCTGAATTTGTCATCATCATTCATCATCAAAAACCAAGTGAAACCATGAGAGTGTCATTCCAAAACGTCCGTTTACCAGTGTGTGAGTGTGGGAAGACCTCAACACAAAAAGTCAGTGCCTGTTAGTATCCTGTTAACCCCCCCTTCTATCCGTAATAAATCCACAATGATCTTCAAATTACAGTTCACTGCTAAGAGCGCAACCATAGCTTATTTTTTATACTCAAATCTTAGTAACATAGTTATTCATTAAAGTTTTGTTAAAATAAATATCTATAAGTATGACAGTATCTCATTTGAAGTACATTCGTTAGCAAAATCCTATCATACAAATAATATTTTGACTGGACAATATTATATTACCCATCAAAAAAGAAAAAAAGTAGAGTGGAAGTACGGCGTAGAAAACAAATTTACCATACATTAGTTTTAAGGACCAATTATTATACAGTTTACTGTGCTTTCGTTGTAATAATATTTCATTTTATATTATAAGTATTCCCTCTTGAATTAAATTCATAAAAATATAGTTATATTCTTATTTATAACTCAGCTGACGTAACTCTCAGCTAATATAAAATGTACAGGCATCATGTTTAGGCCCTACCCCTATATTATACAACCTTTTCGTGTATGTTTTGCCATTTTCAGTTAAGGGTGACTCCCTCTTTTTACAACGCAAGTAAGTTTGCTTATACAGCCTGGCAGGGTCACGCGTTTTCACCAAAACCGTCATAGGATATTGCTCCAGGAAAAGTAATTCAAAGAAAACTTTTCATCGAACATCTAACATATATAATATGTAAATATATATATATATATTATACAGATTGTATTCCTATATAATATAATATGTACCTATTTAATATTATATAATGTTAAAATGATATTAATTTATCGGATATAATTAAATTAAGATATTGAAAACGTTAAGTTAGTATAAAAGATACAAAATGTAACATAGCTATTAATGTTAACATTCTGTCAAAAATCTTTAAGGTGAATTGATTAATAGCCTAAATAAAATTTAGTAGATACTAGATGGACATCTAACAATGAAATTATGAGACATGTAATACATTAATTAAAATTAACTGAAAGAATATTTGAAATAATGTTTTAATTCATCAAGACGACGTATCTTTCAACATTTTTTTAAATTCCCATTTTTCTTGACTTGCCTCCAATTATCCATTATGCGGTTAAAATTAGGTACTTTTTAATATAACGTAATGTAAATGTAAATAACAAAAAAAAAAAAAAATGTAATGTAATTAACGATAACATTTTTATCGACGATATAAATTTATTATTAATTTAATTTAACAAAATGCAAATTTTTATAGTACCTACTTCTGACACTTTTATTAAATATATCTGGACTGGTTTCGTCTAATGTTGAAAATGTCCCTCTGAAGCGGACGAAACCGGTCCAGATATAATTAATAAAAGTGGAAAAAGTACTATAATAAAGATTTACCTTTTATTACAAGAAATTAATAATACAAATAATATCCACTATGAATTGACAGTTAACACAATAAAAGAAAATAAATTTAACAATAAAAAAATATTTATTTACTAAATCACATTATCTACATTAGTAAATATTCGTTTTAAATATATAAAAATTAGGGAAGGTAAGTTTTTAAAGCTTGCATTTCTTTTTATTTATATTTAACTAAGTCGCAATATTTTTTAACACAATGCTTACGGGGCCCTTTTAATTAATTTTGTAATTAACGTGTTAATTTGCATTTGAAAATTAATTAGCAAAAACACAATTTTGTGCGGCCCGTAAGCTCTGGGTTAAATATCTGATAATAGTTGTAATAAAAAAATAAGTTTCTAATTTACATACCTAGCGATATCTCAAATTTTATCGAAAAATAAATTATTGCCAGTGTTGTTTAGTAGATTATAATCCATCTAACTAGCAATTTATATAATTTCTTAAATTTAATTTTGTAGTAATTTTTTAGTAAATTATATTTAATTTATCTATATTATTCCAACACTCGATGTAATTATCTCAAATACGTACTCCACCTTAATAAAATATATTATTTTGTAGGTACTTTCTAAATTAAATTACAAATTCGTGTAGTTTGTTGCGATCTATTAGACATTTTCAAATTACGTTATCTAACAGATGGTAAATAATAATAATTGTTTTATTCTCTAACATTCAAAGTGAGTCATGAACGTTATTCGAAGTAATTAGCTAAAAGATTCTGCCAGAAAGATAACCGCATAGTTTTTCTAAACTACACCAAATATTTTGATGTTCACTACACTACTTCAGTCCAGTCTCACTTGCAACACGTGCGACATATTCATTAGAAAAAATAATATTTTAACATAAAACACACTATTTTGAGTTGGTGTGTTATTTCATGAGGTAGTCGATATCTTCTCTTGTCGCATGTAGCTAAACTAGCCGCGTGACGTCACTGGCTTAGCATGGTCTTACCCGCACGTGCAAAAGAGGTTTACAACATTGCTGGTGACTTTGATTTATGACCATATGACAGTCGAGTCAATCTTAAATTATCCCATAAAACCACACATCATTTTGAATATTGTATAGATAGAAGAAAATTTTTATTGATTATGGTTTGGTGTAAGCAGGGCTTTTGACAAACTAACCAACACTTCCACCAAGAACCAATAATTCAACGAGTATAAATAAGTATGTCTAAACAGGTGTGCATTGTTTCTATCGGATCGCCCATAGCATACCTAAGCTATTATGGTGAAAGCAGAGTTTAATTGAATTTAAAAAAACTAAATAGCAACATTTGCAAATTGAATTCTTAGTTAAATTAAAATTAGCAAGTATGGGTGACGAAGTGCAGTGCGCACTATTTATATCGAATCTTAACAGCCTACCTCCATCCTTCGCCAAATTTGTTTTTACGAGAAATGAATGTTAGCGAATTGCCCAACCTATTAGGTCCATACTGTGTCTAAAACACAAATTGGAAAACAGTATATTGTATATTTGCCAGACCCAGGGTTCAAAACTTGGTTAATGACGTTATAGGCCGACGCTTAATTAGGTATTGAAATAATACGCCAATGTAAGTAGGTATTTAAAACGACACTATTTTGTACACAGACGGCTGTGTACCTCGAGGTGGCTCTGTAAATATTATATTATACATCGCACAACGATGTTTTTAAAATGACTTTGCCGTTGTTTTGCATTTTTAAAATGTTTTGATTCATGCTGAGATCTCCTCGTATATTTTCATTCAAACAAGGATAATTCCGAATTTTTAATCATTTTATTTAGTTATTTATTCATTCAATTCACATTCAAGCCACCAAAAAGAACAAAATGCTCCAACCATAGACATCGTTTCGTAAATCAAATAGCCTATCGGAAGGAGCCCCGAAACCTGGTATGCTGAATTTCTTAGTCCACAAAAATACCAACATTATAACAAACAACCAAGTCAACAAAGACAAGAACACATAGCAACCAACCCACCCCCCCCCCACGAAGATCTCATACATGAACATATTATAACAAGAAACAAAAACCATCTTCCAATACGGCTGGTCACCGAGGAAGATCACGACCAAAACCCTCCAAAGGAAAATACAACCACGCAATACAACAAACCTTGCATCTATCCCAGAGTCCAGTGGACTTCTTTCTTTGGAGGAGGCCTTCACCTGAAGAGGGGTTCTTACAAACCAAAAAAACAAACAAACCAAAATATTATTTAAGTTACAAATACAAAAATATATACTATATAAATCTTACATAACACTGTTTAAATATATAAACATTATTTATCAGTATTATATACAAAATAAAAATCTTAATATATATAATATACAAAAATATAAAAATATACTTAGATAAAATATAAAAAACATACATAGATATATATGTATATATATATATATATATATACATAACAGATATAATTATAGGTTATATTATATACATTAGATATAGTCAATTCACTGTCATTTATTTTATATCTGTAAGAAATAAAAAGGCTTTTTTATTTTATTTTATTTATTTATTATTTATTCATTCATTTTACCTAGGTATATTATAAAGTATTATTTTTGAAAGTCATTTATTCAATCATTAGTATAAAGTAATTTTAGCCTTGAATGCGTAATTAAATGCCACAAATTCGAAATTACAAAACGATTAAAAATAAACGACGATACTAATACCTACCTTCAGACTTTATAGCGAGCGATTAATTTTTATTGGCCCTGCTGTAAAATAAAATCTATATTTCAGTAGGCAATTAGACATGTTTAATTATCGACGTGGAGGTTGCGCCCATACAGCCTTAAGGCGGTTTAAATGGTTATACGTATATGTGGGGAAAACGCTGTTGACAAAACCACTCAAATAGGGGGTCGCAATGCAAACAACTTCATTCCTCCACAAACACGATTATAAATTAACACACACAGAAATGCGCCCTACAGATGTGTTCCGATATTTGGGTCAATGGCTTCTAAACGTAATTAGTGTATTTTTATAAATGGCCAAATACCTTTTTGCCTCTCAGGTTTTATTTGCAACACTCGTATAATTAAATTGATTGTGTAACATTTAGGGAGTTAAACAGTACTCGTATTTCAATTTGGAATATTTTTAAAAATCGAATACACACCACCTGAAATAAATAAGAATTAATCATTCATGACCACTTTATCTCACCTATAGCTTTTAAGATCAGCAGACAAAATGTATTTGAAACGATTTGCAGGATCTGAACCATGAATATAAAAGTGAAAGAGTGCATAGATTTGTAATTCCACAGATCGCTGCTAAGACATACACAGTACTATCATTAAATTATGTATATTTTTGTTTTGATTTATCCATCATATAACTCAGTAAAGCACATATACACACACACTATACTATTATAGCAGTCACATTGAACGGCACACTAGTAAGTAATAATGATGGTGCAGTGCGTAAGGCGCTGGCCTTCCATCTGGGAGCTCTGGGTTAGACCCAGTGAGGACACAATATTATATTTATGTGATTTCTCAAAGCCTGGGTGTTTGCGATTCTTCAAAATTACTAACAACCACCTTGTGTGAAAAAACAAGAGCATGATTATTAATATTAAAAAAAAAATGATGGTGTAATCAGGTCCGCGTGGTAGTTCTCTCATGTGACTGTCACTCTGGATGTAAAATACACCAGATTCGTCAAAAAAGATACCTACCAATCGATATTGGTATTAGCTAAATAAGTCTTAAAGTTATCTTGACAGGTGGCACTCCCACTTGAAAAATTTTCTAGTAAGTACATGATATAATTTATAATTAGCGAGATAAGAATATCATCTCGTTTATTTTGAAAGCCCAATACACTACATTCTGCGCCAGCTAGGAACTCTTACTAAAAAATATTTTATTATTATAGAGTAGACACTATACTACAAAAATACAAGATAAGTACCTAATATTTTTTATCCAATAATTGATTTAATTTTTGCGCTTTCCTATTCTGCTACTTAATCCGCAAACCCGCTGCCTGATTTCCAGGTTGCTCTATGTCACTTTCAATAAAATTTTCAGGAGAGCAATTTAAAAGTTCACATTGAAATAATAAATTGTACCACCAATATATATATCGCTATCTGATTCCCAGGTTGTTCTATGTCATTTTCTGTAAAATTCTCAGGAGAGCAATTTGATAGTTCACATTGAAATAATTGCACAACCTATATATATTAAAAACTGTGTTTTGCATATAAAAGAATAACTTATTTTCGAGATTATCGACAAACGCGTTCATAATTTTTATATTCTGACTAATGGGTTAAACAGAGTTCTGGAAATAGAACAAAATGGCATTAAAAAGTCATTTTTCTTAAAAATGTGAAATAGAACAACCTGGAAATCAGGCAGCAAACCAGCGTACTGTACTTTTGACCAAAAATTATGGTATTTTGTTATAAAGCATGATTATAAAGTATGAAAGCATGAACTCCTAAACCTTTAAATAAATGGGTTATCATTCTTCACACAAAACAGCCAACTGCAGGTGCCAAATTTCTAATATCGTAAATGGAACAACTCCGCTCTTTATATATTTTTTCTTTATAAAAGGGAAGCTAAAATAGTGTATTAATTCATAGTGCAGCTTATTTGTAAAAAAAATCACTAAGTGTATTTTTGGAATTGTTAAATTCCGCTCAATAGTTAAATTATTAATTTTTTTCTCCTTCCTGAACAATTTGCCCAAGTAAAGTTAGCTGGTTTGCAGATTAAGCCGTCGTATTGTCACTATTATTAGCATGTATCCTTACCTTTTGTTTTGGGAAAGTTTCCAATGCTTAATGTTTCAGTGCCTGGATGATTCCGATACTTAGGAGTATTGATCTTTTAAGGTTATCTAATGGTTTCAAACTCGGTAACCCCCATTTTAGTTTTATTGATATGGTTGTTCTTTAAATACTTTTTCATTGTATGTATATTGAAACACTATAAGGTTCATCTATATTTTTGGCAAAATAGAATTAAACCCAAAGTAAATTATTATTGTAAAGTTGATTATCTTCATCAGACCCATTGAAACATTTTTTTTGAATTGTAATAACTTTACTCGTAGATGATTTTATAAAGCGATAATTAAAAGAAAATATTATATTTGTGAATATATAAATTTATTTGGCAGTTTTTACGAGTATCTCAAAAAGAACGGAACATGGGGTAACCGAAATTCCAACCAATAGCCTATTTTAATAATGATAATATGATATCTAACTTAGAACGTATACGAGTAGGTAGTAAGAAATTGAGGACTCTAAAAACAAAAACGGCAGTTGCCAAATAATATATTGTTAGCGACGATATAACAATGGTATAATGTTAATGTTTTTGTTTCTATAGTCCTCAATAATTGAATTTGATGAGTTGTAAGCTAGGGGCGGCAGGTTATATGAAAGTATGGTGAAGCAGGCTGGTAATCAAGTTGCGGAGAAATCTCCACATTAATATTATATGGGTAAACCATCACAACTTGAACACAATAAATTAATATTTAAAATTAAAAGATGTAGGAAAGGGTATTTCGATTAAAAACCGTGACGTCTTTGTGCTAAGAGTGGAGTTGGGGGAGGGGGTGCAACTGCCAGAAAAATAAATTTATTATAAATTATGTAGGCAACTTTTTAACAGGGTTTAAGCAGATGGTGTTTTCAGTATGGGTCGTGAAACGACATTTGAAGGGACACCTTATCTGACATAGTGTCTTGCAAATCGCATTGGACCCAGTATCATATCAGATTGTGATTCTACTATCATTATAATATGTCATAGATGGTAAGGGGCTAAATGGTATTGACACCATATTCTTTCTTTTGAATGGAAATATACTTATTTTACGTAAGTGTTACTTACATAATTTTGGTTGTTATTTTATACCAAAAACTTGTATGTAAGTTTATAATAAATTGTAGTTAGTATATTCAGTTTTATATTGTGCACTCAGATACGCATTTATCTTTATTTGGGGTGATGTTGCGTGTGTGGAGATGAGGATTGATGATGTGAACTAAGTGGTGAGTGAAGAGCGGAGTATGAAGACTTGTAGTTGCTGGTGGAGATTATTTCCGGGTTGACAAATATATTTTACATAGGTACAATAAAGACAATATTATAAGATATAATAACTATTGAGATATGTAGACCGAGGCTTGACGATACTCAGTGACTGTTACACGATCAGTATACAAGTAGAGTGAGATAATCATTCAACCGTGATATCCTATATATTGAAATCTTCACGATTAAATAATACTGACACTGAGTATCCCATGTCTTTGGTGAGAAATGCATTTTAACATAATAAATATTAAAAAATATTACTTAGGTGAAAGTTTTTATTTTAAATTATTGTTAATTAGATTCGTGTGAAATTTTTATGCTAAAAATGTATATACAAAACAGTTTTATTTACACCGCCAGTGTTTTTCAGTGAGTAAACACTAACCGATATCGCTGACGACCTGTAAAAAAATGTATATAAACATATTTAAATAATTGTTGTTTTTATTTAATAAAACGCATTTTCTTTTTAGTACTTATTCCACTTTAATTAATATATTAGGACCGGTTTCGTCCGCCTCAGTGGGACATTTTCAACTGAATACATTTTTTTAAAACAATATTTATCAAACAAAATTCAAAGCGATAGAAATAATATAACAATATAGGTACATAGTAATTATCCGCCCAATAATACCTTCCCAATAACAGACTAATTTAAAGCTAATGAGGTTGGACATTAATATTTCATACTACGTCAGGGGCATTAAACCAATTATTTAAAATATTAACAAACCACAAAATATGAAACAATCTACACTTACTATAACATTAATATCAACAAATAATTATGATTAGTCAAAATTTACAATAATTTTTTTTATAAAAAGTAAAATAAAACAATATTATCAATTGAAGTGAGATCGAATAAAAAACAAATACAACCAAAATATGAGTCAAAATTCAATAAAAATTAAAATAATAAATAATGTACAATATATAAAGTTATGTTATGACAATCCCAAATATTAAATAGGGTATAATAATGGAGAAGACACAAAATATAATTGATCATTTAACAAATAAGAATTGGGCAAAAATTTATACCTATTAATTTCTAGGATTTCCTGTTTATCCAATTTTATAGATTTCTCATTCAAATGCAGGATTTTAAAATTTTTACTGATATTAAAAGAGTGTTTATTTAAACTTAAATGATTTCCAAAAGCTGAAGATTCGTTACCATTTTTGGCACAGGCTAAATGTTCTTTGATCCTAGTATTAAAAGAACGTCCCGTTTGTCCAACATATTTGGCATTACAAGAGTCACAACTTAATAGATAAATTCCACTTTGGTTAAGTTTATCTAATCTATCTTTAGTATTCACCAGTATTGAATTTAAATTTTTTGTGTTGTAAAATGTTACATTGAAAAGTTTTTTATCTATTTTTCTTGAAATATTCTCAGACACTCTTCCTAGGAAACATAATTTAACCCAGCGTTTTTTAACATTGGCTTCATCTATCACTAAGCCAGAAGTCACATTTAATAAAGCTATTTTTTTAGATTTGTTGGCCAGAATGCGATCAATCAAACGTGAGTCATAACCGTTATTAAAAAAAAAAAGATATTTAAATAAGATTTTGCTGACCACTTCAAAGGACGACTTTAAAATAAAGACTGTTTATTTATTAGGAAGGTTTCCAGACGGTAAAGTTTGAAATAAGGAACATTTTGGTATAACTAACTCAATATGTCATTTTTTCGAATTAGTGTCTTCTGCCAGAATGGTGACGATATTATAAATATATGGATTAGAATACAGGATACTTGGCAAACAGCAGTGATGTTCCTAGACAAAATGCCGCCCCTAGGTAGCGCCAAAATGGGGTGGCCCATTTTTTTATACTTACAGTATTTTTTATCATCCTTTCATGACTCTATTATCTAAGAAATGTGTTTTATGGATACATTAGTAACAAAACAATATAATATACCTACCTACCACTAAAACATTTAACAAAATTAAAATTTAGAATATTAATTGTTCATCATTAATTGTTCAACATGCATTTTTTTTGACGTTGGTAATACAGTGGTTTCTTAAATGTAATTTTTGCGATACATTTATTTCCTCTGTCTTGAGAAATTAAGGACGATCCGTGTCACGTTCTTCTTCACAAAAATCGACAACATTAATTTGCAATGATACTTGTAGCCTGCGATCGCAAAGGTTTAGGCATTATTAAATCGAAAACCGATATAATGACGATGTGACGCTTCGATACAGACTAAAGACTAATATCGTAGATCAGGGACGGTAGGTGGGACGTTCTGTAAGAGGGGGGATGCATCTTTTGTTTTGTCAGCCAACGCAACTTTCGTGGGCACTAGGTAATAAGCCAGACATGTCTGCACGTGTCAGCAAGGCCATAGGACGTCAAGATCTAACGGAAGTAAACTAAATATTGCGAAACTGACAAAAAAAATACAGCCTGTTAAACCTTTTATGCTAATTAATACATTATGCTAACAATCAGTGAGCTGATATTTTTAATGGAAAGATATTTTCGTTGGTACTGACTTAAGGTAGCTATTTCTATACCAAACGATTCTTCTCGATTTGCCGCCCTTCGAATAACTGCTGCCCCCAAGCGACGCTCGATCTGTCTACCCCCACGGGACGTCACTGGCATACAGGATGAAAGAAAGATTATAAACTTTAAAAAGAGAGTTCTTAGATGATCGCAGAAGGCCAAGACCCGCCAACAGTTGTAGTGATATGACTAATATTTAAATTATTTGAAAACCAGCCGAAAAAAGGTATTCTTAATTCATTTTAATATTTTATTTTTACGTACAGTGTTACTTTGACACTTATATTTTTTAAAAAGGGGACACAGTTAAAAGAAACGTAATGCAATAACATTTTACGAAAACACTATAGTTTATTTATTTTATTGAGTGAGCTTTAGAAAACTTTTCGACGTCACATTTAACGAATTGGTCTTTGGGGCTCCATTTCCTTTTATGCGAAATGGTATGTCATTTTTATTATCTTCATAAAAATACATAAATGCGACTCCGGCCTTAATAAGCGTCAGTCGATGCCGCATAACGTTAGCATGGGCATTAAAGTGATATTACGAAGGCGGAATATAAATAAAAAAATAACTATCATAAAAAATAGTACAGTTTCCTTAAAAATAGTACCTACGCGTAATATTCTTTACGTACTCTACAATGGAATACTTGGATATTTCCCAAAGAAATTTATTTACAGATTATTTTACGTACATTAAAGATGTGTAGTTTTTCCGAACCCAGCAGTTCACTCCATAACTCACGGATTCAGAAGCAGGCACTCTACATCATAATATCTACCATGACTGTTATTAGTCTGTGTAATGTTTCTTTATGTAGATAGATATCGTCACCTTAATATTAAGACCTCGTAAGTCTGATATTGTAGAAAAATTAAGTTTGTTCGACAAAATTTAAGCAAAAAAACATTTTAAATCATATCAAAACCTCGCTTTTATAAACATGCTGTCCATTTATCGACAGATTTTAAAAACTCGTTGGTCTCATGGTTTCAAACATGGAATTAAAACCTCGTATTAACAACCAGTGTTAGCAGATTCATCGATTATATATGTGTTTATTACGTTATTCCTTCCTCTTAACATTCATCTAAAACAGACTTACGAGGTTTTAATAGTTAAGTGACGATATATTATTATAAATATTATCAGAAAATGCAAATAAGTAAAAAAAGTAAATTATGTCGTCCAAATAGTAGATTATGCAGTACGAGCATTTCATTATATCATGGCAAAAAATAGAATTGTTCATTACCAAATGGGTTAGTAGCGCAGAGTTAAAAGGCGACAGAATTTTCATATATTATAATATGAAAATTCTGTATTACTATACTATCAAACTATATAACAGACTATATTATTAACAAAGCCGTATTTTATTGTTCAGAAGAACTCTACGGCTATAGTTTAAAAATGTGCACGTAAATACTTCCACGAACTTCATGGCGGCATCTAGTGTACAAAAACAGTAGCTGCATTCCGTCTTTGAATTTTATTAGTTACACGTTGCTTCAGATAGGTACTCACCTGAACGATACTCATTGGTATTTAGAAAGCAGAAGCAAAACAAACGCTCAATTTTTGTTATTATTTTAAGTGCATAAGACGTTGTAGTTTAAACATTTTAAGCCTCAAGGGACAGAAAATATAATATATCACTTATAATTGAATGGCATTATTTTTAATAAAATTGACCGAATGAAAATAAATGATACAATTATTCATATTGTTAATGACGTTGGTGAAAAATATTGAATATTAATATCAGTGAATTTGCTAGGTACCTAATATTTTTTTAAATAATACGTGATAATATCAACAAATATCATTTATCAGGAATTAACTCATACAAACAAAACCAAAACCTATTTGAAAATTAGATACAATATAATATTAAACCAATAAGTTGTAAGGGATATTTTCGTGAAAATAGGGATAACCTGTTTAGAATTTAATTTTCAGCATCCTACAAATCCTGCCAGCAAGAGTTACTATATTTAGTCAGTAACAGCCCTTTTCTTTCCGAAAAATAATATATCGATTAGAAAATAATATCATTCTTTTATATTCTTTGGTCCGGAAAAGCTGAAAATGATCTCTTAAGTATATATTTTTCAATATATTAAAGCTGATCAAAGATAAAAAAACAGGTATCAATAATTAACAATATACTTAAGTAACAATACTTCGGAAAATATTATTAAAAAAAAAATATTTTAATATATCGTTACTATAGTTGTATATTGTGCGATATCGCTCGAGAATAATGTTTGTAGGCTCCGTGTGGTATCCAGATACACAAATCAATGATCGGACAAGGACAGAAAAAAAATAAGTGTGTGGGGTACCTATATTCGTTTTGAATTTCAAGTTTGATAATCTAATTCAGGTGGCGATGGCATATCCGCAGAAGCCTTAAAAAAGGTCAATGATGACGGAAAAAGAATCATACATCAATTATACAACATGATCTGGAAAAGGGGTGTATGGCCCAAGGACTGGACAGAGTCAATTTTGATCCCCCTGCACAAAAAAGTTCCTCACGTAAATGTGAAAACTATCGAACAATCTCACTTATTCCACATGCAAGCAAGATCTTATTACATATAATCAGCAGACGTTTGAAGCATTTCATCGACCGACAAATGCCCAAGGAACAAGCAGGTCTTATTATGGGCAAGGTAACTCGAGAACAAATTCTGAACATCAGACAACTAATTGAAAAATGAAGAGAGTTTAATACCCCTATGATGTTTTGCTTTATTGACTATCAGAAGGCATTCAACTGCGTAAGATGGAACTGTATATGGAAGGTACTTCTGAAAATGGGAGTTCCATCGCACCTTACCTGTCTTATCAAAAACTAATATAGCAATAGCCACACAAAGGGAAGAGTAAATAGTGCGTTTTCTGAGAGTTTCCGAACCGAGAAGGGAGTTCGTCAGGGATGTGTTATATCTCCCCAGTTATTCAATATATACGGAGAGCATATAATGCAAAGAGCCCAAGATCATTGGCAAGGCGGAATAACAATTGGTGGTTAGAAAATAAACAACCTAAGATTCGCAGATGATACCACACTAATCGCTGCTAATGAAAGAGAACTCACAGAGCCCACACCGGGTAGAGGAAGAGAGTCGCAAATACGGCCTCCTTATTAATAGGAATAAGACCAAGTTAATGGTTGTTGATCGGGCCAACCTTCTACCAACACCAAGCACACTCCAAAACCTCAAAACAGTTGACGATTTTGTATATCTGAGATCGACCATCAGTGAAAAGGGCGGTTGCGAAGCGGAAATAAGAAGGCGCACACAGGTTGAAAAAAATGCGATGAAACGCCTTAACACTATATGGAAGGATCGGGGAATTTTGATTGCCACTTACTTACTTATCGTGTCCGGGATCACACCGCTCCTTTCCAAAACGTTGCAGTGGAGACCGCCCTGTCATTGGCCTTCAACAGGTCCTCCTCAACACACTCAATCCCAATTCGAGGGCAAACCAACATATGCTTTGCATCCTGCACCTCCCCACACTTGCATGAGACATCCTCGCCGGTTAAGACACCCCACTTCTTGCACCTTGTGACACCGACTCTTAGTCTGTTCAGTGCCTTCCAGACATCAAAGGGAAGTTCTTGTCCCGGCGAGGGTTCCTCTGTTAGCTATAACCAAGGATTGCAGAGTCTTTCTTTCCATTTCTGGATACGACTCTCTTCTGGGAGGCAATCCACTTCCGTTGTCCTTTTAAGGAAGCTTTTTCTGGACTTGAGCCTTGAGGTCTCTGCTTGATGTCTATGGAGTGGGTGTCTGGGATCATGCGTCTGCTTACTTCTTTCGACATTCGCCGCTACTTCTCTTCGTGTATCGGGAGGAGCTATGCCTATGATAGGGTATATTTTATCAACGAGGGTCGGTCGCAGGCATCCCGATATGATGCGACCTGTCTCGTTGATTGATACATCCACATGTTTGGCATGCACAGATGCGCTTCATACTGGTGCCGCATATTCTGTGGCTGAGAAGCATAGGCTTAAGGCAGACGTGCGCAGGGTATGTGGTTGCGCTCCCCAAGATGACCCGGTTAGTTTCTTTATACTATTGTTCCTCGCGCACACTTTGAGTTTTGTAGTAATGCAGTGTTGCTTGAACGTCAGTGTGCGGTCGAGGAGTACACCCAGGTATCTCGGCGTTGGGCAGTGGTCGAGTTTATCGCCTCTCCACGTAACACGTAGTTCTCTTTTGGCCTCTTTGTTCCGAAGATGAAATGCACATACTTGTGTTTTCCGTGGGTTCGGTTTGAGGTGGTTGCTCTCGTAGTACACTGAGAGTTTCTCCAGCGTGGCGGATAGTTCATTTTCAACAACTCGATTGCCACAAAAATGATGCTTGTGCAAACATTAGTTTTCTCGATATTTCTATACGGAGTCGAGTCCTGGACCCTAAAGGCAAGAGAACGGAAGGCAATTGATGCCTTTGAGATGTGGTGTTGGCACCAAATGCTTCACATTTATTGGACGGAGCACAGGACGAACCAATCAATCATCCAGAGACTGAAGATATTGCTAGGCGCGGACCGGACAACCTGGAGAGACTGGTAGTTTTGGGTAGCCTCCGGGGAAGTCGAAGCATAGGAAGAGCGTCTGCGCGATGGAGCGTCCAAGTGAAAGAGCTGACCGAGAGCACCATCCATTCTGCCCTGAGAGAAGCGGAAGATCGAGAAGGATAGAAAGTATTGGTCGCTCAAAGGATGGCGAAATTTAAATGTGGTCACGATCCTCAGCCATGAGTGCACGACCAATAAGAAGAGAATCTAATTCAAATATAAAGACACTTTGAGACGGTAGTATGTGTAGCAGAATATTAAATATATGCCAGATATTTAAGACTTTCTATTGATCAAAAATAAGAGATAACTAAATGATATTTTTATTAAGATAATAACGGAGAGAAAATATTTTAAATTTCACTTTAAATGCTAATATCGATAGAACACTATTTCGAGAGACTCGTTTGTCACCCCCTTAAAATAGTTGATACCTTTGACTGTATTCTAATTTACCCTCCAAACTGCATAGAACCTTTTAGAGTTAATTTATTTGTTTTAGAAAGGTTAGGCAAGCATGTAAGGGTAGATTAAATAATTAAATTTTACGTCCAGTAAAATTCTCATTTATCTAGGCTAGGTAATAATATAAGGATTATAAAATATTATTATATACATATCATGTTATTATCTATGTATGATACAATTGTAAATTAAAGATACTTTACCTAAATTTGTATCAAATATAAATTCAATACAGTGTATATCATAACAAAGTCAAGATGTTTACAACATTACAAAATACAATTTTAAAAGACAAGTGTAAATATATATTTTTTCAAATATTCAAAAATAATTTAAAAAAAAAATCACAAGAGTAACTACACAGAGTGAGCAAAATATCGACATTAGAAAGGAAAAAAGACGTAGTTCACACACATACAATTTTACAGGAGGCACAAAAAATGTTAAAAATGGTTCGGTCAAAGTTAAAATACAAAGTAGACGTAACCGCAAAGTGCATGATAATTATTAATAATTTAGTTTTAAAATTCCTAAAAATATATTATTAATTGAGTTAAATAAAGAAAAACCAACAACATTTAGAGTTAAGTGGTTTTCCCACTTCAGTTCCTTCTTTTTAATTGCCAGCTAAATTTAGATAATAAATCGGTAGCTTTGCAGCTTCAACCTTTGGACACAACCTGTATTTAGTCGTGCACTACAATATTATCCAATAAAACCTATTTTCAATAAACTGAGGGTTACGTGCTATTTCCTTTAAACAGTAGATATATTAATAATTTAAAGAAAACAACAACATAAAATCACCCTGACGCATGTGGCTGACAGTTTAACCAATTAGCATTACCAATACCAGGTTAGTTCTTTATCATTTGGAAACAAACAATACTTATTATGAATACTTCCAGTTACGTAAATGGTTTTTTGGGACATACAGATAAATATTATAACAAGTGGTAAAGTTTTCATTTAGATCGTTTATAAATAGCTTTGAATAATAATATGACAATCAAAGAAAGATTTTGCTTAATTTTTATACTACAGTTAGTAAGTATTCCTAAGGGAAAGTTAGTCAGATAGAGTCACGTATAGTATTCAAATATCCTCATCAAAAGGATCATTATCATCTTCATCAGCCTGAATCTATCCTCTGATAAAAAAGCCTGATAAAGTTAATTCTATTCTTGTCGGTTTTGTGTGTGACAATATATATCACATAGATTATTCTGTAGATTTTTATTATTTTGTCGAAATGTCAATATAAAACATATTATTATAATGAACATTTGGATTGAAAAATGAAGTAAAACGTTTGATTTATAAAGAAAATTGTGAAATGGGTCACAATATAATATAGATATTTCAAGTAGGTTAATTATAAGACATTTGTAAATAAAAACTTGAAATACCTTTGAAATGGAAAAATATATTCCGATACAGAGAAGGCTGGTTTCAAGATGGTACTTGACGGTTTTCATTATTTTTAAAAGGACATTCAATTTTATTTTTCCGTCTCAATAGAGCCTATGTTGTTGGGTGCTTCTCATTACGGTGACGTCGATCTGCTTCGGGCGTCACGACGCACATCTCGTGCGTATTGGGTTGAAATGGTGAAAAAATCACGATTGAATAATTTTGTTCGTAATCAATCATAACGATCAATGCACATTGATTTCTTTCATTTTATTTGTATACTGGATTTGTTATATATGTATGCATAATAACCAAAAGGACATTAAAATTTAAAATATTGCAATACCTAAAATAAATAAGAAAAAAAATCCTAGAAAAAACTAATCCAAGTAGGATCCAAACCTCGCAGAAAGTGAGTGAGGTTGAAGTTGATAATTCTGCACTGATAAGTTGCCAAGAATATTTTCAGTACATGACAATAACCATTTGCAAAATGCATTTCAGCTTTAAGAGTAATTCACAATGTTGTACGTTAGCCAAAATCCGCATTTGTATGTAAAAAAATATATCGGTACATAGGATTGGCATTTGATAAATTTATTAAAACATCTACACATCAATCAATAATCTTTTTTGGTATAAGTCGGTTTACAGGAAGCCAGACGGGAACCGCGTTAATTTTATTTTCATAGCCGATTTTGGCAAAATTCATAAATTCAAGAATGAAAACCTAACCTAACCTAACAAATGATCCAGCATATCGGCTATTTTCACTTTTTTGCCGCTGGCTTCTAGTAAATCGACAAGAACCCCTTTTATTTGCTGCCTAGGCAACGGAACATTTCTAAACTATAATATTATACTGTATAATTGTCATGATCGCAGTATCATACTGTGGTGTAAATGTAGTGCGTTCGGCTGATAACCGAACAATTGGTGGTTCGAATCCAATCGAGTGCGTTTTTTTTCGTGTGAAAAAATAAATTATGTGTTACAATATGTCACATGCCAAAAATACACTTTGATCTGATTTCCCAAACGCGCCAAAAGAAGTATAAGTTCAAAAAGGTAAATTAAAAATTAAATACATAATATACAAAGTTGTTTTTGTCGGAATATTCATTTTTGTGGAGCTACTACGATTCCTTTTGGTATGTCAGTGCAATAATAATTCGGAGTTAAACGAATGTAATGTCATTTTCGCCCATCATAAATTCACCCAACATTAATCTCGGTTCAACAGCCACGTATCGTTGGTATATCTATAATTGATGATGGAGTACCAACAAAAGGTAGGCTTGCGAGGTAGACAGAGGTACCACAGAGAGGCGCTTGCGAAGGGGAGGTCGTCAAACAAACCACCGCCACGTTGGCGCCGCGGCCTAAATATGTGTGCATATTTTTTCACTTCGGAATGTTATTGCTCCATGGCAGAGTTCCTGAAATGAGACGGCTTCAATTTTAATTAATGTTAAAGAACAATTTATTAATATTAACTTACTGAAGTTTAACTTAAATTAAAATCAATTTTTAATTATCCCTACAATTCGATTTGAATCTTTGTGTTCGGAAATTTGTACGTATACAATTACCCGTATGACACTTCTTCGTAAACCGTTGCCCTTGAAGCATGTGTTCGTATAGTATTTGATCAAATGACGGGTTGTTCGTTGAACATTTCACCGTGGAGTATATTGTACATACATGAAGAATTTTCAAGAAATAGATACAGTTAAAAGTATCTACCTATTGGTGAACTGTAAATTATTATATTGATGTAAATATTCTAATGAATGTAAATTTAAATTTCATCATATCGTGCATATTTATGTAGTTTCATTTTAATTATTTTAAAACCAATAAAGACATTTTTTTAAATCTGTATAGACTCTAGAAACTAGCGCCGCATTTTGTAACATACTCACAATATACTTCCCGGATAAATGTTTAATGAACAACTCGTCATTTGTATAAATGCTAGACGAACACATGTTTTAAGGACAACGGCCCACGAAGAAGTGTCCAATAGCCATCTGCATACGTACAACTTACATGTAACCATGGATCTTGCCTGCTTCACAAAGAGGTTTTGTAACAGATTTTGATTTTACGAGATATAGATATTAACCACGTCTTGTGTAAGGGGAGAGGCATAGAAATTCATTATCAAATTAAAGCGTTAAACATATTTTAATCGCGTGTCCGGAAACTTGAACGTATGCAGTTTGCCGTGTCACACTTCACCGTGAAATGTTGTATCGGAAATATATGGCCGTACATTAAAGACCGTCCAACCTCTTTGGGTCGTATAGTACTGATATAAAATTCATGTCTAAATAAAACACGGTTCTTGTCGGTGTATTTAAATTTTACAGAAAGCCAGCAGAAAACAATTAAAATAGCCGATATATTGGATTATTTGCTAAGTTAAGTTAGGTTAGGTTTTAATTCCGTGTTTCAATTTCGTGGCCGTATTGTAAACGATCATCTCTTTCCGATAAGAAAGCTCACGACGAACTGTTCCACGGTAAAATATTTTACATACAATTTACATGTAACCATTTTAATCGATCAATCTCTATCTAAATATAATGGGAAAAATTATATACATACCTATATTTTTTTATTTCAAAGAGAAAAGGACAAATTAGAAAAAAACGGTATATGCCCTGGATTAACAAACACATTGAAAACATAACTAATTAAAATGATTTTGCCAGACCCAGGATCTATTGTAGTGTTACAAAATAATATTATGTTCACTAATTAAGCTCTATAATTTATCAATGGAACAATAAAGACTGCGCCAAACCATTTTATTAGTTATAGCTCTCTTTAAAGGAGCATCAAAACTAGCCGGTAAAGGTAGTAATAAAAATGTAGGTTAAGAATATAAAAGTCGTGAGCCGAACGGCACTTTATATCCGGTAGGCGAAGGCTGGATCGTCTGTCTGTCGGAGTTTCCGGAGATATCAGATGCATTTTAGTTTAAAACAGCAAGTTATTATATCAGGTTAGTTCTGCATCTAGGCAGAAAAAAATCTTTACTCTTGCTTCCAATTTCTCAGATGGTTTCAGGGAAAATTTAATTAATACTAGCAAGAATAACTTAACTATAAGTAAGTAAAATTGAAAAAAAAATATATAACCCAAAAATATCCTTTTCATAAAAGAAAGCATATAGATATAAATAAGTGTTGTATTCAATATTTGTATCATGTAATTCTAACAACCTACAGAAATATATTTTTATCTTGATAAGCAGACATTTGGGCCAACAGACGGTCATAGTTCTATGGACCCACGCCCAGATATCACACAAAAGACGTCAATAAACTAATTAATACCTATGATATCACCAAAAATGTATAAAAAGGGCCACGTAACTTGTGCCATTGTCTAACATTTTTAATTCTTTGTAACGCGTATATCTTGTCCGCTGTATATGTACTTGCATTTCCGTTGAATAAACTTTAATGTTTTAACTTTCGTGAAAACCATTTTTTCGCCATCTAGTCTAAGCACATCCTTGAAGGTAAATCACTTGACAGTTACCTTCAAGACGACGGTTTTTAAACGTAACAGCTGTAAATACTACTCAGGAGTTGCACATAACTCCAGTCTTTGGTAAAGAGACAAAGGCAGGAGAACACCATCCTACCATTTCAGGTTCCTTTCAACTCAAGTCACCTGATTCTTATGCCTTCTCTTTTCATTGGAAATCTAAAAAGAACGTTCATTCGTGGTTAAATTAGTTTCACTACAAAAATGATTCATTAATAAATAAAGAAAAAATCTACAAATTTATCACTCTAATAAAAGCATCTGCTAATTTTATTATCGTCAATTATATTATAAGTATGTGACGTATATTATCCGGATCAGTTATTATTAGGACAGTAATAATTACGAGCGTTAAAACACGGGTAATGTTAATATAATTCCGCCTGTTAAACCATGACGCTTGTGTTATATTTATAATATATACATTATATCAATGTAGGCGTCTTAAAGGGTAGATTTCAGGTTGATAATATGGCATTCTCTCTTAGACGACGGTTTATAAATACAATTTAATGTACCTACCACCCGCATCATAAATAGGGCTCCGTTAAGACAGGAGTACATATCAATCGTTTGTCAGTCAGGCGTAATGCGTTTGACCTTATCTTGCAAGGCGCATTGAAATTCAAAGGTTGGAACATAATTTATTATTTAAATTACAACCCACGTGCTTTAAGGCACGAAGACAGCCGCATTATTGAATTTGATGAATATTAAAGTGTTAAGATTCTACACGTGAAGGGTTTTGAAATTTTCAATATGCAATGTACTAGCTACTTTTTAGATCGATATTGAATGAAATTTGTAAATAATTAATTAGCCACCTTTATCCACTAATAAATTATCTGACTACTGTGTAGTAGAAGTTTTGTATACAGTCACCACTTATCGGGGGGATGAACGTGATGATGTTACCCCCGATTCTATGTTTAATCGTCGAAGGTTGCTTCATGTGTGAGTGATATGGTATGCTCAGGTAGTTATGAATAATAATATACAGATTTGAAAGATATGAAAGTCTATCAACGACTGTAGACAACATGATAGTTGTAGAGCCGTATACAAAACCTAAACACTACATTTTACTAACGTAATAATCGGCAGTAAACTATGAAATGTTATTTTAATTTTATTTTTCGAAATAAAATCACTGTTCTGGAACTATATTATTGTACCATCTTGAAAAAATTTAGTTTTTAATTAACTATATACGCTATCTTCGACTACGTCCGATCCAAATAAGATCATAATATGGGCCTCCACGGAGTGGAGGTTTGTATTAACAGATTTTGTTTTTACAAGAAATGGATGTCAGCCACTTGCTCAACCTATTAGGTTCATACTCTGACTCATACACAAATTGAAAAACAATATGTGTACTTGCCAGACCCAGGATTAAAACCTGGGACCCATGACGCTATAGGCTGATGCTGCCTACAAGCCGCACGGCCCTTGTGGGTGCAATACAAGCTATATCTCTATTCAATCTTTCATCCTACGGTAAAATTCAATTTTATTCTCAAGTAAGGTATTTATAAAATAATAGTATTATTTTTCATGAAATAAAGCGCACATACTAGGGAAGACTGTAGTAAAATACCTTCTACAGCTTAGAGAAGGCTGTTTATTACGTTTGACTAGGTTGCTACACCGATATAACTGTCAGACGTCAGATTTATCAATGTGGCTTCTATTACCAATTAGTGATATTAAAATTTATTTGTTTACATATAACAACCTCAGGACGTTCACAACATGACATGGAAAAAACAAAGAAAGACTAATAAGAAGTACCTATTAAAATAAAGAAATAAAAGCAGTATTAAAAAATAGTATATGATCACTTTTTACTCTCTTGAATCTCGTATGTCACTTCTACTATTGAAACATTTTTGCCTGCTATCACGAGGGACAGTTTCCAATAGTGTCGTAAAAAAAATAATATGCACATACGTCAACGCAGCCATGACCTATTTCGGGTCAGAAATATTTTTTTGAGTCAAGCATATCAGGCATCATTAGCAAGGGGTGCAAGATTATTAAATGCGCTCCCTAAAGACATAGACATTTTCAATAATGTACTTTTCATTTTGTTTTTGAAACTTTATGTTAATGTTTTTTTTATTATTTTTCTTCTCTCTTGTAAGAATAATATTTTGTTATAATTTAAATCTCATGTTGTGAACGTCCTGAATTTTGATTTGTTATGTCCACAATGTTTTGTTTTCTTAAATAAGAAAATAAATAAATAGTATAAAGAGTTAATACAATAATTACATAGTCAGTATCTGTAAAATACTACATTTTGGTTTTGTGAGACTAAAATATGTGGATTCAGTTATATTTTTCAAAACTGATTTTTCTCGTATGCAAACAATTCAAGTATATTAATTAAAATAAAACAGAATATTATTAAGTAACTTATTCAAATAATTGAATTACGGTCAGGCCCGTTGTCATCTGCATTTATATAATATTATCACCTGATACAAAATAATATATAATATATTTATTATTAATACACATTTTTTTTTCCCTGAAAAAAAAAACTATCGTTGTTCCCGATTTATTAAATAGTCTTAAAAACTACCCTATTAAGTATGGTAGGATTCTCTTGATCCCAAACTTAAATATTTGGAAATTTTCTATATATAATTATATATTATATATATATTGGATTTGGCGACACTAGTGTTAAAAGGCAATGACATTTTTTTGCATCAAAAAGTACATAAATCGAAATATAACTTTCTTTTTATTAAAATATTAATTTTATTATCAGGTCAAAAATCACGACCCTCGAGCCTTGGTTAGATGACAAGACTTACAATCATACGGGAGTACAATACTTGGAATAAGGCATGACATAACATTGACTGTATATTCTACAATCTACATGGAAAATGATATTGTCTTTCTTTTGCCCCATTACGTGATGGCATTTTCAAGAATGAGATATTGTATATATCACTTTTGTATTGTTTAAGCGTGACGATACACTTTTTCACTTCCCTTGTTTGTCGCGCGTTTCGAGATATGTCAATTCATTTTCATAAGGGGGGCGATACTGTCGACAGGCAAACAATTTATTCGGGGTTCGTCGGTATGCCGTCGTCGGGGGAGAAAAATCCATTCCCAGATATTTTTTGTCGCTACCTCCTCTATATTATTATTGAATCACGTAATCAGACATCATTAATATGGGTGCAGTTTGCCATTATTAAATATGTTTAATACTGAATATTTTGTTCATCGGATTATTTTGGCTTAATTAAGAATCCGTCAAATCAAATCATTAGAATTAGTTGAGAAGGGTAGAAAAATTTACTATTTATTTTCTCCCACCCTTTTTCTATCATTTGAAAAGCGTTTGCAGTTACAACATCTAAAAGATGGGAAATGTGTCTTATTCAAATATTTCAATATTAGGGTAGAGTGTAAGAAATGTCTCTGCAAATTCTTCGGGTTTTCAAGAATATCAGAAAGTTGACAGATGAACAAATTATTTTTTATTTTTCCTGTACATACTTTTATGAATGGAGAATGTTGCCATAATGAAAGCTTGACAATTATATGACATTACAAATAAGAAGTATATAAACTTATTACTTCAATATGTTTTTAAAACTCGTAACAAAAAAAACCTCAGTTCTGTAACCCATAACCATAACCAGTTTACTCCACTCATACAAATCTAAATAAATTTACCGATGACTTCACATATAATATTAAGAATTGTATGGGTGAAACAGGCGTTTTCCGACTAACTTACGGCGACCGAAGAAATAAAACATCGTTTGTAAAATATGTAGGTATACTTTAAAAGAAAAATATATTAATATTATAGTCATTCGATTTTTTTTTGAAGTTATACTTCTTTTGGCGCGTTTGGGAAATCAGATTAGTGTATTTTTGGCGTGTGACATGTAACACATAATTTATTTTTTCACACGAAAAAAACGCACTCGATTGGTTTCGAGCCACCGATTGTTCAGTTATCAGCCAAACGCACTACCTTTACGCTACAGTATGATACTGCAATCATAACGATTATACAGTATAATATTATAGTTTAGAATTGTTCCGTTGCCTAGGCAGCGAATTCACTATTGTCGGCCATTTTCAATTCCTTACGTAAGCAAACGATTAAACGTCAGTTAGTAATATAAGTTAAAGTGTATAGAAATAAACCAACGGCGTTCCAATAAGCGGTCTTTTTTTCTTGAATGTGTAATTTAACAAGATAATTACTAAGAACTTGCCAAAGAATCTAGATTATCATAAGTTTTGTTTTTGCCAAAGAAGTATAGCTTCTAACTCGCGTACATAAGTACACACACCGATTTTTTTACCTTTAAACGTTTCTAAACAAATAAATAGTAGGTATTAAACAGTATAAAGAATAAAAATAGAAAAATATAATAATATATGGATATTATTATTATGAAGTAGGTATCAGAAAAACAGTAACAAACGTAAAGTAAAAGGTTCAAAAATTATAAAGAATGGAATCACACAGAATGAGCTAAGTGGACCTTATTTTAAGAATTCATAAAACAACGCCCACCTTCACTCATTCTAACGTAGGTGGAATATATCATCATTTGCAGCGATTTTGTTGAACAGAGTTGTTGCCTTCCCAATTTGCATCACAGATGATAGTTTTATCTTTCTGATATACATTTTGGTTTGTCTTATGTTATTTTATTTCAGTTCGATTTAAATATATTTATATATTGTAGTTTTTAAGAGCAAGAACGGCTGTCGTGGCTAATTAGATTGCCCGCCTGGTGAATATTGTCTTTTTAGTAAAATATCTTTTCTTAAATGTAAAATAATATGTTTTATGTTCTGATAATCGGATCAGTAAATAAGTGAAGATAAAACAAAGTTAAACATCAAGTCCCGTAAGAATGACTGTGATTAATTTAAGTATGTAACTTTTTTTGGTTATCCCATCGCCTATTTATATCCAGAAGAGATATTTTGTCAGTAGTTTATACATAATTCGCACCCGGGGAATATTAGTGGCACAACTCGAATAACTTGTTTTTGCAGGAGAGTAGTTTTAATATTTTATTTTGGTGTGTTAAATCAGTTTTTTTAAATTTACTTTATAATAGCGTGAAGTTGGCACACTTGAGTTATCTCATTTTGAATATTATCCTCAATAACAATGGCACAATGATCATTGTGCCACTATTTCTGCTTGAATTCAAGTAAAATGTTATAATAAATGATAATGACAAAAATGCTTTTAAGGCCACCATTATATTTTTAAGAATTATGGCGCTATTTGTGCGGATAGAAATGATATCTTGGAACATTTTTGCATACTTAACTAAAAAATCACATATTTGAACTTGTGCTACTATTATTCTCCGGGTTCAAACAAAGCTTTCTTCAACAATTTTGCTTGTTTAAATATTTAATTGAAAATAACTTTCGTAATTGCATAACTATACTAACACCCAGTGTGTAATATTACAGTGACTATTAATAGCATACCTAATATAAACAATACAATATGTATGAGGCAATTAATGTGTTAACCGAACATACGTTGTATTGCAATGTTGACTCGTCGTAGTGCAAACATGGCGAAGGAAAAGGTCGATTGAGAAGAGAGCGAATGCAATTCGTCACCTCAATACTACAACTAGATAACTTTACTTTTTTTTAGGTAGATATTGAATATGATTCTACATTTCTTTCTCTACTAAATGATAAAACTAAGTAAGTCAGAAGTTAATGGAAACTGTATTAATTTTGTGTTTGAAAATATTAGATAATTTTAAAACCATAAATGCATTAAGGCTATCCTCAGTTGAGGCATGGTCTAAAAAGATCGTGGCTAGGCGATGCGCGGATTGCGGGTCGCGGGTGCAAATGACGCATGCCGAATGAATTATAATTTGTCATATAAATCCACCATGCGTACATTTAATGTTCTGTTTATTGTTATATTAGTAACAATAATAATTATATTCATTGATATGTTTTCTTTTTAAAGTAAATGGGTAACGTTTTTAGTCATCTTTACACGATTTAAGAATTAATACACCCGTCGCCATCACGAAACAAATTGACGTATTTACACCTCAACGTTCGCTCTCAGACTGCCAGCAAGTCCAAAATTTCGTCGCGCCTATAGTTGAAAATTATTTGCCGTTTCACTGAAGTATCGCCTTAAATAAATGAAATAATATGTCTACAATATGTTTTCATACAATTAAACATTATTTATTTAATTGTTCCCAACTAAATACACAATTAAGCACAGTTTTTCATTTTCATTTAAAATAATAATAGCCTAGATTTATGTTAATCAAGTAAAGTTTAAATTGAATTTTTCCAAAAATTACCAAATCAGAGTTATCTAGTTGTAGTATTGAAGTGACGAATGAAATTCCATTGTAAATACGTATTACTTTCTCTAACGTTGTTATTAGTAAGTTCTTGGTAACAAAAAAACATTACATTACTTAAATATTAATTAAAATACAATATAAATGCTTCTTATTCTATATAGTTTAGATTATTCCATCTGCTTCCAATTGAACATTATCAACTGAGACAAATTATAGGTTTTTTACAGATTTTATACCAATAATTTTTAAAAACAATGCTGTTTATTGAAGAAAAACGGACAATATTCAAATACAAAATTCTAAGAACTAGGTACCTTGCTTATCAATTAAAGTAATTTAGCTTTTTATAAAAATATATTTCATTATTTTCATCAGCTGGGGTCGATTCATTGCAAATGATCTCAGTCAGTTTGGTTGTGAGAGCAATCTCGACACATATACTGTTAGGTATGGGTTAACGTAGGGTGTTGATTTATACTTTTCTACTTATGAAAAAACACGGATTCAGGGACATTGCAAGTATATTTCGCTTGACAAGTAACAATTAATTATTAATAACACTTGTTAACGCACACTTTGGCGCAAAAAGGTGGTAAATCGTATTTAGAGGCGACTTTCAAGGCTCAAGAGTAGGTTACCGACTGACCGTACCTACACTCTATCCTTTGTCTGCCCAGAAACAGATAACGGTAACTTTTTTTTTGTTTGTTTCGCTGTGAATCCTGGTCTAGCCTTGACTCATTTACAGTTACAATAATATTATCATTATATTCCCAACTCTGTCGATTTGAGGATTTTTGATGGGGGATTCAGGCATTATGATATTTGGTATCAATACATAACTTGCTCGATTTGAATACCATTGATGATGATATCTTTTGGTTTAACAAAACAGTTAACCATTACTTTTGTCTTTGAGACATATATCTTTAAACCTGCTTTGCGGCTTTTATTTGCAAGCTCCTGCATCCTATTCTGAAAGTATTCTGGGTCAATGCAAAGACAACAATATCGTCCTCTGCACAACGCAGGCGACTGAGGTATTCGTTTATGGCGATTCCACTGTTCTCGTGATCATAATAATTATATACTTACCCAAGCTGTATAAAATGAATATTCAAACCAACTGTGGCATCCACAAAAAGAATATATCACCACAGTCAAGTATCACTTGTTCAAGTATCATTCAAGTTTCAAATTTATACAATTTAGGAACGTCAACAAAATATTTCATTTCTTAACTACATACTCCGGCTAGTAATGTTAAAATAATCAGAAAACTTATTTGATGAAAGCATATGCACAGGTAATAATAATTTCATTTCATTATATAGGTATGTTTAAAAATGTAATCTGAATTATATTACCACATAATACGTATATATGTATTAGCATTTAAAGTTTATTTAACAATATGTTTTTATATATTATATTAAAATTTTATTATGAAAGTACGTTATGCATAATATAACGTATCTTTTCCTGTTCCGGTTTGTTTACAATATATATAAAACCACCAACTTAAGAGGCTCCGTGAATTTTATTGCGTAACAATATACTTTTTATTTGGCTATTTATTTGCTTAAATATTTTCATATTCCATAATATTTAAAAAAAAATATTATTATTAAATATCAACAAGGGATTTAAACATAAGCCCAGTCGTACATTGAAAATCGTCTCGACTGGGATAATAGTCATAAAATAAAACTGAGCGCAAAATGCTACTTTCTTAATATGTGCGTATAGGCAAGGCCATGTGTGGACAGCGATATCACACGGGAGGCCAAAACGAATGACGAATGGCGACATTTCGGGATTATACCTGCGCTACATGTCAGGTGAAAATAGTTGCATATGACTCCAGCTGTTTTTTTTTTAAATAAAATGACGCATTCCACCAATGTGCGGAGCTCCATTTCGCAACGTATGTTGCGTGAATAACGATGACAACACATCAACATATTCGACAGGTTGCAGATGAGATGAGTTTTAGATGTGCGAGCCGGCTAAGGATTGTCTGTGCATTTATGCTATCCAAACAATAATGTTGTTAAGTAGATTTTAAATGTCAAATTATCATTTCAAACAAATCGTTAGGAATGGACGTATTATTTTTAGTGCAGTAGATCAGAGAAGAACTATTTTTTCGGGATATCCATAATCATTTTTGACTGTATCTATCGACACCAATGAATATTTTATAAAACTTGAACATAATATACTAAAATATAAGTTCTAATGACTAAATGATTATTTATAACCATAATAATACATCAGTCAGTATCCCTAACTGTTACAATTTTATGTTTGTGATGGTGATATAGCACAATGGTACAAAATTTCTAAAGAAACAACCTTCTACGTCAAGCTTTGTTAATACATTCAACCATGTACGGGTTTGATCGTGGATTCTATTATCAAGGGATAAAACATCACTTGGCTTGGGAGACCATCAACTGATATCCTATACTCAGTTAACGTTTTGCCCTCATGCACAAACAATCCATTTACAAATCAACAGAACCGTAATGGTAAAGTGTGTCACAGGAAATATTATATAACCATGCATGTATTTAAAAACAAATTCAATAATTAGCACTGCAACAATTTTATTAATTAATTGCCAAACATTTTTATTTGGTGCCTATCTAATAAAAGCATGTATTATTTGAAATATATATTTTTTATAATTAATACCTAGATATTATAAAGAAAAATATCTCCACCGAAACGTTACTATAAAAAAACCGTCACACTCTAAGCTTTTTGAATTATCGTTTAAGCTACCGACATACTCAGTAATCACGACGAATAGTTCTAACAATACGCAACTGAGGTGTTATAATATCATAGCGTGGGCGTACATGCAGAAGTCACTAACTTCAGTTTTGACGAAATTGAGATTTTAATATCATTATAATAGAAAAAATAGTGCTGCTTGACTGGCATAAGTCACGATTTAAGATTATTGAACATATAAAAAAATAAAAAAATTGAAGAACTTCAAAAATAAAGATTTTTCAACCATTTTAAGAGCACCAAAAACACAAAACATTGATTATCTCAGAACTGTATATTTGGAGTTAGTGACTACTGCCTGTAAGCCCACTATAGGTACCTACATTCTTCTTTTGTATTTTTCAATGTACTAAGAAAAAAATAATTATGCGTAATCCTATGTGTAGCGTATGGGGCTCTATCGGGTGAAACTTGTACAGATTTATATTTCAGCCTTTCGCCCAAATTAATGAATTATTACCACTCACTTATTATAACACATTGAAAAAACAACGTGATTTCTTTGGTTAACCGCTATAATATATAATCTGTTAATACCAATGTCATTATTAATGGACAACGCACTCAATACAGTAGCTAGCAAGTAAATTCGCGCATAGCAACATTCGCACATGTATAGGTAGACATCACGCAATTTCCATTATGCGATATCACGTATCGGGAATTTATGGCAATACAACCTTTTTTGTAATGTCGTTAGAACAGTGTTTCTAGTGTCAATATTCATTTGAGCGAACTGAACCATTCGGTGGACCCAACAAAAAGCATCGGGAATTTATAGCAATATCACCTGTATTGTAATGGCGTTAGAACAGATTATGCCATTCGGCAGACCCGACAAAAAAGTGAGTGTCATTTTTTTTTCCAGATCCTTCGTCCATATTAATGTCATTGGTTAATACCTACAATCTCCACAGAGTAAAAAACTGTAAGTATAATAATATGTAAAACAATATTAATATTAAAATTATACCGTTAGGTACATATATAAAAGATGATTTAAAAATAAATAATGTTTTTTTAAATACTCAGAAGAAATTTCATAATGATATACGTAACGTATGTTAAAAAAAGTTCTAAATACTGAGCTTTTATTTTATATTACACCTTTCAATGTCAAAATAGTTCCTTAATTCGATTCTTTTTAGAGGCTTTCTCGATTTCCCCATATTCCCACCACCATGTTTGCGAGCGTCGGAAATAACAAAACGCCAAGTTTCGAATTTCGCACTAAATTGCCTTTGCCCCCATCCCCCAACTCCACGTTTACACACCCCCACACTCTTTTCCCGCCGACTTCATCCCTCATTTACCCTGCAGAGTTTTTTCCTCCCTGTCACCTCTTGCCCCGTTGTCCTCTTTTTAGATGGAATCGAAGTGATAACGTCATCTTGTACCTATATAGGGGGACGGCTTACTACACAACTACGGATTTTTTTATTGTTTCGAGATAATTTATCACACGACTTTTTGGTGTGTAGCGATTAATATAATAACTGTATAGAACTTCAATTTTTGGGTGGATATGGTGGGTTTGCTGGCAGGCTCTATAAGCTTGGTGTTCTTACCCGTTCAACATGTCTATGTGGCAAAAAAATACAAGATGCAAACTACATTCTTTGCGAATATCCTAAAATATTTACGGAAAGGGAAAGTCAGTTCAACCAACTATTATACCCATATGACAGTCTGATCTGTGGGTCTATTCTATGCTTATCGACCGCTAAAGTGATAAAGTGATAAATATTATCAAACTTAGGGTAGGTTTGTATCAAAATATTAGCACTTATTGTAACAATTACACGAAGTTGGTTTTTATTGTTGCAATAAGTGTTATATTTTAACAGCACCTATCTTGCTGCTGTTAAAATATCGCACTTATTGCGCCAATAAAAACCAGCTTCGTGTAATTGTTACAATAAGTGCTAATATTTTGATACAAACCTACCTTAAGTTTGATACTATTTATCAATTTAGTGTTCGATAAGTATAGAATAGACCCACTGGTCTTCACAAAGGCAAATTTGGTTACACTTAGGGTCATACTGCCTGAAGATTTTTTTACTTCTATTCGGCAGTTTTTTATTTGCTTTTATCATTTATTAAAAGAATTAAATATTAATTTAATGCATGGTTGGGCTAGTTATGGTGGCCCTAATACATTATAAAAGTCTTACCCACCTAAGACCATTATCCTTACCAGACCTACTATTAACATACAGTCATTCTGCAATCGTTTGCTTGTAAACGCCTATAACCTGTAAACATTAAGACGTCATTTACGTGCACTGGTTTTGATGGTCAATGGCCACGCACAGAGTGACTAAATAAACAATAACGCACGAGAGTGGTAGTGCGAGTGAGTGCGAACCAGACCACGGTGCCAGCCTCATCCTTATTAAAGGTCATTGCCTGACATCCTTGAGATACCCCCCCCCCTCCAGCATCCGAATCATTCCGTAATATTACAGTCCACTGAAAATGTCAATGCTTATGCTCCTCTTTCCCATGGGCACCCTTAACTCAAACTCAATTCAGTCAAAGCATACTTCAGAACATTGTGACCTTAGTCTTGGGTAACTGCTCCAGAAACATTCACAGTTATAAAATATAATGATTCTTCTCATCCTATTGTAAGGTCCTATGGTACGTTCGACTAAGACCGGGTATGGTTTTGTGGGGGCACTTAATTTTAACGTATGAAATATTTCAAAAATAAAATGTAGGCACCTCATGTACAAATCTGCTTATAGGTACTAACTTAGTATGTCTAAATCCGTAAACCATTCTTTTAAAAAGATATAAATTAATACAAATAGTAAACAGATAACGTAGTTAAAAAAATAACTTAACTTACATTACAATAAGGATCATTATTCCAAGTAATTTTGTTTTAAAAATACGTGTGGTATATAAATACAAATTAAGTCTACCTACACAGTAATAGGGGTGATTTAATGCATTTTCGTCAATAATTTGTACCTACATTGGTCTTTGTATGATTCTTATGTAGAGAAAAACATTCTCTTTCTAGACAAAGTATATGTATATGAAAGCAGAGCTAAAAAAACTGAGTACTGAGACTAACAATTAAATTGAATAATAAAAGACAATTAAACAAACCCAATCTTCCAGTGGCACCTAAATTATTCGTCATCAATCCAGATGTATTACTTCTCTGTTAAATTTGATTGGTGTAGAATATCCACGCATATCCCTGCATGATAAACATAATAGAATATAACTCTCTGCATTGAAAACTTAGTCTGTGACTTAAGTTGTGATTATACTGAGATGCACGTCGCGTATTGTCATGCTGTCACGGCGACAAATTTAGTCTATGATTTCATCATTTTTCAAAATATTTTGAATGAACACGATCTCTGTAAATTCAATGATGGAGTAACCTAACGAGTCTCAGTAAATTTAATAATACTTTGAACAGAACCTAACCTGCAGACCATAGATAATAGACAACATTCTTATAGAAAATACATAGTGCCAATCGCTAAAAACAAAAAACACGCGATTTTGATATGAGTTGAAAATGTGTGGGCATGTAAAAAATGATAAAAAAAAATGTTCATTGAGTCATGCAGGTATTGATGCAGTGCGGTACAACGTAAGGTGACCTCATTATTGTTCTTCTGATTTCGGAAGATTGGCAATTTTCGTTTAAAGATTCAACATATATGCTACGGGATGGGAGCATCAGTCTGATAACATTTAAATCGCCAAGAAAAACGACAATACACACTTTTTTCCTGTAGCGGCAGTTTAATATGACGTCACGTGATAGTACGCGACGTACAGCATAATATAATCACAACTTTAGTTGCGGAAACGTGCAGTGGTCGAGGCGCGCATTCGTAGATGAACCGAGCACCACAAGAAATCCGCTGATATCGACTCAAATTGAGGAACTGAACCCGCATTCGCGAAAAAAAAAATTACGTGATGATATTTGTTGAATCTTTTTTATTGTGCGTGATTATGTTAATGCTCTCGAATATTTTCTTTCTGCATGACTAGACAAAAAAAAATGGCGATCGTTAGATCTGTCAAGCGCCGTAAAAAATGCGAGTGGACTTCTGAGAAATTACTATCGCAGTGTCAACTAAATATTATTTGTATTCTCATCGTACCTACTTTTATTACAAAAAATATACTGAAGCCTGAAACTCAGCCGATTTTTTAATTTGCCAGATTGTGTATTTATGTAGGACTTGTTATAAGCTAGTTGGTAACATGGCACTAGGTCAATAGAAACGTATGTTTTTTGTTGTGCAAATATGCGAATAATAATTAAATGAAGGTAAAAAAAGGTGATAGGATTATATTTATAGGGTAATTACTACTTGGGAGTGTGACACAAATATTTTTTCCTTTAATTAATTAATTAGACACAATATTATATTCTTTTTAAATGATGTCACATTTTGCCACGTCACTGAATCAATTTGTAATCAAAGCAGTGATTGGCTGATATTATGAAATGGACGTATCCATCTTAAAATAATCTACTTATCTTATTTATTTAATAAAATAAATTATTTATTAAATTATTCATAAGCTAAGTACGTTATAAAAAATAAAAAAGATGGAGTGATCCCTGACCTCGGTTATAATTGAGGGATTATTTATTATTGATATGCACCTTAATTTAACATACGAATTCGGCGCTTTGCGCCTCGATTGCGGGCCCCCTCAGATGATCGCCCCTCTGGGCCCCTCAGATGATGGTTATTTAAATCCTAACAGCTAAAATTTTTAAACATGGAACATGCTTTACTTACTGATTATCTGAATGCTGGTTGTCCAAATTCGAAAGAAAATTTGTTTGTCAAAGTAACTGAATCCATCAAACAATTTTACTTTTCTGAAAATTATGTAAATACAATAATAAAACTAAAGAAGTTATAATAACAGACAAATAATACGTCGCACAGAATGTCGGCTACTGAACACAGAAAAAATAATTATTTCTGAGTTCCCTCTACAGAACGTAAAATGAAAATAATCGGCGGGCATACGGAATCGGATGGGGGGGGGGGGGCGCGGATGGGTTGCACGTCTATAGTTATTCTACGTTTATTTTTCGTAACGTTTTTACGTCGGAGATCATGAGTAAAACATGTTCCATGTTAATACTGATAGCCAAGATTGTAACGTAATTTGATAGGCATTTCATGTACGAACCACTAGTTATTATTATTAATAATCTAATAAATAAATCCAATAAAGTATTTTAATAAGATCAAACCGTTTAACACTAATTTTGGACTTATTATAACAGCCTGGTCAAACCGTGTTATAACACTTCATTATGTATGTTTATCTATTGTTTACATAAGCTAGTTGCTAGTTTTAATAACATAATATCGTCACCGTTCAGGCAAAAGTCACCAACCCTGAAAATGGCAGTTTTGAGTTGAGTATGTCACCCGAAGCGTAAAATTATGTTCTTTAAGATGCAAAACTCACCTCGTTACATTAGTTAGTAAAATTTTGCTTAAATCCGAATTATTTGTTTTTCACTAAATGACTTTCGATAAAATCTTAACAAGCAAAAGTCATTATAGGTGAATAGACATTATTTACTATATAAAAAAAAATAGATCCTTCGTTATAAATATACAAGCAAAAGTCACTATACTATGGATGGTGAGTTTTACTGATCCTTCTTTTGGCTAACATTGTTCAGATTATTAACAAGCAAAAGTCACCAAACCATAATTTGAGCTACCTTGCCTCCTTCAAAACCTTCCAGATGTTTTAATTAGAATCAAAAAGTAAAAGTACTTTAAAGAAATTATTAAGAAGACATGAGAAAATAATTTAATGTAGATAAAACCTTAAAAACATTAAAATCTGATTTTTCCTGCATTTTCAAACTTTCAAATTGCGATATCTCAAAACTATGTTTTTAGGTTTGGTGACTTTTGCCTGAACGGTGACGATATTATATTATAATATTAATCGTCTTGACTCATGACGCAGTGTGTAGTCAATATTTCATGTTTTATTTACAAGTTAGTTTATATTAAACCATGAATAGTTAATTTACTAAAAAGACAGTTAAAAAAATATTGACCTACCAAAAATAATAATTTCATTATTATTATATTTATAGACATAGTAGACGTAGAGTTTACTGCAAAATGGCATGCCATAAAACGTTTATACTAAAGCTTAACCAATAGTTCTAAATAGTAAAGTATCTACCCAATATAGGGTAATGCTTTGATTTAGATAGATATAATAGAAGAGATCGGCAACACAGCGTTTGTGATTGGTATGAATTGCGCACACATTGGACTTAGAGTTGAGAACTTGGAAAGTCTCTTCTACAAAATAATATTCTCCACAAAATTGCAAGATAGCGAAGTATGTTTATTTCTTTTTTTTTTTTAATATATATGATACTGAGCGCTAGAATCAAAACTTTCAGAATGATTTCAAGACCCTAGAGTAGGGGTTGAAAGAAATTTATTAAAAGCTGTACATGTCGAAGACCTAGAGTCAAACTAAAATATAATACAGAAAAACTAAATCTAAGCTTCACACTGGCTATTCTTAATATATTCTTTTGAACATTACAGCAGGCCAATGACCAATGGCAGTACTTTCGCGAAACTATAGTGTAATAATATAAGTGAAATAATCACAGATATCCAGAATTATTTGAGAAAATCATAAAAATATATTGTGACAACACCGGTTATCGAACCCGGAGCCCCCGATAGGGTCAACATATTAGTATGTGATTTTATTTAAGCTCGTGTGTTTGTGATTGTTTCACTTCTACAGTACTGTAATTGGACCGTATGACCTGTTGTCGTGTTAAAACGAATACAAATTTAATATTGTATGTTACGTAATATTATAATAATGTATTACTTTTTTGACTTTATTTTAATCTAATAATATATATTATCATAAATGTATATAATTATTATAATACAATGCTCTGATTGTCATTTGATTGTATCTCCCTTAATACGATGACTTATTTTAATTTTATTATTGGTATATACAACGTGCAATTAAAATAAGGGTTATGAGATGGGTAAATGAAACCATGAGAGATTATGCCAACAGTGGCCACGCGGCTTAAGCGTTGGACTATAATGCCGTGGGTCCTAGGTTCTCATCCAGGGTCTGGCAAGTACATATGTTGTTTTTTAAATTTGTGTGTGTCAGGGTATGGACCTAATAGGTTGAGCAAGTGGCTGACTTCCATTTCTCGTAAAAAACAAAATCTGTCAATAAAAAAACTCTACTTTGTGTAGACCCATAATATGATCCTATTTGGATCGGACATGGTCGAAAGAAGAAAAGAAGAAATGACACCAGTCTCAAGAAAAATAAATGAAATATCAAGGAGTCCCTTTTTAAAAAATTAGACGTTTCTTTATACCAAACGATACGTTAACCTACACCTGATAGTGTATGTGGTTTGCTGTAATTATTATCACAAAATACCTTTCTATGACATGTATAAATGAATGATAAACCAGGAAATGTCATGGAAAGTCCAGGCATTCGAGATGTGTCTATAGCTGATGTATTCTCAAAATTCCTTAAACTGACAGAATACAGAATGATGCCACGCTCAAACAAATGACAAATGATTGAGAGGTTTTTTATGGTACTAAAGCCTGAAAACAACAGTAACTCTATGAGAGGATAGAAGTACAGAATAATTTTGCAACTCATAGTACAGATTCACTACATTGTTTCAGGTATTTTAGCTGACGACATAGCAAAGATCGCCCTGATGGCAACCGATCTATGAAGAAGGAAAAAATGGAATTTAAAAAATAAGGGCGTCTTATAATTTGATGTAATACGTAATATTATTTTGTATTACGCCCTTTACAGCAATACGGTTGCGAACCTATGATATAGACACTAGTTTTATACATAACTTAAAATCCTTTGAGAATTATCTATGTCGGAGGGTATGGCTTGATTGTGAATTCGTGATCAGAATATAACGCAGAGCTGCTAAATATATTCGTCGTGCGTGACTTTACGCCATTGGCTGGAACAACATAATATAAAAAAAACTATATTTTCTATTTTAGTAGGTATAGTTTTTATATTATGATATTTCTATAATAAAAAAAACATTCACAAATACTGCTGTTGAGCATGTGATAAGCAATACCATCAAAACTAAAGCACAGTCTTTTTGATTTATGGTTTGTTTATATAAAACGTGAAATTTTAAATGAGTTATCAGCCTTTTGTTTATGTATTGTAATGGCCACTGGAAATGTCGCGCGTGGCCTGAGCTCTTTTTGGCAGTTTCTCTGCGCACAGCGTTATGCGCAAAGCAACTCCCATACGCCACATACTCCGCTTCTGGTGTGCTTAGGCTCTACGGCATACCTAGTAAAAAATATTTTTTTACGTTTTAATAAAATCTGATTGATTGATCTGATAAATTCATATGGTTAAATCTATAGGTCGTTTTAATAAAAAAGACGAGATGGTATGTCCTAGCCATGGCCCCCACATCCTGAAGCGGGTCCCCAGGTTAGGATCTTTGGCTAGCCCCCTACCTATTGCTTAGGATAAAGGCACTGTGATGCTCTACAGTAGCGTTTTCTAAATGGTGTACGCAGTAAAATTAATGTGTATACCTATTTAGTGTTTTTTTTTTTTTTTTAATATTTTCCATATCCATCTATTTGAATTATGGAGTTGTCGTGTATCGATACATAATACAAAATTACAACAACAAATACAATCACAGAATTTTAAATAATAACATTATTGACGAAAAGTAGCACCACAGGCGACTTTTTTTATTAGAGGGAGTTTGTTATATGTGTTTATATCACTTATCCTGTCGACTCACTACGCCGGGCCCTTCCTGAGCCCGGGCCCCCAGGCTAGAGCCCTGTCAGCCGCCCCACCTTGTGGGAGTCATGGTCCTAGCTTGATTCCGGATACGTGTTATCTACCATAGACTGTCTTGCATACACGCACCGTAGGCACAACATGATAATTAGTTTTTTGACGTTTATAATCTATATTTCGGAAACTAAATCGACAACACTCATTTATTGTACATGTCGATATATGTCTTAGAGATCCTCAAAAATATTGAAATTACATCGTCATGAAACAATAATTTAATTCTTCATTGTTTATTATATTAAAATCTTTGGGAGCGCTAATTGACCGTAGTTTTTTTAATACATTACTACTTCACCCTGTTATGTTCGATCATATGGCAATCATAAGGGTGCGTCACTTTCCTCGGTTCATCGCCATGTCTCGCGCCTCCCGTCATGTCAGGCTTGCGGCGCGAATATTGTTTTTGTAGTGCCGCTGCAGGATGAGGGAGGTTCGGCCACAGCGACGGAACCCTCGAGATTGTACCATAAGGATAAGAAGTGTCGCACTCTTTGACGGCATCCGTTACATATGTCCCATCCATATGAAGCGTCTCTTCGCCATTATTTCAACCACCCATATATTTTACATATTATTATATACTTACTCCATTTCGTATATCGATAATTTAGGTATTTAGAATGAACAACGGATTATTGTATATATATTTATTTTATAAACACGTATGCTAGAAAAAAATCAAGGTCATCTGATATATATAACATGCACATAAAGTACAAATCATTTTTCCTGATTTTAGAGGACTGATCAAACTTAAAATGCAATAATTTTTCCATAACATGATTTCGAGACTTACCAACTTATGGGGGCAATACCACGTCGTGGGGTTCCTGCCAGAAGTTGGTATGTCGATAATTTAGGTATTTGGAGTTAAACCGGTTAATGTATTTATATAAATAATTATGTATTCTAGGAAAAGGTTAGGATCATCCGATACCTATATAAAACGTGCACATAAAAAGCACAAAGAAATTATCCTGATTTTTTAGAGGGTAAGACGTTAAACTTCAAATTGCAATTATTCGAAAATATGATTTCGAGACTTACCAACTTTTGGCATTATAATAATGAATATTGTGACATATATGCCTTTGTGATAATAGTAGCAATCACAGTATAGAATTATTCACTAAACGGTATTAACTTTCAATTATTGCTGCTCATGCATTATGTTAATTATTATAAAAAATATACAAAACACACACGACGTATATTTTAATATCAACTTTTAGTTAATAATATTCTACCGGGAGCGACTCCAATATACCTACTCAAAAACTATTGGAAAGAGATAACCAGCGGTTTTAGATAATATGATATTTTAAAATAATTAATTATAGCTTTGGAAGAAAATATAAACGTTTGAGTTCAACAAGAAAATTTAATTTAAAAATAAGCTCGGTTGGAAATGTTAAAGTCTTGGAGTATAGTTTTCAAAGAACACAGGATGGGCACGAGTTCGGCAACCTGATTTATTAAATTTATGATATTTTAATATGCGTTTCATAAAAAAATTGAATCACAAGTTTGATCATATACAAGTACGTTCATATACGAATGTACATTGGTAAAAATAATACTTTACCACAGTTTTAGCATTGTCCGAGTGCTTTAAACTTAGGTGGATTGACAATAATAATTATAATTATCGCCAGACTCACGTAATTGTAATAATTTTATTGTGTCTGTCAAGTACCTACGCAAGTACACATGACAGGTATGTCATTAGTGTACTCGTATCTACCACAGTAACATACCACACCATACATATTTCATCAGTATTGATATAGGTCAGCGATGGCAAATCTTTTTATGTTTACATGCCAACGAAAAAAAATTAAAAAATATGTGTCATAAAAATTGCGTGTTAATGGCTTATATTGGGAAAAAATATAAGTTTTAATAAAAATAATAATGAAAACGAAAATCTGTTAACTCATTTAGTGCTAACAACGCGACTGGCGCGTTTACATTATCTGGCCATTAGATATAATTGACATTTCATTTAAATGTTGTAATGAAATATGAATTGACAAGTCAGCAGTGATTGTTCTAATACAACTAACACTCTGTGGATAGCCATACTGTGTTGTTGCTACCAAAAGTTGATAAGTCGATAATTTAAGTATTCAGAGTTACCAACGGATTATGACGTCAATATATAATTATATATGCTAAAAAAAAAAATTAAGGTCAACCGATATATAGAACATGAACAAACCACAAAGAAATTAACAAGATGCTTGATTTTAGAGGGTATGTTAAACTAAAATTGCTGCAACCTTTGGCAGAAACCCCACGATTATTGATTTGTTTTTGTGAATTAAAAAAATACGTATTATATTCTGATGTTTCTTAATATTATACAATAGAAAGGTTTAAAAAAAACATTTAAACACTGTTGGCCAACGACCGAAGAAATGCAGAACTAATAAAAATTCTCTTTCTAAAAATAGATACATTATTATAAAATACATGACGTTATGTAAAACATTTTGCGTATCACGACTGGTGGCACGTGTGTTATATGTTTTCGACAACTGAAATAAATCAAATTATGGTAGGTATTTGAATAAAAGCGTCAAAATTTAGACAACGGTGTGATGTAATCGATGTGATTTGTCATTATTACCTAGTATCATTTTTATATAGATATTTCTGGTTAGTTAGTAAAAAGAAAAAAAATATATATTTCAGCCAAATTAAGCTAGATAGATATTGTAATATTACATTAAAGTTCTCTTTGTTACTTCAATCACAATATTATAATATGTGAAAATAATATACTTTTTGTTGTACCTACGTCCTACATAATAATATGTACAACAACAACTGTCGCTTTTGATAGATTACGATTGAGTACAATAATATCATCACATCAACACTACAATTAGGTAGGAAACATAATGTTTTGGAAGTACCTATTACTGAAGCTGATATATTTTTATTCCCCGCCCTACATAATTTAATCAGTAGATATCCCAAAGGGAACCGTTCATCAGACTTTGAGAAAAAGTGGTTGGTTGAGCTTTTTAAGTGGACTGTAATTATTTTAAGGGGAGATGAGGAGGTCGGATCTAGAGGTGGGGGCGATTAAACAAAATGCCAGACACTGACCTTTGTGATGATGTTTGATGGCTCCGTGGTCTAGTTTCAACACTCACTCGGGCGGTATTGTTGTTTTGGGTCACCCGGTTCGTACACTCTCGCACTTTGTGACACAGTTTATGGATGATATCTGAGGTGTATGAATGATGATGATAGAATATGAATGAGTTTGTATCTATTGAGTCACTCGCTTAAGCGACGGAAATCTATTAGAAACCCGCACGCGTCCGCTATCGAGATGCAACTGAATGTCTCTTTGCAACACGGTCTCTCATGACGCATAATTTCTTATACGTTGTCTGGTGACAACAACACTGGGGATTAGAAGGTGGGTGCTGAGATAGGGAATGGAATGGGAATATAAATGGCCCAACCAGTGGTAATTTTTCAACTAAGTACTAATATAAAATCACTAGCTACCATTCCCTTTTAAAAATATTTTTTTCATTCCACTTCATTAGAAGATAATAGTAGTTGTAAAGTTTTAAATATATCTAGGTATATGCTAGGTTTCTGCAGATATATCATTAGAATAATTATTTAACATACATACTTTGAATATATCTCATGTACCCACTAGAAAAAAACCATGTTAGAAAAAAATAATACACCCAATGACACAAAGTGGGCATTATATTATTATGCATGAGATGTTTTAAAATTATGTATGTTCAATATAAAAAAAATGTATTCTCAAATCTTGTATCTAATTCCTTAAATAAAAAAATAGTTTAGTAAGTTTATAATTTATACCAATTCAACTTTTATTAATTATAAGAAATTAATCACGATATAGGTACATACATGATTAGAATATTTAATACTATGATAAAGACTGGTTTGGTTTGTTAACAGAGACATTGTCATCAGATAGCTATTAAAAAAAGGTTTTAAAAATCATGAAAATATATGATACTATTAATATTTTGTGTGTAAATCTATGAAAAATAAATCCCAACCCTAACTATATTTTAGAAGAAAAAGATAGATTTGGTTCCTTAATCATTTTATTGGAGAATTGGCGACAATAATAGTTATATTTTAATAAATTTAATCATTGCAAAGATATATTTTTACATTTACAAAATACCAAACATAATGTAATATAAACCATGTCCGAACCCAGGAACATCATTTCGAGACTGCCAAAAGTTGGTAAATCTCGAAATCATGTTATAAAGTAATTGCAATTTTAAATTTCACATGCCCTCTGAAATCAAGCATAATGCTAATTTCTTTGTGCTTTTGTACATGTTCTATATTTATGTATTATTATATCAGATGATCTTGATTTTTTTGTTAACGACGGATTATGTGTGAATATGACGTATACACATAGTCTGTTGTTAACTCTAAATACTTATATTAACGACTTACCAACTTTTGGGAGCAACCCCACAGAATGGACCTCCACAGAGTGTAGGTTGTATTAACAGATTTTCGTTTTTACGAGAAATGTCTGTTAGCCACTTGTTCATCCTAGTAGGTCCATACTCTGGGTTTACATACAAATTGAAAAACAATATATGAATTTTTCAAACCTCGTCATTAAATGCCGACACTTCACCTGCTCTGCTTCGTTTGCGTTAAGTGATTGTAAAACTAATTGACTCCAGTAGTCGTGTTAGTTTTTGATGTCAAAATTTACGCAATATTTTTTTTATATTGATGTGAATATTATTTAAAAAGCTTTATCAATGAGGGATATATTGTAAAACTATGAAAAATAAAGGTTGCCAATTTATTGTTATTATTCACAAATTATTTAACTTGAAAACACCTCAGGTATATTATTATAAATATCTACTAGAAAAAATCATATTTGAAAAAAAAATAGATGTTCGACGGGATTTGAAATCCGTATAACCACTGGTATCGCGCACACTGTGCATTAACCAATTATGCTACGAGCCTCCTATCTAATTACGACAATTTAAACTAGTAGGTCATACATGAAATGTTTATCAAATTGTGATATTATTGATTATCGGTGTTTATGTATTAAATCAAGGAATATTAATTATCTTAATTACTAAACGACGCCCGGCTCTCCCCAAATAGTTTAGTTATAACGTCTACTTGAACTTGCTAACAATTTTTATTATGTTAAATATACGTAATGTTACAATCTCAAGGTCTTGTGAATAAATTATTCGTTGAATAAAAGAAATGGTTTGTTAATAAATTAGTTCATTCAGGTTTATTAAACTTGGTATTTACTTTAATTTGAATTGATTGTAAATTATCGTTACTAAGAGCATTGTTGAATGAATAATTGATGGACATTGCGTATTGTGAATATAAAAGTATCCTAGAAATATAGTACGTAGCTAGTTGTTTGATATATTATTTAAGTGGTGTGATCTTCATTAAGCATTCCGGGAGAGAAGTCTTTGAACATTCGTTAGAGACTGTTTTAACTGTTTTACAGTTAAACATCTCGTTTATTCAGGTGCTGTAAACTGTTTTAAGAAGACTGGAGATTTAGTTGAGCTTATTAGTAGAATTGTAAAATATAATTTAAGTAATGTAGTGTGACCAGCACAATAATGCACCGTCAGAACATGCGAGACGATGTGCTATTGTATTTTGCGGTCTTACGATTCTCTCAGTATGAATGATTTTAAATTTAAAAGTTCGGGCGATTTTCGGACAAGCGAAACTCGAAAAAAAATCAACAGTTGCCTCCCGATCGCAAAAGATGATTGCTCCATTTTTTTGGAGTCCACGGCGATCAACAAGTCAATAATAACTAAAATAATATCTTTTTTTAAGGTCTAATACCTTATCCGGTTTTATATTAATGCACGATAGTGTAAAATCGTATTTTTACTGTAAATATTATAAATACAGAACACCCATTAAACTTAAATCACAACTCATAGCTCTCTGCCAGTCATTGAACAGTTACCCGAAGTCTAAAAGTAACAGTATTTACCAGGAAAAACTCTCTAAGTTAATACAAGTACTGGTATGTCATCAAATTCATTATGATGTAGCTGATAATGGTTATTCCATGTCCATAAAATAGATGAGTCATATCGTCGTTGCGCCTGCAAAATCCGACAAACATTTTTTTTCGAAAATTGGTATTTTACGCTATGTGATAGAACAACACACAGCGGATAGGCCTGTGAAACCCGTTTTCTAATATCAAAGCTAGTTTAGAAAAATTCAAAACAAGCTATGTATTTTCATTTTAAAAAATGGCTTCAAAATACTCTATGAAGAGTCCGTTCACATATCGCATTTTAAACTAAAGGAAAAAAACTTACTATTGCGCCTGTTAATGACACATACCGGAGTTTGCGTGCCGAGTCTTGCTTCAAAACGCGCGTTTTATGGTCAGTCTTGTTGTGATTTGCAGCCAGGGAACTCATATCTTTTCTGTGCTTGCAGCACTAGTGCATTATAGTTGATTATTTACGTTCGCCGAAAAATAATATTTAAGCTATAAAAACAGTGTGAATTTACACAGAACCGAAAAAAATTGACAAGTCTAAGTTTGAAAAATTACAATCCCTAAAGTTATCTATGCATCGAGATTATCATTTCTTTTACGATAATCTCAAATACTAATTTTGTTAATAACTTAGGTACCTACCTACTTACCTTTTTTATTTTTTAAAAATATAACAATAGCTATAAGAATAAATAAGAATAAAGTTTAGTTTACTAGTAGGTAGGCATTATGACTGTTTATTAATAGGCATTATTAAGAGGTTGATTTGTTTTGTTAAAATGTTAAGATGATTATTATGTATCTTGTGTTGCTTAAGAATATTACTTGGTTTGTAATACTAGTAACCATTTTTTTCTTATTTCGATAAATAAAACGTCATTTGTCAAATTTGTTTAATTATTTATCCATCCTACTCTGAACACATATTTTTATTCCCCCTTCACTTGATAATTACTTATTTATATGTCAAATTTTGGTTGGGAAGATAAAGGTTTGTTCAAAACAGACTATTGGCTTTGTTAAAGATGTTTTACGCATAAAGTCAAACATCATTAAATTATGGAATTATCATTGTAAAAACCCGGTGTAAAATGCGCTGTCTAAAATACACGTACTTACAATCCGCTAAGTGCTGCTCCAACCACAAAGCGGATTAAAAGACCCAAATAAAATCAGCTATGTGTCTTTCAGCCACAAAAAAAAATATTACGACCAAAGTGCTAAATATTGTATTATAAAATATCATTTATACTGAATCCGAAGTAGGGATCTAATTTTCGGTTTACTTACTTTGAAAAAAACGTGAGTCATTGTTGAATAAATCAGTTTTTTCCTTCTCCTGAACAGTTGTGTTTTTTTTTACATAGCGGATTTTGCAAGCGCGGCGACGATATATTATGATAAAATAACTGACATTTCGGAAACCATCTTGTATCGTCTGAAGTAATTTTGTCAATATACTTTATTAGTAGTAAAGCTGTTCTATTTTGTATTTTGTATCAGTTGACAATATCCCATTGAAGAGGACACAGCCGGTGATACTAATTATCAAGCAATAAGTAACCTATGTAATACTATTATTGTGTTATTTTTTAATTAATGATTAATTCACATGCAATGTTTAAGTAAAATGTATCATTAAATAAGCAACAATACCAAATATACATTTAAATTAGCCGTAGTCCTATTCATAAATTGGAAACCCCTGCGGCGCTGCTACGAATTGAAAATCGATGTTAACGTAGGGACGGAGTGTCAACAAAGCCGTAAGCTCCGGACAATATTTGCATTGGGCTTTGAGTAACATCAAAGTGTCTAGCGAATTTTACCATGCAACAGGATGTTTTTGCTTATTCTTCAACATAAATGCGTCTGAAACGTAATTATGTATATTTTGCAATTATTATTACACTCCAAAAATAAATACTGCTTAAGTGTATTGAATTGTTTGTGATTTAATTATAATATTATATATATATGGAGATGCTAAAGTGGTCAGTGTAGACACCTGGAAGACACAAGCCTATGATAGAGGCAAAATGACGGAAGCTCTTGGAGGAGGCTAGGATGCATACCGGGTTGTTCAGCCACTTATGATGACGAAGTCATAGCTAATTCTGCTCCTGTAATAATTTTACAAGTTGCCAATAGTTATGTCTTTTTAATTAAATTTATATAAAAGGTAACCAAAATGAGATACAATTTAAATTTAAATATATCGTATCTTTCATTCTTTTCTAGAAATAAAGTTTGGGGGAATTCTCATACGTTCATTAAAATATAAAAGCTTTTCAATTCAGTTTGTCCATTACGAATAGGAATATATGTGTAAAAAATATCAACTAAAAAGTTTCGTGGCGTTTTACAGTCTTGTAGACAATTCGAATCACTGTGGTAAATTTTTGCATACTTAGTCCGAGGACGTGGCAGATGGTAAGGGAAAAGTGAACAACTATAGTCAAACTCACTCAAATAATATTTTAAAAACTTAGTAATATGTATAATATGAGAATTAAGAAAATATAATATCAATATGTCAAACAGGCACATAGTACGTAAATATTAAAATTTTAATGGATTTATTCATAGAAATAATTGTAATTTATGACGTATCTGATTGTGCTATCTTTACGGGTTACATGTAAGTTGTACGTATGCAGTTCATCGTGGGACACTTATTCGTGCGTCGCAGTACGTGAGTAACATGAGTTCGGATAACATTTTATCAAATGACGAGTTCTTCGTTGAACATTTCACCGTGGAATACAGTTGTACGTATCTTACAAAATGCGGCGATAGTTTGCAAATAGTGCTGTTCCAATTATATTAACCCTAACCCAACCTAACCTAACCTTACCTTACCTAACCTAACCTAGTAAAGACATCTCATAAAATTCGCCACATGTTGTAGCATACGTACAAATATACTCCACGGTGAAATGTTCAACGCAGTGCTCGAAATGGACTATTTTACGAACATGAACGCTCGATAATTGTCCAAAAATGTGTAACATTAGATATAATAATACCTGTAATATAAAAATAAATCTTAGTTTTACATAATGTACTTTTTTCATCATCAGTGGTAACATAGAAATATATAATCATTTTAGTTTACGAAATCGTTTTCTAAAATATACATTATTAATAGGTATTAACATGAATAATTATACAAATATAAATACCTAAATGTATATGAATCTAATTGGAGTGAGAAACATTATTAATACTTTGGACGCGGAAGACGCATACGGCGCGTAATGACCAGGCGGCCGATCGATGTAATTAACGTGCATTTTAAAGGGGGCAATTAAAATCTCATTATCTCTTCAGCAGCGAAAGCGTTAAAGGACTTGAAATATTGGACAAACTAATCAGAATTTCTTATTGGTTTCGTTAGGAGTTTGAATAAAAATATGAAACTAAGAGTGGATAGAAATATAAACGAAGATACCTTGGTTAAAAAAAAAAACATGCCGCTTCATTCAAAGCTCTGATTTTTCGTAAAATCGAAATATTTTGATTAAGTTAACTGTTTTTAATCAAAAAAAAATCCATCGTATACGAAAAAGCAAGGGCATGGTTTTTAATAAATTAATTTTAAAAATTAGTAATACTTAAGATTTCCGAATGTAGCATTATTTATTAAATATGAATCATTTTAAACAACCTCAGAAGTGTAGCTACATTTTATTAGAAAAAAATCGGTGTGTGTACTTATGTACATGCGTTAGAAGTTATACTTCTTTGGCGTAATAAAACAAAATAAGCCGTTACCTGAGTCTATTAATATTACAGTAGATTAGGTTGATAAAAACGTACGCGATTCATCTGTGTCTCAAATAGCACATGATAATTTTAATTTAATTATTGTATTGGACCAAAACTCATCTTTGCCATACAGCGGTTATAATCGATTCAGAAGTGCCTATGGATGAATTAATAAAAAATCAGATTTTTGATATATTTTTTTTAATTATTTACCAACTCAACATTCACAAAATTTATTTATTTATTGATATACAATTTTACCCATAAATAGCACTTACATAAATATTATATATATAGCCTCAAATCTTGATACACAATTTTTACAATGAAAAATAAGTATACACTCCAATATAAATAAAGTTTTATGAATATAAATTAACATTGTAGACATATTGGTTATGTTTACAACACGTGCTGTTTACTCGGTTGTATTGAAGACTAACTAAATTACACTATGTGCGTGCGCATCTACCCTGGAGACTAAAATGAATATAATCATAATAATAAATTGTGTTTCATCGGCGCGCGCAACTTCCGTCACACGCCAAAAATACACTCTGATCTGTTTTCCAAAACGCGCCAAAAGTATAACTTCAAAAATATTTACATCATGTGGAAAAATATTAATTTATATTTATGTTTTACATTTATTTATCAATTAATTTTTCCTCAATTTTAATTAAATCCGAACTGAAACGTAATAATATTAAGTAGGAGGCTTGAAAATTTTACGAACCGGTACGCTATCCTCGGGGTTTTTACGAACAGGAACGCCATTCTCGGAGAATTCACGAACCGGAGCTACGCTCCGGTGCGTTCTGGTCCATTCCGAGCACTGGTTCAACGAAGAACTCGTCATTTAATTAAACGTTATACGAACTCATGTTTCACGTACTGCGGCGCATGAATAAGTGTCCTGCGGTGAACTGTTTACGTACAAATTTCCGGATACGATCTTTATATTGTAACCGTCTTTGTATAGTTTACAAAACTTTGGATAAGGGGAAAAAACATCGCCATTGTTGATACATACCTGTGTCTCAGAACGAGGTTATTTTTGTTAGAGCTATTCCAGAATACCGTCGATCATTTGCTTCGTCGTGTCGGGTCTTCAATAGCTACAATGTGTTGCTGCAAAAGTTGGCGAAAACAACGCCATTTTTCTCGGTTTGTAGACTCTCGTCTAAATTGCAGCTTACTGGGCAAGCCTTGCATGATAATACGTATTTCATGCTTTGTATTTCACCGTGGTAACCGTACTCGCTGGTTTGGTCATCAGAAAAACCTTACATTACCAAGTTGTCTCGAGTGCGCCCTACCATGGTTCTCAGATACCTTGGATAATAATCGAAGATTGTTCACTATGGTATATTTTATAAAAAAAATGGCGTATTTCAAAAAAAATACTACCTTATTCTTAGGTCAATGATTATTATAAAGCAATCATTATTCGTAGGATGTTTATCACATTTAAATGCTCAAAGACATAGCTTATAATCAGTATCTTTAGAATAGTCTTTAAATCTGTTAATTGTGCCCATTTTTTTAATAATAAAATGCCTAATTCTTGTCAAATTTGGGATCACAGAGATTATAAATATATTTTTTATCGTAAATATTTCACAATATAATTTTAACAACAATTTTGCTAATGGTTTTATAAATGCGTTTAAAAATTAATAAATGTAAAAAATCTTAACACCACTGCACATTTATGTACTGAAATATGACTATATTCTAAAACATTAGAGCGAGAGGTTTAAAAGAATACTATTTTATGTAATAAAAATACTTTATGCAGTCATCAAATGTTTAAAATGAATATAAAGGATAATAAGGCTTTGAACTTATATAAATCGATTATCTACAACGTTTAAGAAATGTCCAGGCTTATGCTCTAAAAATCCCAAAAAAAATCTCCATTTTGACCTACGTGGCGCATGTGGGCCCTTAAGAGTTATTCAATTGAACAATTTTCTATGTGCCTATTTAAACAATAAAAATACAATATCAGGAAGGTAAAAATCATCCGATATAATAAATGTCTCACACGGTCCCACTCGCCTGCCTCATCCCTCGGGAAACGACGGCCGGAATAATATTTATAGACGCCGACGTCGCGGGCGTCGTGAGGGCGACGCAACGCTCGATCGGCTTTCGTGTTTTGAGTAATTGATAGTTTGGACGGAAAATGCCGGGAAAATAGGAAGAAAAAGAGATTACGTGTATGCGAACGAGAAAATCTATATGTCTGCACTTAAGTAATAGTTTTCCTCGATGTTTACGCTCGCATCTACTTACCCCTTGGCGTAATGAAGTTTGTTACGATTATATACTACATACTCTTATATAAAATTAGGTTGCTGTAAATGTTCATATTTAAAAATATCAGTTATAAAGTGAGTTACTTTTATTACAAACGATTTTTTGAACATAAATGATTTTGAAAACATTTCAGAGAAAATATAATATTATAAGTAGCCAAAAGAAAAAATCTAAAAAAAAAAAACACTTCATGACAACATAAAAAATGACAGATATTATTTAGAGCAATTGTGAAATACAGGTTTCCATCAAAATGTGTTGAATATTAAATTTAGCTTTGAGTATAATAATAATTATACAGTTAACATGTTTTCCTTTATAAAGTATTGTATGAAAATCAACGCACGCTTTGTAAACAATAAATTTATAATTATACACATTGGTGGTTTGCGCATTACAGTTTAATAATATTGTTAAATACTTTCTGGGTATAAATTTACAATTAATAGTAACTTAATAGTATTTTATATAATCAACTATTATTCAGTTGGTTCTAACTTGGTCATGCATGCATCTTTTAATCACGAGAAATGTTTACAAAAAAACACTTTATATTAGAACTGAGAAGTTAGATAGTTAAAAGGCTCTATGTTATCAGTAATAATTAATATATAATATGTTAAATGTAAAACAATGAACGTGAATTAATACGCCATAAGTAATGTATGGTAATTATAATGCTGGCATTAAAGTTTTATTCTGAAGTCATTATACTATTAAATTTAAGTTTATTCATTTATAACTTTGTTTTATAATAAATAAAATCAAGCGACTCCATTTCCTTCTATTTTTTTACCCCCTAGAATTAAGTAACAATATGAATTTAATCGTGTAACCTTATTATTATACATATCTATAGTGTAAAGAATTTTAAAAGATTTCCAAGATATCTGCACCCCTTTTTGTGAAATTGGCAGTGTGAACACGTGATAATTTTTCTGTGTGCCAATCTGTGATTTCTTTATAATTGATTTCAAAAAACAGCTTTTAGACCACAATGAGTTTGTTGTCTAGGATTTCAAATCGATGATTAAATATATACCTCCAAAACGGATTGTGTTAAATGCTTTGTTTGGAACGGTTACTCATACTGTTTTAATCTTAGTTGAATTTAAAGTAGTAATAAATATATTAGCTAACCACTGCTCAAATATTTCAACAGACTACTCTTCATTATTTTATTCAGTCGTTCGAATGTATTACTCTTTTACCAAGTAAGTTTCAAGTTGTAGCTTCCCAGTTTGGAATCACTGAACTAAGATGTGAAATACTTTAATATCTCAAATTCCTGTTTAAATAATGTATTCACTTAAAAATATAAGTCTATATTATTCGCATCTCTCTATAAATTGTTTAACTAATACTACAGCAAATAGAAAAGATTGTAAGCTTTCTGCGCAAAAATAATATTTGCATGAGAGTGCTTTTCAGAAAATCATTATATCTACCAGCTGTATGCAGTTATATTCTTCGTAACCGAGGTTTTTTTTTATAACTGACTATTCATTTGCATCACTGATATTTGCAATACATATTATATAAGTACTTTTATATGTTAAAATTATGATGTAAAGTTTACTGAAAATCCTTTGGAGAAAAGAATATTCACCATTCATGGGGACTATTTTTCAAAGTCCTTGTTATATCGCATAGTACAAGGTATTGAAAGGCTCGTATATTTCTTCATTTTGTAGACGACTCTTGTCTTCGGACGTTTCCAAATTATGATTTATTAATCTGCAAACCAGGTAAAAAACCCTCTAAAAAGGCTGCAAAACAGACAACTGCAGGTGCCAAATTTCCAATATCATAAATGGAACAAGTCCGCTCTATATATATTTTTATATATAAAAGGGAAGCTAAAATAGTATATTAATTGATAGTACAGCTTATTTGTAAAAAAAATCCAAGTGTATTTTTGTAACAGTTAAATTCCGTTCGATAGTTGAATTATTAAGTTTTTTCTCCTTCCTGAACAATTTGTTCAAATGTCGTTAGCCGGTTTGCAGATTAAGTAGTCATTATAGCTCTCACCTAAAAAACTACCAAACTCAGTTGAAACATAATTTAGATAGGTTTAGTATACACATTTTATTTCCTTCATAATGAAGATATACGTTCCTCTTTGTTACTTATCTACTTTAAATACTATATCTTGACGCTTCAATATTATATCATTATTTTTCCCTCCCCTAGTTTCAACATCATAAGAAAAGATAAAAAAGACCATAGTTTTGGACAGCCATCTTTGGTTTAATTTGTGATGCTTATTCTGCTTGAGGATTACCCCCAGTAGTTCCATCACTTCGTCAAAACAGTACGCTTGCGCTTTTTTCTGCCTCGCCATCCCTAAAGACTACACTAAACCAGCATTCATTTCAGGTTATCTGGTATATGATGTGCTCTATCCAAGAAGTACAAATTCTTCGATGCTACATTTCGAAGGTATCCATTGCCTTCCGCTTCATTGCTCTCAGGTCAAATAGTTGTTGGTTAACTTCGTCGTGATTTGGTATGGCATGGATGGTTAATTTGTATGTAGGATGTAGGTTTGAGTCCTTCTCCGTGCAAATATTTTTCTAATGTGTTTTAAATTTTGTAAATATATTAAAATATTGAACAAACATATTTGTGAAAACACTTCTGAGATAATATACTATGAAAAAAGTAAAACACCTCGCAGGAAACGAACCTGCATCTCTCGGGTATTGCGCCTACGCACATTGACCACAATACTAAAGGAGTCATACTAAATTACGACAAATCTCAACTAACGGATTCTGAAACGCTTTCTAAATTGAGCTACATTGTCGATCGGCTTTTGTATTTTAAATCATAGTAGATATTACTTTAATTACTAACCGACATCACGGATCACTCAAAGATTTTTTGTTGTAACTTACTTGAACGTGCTAATAATTTGTAATTAACTATTTTTTATTCAACGAATAATTCACAAGATTTAAGTATATAAAATTCTAATTATTGAACATACACACTTTTGAAAACACTTATGAGAAAGTATATTATAACCAATAGACAAAATCTTTTGAAAAAAGCGTTGTGTCTTCAAGATTATGTATGTTGAATAATTAGAATGTTACATTCTTAAATCTTGTAAATTATTCGTTGAATGAAAAAAATCGATGTGTGTCCTTATGTACGCACGTTAGAAGTTATACTTATTTGGCGTAACAAAACAAAATAAGCCCGTACGCGATTCATCTATGCCTCATGTAGCACATGATAATTGTAATTTAATTATTGTATTGGACCAAAACTCATATTTGCCATACAGCGGTTATAATCGATTCAGAAGTGCCCATGATGAATTTATAAAAAATCAAATTTTAATTTGAATTGTTTACCAACTCAAAATTCACAAAGTAAGTATGTATATAATTTTATTCATATATAATACTTACATAAATATAGCCTCAAATCTTGATACACAATCTTTACAATGAAAAATAAATATACACTCCAATATAAATAAAGTTGTATGAATAAATGAACATTGTAGAATGTTAGTCTCCAGAAATTTGTTTATAAACATATATATTTATTATAACACAATATTGGTTATGTTTACAACATGTGCTGTTTACTTGGTTGTATTGAATGACTTACTAAATGACACTATGCGCATGCGCATGTACCCTTGAGACCGAAATGAATATAATCATAATAATGAATTTTGTGTTGCATCGGCGCGCGCAACTTCCATCACACGCCAAATGTGTTAAATCGGCGCGCGCAACTTCGTCACAGGCCAAAAATACACTCTGATCTGTTTTGCCAAATGCGTCAAAAGAAGTATAACTTCAAAAATAGTTAATTAAATATTAAAATATAGTTAGTTGGAATGTTATATAATAAAAACGTATTAAAGGTGGTTTCACTATATAACTTATAAGCTTCAAGGGAAGAACTTTATAATCTTTAAAATTTAATATTGCAAGTTATTCTTTTCCATTGAACTATGAATTAATTATGCAAAGCAAATTTAAATTAACATTTAAAAGGACCGTAAGTGGGTTGGTACTTTAACAAGATTTTCCGATGAAGTAGACCAAACGGCTTGAAGGAGCTTCAATTTTACATAAATTAATTAATATGTCCCACGCTACATACGCTCAACTATGCAAAATTATCATACACTCGTAATATTCTCGCTAACTCGTACTAATGTAATTCGTGTGTTTGCAACATGTGTGTGCGTTGCGTGTCTACGATCGACTGTAATTTCGTTAGACAAGCCGAGAATAGTATAATATTTTATTCATCCCTACTACTATATAATATAATAATATTATATTAGGTAACATAAAATATATGTATATATTCACGTAATATATATTTTAAAGAAAAAAGAGAATTGTATAGTCTTACTCTATACCGTATTTTTAATGGCCTTGGAGAGAGTTTCTTCCATTCCAAAATTATGTAACACTCTGGAGGGAATGGAATAACTGGGCGCCAGGACAATTGGGTGCCGCACTTTATAATGAAATAAATAGGCGTTCGTTAGGATTTTATACAGAAGGAAGCCGAGGAATTATAATCAGTTCCTATCTACTACTTAGTAGTTTTTATTCCATTTGTGTTGCTAGATTTCAAAATCAGCCAAGTCAACAACAGATGAATAGGATAAAAACAGGTTTTTGATTTCTCAAGTACACAGTCACAAGGGTTAAAGTTTATATTATTTTGAGTACAGAATTTTTAAAATAATAAGTTCCACATTCCGATAATGCAGAAATGTTAGAAAGTAGTAGTTCTTCAGCAATTGACAGAAAAGTCAAAAATACCAAATGATTTTGAAATCTAGCGACACATTTGCTCTTAACATAATGTTTTATTGTGGATTGAGAATTATCATGGCTGAAGCTTTATATTATAAAAAATAAAAGCACTCTCTTCTTGTTGGAACTTAAACATATGCACAATTAAATTATTATTTAGGTGTGCATATTTAAATTCTAATAATTAATCACTAAGTATTAAATAATAATATAATAATTTGAATATAAAAAAAATAATAATAATAAATATACTTATAGGTATTTTAAAATTCTAATTCTAAAAGTCTAATAAGGTGTTATAATCATTATTTTATATTTTGTTTTATCGATAAAATGATCAAAAATACATAAAAACTTAATAACAATCATATGAGTGTTTACAGTAATCATAATACTATCTTGATCTCACGCCCTATTTTCATATATCTCTTTGGCATAATTGAGTACGTCGCTCTTTGTCTCATAAACTTTTAGATATACCTCTTTTGTTCGTAATGGGATGCGATTCTCTGTATAAAATGTGCATTATTTTTAATTTATAACAGGCAAATTAAATCTGACGGATGTATATTATTACTGGATAATGCTATCGATTTTGAAAATAAAATAATTTTAATTATATTATGTAATATTAATGACATGGCCAAAATATATTGATGACAAAATGCATATTAACTAAAATATTTGCAGTTTAAAGGGCTGGGTAATATAAAGTGTCATTACACTAGTAGCGAAGGGTGGAGGTAGGCTGTTAAGTTCCGCCATAAATAATGCACACTAAGCTTTGTCACTCATACGTTTTTGTAATTTCATTAAAATAGTAGTACAATTATTTACAGATGGTATTGATTAGGTTTTAAATTCATTGAAACCCTGTGAAAACCAAGCCATAATAAATAATAGTAAAAAAATACTCATATTATATCTATAAAATATATAAAATTATGCAAATATATGTACTCTTAATCCGATGAAAACAAATAAGAATGAATGAAAAAGTGTCCACAATGTTGTTGTATCGCCCAAAATATACTAGAACTAGTATGGTGTCGCTTTTCGCTAGGCAGGGTTTAAGTGATTTTTAAAAACTAGCCACTACCATCTGTAAATTGTGGTCTTAGTTAAAAAAAAAAACAAATACGACGTGTGACTAACAAAGTTTAGTGTACACCATTTACGGCAGATCTTAACAGCCTACTTGTTTATTTTGCTACTGCAATACTGTAACGGAAATGTTAACATGTTCTTTTCGATGCCCCGTTCTTCTACTTTTTTGAATTTTGTATAAATACTTTTATAAAATTATATTTTTTTATTTTTTTTCAGGCCAATCCAAGCTACGTAAAGCGCCACAAATCCCCAGAGTATACGAATGAGGAAGGCCTGCAGATAGCTGTCGTGGGAATACATTTCCTCGTGACGCCTCAGCATTTCCACACCGGCAAGCTAAAGGTGAGGCGAATTTAAATTGCATACTGTAGCTATGATGATTTAAAAAAATGTTAATATTAAGGTATGATACACACGAATATAATAATTATAATATTTTTTTAAGAATAAAATTATTTGATTTATAAAACCAATTTTCTTTTAAAAATGTCAAAATATTGTTCAGTTCGGTAGGTATGAGGTTTTTGAAAGAGTAAACAACATAATTATTATAATCGCTCTCCATCTTCTAAATTCCTTGAAGAATATTATATTTAGCTCTAGTTTAAGGTTATCTTTTGTTTATCATTTACTTATATCATGGAGTTTTTTTACTTACTTCATCATCATCAGCCGAGGTCAATCTACTACGGGATGAAGGCCTCCCCAAGCTCCTTCCAATTCTCTCGGTCCTGCGTCGTTCGCTGCCACGTATTTCCGCCGAACTTTACCAGTTCGTCAATCCAGCGGTTTTTAGGGCGACCCTGTGGCCGTTGACCACTGGATGACGGCATTCTTCCAGCGGCGGTCCTTTCGGCGAGCAATATGCCCCGCCCTTCTCCATTTCAGCTATTTGGCAACGTCTATTACATCGCGTACTCCTGTCTGCTTCCTAACCCATTCGTTTCTCTTACGGTCCTTTCGCGTGATGCCAAACATACACCTCTCCATGCCTCGCTGTGCGACTCTTAGCCTTTGGACATCTCTCGTGTTGAGGGTCCACGTCTCGCAGCCATACGTGAGTACGGGTCGCAAACATTGGTCGAACAGCCTAATTAATAATAATTAATAATGTCATTTTATATTAAAAAAAACATTAAAAAAATATATATTTGACATGTTTTCATGATTTCACTGATACACTAAGTTAACTTAAAATATAAATAAATAATAGAAAACATCAATCTATATAAACATTTAAAGGATTTAGTAATCAGTATTCCATTCTAAGTGATCCTGCAAAATCTACCTTGTCTACAATGGGTAAAACTAAACTGTAACTTTGTTATACTATAATATCATGTAAATTGTATTAAACAAACTACTTCTAGATAATTTAGGTGATGTTGCATAACATTTTTGATTGCTGGAGAGGTACTCACCATTTGTGACAGATGTCAGAAAGGGTTCTTTATGTTATATAACCTAAACGGAGTGGGTCTCTTTATTTATATAGTAATATGTATATTTTCTTCTCAAGACAATTTTAGAATTATATTTAGGAAGCAACCAAAAACACACATTTCTACCCTAGGGGAATTTAACAGGCACGCTTCCGGTGTAGGTATGTGGAATTTTTGAACAATGGAGGGAAAAATATAAAAACTGTGGCTAAATTACATTATAGATTTGAATACATTCGATTTCTCCCGTGTAATAAATAATATTATATCATGATATTCTGGATGGTAGCCATTTTGGCAAAATCAATAATATTGTATTACATTGTGTCATTCAAACTACGAAAACTTAACAAGGCAAGAGAACAAAACAAAATATCCTCATCTGGATTTTAAATAATTATTTAACCATTTAAAATAATTTATTCATACTATTGGTTACATAAATAGCCATACATTATGCTCATAATGTATCGCTAAAATACTTATATCACTTTGGTTTGGCAACCTTATTAGATTTACATGGGTTTTATCTCTCTTCTGAGTTACCCATATTATCACATTTTAAAAAATGAAGGGTTGAAAGTCTATAGGGTCTAAGTGCCAAAAATATGAATCAAAGATATAACAAAAAAAAGAATAAAACTATATTATATAAGAAAATTTACATTTTTATTTTAATACAGTTACAGAAGAACATCAGTATAATATGATAAGTTAACATAATTCTAAAGATAAAGTAAACAAAGGAAGAATAAAATATTTAATTATGGACAATATTGAAACGTTCTATGTAGAGGGGTATGTAGAGGCATATAGACCCCGCCCATATTTCAATGGATTTGTGTGACAAAAATGGTAGAGTTAGGAACTTAGAACCGTCTGAATATCATTAGGCTTGGCATATAGATTGTATTGTTGTTTTTATTTAATAAAACGCATTTTTTTAGTACTTATTCCACTTTAATTTATATATTAGGACCGGTTTCGTCCGCCTCAGTGGGACATTTTCAACTGAGCTGACAATTTGAGTTGAAAATGTCCCACTGAGGCGGACGAAACCGGTCCTAATATATATTAAAGTGGAATAAGTACTATAAAAAAATTGCGTTTTATTAAATAAAAACAACAATACAATGCAGTTCCACCATGAATTGACAGTTAACAAAATAAAAGAAAATATAGATTGTATTTAAGTAAAAAAAACTTGTTATAGGTTTTTTTTCGAATTTATGTGAAAAATATTGGTTTCATAATATACTTTGTCTTTACTAATTATTAGTGTGGAATTTTTTTATATTTTTTAAATCCACAAGTAATTGGTTTCCAAAAAAATGAGGCTTAGTTACCTTCATGCGATTTAATAATCAGTCATTTTTTTCAATAGGCTTTTAGAAAGAAGACAATGAAAAAATATGTAATACCTAAGTACCTATATTTCGTAAAAACTCAATATTTTTTTATCGTTGAACATCTTTTCGTAAAAGAAGCCTGTTTTATTCATTACTTAAAAAAATATTTCCTATGCCAAAAACAAGGCAATTTTTAATAAAAAAAATATCGTTCTTGTGTCATTGTCTGTCTACTTTACGTGACGAACTTATTACATCACAAAGACAATAACGACCCAACTTCGACATTTGATGCAGGGGGATTGTTTTTGGGGACTTTTCGGGGATTTCTGATATTTGACGGTGAAAAGTGTCAATCGCACAAAAGATTTTTTTTCCCAACGCGGAATTTTTTTGTGAAGGTTTTGTGTAGAACAAAGCATTTTTTAACCAACATCGCAACAAAAAAACACGGCCAAGATAGGTATTTTAATTTTGAGCCACCTTGAATAGGAAGCTTTATTAAAATATTCCGGTTATTTTTTACAAAAAAATGTATTTATTATGGTATTACGTTTGAACCAAAATATTTTATGCCTACCCACTATTGACTATAATTTAAAAAAAAATTGACTATAATACAATACAATTATTATTGATTTGGCTAGGAGATGAAATAGGGAACTGGATGGTAGGTTGGTTTGACTCCAATAATAAGAAGGTTGATGCGTGCATTGAACGAACCCTGGTTTTATTATCTCCTTCCAAATAAATATTAATTTATTTATCTCAGCTGATCTCTTTCAGATAAGAAAGCTTACGGAGAATTGCTGTGCTACGGTGTAATGTAATACGTACAATTTACATGTAACCGAACACTTTACGATTAAGATACCATGGGACGTCACTTTTGAAGATACTATTCAGGTGCATAAATTCACTCCATAACAATTTGGTTCTGCGAGCAATCTCTTTATACCAGTGGCGAAGGAGAAAGAGGTAGGCTGTGGAGATCATAGAAAAAGAACACACACAAGAAGAAAATACGATATAATTACTGATGATAGTACTCACTAATGACAATGACACACTAATACGATGAAATTTCAAAAACTCACTGACTACATAAAATTGAGCGAAGAGTTTAAATTACGTATTTTAATACATTTATACTTACTTATTATAATGATTAATTGACTTAATAATCAATAATCATTAAATACAATTTCTTTTTATTTTTAAAAACAATCTATGTTTATTATTATGCGATTAAACGCCAGAGGAATATTTTTTTTAAATTATCAAATTATTAATTATTTTGGTTATGACAATAATATTATGTGCGATGGTTTTAGGCTCTGCGATAGGAGCCTACCATTTTCATACAATTCGATAGACTGGGCAGGATAACGTGACGTAAAGTCCACAATTCCTTGAGAAATAATCGACATTTATTTACGTTAAGACAGATGGCACGCTGTGGTATATATTTTTAAATCTTTGCAGATTTCTTGTAATCTGTATACTACATTCCTACATATACGAAATTATTATGTCGTTGGCAAGTTAAATTATTTTTATAGAATACAAAATAATCAAGTGATCATATACAAAATATATCAATATGCAATGAAAACTATTTTTCTTAAGAATCGCCTAGTATAGAGTCTTCGCCACTGTTTTATATTTACAAGACTATTATTTCTCAAAACAACGCAGTTTTATTGATAGTGTATCACTTCCGTCCAATTATATAACTATCTTATTTTAATTCAATTTTATTTTGGAGTTATTTAAAAATTTACAAAACATAATCTTTGGAGTATAATACTCACTAGAGCGTAGTTAGCAGTGGCTCGTAACTTGTTACATTTATCTTGTTACATAACTGTCAGACGTCAGTTACATATCAGTGTGGTTTCTAGAAGCGCTGTTTTTATTTTCCAAATTAACTTACCTTTCTCTACCAAAGACTATACTCACTGTTTTCCGGCTTGGTTAAGTGAAGTAAAATTCAATTATCTCAAAACTACAACATAAGCAATACAGCCTGGTTCAAGGGAAATAAAACTATATTATGTTGTGTATCCATAACTCTCCTCTCTATATCTCCCCAATGACAATAAATTAAATTTTGTTTAATTCATCGAAACCCTAAGTTGCAAATTATATAAGTAGGTAGTATTTTTAAGAATATTCAATTGGTGTGATTTCGACTATTGCAATGGGACCCCAATTTATCCACCTTATCTAGCTGAGTTACTACACATTAGTTAAGTGGTGAATGGTGGTGGTAGGCTGCTTATCACTGACAGACAATTTTTACTAGGTGGATACTTGTAGGCCAGCTATTTTCGGAATAATATAACTCCTTTAAAAATATGAAATAGGAACGGAATGATAAATATTTGTGAAAACTTACCACAACACGTTTATCAAGTTTATCGTGTATAATTTCATACTTACATGATAAATATTGTTTATAAAATAGACACAGAATGTTTATTCAGAAGTTATGACGTTTACAAGAACCCGCGAATATATTCGCCCGTGGCCTGACGCGACTTACATGCTTTTGCGAGTTAATTCGTCCATGGCACGGATCAGATAAATAGTAAACATTAAACTTTGACGTGGATGGTATTGGTTAGTTTTTAAAAATAAATTAATCATGCCTAAACCAAACCATAATAGTTTTGGTATGTTATGGGCGATTCGACGAAATAGTGCACACTTTTTCATTAATAGTTATTTGTTTTCGTTGAATTAAGAATACATATTACACAAAATGTCGTTGGTTAGTTTTTATAATTCATTAAACCAAACTATAGTAGTCTAAAAATAGTATTCTATTTATTAAATATCCTAAATTGTGTATGATATAATGGCATAATTTTAAATATTTTATAAATAGATGAGTATTTTTTTTACTATTATCTAGTGTGGCTTGGTTAAGCAGGGTTAATTAAATTTAAAAAAACTAACCAACACCATCTATCTATAAATCTAGAAAACAAATACGTATAACTGAAAAGTTTAGTCTGTACTATCTATGGTGGATCTTAACAGCCTACCTCCATCCTTCGCCACTGCTACACACATATAAATCCTTGTATGTGAACCAAGCATCACTAATATTACTTACTTACGAGTACTATTTCATATTTATATAATTGTAATATAAACACTTGTACATACATAAACTAATCGTGACAAATATAATTAACTTACTTTTTCATATGTATAACATTTTAAATGATTCTAATATCATTCAACTCGGACCATTTAACATGATAAAACTTAACTCAGCTCTAAGAGTAGAACCGGGTTGTTTCATTGCGGATCGAAATCTTCTGAGTTCTTTCCCTTTTATTTACACCAGATTAATAATTTATTGACGAATAAACAACACTGAAGATTAACATCCATCGAGTCTTATTACCGACATACAACTTCTACTGGACCACGTGAAGAATCGGGGCTCGTTGGTAAGGATTTCTGTTGCCGAACACATAACAATTCAGTGGCGAATGATGGAAGTATCTAAGCTCTTAAGATATGACATAAATAGAGCATACTAAACTCTTTCAGACGTACTTATTGTTTTCATTGAACTAAAATTACAAAATGCAGATGGTGCTGGTTAGTTTTTAGAAATCAATTAAGCCCTGCCTAAACGAAACCATAATGATTTATATAGTATGTTGTTTGTGATCTGAAAAAAAATGCACACCTTTTCGGTCATACTTTTAGTTTTCGTTTAATTAAAAATATATAAATTATAGACGGTATTGGTAAGTTTTTAAAATGAATTAAACCTGCTTAAACCAAACCATACTAGTTGAGAGATTTGTAATTTGACAAAAATCGTGCACACCTTTTCAGTCATAACTTTTGTTATCGTTGATTTAAGAATACATATTACATACAGTGTTGGTTAGTTTTTTTTAAATTCATGAATTCCTGCCCACCAAACCATAATAGATAAAAAATATTAGTCCATTAAAAAATATTTTAAATGATTTTATGGCATAATTTTAGATATTTTATAGATATACGATAAGTTTTTGAATATTATTAATCATGGCTTAGCTTACGTAGGGTTTAAATGAATTTTAAAAACTAACCAACACTATCTGCAACCTGTAGCCTTAGTTCAATAAAAACAAATGTGTAACTAGGTATAGTGTGCACTTTTTATTTATATATTTATTAAAAAACATAATGAGTTCATAACAAATTATTAATTCAAAATGTTCAAAACATGATAGTATTTAAAACGAAAAGAACAGTTAAATCAAGTTCTTATATCGGTTGTTAACCTACCCCCACCTTCGCCACTACTTTATATTGTGAAAAATTCATTACGTATTAATAATATTATGATAATATTAGTATTTATATCATTTATAAACGAAAGCTTTTATTTTCTTAGTTCGACTTTTTCTTAAAACTCTGCTTAGCTGTCTCAAAGATTAGTCCCGACTCAATACTGTTCAGGGTCACGTCCCTTCGCTTTGGCATTATTAATGCTTTTAAGTCCAACCTCGCATTTTTCACTCTGGTGACACGTGACCTCTGTTCTCTATTTGTGTGAGAAGTCAATATTTTTTCAGAGCGTGATTTGTACGGCTATGTGTGACAGGTGAACGAGGAAGGTAAAATTTTAGTATTAAAATAGTCTTTAAAATATTTTTCAAACCGGATTATTTATTACCTACGTACTGTTTTATTACCATATTAGATATAATATTTTTCGGATATCACTACATTAATAAAATTTCACATTCTGGAATATTTAAACGATGTTTTAACAAATGGGAAAAAATCTCAATTTACTATTATTTAACACACAAAATAACACAATTATTATTGTGATCCATTTATTTACGAATATTATTACCAAAATAAATATTTATCCAGTAGCAAATAATAATGGTTAGTTTAGAAATGCAATAAAATATTGTTATATAAATACTATAATTTTTGGAATGCTGGGAAATATTTTAAATTTTGAGCGGTATACTTGAATTATTTTTGTTCATGAACAACATTATGATTTCCATAACGTTTTTACATAGTATGCATGATCGGTGTCATTTTGCGTTTGAATTATATTGTCGAAAAACGTAGCGAAACGTAGGCGACCGTTTCAGACTTGTGCAAGTCTATGTCTACATAATCTATTCTATTCAGTTATTACCTGCGCAAGTATATACTTAGTATAAATAATTACAAAATAAGAAAAACTTTTATATACCACGTCTTTAAATTTTCTCTTGAATCATATAAACTTGACAATTCTATGTATTAATAAAAACTTTTTATTGTACTTGATAGAAATACTTACTGAATAAATATTATAGCATACTGAAATGTCATTTTGACATTTCATATTAATTTCTATAGTAACGCACGCATATATTAATAAATTAGTTGCTAAGACCCCCTTAGCAACCAACAATAATAACTTTCCATACAAAATAAAATTAACTGAAAATTAATTCAATTCTGCTTAAAAATGGCTGAAAGTATTAAAAGAATGCATTGTCGTAGTGTTATGATATATTCTAAAAGTTTCAAATGTCTAGCTAGTCAGGAAGTTAGTTTAAAATCTTCAATCGTCCAATACAAAATCTTGGACAAACAAGAAAAAAAATGTGCTGGACACACAAGAAATAATCTGTACCAGACAAACAAGAATACGAGCTAATAAAAACGTAGTAAAATTAAAATATTCACAATATATTGCTTACATAGTCAAAAGACGTAATATTATCATATACTTATAATAATAATTATGTATGCAAACCACTAAAGTAGGTACACAGTTATATCTGTAACCGATTTTACTCTGTAATATTACAACATTCAATAAATTGACCTGCTTTAGGGATTAGGCGTAAGCTGATAATGACAGTTTTATAACAATAATATGGCATAAGGTGTAGGTATAACTAACATTTTAAAAGTGCCAAATTCTTAGAATGTAAGTCAACTCACCGGTTCATATTTCAAAATTTATATTTTGATTTTAGTGAACATTTCAAATTATAAATTCAAAACCTTCACCGCATATCTTGAGGAGAAAAAAAAGTAATATGTAACAGGATTAACAATATTTTTTAAAATAGTAATTAAAAAATTAAATAGAAATATCATACAATATCACATAAAAGTACATCGGATTAGCTTAGTAGATGATATTTAAAAAAATATGTTACTCAACATACGCTTTAAATAATACTCACACAAGTGTAATATATCAATATCCTTACAAATTTGTTTGAATATAGGTATTGACCTCCCAAGTGGCATTACCAATGGCATGTTAGTTTTGGGTCATCTGGGAGATGCTTCAGATTTATGAGATAGTTATCAGGCACACACGCTGCCCAAATCACAGAACAGATTAATATATAGAATTCAGATAGGTTATATTCCAATACACTGCAGTTGTCAGAACGAAATACACGAGTATTCTTAACACGTGTTTAAGTTTATCCCATATTCTTCCACATTCCATATCAGTTGCTTGTTTCTCCACACCCGTTAAGAATTTCAGCGCATCTATTCTATAACACAAAACTCGCCGCTATCTAGGGTAGGAAAGTATCCAATAATAATTACTTGTAATAATTACAATAAGTTAGTTGTGATTGTTACAATAAGTGCATCAGCATCTTCCTTAGCTGTAATAAATTTTAGAGAGAGATAGACAGTTTTGAAAGTTCAGACAGCTAACTTATTGTAATTGTTACAATAAGTGTTAATATTTCGATACTTTTCTACCGTAGTTAGCTGCCGTAAATGCCGAAAACAGTCTTGTGTATAGAATAGATGCGCAGTTCCCATTATTTCTGAGTTCCCTGACTCAAGTTGTTGTTTATCGTATAACAATATGTATCATGTCTTTATTTATTTTTGTCAATAAAAATATTTTCTTGTTTATTTAAAATCAGATTCGATGCACCGCGAGCATGTATGGCGTCTACTGGCAAAGCACTGAAAAGAGCATAGAAGAAGAGAAAACTCGCCCTGGACCAGGAAACAATGGCATTGGAAGAGGTGGGGACAACTCCATAGGAGGAGGAGGGGTGCCACCGGAAAGTCAACACGTGGCCCTCATGTATCCGGTTCAGGGCACTGCCTATGATCCTGATCCACCACCCAGTATCAGGGACTCAGCTCATGCGTTAGGTAAATATACCATTATATTATTATTCGATAGCTAAGCGACTTGTATCGTTGACTAGAATCTAACTACATAATAATAGTAGCAATTCAAACAATCTTGCAAGAGGAAATGTAAAGTTTTCGTGTAAAAATTGTTTTGAGTATATTAATATTACAACAGAAAAAAACAATTAAGTGCTTATGTCAGAAAATTTGTAAAAACCTTTTAGTATTTTTATTAATTGTCATTTCTTACTAACTATAAACTTTCAATGCAGTTACATAAATTTCAATTGCTTAGAAAAATATTTATTTTATGACATAAACATAAATGGAATATTAACTCTTATTATTTGCATACATAATTTTTAAAACACTTCTGATAAAATAATATATTATAATCTACAGAAAAAATCTTTTTGAAAAATGTAAGACGTTGGAATCGAACCTGCATCTCTCGGTATCGCGCCCATGCAAAAAAATAGCTTATTAAAAATTATAAGCAAGTTCAAATAATTTTTAACAAAAAAATCTTAGAATGATCCGTGGCGTCAGGTTGTAATTAAAGTAATACCTAATTTGATTTAAAATACAAAAGCTGATCGCCAATAGTAGATCAATTTTTGAAAAACTTATTGAAAAAATATATTATAACCAATAGAAAAAATCTTTTTGAAGAAAAATAAGACGACCCGCAGGAATCGAACCTCCATCTCTTGGGAGTCTTGGGTTTCGCGTCCACGCACATAGACCACTATGCTACAGGTAACATACTTAATTACGACAAATTTTAACTAATGGCTCTTATAATACTCTCTGAAGCGCTTTCTAAATTGAGCTACTAGGTATTAGCTATCGTTTTTTTGTATTTTAAATCAAAGAAGATATTACTTTAATTAAATTAACTTGTGACGTGTCTTACTTTTTTCAAAAAGATTTTTTCTATTAGTTTTAATATTTATTTTGTCAGAAGTGTTATCAAAAATTTTGTAAGTATGTTCAAATTTATAAATATTGTAAAATTTCTGCTTCGACAATAAACATACACAATAAACCCTACAATAGGGTTGTAGGAAATGATTTATTTTGGTGAACAGGCAATATTTTAGAAAACGATGTTTCATTTATCAAAACGTCAGAAAACATACAAGCAATACTTTTTTTTACTTTCAAGGTGGAGCCCAGAGGACCCAGACAAATATGTGTGCTGTCGGAGTGTTTTCAGTGGTTTTGGTTGAGTTATTAAGACATTTTCTTGTATGCGAGTCATACAATGTGCGGTGATAAATATCTTTAATAAAGAATAAATGTCATTTGTACGTGCGACGTTGAGGAAAAAAACCTATTTTATTATAGCTTGAATGCGTGCAGGGTAAAAAAAAATTGCAAAGTATAGAAGGTGAATATTTATTTATCTGCCCAATTATGTGCCCCAACAAATTTCATTATAATATTTCCACGTCTACCTTAAATGTGTTAAACAAACATTATATTTTATACCTACTTCCGAAAATTCTGCGGAAAAACGCTTTCTCACATAATGTGAGGAAAAATTTATTTAACATGTAAACTTTTACGGAAAATCTAAACACACAAATTGATTCAAATTTGCAAGCATAAAGATATTAATTTTGTTTAACTTTCCGTTTGAAATAACGTTTTTAAAAATACGTTAAAATATTAAGCATACATTCCATTCATTACTCCTGTGATAATATAATATCTAGATACCTACTTAAACTATGTTTAATTTTCAACTAAAAGAATCTTAAAAAATAACAGCAATAGTTGCTAAGTCAGTTACATTCACATTCAGTCTAACATACATCTCTGGTGTCTTATCGTATTCTAATAATACGAGAATGCAAATCAAAATATATTATGCAAACTTAATATGTGCCTCAAAGCATGTTTTATTTCATTCGACTGCTTAATCTATAAACCGCCTAACTCCATTTGGCCAAATTTTTCAGGAGGGAGAAACACGTTAATAATTTTATTTAACTCTCGAGCGGAATTTAACAAATCCAAAAATTCACTTGAACTTTTTTTTCACAAATAAGCTGCACTATGAATATTACTAATACACTGTTTTATAAAGACAATCTATATAAAGAGCGGAGTTTTTACATTTATGATTTTGGAAAATTGGTACCTGCAGTTAGCTGTTGTGTTGAAAAACGATAACGCATTTATTTATAGGTTTACGAGTTTGAAATAATTATATGTGAGCATAGAAATCATGCTTTGTATCAAAATCTCATATTTAGTCAAAAGTGCAGTTGGCTGGTTTGTGGATTAGGCAGAGGAATTATTTTTTAAATTATAAATATATTTATAAAAAATAACAAAAGTCATTTTTGTCCTACAAGTTAGTTTTAAACAGGTTGACAAATCACTAATAATATATATTAATATTATATTCTATTGCGTTAAATAATTAATTCACACAGTAATGTTGTGCTTTTTTTGTTATTAAATTTAAGTTAATCCAAAAATTATCTGAAAATATGTCGGTAATGTAGACCGCGATCGGTTTTCCCATCGTACATATTATAGCAGTGTTGTGAGTTAACTGCGGAAGACATTGCTGACTTGTTACAAAAGTAACTGACTTTGCAACTTATACTCTCAATTATTGTTCACGTATATACTTTAAATACTATAAAATAATAAAACATTAAATGTTTACAATACATACTTACTTAAGATTATTTTATATATTTTAAAATTATAACTATATCTTTTTTAACATTCGCATGGTATTGCCAATTATTATTATTTATTAAATACTATTTATAAATTATAATATCCAGTATTGAGATTATTCTCGTAATATACGGCTTTACATGTCCAATATTATGCAAAGCATTATGTACCAACTTATTTAACCAAAAAAAAATTCACTACCTACGAAAGTAATATCAATTGTTTAATAAATGTACAGGTCATGTTATTATTGTTATTTTTTTAATATTTAGTTAAGTATTTATAGACAAAAATTATTTTTTGATTTATTGAATGTTTTTTACAACATTATTTCAAAGCATTGTTTTATGTAATTAAAAAAAATGAAATGACAATAAATAGTTATATCATATATTTAAAATAATAATAGCCAAATTATTAAATTTAAGAACCAATAGATTTCGAAATACATACATAATATCTTGATTTCATAAATAATATTCATTCTTTTGATATTGAGATGAGACGCTTACTCAAATTTGACACATAAAATATTACACAAGTAATTTTAAATGCTGACAAATTCAGTTTTGTACTATTCCATGGAAAAGGGTTTTGGCAATATGTGTTTTATGTATCGGATTCTTTTTATAAAAGTGGTATTAATACCAATACACTTACTCACGTGGTGAAGTGTGGAGGTAGGCTGTTAAGATCCGACATAAATAGTGCACAATAAATTTTATCAGTCTTCATTCAGTTCATTGAACTAAGCTTACAATTTACAGATGATGTTGGTTAGTTTTTTTTTTAAATTCAATTAAACACTCCGAAACCATGCCATAATACATAATATTCAAAAATAATTGTCTATCTATAAAATAATATTTTCTATATACTTTCGTTTGGTTTAGGCAGGGCTTAATGAATTTAAAAAAAATAATCGACATCATGTATAATAATTATTATGTACTCTTAATAATTCAGCGTAAACAAGAATGAAAAAGTAAGTATGAATGAAAAAGTGTGCACATTTTTTTGTCGAATAGCCCATAACATACCAAAACTATTACGGTTTGGTTAGGTAAGGTTTAATTTATTTTTAAAAAATAACCAATACCATCAATCCTAGGACCCACTCCGTTATCGGCCATCGTGGTTTTCTTTTTTTATTGAGATATACATAAATATTATTTATGTTAAGTAAATTGTATCTGTAACATCATGAAAATTAAACAAAATTTTAAATTTAAGTCCCGTAAATATAGCTGTCCTAAGACTTTTTCAGTTACTTCTTACAACCTACCTTCCACAGATACCCATCGCCAATAATATAAGTACAGCTTGAAGATACCGAAAGATTAATCCCAACTTGCTTAATCCGATTCCCATAGAGTAAAACAAAACTGTCATTATTAAGAGGACGTTCTACAGAATTGGCCTTGAGAATTGAAAATATGATTTTTTAACATGTGGTCCATAATATCTGGTCTACTAGTTAATATAAAAAGGTCGTGTCAAAGTTGTTTGTGTTAATAAATTTGCTCTGTGACTGATCCGACTCATATTTCACATTTATTTCATCAGGGCTGTCGAAGACATAAATCATAATATATATTTATAATTTTAAATTTTTATTTATAATATATATTATTTAAGTTTTTTGCATCTAATGCCGGGTCCACACTGGCAACAAGTTAATTTGCTGGCAACCTCGTTAGATTTTACGATAATTATTGTAAAATTTCTTAAGCAATTATGGTAAGTATCGTAAAATTTAATGAGGTTGCCAGTGTGGAAATGGCTTAATATCCACTGTGGTTCACGTAGTGGCATGGACCTGGGGTTAGCTAATTCAGGAAGTCAACACCCATGATAGAATTTTTTCCAGTTTTGGTTGCATTATATTCCAAAACTCTTCTGTAAAAATCGTTTCCGAGTTTATAAATGGAAATTTCTCGGTGTACATAGTAAACAAACCTACGAATAAAAAAAGACAAAAAGGAACATACTGATTCATCGCAGTAAAATCTGGTAATCAAATTCGCCATTTTGAAAAGCGACGATTTTGCGTAAACAAATATCACGTGGTCTGTACGTGTGCGGCAAACTTCGAATGTGTTTGTAATTTTGTGCAAAGTGCGAATGTAATGTTTTCAAATAATTGATATGGATTAATTATACCATCGTATTATTTTCTCGAAATCATAAACATACTATAATAGTATTTGAGTATCAACCTATGTTCAATTTGAATTGGGTTATAATAATAATATACCCGTATATATATCAATAGTATGTTTGCTACAAAATCCACCCAAGTTATCAGTACGTACTTGCACAGGTTTGATTAAAAACCATGATGAAATTAACATTTAAAAAATATGAATGCTTAATATTATTTTGACAGCCCTGTTTTCTGATCGGCTTCATCTCGCAGGTGTTCATAAAATAATAATAATTCTCCGCGCGGCAGAAATTATCAGTAATAATAATAATATTTCTTGAAATAAAATCTCCGATGATTAGTGATTTTTGCGAAAAGATCGATTTAAATTGACGTAGTTACGACGCCGAGGTCCTTTTTATACTGAATTATATTTGAACGGCGGGCTCTTCAGCGGGCCCTTAACAATAGGGTATCTCCAGTCAATAGTATAAAAATTCAGATAATTTTTGTCGACATAAAAAATATATTTTTTCAGTTAAATATTTTTTAAGTATCTAGGTACCTATTTATATACTTTTTTATGTTTATTCGGTACCATTTTCGTTGATTGAATATATTATAAAATGCATGTAACTCAAAAATGCTGGAATGTATGAATGCTACTTTGCAATTTGAATATAGAGACAAATAATATTTGAATATAATGTATTATAATATGTGTAAAATATTAATATAAAATAAATATTATTATGATGTGAAAACATTTTTATATACCCCTAACCTGTGAAATAAAATACCCCTCTAGTTAAAATACTGTAACATATTAATTGTCTATAAAGCGTAATTAGATATTAATATATAAATAAATCTTTTATTATTATAAATAATATGAATACTGTAATATTTTATTTGTAAAGTTGCCAAATAAAATTAATACGAAAGCTGGATTCTTTTATTCCTATCCTAGGTATACTTACTCTATAAAATTGAATCCTGTATGTATGAAATTGAGGTAAAAAAGGGACTCGTGGACTACTGATTAAGTTAGCAACAAGTCAATCTCGCGAATTTTCTAACATGGCTGCATTCAAATATAAAAATCTCATGGCCTTTAAAAGTTCTGCAAGCCCTGATGAACCTTAAATTATTTTTCTCAATAATTTTGTTTGTCAATAAAAATATTCATTATAGGAAAATTAAGTTTGGATGTGCCTACTGTTCTGAATAATTCAGACATCTTTTAGGTAAACAATACAATATTTTACATTTTTTTTACAAAAATTTTATAATTAAAAAAAGTTATATTTACATATCAAAATCTCTCTAATTAAGTTCTTCTTATTACAGTAGGACTAGAAGTTATACACATATTATATACAATAAAAAGTCGCAGGTTATACGATCAATGCAGGAACGGTGTGGATATTATGAAAATATCAGGTATGAAAATATCCACTCACTTAATATGAGTAGTTTGTCGACTTCACGTCTGTGTGCATTGTATATTCATATTGAATATCAAACCTGAAATATCCTGCTATTTATGGAAACGTGTAAACGTCATAGTGTGCGGAGAGTCTTACCTAGAATAATATATTTAAAATTTTCAACCGTTTACGTTTATCCCACCATGTGAGGGAGACACTATTCATTTTTTTTATAAAGGTAGTTAAACCTAATCCAAAAAAAAAATGTCAGACTGTAATCAAGCTACATTAGTTTGGGATATATCTGTCTGGTGATAGCTGCATGATGCTGGTTATCATCGGTTGTCTGATAAAACAGGTGAGTGCCGCTCAGGAAGTACCTGATACATGAAATAAGTATAAATGAAGAAGATAATTATTTGGTCATTACCGACTGAATTCGTAAGAAGACTTAAATTGAATTATTGCATGGACGACGGTTACACTGTATCAAGTTGATACGGTCGTGATCTACGAATAACTGCCTCTGTATCAATCACGGGTGACTGAAACGCCTGGACGATAAAAATAAATGAGGATAGTTTTGCAGGATGCCGATCACATCCTCTGGGAGTGTCCTTATATGTCGGTTGAAAGGGAAGAGCTTCTCAAGTCGGTCCGACCCTCAGTTGGACCGGTCGGCCATTGCGACTTGGTATCTACGAGGGAAAATTTCTCAGCTTTTAAAAAGTTTGCGGCATTATACGGCAAGCGAGAAGGTCTTTTCTCATCGAGAATTGACCGTAATACATTATATGGAATTAGGGATCACGCACACTCTAGTGCACGCCAACCAAGGTCTTGGAAAGATGCTCCTGGGACACTTTCGGCACAAATTTGAACAGCGCCTATCGTTCGTTATGCCACGGTATACGCCTGCATAACGGGTGTGGAGAGGTGGCGGGTGGTGGAGGGAAAAGCAAGTTATAGTTATGAGATATATGTGCGGGTGTAAGGATTGGATTGGGATCATAATCGGCCCAAGCAAGCATATTGCCCTATTATTGGCGGCATTTGAATTCTTCGGTTAAAATAGTTCTTAGAATTAATTAGATGACTCATAAACAGATTTCTAGTTTTAACGATAAGAGCACTTGCTCTCAATTTTTTTCTTTAAGCACCACAGATCAAGGTTTTCACATCAATCCGTGCAGCTTTGTACCGGGATAGCAGAGTGCGCACGTAAAATCTTTTATTTCTTTCTAACGCTTTTTAAGCGTCATGGAAAGCGGTGCTGCATATTCACGATTCTACATAATATGTATGACGAGTGGATATGGTGAACACAAAATCACCCAAAACGTGAGAGATGTTTATATTTATAATTCCACTCACACTGGAGTGCTGGAGCAGTTTAATGCTGGAGCATTAAAAAATTCTTTTTTGAGTTTATCAGAATTAGGTGTAGGTACTAACAACTCCCCCTTCAGCGAAACGCGTATGCGTAGTTCGTTGAATTGTCTTAGCTCAGTCGGTGAGGGGTTATTAATAATAAAGATGTTTCCTTATTGAATGAGAGTACGGTTATGACTCTGTTTATTGTTTTCTCTGCAAATATACACGTTCGGTTTTCAATTACAGCGTACAATACTTCGGCAATGTAGGTGAAGGCGACAGACACGTGGGATTTTCGAACAAAGCGCGAGAAATTTTCTTACCCGTAGGTAAACGGGATAAGATATTTCGCCGGGTAGTACTTCGGCGTACAAGATAATTCGAAAGTTTCCGGAAGCGACGAGAAGAGATGAGCGGCGAGTTTCTGATGGAACGGGTCCAAAGTTGAAGAGAGGCTGCTAGTCGGCGAGAGACTGTTTCCGAGGGCTGATCCGTGAGACTGATAAAAATCTCTCGGATGCATCCTCTTTTATAGCAGCATCCCTTATTCTAATTGGTCCAAAGAGATAATGAGAAGGGGTGACCAAAGATTCTACTATTATCGTTAGCTCATACTACATGTTACCTCTTGTTTATTTAATAAGAATTTACTGGGTTGTCAAAAGGACCAAGTATCAAGAGATAATATATTCTGTGCACGTGGATGGATATATTGACGTTATAAAATATCGTCTATCTAATTCTATGGATTTTATATGAATTTATCTAGAGCATTTAAATAGCTATCTCCGGCATAAACTCGCGGTTTTAGTCTTATGCCAGGAGTAAACACACGATTTGATTAACGTTTAAATTACATGCATTAACAACTACTTACTAGGTACCTATTGACATAATAATAGGCCCTGTAATTATCATCCATCGACCTTCACATAAATATTTGTGATTTTATGACGTAAACCTGTCTGTTGCCTTTACCTTTAACAATTATACATATTAATCCCATATTCATATAATCAGATATAATTATTATGAACACAAAAATCGAATAATATTTCCTAAAAGTTGAATTTAAGGAACTCTATGATGCTATGATTTGTTTTCGCGCGCTTAATTCTTTTCTAGCGGAAACATTTTTGCGTACGTACACCGATGCACACACATACCAATGCATCGGCCAGCCGTTGGTGCGTCGCTATGCCCGTTTATCTGCGATACGAACATGTCTCGACATGTTTGCCTTGGCATCTCTGTTACTAGTTCCCTCGCCTCGTTATAATTTTAAGTATGGCCATTCGCAGCATTCTAACATACTTACACCGACGCGCACACATACCCACGCGTTGGCTGGTGTTGCCATGTTATAAATTAATTCTATAATTATTAGTTTACTATTAACGAGTTTACGGATTGAAATATTATTCGATTAGTGCAGGGGCGGGCAAACTTTTTGGATGGAGGGCCAAATTCAAGAATTCAAAATGAGCGGCGGGCCGCAAGTAAAATACCATTTTTAGATATACACTATTTATTATCACGAAAAATAAACATTACAAAAAAAATAATGAGAAAAATGAAAGTGTTCAAATTCAGGTGTTAATTTTGTGGTTGATATTTTCAAAACTGCTTGTAAATGGGCATCGGAGATATTTGATCGTAAAGAATTTTTATTGAGGTTCATGATCAAAAATGTTTGTTCACATATATAGGTTGATCCAAAAACAACGAACACTTTTCTTGCATAATCTTTAAGTTGTTCGAATTTCTCTGAATTAAGGGCATTGTAAAATTTGGATATATCTTCGCGACGATGCAATTCTCTTAAATCAGTGTCAAACTGCAGACCAATAATCTCAAGTTGTAGCTCTGTCAGTACACTATCAATATCTATTGAAAATGGATCGCGTACTGTTGCTAAACTTGTCTCAATTTTTCGGAAGTCACCAAATCTTTGTAAAAAATCGTCATTCAGAGCTTTAATAATTTTACCATATTCTGCAAATTTATATTCTGGTATATTCAGCAACTTCAAAGTTGGAAAGTGGTCCACGTTCTTATTCGATATTTGTCGAAGGAACAACTTGAGTTTTAATTGAAATCCATTCAAACTCTTCACCATATCGTGGGCATATATTTTTTTCCTTGCAACGCAGAGTTAAAAGTATTTAAATGTGTCACGATGTTCAACATAAAAAATAGTGGTTACATAGTGTGAGACAAGACGCAAGGAAGACGTACTGAGATAATACATTAACGAAACAACAAATTCTTCAAATTTTAATCTATTGTCAATATTTTTTAAAAAAATATAAAAAAAGTTATTCGTAATCAGAAGTACAATTAATGATGGCGGGCCGCAAAAAAATACCCGGCGGGTCACATGCGGCCCGCGGGCCGCAGTTTGCTTTCCCCTGGATTAGTGTGTCAGCCCCGGCAGGTTTTTATAAATCTTACCCCTATTCCCGGACAAATTTGAGTGAAATTGGTTTTTTCTAGTAAATGATATAATCTTGGTTTATTGGCTTATTTGTGGGAATATTTAAATAAAACTTTCAGGAACAATCAAAAACAGTTTATAATGACGAATAGTGTGATATTTCTGCCAGCAGATGCTTTTGTGAAGAGGAACATCACACTCTTTACACATGTACAGAGTCTCGCTCCTTTTTTTATTTTTGGCATATACCTTGCATAGCCTTGATGGATATGCCTTTTTCTACGTCGCTAGAATCGCCTGTAAGGTATGTCTGGACATGTTTTCAGATAACCTTACAGGTTAATCCAGCGCCACATGATGCCTCAGAGCTGGAGAAGACGAGACATCGGTACCAAAAGACATTAAAGAAATTGAATACTCTACTAAAAAATCTTTAAATTCTAACTTACGACTAGGGTTACATTTTTAAAAAAATCAATGATCAGACTGAACGTCAACATTCACTTTTATACTTGGGTCAGCAGTAAACGGTCCAGGTGCTGGAGTGTAGTCTTCTGTTGACCACGGTTCAGTAACACTGGCACTATACCTCGCATTTCCTCCTCGGCTGCCTCTGGAACGACCGCCCCTACTTCCTTTTCCACACCGTCCACCCGCTCAACCTCTGGTTTCTGTCCGAGATGGGCCAGAGAGTAGGTCCTCGGACGTGTCGACTCCTGACACCATACTGGTTTCATCTAGCACCTCTGTAATGCGGTTAATGAAACCGTTGAAGTCGTCCTCAAAGTTGCTCGAGTGGCCGGCGGTGAAATCGGTGATGTCTGCGACATCGGTGGTGGCATCCAGTAGAACATCTGAATCAGAGTCATATAATAACTCGAATGCATAATCCTGCTCAGAGTCGCCTGTTCCAAAGGCCTCCCATTTCAATGCGTGAAAATAGGCTGGAATCAAAACAAAATTCCACATTAGTAAACAGAATTCAATTCTTGGGAAACATGAGGCTTTATCAAAATGTTCGATTATCTTATATAAATTATATTTTGCGTATAAATTATTATCTTGTAACGTGGCTGATCAGTCAATTATCTGGATATCATAGGCAAATCGGTCGGTTTGGATTAGTTGTGAACAACAAAAAAATCGCCATTAGTAAACGAATTTTGAATGTTGGGAAAACACGTGGAATTAACGAAATACTCGTTCAAACACATATAATTGTATAGAATATTCATAATAATTCAATATTCTAGGCTTATAAAGTGATATATTGGCACATTATCAAGTATTTGGTAAATAATGCGAACATTCAAACTTTGCATTCGGAAATTTTGACAGTACAGTCTCGTGTATGAAGAAACACGTAAAATTAATTTAAATTGCCAGAAACTATCAATAAACATATAAAATATCATAAATAACTTATTTATCTTACCTTATTGAATCCTTTTTTTGCTTATTTATGTAATTTTTATCCTCTGGAGGCAAATCGGTTAGTTTGGAACAGCTGTGAATAACAACAAAAATCGCCATTAGTCAAGAAATTTTGAATGTTGGAAAAACACGTAGAATTAACTAAATACTAGTTCAAACACATATGAATATATCGAATATTCATAATAATTCAATATTCTAAGCTTATAAAATAATATATCGGCACATTATCAAAGGGATTGGTAAATAATGAGAGCATTCAAACTTTGCATTCGGAAATTTTGACAGTAAAGTTACGTGCATGAAGAAACGCGTAAAATTAATTATATTGCCAGAAACCATAAATAATTATATAAAATATCATATATAAATTATTTCTCTTACCTTATTGAATGCATTTATTGCTTATTACTGTAATTTTTGTCTTCAAAATCAGTACGTAATTCGGTTAAGTCACACGAGAGAATGATCAAAAATGGCGTCTCACAATAATAAAATTGTGATTTTTATTTAATAATATCACAGAAGGTAAAACAGATATCGATATTTTATTTATACCAGTCGGTACTGAATTTTATAATCTAACAGGATATGTCAAATGTTTTCGTTGGAAATACATAGATGTCACAGTAAACATATTTATTTAAAAACGCGCAACAAAACGAGGATCCTCGCGCGCGGTACTCAGCGTAATTATTGATATAACGAGGATTCTCGTTTGCGGTACCGAGCGTGTTAATTATTTATATACACTTTTAATACTAATCACTCGCTACCGCGTTCTTCTTCTTTATGTTAGCAGTTATTCTTCTTCTTTCATACTATTACATAATATATTAATTATATTTTACGCTCTTATAATAATCTCTCGCTACTGCATTCGTCTCTTTATATTTTGACAATCATTCTTCCCCATTTATACTAATATACCATTACATAATAAACTTATATCTAACATTTTATATTACATAATCACAGGTTTTATCTTATGGAACAAGGCAAATTTACATTCATCATTCTTGCATACTATATTACCTTGTGTGTAGCTATCGACGCCCCGTTCGATATGTTTACATACCGAACGGGTAATACAAAACCTGTGAACAGACAAACAATTATATATGATTAGACAAGGAAGCGTTTTTAGGCGTTTTACTAAGCCGTATAGTTAGAGATCAGGTTTACATGTCGGCTTATTACTAATTATTTTATTAAGCGAAGACACCTACCTACAGGTAGGTGGTGACAGTACCTATTCGTTAATAAAAATCAAACATATTTTACAACGTTTTTATTAGGTCGTATTCTTTTTTTGCCCGGTGGTTGTTTATCCAGTACAAATCTTGCAATCGATTTTTAACTAACTTCCCGACTAGCTGGACATTTCAAACTTTTAGAATATATCAGAACACGAAGCCAATCCATTCTTTTAATAATTTTAGCCATCTTTAAGTAGAATTGAATTCATTTTCAGTTAATTCTATTTTGTATGAAAAGTTATTTTGGAAGAAATCCGCAAAAAGTAAAACACTATTATTGGTTGCTAGGGGTCTGGGGTCCTAGCAACTAAATTATTAATATATACGTGCGTAACTATGGAAATCAAAATGAAATATCATATTATTTATTCTATATTCCTATCAAGTGCAAATTTTTTGATTGTTTAAGCTAGTCAAGTCAAGTTTATATGATTCAACAGAAAATTAAAAAAAGTTGTATATAAAAAGTTCTTTTTATCTTGTTATTATTTATACTCAGTTATGACTAAATAAATAATAATTTTATTAATAACTATACCTATAGGAAATCATTTATTCTGCCTCCAGAGAAAGTCTCATTACTTCTCGGGTCCATATTTGAGTTAGCTGGCCTTGCATTTAAAATAAGCCTAAGTATTCCAAATTTAAGGTGAATCAATGAATGGGGAAAGGTGAAGATTATCCTAAATACACATCAATTACGTCCTACATCATTGAGAGATAAATTGAGTACACAACTTTAGCTTTTGTGTAACGACTTAGGTTTTATATTTGTTATTGAAAAAAGGTTATTGATTTTTACTAACCTTACAGGTACCTATTAACTTCACCTGGATTTTACAGGGTGCCCAATACGTCAACCCACATTTAAAAAAAGTCTGAATTCAGAATCTTATTTTGAGAACATTTAAATTATGTAGGTATCTCAGGCAGTC